>NC_072010.1:97553263-98844513 GCF_027791375.1 Indicator indicator | reverse complement strand
TACTGAATATACAGTTGAACAGACAAATACAGTCCCTGTCCCTGACAGAGTGTTTTCAATATAGCAGATGAGGGAAATACTATTAAATTATACTTAATTATTTTAAATTACTACAATTTCAGATACTTAAGTATAACTTATTTCCTAAGGTTGATACTCAGTTGCTTTAAATATTTAACCAAGATGAAATGTTCCTTAAAGATATGCAGGAAGTCAAAGGCATTCTCAAGAAATTGATAGATGAGGTTCTTTACCCTGTTTTATGGAGAGTAGGAAATCTTTATGAGCTTCTCTCTGGTCACAAACAGCTTTAGGAAAAGCAATCAGTTGATTCTGTGCTTTGGCTAAAGGCAATAAATATAGGCAGTCTTGGTTGTCTTTTCAAACAACTCTCCTATACATGACCATAGTAATAGCATTAAAAGCTTCTTTAGCGGTGGTAAAACATAATTTTTAACAGCACAAAACTAGGTCCAAAACAAGGCATTTGGATTCCTCATCCCCTACCAACGGTGCTAGAGAATCATTAATTCTCTAGGACCTGTAGCATACACATGGAAATAAAAATATTCTGAGTGAACGGGACATGGGATTTGAACGTGACTTTAATGTTCTGATAAAATAGTCTTAAAGGCAGATCTGCAACTGCAGCGCACGGAGGCAGGACCGGCAGCGGACAGAGGCAGGATCGGCAGCACACCATGCAGACCAGCACATCACCCCCCCCCATTCCCCTGAGCCAGCTTTTCTCTCCCGAGAGGCAGGCGCAGCATGGGTGCAGACTGCTGCAGGGAGGGCAGGGGTTTTCAGCAGAGGGAGGTGCTGAGTCACATGGGTCTGTGCTGAAGTCTTCTCTAGTTAGGTCATGCAGGCAGGTATAGGGATGGTTGCGACTCGGAGTAAGGCTGCTTCCAAAAGATCTGTGTCAAAGCAGGCTGAGGTCAAACATAAACATGCAAGTGTCCAGGCAACTGGCTGCAGAGAGCGATGGAGCCTGGCACTCAAAATGGAGGGCGGTGGAGACAACACCTGTCTTAGGTGTGAGCAGCTTGATTACCTGCTTAACCTAGTGGCTGAACTGAAAGAAGTGGCAAGACTGAGGACTGTAAGGGAATGTGAAAGGGAGTTGGATTTAAGGTACCAGGATCTGCAGACTCCCCTAGCAGAGGGAGAAGACCCAAGAAGCAGGGGAGAATGGATACAGGTCCCTGCTATGAGAAGCAAGGGAAACCCTTCAGGGTTCCCCTCACCTTCCCAGTTGCCCTTGCAAAACAAGTATGGGGCACTGGAAGTTGAGGGTGAGGTGAATGAGAAGGCAACAGAGACACCATCTGGGGGGTTGCCTAAAGCAAAGCAGCCCCTGCCTCACATCAGGACTTGTTTCCTTAAAAAAAAGTGGAGGGTAATTGTTATTGGTGCCTCCCTTCTGAGGGGAACAGAGGGCCCCATATGTCGGCCAGATCCTTCCCACAGGGAAGTCTGCTGCCTCCCTGGGGCCCAGGTCAGAGATGTTATCAGAAGGCTGCCTTGTCTGGTGCAGTCCTCTGACTACTATCCCTTGATAGTTATGCAGGTGGGGAGCAATGAGGTCAAAACCAGAAGTCCAAAAGCAGTCATAAGGGACTTCAAGGCACTGGGAAAACTGGTTGAAGGATCAGGGGCACAGGTAATTTTTTCATCAATACCCGTAGTTGCAGGAAGGAATACTGAAAGGAACAGGAAAACAGTTCTGATTAATAAGTGGCTCAGAGGCTGGTGCCACCAAACTTTGGGTTTTTTGATCCTGGGGAACTTTCTATGGCACCGGATCCGTTAGCAACACATGGAGTACATCTGTTACAAAAGGAGAGAAAGATCCTAGCACATAAGAATAGCCTATCCCACTGTGGGGAAAGGGGTTTACAAAGGGAGTTGGCAGGTCTAATTGACAGGGCCTTAAACTAGA
Source organism: Indicator indicator (assembly GCF_027791375.1). Lineage (NCBI taxonomy): Eukaryota > Metazoa > Chordata > Aves > Piciformes > Indicatoridae > Indicator > Indicator indicator. The sequence continues at coordinate 98,842,568 of NC_072010.1, read as the reverse complement.
TGTGAAGGTGGGGTTGAAAACAGTCTCTCCAGATAGGAGTCCGAGAGTGGTAAGTGCGAGTCAGGGGTGAAACCAGCAGCCCAAGTGAAGTGATGTACACTAATGCATGCAGTATGGGTAACAAATAAGAGGAGCGGGAAGCCCTGGTACAGCAGGAAAACTATAATGTAGTCACCATCACAGAAACATGGTGGGATAACTCACATGACTGGAGTGCAGTAATTGATAGCTACAGGCTCTTCAGGAGAGACAGGCAAGGGAGAAGGGGTGGAGGGGTGACCCTGTACATTAGGGAGGCTATAGACACCATTGAACTACAGATTAAGGATGATTGGGTTGAGTGCCTGTGGGTGAGAATTACAGGGAAGGCCATCAAGGCTGACATCCTAGTGGGAGTCTGTTATAGACCACCCAATCAGGATGAAGAGGTTGATGAATTATTCTATAAGCAGCTAGAGGCTGTCTGAAGATCACCAGATCATGTTTTTATGGGCAACTTTAACCTGCCAGATATCTGCTGGGAACTTAGCAGAGAGGAGGCAGTCTAGAAGGTTCTTGGAGTGTATGGAAGATAGCTTCTTATCACCAAAGCTACCAGGGGTAAGGCTTTGCTTGACCTTCTTTTTACAAATAGAGAAGGGCTGGTGGGAGATGTGATGGTCAGAGGCTGCCTGGGGTGCAGTGACCATGAGATAATTGAGTTTTCAATATGCTGTCAGAAAGGGGAATATTTATTAACAACCCCTCAACAATAATAAACGATATGGGAAATGGGTATTAATAAAAATAGTAACCCTTTATTAATGAAAATTGCCAAAACTCGTTAAATAGGATCATTGTATGGTTGGAATATATGTATTTACAATGGGAATGTGCAACCTTAGAGCAAAATACAAACAATTCTATGCAAATTAGGAGGCAACAACTTGGAAAGAGAAAGTCGCCGAGAGCATATAGTGCTCAATTACAGCAGGGGGAGGCTCGATAAGACCCTTTAAACCCAAAGGTCAATGAATTAATTACTCACAGATGGTTTTACCCACATGGGGGATGCTGCTGCTGCTGCTGTGTTACCTTTGGGGTGCTCTAGTACAGCGTGGGCATGGTAGATTGCCGGCAAGAAGAATTTACCACATGGTCCCAGGCTGATCTGGCTTTAGTGGACGGCAGACAGTTAACGACGCTCTTCACGACAGGCGCTTGCTTGGTTCCTGTGTAAACTGAGGCACGGCACGACTCTAGTGGCAAGGGGAAGCAGGCTAGGTGGATCAGGCTTCTAGGCTTGTGGCTTCTCCAGCTTGTGGCTTCTCTGGCTTGCGGCTTCTCTGGCTTGCTGTGTATGGCTTGTGGCTTTATCCCAGGCTCTGGACCAGGTACTCAAGGCAGGGCAGGGCAACTCGAGGCAGCTTCATACAAGACAGGTCCAAGTAGGCTTGAAGCAAGGCTTAAGGCAAGGCTTGAGTAAGGTTTGAGCAAGCCTTAAAGCAAGGCAAAGGCAACTACCAAGTCACTTGTATATATACAAATAGCCAGAGATCAGTTTGTCCAATGGGGTATTAAAGCTAATGTGTACCTGCCCAATGGAAAGATGTTCTGCCAGGCTATAACCATAAAAGGCAGAAACAAAACCTTGTTTCTGGGGGAACAGTGGTCAGCTTACATGCTCTCACCCAGATAAACAGCCAGCCTGGATGGGCAAAGAGCTTCTGAACGAATTAAGGGGAAAAAAGAGGGTGTATCACCTTTGGAAAGAAGGGGAGGTAACCCAGGAAATGTTTAAGGATGTTGCTAGGTCATGCAGAAAAATAATTAGAGAAGCAAAATCCCATTTAGAGCTTAGACTGGCCACTGCTGTGAAGGACGATAAAAAATGTTTCTATAAATGTATTAATGGCAAAAGGAGGGACAAGGACAACCTCCACTCCTTACAGGACATGGAGGGGAATATAATAACAAAAGACGAGGAAAAGGCAGAGGTACTTAACGCCTTCTTTGCCTCAATTTTCAACAGTAGGATAGGTTGTCTTCAGGACAATTGGCCTCCTGAGCTGGCAGATGGAAACAGGGAACAGTATAGTCCCCCTGTAATCCAGGAGGAAGTAGTAAGAGACCTGCTGAGCCACTTGGATCCCCACAAGTCTGTGAGACCAGATGGAATCCATCCTAGGGTAACGAGGGAACTGGCAGATGAGCTCACTAAACCACTCTCCATCATTTCTCAACAGTCCTGGCTCACTGGAGAGGTCCCAGATGACTGGAAGCTGGCCAGTGTGATACCCATCCACAACAAGGGCCAGGAAGAGGAGCCAGGGAATTCCAGGCCTGTCAGCCTGACCTCAGTGCCAGGCAAGATTATGGAAAAGGTCATCTTGAGTGCAATCACAAAGCACCTACAGGATGGCCAAGGGATCAGACCCAGCCAGCATGGATTTAGGAGGGGCAGGTCCTGCCTGACAAACATGATCTCCTTCTATGATCAGGTGACCCGCCTGGTGGATGTGGGGAATGCTGTGGATGTAGTCCTGGACTTCAGCAAGACCTTTGACACCATCCCCCACAGCAAACTCCTGGCCAAGCTGGCAGCCCACGGCTTGGACCCGAGCACGTTGTGCTGGGTTAGGAACTGGCTGGAGGGCCGAGCCCAGAGAGTGGTGGTGAATGGTGCCACATCCAGCTGGCAGCCTGTCACTAGTGGTGGCCCCCAGGGATCAGTGCTGGGCCCCATCCTCTTCAATATCTTTATCAATGATCTCGAGAGGGGATGGGGTCCACCATCAATAAGTTTGCAGATGACACCAAGCTGGGAACAGGTGTTGATCTGTTAGAGGGTAGGAGGGCTCTGCAGAAGGACTTTGACAGGCTGGACAGATGGGCAGAGTCCAACAGCATGAGATTTAACTCATCTAAGTGCCGGGTTCTACACATTGGCCACAACAACCCCATGCAGAGCTACAGGCTGGGGTCAGAGTGGCTGGAGATCAGACAGGCACAAAGGGACCTGGGGGTACTGGTTGACAGGTGCCTGAACATGAGCCAGCAGTGTGCCCAGGTGGTCAAGAAGGCCAATGGCATCCTGGCCTGGATCAGGAATAGTGTGGCCAGCAGGAGCAGGGAAGTCATTCTGCCCTGTACTCAGCACTGGTCAGGCCACACCTTGAGTACTGTGTCCAGTTCTGGGCCCCTCAATCCAAGAAAGATGTTGAGTTGCTTGAACATGTCCAGAGAAGGGCAACAAAGCTGGTGAGGGTTCTGGAGCACAAGCCCTACGTGGTGATGTTGAGGCAGCTGGGGTTGTTTAGCCTGGAGAAGAGGAGGCTCAGGGGAGACCTTATTGCTCTCTACAACTACCTGAAGGGTTGTTGTAGCCAGGTGGGGGTTGGTCTCTTCTCCCAGGCAACCAGCAACAGAACAAGAGGATATAGTCTCAAGTTGTGCAGTTTAGGCTTGTTCTTAGAAAGAAATTCTTCACAGAAAGAGTGATTGCCCATTGGAATGGCTGCCCAGGGAGGTGGTGGTGTCACTGTCCCTGGAAGTGTTTAAAATAAGACTGGATGAGGAACTTAGTGCCATGGTTTAGTTGACTAGATGGTGTTGGGTGATAAGTTGGACTTGATGATCTTGAAGGTCTTTTCCAACTTGGCTAATTCTGTGATTCTGTGAAAGGGCAGTAGACTCCACACATGAAAATCAAAGGCCTGAAACAGCAAGAATTGCACATACTGACACTTCTATGGAAGAAAGTTCCTGTGTTCATCGGTCTCTTTTTTGATAAATAAATTATCCAAATATTGCTTCTCCCAGGGTTCCCAAGCAACACTTGTGACATTCTTAAAGGCAATTACTTTTCATTCTACCTGCTCTGAGACCACACATATAAATGCTTAATAGTACAGCTTATGAAAACTTTTCAAAGGCAATTGTCTTTCTTGTGACACACCTTTTGCTGGGTTTACATAACTTCATTTAAAGTGCAAGTGCAGTAATTGTCATCTATGACTGTGGCAGTTCAGGCTGGGTGCCTCCTGTTACTGCCACACAAGCTACACCTCCGGTGTTCTGAGTGTCCAACCCAATCAGGTGGACACAGGAAACGGCGTATTTCTATCCATAAATCCTGCGCCCTACAAATCCATCTGCAGAGTCATATTCTTTCTCTTTCTTCCCTCTCTGATCCCGTGGGAGATGCTTCCCTATCGGGTAACGGTGGGGGAGTATCTCAAGGCCTCTTGGGCCTGTCTAGGCCTAATGCCAGAAGGAGAATGTGGGGGGGGTGTGGGGGTGGGGTGGGTGGGCAGTCTCAGACCTGGCCAGCCTGAGACTTGCCTAGCAGTGGGAGGGAGAAGAAAGAGCCCTGGGGGTTTGGGTATACCCTCAGGTGGGAGATGGGAAGAATTGGGAAGCCTTTGGGTGTTACGTAAGGGGCTCTGTATGCTTTGGGTTATTCTTGCCACTATGCTTTGTAGTTTTTGTAGTCTCACCAACTGCTTTTCCATTTAAACTTTCCATCACTCTCCAATCCGTTTGTGTGAGTGTCATTCTTTTGTCCGTCTCGGGGCAAGGGAGGATCTGTCTGGCCTCAAACCAGTACAATGACAAACTGAAAATATTAGAAAGACTGCATCTTGAAAGTAAGTCATTGCAATTTATAATATTATATTTATTATCAAACTGCAAGGAAGCCAACACATGTGGCTAAAGAAGCCTGAACTGTTGTTATTATTATTAATGTAACATGAAAGTGCCATGTATAGTTGTATTCAACCCCAAATACTTCAGCTGCACTTTTAGACTGGAAAATAACCTTGTCATGCCATGGAATCAAGCAAACTAAAAGCCCCCTTGTACTGATTTCTTAAAAGGACATCTCTTCTCTACAATTATACTGCAGACTTTTGTTAAGTGCAATACCATCAGTGATTCAGCCAGTCTTCCTTCTAATGCATACTTCTTACTCACACAATACTCAAGCACACTCACCACAGCTGAATTAAAGGTCAAAACCGCCTCTTCTTTACTTTTACATGTTAGCAAAAGATCCATCAAAACACCAGCTTCTTGTACTTTGAAGACAAATCAATATCCTCATATCCTACCACCATGGCAGCAAAAGATTTTTAATTATATTAGGGTGGGGGAAAATTGCATTATTAAGAAATCATCAAACAGTTCTTTCCTTAAAGCCTACTAAGGTTAATAGACTTTAAGCCTTGGTCTGGCAAGTGTTCAGTCAGACAGGGAAAAACAGTCATGATACTGTCAGCAGTACAGGGCAAGGAGCCCCAGCTGGATTGCATCTATTTTTCTAGCTGTAAGAAAATCTTTGGGGAAAATGAACTGAGAAATAACCACCTTGTGTTCAAAGCACCTGGTATATCTGATGAACAAAACCCCTTTTTTGTTACATTTTGTTATCCCACCAGGAAAGGATTAGAGAACAAAAAAGAAAGAAGGACCTGCTGCTTCCCTGAATACAGTGCTGCTAATAGTACTTCCCTAGGGCTCCTCCTATTCACCACAGGTTTGTTTCAGAGGCCCAAACTTGTAATAAATACTTGTCTTCACAAGGTTACCTTGAGCAATGTGCAAGAATTTGACCACGCTAACATCTGTAAATACTGTGCAGCATTATTTCAGAGTTGCTCTGCAGAACAGCTTTATAGGGATCACCAGTGGCATGCCACATCATGGCATCTCATCAGCCTCTGAAGCCATTGCTCTGATTAAACTAGCCCACAGTCAGACCAAAGGAAGAACAATTACAAGCTCTAACACACTATTTGAACTAGATACTTTTTAGCATAAGCGCATTTTGTTTCTTACTTCAATCCTTCAATTCTAGGACTATCCATACAGCTGAAAGTTTTCAATGTATTTACAGATTCATAGAATGGTCTGGATTGGAAGTGACCTCCAAAAGTCATCTCGTCCAAACCCCTCTGCAGTCAGTAGGGGCATCCTCAACTAGATCAGGTTGCCCAGACCCCTGTCAAGCCTCACCTTGAATATCTCCAGGGATGGGGCCTCAACCACCTCCTGGGCAACCTGTTCCAGTGTTCCACTACCCTCACAGTAAACAACTTTTTCCTAACATCCAATCTAGTTTGAAGCCATTGCCCCTTTGTAAACAGTCTCTCTCCATCCTTCTTGTAGGCCCCCTTCAGGTACTGGAAGGTGGTGATTAGGTTGCCTTGGAGCCTTCTCTTCTCTAGGCTGAACAGCCTCAGCTCCCTCAGCCTGTCTACATAGCAGAGATGCTCCAACCCCCTGATCATTTTGTGGCCCTCCTCTGGACCCTCTCCATCAGGTCCATGTCCTTCCTCTATTGAGGGCTCCAGACTTGGATACAGTACTCCAGGTGAGGTCTCACCAGAGCAGAGTAAATTGGCAGAATCACCTCTCTGGATCTGCTGGCAACACATCTTTTGGTGCAGCCCAGGATGTGATTTGCCTTCTGGGCTGCAAGTGCACACTGCCTGCTCATGTCCAGCTTCTCATCCATCAGCACTCCCACGTGCTTTTCTGCAGGGCTGCTTTCTGTCACCTCATCCCCCAGTCTGTATTGATAGTGAGGATGGTTCCAGCCCAGGTGCACAACTCTGCACTTGCTTTTGTTGAACCTCATGAGGTTCACCTAGAATCACCTCACAAGCTTGTCCAGGTCCCTCTGGATGACATCCTATCCCTCTGGCATATTGACAGCACCATTCAGCTTGGTGTCATCTGGAAACTTGCTGATGGTGCACTCAATCCCACTGTCTATATCACTGATAAAAATATTAAACAGTATAGGTCCCACTATGGATGCATCAGGGACACTACTTGTTACTGCTCTCCATCTGGACTTCCGAGCTGTTGAGCACTACCCCCTGGATGTGACCATCCAGCCAATTCCTTATCCACTGAATAGTCCACTCATCACATCCATATCTCTCCAAGTAGGATGTTGGGGGAACTGTGTCAAAGGCCTTGCAGAAGTTCAGGTAGATCACATTTACCTTTGTCCACTGACATAGTCATTTTATCATAGAAAGAAGGACAAGAAGTGGAATGTCCATTTTAAATAGAGAGATGCTGAAGTCACTAATTCCCCCAAGATCTCTTAGTAACTTTGCAGACAAAGGAATAGAAGAAACCTTACCATGCTGCTTAGCACCAGCTGCTGGGCGTCACAGGGTATGTGGGATCCTGGGCATGCAGGGTGGGTGCCAAGGAAGCAAGGAGATGCCCTGGTGCAGAAGAGAGAAATGAGTTCAAGGTGGTATGAAACTGGCAGCACACTTGCTTTACATGTATTAGCCTGCTCCAGCATCTAACAGGGACCATCCCAAAAGAGTTTTGGCACATATATCAACTTCTAACTCAATAATGATCTCTAATGTTTAAATTGACTCATCTACTTCTTAAGCTTGAAGAGGAACCAGTTGCCACAGTTCTCTAAACTGGGCAGAGGCAAACAGCAAAAAAAGCATCCAAGCTCACTGTATTTGGCAGAGGAAGCTGCTTTTGTCATGCATGACCCACATGAACATCAGCTGGCTGGTCTTGATGGCTGTTTCTGCACACAGACCAGACTTTCTTCTTCCCATCCAAGTTCAACACTTCTCACTACAGCAAACTTAATTATCTGTTAATCATCACAAAAGTCAGAAACAAACATAAAAGCAGAAGTAAATACATATTTTAAAAAATAAAACAATAGGCCATGTCAGGTACCCATTTATCTAAATTAAAATCTATCCATTTCAACATAATAAGGAGCACAAACCTACTGATCCTGTTAAATACAGCTGAAACACACCTTACAGCAACACTTTTCATCATAACAGAAGGTTAATCTAATGATCTCATGCCATATTTGATGGTAATTAGAAGTAGTTAAATTTTATTTCAGGGGTTGGTTTGTTGTGGCACAGGCTTTGTTTGCTTGGGTTTCGTTAAGGGGTTTTGTCAGAGTTGGTTTTATTTTGCTTATTTCTTCAGTGTCCTGCAATTTCTTTCCACATGTCCAACTGAGATATATAAGAAATCCTTATATGTGGTGGGTTGAAAATTCCCTCCCAATATTTACTTTGCCAGACCAGCTCAGTTTGGAAGCAAATAAAGCTGTATTTACAAGCAAAACTATAATCTACAATGGAATGCAATGAATATGTACAAATATACAGTATTTACAGTATTTACAGTATTTACAGATATTTACAATTAACAAGCAGCACAAGGACCCCTCTGGCCAAAAGACATGGGGAGCTCTAACAGTTTCTCCCTTCCTGCCTCCCCCTGATCCCCCTGTACACAAGGGAAGAGAGAGAGAAGCAGAGATATTAGACTTAGTCAAAATAAAAGCGATGCAGCCAAGGTCAATAAAGCCAGTTAGGATCTCCCCAGCGAAGAAGCAAGAAGAGAAGAGAGATTGTTTTGGGAACCAAATCTTATGGGAGATATCTCTCCAATGGAATTGTTTAGAATAATCATTATTTTCCTTTTTACACCCAATAGTGATTTATTTTACACTTTTACTACTTTCTAATCGAGATCTGTGAAAAAATTTTAAAGGCATAGTCTAAAACTACCACATCATGGCATTTAAAGATCTGCAGCATTTTTTTCTACTGCTACCTGAAAATAATAGGAAAGCAAGGACTTCAGCACATTTGAGCATTTTTTTCCCTCCTACAGCACTATTTCAAATTGCATTTATTTTTTGAAACCTCCTATGCTGTTTGTTACACCTTTTTAAAATTAAAACTTGGATTTAGATTAGTTTATGACTAAATTATGTTGATGAGGTTTTCTTCCATGTGGTGCTGCATACTTTCTAGTGAATTGAGAGTATTGGCCATCCACAATGCAGTCAAACCAGGTCATACAAAAGTAATAAAAAAAAATTTTAACAATATACATATAGGTGCAATCTTAATAAAATATTATATCCAACAAAACAGATTCTAAGACTTTTAGGACAAACTTAGCTGCATGGCCTATATGAGCTCCTAATGGGGAAAACAAAGACAAAAAAACCCCAAGAAAACAAACTCCCTTCCACACACACAATCCCCCCACATCATTATCAGAAAGAACAAAGCAACTGGAATAAATTATTTGTAGAAGGAAAACATTGTGAATGCTATGCCTGGGCCTAAAGTAATTCATTTTAATTATCAGAAAGGATAATATCTGTTGCAGCAGCGGTCAAGCAATAAGTGTTGGAACTTTTCAATCCCAAACCATGGAGTTGCACACCTACAAACAGAGCTTCCAAGACAACGTATTTGATTTCTTCAGCTGTTGGCAACCACATTAATTTTATCTGTTCCAACAGCTTTTCCTAACATTGCAAGTCACTAGCCAGACCCTGAGAGGTAAGTTAACCCTCTGCTAAGCAGGAGCTATACCTTGTAGGTGGAAAGGAAAGTGCATCCCTCACATATCTTCATTCAAGCACAAACAGCAACACATTCAGGTCCTTGCTGTGCTCCGACAGCAGACGCAACAGGGCTCCCACCCTGAAAGGGCTGCAAGTCTTACTGAAGTGCCAAACATCCACCCACATCCTTCAGGGACTAATGCCACTGGTAGAGGGCAGATTCCTCCCCATCCCTCACAGGGCCTGGGTACAGTATGATCCAGCCAGGCTGGGGGCAACCAAAGTGGCATGGTGCCTCCCTCCCCAGCCAGCCCTGTCCTGCAGCCCCAGCAAAGCGAAACTACCCAAGAGCAGTGATGAGGTCAGCCACAGCCCAGCCCTTCCCAGACACCAACCCAGCCAAGGCAGAGAAACAGTTTTCTCATGGGAAGGAACAGGGCACTCACATTGGGTTACAGACTTCCCTAATATGAGGACACATACACATCCAGGGTGCCTACAGCAGAATGCCCACTATCACCACCTGTTCTCAACCATCATGTCACAATTCTTGACAGCCCGGCAAGCAAAACTTTATTCATGTGCCCTTTTAGATTAATCAAGAGTGCTTTTATGCAGGTTGCATACCCTAGTTATGTAAATGAGAATAAAGTTACAGTAGCTCCCAGCCCCATCAGCCAGGAAGAGAATCCACTGGCTCCCTTACCCAAGAAACCACTGACAATTCCCAAACTCACTCTCCTGGTTTGTTCTTTTTGCAGTGCTTTGTTTTATTTTAATCTTCAGGACTTTAAGCATTGGAAAGGGAGCCCCCATACCACAGTCCTCACATTCTGCAGTGCATGGAGCCCAGTGGTCTTTTTAGGATTTGCTATACTATATATTATATGACAAAGGTGCTGTGATATTGCTGTATAAGCCATATAAAATTAGTGTCATCAGCTAGTGATTTGGCTATTTCTCCTCAAGCTTGCCAGTTTTACTTGAATCCATAGATACTCAGGTCTACTGATTAGAGAGAGTATATAACTGCCTGTAGCTAGATCTGTGTCTTTTTAAGAAAGCCTATAAATCTTAGCATGCAGGGGAATGTCTTCAACTGCAAAGAGCAAAGACTCATTTTGAACACTAAGGAAACATAGCTTTCTATAATGACTTCTCAAAATAGAAAACAGAAATTATGGGCAAAAATGCAAGGAAATATACATGTGTACCCACATGAAGGCATGCAATGTGAGACCCTACACTATATTCCTCATTACTTGGCAACAGCATATTGCTTTTAAAATGTTAAAAGTATTTTTTCATAAATTTCAGCAACTTCACAGGGTAAAACTGAAAATGCATTTTAGCAAAGACCTTCAAAGTTTTAATTTGGTCTTTTCCAGTCTCCTGGTAGAAAAAGTTTCTCATGCTATAATCCATAGTTAAATCCTCAAATTTTGCAGTGTGACAGTTGGGCTGTAAGCAATCCAGGGAAAAGGATTCAGTATTTCCAACAGAGCACAATGCTGCTCCCATACATAACAAGCCAGACCATACAGAAGCAATGGCTTGTCTTTGAATTTTACAGGCCTCTTACAGTCTCTGAAGATCAGTGCATAAACCATTTGCCTCTGTCCTTTAGTCCCACTTTCGACCATGTTATTATGTTCAAGCACAGAAACTACAGAGGACATAGACAGCCTACAATTGCTGAGAATCCACTGAAGGTTTTTGAACTCTCTGAAAGCAGTTGATAGTACTGATGTGCCTTCTGTGGATTTGGGCAATTAGATAGTCAGTTTAATGCTTTTCTTCACCACCACATTAATATTATATGGTGTCATGTGGAAGTACTGTCAGACAACCTCTTTCAATATTTTGAAATATATAGCAAGCATACTGCAAGATTACAAAGAAATACTCTTCTATTAAAAGACAAATTTCATTTTATCAGCATACAACTTAAGGAGAAAAGAGCTGCTGGAATCATTGCTTCTTTATGTTAGAATTATAATCTAAATCTAAAAGACAACTTTGTTCAACCCTCTCTTGAAATTGCACACTATTTCCTTACTCAGGAAGAGTTATCATGCTACCTACAAGCATACCTAGGATAAAGTAGTATCTAAACTTCTCTACAGTGCTAAAGGCTTTGGTAATCACAAACTTATGTTTTAAAAGACCTTAGATAGCCAACATAAATAGATTCTGAAGGGGGGGAAATTCAACAAAAAAAAAAAAAAGCTCTGGAATTTTGTTTAGAAAGACTTTTTTAGACTTATCACTTAAGATTCTTTAGCTGCTTTATCGATGAGAAGCTTTGGGGATCAGTTTAGGGTGGATAATCTTGTTAGACAATTGCTGTCTTCACTGAATTCCTGCTGTATGTCAAGTGTCACAGCTACATCAGAATTATGCAAAGGAAAAAAGTTGTGAGTGACAGCCTGTTATTTCCCTACCAGAAATTAAGATGAGTACAAAGTGCTAGAGAACTTAAGACTTTATTTACTAATCACAGCATCTGCAACAGGAGACCTGACAGATCCAGAAAGCTTCCCAGGGAAGATAAATTCTTATTTCTGTGTTTGGATATATTTTAACACTGTCCTGCTGATACCAGTTTTCTTTACAGTGTTGTACACCTAAAAATATACTCAAGGCCAAAAATCTCCAGGAATTATTCAACATGCTGTAATGCCAGCTGACCACAGAAACAAGTACTTTTCTGCCAAAATGTGATACAGAGATCCCTGTCCTGAGAATGCACAAGTTATTACAGGTGCAAGCTGGAGCACAGGAGGTTCCATATGAACATAAGGAAAAACTTTCACTGTGAGGGTGATAAAACACTGAAATGGGCTGCCCAGAAAGATCGTGGAGTCTTTCTCTGGAGACACTCAAAAGCCTCCTGGAATGATTCCGTGCGACCTACTCCAGGTGATCCTGCTTTGGTTGGACTAGATGATCTTTTGAGGTCCCTTCCAACCCTTAGTGTTCTGTGATTTCCAGCCCAGCTGCCATTCTGGGCCGAGCGGCACCTGCTTCACCTCATATCCCTCCCAGCTCACACCACAGCAGCCCACACACCGCCAAGTGAACATGCCAGCTTGCTCAGACAGCTCAGAAATCCCAAATGATGACTTCTACCACAACAGATGCATGTGCAATGCTGACTTCCATTGCACCACATGGACATACTATTGGGCATCATAGTTCTTCAAAGAAATTACTATATTTGTACGTGTTCAATGACATTCAGCAGCAGCGTGGGATATAGGCATATGCAAGTACTACACAGGAGGTAGTCCAGCACTCCACTACCTCAAATTCTGCCCCAAATTTTCCTATCTGATTCACCCTCTCCTAGCTTCACAGCTCTCCTCATCACACACTTGATTTTTCAAAATCATGGCACTTTTAAAGGGCATCACCTTGTAATGCAGTAAAACCCTGAAGTACAGAGAAAGGCATGCTGAGGGGCTGCAGAGTATTTTGAAACTGAGAAAAGGAGGAGAGCCTAAAGGCACTAGGGAAATTATGCCAGCATAGCTGCATGCTGGATCTCAAATGTAGATGGTTTACAAAATCCTGGAACAAATGCTTTTTGCCCATTAGCACTATCCAATTCACTGAGCAAACTCTTGTGGATAAAACATCCATTTGTGGCAAATTTTAAATCCTTTAAAAAAGAGGGAAAAGTCATTAAAAATCCCACACACAATTGGAAAATGACATGAAAGCAGCAAACAAGAACTTCCTAGGTATCTAGTACCCTCTCCCTTTGAAAGGCACACACCCAAATAGAATTTTTTTTTCCCGTGGTGCCCATGGAGGTTCTGACCAGTTACCTGCCCATGTTAATGCTCTACCTCCACACCGGAGAAAGCACGTAGAAGAATGTTTTGTGTTACCAGCACTGCAGCATCCTATGCAGAGTACAGCAAAGTCATCTCCTTTTTAGTATTGACCTAAGTTTGAAGGCACAGAATCTGGATTTCTGAAATAGTTCCACCAAACTAAGTGTACACAGTGGTGAATAAATTAATCTTAGTTGAAACACCCAAAAAACAGTGCCAGTTAGCAAGCACCAATCTCAACTGTACTTCTTCCATAAAGCTCATGCTCTTAATTTTCCACCCACTTCCAAATTCACCAAATTTTAGGACTGATTTATTTGTTTTGCTTAAAATATTTCTTATCTAGGGCTATATGCACAGCACCCAGAGGAAAAAGGGCAAATTGTCTGTTAGTCCTGAAAAAGAAAATATTAGAGAATAGTTCTTTAATGCAACCCCAATAGAGAGTTTACTATGAGATAGGGTTATTCAATCACAACTGGTTAACAAAACACAGGGAAAGACTTTCAGTCTTTGAGATGGTCACATGAGGACTAGAATAAAGACAAATGACATGGTGAAAAGAAGTACCAGGAAAGACATTGGGAAGTACGCAGCCTTTGTTAAAAAGCATCAGTCTCCAAAAAATAGATGGGTTTGCAGATTATGTGATTTTTTCCATCTCTCCAAACTGTAAGCGATTAATCACAGGCTTGTACTGTTTTGTGCCATGCAGAACCCCTTCTGCAGAGGAAGAATACATCCATGCATCAACTTTGCTCTTCCAACAAACTCTTCCAAGACCAGTTATCCCTCAAAGCTGTCCCGGTGAGTACACAGCAGACAAAGAAAGATCCTGCTGTTGGTCCATGTGATAGTTTGAAAATGATGTTTTCTTTTATCTTTTCCACACACATATTTGAAAATATTGATTGTTTTGTTACTCTCCAGCAGTAAACAGGGTAGCTTCTTCCAGCTGAATAAAAGCTTTCACAGTTGTTATACATTAAAAAAAACCACATTTGATAAAATTCATGAGGAACTAAGACATAAAGTGCCCACATTATCCTAGAAGTCAGGTAGTACAGGAATTATTCCACAAAAATGCTTATTGACTAGAAAATACTTTTTTTTTTTTTCTTTTCCAGTTGAACTCCTTCTTGGAATAGAGTTTTAGAGGTAGGTGTATCAGTTTGTGAGTTACGATTGTGCACACTGTGTTTTCAGAAGGCTGGCAAGGAACACATGGCCTCAAAGCACTAAGGATGAGTGGGAAGTGAGAGAAACAAGGCTGTGCTTTATTACCTTTAAAAGGAAGTAAAACTGCCTCTCAATCTCCTTGCTTTGTGATTCCTACAGGTTACAAACTCTCACTTGAAAGGTGAAATACAAGCAAAGCCATTCTGCATTTTCACCTCAATGTACAAATTCAGTTGATAATCATGAAAGCAAGCTATCCTGCATGTATGAAACTAGTTGTACAAATTATAGATAGAGATGGGTGAATAGTCACTGATTCACTGCCAATCCAAAGAAAAACCTGAAATAAAAACAAACAAGCAAAACCCTTGCTTTTCTTCAACAGAATTAAAACAGGAGTTTTACATATCTTTTCTTACTGAGGAAAATTTCCAGCTGAACAGAACATTTCAGGTTGTTAGGTACAAACTAAATTAAGGATAGGTGCCAAAGAGTGGTGATAGGAAGTGAGTGGCCCACTCATGATATCACAGAATCACAGACTGTCAGGGACTGGAAGGGACCTCAAAAGATCATCTAGTTCAACACCCCTGCCAGAGTAGGATCACCTATATCAGGTCACACAGAAGCACACCAAGGCAGGTCTTGTATATCTCCAGAGAGGGAGATTCCACAACCCACTCTGGGCAACCTGTTCCAGTGTTCTGTCACCCTCACAGTGAAATAAATTTCCCTCATGCTTCCATGGAACTTCCTATGGCTCAACTTCCACCCACTGCCCCTTGTTCTGTCATTGGGCATCACCGAGAAGAGCCTGACTCAGCACTCACCCTTTACATATTTATAAACATTAATACAGAAGGTGCAAGTTCAGCTGCTAAACATCCAAGGGGACATGCACCTCTAAGGACAAGATGTTGACTATGTTACATGGGATTTTGTCTGTCTGTACAGACTCTTTCCATCATGAAGATGCCATTATGCTAAACGTGGAACTCAGAGTGGGATAGGGTGCCCAGACAATGCCTCATTTCTCACAGGTATTTATTTACACAGCTCAGAATATCAGCAGCAAAAGCTGGAAACAGCTCCCACAGGCACTATTATCTACGATCTGGTCCTCTGGGAATCTTCCACACCATATAGAATGTAAGAGGCAACTATCCAGACCATTATCCTGAGAAGTCTGGACTACAGATTCAGACCAGCCTCAAACAGAAGAAACTGAATCACAGTTCACAGAATGGTAGAGGTTGAAAGGGGACTTCTGAAGATCTAGTCCAAACCACATGCTAGAGCAGGATCACCTAGAAAAAAATCACACATGAACATGTGCATGCAGAATTCTCTCATCTAATTAATTATAGACATAAAACATTGCCATTTCCTTTGGAAAACATGAATATGGGTCCGAAATTTTCCCTTTCTCCATCCAAATGATCAAATTCATAACAGACTCACTCTCCAGTCACCCAACAACTGAAGCTACATTTGGGAGGCATGCTTATTGTTTTATTTAAGCAAGTCTGTCAGCCTGTGGACCATGCCTTTCTTGCTTCTCCTCCTCCCCACCCTCCCAGAGGGCTGGCTGAGAAGCTGGTTTGCCTTCCTTCCCATCCCCCTCATCTAGATTAAAACAGACGGCAGAGGGACATGAAATAAAGAGCAAAGAAAGATGAGTGACTAATTTTCCAAAAGGAGACAAAAAAACCAAACCATCAACTTCAACACTAGAAGCTGTAAACAATGCATAATTACTTTCTGAACATCATTCTTCCATATAAGCAAATGCAGCAGTTGCTAGAGATACAACCACCATAAGCAGAGGGACTATCCTTCAGGCAGGCTTGATAAGCAGCAAGGACTACATTACAGTCAAACAGATGCAAGTAGAGAACATGGCAAAAGCATCAAGGAGTCAATCACTGGCTTACCCCACCTTTGTAGCAACCCTGCTTCCCAGTCAGGTTTTGCAGAGCTCAAGTAGTACTTCCCCAGGAAGTGCAGCAACATCTTTGAAATGCAATGGACAAGGAGCTGCCCGCCCTGTGATTGATGTGTGGGAAGCCCCATTATGTGGGATTGTCATATTTGGGCTCGAAGAGTCTGGCATTTTGCACACTGGAAAACACAGAGCACCTGGTAAGGCTCATGAAGTAACAATGCAAGGATCAAAGCCTCTTGGAGGGAGATATGTCACAGGAGTCACAGCTGGCATGCTGCAATTTTTACAGCCTCAGTAGAAAACATGAAAGTGAGATAATTACACCAGGGAGATGAGGACAAAAGCTATTTTAGTGCTTCACTCTGACCTTCTGTTTTGGTTTGGTTTGGTTTGGTTTTTTGCTCTGGTCCTGATGGAGTTGCTTCTTACATCTTTCTTACTGGCATCCAGTGGAAGAGGACAAGTTCACCTTCCCTGGCACCTTGAGCAAGCCCTTAGGCTTTGCATTTCAGCTGCTTCAGTGGAAGCACTACCTACCTCCTGTTGATTTTGCTCCAGGAGCAATAACATGACAGAGCAGGAATACAGTGTGGTAACCTTCAGGGGAAAGTCTGTCGGGCTTTGTCATTTTAGCCATTTGGGATTATTTCTGTTTGCTGGAAGAATTTAAAGGACCACCCAGAAAATTAAAACAAGCATCGTCTTTGTTGTGCACAACACAAAACACACTGCAGCATATAATGCTGCCAACACAAGAATTCTTAAAATGTAACATGACTAATAAAAGCATCAAATGCAGGCTTACTACACAACTTATGTGCCTTGCATTCAAGGCACAGAAATGGACTTTTATTTAGCTGATACTCATTCAATTAATTTTTCTGTGATTTTACAGTTGTTTGTGGTCTGTGTTTCCAAAAATTAGTCTGTTGTGACCTTCTACAAGTGGAAATTGTAAATAACACCAATTAATAGAGACTCAAATAGCAAAACATAATCAGCTTTTGAGATATTCCTCCAGCTGACCAATACCTTTCAGGTCCATAATGTGGTCAGTCCCATGTACTGAGATAGTATCACTCAAGACAGGGACTCCAAAGCATTAGTTCAGCATGCTTATACAAACACTTGCTGACAGATGAAGAACTGAAAATAACTCTACCTCCTAGTTAAGCAGAGAAAGAATTAAAAAAAAAAAAAAAGTGTTAATCATAAAACCATGCAGAAATGAAGACTGGATAAGGAAACCTAGCAAGTTTGCAATTCTGCTTCACACTTCAAACTGATGATAGACATTTACTTTGTACTCCAGGAATGGCAAGTTTGCAGCAGCTGCTTTCAGCTGGCAAGCGGCTTCTCTTGCAAACCTGTCAGTCACCACTGCCTTGTCTCACAGGATTAGGAGCCTTAGAAAGAGTTATTGGGAAAAAAAATATTAAGGACAGGACAGTAAGAATCAAGTAAAAGTGCCCCTCTGCTCATCTGTTGGGACACTAAGGTTCAGGCTGAAAGTACATAATCTTCTACGAGATCCAAGCACAAGCTCACCCCACTTTAGCAGAATTGTATAATCCGAAAGAGTACTATTTCTCTCTACTCATATTTAATATGATGGATCATGAACAAGCTAATTGCCATTAGTATGTCACATGGCTGGTATCTAAAAACACATAGCCACATCAAGAAGGACTTTTTACAAGCTCTTAAATACTTGTTTCAGAAGCAATTTTAGCTCCCAAGCAAGGGTAGTACTAATAACTGATTTATCATTCTATGGTTTAGTTTCACTTCCAGTAAGTATCTGGCTAGCCTATACAGGAACAAGTGATAGAAACAGGATAGCTCAAAACCAGTATAGTCTTCCTTTTCATGAAGAAAAGAAGCATATAGGGTCACTTTCCACCACAGCAAGAAAGCTGGACCTTTCTGACTGGCTTACAGATCAGATTGGTCAATAGAGCAAGGGATTCTGCTAGCAGATGAAACACTTCATCATTTCAAAGCCAGATAAAGCCTACATGAGAGAGATGGGCTTGATCTATCTGTGCTACTGGCAAAACTTTGTGTCAGCTTAATGCCCACAGACTGTTTTTACTATCTGTACCATGTAAATACCCTTAGTTAAATCAGTTACTTGCTTTGCTTTCTGAGCATTGTTGCTGTTTTGAACTTAAAGACATACTTTTCTAAGGAATCCACATGGAAAAATCAAGCAAACACAACCACTCACAGTACGGTCAGCAAGTTCTCTCATTGACAGTGTTTAAAGCAATATAAAACAAACCAGGACCAAAATTCGGCTTCTGGCAGATGAGCCTAAATTCAGAATCTTAAACAGCAGGCTCATGATGCCCTTCCCAAAAGGCATTCCCAGCCCTGTTTCTCCTGCAACTGGTATTATTATTTTCCAGGTTTACTCAAAGATAGAAGGCGCTGTTTTCCAAACCTGGAAGGACAGACTAATGTTATTGAACCAAACTAAACCTACATTCTGAACACTTTAGCATGCCATATCTGGGAAGGAAGGAAACAAAGATTTGTAGGAGTGGCTCATCCCTCAAAACCAACAATTGTTTATGTACCAAAGATAAGAAAGATACTGTCTTAGGTGAATAGCAGCTTCTTTTGTTTACAGGACTCTTGTTCAGCAGTCAAAGGCTAATATTTTAACAGGTCAGCTGAAATACTGTACTTGTATTTTAATAGCAGTTATAGGTTAATTTACTGTGTTAAGATCTATATTGAAGATATAGTACAACACATCATTTTCACCAATCTTTAAACGGAGGACAACATAATGCAATTGAAGCTTCAAGTCTTTTCAAAATTTTCTTCTAACAGCTGCATAGTGAAAAGATTCACCAAAGCAAATTCACTGCTGAGAAATGAGAGCTCCAAGTATTCCATGTATCATTTCAAAGTCTTATGTCAGGTATAGGGCCCTAAGGAGACACAGCCCTTCTGCCCTGGGGTGTGTCTGCTTTGTGAGGCAAGAGCTCAGTAGAATCACATGGCAGTAACAACTGAAGTACACTGGGTCAGTATGTCCACAGCATCTGGGGCTATCACCTGAGAGGTGATCTTCCCTGCACTAAAAGCATGCAAAAGATCATTCATGCTACTAAAAGAAGGCAACACAAATGTGCAAAGTAGGATAGCAGGGAAGTACTCCTGTAGCTATTAACTGAAGCACTCTAATGAATTTGCTTTAAAAAATTACAAGCAAATCTTACAGCAGAGGGGCAGATGCCAGCTCTCTTGCATCCTAATCCCCTGTTCACAGGATCATCCTTCATACTCCATGTGATTTGGTTGCATGCTGACAACAGAAGCCAGTGATGGCCATTGACTGAACATGGTTCGGTCTAGCAACAGAAAATTCAGCGTTAGTTCATCCTAGAAGTGATCAAAAGAAAGAGAAGCAGCAACCCTTAAATGCTGTCAGAGTTTCAACTCTGAGTAGTTATAAACAAATCTTTTTGACTAATGATCACCCAATAACCTTGAATTAATTCCCACCTCAGTCAGCAGAGGATCTCCATCCCACTTGGACAAAAAAAAAAATCCGCCAAACTTTGTGACTCACAGTCCTAGACACAGCCCTTAAAATGGCTCTGTAATTACTGTCTTGGTGGGAAGATCTTGTCACAATACTGATGTCTCCCTCAGATGGAGCCACACACTTTTGTCTGCACAGCAGCCTGTGGGGACCATCCTGGACACCTGCTGCTGGGGCTGTGAGGGCAACAGCAAAGGGTCTTAATACTCCATGCAGAAACAGAAGGGCATATGTTCAGATGGGTACCACTAAAGAAAAGGTTATGTCCCACAAATAGGAGACGTTAGCACAATTATCTAGTGAACAGTAGCACACTAAGACCTTGGTGTGGTAGTCTTCAGTGCTGCTAAATGAAATCTAAGCATACCAGATGATAATCTCAAAACCACACAGAGAAGCATAATCACTGCACATGACAAGTAAGCATATTTCTATTACTGTGCTTCTTACACAGAGTCCCCAGATCACTGCAGTGCTAAGGAAACTTAAACTTATTTCTACACAACAGTTTTGCAAACCTATCCATAGTATTTTCCTTACTCCCTAGTCTGAAACAGAATAATCTTTCAAAAGCTATTAATCAGCTTTCATTATCTCTAAACTGATTTTTGCTTGCTTGCAATTAAGGACTGATATCTGAAGAGTGAGAAATTTATAAGGTAATTAACCATAATGAGTAACTGTTCTCAGATACAGTCAGCTGCTGAGTATCAACAGAAGTCTTAGATTTCCCAAAGAATTTTTTTTCCTATATATTTATACAAGCTCAAAAATGAAGATTTCTTTAGCAGAGGTTGAATGTTCACCAGATAATACTACATGTGCCTATTCCTTCTTAGGAAGGCAGCTAGCTATAGACAAAAATATTCTTAAACTAGCAATTACTGTGGATTCAGAAGGTCTTAAGGTGACACTGACATAATGAAAGATCTATTTTTATGTCTGTGAAGTATATATCAAGTTCAGAGAGAGGGACATAGAGAGAAAGGGAGTACATGCATGCTGTAATTAGATCAGGTACAGGACAAAATTCTGCTTAGCATTTTGTAAATATCACTATGTAAAATACATTTCCTCTCCTTGCTTCTCCATACAATTAAGTGTTGGTAAAGTAATGCTAAAAAACCTTTTTGAGTAGGTCAATAGCATTATTAATCACTTCCTGGATTAGAATATCAAAACAAATTATGAGCCTGGTCCAAGGTTATAAACAGTATATGAGCTACTTTTCAGCCACTCCAGCATAATATCAAAAAGTTTTAGTTATGGAGACACATTTTTCCTCAGAAAAATTATTGACATATTTCCCTACATGTGGCATCCAGTGCAGCACAAGTGCAACTCACTCACTACACTCTAAAATTTTTCACAGAAAAACCCACTTAGGGATTCATCAGGTAGACCTTAAACACATAAGAAACTTCAGGAGAAAAATCACTGAAGGATGAAATCTGATCCTCTTACTGTGAGTTTAAAATTCTGGTCTAAAGAGCTTCAGTTGCAGTCTGTAGAGCACTCAGAAACTCTTCTTGATAAGAAAGTAGGATGCATATTCCTAGAACATAACCAAGAATTTCTCATCACAATTTCCCTGCTTTTTGCTTCTACTGTTTCTGTAGAGAAGGTCATTAGCAGAACAAATAATATCCAAGTTTTCTGCAGTTTTCTTCATCAGCAACCACAGAATAGCAAAATTGGAGGAAAGACAGTAATATTCTCAGCACTCTAATCCATGTATAATATTTCAACTAGGCAATAACCCAACTGTTTTAAGTTTTTAAAATTATGCAGATGTTTCATTTTAGAGCTGTGTAATGGGAAGCTCTAAAATGAAAGTTTTGACATGTAATTGTTTCTTCTCCTGTTTCTGCTGCAGCATTTCACAGTTTTGTTTTCTGATTAAAACTATGTCCTGGTTTAGAAAGCCCATATTTATCAACACACGAGGAAGGAGTCACATAGTGATGGGGGGAAAAGGAGTTTATATAAAGAAAAGAAGCATTATGCCCATTTTCTGCAAATTAAAGTTTTCAACACTCATTGCTTTGCTCAGTGGAGTAGACAGTGATAGCTTAAAGGCTAGATGTAATTTTTCACATTTGACCAGTTTTAAGACTATTTAGCAGGCGGGCTGGCTCTGCACCCCAGGAGACACACAAATGCTCCTGCCCTGCTTGAGGAACAAGGCTGGTTCTCTTACGTAGTGATGTGCAAGACCCTGCAGGGCTGTGTGTCTCATTCTGATCTGCATGGAGGCTTGATGGTGTTTCAGCCACAGTGAGATTAAGACACAAACAAGTCAAATGTTGTCCAACAGTTTATAATTATCAAAAGAGAGGTACAAGATAGGAAAGGAAGAATGATAGAAAAGGTATAGAAATATAAGTGAAGGTGACTTTATAGATTGCACGAAAATTCACCACCATGGAGGATCTAACAGTGTCTTGTGGGCCTGGTGTTCCAAATGGATCTGTGGGGAGAGGTCCTTCCCTGTTGTTACTTGGAGAGAGGAGTCCTCCTCCGTTGTTGCTGATGGTGAGAGAGTTTCAGAGAGAGGATTCTTTTCCGTCTCCCAGTGGTATCATTTTAAAACAGTCTGAATCCCAAAATCTCCACCCAGTTCTAGGAAACTTCATGCATACGCATGGTGGGCATGGTGCCAGGTGATAGTAGACACAGTCCAGTTTGGTGCAGGGTCAGTATGCCAAGAGGGCTATTTCAGGGGTCACATCACACAAGCCCCTCCTCAAAATCAATGACCTAGTACCCTTACATGTGCTCAGCAGGCACTGAAAACCATAAGACCTGTCAGCTGGCTGCTCAGCCACAGCACATCCATCAGCAGAGCTGTGGTGCAAAACAGGAAACCTCCCAAACACCATTTCAGAAATCAGTCACTTTTTAGCTGGTTGACCAGCCACCTCTCATGCCCCCTATGCTGTGCCATCTCAAGCACCATACAGTCTTATCCCTTGCCATGCAAGCATGTCCTTCTCAACAGCACAACTAAGGAGAAAAAGGAGGTTCCTATTCTGAAGGCAGAGGACCTTACCTAGTGTTAACCAGGAAAATCTGTCATGAGCCAAAATAATTTCAAATGGTAAATCTGAGATTCTTGTAAGTTTCGGGCCCATAGCCTTTTTAAATGACAAAAACAAAGACTTCCTGGAGACTAAGGATACACTTTCTGAATGTTTTTTTACTATTCCAACAGGTAATTGCTACTGGTAAAGAACACCTTTAAAAGAGAACATGGATTTAATAAACTCAACTGAACAAAACAGTACATCAGAAGAACTATTCAAATGGGTGACATCCAAGATTCTCGTTTCCATTACTCTATCTGTGCTTGCACTAATGACAACAGCCATCAATTCTCTAGTGATGACCGCAATAATTGTGACACGAAAGCTCCACCACCCTGCCAACTATCTAATCTGCTCTCTTGCAGTGACTGATTTTCTTGTGGCAGTCCTAGTGATGCCCTTCAGCATTGTCTACATCATAAAGGAGACATGGATCATGGGGCAAGTTGTGTGTGACATTTGGCTGAGTGTGGACATTACGTGCTGCACATGTTCCATCTTGCATCTCTCTGCCATTGCTTTGGATCGGTACAGAGCAATCACAGATGCTGTGGAATATGCAAGAAAAAGGACACCTAAGCATGCTGGCATCATGATTGCAGTGGTATGGATCATATCCATTTTTATCTCCATGCCACCTTTGTTTTGGCGGCATCAGACAACCAGCAGGGAAGACGAATGCATCATCAAACATGACCACATTGTTTCTACCATTTACTCTACATTTGGCGCCTTCTACATCCCTCTGGCCTTGATTCTGATCCTTTACTACAAGATATACAAGGCAGCAAAGACATTTCACAGGAGAAGCGTCAGCCGGATTGTAAGGGAGGAGGTAAATGGACAAGTCCTCTTGGATGCAGGTGAAAGAAGCACCAAATCAGCTTCAATGCCCAGCACTGCAGAGAAAACATCAGATGCCCTGGTGGACTGTGATAAAATCAATATCAGCCTAAAAAGCCCCAGGTCTGAATCTAAACACGAGAAGTCCTGGAAAAGACAGAGAATCTCTAGCACAAGAGAGCGAAAGGCAGCAACTACGCTGGGTCTGATCTTGGGGGCATTTGTGATCTGCTGGCTCCCTTTTTTCGTAAAAGAAGTAGTTGTTAATACCTGTGAAAGATGTCACATCTCAGAAGACATTTCTAATTTCCTAGCATGGCTGGGATATATAAATTCCCTTATTAACCCTCTAATATATACAATCTTTAATGAAGATTTCAAGAAAGCCTTCCAGAAGCTTGTGCATTGTAGGCAATATCTTTAAGAGATTATGTTCATATAGGAGAACATATTAATTAGTTTTTAACTTATATAAATTTATATAACTGAGATGATATTTGTTGTATTTAAGGAAAAGCACCAAGACTCTGCATTTACATTATGACTTTTTTTGTATCAGTATTAGTGGGAGCATAAAATGCCCAAGTTTTAAAGAGATGGATCATCTGGGATCAATTTTGCTCTGGAAAAAATGATAGGTAGCATATTGTGGCTCTAATCCAGAATTTGCACAGCTGTCTAGCTTGAAGCATAAGGTATTACCATAAATATGAAGGAAATCCACATTTGAAGTAGACTAAGAAAGAATTTTTTTTTTAATCATTTTCAGTTATCAATGGAATCTTAAGTGAAACAACATACAGGTTTAAAACCCTTGTCACAAATAAGAAGATAGAAAATAAACATTGGAATTAAGATATAATTTTATTACTTTGTCACAGGCCTGCAACACAGAGCCAAACCATTCCCAGTAACAGGTAGTAGCTTGAAACATATCTTGAAACATATCATCTTACACTGATTAGCTGAGTGCAGATGCAGCCCTGCCTTCTCCCACAGATGAAGGACTTTCCTGTATTACACCCTCACAGTACTGCAGCAGCAGGCAAAGTGCTTTCAAGTCTTTTCTCAACTGCCTCAAGCAACAGGACTGTGCAGCCTCAATCTAAGCATGTGAGAAAGTAGAGACTGACCATGATGCTGCCAATGTGGGTCTCTGGAAACAGTTGTGCAGCAGCTTCTCCAGTAAGGGCAAGGAGACTGACCTCAGTGTATGCCTAGGCAGGGGATCCTGTGGGATGCTTACTGGCTGGAACCTCTAAATCCTCTTCCGTCAGAGCATCTAGTGCATGTCCTCAGTCCCAGCAGAGCTAAAAGCACCTTGTAGGCACTCCCTCCATCACTGGCCAGATGGTTCAGTCAAAGATAACCACAATGAGCCCTGTGTGGGCTCCTAAGCCAAAGATGGCACCTTGTCCAGCCTTGATTCACAAAATCACCATGGTTGGAAAAGACCTCTCAGATTATCAAGTTCAACCATTATCTAGCTCTGTCAGGGTCCCTACTACACCATATTCTTACGCACTATATCTGGATAGCTTTTAAATGCATCCAGGGATGGAGATTCAGCCACTTCCCTGGGCAGCCTGTTCCAGGCTTTGACAACACTTTCAGTATAGAAGGTTTTCCTAATGTCTAACCTAAATCTCCCCTGGCGTAATTTAATGCCATTTCCTCTTGTCCTGTCAATTTGTGTCTTGTGAGAAGAGACCAACATCCACTGCAACAACCAAAGGAGGTTGTAATCATCTTTCAGGTAGTTGTAGAGAGCAATAATGACTCCCTTCAGCCTCCTCTTCTTCAGACTAAACAACCACAGCTCCCTCAGCCACTCTTCATAAGACTTGTTCTCAAGACTCTTCACCTGCTTTGTTGCCCTTATTTGGACACACTCCACCACCTCAGTGTCTCTCTTACACTATAATGGCCAAAACAGAACACAATACTCAAGGTGTGGCTTCACCAGTGTCAAATACAGTGGGACAATTGCCTCTCTAGTCCTGCTGGCCACACTATTCCTGATGCAGGCCAGGATGCCATTGGCCTTCTTGGCCATCTGGGCATTCACATGTCTAGATGCCAAACTACAGCACTAATCAGTGCAATGACAACCCTTGCCTCAAAACCAGCAGTGCATGTTTGCTGACAGTTTAAGGGTTCTAACAGAGCAGTGGGCATTTACCCCTGAGGGCAGATGAGTCATCAAGAGCCACATCAGAACTCAAACAGACTTAGATTAGGTCACTAAGACCATGGCTCTGAATTTGTTGCCAGTTATTCAATGCTGTTTTGAGGTTCCTTACAAGAACTACAGACCCCGCTGTCAACAACAGCAGTCTCCTGCAAAGGTGCTCAAATTTGGCACGTGGGCCAGCAACTTAGGGAGCATCTGAGTCATGAGACCACTATGCACGCTCTTAGTTTGGAAAAGGTATCACCAGTCTCTGCACTCATTCTCCCAAGAGACTTTTGGTTGTTTACATTACACAAGAAAACCCAGAAAGGTCATCAACTGTTGTTTCTCTCCTCCCTACCCTTCCCCTTGTTTTACAAACTCTGGAGTTTAATAATTTTGTATTTTGTCCATTAGCTACCACCTGACACAACAGCTGTTAGAGCTGTTTCTTGCAAGATGACAAGGTTTGAAACTTCAGTCATTGAACTAATTTGTTCCTGTCACTTGCAACTTACTGTATTCTTCTTTCACATCAAGGTCCAAATGGGGTGCTATTCAGAAGTACTAGAAACAGTTCATTTGCTTTACTGTTCATTTTAACACAGCCAGGAATCTAATGAAATGCTGACTTGTCGTGCCATGTAGCTCTAGCACAGCAGAAGCACAATTAAATTTTGAAGTTACTAGGATGTGACAGAATGCAATTTGCCTCATGCTCAGTGCCAGCCAGTGCATTTTGCTACCACTGCAGTCAGAGCACAGCCTCTGCAGATCCTGCATCCTCGACAATGGCTGCATGATACCAAAAGAAAAAACTGCTTTAAGCATCAGCTGTGCTCTGCTGTCTCCAGAAATACCACAGCACTCAGCTTTCTAAAAGGATTAGCAAAAGACAGCAAAGAAAACCCCACTGAAACATTTAAGATTGAAGACCTCTGTTTCCCATGTTTCCTGATTACTGAGTCATAACATTGGATATCCAGGGGCAGGTTTTCCTATATCCCTGCTTCTCCCTTTATGGCTGCTGCAGGGTGTAGTACATTGTTTATCCTCTTACATGTAAGAGAATAAAAAAAATATGTCGCTTTAGCAGAGAAAAGATTTTAAACATTCATACTTAAGTAATAAGGGAGAAAGCTCAAAGAATGGAACACTATGTAGATAAAAAATAGCTGTCATTTATGAACTGTTAACAGTATATATTCTGAACCTAATTAAGCTGCTAAACATTTCTCAAGATGAAGGGTGGTTGCATTTGTATCACCTTTACTGAGTTGTATCTACTCACCTTCAACTCCCCAGTGATGGAAGATACAACTACAAGAAATCTAAGCAAAGGAGTGGGTAGTTATTCTATTGAAAGCACTTGCAGCCTGTGGACCATCATTTTTTGTGCCTGACTGCAGCTCATCCTTTGTTCTCTAATACAATCTGCTGTGTTGAGTTCCATCACACAACTCCAAACATCATAAATATCCAAACATCAATCTCTAGCATTTAGCCACTCATGTGGTATGTTAGGAAAAAACATTGAGTTCCTCTTTCAACATGCATGAAGGTTAAAATTCATAAGGGATACTGCTTTTCCCTCCCCATGTAGTACACATGCACCCACTGAATCTTAGCACTGGATTCAAGGAACAAGAGGGAGCAATATTTTATGCACTGGAGCTAAGATGTTTTGCAAGTAGCTCTGCGCCCTGTGAGAGTTCAGTTTCAGCAAACGGGAAAAAATTATATCTGGTTCCCTGTCTCTGTCAGAAGACTCTGTGTGGACGCTGCAGGGAAAGGGCTTACATCTCTTTGATGGTTTGCACAAAGTTTCCTGGATCCTTATTCCTACAACAGCTGCCCTTTCTGTTCCTATTTGCTGCCCACCCATCCACCCATCAGTTTAGACTTCTTCGAACACCCAGAGAACTGGATTTGGAACAGCTGAACTGCTCCTACTTCAGCATTCACAGAGAATGATTCCTGAAGCAGCTGTGAATACTATATCCAGTTCAGGTGGATAGGTTTTGCTAACAGCAAAGAGTTAAATACACCTCATTATCCTGTACTCATTTCTGTGCCTTTCCTCCCTGCCAGATGCTTTATTGTTGTCTTTTCCTCCTGAAGATGGCATCTCCCTACAAAAGGCTTGGGCATACAAATATTCTGGGTTTTAACTGATGCAGTCAACCTCAGTAATGTGTGACTGTGCCACCCAGAAACACCCACATCATCCAAATGTGATTTTGGTAGTCACTGTCTTCACTTGGTGCCTAACTGCTCCTGGTTCTAGGGAGGTACATGGAAATAAGTATGTCTCTTTTTTTTTTTTTTCCTCCATTTGTTACAAACTAGGCACATTATTCTTAGGCAAGTCCAGACATTGCATGTGAGATTCCCCCGCAAAAATGAAACAGAAACTCACCGCTGCAGCCACTAGAATGTCACAGTCAGGTGCAGAAAGGAAACAGCCAGGCACAGAAGCTCACAAGCAAGCGGGCAGGCACACAAGAGAAACACAAAATCACCACTGTAGCCATAAGAATCTCACAGTAAGGTGCAGAAGGGAAAGAGAAAATCAGAAGAGAAACACAAAATCACCACTATAGCTATCAGAACCATATTGCCCGTACTGGGTCCTAGCCCTGCCTCATGTGTACCATGTCAGTCTCACGTTTTCACCAGATCTGGTGGTCCAGCCAGAGGACCATACAGGCACTTGCTCACCTTTTTAACTGCAAAGCCATCATCTGACCCTGTCCCAGCCTGATCTCAGCTCACAGCACTCACCACTGCTGGTACAAAATCACAGATTGACAGATTGCTACAAGCCCTTCTAAACAGTCCTTCCCCAGCCTTACCATAGGTGCCCTTCAAATATTTAAATGTAGCTATAAGGCCTCCCATGGTCATCACTGAGTTATTGCATTTAAATAAGCTGCACTGGATCCTAGCTCTGCTCCCTCAGAGTCATGTCAGTCTAGTAGTCACAAGATCCAGTGGTCCTACCAGAGGAGCACAAAGGGAGCTGCTCGCCTTTTTAACTGCAAAGGCACCATCTGACCACAACCCAGTCTGATCTCCTCCTGCAGGAAGAAAAGCAAAAGGAAGCCCTTGGAGAGCAGTCACCTACTGGTCGCAGCAGGCACTCAGAAGCACTTCCAACACCCAAGCAAGCAAGCAGCGAATGGTATCTGCTGGTGACTCTTGTATTCCCCCTTCACAAAGGCCTGCTGCACTACGAGAACAGTACTATGAATAGAAGAACTGTTAAAAATTACCAGCAACATGTTGGTATCTCCTCACCTGCAAAATCTGAAAATTAATTTAGTTATTTTTTTCAGGATTTTTCATTTGTCTTCTGGGGACCCTGGATCAAATTTCTTACTTTTCAGTCAGGAAGGCTAAATCTCTAAAAGAAAAAGAAACTTTCTTTGATATAGTGTTTCTAGCCATCATTTAGTTAGTCAAGAAATGAAAGCCTTGATGATAATGAGCTTGACTATGAAGAAAGATTACAGAGAACAGAACAAACAGAAGTCAGTAGCATTGGCTTGAATGGTTGAGGTTACCAAGTGAATTCAAAACAGCATTTCTGGTGTTCAGTCCTTCAGTCACAACAGATACCAATGACTGAAAACAACCTTATATCCTCAGGAACTTACTAATACATGGATTTTCTAAATTCCAGTTGTTTACTTCAAGTGAATTACTTCTTAAAAGAGAACTTTTGCGACTCAGGAAAATTTCAGAGGGAAATATTTTCAGGCAAGGAAAGGTAGTGTGTTTCATTAGTCAAAATATGTTAGTATAATTATTTATTACAAATCCTGGTTAAGGCAAAGTCAAAGAATACACTTATTTAATGCTGTTACTTTTTATTCACTAGTAACTCCAATCCATTGTATCCATCCTTTAAGGTGTATATTTATTTAAACTACAGATTTCAAGGTATCCATTGGCAACACACCAAATGGGCAGCATTAAGCCCTTTAAGGCAAGATAGTTGCTATACACGCATGATACTTTCTCTCACTAAATTAAACTTTTTCCTGTTCCTCCCCTATACTCACTGATTTGAAACTCTGAAGAGTATTTTATAGTTTGGGTTTAAAGATGAAAAACATGTTTAACACCATAAAAAAGTGCTAACTGCTAAGATAATGCAAGAAGAGCAGTTAATCTCACTTTCAGTTTAGATCATGACTGGTAGTAGATATTTAATGCATTTAATACACTCTGCTGGCAGCACTCCAAGATGCAAAAGCTGTGGCTAATTTGTATGACAGCAAGCATCTGCTAAGGAACTCAATTTTGGTTAAGCCTGCTTTCCAATATTTCACAGTTGAAAGTTGTATAAAGTAGTCCACCACTACGAAACAAGGACTCAGCCAGTTTGCACCCTGGTCATTTCTAGTCTGGCAGTCACTAGAAGATAGTTGCTCCACAAACACACACCATTAACCATCAGGAACCAAGCTGTGTCTTCATCCACAGCTAAAATAGTCAAAATCTTTCACATCCATCTATTGTTTTGGAAGCACCCAGGAGGCAGCCTGAACTGACTCATGCCCAGATGGGCTCAACACGGATCAGCGCTGCTCCCCAACCAGATGCAAAATGAGATCTCTTCAAAGAGAATGTCACCAGCAGCAAGCTTAGTCAGTACGAACTACTAACAGAACAAAAATCAGTCCAGCATCTGCCCCACCTTCCCTGGTAAGGGGAGTTCAACCAGATATTAACGGTCCCTTAATATCAGTTACTACAGATTCTCATCTGTCTTAACTGAGCAGGGCTCTTTCAGCCCTTCTGGCATCTTCTGCAAGACAGTGTTGAACTACCTCATCAACTCCATACTTGTCAGTACAGGGTTTGCATGCCCTGTCATCATAAAGTTCAGCTTTGAAGCTCAAGATCATCATTCCACTTGGATAAATGCAAAAATACTGGATTTTAAGACGAAAAAAATTCAAGCTAAGTGTTTCCAGGTTCTGGATTTTACTTTTACATCTACTTTAACAGCAAGTGAACCACATTCATTTTGAACTCAAAACAGTTTCCAAGCAAGACGTACCTATAACAGTTAAGCATGACCTTATTTTTCACACATATAAATATAAGTTATATTACCATTGGACTGTTTCTAACCTCATTCATTGATAGTCTTTTTCATTTTGACAAGTATTTCTCTCATTTTGTTTCTGAAATGTGGAGGAAATATTAACTAATTATCTGAGATAAGTAGAAAGTCTTATCTCATTTTTACAGGTAGAAAACCAGAAGCTGAGAGAAGCAGGCCTGCAGCACCTCAACCTGAGTGAGATCCTGAAGTGCCTATTCAGCAAATAAAGCAAGAAAATGGAACAAAGTATATTTTTATAGCTTTGAAAAATCACTGAATTCATGAGAATCACTGAATCACAGAATGGCTGATGTTGGTGGGGACTTCTAGAGATCACCTTGTACAACCACCCTGCTCAAGTATTCCCAAGGATGGAGATTGCACTACCTCTCTGGGCAACCTGTGCCAGCACTCAGTCACCCACACAGCAAGTGTT
Organism: Indicator indicator; assembly: GCF_027791375.1. Lineage (NCBI taxonomy): Eukaryota > Metazoa > Chordata > Aves > Piciformes > Indicatoridae > Indicator > Indicator indicator. The sequence continues at coordinate 98,811,022 of NC_072010.1, read as the reverse complement.
CCTTACATTCAGATGAAGCCTCCTAACTTTCAGGACTGTTGTCTCTTACTCTGCCACTGGACTGCATTGAAAAAAGCCTGGCTCCATCCTCTCCACTCCTTCCTTTCAGGTGCTTACATATGTTAATAAGTTTTCTCTCAGCATTCTCTTCTCCAGGCTCGATGGGCCCAGCTCTCTCAGCCTTCCCTCACAGGAGAGATACTCCAGTCCATCATCTCAGTGGCTGTTTGCTGGATTCTCTCTAGTATGTCCATGTCTCTCTTCTACTGAAGAACCTAGAACTGTACCCAGCACTCCAGGTGTGGCACTCACTAGTGCAGAGCGGAGGGGAAGAATGACCTCCCTCAACCTGCTGGCAACACTTCTAGTCAGCCCAGGACACTACTGGCCTTCTTTGTTGCAAGCACACCCTGTTTGCTTATGTTCAGCTTTGTGTCCACCCACACGACTTTTTTTGCCAAGCTTCTTTCTAGCTTGTCAGCCCTCGTGTACACTACTGCATGGGATTGTCCCTCCTTGGATGCAGGATTTTGAGTATCCCGATGTTTAAGTGCATGAGGAATCACATACTACAGTCTGAGGGGAGAAAACAAGAGCTGTGTAGTAAAGCAATTGAGAAAATGGTAAGGAGGAGGAGAACAAAGACTGGTTAGTTTTCTCCTTAAAGAGCCAGGCAACCTTGAAATAAACATGCTTGAACTCACCACAACTCAGATCCAACTAACAGAAGTGCCAGTTCACATCAAAGCTGTCTGGCACCTTTCAGGAGCTGAGAGAGGGAGATGAGGTTGTTTTGCCTTCTCCATCCCACACACAGTCAATACAGCATTCTGTATCTGAATACGCAGGGCTCTTCTTGAAGTGTGACAATACTGGTGTCACACATGTGACAATATTGGTCAGCACCAGGCATGCATAGGCAGTGAGAATGAGAAACTGCCAGTACTGAGATTTTAAAGGCTAAAAACAGCAGAGAAAAATAACTGAGTAGTACCAAATCACATCTTTAAAAATCTTATCTACTGTTGTTTTTCTTTTTCCTGGTTTGGGCCCCATTGGGTGACAAATGAAGGCATGAACACCGTTGCTGTATAGCAATGAGATTCCAGAAATGCAGAGGGCAGAGAATCTCAGAACTCCTCCCAGAAGTCCTTTATTACTGTGTTGCAAATCCCCATGATTACACAGTCTCAGAGTCCTGCTTACAGAAGTCCTGGAACCCCTTCACAGATGACGCAGCTAACAGAAATCCCAGGCATATCCCTCACAGCATCCCTACGCCAAAGCTCCTGCCAGACGAAGTAGCAAACTAACAGCAGCAGGAGTCCCTAGCAGAAATAAGTAGAAGTAGTAGAAGAAGAAGAAGTAGAAGTAAAAGTAGAAGTAGGAGGTAGAAGTAGAGGTAGAAGTACCTATTGCTCAGAGTGGCTGGTTTTTATACTCTTTGTTATAAATCCCTTGACCAGTAAAATATACAGCCACATACAGAAGCTAAAATCTTTTCCCAGTAAGAGGTTACAACCTGTCAATCAAGGAGGTGGCTCCTGCAGCATGTTCCAATCAAAGGGTGCCAACATGAGGATGTTGTTCTTGGCACACATGGAATGTTATTGTTTTGCTCTACGCAGGATGCAATTGGTCATCTAAGGAATCATGCACTCTGCAGGTGTCCAGCAGCTGCCCTTAGCACACTGGCTGCAACAACCTACATTTCAACACTGCTCTCTCAAAAGCCACCTTGAGCATAGGAAGAGTGTTGAACTGAGACTATCCCCTGCTTTAGACATGATCAGAGATATTTGCTTATCTTGCTTTATGTTCCACAAATACAAGTTACACAAAGTTACACTGCCACGTTTCCTGCCTCTCCTTATTAAATGCTCTAGTGTATGCCAATCCTCCTCAACCCCTGCCAGCCTGGTGTTTGTGTTCCCCAGCTCACCGAACATGGTGTTAAGTGCTTCATGACCAATTTTTTCCACCACTTCTCTTTATTCTTTGGCTAAAGAAGAACAACAAAAAGCAACTAAAATACCCTACAAACAAGACAGAAAAAGAAGAAAAATAATAAAAGAAAATTAAGCACTCTCAATTCAACTGAAAACAACTAACACTTCTTTGAAACACCCCTTCTACTCACCTCACCCCTTGCTTTGACTGTTCTTACCCATGACACAATGCACATTGTGAATGTCAGTGTCAGTAGAAGGTCTGAGTTATAGTGTGTTACTGGACAAAAGAGCTCATTTAAAGATCCTTCCGGGGAACGAGGAAGGCTATTTAAGTGATAACCTGTTCTGCTTTCTCTCATCCTTAGCTGTGCAAGGAAAAATGGAGAGCAATGCATAACAGACTAATGAGGCCAAAGAAAAACAGCACTGATGAAAGACGTGTCAGAGACAAGCAGAAAAGCCAAAGCAGCAGAACAGGCTTTCACAGAGAGCTGAATTTGGCCTCTGTTCAGAGGGAAGCTCTCATGGGCCAGAGCACCTTGTCTCAGCCACCAGACATTTCTTGAAGGGTGCAGCCAGCTACCTGAGACTCAGCCACCAGAGGTTTCTTGAAGGGTGCACCCAGCTGCCTGAGCCTCAGCCACCAGACGTTTCTTGAAGGGTGCACCCAGCTGCCTGAGCCTCAGCCACCAGACGTTTCTTGAAGGGTGCACCCAGCTGCCTGAGCCTCAGCCACCAGACGTTTCTTGAAGGGTGCAGCCAGCTGACTGAACCTCAGCTCCACTGAGCCATGTCCTCTTTGTAGTCATCCTCCTGCACGCAGGAGCAGGGGAGGCAAAACCAGAGCCCAAACTGGATGAGCAGGGTGGTAGCCATCTGCTCAAGAGGTGACTTTGCTCTGACTGGTCTGAGCCACTGCAAAGTTCAGGCTCAGTTACACTTATTAAGTGAAACTGAAGTCAAGAAATCACATCATATACATGCAGGAGTTTAGAAACAGCAAAAACAGACAGCAGTTTTTAAGTTCTGGCTTTCCCGGGCCATTCCTTTCGAAGTGCCGCAGTGGTAGGATTTCGGTCATGCCCGCTGGCCAGGAAGCAGAGCCCCCGCTGCAGCAGCTGGGCACGCCAGGGCCAGCCGGGGCGACTGGCAACCCGCAGCCGCAGGGCCCCGCGGCGTGACGAGCGGCGGGAGGCCCTTTTTTCCCAGGCGGGCGGTTCCCCCTAGCGGCCCCGGGAGTGCGGCCTACCCGCTCGGCCGCCTCCCCCGGCCCTCACGGCAGCGGCCACGCCGTGTCCCGGAGTGTCAAAGCACTCCGCAGGCCCTTCCCCAGGGACAGCCGAGGGCCCGAGGGTTCGTCCCCGGACCAAGGATCATCCCTCGCAAGCATAGCTCCCTCCCCGGCCTCGCTTCAGCAGTTCTCCTCCTATACCTGCTCCAGCCTGGCTTCCCGGCACTGTGAGCCCTTCTGGCTGCAAAAACCCACTGCCTGTCGTCCCCAGTACCGCAGGCAGTGCTGTCAGTGCCAGGCGATCACCTAGCTCTTGATTCATGCCCCTCGGCTACAGCCGGGTGGTGCCCCCTTGGGTAGGGGCTAGCACCTGGCAGCACAAAGCCTGATGGAGAAGTTGGGAAGCCATCAACATGGGATCTCTCCCTTTCCCAGCAAGGTTCTCAGACCCCATCTGTCTACCTGCACTTCCCTTCATTATGGCTTGATGATTAATGACTAATATCTAGTAATTCCGAGACTTAACTGCACCTAGATTCACATGGATACAGACATGCACCAGAAGAGTTTTGACTGAAGGTGATTAACATGCAGCAACATAAGTGATTGTTACTGAAACAAATAATCCATGAGGAGCCACTGAGAACACAGCAGGTTGAAGACTGAGTAGGTGGGAGCAGGGAACAGAGTTGTGATACAGCTTTTCTCTGGGGTTAGTACTCTTACAGCCTGAGGCACCAGAGACAACCAGCTGCTAGTGGCAAAGGAGGTTTCCTAGGCAGAAGAAGACATGACTCCTTTTTTTCCTTTCATTGCTGCTTCAAGATTGAAGCTATTTTTGTCTTTGCAACACTTCATTAGCTGAATGACAATCTAGGGAATTTCAACTAAAGTTGACAAGTCCAGAGAGTTCAGCAATGTTTGTGAGACCTCCCAGGCAAAGGTCAGGAAACACTGTCATTTCAAATGGTGCACAGAAACAACAACACAGTTTGAAAAAGTACAGAGAGAGAAAAAAAAATTACAAATCACCAGAGATCAGAGCCCTTGGTGATGTACAGGCCTCAGCAGCAGGCTAAGAGTTTACTGGGTTTGTTTCAGGATTAAATTGCAAAAGAGCCACAACAATATTTGGCATGTAGGAAATAGCAACTCACCTGGGGGAGGTGGGGTTGGTGCTGACACAGTGGGAGGCTGTGCTGCCATCCAACGAGATGTGGACAGGCTGGAGAGCTGGCCAAAGGTGAAACTCAATAAAGACAAGTGCAGAGTCCTGCATCTGGGGACGAAGAACAACAGGCAACAGTACAGACTAAGAGTCATCCTGCTGGAAAGCAGCTGCATGGAGAAAGACCTTGGAGTCCTAGTGCACAGCAAGTTATCCATGGGACATCAATGTGCTCTTGTGGCCAAGAAGGCCAACAGCATCCTGGGGTGCGTTAAGAAAATTGTGTCCAGCAGGTGTAGGGAGGTTCTCCTCCCCCTTTACTCTGCCCTGATGAGACCACACCTAGAATACTGTGTCTAGTTTTGGACAGTTCAAGAAGGGGCCTGCTGGAGAGGATCCAATGGAGAGCTACACAGATGATTGTGGAATGTGAACATCTCTCCTATGTAGAAAGGCTGAGGGAACTGGAGCTGTTTAGTCTTGAGAAGAGAAGGCTGAGAGGAGATCTTACCAACATCTAATAAATATCTGAGGGATAGGTGTCAAGATGAAGGTGCTAGTCTCTTTTTGGTGATGCCCAGTGATAGGACAAGGAACAACAGCTATAAGCAGGTACAGGAGATCCCACCTCAACACAAAGAAGCAGTTCTGTACCGTGACCATGGTAGAGCACTGGAACAGGCTGCCCAGAAAGGTTGTGGAGTCTCCTTCTCTGAAGACTTTAAAAACCTGCCTGAATGTGTTACTGTGCAGCCTGCCCTTGGTGATCCTGCTTTGGCATGGGGGTTGGAATGGATGATCTCTAGAAGTCCCTTCCAATCCCTAACATTCTTTGATTCTGTGATTCTTGATACTTGGTTCTGAACTGACTGCAGCAGTGGATGTATGGTTGTACTTCATCAATAAATATTGTCTAACTGCCTGAAACTCAGACGACAACACAGTCATGACATAGTTTTCAGCTTTTTATGACTGTTCTCATCAGAGAGGGAGGCAGGCAGAGAAGGATGGAAATATAGAGAAGAAATGTGTTAAAATACAGTAGCAATATAGAGGCAGGAAGAAGGAAGTGTTGAAATTGATAAATGTCTTTGCTATGTTCCTGTCACAAGATCACACTAGGGAAAGGGAGATGAATTGGACTGAATTGTTTCCTATGTGACAAAGCCAAGTACTTGCAGGAAGTCCTAGTTAAGTATCCTCTAGCCAGCTTTGAAAAAAAGAGGAGCATAACAATCAAAAGAAAAATCTTTGTGAGCATCTGAGGTGTGATTTGGATGTAATATCAATGTAGGCTGCAGGTACTGAGTAGACAAGCTTTAAAGTTTCAACTGGTACTGGGCAAAGTAGAAAAGAAACACACACAGGCCACACAACTATGTGTACACAAACATGGAATTAAAGTGCCACAAATGATCCTTTCCAGAGTTAAAAATTAGCAAATAGAAGGGATATGTGATGGCAGATTTTTTTCTGAGAAAGAGAACTCGGGAGCTGAAAGAACTCTTTGTAATTCCTTTGGCATTTTTCATGCTAAGGAATTTTCTGTCTTGCATTGCCTAATCATTGATTTATGCCCAAGTGCTTCAGTCAGTCTCTCAACTGTCCAATTCCATCCCTGTTACTCAGAAAGTGAATCTAGAACTGTTTATACCATTCACTTGTAGCTTGAAATTTTAATATTTTTTTTCCTTAATGTAGGCAGCAAAGGAGTCACTTGAACTGCTTTGCAAAGTGGAAAGAAAAATTCTGACACAATTTGTCCTTTGCTACTGTCAACATTTCTTTTCCCATTTTTTTAATGTTATGTGCTACAGACAAAAGTCACCAGACCTGGAAATTTCTTTCCGTTTCCAAGTTTCATTGAATTCTGAGGGAGAGAAGAAAATCAAGCCAAAGATTACTCCAAATCTTTCATAAGAAGCATGAGGCCAGTTAGAGTTGTCTATGTTGTGTTTCCAAGGAAATACACAGCGGCAGTGTGATCCCCTCTCATTTGCTTCTGCTGTGGGATATTTGGCTGTAAAGGAAGTAAGACCAGGCAATGATAAAAATACAGACACTCTGAAGACCAGCCAGTGATAAACAGTGGAGAGCTCACATTTTGAGCTTGTTTAGGGATCTACACAAACAATAACTTTATATTCAGCATGGTCATGAGGTGGTACAAACCACATCCTCCTATTCAACAATCCAGGATAGGGAAGAGTGGCTAGGATTTTTCTCAGACATTACTCTTACTGTCAATATTTAACAATATTTAACATTCGTTTGATGCAGAAATAACACAATAACACAGGGATTCTTTCTACCTGCAACATTTCACCATACAATCAGGGAATACAAAGTATACTCCTCTTGTTTTCCTGTCCCAATATATTTCTCTCTGTCACTACATGACATAGCCAGACAAACCTTCTAGAACAGAAAGTCTTCTTGCTCAAATGCATCTCCTGGAGTTTCATTGCTGAGACAGGCAAGAAATTCAAATGATATCATCAGCATTGCAGAAGATCATAGATACAAAATTAGCTATTTTCTCTACATTACAGAAGGTATCTATCAAGGGCCCTAAGGTAAAATTAAGTGAGTTAATGATCTAATCCAGGTAAGGATGGCAGTTTCCCTAAGCCCTTGAAGTGGAAATTAAGGATGATGATGAACCAGACTGATGAATGTGGCTTGAAGCACAACCTAAAAGAGTGAAAGCCACAATCCCTCACCTACAGTAAGCACCTTGCCAATAGGTCTCTCTCTGTTCAACTGAGCTGATGTCCGTGCTGCCTGCAACTACAGAAGGACAATGCTGCCTCTTAGGTTGACAGAGCTGAGGTTACTGCAGGCAGAGGAAGGCCACCCAACACACAGCCAAGAAAGCTGCCAGGCCTGTATCCCTATAGTGCCTCCACTGAAATGAACACACCACCTCCTATATATATGCTGTCATGAAGCTGTGTTAAGCTGTGGGCAGTACTGAGCCTTTTAAGGACCTTTTTATTCAAGGAGATCTCCTGCTGACCCATTAGTACGACTTGCCATTTACTTAGCATGGTGCTGCAGGAGTAGTGCAGAGCCAGCCAGCATGAACATGTTCCAGAGGACTGTTCTTTGTTGCAGGAAGAGGCATAATGAGTAGCACTTCCCCTCAGCAATGCATTTTTTGGTCTGGTTGGATATACACTTAAATCATTACTAAGCTACCTGAAATATAGATACAATATAGTCCTTTACTAATCCAGCAAAAGACTGTAATTTCTGCCACCATTTCTCCCCTGCTTTTTTAGAGATGTGTGTCTATTTCCTCCTTTCATACAATGTTCTACACAATTGTGGTGGGTTTTGTGCACATGATCTTCTCTCCCATCACATTGGTACTCCCTGCTTCACAGGCTGTCCCCAGAGGCTTCAGATGTTACAAGACAGCCAATCTGATACGTGGCTCTTACTTGCAGAGACACTGCCACAAATTTGTGGTTTCCATTTCCACCTTTGCAAGTGTGACAAGACAGCAAAGTTCAGAACCTAGAGTTTTTTCAAACTGTCCTCAGTTTAAGCAGTAGTTTAAGTAGTGGAGGAAGACAGGCTCTAAAATTACTCTCTAAGTAATTAAAGAAGGCTCCACACAGGATTGGATTGGATGGAAATAGAGAATATATTGGAAGATTAAATGGAAGTGCTATTCATAAACTACAATGCTACAGTGCTACAGTGCAAAAGCATGTGAAATACACAAAAAGCCGTAGTCTGGGCCTAATACAGAAGCCCATTAAGCCAAAGCCTCTACAAACCTCCCTCCAAAACCAAACCAAATCACAATACACCTTTTCTCCCCCCACCTGGGATTTATCATAAGCCCCAGTGCTTCCATTGCTAGGCCAGTTCAGGCTGGCCAGGCCCAAACTGCTCCCCACCTTGCTCCTTCCCCAAGGCTCATCAAGGCTGCACTACCTAAGCCATGATTGCACAGCAAAAATACCAGGAGATAAGATTGTGCCTCCCCATGAGAAAAGAGGGAAGAAAGAGGGAAGAGCTGGCTTTGCTGCTGGCATAAATGGACTAAGATAACAGAATTATGGGAATGAAATACCAAAAAATTACATTTTCTTGTCCACTCCCTGAGCCCATCTAGCCTCTGGAGGCTTGTACTCTATGGTTCTTAAAAGCATAAGCCTTAAGGCATGACACAAGCGTAATGCAGTGAAGTACAGAAATAAAGCTATTTCCCTGTTGCCAAAAGACTAAAGAGTGCTCCCCAAGAAAATGGGCATTAAAGAAAAAGAAATAGGGATAAATGAGACACTTCTCTGAAAGACAGTGCTATCAGTCAGCAATTTTCTCTTCAGGTGGCTGTTTTTTCCAGAAGCAGCTGGGGCATTCCTTCCTTCCAGGTTGCTTCTGCCTGAAGTTCATTAAATGCAAAGGTATTCTCCAGTGTTTTTTGTGGACAGCCTTTACAGCTATGGCGGATCAATGTGCTGTGAAATCTCCTTGCTCATCTACTCATCTCTTTTTCTAAGTTGTTTAAATATGTTACTAGACCCAAGCTGTAACAATATAGTCACGAAACTCAAGCAGCACAAAAAGCAATTAAGTACCTTGTTTCCTATTTTAGCAAACAAAAATCACAAGTTCACCCCACTCTCCCATTTCACAGGCGTGTAGGTTTTCTGCAGGGTGTTTTTTCAACGTCAAAGAATAACACTTGAAAACCCATTTGTATTAGTAACCTCAAGATTTGAGTTGGTAGCAGGGTTTAGATCTTCAACCCACTGAGATGCAAATGTTATTGGTGTCCTCCATCTGCCCTGGTCACAGAGGGCACAATGAACTGACAGAAATATTTAAGCAATACAGCCTTAAACACCAGGAGCCTCAGAGTTTTTTTCCTACTTCATTTGAGCTGTTCATTTTAATACAATCCCCCTTGCTGTGGTGTCTGAGTTCTTCATTGTCTTTTATAGTTATTAAAATAATTAATCTCCAGGAGAAACAAGAAAGTGCTCTTGTCATCACCTAGAGATGAAGCATCAAACCAGAGAGAGAAAAACTACTTGGCCAAGATCACAAAAGAAACAGCAGCACAGAATTAAACCCAAATCTCCTCACTTACTGTGACATAATCTTATTGTCTTCTTAGGCTTCATTATAGCATTTTTTAAAGTCCATGAAATGTTGGTCAGAAAATAAGCAAAGGAGCTCCTTTAGCATAAACTTGCAGGGTCCAGAGTAGAGGTTTTCTGAAATATTATACAGGTTTTCGTTATTTTTACCTTGCATCATCATTTTTAACTTCCACTGTTCAAAATCATAGCTAGGGCTTTGGAAAATAGTACTGTTTGGATCCTTTTAATTTGCCATTGGCAGCTGTGGTGTTCAGGTCAACTAAGTTTTCAATTATTTTAAGGCCCAGAAACATCAGATTTCAGCCACAGAGTAAGCCAAACACAAAAACTGTACTTAAACAGGTGGGATTTTAAGGTAAAGTACAATTCACAAAATCAGAGGCTTTATGAGTCATCAGCAAAAATGAGCAATGCTATAGTCAGCTTGTGCTGTCAGAGATACTGGAAAGAGGAAAATTACTCACAAGTAGGAATTTTGTATGAAACCAAGAGGAAAAACATTGAGCATGTTTCTGTGGAAGTCCAGAACAAAATTTCCACTCTGTCAATGTCAGGCTAAGATAATTCTGTGGGCTACCACTTGATATAAGGGGTGTGATCATGGCATCAGTTAGGCAAGGCTACCTACATGCTAGTCGACTGCTGTCAAATCATCACAGCCAATTGTTTTCTGATCCAGATACAGTCACCACAGGATTTGAAGAGCAGTACATCCTCCTCAGGCAGATAAGTCTCTGTGATGTATGCATTTATATCCATTCTTGAGGAATGGACATAAAAAATTAATGAGAGTTATCTTGAATGTTTGCATTGTGTCAAGACAGATTTGTTAATTTTCTTCTCTGGCCAAGCACCTGCTGAATCCTCTGATGTGAATTCATTACACATCAAGCTTATAATTATGCATGAGGCTTATAATTAAAATTTCCTGACACCTTACACTGAAAAATGTTGTTGGTGCTATTTCTCTAACCTTTTCAATGCCTCACTGCCGGCTCTGACCCTTTCTGCCCTGAACAGCCATCTCAGGCCAAAGAGATGTCTGGCCTGGCCCACTTCACCATGTGCTGAAAAGCAAGCTTGGACCACAATGTTCTAGTCGTTACAGAAAAGAATCCAAACATCTGGTGGTTAGCGTTTGAAAGTATTTTGCAAGACCAGTCTTAGCACAGTTACTGGCCATTCCTATTTTCTCCCTGAGCTTCTTGATCTTTTAGACACAGATCTCTGTGTGTTCCTAATGTCCACTTCAAGAGAAATTGCCCTTATTTTCCAGAACTGGCTGGAGTTGTTGTTTCCTTTGCTTTCAAAGAGAAGTCCCAATAGCTTTACATCTTCAAGATAAAGACATTCCAGGATTCATTTAAAATGAAATCTCAAGCTGCTTAGTCCATTCTTCACCATTTGTACATGCCTCTTCCTCTCTAAACTAAAAGTCATAGAATGGTCTGGGCCAGAAGGGACCTCAAAAGGTCATCTAGTCTGAACACAACCCCACCCCCCCCCTCCAGGGTCAGCATCCTCAAGTAGATCAGGTTGCCCAAGGCTTCATTGAGCCTTACCTTGAATATCTCCAGGGATGGGACCCCAACCACCTCCCTGGGCAACATCTTCCAGTGATCCACCAATCTCATAGTAAAGAACTTGTTCCTAATATCCAGTCTAAATCTGCTCTTCTCTAGTTTGAAGCCATTGCCCCTTGTCCTGTCACTGCAGGCCTTTGTAAACAGTCTCTCTCCATCCTTCCTGTAGGCCCCCTTCAGGTACTAGAAGGCTGCTACTAGATCTCCCCTAGGAGCCTCCTCTTCTCCTGACTAAACAACCCCAGCTCCCCCAGCCTATTCCTGTAGCAGAGTTGCTTCAACCCCCCAGTCATCCTGAGTCACTGATCCACATTCCAGGTCACATCAGCTAACTCAACCTCACTTGCTCTCTCACGGCTTTTTTTCTACAACCATCTGCTTTAAGTTGTCAGTGTTACTCACAGAAAAAAAAATTAAGTAGTGTCACCCTCCTTTTGTTCTTTGACTGCTCAGTTAAACAGATCTTTTGTCACACCCATGGCCTATGATTGCTAATGGTTCTCAGTCTCAATGACTGTGAAATTAAAATTCCCTGTGTTACAAATCTCAGGAGTATTTAGCTCACTAATAACATTTAATAATTCTTTGTTCATAACTAAATTCAGCTCTTCAGACTATCCCAGAAGGGCCTACTTTGACATCCTTTCCTAGAGAAGGATCATAACTAATCTACTTTATCCACAGTACAATTCTTTTTCTATAATTTCTCAACATCTTTAAAATATTATTCTATGCCTCCACTACCTTTAAACTGTAATTTCTATACAGTGCATTTCCAACATGGTTGCTCCTTGCCATGTAATAATTCCTGCTGTTAACTCCACCTCAGTGCAGTCAATATCATACTCACAGCTTCATGCTCTGCACATCACCTGCAGTATGCTTGGCTGGTATGAATACACAAGCATGTCTTCTTGTCCCCTATTCACCACATACTTTCTAGCTGTGCAATAGTAAATAACTTGATTAGTGATACTGTAAAATTGGCAGCACTGTTACTCCTTTTTCCTTCTTCTCTTTTTTTATTATAAAATCAGCTACAAGAATTTCACAACTCTCACAAGCTATTTTCCTCATTTCTTAGTTTAAAGCTCTTCTCATAAGTCTTGTTAAGTGGGATCCTTGGAAGCTATGTTTTCAGCATTATCCATCCTCCTGCATGGATAAGCAAGAGGCTGCTAGAAAAATTCAAATGGAAGAGGGAAGTCTGCAATAAGTGGAAAAAGGCTCTGGTCATTTGGGAGGATTGTGGAAATGCTGTCAAAGCATGTTAAGGTGCAACAAGGAAGGCCAAAGCTCTCTTGGAACTAAACCTGGCTAGGGAAGTGAAAGATAACAGGAAGGGCTTGTTTAAATACATCAATAATAAAAGGAAGAATAAGGAGAAAAATGGTACACTGTTAAATGATGTGGGAGACGTGCTGACAGACAACGCTGAAATGGCAGAATTACTGAATGCCTTCTTTCACACAGAGTCACAGAATGTTAGATTTTGGAAGGGATCTCCAGAGATCATCGAGTCCAACCCCACTGCCAAAAGCAGGATCACCTAGGGTAGTCTGCTCAGGAATGCATCCAGGTGAGTTTTGAATGTCTTCAGAGAAGGAGACTTCATGACCTCACTGGGCAGCCTGTTCCAACGTTCCGTCATCCTCACTGTAAAGAAAAGTTTCTCCTCATGTTGAGGAGTTCTATGTTCAAGTTTGTATCCATTGTTCCTTGTCTTATTACTGCACAAGAGATTGGCCCCCTCCACTTGACACCCACCCCTCAGATATTTATAGACACTGATCAGATCCCCTCTCAGTCTTCTCTTCTCAAGACTAAACAGCCCCAGGGATCTCAGTCTCTCTTCATAGGGAAGATGCTCAAATTCCCTGATCATCCTTGTGGCTCTCTTTTGGGTTATGTCCAGCAGGTCCCTGTCTCTCTTGAACTGGGGAGCCCAAAACTGGACACAATACTCCAGGTGTGGTCTCCCTAGGCCAGAATAGAGGGGGGAGAAGAATCTCCCTCGACCTGCTGGACACACTTTTCTTGATACACCCCAGGACATTATTGGCTCTCTTGGTCACAAGGGCAAATTGCTGTCCCATGGAGAACTTGCTGTCCACCAGGACTCTAAGGTCTTTCTCCATGGAGCTGCTTTCCAGCAGGGCAGCCCCTCACCTGTACTGGTGCCTGTTGTTGTTCCTCCCCAGATGCAGATCACTCAACCTCACTCCATCCCTGGAAAGGTGGTGAAGCAGCTCATTCTGGAGGTCGTCATGAGGACAGGAAAGGGAAAGAGGCTAGCATGGATTCACTAAGGGGAAATCTTGCTTGACTAATCTGATGGCCTTCTAAGATGGCATGACCAAATGGATGGATGAAGGGAGAACAGTAGATATTGTCTATCTTGACTTCAGCAAGGCTTTAGATACCGTCTTCCATAACATCCTCACAGGTAAACTCCATAAAAGTGGGTTAGATGATTGGCCCATGAGGTAGACTGGTAACTGGCTCAACAACAAAGTTCAGAGGGTTGTGATCATTGGTGCAGAGCCCGATTGGAAGCCTGTGGCCAGTGATGCTTCCCAGAGGTCAGTACTGGGTCTAGTTTTGTTCAGTATCTTCATCAACGACCTGGGTGAGGGGATTGAGTGTACTCTCAGCAAGTTCACTGATGATACGAAACTGGGCAGGGTGGCTGACACACTGGAGAGCTGTGCTGCCATCCAACAAGATCTGGACAGGCTGGAGAGCTGGGCGAAAGTGAACCTCATGAAGTTCAATAAGGAAAAGTGCAGAGTCCTGCACCTAGGGAAGAATAACACCAGGCACCAGTACAGAAGAAGACTTTAGATTTTCTCTAGCCCAATGTGAATGTTTGTATCTTACCATGTAGCAATATCCTCCCAAGTAACTCAGCAATAAATTCTTTGTGTAGCTACTAGTGAATGCTCAGCTATGAAGATCTAGCTTACTTAGAACACATAATCCCAAGCATCCTCTGGAAACCACAAACTGCAAGTAAAGCAGACAGTGTGAAGTGCAGCCAGAAAAACCCACTAAGCTGCAGATGGATTACTCCTGTCAGAAAAGAAAACAAAGTAAGCAAAACCAAAACAGTACCTCAGGATGGTAACTTTCTGCCAGTCTTACCAAAACACTGGGATAGGAGTTGTTTCAAACAGTAGATAACATATATACATGGAAATTAAACTAAACCAGAACACATTATGCCTGTCCATTTGTTGTCTGTTATACTGCAATAACATGGTTTATCAAAACAAAAATGTGGGACTCATGAAAGGAGGCTTGATCAAGGGCCTTGTGAACAGCAATTGTTCTATGTATTGCTGAGATCACAGAAAGTGAGTTTCCACAGTCTGGCGCTAGCTACATAGCAGGGAAATGCAGTGTATTCCTCTATACCTGTTCAGTATCTGCCTTGCAAAGACCTATCACAAAGATGCCAATGTTGAAGCTTTTTTCAATGGCATGGACACCAATCCATTAGGAATGTGCAGCTCATTTAACACTCCTCAACCTCACTAGCAGAGAAAAACAGTCCATAATTGTCGTGGAAGAGGCAGCTAAACCTGTTTGGCCACTGCCCTTTCTCCTCCCTCCCTGTTGCAAGGTCCAGGTTTGAGGTAGAGGAGCAAATAGGCAGGTGCTGTTAAGGCTGCCTGGGGGGGATGGAAGCTGGACCCCGTTTCACACAGACAACTGCACGTGTCAGAGGCTAGTCGAGAAGGCGTGTACAGCTTGCCCGCCATACAGCACTTTGAACTGGTTGGCGATATTTGAAAAGGTAATCTGGCATTGGGCTGTTCAGTTTTCAAAAGGGGAATTTATAGGGGATGATTCGAAAGCCCACACCCTGTTCCTTAGCGAGATTCAAGGCCGTGACAAGCACCCACTTCGTGCCTGTCTCCAGGGTGATTACCTGCTGTTGTCCTAGTGTTGAGTCCCGGGCCACACCACAGCAGCGTGCTCTCTTTTTCTCCCTCACTTCTTCCAGTTTAGGGATTTGGTTTTGGATTATCCCTGCCCTTTGGACTACAAGTTGCAGCTCCATGTATCTCTCCAGATGGCAAAGGTTTTGATGACTCAGCGGTTCATGAGTAACTGAAGCTAATTTACTTGGTTATTTCTCAAGTTCACAGACTGTTTCTCTGTGGCTTAACTCCACAGTGAGGCCGGGAGGGTCTGTCCTGCCCCCCAAGGCGGCATAGCTGTTTGTTCTCACGTTATAAGAGTTTCCAGTTTGTTTCTCTGTATTCCAAGTTTCTGATTTTCTAGACTGTTATTCCATTGTTCATTAACATCCTATTGTGTGGAATCAACCTATCATCGACCAGGCAAATGAACCTGGATCAAATTAGCTCGAAAAATAATTTTTTATATCTAATAAATCATATTCATATTTTGTCAGACTTCTGGCTTATAAATTTTATCATAAACTATATCAATAATTAAACAAATTGAAGTAAAACTTGTAAAGAAACCCCTAGTATTTATCTTTGAAATAAAAACATCCTTGACTAGTATTAGAATTCTGAATCACCCTGTAAAATATCATACAAGGTTAGAACAGTCCAGAGCCATCTCCAGCATGTCACTTCTCATGCATTCCTAAAAGAGAGATGTATTTCACAATATCTGGGATAGCTTGTTTCACAGCCAACTCCTTATTCAAATAAGGCAGCATAAAGGCATTCAAGGACTGGTTCAGAAAAAAAATCAGTCATATTCCACCAAGGCTGAGCTCCTCATCGATGGCACTGAAACTGAACAGGCAAAAAAATACCAGCCACAATAGTGCCTGCATATAAAATGTTTGCTGAGTGTGAACTCCAGAACTGGGATTGGTCTTCACGTTGTATCTAAGCATTTAGATTTTTTTTTTTTAATATGGTAATTCTCAATTTGCTCTTAAGCACAATGCCTTTTTAAATGCAAGCTGTTGTGTGATAGCAGTGGAAATTCTGTGCCAGTTTATTTTTTTATAGATATAACTACTGAGTAAGTCAAATGGGACTCATGCATTTGCAAATACTTATACAGACTGACATTACATCATTCTCTGTGGTACTTCAGCATTTGTGAAGAAAACATGAGGCTTATCTGGGAAGAATGCTGACATGCAGCCATGGCTCCTATCTTTCCTTGTCCAGGGTTAGCAAGTCACCAGAAGAATCAGTCTGTAATGTTTTATACTAGAAAGAAAGGCACATAACAGGAGCATACTTAGTATTTGCCCCTTATCTTTTCTGTGCACATCATTTGTGTAATTATCAAGACAGACCTTCAATAGACGAGCACTGCAAATCAGCATTTTTTCAGTGCCTTTTTGGAGCTCATGCTCCAAGCTATTTCTTGCATATAAAACAGATTTTTAAAAATATCAGACTGCAGGAAGAGCTTGCTTAACAAAAGCTATGTTTATCTCATCAGCTGTGTAGCTCAGCAGGAGTGGTTTGACAGAGCACATCATGAGTTGTGGAGATTTTATTTTGGACTAATCACAGTCTAATCCTGTGAAGCGAATGTCCATTAGCAGCTGGAGAGCATTAGGTGTACCTCCAAGGTACATATTCTGATTTCACTTCATCAGAAAAGACACAGCGTTTTTCTCTGTTCTGCAAGTTGACAATATGAGCCCAGCACAGTAAACACAGACAGGAATTTCTTTTCAAAGGCACATTCCTGACCCAGGCTAACACTTTGTGATTGTATCTGCCAGCAGATGACTACAGTAAACAACAGCTACAGAAGAATCTCAAGGACAGAACAGTGTGATCAAGCCTCCTTGTACCAAAGGGATTGGCACATACAGAGCTCAAGTTACTTTTTTGTGTATTTAACAAGCCATATTTGAAATGTGATCTTTTTTAAGAACATACTATAGAGGGATTATGACAGCTGCACATGAGAGCTAAAGAATGTTTTGTGCTTAGCATAAAATTTCCTCCATGCCTCAGCCTCTGCTTTAGTCTTTCTTCTTCCCTCCGCTATACCCTACCCGAGGCTGTTTCCTACATCACAATTAACTCCAGCAAAGGCAATGAAATCAACAGTTCAGACAAACAGCAGTCATATGTGGGCACCAGGGATTAGTATTATTTTTTTTCTGCCTTACACCAGACTATACCAGGACAAGAGAGGGGCTTAAAGTACTTAACAGAAAAGGGAAAAAAAATAAAATTCCATTAGTCTGAGATACTCTTTACAGTCACAGTCAGATGGGATTTCTACTTGTGTATCAGCAATTCAGATTCTTTTTCCTAAAGAAAGAAATTATATGTAAACAGTATTCTAATAGAAGACAAAGAATGGGATTTTGAGTGCACAAAAGAAAGACTTCTTTCAGGTTATGGTTTCCACAGCAACTTTTAATTTTATCCCTCATGTGTCTCTCTCTCTAATAAGATCTGTCACAACATTTACATTAATGAGATGTCCTGTTGATGGGAAATTATTAAGAAATTATTTTTTCAAGGAAAAGGAGCAATTTTTTATGCGTCTACTCACATTTTCACACACAGAGGAATGTACATATTCATTAAGAAGTTTGCATAGATGTCTATATTTTTATTTTTCCTATGTATAGCACCATGAAATAGGCAGCCACTGTTGATTACATGAGAATGATAATGATAAAGAATGTGATAGTAGCTGCAGCTTGTTGAGATCCAGACCTGGAGGCAGGTAGTGCTCATGAAGGTATCATAGCTCTGCTGACACTAACTTGCCTGATTAGGAGACAACCCTAACAATACACTAAGTACTGTTACTCTGTTCTAATCTTCCTGATTTGAATATTTAGAGCAAGTTGAAGATAAAGGCAAGCAGCCAAGCCAGAGCTTTTCAGTAGCTGGCACACTCATCATTTTTTCCACACAATGCTCTTCTCTCACATGAGAGAGAAAGTGTGTACAAGTGTGTGTGAGAAATTTATGCACTAAGCACATTGTTCTGCATATGACCACTTGTTTTGCAACAGAAGATGGCATTGTATGCTTTAAAGATGATAAATGTAGCATAAGAAGAATTCCAAGGAGTTTTTTCCATGGAAATCCAAAATATTAGCACAGCTACATACAAACACACACTATGGCATATAAACTGTTGGGCTGTGGCAGCAGTTAGACAAAACAATCAACAAAAAAGCACTCACCTTTGCTTGCTCAGCAGTACTTCTTATCAGCTGAGAAACTAGAATGAGTGGAAATGAAATTTTCAGAGCTCAGTACAGAGTGATAAGATTAAAGTCAGACGATCTAGAGATTCCTTAAGAGTGTAGAGCTTGTGTTTACAGCATCCTATTTTGTATTATAGCTCTGTTATTGACCAAGCCTTACATGGTGGGTTGACTCTGACTGGCCATCAGCTGCCCACCCAGATGCTTTCTCGTTCCCTCTCCTCATCAGGACAAGGAGAGAAGATATGATGAAAAAGCTTGTACATTGAGGTAAGGATGGGGGGATCACTCACCAGTTGGTGTCACAGGCCACAAACTAGCAGAGTACGATAGTGAGAAATACTCATGCTTCTTCTTCCCAAATTTACCTACTCTGCCCTACCTTCAAGGGATGGGGAATAGGGAGTCAGGGTCAGTTCATAACACTTTGTCTCTTCTACTGCTCCTTCATGCTGTTCCCCTGATTATGGGATACACCCCCTCACCAACTGCACTAGCACAAGTCCTTCCTTTGAGCTGATATTCTTCAAGAGCAGCTCCATGATGGGTCCTTTCCGTAGGGTACAATCCATCAGGAACAGACTGCTCCGGCATGAGTCCCCTGCAGGCCACAGATCCTTCCAGGAGACCTGCTCCTTCGTGGGCTCCTCTCCACAACCACAGACCTTACCTGGAGCCTGCTGCAGTATGGGGTCCTCCACAAGCTGCAGTGTGGATATCTACATTGACTTGGTCCTCTGTGGGTTGCAGGGTGCCAATCTATTTCATCATGGTCTTCTTCACAGGCTGCAGGAAAATCTCTGCTCTAGCAACTGGAGCCAATCTCCCTTCTTCTCCACTGACCTTGGTGTCTACAGGGTTAGTTATCTCCCATTTTTCTCACTCCTTTTCTTCATTGCTGCTCTGCAGCATTTTTTACCCTTGTTTAAATGTGTTAGCATAGAGGCTCTACCTGCATTGCTGATGAGCTCAGCTTTGAGCAGTGGTGGGTCTGTGTTGGAGTTAGCTAGAACTGGCAATGTGCAACATGGAGCAAAGTCCCGAGGTTCTTCTCTCAGAAGAAGCCCCTCTCCCCGGCAGCCCCTCTGCTACCAAAACTTTGCCATGTAAGCCAAATACATCTTATCATTCTCTTACTTACTACTGAAAAAGAAACAAAGATTAAAAGTTGTGTAAGTTTTCTTGAAGTTCAAGTATCCTCCTATTCTGACCTCAAAAACAACATGGAAGTCCTGCTCAGCTAAGTCACTACTGAGACACACTCAGGTAAAGTAAATAAATCAATAAACGGAGAAAAGTTGTGCATGAGAGCACTGGGGAGATGAATTTAAGGAATTAAAGTGAAAAGTGGGTAACTGCTTAAAGAAATACCATTAAAAGCACAAACACAAACTATCCAGGACATAGAAGTGATAGGAAAAGTAGTGTAAGTCCTACTTGATTAAACCATGAGCTCTTCACTCACTGTCTCCAGTTTATGAAAGTTGCATACAGATTGTGGACACCAGGTTGAATAGTTGAGGACAAGTTAACACTAACAAAACAGACTTCACAAAAGCAGAACGACCAAGTCACAAAGACATCAAAACCAGGTGTTACAGTTATTACAGGAGAACCAAGGAAAGCAGTATTTTCTCATCAGAGTAGAAAACCTATAGCAAATGATGCCAAGAAGGCTAGACAAAAAAAATACAGATGAAAGAAATACCAACTTAGGAAACCAAGGTTGTCACTGAACTGGCAAATACACTTAGGACATTTGCCCCATTTCCAAAGTATGAAGGAAGTTTATTTATCTTCTTAATTTCAATTCTATTGTTGAAAATTGGGATTTAAAATAAATTGTATTCATAACCTGAAGTTAGATTCCAATTTATGGGATTGTAAACGTAATTTTCTGTTAACTCTTTTTTTCCATATTCAGTGAACAGAAAGAAACTAAAGAACTGTTTGACAATATTGCAACATCAGCTATTTCCCGAAGATATCAACACTACTACAAGAGTATCCTATAAACATTGTGAGTGAAAGTCCACACAATAAACAGGAATATTTTCATCTATAGTCACATCTAGAGCTGAAAAGCACAAGTGACATTCAATCAACTGGGCAGTTTACTGAAGAATCAGTCTCAAACAGCAGTGGAAAGACAGAGCTAATTACTCAAAGCAACACCCATATCCTCTTAGTAACTCACAATTATGTTCAATTAACAGTCAGTATTTTCTCAGCCATTTTGACAAGGCCACAAAAGAATATGTTTGCAGTCTGAAATATTTGGCTTGCTTAAATTTGCTTTTGGTGAAGATAAAATCAGCATGAAATCACCAGAAGTGTTCCTGCAATTAAGGGGGAAAAAAGCGTGGTAAATGCACTCATAAAAACATCCTCAAGTTGGTTACTTTCCAGACCAAATCGTACAAGAGACAAAGTATGCAATTTGGATTATTCTTTGGATTACACCAAGATGCCTATCCCATTACAAGAAAAAGCACAACAGAAAATACTGAAGTGATTTTCTTCTTGTTCTCAAAATAGTCAACAGACCAACTGCAAAATCAAATCCAGGCAAGAAATGGGCACTTGCTCAGCAGCCAACCCAGGAGAACGCAGCAGCTGTAGGAAGTAGCAGCTACCAGACACTATGGGCAGCTCTTGGGCAGCTCCCACACACCCCCTGCTACACTGGCTGAGCTGTACACTGCTGCACAATGGTCCCTGCTTCTGGGTGGGAGGGAGCTGACAGAGGTGGATCTGGCTGCAAACCTAGCTCAAGACTTTGTGATAAAATCCCTGGTGAGCCACTAAAGCAGTGCCAGGCCTTTCACTCCCAAGTTGTGTGTCTTACAGCTTTTAGTCCTTTAGTGTGCCACTTGTAAGACCAAGAAGCATTACAGACACCACTGTTTGATGATGCCAGGTAGAGAGGAAACTGTCAAAGCCCATGACAAATGTTCCACCCTGAGGGAAGAGTGCAGAGAGCTTCCTGTGTGACAAAGCCTGTCCTTTACCAGTCATGATCATCAGTTAAGGTAACTGGACAGCCAATACAAATGGAAAAAGTAATTAATCCCACTATTAAGTACTGAGCTGCAATGACTCAACATCACGCTCACTCTCCTAGCCTTATTGCTGTCCTCTGTCATCACCCTTCTTCAGACTTTCCCATTTTCTCCTCTCTGCTTCCAAACAAAATCATTCAACTCATACATCTCTATGTCTTATCCCAAGCACTAAATGCCTTCTTTCTCACATACAGAATCACAGAATGTTAGGGGTTGGAAGTGACCTCAAAAGATCATCTAGTCTAACCCCCCTGCCACAGTAGGACTACCTAGGGCAGGTCACACAGGAACACATCCTCCAGGAAGGTTTTGAATGTCTCCAGAGTAGGAGACTCCACAACCTCTCTGGGCAGCCTGTTCCAGTGCTCTGTCACCTTCATAGTGAAAAAATTTTTCCTTGTCTTCATGTGGGACCTCCTATGCTCCAGCTTGCACCCATTGCCCTTTGTCCTCTCATTGGACATCACTGGGAAGAGCCTGGCTTCATCCTCCTGACACTTGCCCTTTACACATTTATAAACATTTTTGAGGTCACCATTCAGTCTCCTCCAAGCTAAAGGTCCCTAAGCCTTTCCTCATAAGGCAGATGTTTGTTTCCCTTAATCATCTTTATGGCTCTGTGATGGACTCTTCCAAGCAGTTCCCTATCCTTCTTAGAATCATAGAATCAAGAAGGCTGGAAGAGACCTCAAAGATCATCGAGTCCAACCTGTCACCCTAAACCTCATGACTATCTAAACCATGGCACCAAGTGCCATGTCCAATCCCCTCTTGAACACCTCCAGGGATGGTGACTCCACCACCTCCCTGGGCAGCACATTCCAATGGCCAACCACTCTCTCTGTGAAGAACTTTCTCCTCACCTCCAGCCTAAACCTCCCCTGGCGCAGCTTGAGGCTGTGTCCTCTTGTTCTGGTGTTGGTTGCCTGGGAGAAGAGACCAACCCCCTCCTAGCTACAACCTCCCTTCATGTAGTTGTAGACAGCAATGAGGTCTCCCCTGAGCCTTCTCTTCTCCAGCCTAAACACCCCCAGCTCCCTCAGCCTCTCCTCATAGGGCTTCTGCTCAAGGCCTCTCACCAGCCTCGTTGCCCTTCTCTGGACATGCTCCAGCAATTCAACATCTTTCCTAAACTGAGGGGCCCAGAACTGGACACAGTACTCAAGGTGTGGCCTAACCAGTGCTGTGTACAGGGGTACAATGACCTCCCTGCTCCTGCTGGCCACACTATTCCTGATGCAGGCCAGGATGCCATTGGCTCTCTTGGCCACCTGGGCACACTGCTGGCTCATGTTCAGGCGCCTGTCAACCAGTACCCCCAGGTCCCTTTCCACCTGGCTGCTCTCCAGCCACTCTGACCCCAGCCTGTAGCTCTGCATGGGGTTGTTGTGGCCAAAGTGCAGCACCCGGCACTTGGATTTGTTGAATGCCATCATGTTGGACTCTGCCCTTCTGTCCAGCCTGTCAAGGTCCCTCTGCAGAGCCCTTCTACCTTCTAACAGATCAACACCTGCTCCCAGCTTGGTGTCATCTGCAAATTTACTGATGATGGACTCAATCCCCTCATCCAGATCATCAATAAAGATATTGAACAGGATGGGGCCCAGCACTGATCCCTGGGGGACACCACTAGTGACAGGCTGCCAGCTGGCAGTGGCACCATTCACCACCACTCTCTGGGCTCGGCCCTCCAGCCAGTTCCTAACCCAGCGCAGAGTGCTGCTGTCCAAGCCACAGGCTGCCAGCTTGGCCAGGAGTTTGCTGTGGGGGACAGTGTCAAAGGCCTTGCTGAAGTCCAGGTAGACTACATCCACAGCCTTTCCTACATCCACCAGGCTGGTCACCTGATCATAGAAGGAGATCAGGTTGGTGAGGCAGGACCTGCCCTTCCTAAATCCATGTTGGCTGGGCCTGATTCCTTGGCCATCATTCAGGTGC
This sequence comes from Indicator indicator, assembly GCF_027791375.1. NCBI lineage: Eukaryota > Metazoa > Chordata > Aves > Piciformes > Indicatoridae > Indicator > Indicator indicator. Next base: position 98,787,770 of record NC_072010.1, on the reverse strand, counting down.
ACAGTGATTGCCCCCAAGACAATCTGCTCCATGATTTTCCCTGGCACTGAGGTCAGGCTGACAGACCTGTAGTTCCCAGGTTCTTCTGTCTGTCCCTTCTTGTGGATGGGCGTCACATTGGCCAGTTTCCAGTCTTCTGGGACCTGTCCAGTGAGCCAGAACTGGTGGAAAATGATGGAGAGAGGCTTGGTCAGCTCATCTGCCAGCTCTTTCAGCACCCTAGGATGAATCCCATCAGGTCCCATGGACTTGTGAATATCCAAGTGACTCAACAAGTCTCGAACTAATTTCACATGGATTTCAGGAGTACAACACTGCTCCTTGACCCAATCAACCAGCTCAGGAGGCCAGTTATCCTGAAGTCCTCCTGCCTTACTGTTGAAAATGGAGGCAAAGAAGGTATTTAGAATCTCAGCCTTCTCCTCATCCTTAGTTACAATGTTACCCTCCACATCCAATAAAGAGTGGAGGCTCCTCTTGTCCCTCTTTTTAGCATTAATATATTTATAAAAATGCTTTTTGTTGTCCTTCACGGAAGCGGCCAGTTTAATTTCTAACTGTGCTTTTGTCTCTCTAATTTTTCTCCTACATGATCTAACAACATCCTTAAACATATCACTAGTTGCCTCCCCCCCTTTCCAAAGGTGATAAACCCTCTTTTTTTCCCTTAAATCCTTCAGGAGCTCCTTGCTCATCCAGGCCGGTCATCTTCCCCGCCGGCTCGTCTTACGGCATGTGGGAACTGCCAGTTCCTGTGCCTTTAGGAGCTCCTGTTTGAAGTAGGTCCAACCATCCTGGACCCCTTTCTTCTTAAGGGCTGTTACCCAGGGAGCTTTCCGAATAAGTTGCCTGAACAACCTGAAGTTTGCCCTCCGAAAGTCCAAAGTGAGGGTTCTGTTACTGCTCCTCCCTATCTCCCTGCATATTGAAAACTCCACTATCTCATGGTCGCTGCACCCTAGACAGCCTCCGACCATCACATCTCCCACCAGCCCTTCTCTATTTGAGAACAGCAGATCAAGCAGAGCCTTACCCCTGGTAGGTTCACCTAAGAGCTGCATCAGGAAGTTGTCATCCATGCACTCGAGGAACCTTCTGGACTGTCTCCTCTCTGCTGAATTAAGTTCCCAGCAGATGTCTGGTAGGTTAAAGTCCCCTACAAGGACAAGGTCTGATGATCTTGAGACCGCTTCCAGCTGCTTATAGAATATCTCATCGGCCTCCTCATCCTGGTGGGGTGGTCTATAACAGACTCCAACCAGGATGTCAGTTTTGTGTGGCCTCCCTCTGATTTTAACCCACAAGCATTCAACCCTTTCTTCTGCAACCTCAAGTTCTGAGGCATCAAAGGATTCCCTAATATACAGGGCCACCCCTCCTCCTCTTCTCCCTTGCCTGTCTCTCCTAAAGAGCTTATAACCCCCCAGTGCGGTACTCCAATTGTGAGAATCATCCCACCATGTTTCTGTGATGGCAACTACATCATAGTTCTCCTGGTGAACCAAGAGTTCCAGTTCATCTTGTTTGTTGCCCACACTGCGTGCATTGGTGTACATGCACTTCAGCTGGGCTGCTGATTTCTCCAGTTTATGTGGTCCTCCCTCCTCTCCAGGGAGACTGGTTTCCTCACCCACCCCCTTCAGACCTAGTTTAAAGCCCTCCCAATGAGTCCTGCCAACCCCAGTGCCAGCACCCTCTTACCCTTTCTAGATAAATTCAACCCATCTTGGTCCAGCAGGTCAGGTGCAGTAAGAGTTGCCCCATGATCAAAGAAGCCAAAATTCCGCTGCTGGCACCATCTCCTAAGCCAACTGTTGATGGTGTGGGTTTTCCTGTTCCTCTCAGTGTACACCACTGCTGCTGAGGGAACTGAGCAGAACACCACTTGAGCTCCTGCCCCGTCAATCGATTTCCCAAGGGCCTTAAATTCCTTTTTAATCATCCTGGTGCTGCTCTTTTCAATTTCTTCACTTCCAGCCTGGATTACCAGCAATGGGTACTAGTCAGAGGGCTGGATTAGTTTAAGTAACCTTTGGGTGATGTCCCTCACCCAGGCCCCAGGTAGGCAGCACACCTCCCTATGGGATGGGTTGGGACGACATATGGGTCCCTCTGTTCCCCTCAAGAGAGAGTCTCCAATAACTATAGCCTTTCTCTTTTTCTTTGTAGCACTGGTCCTTAAGGAACTGAGAGGCTAAGAATGGGACACAATATTCCAGGGCAGAGTAGAAGGGGAAGAGAATCTTTCTCAAGCTACTAACCACACCCCTTCTAACACACCCCAGAATGGCACTGGCCTTCTTGGCCACAAGAGCACATTGCTGACTCACGGTCAACTTTCCATCCACTAGGATCCCCAGGTCCTTTTTCCCTTCATTGCCCTCCAATAGGTCAGTCCCCAACCTATACTGATAGATGGGGTTGTTCTTTCCCAGGTGCAAGACTCTACACTTGCACTTGTTGTATTTCATTACATTACTCCCCACTCAACTCTCCAGCCTGTCCAGGTCTCACTGAATGGCAGCACAGCCTTCTGGCATGTCAGCCACTCCTCCCAGTTTTGAGTCATCAGCAAACTTGCTCAGAGTACACTCTGTCCCTTCATCCAAGTTGTTGATGAACATGTTGAACAAAACCAGACCCAGTACTGACCCCTGAGGAACACCATTAGCCACAAGCCTCCAACTAGACCCTGCACTGTTGATCACAACCCTGTGTGCTCCGTCATTCAGCCAGTTCTCAGTCCACCTCAGTGTTCATCTAACCCACAATTCCTAAGCTTACCTATGAGGATGTTATGGGAGGTAGTGTCAAAAGCCTTGCAGAAGTCAGGGTAGACAACATCCACTGCTCTTCCCTCATCTGCCCCACTGGTCACACCATCATAGAAGGCTACCAGATTGGTTAAGCATGATTTCCCCTGCAGACTATTCTGCATGATTTCATCCATGCAGACTATTCCTGTATCTTGCTCCTTTCAAAGATGATACTATTAGCAGAGCTGACAGGCCTGCTAGGATAGTTTTCACCTATTGGCAGCTTGGATGTAATAAATACTTTTGTGGTCAAAAGCTCCAGTGAGTTGCAGACATCTAAAAAAGATACAAAATCTGTATCTGAATCAACCTACTACTTGTGTCAGTATTATAGATGAGGAGAAAATTAACTGAGCTTGTTCAATTATTATGCTCTGCCTTGGAAGTATTACTCATGTCCCAGCCTTTCTTCCAATCACCCCCACTAGCCACATTATTCTCTTTGGCCTAACAAGCTTAAAAAGCAGGAGGGCCAATTTTATAGCAGGAGAAAGATACAATTAGGCAGCTGAGGCCTTTTACTGCCTCCAGCATGTGGGTTTGCCTGAGCTGTGGGTTGATAACTCAAGCTTTTTGTTGGCAGTAAACAGGTGATGATCAAAGCCTGACTAGGCTACTGTGCTATAAGCTAATTTCCTGGGAGGTTGCAATGGGACTTGCTCTTGAATTAAGAAATCAGTCAAACCATGGACCACATGGTTATTAAGAGCTGTGGAACTGCCAAAGAGTGCCAAGTACATGCAGCACAAAGGGCCCTATCCTACTGCCAGAGCACCTTGTTTCAGCACATCAAACAATGTCTGCTCAGAATTTCTAGGAAATGCTGGCACATTACAGGCGACTCTACGTATTTTTTTAAAAATGCAAATTAAAGGACGAAAATAAAATCATGAGCACAGAAGCCATGCTTTTCAGCCAGGGCTAATTATCACAGTGATATTTCCCCAGAGATGTTTACCTGCATGTCTGCATTAGATCTTCCACTTCAACATTTCACTTGATGCAAAGGAATTATGAACAATTTTTGCTTTGCACCCTTAAAATCACAACATACATGCACCATGACTGCCAAAAGCACACTGCTCCTCAGTCTAACTCTCTTCATTTTTACAGCTATGTCATCCTTTGGTCTGGCTGCAACAGTCCAGCTTCTGAATAAGATAGACCCTGTTGTTGTCTACAGGACAACAGCCATGGAGCCCAGATTTAGACCCAGTTGAGCAGTTCCTTATGAAACAGGAGATTTCTTTCCTCTATTTCAGAGGCTTTCAGTCACAACCAACTCCTTGACAGCATCAGGACTGTGAAGGGTTCCCATCTGACAGGGAGAACAAGAAAGGATGCTGAGTCATGCACACATGCTCTGCCAGCAGTGGGCCATCAGAACTGTGAAACCACTTCCTGAGACTAAGGCACTGCTATCAATTTCACTAGAGCTACAAAATGCTTTTCCCAGCTAGCTTTGCTGAAACCCCTTTGTCACTAGTTCCAAAGTGTCACTTGTTTCTCCCAGAGGCTTTACACATCTGTCTTTGTTTAAAGAGTGGACGGATATAATTTTACTTCCAAAGGAAGTAAAATCAAGATGCTCTCGTTGAATTGGAGAGAAATACACAATTATCTTCAAAAAATATACAGGAAAATACAGAACACATGAATCCTTAACACGTAATACATATACAGGACACATGAAAAACCCCAAAAACCTTCCCCCAAGCAGACTAAACCACAAATCCCTGTGCTCCTTTCCTCCCTTCTGCCATTGTCTCCCTTCCATTAGGCCCAAATGGGCCAAAATTGAACAGGAAAAATTAGTCAGGTCTTTGCAGGACACAAACAGGCCTGCTCTGCCATGTTACCAGGTAAGGACTCCCTCCAGAGAGCCGGAAGGAGGGCGAAAAGAGAAAGAACAAATCTTACAGCCTGATTATAAAGAGACAGCAGAATTATGGATTGAATAACACAATTACAATTTCCTGGGTCCACCTCCTGGACTGTCTAGCCCCTGGAGGACTTTCTGTCTGTATGGTTAAGACTTCCAGTGCTTAACCCCACGACAACATGAAATGGTCCATCTCCTTCCTACAGATGACATGAAGAAGCTGTATTGATCTCTAAGATAGTGACCCATTATCAACAGCACCACAAGATAGGCTTTACTTGGTTACCAGGAATAAATGGACTTCTGTAGGCACTTTCCACCAAAGCAGAGAATCACTTTTTCTGTGTTTCTGACTAAAATAAAAGGCTTGAGCAACATCGCTAAGTGCTCACCCATGTCTGTTTAGAAGTGATAAATTCAAGTGCAATTAAAATGTGCTGGGAGATCTTCCTGCCTAAAAACACGGATGGAGCAGAGATGACATCTTGCAGCCACAAGCAGACAAAGGCCATTCAAAACACATTTTTGAGTGTACTTACATCTTCATTCATGTTTGGTAGGTTTGACAAATAAATCTGACAAATTAAAGCTGAAATTAAAAACTAGTCTGGGGTCGGGGTTTAGCCTGGGGACACAAGGATGAAGAGAAATAAATTGTTTGGTTAGGGATTTTGTTTTAAACAAGGACATCACCTGCATTTTTCACAACATTTCTCAGTAAAACCATGCTGTGATCTTAGCTTCTCAGAAACCGGTCAACAAACATTTACTCAAGTAGGTGCAGAAACTGTTTAGGTAAATATTTGCACATTTACTTTAAAAATTAATCTTAGAAAATTGCTCATTGCTACTTCTCATTTCCATATAAAGTACAATTTCAAATTGTCTTTCCCCCCCTTCCATTATCAATGAAAACAGAAAGTTTAATTGAAAAAAGGAATACATTAAACAAAAAGAAATATGACAAATATCATATTGTCATCTGCCACACGTAACTATATACACAAAAAAAATATACCCTCTTTCATTTCTCCTGAATACATTTCTTTGACCTTCTATGGTTTGAGATTCCATGTGCCACTTCCTGGTGGAAACTGCAAAGAGAATCTAGTTGCTAAAAAGGAGAAGGTACTACATTTTCACCAGCAGTCTGTTGGTCTAGCATAGAAATGTGTCAGTTATTGATTTGAGTAAAGACAGCACATAATTCAGAATCCACCTTCAAACAAAATTTAGATAAGTATTTTCCCAACTCAGTCTTTAAAAGTTTTAAATGTTTCAAGTACTGTATTGATATTTAAAGGGGGGGGGAGGAGGGGAATATATTTAAAGACAAAAAAAAAATGAATATGAGCAAGCAGTGTGCCCAGGTGGCCAAGAAAGCCAATGGCATCCTGGCTTGTGTTAGAAATGCTGTGTCCAGCAGGAGTAGGGAAGTGATTGTCCCCTTGTACTGAGCTCTGGTGAGGCCACACCTTGAGTATTGTGTTCAGTTTTGGGCACCTCAATACAAGAGAGATGTGGAGGTGCTGGAGTGAGTGCAGATGAGGGCAACGAAGCTGTTGAAGAGCCTGGAGAATAAATCATATGAAGAGCAACTGAAGGAGCTGAGGCTGTTTAGTTTGAAAAGGAGGAGGCTGAGGGGTGACCTCATGGCTCTCTACAACAACCTGAAAGGACATTGTAGAGAGGTTGGTGCTGACCTCTTCTCACAGGTAATTGATGCTAGAACAAGAGGGAATGGCCTCAAGCTGTGACTGGGTAGGTTTATTCTGGACATTAGGAAAATTTTTTTCTCAGAGTGGTTAGGCATTAGAATGTGCTGCCCAGGGAGGTGGCTGAGTCACCAACCCTGGATGTGTTTAAAAGGTCATTTGGATGTGGTGCTTGGAGATACAGTTTAGGGGTGAACCTTGTTGAGTGAGGTTATCAGTTGGACTGGGGGATCCCAAGGGTCTTTTCCAACCTGAATGTTTCTGTGATTCTGTGATAGTGTACTTAAACAGTTTGCTGTCCTCCACTCTCTTCAGGTCTGGAGAGACAAAGGCTTTTGTAGGGCAGTTTTGAGTGTTCTGCTCACCTGCTGTGCAGTAAAGCCTGAGATTTGTTAGCTGAAGTACAACTCAGTGTAACTGAGTATCATTAGTAGCTGAGCTGCTATTTGTTTGTGCCTACACTGCTAACAGGTCATTCTTGGTTTGCAATTCTGATAGATACTCTCTGATAAGACAGGAGGCTCGACTGCTTCTGTTTTCTCACGTGATGGTGTGGACCTTAAGTTCTTAGTCTGCAATATAAAGAAAAACATGTACCATTATATTTCAATGTAGAATTTTGTGGAACCATCATACCAAGAGTCCAAACAAAAATTGAGACCAGAAGAAACCTGGTAGGTAACATTATTTTTGCAAAAGAATGGTTACATTATTTCTCTAAGTCATGTGCATGTGCACAAAAACATTTTCACAGAGGGTGAAACCTGAATGGACAGAGAAATGCAACAACTGTCTTCACAAGGCCTAAACAGGATAGCCTTTTATATTTTTTTTTTCCAAAACTAGACTGAAAACAGACTTTGAAATGTTGGTATTTTCAGCAAAATAGATTATTCAGCAAAATAGATTATTCAGCAAAATGCTAACTTTTCTGGAAAACAAAACAAAACAAAACCAAAACCCAACTACAACAACAGAAACAAACAAGCAGGCCACAGGTAATTGTACTTGGGCATAGAAAATTACTGGGAGCTTTTGACTTTGATCTCTCCAACTCCCACTCCCATCAGGCAGGTTGTCCTGAATGCCATAGAAGAGCATATTAGGAAATTAATCACTGTAACTTCAGAGCATTGTTTGACTAGTCTACAACAAATAAGGCTCACAGTCATTAATTTAACCATGAGCAGAAAACAAAGTATGAAATAATTACTTTTTCAGTGTGCATTGAATGAGGCCGAAGCCCTGAGTAGCATATCATGACATACTAGAATGAGAGAGGATGTAAAAGTTGTGCTGGCAAATTTATCAATTCTGTTTCCTAGATTCTGAGTGTTTGAACTGCAATTTAGAAAATAAAAGTCTCCTATCTGTGTTTGTCTCTAATACAGCATAAGAAAGTGCACTCTTCCTATGTTGTAAAATGCATCTTGGTTTTCATTTAATCTTGAATCAGGCAGGTTTCTGCCCAGGGCAAAACACATTCATAAGTAAAAGAATAGAGTTAAGATTATTCTGTCAAACAGAAATGTGAAAACATCAACTTTTGGGACATTTAAAGGTCATTTTAACAATTGGCATTGTAAATGTCATTTATAGCATTCTTAGGCAGGAAGTGCACTACTTCACTTGATGTAGAACTTAAGCAATTACTCGGATACTCTCAATATACATGAGGATGGAGCCATCATCCAAGCAATGGACACCTTCCCAGATGCCCTCTTCCTTATTCTCCACTCCAAGCACACACAGAGATAAATGGGAATTCTGACAGAGCAGACACATTGCCACAAAACATGTTTTAGTGAAGAATACACTCACACACAAAAATGCAAAGCAACACACACACACGTGTGATGGTTTGAAACAGTCTCTTTAATTTTTCTTTGCAAAGTTCAAGCAGAGAAAACAAAAGAGTGTAAATAAGTCACTATTGGATGTAAGAAAGCAACAATAATGATTGTTCTAAACACTTCCATTGGATAGGTAGAAATGTTTAAGAACTACTACTCAAAACAAAGTGGGGCAGTCTGGAGTCGGGGCAACTTGCTGGGCTGTTTGGCTGCTGTTTTCTTCTTCTCTTCTGGCTGAAGATAACACACTGACCTTGGCGAGCTAAGTTAACAATCCTCTTTGCTTCTACCTAACTACCTGCTTTCTGCCAGGGGGGTCTGGGGGGAGGAAGCCCCTGGGAGAGAGGCCTCTTGGGAAAGGTCCCCTTTGGGGGGAAGCAAAGGGAGCTTGGTTGTGCTTTTCTGTTGATTGTATATATTTGTAAATGTTGTGAATTTTGTATATTTGTACATATTCATTGCATTTCATCACAGATTGTAGATCTGCTTGTAAAAACAGCTTTCATTCACTTCCAGACTGAGCTAGCCTGGTTATTGTTGGTGTGGAGGGAATTTCAGCTTACACTGACACAACACAAAACCCCAACACTTACTGAAAATGGTGCTGCTGACCCGTGTCCCAAATTCTGTAACTGGGAAGATGAAAGTAGGATGTCATGAAATTAAAATGGTTTGATGGGATGAAATGCACAGCTGCTATGTCTAGAGTTCTCCTGCTGCCCTCAGCTGTTTAAAGACTTTCTTCACTATACAGTTAGATTCATATGTGAAGTTATTCTTTTCATGTCTTGCTCAAGCACACTGTTGTTGTGGTTTTTTTCTTCCATTGAAACTTTTGGCCATCCTGGGAGACATGACTGGATTGATTCAATCAGGTGCATTTTTCTTCAGTTCTGCAGGGTCATACATGGCCAAGGAACCCACCTGAGCACATTTTCCCCTCCCTCACCCACTCCAAAGAAGCATGTCACTCTGTGACAGGGACAAGCTCCTGTCAAAGTGCTGCAAGCACTGGTCAGTGCTGCCACCACCAATGACAACTGCCCTTCTGTTTTCTTCTGTTGTCTTTCTGTTTTCCTCAGCCTACCTTCTCTCTCTTCTAGTACACACCTATTCTCATTGTACCCTCTTGCCAACCTTCTGTTACCTTGTTTGTTCAGACATGAAATACATCTGCAAAGTAAGATGCCCAATGCAGAGGGGAATAATCTGAAGGACATTGAGCACAAAGAAGAAACTGAGGGAAGCAGAGAATCTAGAGCAGCAATGAGGCAATGGCAGGGACTGAATTAAGCAGCCTGATTCTCTGCAAGTTTCCTCTTTATACAGCTCACCTCTCTGCTGCCTTCTCCCAGTGCTTCATCACCTATTCTGAAAACACTCCTTGTTTTCAGCCTGCTATTCTGAGTTACTCCCATTTTAAGCCTCCACTGGTGCTTATACTCCTTTCATACACCATCACAGCCATCTTACTTGACTTATAGCATAGCAAGCCATCCTCTGAGTTCTCAGTATCAAATTATTCAGTATAAGCCTGACCGAGTGTCAATGAAATTTACATAGTCTGAAAAACTCTGAGTGTACCAGAGGAAAGAATGTGTCTTTGGCTTATTCTTACACTGCTCAAGAGAAAACTTACAATTGTTGATGGTAACAAGGAGCTTGTTTGTGTCTAGTCATTAGACTAATTTGTGAACTGTCATTCTTATGTGCAGAACTTCATGTTGGTAAATGCAGAACAATCAAAATGATGCTGGAAACTCAAAACCTACCCTATTCTCAGAAAGAAACTTTTTCATCCTGGATAAATCTCTGCCATGTATCCAATGCATTAATATCATAATAACTATGATTCTTATAAAGATCTGGGCTTGCTTCAAAGTTCCACCTCTTATTTTATTAGGACTTTTCCAAAAGGACAATGGATCAGATTATGAACATTTTCCTCAGTGCTTGCCACCCACCCCACTCTTAGCAATAAAGTACATGTCCTTGTACCTGCACAGAGTCAGGAATTGAATTGCAACACGTTTCAGGCTCATCAAATGACTTACCTCTGGTCCTTAAAATCAAGCATAAAATCACACTACTGACAGCACCAACACTTGCAGATCCTCCTATCAGGAGATAAGGAATGCTAGGGGAAGTGACTGAGAGAGATGAGAAAGAAAAAATTAGTTACAGGGCTAGATATCAGTATCCACTGACTATGTGATATTCCTACATACATACCTCAAGCAGAGGAGAAAGATAATCCTTTATCCCCACAGCTCAAATGAGCTGAGAGATACTGATGAGATGTCTGAATGCCAACCAGCAAAATGAAGCTGCCTCACATACCCAGTGATTTGTGTGTACAAGCACATTTTCATTTCACTTGCCTGCAGTCTCCTTTTCTTCAAATGATACTAGCTCTGCAGCAACAGAACTAACCAACCATCCCTGCAAAATGCTGTTACTAATGACTGACTGATGCTGACTTCTGTCTCTTCCTGCCTCTACTGAGATATTTCGGTGTTCTTACAAGTCCTGCTGGAATAGATTTCTAAAACAGCTGAGAAGCCAAATTTTACCTTTGACACTGGGTTACTTCTCCCAAGTAACCATTGACAGGTCAAGATGACAATGGCTTCCAGTTGTGCCAGGGGAAGTTTAGATTGGATACTAGGAAAAATTTCTTTACTGAAAGAGTGGTCAGACGTAACAGATTGCCCAGGGAAGTCATCACCCCTGGAGGTGTTAAAAAACGTGTAGATGTGGTACTTTGGTACATGGCTCAGTGGGTATAGTGATGCTTGGTCTATAGTTGGACTTGATGAGCATAGAGGTCTTTTCCAATTTTAATGATTCTGTGATTCTGTGAAAAATCACTCAAGAGTCATAGACAGACATTCTCCAAGAGTTTTTTTTCTTTAGACCATCACCACTGTGAAAAGCTGGACAAAAATAAATTTCAGGGGTTCCATGCTTCACATTAAAAATTAGTGAGCTATATCACAGTGGCTGCTGAAAACAACTTTCCTGCTATCAGTGATTAAAAAGATTACTGAAACAGTGTATTTGGTTTATGTGGCAAGATTTTGGTAGCATAAGGGGCTGTAGGGGGTCTTCTGTGAGAAGGTGGAAGAAGCTGTCCCCATGTCCTAGAAAGCCAGTGCCATCTGGCTCCAAGACAGATATGCCACTGGCCAAATACAGGGTAAAAACTGCTGCACAACAGCAGCTGGAAGAGAAGAGTGAGAACATGAGAAACAGTCCTGAATACACCAAGGTCAGTGAAGAAGGAGAGAAAGGATGTGCTCAGGTGCCAAAGAAGAGTTTTCCCCTTCAGCCCATGGTGAAGACTGTGATAATGCAGGTTGTTTCCCTGCAGCCCATTGAGGTCCACAACAGAGTAGGTAGATGTGCCCTGGAGAAGGCGTCATCCAGTGGAGTGTCCTTGTGCTGTAGCATGCTCCTGGCAGAACCTGTGACCCCATGGAGATAAGAACCCTCACATAAGCAGGATTCCTGGCAGGACCTGTAGACCCACATAAAACCCACACTGAAGCAGTTCATTGCTGAAGGACTGTACCCAATGGAAGGGACCCATACTTGGGGAGGGAGCAATCTGTGAAGAACTGTAGCCCATGGGAAGGACTGACAGTGGAGAAGTTCAGGAAGGACTGTCTTCGAAGGGTGGAATTCTACACTGAGTTAGAGGAAGAGAATTATGAAGAGTGTTATGAACTGACCACAACCCCCATTTCTCCCGCACCACTCAGGGAGAGGAGGCAGAGAAATTGGGAGTGAAATTGAGACTGGGAAGAAGGAAGGGATGGGGGGAGTTGCTTTTAGTTTTGCTCTTATTTGTCACTATCCTACTATAATTTGATTGGCAAAAATTGCATTAATTTCTGCAAGAGGAGTCTTGTTTTTACCATAACAGTAATCAGTGAGTAATCTCTCTGTCCTTGTCTTGACCCATGAGTTTTTTGTCATATTTTTCTCCCCCTGTCTTATGGAGGAGGGGGAGTCATAGAGCAGCTTAATGGGCACCTGGACTGCAGCCAGAGTCAACTCACCAAAAGCAGAATGAGGAACACTTGTAAATCAGAACAGGGAGAGAAAGGAGAGAGAGAGAGAGAAAAAAACACTGAAAGTTTCACCGTACAATGCCATGAAACATTTGGGATTGATTGACTAACTCAAAATTATTCAGCATGCATTAGAACTTTGGCTTATAACCCTACTAAACAATCTGCAGAGCCCTGGCACTCAGTGGGAACAGCTGCATAGAACAGCACAAAGAAGCCCAAGAGCATGATGAAAAGCAATTAGAGAACAATGATATTTACGTGACAGGTCTAGGGACAGAGCTTGGCTTGTATCTGGCGGGGTAACTAGGCAGGTGACATTGGGAAATGCAGTGGGAAGCATCCTGTTGACCCAGCTATGTAGCTCACTCTGGTCACTGTTCCATTGGGTGATGGACTTCTTTTTTGGTGCTGTAATTACTTGCAGGGATCCAGGAGATTTCAGCAGCTGGCTTTCCAGCAGATGCTTGACAAACAGCTACCCTGCTCTTGTCAGAGGTCAGAGTCACTGTAGGAGGGACTATGGAAGAAGTTAAAAAAAATTAAAAAAAAAAAAAGGCCACAACCATTATTTCAAGCTCAGTATAAAATCACCAACTGAGAAACAGAAAAAGAGGTTCTGGGTTTTGTTGAGTTTTTTGGTTGGTTGGTTGGTTGTTTTTTTCTGTTTTGTTTTGTTTTCATGATCAATGTTAGAGATTTTAAAATAATTTAAAATATCAGAAAATCCAAGGTAACTGTCCTCAAAACTGCTGCATCTAAAAGTACAGCTTCCTCATGTTTTCTGAAAGGTGACTGCAATAGTAAAAGGAGAAGACAGAGTGACAGAGAGGAGTGGATTAAATTAAGATTTAGAAGTATGACAGTGCACGTTGTGAAGAAAGCAGCTCGCTAAAGCACCACTTAAAATATTTAGGAGATCAGGTAGGGATCTCCTAAACTCAACAGCATGGAAATAAAGGAATCAGACAAAACAGAAGTTCAACAACTCGTATTTCGCATTTGACAAAACAGGCAAAAGCTCAAACAGTAGCCAAGACATTACCAGAAAGGCAAGACCCTTCAGGAAAAAACAAAAGAATCAAGTGAGAAAAATTAATATTTGAAATTGCAGAATTCCAAAATTAATTTCCCATAATCTTTCTGAGTATCAGTAAAAGTTAATATGGCCAGAATAGAAAATCTTTTCCTATGTTTTGGGATTTTTTTAAATGTATGGAAACCTAGAGCTAGTTTACCTGACAATCTGAAAAAGGTGATTTGATGTGTTGGTGATGTTCCCTAATGCACTTTTCTTCTTGCCTAGGTTGCAAATATACTAATTTCATTTTTATTTTAGTGATGCAGTCTTATAGACAGCTTTCAGTATTTCTGGAAGAGTGAGATGTTTCCAGGTAGTGTCCTGAAACTTTTGCTTCCTTTCTACTCAGCTCTCACCCAGGTAAAACACACATTGACTCAATTGTGAATTTTGATTCAGCATCCTCTTGCTCCACTTATAGTAGCAATATTTAATCTCTTCTGTTTTTAGATTAACTTAAGAGTGTATGCTTCTGGTTCTATGAACATTCACATAAGATTCAAACACAATATTATGCCCCAAGAACTCTCACAGAAAACAGATTATTTAATCTGTGCATTTTAAAACCTCTCCTGTTCATGAATTAGAAGTTGTTTAAAAAAAAAAAAAAAAGGCAACAAACACAAAACTTCAAATTATTTCTCCATAGCAATCAATTCATATTGTGTAACTCCTCATGCCTTTTTTCCTCTCCAAAGAGCCAGACTAAATCATCTTACTTCTTCATTTTCAGCTTCATTATACGTCTTTTACCACCAAATCAAATAATTTTATTCTACATGCACCAAAAAAACCCACCAAAAAAAGAAAAATCACAAGGTGTGTCTTACCTATCACAGTCAACAAAGATAAAAACAGAAAATTCCCTGCACTACTGGCAATTTCACAGGTGTAACTTCCCTCATCACCAAGGTTCACAGGGTAAATACAAAGAGCAGGATCTCTGTCAGGTGAATACCTCCACGTCATCTCTCACTACAATTTAACTTTCTTATCTCATTGTGACCACTTCTATAGGCCAAAAAGCAGCATATGCTGCATTTCTTCTTCCATATCACCATTAGCAAAGACACCTTGGAGATGTAAGGGCAACTCAATACATCTTCAGGGCCAGCCTCCATACTCACCATGTTGTAAGTTACATAAGAAGAAAAAAAAAAAGAAACCACATAAAAAATGAGGCTGCAGCCATCATCAAAGCATAGGAAACTCTTGGCTTCATCACACTTCAAAATTTCTACTTTTCTACTGTACTAGCAGCCTTGGACACATATTGCTCTACACTTACACATTTAAGTAGTATTCAGTTTCCAGGTCCAGCTTCGTGCTGTCACTCTTTGAAGTCTCACAATGCGGTGGAAATGCCTTTCAGCTGTGGACACTGTGCAGGTATGTGATGCCTGCTGATGAGATAGAAGTCCTCCATATTCTTTTTGGCCAATAGATTTCTATCACTTTAAAATGATCTTTGAAAAACTGAGAGAGAGGAAAACATTCACCCTTAAGGGAAGGGAAACTACTTTAAAACATAAATGTTATTGAATTAGGCACCTTGGTGAAATTGCAAGTAAATCCAGGGACAGCAGTGGAACATACACCTCTAACAAGGTTAAAACCTCAGATGTCTTGGTGCAGCAGTTCACAAGACATACATAGTAAGGAGCATGTGTAGTTCTCTTTTCTGTCTGTGATAGTTTGAAACTGTCTTTTTAATTTTTCCTCGCAAAGTTCAGAACAGAGAAAGTGAAAGAATGTAAACAAGTCACTATTGGGTGTAAGAAAGCAAAATACTGATTGTTCTAAACACTTCCATTGGATAGATAGAAATGTTTAAGAACTATTACCCAAAACAAAGTGGGGAACTCTGCATGTTCTGAGTTCTGCAGTTGGGGCAGTTGCTGGGCTGTCTGGCTGCTGTTTTTTTCTTCTTCTCTTCTGGCTGAAGATAACACACTGACCTTGGCAGCTAAGTTAACAACTTTCTGCTCTAACTAACTCTGCTTTCTGGCAAAAGGGGGTCTGGGGGGGAAGCTCCTGGGAGAGGGAGGCCCCTTTGGGAAGGGTCCCCTTTGGGGGGAAGCAAAGGGAGATCGGTTGTGCTTTTCTGTTGATTGTATATATATTGTAAATGTTGTGAATTTTGTATATTTGTACATATTCACTGCATTTCATCATAGACTGTAGATTCTGCTTTATAAATACAGCTTTCATTTGCTTCCAGACTGGGCTAGCCTGGTTATTGTCAGGGGGGGGGAATTTCAGCTCACACTGACACACTGTCAGAAACATAGCTCTCTTGATACTGCCCCAGTTGAATAGGAGATGCATCTTCAGATGATCTGTGTTGGATTCCTATCAAATACGTATGTCCTGTCCCACTCTGCAAGGCCCCATGATTACTTTGCCAGCTGAGGTGACATCACTTTCTGTATTCACATTAAGGAATAAGCAACATTTTTCCTGGTGAACTATGAAGTTTCAGTGTACTGGTGAATTGGAAATAGAGAGTACCACAGAGTACCAAAGATTGCTGCGTGCAGTTTTGAGTCTTCCTCACTTACCTGGCCCTTCAACCAGACTGATTAGCAAGAAAAGGAGAGCAGCCAGAATTGCCCCTGTCCAGAAGGAATCAGCACTGCAGAAAGTGAAGGTAAGGAAAATGGCATATAGACACAAATTCTTGTGCAAATCATGCAGTAAAATCTGTTTCTTTTGAAAATAAAAGTTCTAAACAAGACCCCATGTCAAGTATCATTCTCATATTGAAGAAAGTAAAGCAAAAATGGTCTTGAAAACAAAACAAAAACCCTACAACCCAACCCCCCCAAAAAAAACCCTCCATTATTTACAAACAAATTTTAAAATTCCAAGATCTCTGATAGCCTTTTACAGGCACCTCTAGCTGCTCACTATTCCTGCCCAGCTAGCTAGCACAAAAGTAGCTACAGACCTCATACTGCCACTTCATGAAAAGGTTTTGCAACAATGCATACATTACAAGCCTTTCTGAAGAATCAAGGTAACAGCATGTATAGAAAAATTCAAGATCTAGGCTATTCGACAAAGATATTATTCCTACCCTTTGAATGCTTCTGTCTTTCTTTGTAGTGAGGCAAGTTGCTGTGTTACACTGGCTACTCGCTGTCTGTCAGCTGTTGGCTGTCTGTCCGTCTGTCTGTCGGCTCTCTGCCCAGGGTTTGTCTGTCTGGGCGGTGCCTTTTGCCGAAGAGGGGCAAGGCTTTCCACTGATCATCGGTTTCCTTTAGCAGGGTCGGCCCGGCAGGACCAGTCCGGGGAGTGGTCTTACGCGACGGGGTGACAGTTCCCGCTAGG
Source organism: Indicator indicator (assembly GCF_027791375.1). Classification (NCBI taxonomy): domain Eukaryota; kingdom Metazoa; phylum Chordata; class Aves; order Piciformes; family Indicatoridae; genus Indicator; species Indicator indicator. Next base: position 98,771,014 of record NC_072010.1, on the reverse strand, counting down.
CAGGGTCGGCCGTTTCCGATCCCAGAGACGGGTTCAGGGAAGGGGTGAGGTGAAGTGGCGCTTCCCCCTCGGCTCGGCTCAAAGTGAGCTGACAATGCCGAATCTCAGCGACTGCTCCCATTAAGGTGACAATGCAGTCTTTGGTTTGATCTCAACAGAGAGGATCTCTGTCTCTTTCTCTCAGGAAATCCCTGGTTACTTTAGCCTGATGCCACAGGGCTGCGGAGCGGCAACAGTGTGTGGCTCTTTTTCTCTCCCACAAATGGTGGGGGTCACACAGAATGCATTGCTGCTTAATTAGCTGCTTATGGCTTGCAGCAGTTCTGGACTGCCAGGCTTGGGCTAGTCCCTCCCCTTCTGGGCTAAAGCTTACCCTCGGGGCTTTCCTCAGTCCTCTCGACTGGGCTTACGATGCGGGTTTCCTGTAGCTCAGCAAAGACATCTCCTTTGCTGGTTCCTCGAGCAGCTCGGGGAGCTGGCTTCTTTCCATGTTGCAGAGGCTTCTAGTATGCTTGCATGTGGGAGTGAGAAGACTTAGAGGTTGCAAGCTTCCATAGCTTGACCAAAGCAAGAGAAAGCAAAAGGAGAGAGCAAAGTGGTAAACAAGTGGGGAAATACTTAGAGATTTCTCAAGGCTGGATCTGGCCAATGGGCACACTTGTCAACAACCTGCTTCGACCTATAGAAAAGGTGAAGCTAGAATTATGCCCTTAGATGGAAAGAGCACGAGTATGCCATGCAATGGATGCATGTAGTGATTTATCCCTTAGGAGACAGGTTGGCGCCTAGGCCTTTGTCCCCTCTCCTGAAAGGAGGGTGGAAGGGGGGACTTACCAAAACATGTTGCGACAAGTTTGCTGCTATCTGGGGGCATAATTCTGGGCATATTGTGCCTTCACCACACTCATCTGGTACCAACTGCTGTAAAAATAAGAGGCTTCAAATATAAAGCATTAAAATTTTCATTTAAATGTAAAAAAAAAAAAATTTGAAAAAAAAAGTGAGGACTCCTAGTGCACAGAATAAACACCAGAACACTGCCGCACTTGACAAACGCGGCCACATTCATAAGCCAAGGGCAAGAAGCAACAGTAATTTCTTAAACACAATGCAATATGTGTGCATATTCAGACCACAGCCCAATGGCTATCTGCACAATTCTAATAAAAGACTGATACATCTGCATGAAAAGCTTTCACTGCAACCTGGAAACATTGCCAGTGTGACCACATTTATCAGTATTTTGCTACTAACATGCAACAAGTAATGTAAGTCTTGCATTAAAAATGTCCCAAGTTTAATTTTGTTCACTTAAAACCTTCACCACAAATGAAAAGTTTTGGGTTGTTTCATGTTATTCAATACTGTTAAAAGGTCTGTTTTGAGGGTGTTTGGGGGCTTATTGGCAATTTGAATAAAATTGTGTATGCAAAAGTATCTTTCAATCAGAAAGTCTGAATTCTTTTTAACTGAAAAAAATTATTTTGGACCAGATTTATGTACTGAATTTGACCCAATTTGCAAATAATTTTCAGTCTTTTTCCAAAGAAAAGTTAAAAAGAAACCCTCCACACTGTTTTTCGGCAAATTCAGTATTCACCAATTTTGACAGATCTATAAATATTCATAAACAGAATATTGTTGTGTTGGAACTTGTCCCAGAGAATTATCTTTTCTTTAAAGGCATACAAGTCTCATGTATATGGGGTTTATTCGCTCAAAATAACAGGCATTAATGATTAAAAATGGGGCCTTACAGAAAGAACAGAGTATATTATCACTGTTTCAATATTCATGTATGAAATGCAGAATATAGATTGCAATTTTTAAGGTTCACAATCCTTGAATGCTTTTGCCTGAAGTGAGAAGTAAGTCTCAAAGTAAAATTCAGAAAGGAGAAATGAAGCACAGCTGAATCAAATTAATTTAAAACCATCAAATGAATATTTGTAGATTGTCATGTTATTTCCTTTGATGGAATTAAAATGCTTCAATAACTACATTAAAATAAATTAAAATTTTTACTCAGCCTTGACATCTATGGCTGGCACAGACCATGCAGTGTGTGAGTCACTCTTCCATTAGCCTTCCAGCTGGGGAAGGGCACCGCTCATGCTTGGATTCATCCCAGTGAATGCTGAGTCTGGAGGAAAGTTACCCAGTTATCACCCTGGAGAGGAGCCTTCTAGTCACGGGAATATGGGAGATGAACAGCAGCAATGACAGCATTCTCTGATATTCTAATAATCACAGAATCACAGAATCAACAAGTTTGGAAGAGGCCTCCAAGAACATCAAGAACATCAAGTCCAACTGATCACCCAACTCTATCTAATCAATTAGACCATGGCCATGGGCTGACAGCTTGGCCAGGAGTTTGCTATGGGGGATGGTGTCACAGGCCTTGCTGAAGTCTAGGTAGACTACGTCCGCAGCCTTTCCCACATTCACCAGGCAGGTCACCTGATCATAGAAGGAGATCAGGTTGGTCAGGCAGGACCTGCCCCTCCTAAATCCATGCTGGTTGGGCCTGATCCCTTGGCCATGCTGTAGGTGCTGTGTGATTGCACTCAGATGACCTGTTGTTACAGCGGAGAGCTGGAATCCCCTTCCCATGTTAACAATAACCAGACTAACTCAGTCTGGAAGCAAATGAAGCTGTATTTACAGGCAAAACTACAATCTATGATAAAACACAATGAATATGTGCAAATATACGCTATTCACAACATTTACAAATATGCACAATCAAGAGAAAAACACAACAAACACCTCTGGCCCCCCAGAGGGGCTGTGCTTTTCCCCCCACCTCCCTCATCCCCCCCTTTCCCAGAGCAGGCGAAAGGGAAGAAAGCCAAGAATCAGAGGGGTTTGCTAAACTTAGCTTGTCAAGGTCAGTATGCCAGTACGTTATCTGCAGAAAAGCAGCGCAGGACAGACAGACTGAGAGAGACTGCCCCTACTTTGTTCTGAGTACTGACTCTTAAACATTTCTATCCCTCCAATGGAAGTGTTTAGAATAATCATTATTTTGCTTTCTTACACCCAATTGTGATTTATTTACATTCTTTCACTTTTCTGTTCGAACTTTGTGAGAAAAAATTAAAGGTATAGCCCTAAAACTATCACACCTGTTCCATAATCTTGCCTGGCACTGAGGTCAGGCTGACAGGCCTGGAATTCCCTGGCTCCTACTTCCAGCTCTTCTTGTGGATGAGCATCACACTGGCCAGCTTCCAGTCATCTGGGACCTCTCCAGTGAGCCAGGACTGTTGAAAAGTGATGGAGAGTGGCTTGGTGAGCTCATCTGCCAGTTCCCTCATTACCCTAGGATGGATCCCATCGGGTCCCATAGACTTGTGGGGATCCAGGTGGCTCAGCAAATCTCTAACTGCTTCCTCCTGGATTACAGGGGTACTATACTGCTCGCTGTCTCCACCTGCCAGCTCAGACATGCTTAAAATGCATGTAAAACATCTCAGTTTGCTAAAAGTGTCTGTGCTGCAGCTGTGTCTATGTATGCATATTGCTACTTTTGTATATATCTATAAAAGTCAATGTATAGAGATACAACATTACAGAATCATAAAAGTTGGAAAAGACCTTTAAGATCATCGAGTCCAACCATAACCCAACTACCATGACCACTAAACTGTATCCTGAAGCATCACATGTACATGCTTCTCAAATGCGTCCAGGGATGGTGACTCCACCATCCCCCTGGGTAGCCTGTTCCAGTGCCTCACCACTCTCTCAGTAAAGAGGTTTTTCCTAAAGACCAGTCTAAATCTCCCCTGACACAACTTAAAACTATTTCCTCTCATTCTATTGCTAGTTGTCTGGGAGAAGAAACCAACACTGGCCTTACTACAACCTCCTTTCAGGTAGTTGTAGAGAGCAATAACATCTCTTCCCCTTAGCTTAAACAACCTTAGATCCCTCAGTCTCTTCTCATATGACATACCCTTCAAGCCTCTCACCAGACTCATTTCTTTTCTCTGAACATGCTCCAGGACCTCAATATCTTTCCCATATTGTGGCACCCAGAACTGAATACAGTACTCAAGCTGTGTCCTCACCTGGGCTGAGTACAAGGGCAGAATCACTTCCCTACTCCCACTGGACACACTGGTTTTGATACAGGCGAGGGTCCCATTGGCCTTCTTGGCCACCTGGGCATACTGCTGGCTCATGTTCAGCTGGCAGTCCCCAGATCCTTTACCACTGGGCTGCTTTCCAGCCACTCTTCCCCAAGTCTGTAGTGTTGCTTAGGGTTGTGACCAAAGTGCAGGGCAAGTAGGAAGGTGAGGCAGGCCAGGAAGGAAGTCACCTGCCTCCCCAAGCAGGGAGCTTTTTACACTCCCCGTCTTTTAGGTATTTTCCAACTGTCTGGTGGCAGGAGACAAATCTCCATCTGCCTTTGCCTCAGGCTGTGGCTCCACCAGTCTATTTCTCTGTCATACTCCCTGATATTCCTCAACTCTCTTCCAGCTCTGCCACCTGGCTGAGCAGATCATTGACCTGCTCAAGCTGCACACAGGCATCCTCTCTGCTGTCCTCTGGTACCAGAGGACGTTCCCTGCAACTGGACACTTGGATAGCTATATGTTTGGGGCAAACTCTGTTTGGGTCCCCACATTCCTCCTAGCAATGGCTTTTACCCATTGGGTCTTATTCTGGGAAGAGACCAATTACAATCAACTGATCTCAATTCTGTGCTCAGTTGCTGCCCTCCCTGAGGCTGTGGTTGTTTACGTCTCATTTAGCTGTGCCACCAGGGGGTGCTGGCTCCCATGCCACCTGAGCAGCCTGCTCACAAGGTGCCAGCACTTAGCAGAGGTGTGCCACTTTCCCAGCTTCAAAAAGCCCCCAAAAGAGCCCCTTCTTGGCCCTTTTCACTGCAATTCCCTCTCCTAGTGTGGCCACACCTTGAGTACTGTGTCCAGTTCTGGGCCCCTCAATTCAAGAGAGGTGTTGACGTACCGGAACGTGTCCAGAGAAGGGCAACAAAGCTGGTGAGGGGCCTGGAACACAAACCCTATGAGGAGAGGTTGAGGGAGCTGGGGTTGTTTAGCCTGGAGAAGAGGAGGCTCAGGGGTAACCTCATTGCTGTCTACAACTACATGAAGGGAGATTGTAGCCAGGTGGGGGTTGGTCTCTTCTCCCAGGTAACCAGCAGCAGAACAAGGGGACACAGCCTCATGTTGTGCCAGGGGAGGTATAGGCTGGAGATTAGGAGGAAGTTCTTCACAGAAAGAGTGATTGCCCATTGGAATGGGCTGCCCAGGGAGGTGGTGGAGTTGCTGTCCCTGGAGATGTTCAAGAAAAGACTGGATGAGGCACTTAGTGCCATGGTCTAGTTGACTGGATAGGGCCGGGTGATGGGTTGGACTGGATGATCTTGGAGGTCTCTTCCAACCTGGTTGATTCTATGATTTAGCTACACTGGAGCTGGTCTCCTCATCAAGACCAGCACACACTTTTAGAGCTGTTGCCCTTTAGTGATACAGTATCTAGAGATGCTCAGCTAATGAGTTTGTATCACTGATTCTATTCCATGTCCTGTATATATCTCTTGTTATAGCAGGCCTTTTCAGTAGAACAGCTGCCAGGGGTACCACTCCCCAAAAGTGCATCTTGCACAGGCAGAGGCAGCACTCCCTCACCACTGGCAGACCCCTACATATCATACAGTAGCAGGCAGCCACCAAAAAGTCATCACACGGCAGGGCATCCAGCCCCATGGTGTGGCCCAAGCTCAAATCCTCCACTGTTTTCCTGCCCTGTGGAAGAGTGGTTGGCTCCATTCCTGGGGCCCAGAGTCTAACTTTCTTCAAAATAGAGACAGAAGAGCAAAAGTGTGCTAGCAGTGTTACCTCACCAGTTTTCCTCACCTCTTTTTCTCCTCAGCTCCGTGCTTGGAGAGCCAAGAGCTGCATATCTCACAGCCCTCCTGCACAACAGGAAATGTTATTTGGCCTGTTTGCAAAATCTGCATCACTAGAAATTTGGGTTGCATATTGCTTTTACATGGTTTATTGTCAGAGGCAGTTTGTTACTTCTGTACTGAGAAATAGCTAGTGGATAAAGGAGTTTAAAAAATGCATTCAAAGGGACACACCAGAGGCATATTTGAAGTATCTAGGCTTCCAACAAGCCCCTTTCAATAGGATGATTCTCCTGAGTGAAGCAATGTGTCATGTAAAATAAGTTGACACTGACTGCAGCTTACATGGGAGTCCTTGCAACTGAACAACAAAGAAAACAACCTTGTTCTAAGTCCAGATTTAATACTTCAGAGTCCAGCACCTCTACTCAAGCAGGCTTATGGACATCTGCTACAACACCTCTACAAACCAGCTTTAGTGCAGTTCACAGGGCCATAAGGAACAGTGTGATCTCATTACACCCAGAAGGGATCCTGGATGAATGCATACTTGGACAGGTAGTTTGAAAATCAGTTTTCACTGGAAAAAAACAAACAAACAAACAAACATTATCATCTGGAAGTGCTGGATTAGCAGTCTGTCTTTCTCTATAGTGAAATACACATTTCTAGAATCCATCTGCTCAAACCTGACCTTTTTGTGTTCACAGAGGGCAGTACTGAGATGGCTACCAAACAGATTTTTGATCTTTCACCTGAAATATGTGGATGATGTTGACTTGGAAAAGAACAAGAATCAAGCACTATAGGTTTCTGATCAGCTCCTGGAAGAAAATGTAGTTCTGGCTACACTGCTGCCAAAGACAGAGAGGTCATTCTGACTTCTGAAAGAGATTTTCATTTGGAAAAATTAACATTTTTTTATTAATGAAAGGCACTTACCTCACAGAATGTCTACAGACATCCTCCATAACAGTATGTACCTCTGTAACAACTGCTGACCTTAATAGAGAGAATATACAGACATTTTAGAAACTGGAGCTTCACTAGATGTATTCATGTCCCCAGTTACCATAGATATGCATTCATGCTCTGTCTCTCAATATAAAATATCTAGTGTTTTACTACTTATAGTCCTGCTGCAGGTACCTTGTATTTATGACCCTTCAGCTCAAGCACTCATTTTCACAGCAATTACAAAGCTAATTTGTTTGAAAACAGCTTATATGCTTATATGTAGCATAGGATACTGATCTTTGAAGAGTTCAAATTCTCTTCAAGCTTAACAGAAATGCCTCTTTAAAATTCCTGCTTCATCTTCTAGTGCCTCGCAAAAATAAAACCAGAATTCTCTTTAGTCTTTTTTCAGCTATTCCTTATAGTTGCCAGGAGATGGAAACATAGCTACACCAACTTACAAGAGAAGCACAGCATCATATTGATGTGTACAGCATGTTGCCTGCTGAAGAATAGTGCTAAAAATATCTGCAATCTGAATTGGCTCAGTGGAGCCCAAAACATAGGATCATACAATGCTCTTTCTGGGCCTCCACATCTCCCTCTTCCCACAGCTAGCAAGACATCTATAGTGCTTGTTACTGCTTCTCAGGATCAAGGATGTGCTTTAAGCAGCTGTTTGTCAGATGTGACATACATGTTTATTTCAACAAGAATTCAATGAAAGAATTCCATGCCACCTTTGATGGAAAGACTCATAAAGCAGCACTTGCAGCCCTTCAGATACCTGACAAAGTGATGAGGAGATAAATGATCAATTGACTTATTTAGAAGATGTACATCTGCTTTGGCATTCAAAACCATTATACACATGCCAAAGTCCTGGTAGGGTCTCATGAGAACACAGCAGAGGGAGAGAATCACCTACCTTATCCTGCTGGTCACACTTCTTTTGACGCATCCCAGGACACAGTTGGCCTTCTGGGCTGCAAGAGCACATTGCTGGCTCATATTGAGTTTTTCATCAACTGACACTCCCAAGTCCTTCTCCTCAAGACTGCTCTCAAACCACTCCTCACCCTACCTATATTTGTGATTGGGATTGCCTCAACCCAGGTGCAGGACCTTGCACTAGGCCTTGTTAAACTTCATGAAGTTGACACAGGCCCATCTCTCCAGCCTGTCCAAATCCCTCTGGATGGCATCCCTTCCCTCCAATGTGTCAGCTGGGCCACACAGCTTGGTGTCATCCACAAACTTGCTGAGGGTGCACTCAATTCCACTGTCCATATTGCCAACAAATAGGTTACACAGCACTGGTCCCAGTACTCACCCTTGAGGGATGCCACTCTTCAAGATGTAACCATCTTCCCTTTGTCTTTTGGTACCAAATTTTAAGTCTCAAGAGAGAGCCCCTTACACAATAGGCAATTTTACATAAACACTTGGAAAAGGTGAGAGAGACATAATACTGTTAAAAGATAATGTAACCTTTCAAAATATCCCACAGGTAGGATAAAACACTGTGCCTGGTTTTGGTTCCTGTATGCAGAAACCAAAGTTTGACAAGTTTGACACTTGTCTTCATTTCTGCTTCCTGTGCATCCCCCCACTTGAGCTCATTCTGCTGATATGAATAAGGCCCTCAGATTTTCTCAGAGCAAACTGAAGAGTGCAGAGGATAGAGTAGAAATGCATTAGAAGATGTTTCAGAGGAGAGAAGAACCTAGGAGCTTCCTCTTTGCATAGAGAGCTGTAGCAGAAAGAGAAGACTTCCCTGCATGAGAAGCAGGTCTCAGAAAGTGCAGCTGGAAAAAAAAACCATCTCTTCATTTCAAAGAGCGCAATGATAAGAAATCTGGTGCCTTAGTATAGGCAAAACATGGAAGAGCTGACTTTGGATGCAAGGGAATTTCAATTCCAGGACTAGAAGAGGTGTGAAGAAATTGTTCTTCTCTGATTAGGAGGTAGATTTGGTCAACAGGTTAAGTGAATAATCCCAATGAACAGTACCAAGAAATCCAGAATAATTCTACCAAAAACTTGAGTAGTGCCATGAAACACAAAGTGAATCCCGCACATTCATCATGTGCAATAAAATGAAGTTGTTCTTACATCATCTCAGGAATATTATCTTGTTTAAGCAATGTAGCTCTGATTTCAATTTCTTCATGATACAAGTAACTGGATAGAAAAAAAGACACATACACAGAAAGGAAATCATCTACTGGTGTTTAGGAACAAAATGTATCAATCCAAATTAGCAAAACACAAGATTATTTAAAAGTGACTAATGCAAGATCACATCTCAGAGGTTATATTGAAGGATCATCTGGCAAAGAAGAGACTTTCACATATCTAAATCAACTGCCTGAGCTCAGGCTCAGTGTCTAATAATTTGCAAGATGCCTTATCCCACATTAGTAGACAACTACATATTCCCAAAACACTATAGAGGAGGCATCTGACATCCATAAAACAATGGTCTTGTGCTTATACAGTGCACTGTGCTTTGGCACAACCAGGAATTGGACAATGAACCAGGTGATTTCTGTGGATATTGGCCAGAAGCCAGCTCAGCTGCACCTTCTGCAAAATCACTCAAAACCAAACCCATTGTGAGCTAGTTGTGTTCATTTCACCTCCCTGCCTGGGAAATTTTAACCCACTAATCTCTAAGGGATTATTACAGTGGAAAAGGAGGAGTCATTAAATATGAGGGTCATGTCAGAAATCCACCTGTGAGGCTTGTGATTTTATTAAATTAACTGCAAGCTCCATCGACAGAAAAGATATGTATGGATTTTTTTTTCCTTTCATTTGACATACAGAATTAACCAGCATATCATGACCACAGCCCACATCTTCTCCAGCTCAGAATCCACTCTCATAGCTTTGTTCTCTTCCAGGTCCCCCTCTGTCTTCCCTGTGGTATAGACAAGGCTCACACCTAATAAAACAATGACCAACATGCAAATAAAAGTCTGCAGACTGCATCTTTCCTTCCTAGTGACAGAAAGGTGACTGAAGGTGTAATTTTTATTTTATTGTTAATCAAAATATGTTGGAGAAAACTTTAAGAGGTAAAAGATTCATATAATCACTACATCTTAACAAATCTCTGAGAACAGCTTAGAAAGAATACAAACTGGTTTCTCAGCCTGCCTCAGATCAGAACCCAACATGACAAAGCTCACCACAACCATCAGATGAGAGCTCTGGCTGGTTAGGCCAAACATGTACTTCCTTCTGCTGCAGTCTTGGAGATGGGGTCACTTGGCAGAGGTAGAGGACACCTTACCATACAATCAGTTAAAACCTTTAAATAATTTGATATACATGATTGCACAGGGGCATTGTCACCACATGTTTCAGCCCTCCCAGGCTTTACAGACATTTTTTTTCTACTTTTAAGTAGTGAAGCAAGAAAGAAAGAAATTCCACCACAATAAGAACAAAATCATTCACAGTGGTGGCTGCTGTATCTCAAGTCCCACTCTCTCTAAGCACCAATCCTCCCCGAAGTCTACATACACTACACAATGAATTCAAGAAGCAATAAGGCTCAGTGGTTTGTATAGACAAAGGTCTCCATCTAAGACAATGCATAGATCTCCATTTTAGAGAAAATAAGTTTACCACCTGTGAATATAGCTATGGCTATAAACCCAGAACAGGTTCTAGGTAAACTGGGATATACCTGTACCCAACACACAATTTTTCACACTGCTTTTTCCACCCAATTCCATTTGGCTCTGTCAATTGTGCTCAGAGTAGGATTCCTATGGGGAAATAGTCTCATTAGCTCAGAGAGATCCACAGTCAATCATCTAAAACAAATCTCCAACATTTTTCACATCACCTTTAGTATACACAGACAGAGGAGTATGAAACTTACTCCGTATGCCACAGTGTAGCAGCAATCTTTTTTAGTTTTACATTGTAGGAGGAGAGGATATTTCTTCATGAACACAGGTTCTGTAATGCAGAAATTTTGCTTCAGAGACAACCATGTGATCACCCAACTTCCTCTGCAAGAAAACTCCTGGAAACAAAGAGTTTACCTGCTACAGTCACTACTGCCCACATTAGTTAGGACAGTATTCTTTGTTTTGACCCTGCATTGATAGTGGCCACTGGTTGACTTTCTGAATTTTCAGAAGCAGAGAGGACATGACTTTCACCCTGAGGTCTGAGTTCTGTGAGGAGTGCAAGCTTTCCATCTCTTCTCCAAACCCAGTCTCATTTTTGCTTCTTTGCATTTTCATACCAGTGAGCCTGCATTTGTGATGACTGATCCTGTTGGTGGCTGATGAGGCAATTCAAATTCAGGGTCTCTCCTTCTTCCAGTTATTTTGTGGCAGGTACATAAATGATTTACAGCATACTGTGTTCTGTGGTGGAAGAGAGCAGACATTAACTGAACTGACCTTCGTGCCAGGCCAGCTCCCCCTCCCTTACAATACTTCTCCAGGGACCATCTTATGATCCAGATGTGCATGGAACACCCAGGATAACAGGTACCACAATAAAAACAAGACCTTTTCCCTTACGTGAGGGGAAGAAAAATCTCTGCTTCCTATTGCAGATCTTGCAGCCAAGGTATTATGTGAACAGAATATTTTCTATAAACTTTGCTGCTTTCATAAAAACAGAAGATGAGAAGAATATCCTTTCTTCAACAAGAAAACAAAAGTGTCAGGGGACAGGGATATTGGAGGGGGGATTGTTTGGATTTTTTTTTTCTCTTCAGCTTAAAGCTTTTTGCTTTCATCAAATATTGAACCATTCCATGGAAAGATAATATAAAAATACTGATTGGTTCAAAATACTGCTCTTTTGGGATCAGGTTTCACTTCCTAGCACCCTGGGCAAAATTTAACAGGCAGAAAACAGAAGTATGAAAACCAGCTGTCCTAGTTTTGAGCCACGAGCTGCCCAGGGCAAAAGGATGGAAAAGATATTTTACACTTTCCCAAGGAGTAAAATAAAAATGCTTCACACTGGATCAGAAGTTTAAATGGAAATTCTATTTACAAATATATGCAAAAGGTATCCGGGCAATACATTCAGAAATTAAGCTCGGTTCTTCACCTGGGCCTGCCAGGCCAAAACCTTCCAGAGCCTTCCAAAAACCTCCACCCCACTCAGCCTCAGCAGGCCCAAGAGCAGCCAAGCTGCCCCTTCCCCACCCTCCCTTGACCCAGACCTACCACAGGCTTCAACCGGCCCCGTGGCATAGCTGAAAATTTGCTGCCAGCCAAGGCCAGGAGAAAGCCTCTCCCCCCCAAACCATAAAGGTAACAGCAGGCACACATCCTGAGATGGAGAGGAGAGCGAGAAAATTGGCTGTACACTCCCTTAAAGAGAGATATACAGGAAAACTGCATAGAATAACAGATTACAATATCCTGGGACAAACTGCCCATCCCCCTGGGACTCTCTAGCCTCTGGAGGACTTTTCTTTATGGTTATATCAATTACCTCTTGATTTCCCTTAACCTACAACAACATCACACAGAGCATGTCCCACTAGAGGCTTACTGCAATAGATGTACTTTCTCCTTGTGCTCCAGAGCTGGATGTAGTGCTCCAGGTGGTGTCTCACAAGGGACAAGCAGAGGGGCAGAATCGCCTCCTTTGTCCTGCTAGCCATGCATCTTTTGATGCAGCCCAGGCTGCATCACTGGCTTTTGGGGCTGCCAGTGCACATTGCTGCACCCCCAAGGCCTTCTCTGCAGAGCTGTCCTCAATCCACTCATCACCCAGCCTGTGTTTGCACTTGGCATTGCCCTGATCCAGCTGCAGGACCCTGCACTTGGCCTTGTTGAACTTCATGAGATTGGCTTGGGTCCACCTTTCCAGGTCCTTCTGGATGCCATCCCTTCCCTCCAGTGTGTCAGCTGGGCCACACAGCTTGGTGTCATCTGCAAACTTGCTGAGGGTGTGCTCAATTCCATTGTCCGTATCACCAACAAATATGTTCAACAGCACTGGTCCCAGTACCAGTATCTGAGGGACTCCACTCATCACAGGTCTCCACTGGGACATTCTCTTTGAGAATGGTCATCTAGCCAATTCCTTATCCACTGAGTGGTCCATCCATCAAATCCATGTCCTTCCAATTTAGAGTCCAGAATGGCATGCGAGACGGTGTTGAATGCTTGACACAAGTCCAGGAAGGTGATGTCAATTGCTCTTCCCTTATCCACTAATGCTGTGACCCCATAATAAAAAGCCACCAAATTTGTCAAGCAGGATTTTCCCTGGTGAAGCCATGTTGGTTGCCACTAACCACCTCCTTGTTTTCCATATGCCATAGCAGAGTCTTCAGGAGGATCTGCTCCATTATCTTCCTGGGCATTGAGACTGACTGGCCTGTAGTTCCCCAGGTCTTCCTTATCTCCCATTTTGAAAATGGGTGTTATTTTTTCCCCTTTTCCAATCAGTGGGAACTTCACCCAACCACCATGACTTTTCAAACACAATGAAAAATGGCTTTCCAACTTCATCTACTAGTTGTCAGGTCTCATGGACTTATAGACCTTCAGGTTCATCACATGATCTCAAACCTGGTCATCTTCTGCAGTCTTCTGGACTGCTGATGCCTTGATGTTCTATCTAACTGATATCAGGGTGATTGACATCCCTCATGAGGAACAGGTCTTGTGCCTATTCATCCATAGAGGGCCTCATCCACTTGGTGTTCCTGATCAGGTGGCCTGTAGCAGACCCCACTGTGATAATACCTGCCTTCCCTTTGACCGTGACCCATAAACTCTCAGACAGTTCCTCATTCCCTCTACCTTGATGTAGAGGGTGACACTCCCTCCACTTCTTCTCTGCCTGTCTTTCCTAAAGAGCTTGTATCCATCCGTTCCCATGCTCCAGGCATAGGACCCATTCCACCATGTTTCAGTGATGCTGGTAGTGTCATAGCCATGTAGGCACACGTCTCTGACTCCTGTTTCTTTCCCATATTACATACATTAATATAGAGGCTTTTAAGTTTGACCCCCCCATTTTAAGTTGACTTACTGGCTCAGATTCCATTCTCATGATCTGCTACTGCTCTGTGATCCTTCTCCAGGCCCAGGGCATCTATTACTGGAACTGGCCTCAGAGTGGTGGCAGTGGGATGGATTGAAGATCCAGTCAACTATAATTTAAAGCTCTCCTTACTAAATTAGCAAGCTTGTGACCAAAGATACCCTGCCCCTTCTCTGAGAGGTGTGCTCCGTCAGCCCCCAGGAGACCAGGTTTCTCAAAGTAACCAAAGCCCTGGCTGTGGCATCACTCCATTTATTGATTTTCCAGATTTGACCAGCGCTTTCTTTCCCCCTACCTTTGACTGGGAGGACTGATGAAAAGACTACCTGTGCTCCAGAGTCCTTCACCACTTCTCCCAGTGCTTTGTAATCTTTCTTAATCATAGAATCAGTCAGGGTTGGAAGGGACCACAAGGATCATCTAGTTCCAACCCCACTGCCATGGGCAGGGACACCTCACACAAGATCAGGCTGGCCAGAGCCTCATCCAGCCTGGCCTTAAACACCTCCAGGGATGGGGCCCCAACCACCTCCCTGGACAACCCATTCCAGGCTCTCACCACTCTCATGGGGAAGAACAACTTCCTCATGTCCAGCCTGAATCTCCCCACTTCCAGCTTTATTCCATTCCTCCTAGTCCTGTCACTACCTGATATCCTAAAAAGTCCCTCCCCAGCTTTCTTGTAGGCCCCCTTCAGATATTGAAAGGCCACAATAAGGTCACCTCAGAGCCTTCTCTTCTCCAGACTGAACAGCCCCAACTCTTTCAGTCTGTCCTCACAGGAGAGGTGCTCCAGCCCTCTGATCATCCTGGTGGCCCTTCTCTGGACACGTTCCAGCATGTCCATATCCCTCTTGTAATAGGGGCTCCAGAACTGGACACAGTACTCCAGGTGGGGTCTCACCAGAGCTGAGTAGAGGGGGAGAATCACCTCCCTTGACCTGCTGGCCACACTTCTCTTGATGCAGCCCAGGATCTGGTTGGCTTTCTGGGCTGCAAGTGCACATTGACAGCTCATGTTGAGCTTCTTGTCCACTAGCCCCCCAGGTCCCTCTCCTCATGGCTGCTCTCCAGCCAATCACTGCCCAGCCTGGATTTGTGCTTGGGGTTGCCTACATTGGTGCCAGATGCAGGACCCTGCACTTGGTCTTGTTGAACCTCATGAGGTTGGCTTGTGCCCACCTCTCCAGCCTGTCAAGGTCCCTCTGGGTGGCATCCCTTCCCTCCAGCATGTCTGCTGCACCGCACAGCTTGGTGTCATCAGCAAACTTGCTGAGGGTGCACTCAATGCCTCTGTCCATGTCACCAATAGTCTTGATAGTCTTCAGATTGCTAGGAGGGCAGTGAGTCACTTGAACAAGTTGCCCATAGAAGTTGTGGACCCTTCATCCCTGTGAGTGTTTAAGTCCAGGCTGGGTGAGGCTTTGAGCAACCTGGTCAAGTGGGAGGTGTCCTTGCCCATTGCAGGGGAGCTGAAACCAGATAATCTCTATTTGAGTTGGAAAGTTCCTTCCAACTCAAGCCATTCTACATTCCTGTGATTCTTTCCCATAACCCAGGCAGCATCTCTTGGCCACAACACGTTACTCCTGGACAGTATTTTAAAAACGCCAACATCATGCTTTTCCTTCCCAGGGCTCCTCCTTACCTGATACCATCAGAGCTGCCATTTGCAACACTAGAACAGGGCTGCTTCCTCCAGCTCTAGCATGGGACACTCAATCAGTCATTTTCTGCACTAACAAAAGAAAGAGAAGAAAAAGATAGGCATTTATTCGTGAGTTCTTCTGATGGTACAGAGTTAGCATCACTTAACCTGGTACTGCAAGGTGGTCCTAGCACCTACAGAGCAGTGAAAAGTGCACAGACCTTCCCCTCACATAATGAACTTGAAAATTACAAATTTTCTCCACTTAAATAAGGTAGAGGCATGAAAGCACAAACAAAACAAATCCAAAGAAACAGCAAACCAACAAGAGGACAAGATGCCACAAACCAGAACACCCACACACACTACTATATGTAAACTCAACTTGCAAGCAACAGTCTTACTGCGGCTCAGTTAAAACAGCCAAAAGCTAGGACTTGAACCACAATCACACACTTACTGCTGCAGACTGCAATGAATTGAACTGTCAACAAATTCCTACAAGCTAGCAGAATTCCTCTGTAATTGTTTCTCCTCAAGAGGGCACCTGCATCAAGTTATTTATCTAGTACAGGCTCCCAGCAAACTGTCTAAGAACATGAAAAAAAATCACAGAATCATAGAATCAACCAGGTTGGAAGAGACTTCCAAGATCATCCAGTCCAACCTATCACCCAGCCCTATCCAATCAACTTAGACCATGGCACTAAGTGCCTCATTCAGTCTTCTCTTGAACATTTCCAGGGACAGTGACTCCACCACCTCCCTGGGCAGCCCATTCCAATGGGCAAATCACTCTCTCTATGAAGAACTTCCTCCTCACCTCCAGCCTATACCTCCCCTGGCACAACTTGAGACTGTGTCCCCTTGTTCTGCTGCTGGTTACCTGGGAGAAGAGATCAACCCCCTCCTGGCTACAACCTCCCTTTAGGTAGTTGCAGACAGAGCCTCTAGTACAGAACAAGAGGCTACTGGCACCCTTTTTTGCAATAAATTAAAAAAAAAAAAAAGCTTGCTATTACATTACTGTACTTGTATTCTAAGTAAGAGAAATTTGATGTGGGTATCAGGATAAAAGAGGGAGATTCTGAAGTTAAAAAAATAAATAAGTAAACGCTTACCACAACATCCTCTTCCAGACTACTGTTAAGAGGCAAGAGAGCTTCTTTCTGTACCTCAGAAGATAGATTTCCCTTTTCCTTAGAAAAACAAAGCTGTCTTTTGGAAATGTCTCTAAGTGCCAGACCAGTAAGTCAAACTTGGCATACTGCTGGGAGGGACAAAAGTTAGAGAGGTTGGTTTGGTCCCATTTGCTAAATGCCTTCAATGATTCCATAGTTAAATAAGTAACTAAAAATCAAAAGTTTTGGTTTGGTTTGCTTGGGGTTTGGGTGTTTTATTTTCTTCCCTTTCACCTACTGCCTTAGACCAAGGTATAGAAGAAAACCATGGCAGGACTTCTGGTCGTGCCCCCATTGTCCAGTGTTTGTATTCTTTGTGCTTGTGTAAATCAAATTGGTTGTTTGGGGTATGCTCTGATCTTTTTGTTGGTAGGGGAGGACAGCAAAACAGTGAAAACGACAACAAAGCATTTATCTGCATTTTTCTATACCACACAAAAATTTCTGTGTAGACTGTACTTGCAAGAAATTAAATGTCTGGTTGGATTCTGTGTTATTTTAACTACAATGTGTATTCTTCACTCATTCTGATCTTGGAGCTCTTTGTTGCCTTTCAAAAAGGGTCCCCATTCCCTTTCTGATGTCAGGCTTTCACTTATGGCTCAGCAACCCAGGCCCAGAAGATTTTACTGGCTTTTACCAGCTAAGGCTAGCTAAGTTAACATTTCCTCCTAGATGACCCTGTAATTTTTAGACACTTAAGACTCAAAAGAGGTTTCATTTTCAGAGTGCAGACAAGAGTTCAGTTTCTCTTCTAACAGCTTTTGAGATGCGTAGAGCATAGTGGTTAATGTAAGGGGAATAATCAGAGCTGCCAGTTCACATTCTCAGCAACTTATTAGAGCAGTCAAAATCCTTACTATGAGCAGAAAGTAGTTCAGTGTCCCAGACACATTTGCTGAAAATGTATGCTTTCTCTGTGGCAAAGCCATTCATTTCCAGAGTTGGTTCTAAAATTCCTTCAGAAGACACTGCATCTGTGAAAGGTGCTGACTTGAGAACTCAGACACAAACATTAGGCATTCACAAAGCATGCACGATTTGGAGAGCAAAGATTTTCCCTTTTTCCCTTCTCCTTCCACTTGCTCTTGTACCTCAAGCAATCACTTCTCCTGTGGAGCAAGCAATGTATTCTTTGAAGTCCATTCAGCTTCAGCTCTGTCAGTGGAGGTTAATCCCAGTTACTCAGCCTCCACAGGTGAGCTTGTGGACATAAATTCACAAGCAAAAAGCACTGAATGTGTCCCTGAAGGTTTCTCCTCAGAAACATGCCAGTGAACTGCTGTTTTATTTGAGATAGGACTAGAGAGGCTTTACACCAGCACTGTAAGTAATGCATCAACAGGCATCCAAGCTGAGTAACATAGGAAAATACTGCAGGTACAGTGGAATACCCCCCAGCACACCCACCCTGCTACTTTAGGACTTAAAAGTGGGGAAAAAAATCCCTATTTCAACCTTAAAAATAAAATAAAAGCCAGCAGCAAATTTCTGCTTGCTGAGTAAATCTGAATAGGTGCCTTACCTCTCCTCAGATGTCTCAGCATTAGTGAAAAATAAAGATGCTTTCAGCTCTTGTGTGTGTTTATGTTAAATCAAAAGAGAAAACCAGTGTTTAGATTTTAGCTATCCCAATACTTTCACCCTACTTTGTTTAACTGAAAAAAAGGAAAAAAGAAAAAAAAAAGGCAACATGGGAGAAATAAATAAGCTAAAAAAAAAAAAAATGTCCTGGGGCTACTTGGGACTATCACTTTCATATATATTTACCCACCATCATGAAAGAAAAATGTCCAGGATTTGTCTTAGTGGTATGCAAATCACATTAAGATAGCAAGAGAGTTTCCATTTCACCTAAATCATCTGTTATAAATCAAAACCAGTATAGTCATGAGGAAAAACATATACAGAAGATAACCATCTCAGAACAAGCAGTTCATAGCAAGTGATCTAAGAACTAGATGGCACTGTATCCTGTATTTGCAACAGAGGTTCCAAAAATGCGTTTCCAGAGGGCCTACCCAGTTTTCCTAGAATCAAAACCTGATGGCTCCAGCTCATGATTTCAGCTCTGTAAATGGGATAGTGGGAAATCCTGATTCTCATCATATCTGTAAGGAAGGATGTATCCTCTAGTGTTCTTTTACCACTTTGGACAGAAGTGTACCAGGAACAGGAATGACACAGCCACTGGATTTCTAATAGTCCTGCTTGTGATCTGTCCTAGATACATGTCTTTGCTCTGATCATATGGCAGGACTGCATTTTGGATGCCTTGATGCCAACCCAATGATGACCAAAAGGTACCCTTCTACCCTCCCACTTTATCTCCATTGAAGACCTACTTTGCTGGGTTTGTTTTTGTAGAATATCACTTCATCACTAACACATTTGTACAATGGCTGTAATTTTTACTTCCTTATATCTAGACTAAACAAACAAACACACCCATACCAAAAAATACATCAAAATCAAAAACCTCTATATTAAATTAAAACATAAGGCTTTTTTTCCATAGTAATCATTATTTTTATTAATCGTGCTGTGAAGCAATTTAGAACTAACTTTGAACAGAACACAAGACTTTACAGACTTTGTACTTCAAGCTGTTCTGCAACTGTAAAGAGAATAGGTCCAAGTATCAATTAAGGAAAAGATGCACCTTTTCATATTTTAAAAATCAAATTAATAAAATAAATAACATCAATCAATCAAAGGACATAAATGCAAGTATATGTAACTTCGCAGATGGAAGACAAGAGGTTCTGTCTGAACATGGGGAAAAACTTTGCTTTGAGGGTGATGGAGCACTGGAACAGGCTGTCCACAGAGGTTACGGAGTCTGCTCCTCTGGATAGATTCAAAACCTGCCTAGATGCAGTACTGGGCAACTTTATCTAGGTGAATCTGCCTTAGCAGAGGGGTTGGATTAGATGATTTCCAGAGGTGCCTTCCACCCCTTAGCATTCTGTGATTCTGTAATGTTACAGTGAATCAACAGGCTGACATTGTCAAGTGATCAAACTCTCAAACTAACATAACAGATATTACCAGTCACAAAGTTAGTCCTAAGAGAATTTAGACAATGACAAGATCTTCAGTTTCAACTCCCTATCTAATTTGTGCCCATTAACTAGTTTTTCCTTACATCTTACTGTCACTAAACACAATTACATAAGATTCTTATTCCATCTCATCATCTTCAAAAGGACACAGTGGGCTTTAAAGAAGGTATGACAGTTAAATCACATAGCAGCGTTCTAAAATACAGCCATTAACACGAGAGAATCTGACTCAGTGACAGGTTGTGGTTTAAGTTTAGGAAATCATTAAAGGACTCTTGGGAATCTCTCACACGCACAGACAAATGAAAACCAAGAGATAACAGAAATAACCCCCCTTCTGAAAAACCAAACGCACAGGAAAGCAGAATGAACTACTTTTGATTAACTTCTTGGGATCGTGTCATTAGTTACATGGCCTTGAATACTGTGCAGCTTACTGTCACACATACAAGTTTCATTCAGCCTTATGTTGGCTTCTCTAGTGACATGAATCTTTTAAATTCTTCCTCCTCTGGATGACATACCCAACCTATGTCTGTGGATAACAATTTTTCTTTATCCTTGTTTGGTCTTTACTTTCTGAGAAGGCATGTCCTGCTTGGTCCAGCTCACAACCCAGTTCAGCATTTCAGTTTCACTTAGTCTTTTAGGCACAGATATAATCATATCACTCAGGAAGGTCTTCAAGGTAGGCAACAAGCTAAGATGTTGATGAGTATTTGCTGGAAGATAACACTCAAACTTTCTATCTGAAATCAGAGACATAAGATCTGCTATCACCAAAAGCAGTTTTGCTCTTACAACCAAGCCAACCCTAGTTCTATGTATGCATTTTGGGGAGATTGATTCTGTCCTTAGGCATGGATTTCTGGTAGGATTTGTTGTTTCTTTGGGGGGAAGAGGGGATTTTAAACAAATAAATATAAGCTCATAACGAACTCTACTGGATTTTATACATATTAAAATATTTTTCTTCATATTAAAATTAATCAGATAGTGTCTAGATTTATATCCCTCCCAATAACAATGGTTTTCAATAGATACCCAGGAAAAAGGCTGCATTCTGCATTTCTGCAATGCCAAGCATAGCAGTAGCCATTTTCTTTTTGTGATAACAGATAGCAAGCTTTTCAAAGCCACAAAGGGACAGGAACTAATAAAGAGCAGGCATTACCCACCCCCACATTTCTATTAACAGTTCTATAAGCATCATATAAACCTCATCAGAGCAGAACACAAACATTCCCCAAATACAAAAGCAAATATACAGTGACCAAGAAGATGGAAACCTCTACAGGAAGTTTGTATTTCTCTTTGCCTTCAAGGCTACATTCAGAGTTTCCATTATGATTATGGAATTCAGAAAGATAAGTAAATGAATGCTGTTCCAATTTTAAACCTTCTTGTAGCAAGAGTGGGTACACCCAGTAAGAAACAGAAACGTAAAGGAAAAGTTAAGCCCTGAGCATACAGAAAAGAGTTAAAATCATTCTACTGGATTACATGAAGCAACATCATTTATATTTGCTGAGGCTAATGCACCTTATCCCTCCAGACATCAAGTTCAGCCTGAGCTTAGGCTAAGGAGATCTCAGAACAGTATCATTACTGAGTAAGTGAAATCAGATACTCGATAATATAGAGGTTAATAAAGAAATCAGGGACATTCCTTGGATGGGTTACAGACTTGGCAGGGGATGGGACAAGACAGAATACAGGCAGCAAGAAGGAGAATGAAAGATGGGAAAAGAAAGAGGTTTACACTTGCTGCTGTCAAAGCCTTGGGCCTGGATACTTCCTGTCTCAGAGATGTACTTTTGGAGTAAGAGTATATGCTTTCTATAGTGACTGTATGAACATCTCTTCCTTGTGCTCCTTGAGGAAAATAGTGAAGTAGACATAGTACTTACTATTTATACATTTCAAAAATTTAAAAGACAAGGAACAGTCAAATTCAGAAATGCATCTCCAGAGGGCAAAAAAATGCACCTCCAGAGGGCAAAAAAATGCACATGTAACTGACATCTAAGTAACTTTGTTCCTTAATAGATCAAGGGCAAAAAAAAACCAAACCAGTTTCATAAGAGTACATACCCTAGGAAAAAGAAAGCTCAATCTGCTGAATGAGAAAAGCCAGAGTAGTAGATTTATAACATTATATTTTATGTCTCAGCATCTTGCATGTCCAAAGGCTACCAAATGATGCAGCAATGAAAAGTCAGAACTCAAGAAACACATATCCAGAAAATGCCCAACAGAAGGAGCTGGGAAGAAAAGTCTTCCCACAAGTTCTGAGTGCCAGAGGAAAGATGAGCTTTCCAAAGATGCTGCCATTTAAGCAGCATTAATTAAACCAACTTAAGGTGCTGCTATCCAAACAGTCCTGCAGACAGCCTGGTTGCTGCGTGTGCTTGTGTGTATATATGCATACAGCCATTTACTGTGAACAAACACATAGCTCCACTGAAAAGCCTCCTTGGCTCACATAATTCCTCATTTTCAAAATTCTGCTACCAAAGCAATTTCCAGTTTTGAACATTGATTTCTCCCTGACATGACATCAAAAGAAGCTGCACAGACACGCCTCGCTGTTAACTCAGTAAAAAATACTGCTCCTAAAAGCCCAGATCCAGGATCAATACAGAGTATTTGTTGAATAGCTAAAGAAGAAAGCATTGTTTGTAGTTTATATTTTTCAGTATAAAGGTCACTAGGGAAGACAATTCAATATTGAAAGTAGAAAGAGCAATGCCTGGGGGAAGAGGATTGTCACTATAATTCCTCACTGACAGGTCCAGGGGATAACAGAATACATTTCTTTGCTCCAAGCACAGTATCAGTAAGTGCTTTTTCGTTTTGTTGGGGGTTTTCTCCCATTCTTTTAGGAAGATACAACCAAAACACTAGAAGGTGAGGTGTGCTCCCCTTTCTCTCTAAGCCTGCAAACTAGCAGGATTGCAGTGTTGCAATGTGATTCATTTGCTGCCTCTTTTCTCCACTCCCAGCCCCTTCTCTTTACCGTATCATGAGCACGTGATCGCCAGATGAGACAGACTTAATTACCACTTGGCTATGTGCAGGATGACTGATAAATATTCATTTAGTAGCTCAAATGGACTTTGCCTCGTGATTAAGGAGGACTTTAGTGAACCAAATATTCCTATTACCAAATCACATGGTGCTTTATATAATACTTGCCAAACTAGAGGGAAAATACTGGCACTGGCAAAATAAGGGGAAAGAGCTATACTGATTTTGAACACTTAAATACAAGAACAAATAAAATATTCCTTGATATTATTCTACTGGAGGAGATATTAAAAGAGTCCAAGGCTCTCATGCATAATCCCTGACCAACTTAACTGTGGAAAGAAAGACTTAGATGAGGAGGCCGCTGCCTCTTGGACAGGAACTGCAACTTCTTCAAGGAGCACATCTCTACCTGAGAGAGGCTGCAAATCACAGCCTTCAGCCATGGCAGTTCAGAGCCTTGCATATTAATATAAACTGAAATGGATGTTGCCTCTTGCTAATACATTGGGTTGCAGTGGCTTAGACCAGGAATACCACTCAGCTGCAGGGACATCATTTTCTGCAAGAACTAGGGGTCAGTTTTACAATTGTCCCAGCTGGAGTCAGTAGAGGACACCAATAAGCCTGTATGTTTCCCAACATGCTGCATTTGAAAATGAATTTTCATTAATTGGTTTGAATCCAAGGAAAGGGTGGCACTGCAAGGAGATTAGTGAGCTTGTGGTCAGCAAGCAGCATATAGGTAAACAAGCACTATTTAGAAATCCTTATTACATCAGTTTTTAGCAGAGGTACATGCTCCCAGACAAGAAAGTTCAGCTGTAATTGGTATAGCCACCATAAAGATTTAAGAAAGGGAATATTTTTACAGTAAAATATCCACATAAACATTTTGTCAGTAGAACAATGATGGCAGTGATACATATGATTTGAGCACAACTTTATTTTCAGAACCAAACCTATGAACAGTGTTCATCTGACTTTGGGGTTAGACTCCTTGTGCAACTGTGTTAATAGTAAAAGGTAGCTTTTAGTCAACTGACCTTTGTAACTTTACACTTGTATTATAAAAATTAAAGATCTACTTCACCAATCTTTCATTAACAGCTCTGTTTTCGACTCCTTGAACGGCCATGAAATTGGCTTCTCCACTGTTGCTTAACACAACCCTGTTGGGTTACAATATGAGGGGAAAAAAAAAAACCACAACCAAATAAACTAAAGAATCACTTATTAAAAAAAAAAATAGAAGTGATCCAGAGGCTAGCTACGTCTCTCTCTCTCTCTTTCCTTTAATTTTATTTTTTAACTCAGACATAAATCTGCATAAACTCTTCAGATGGGAATAAGTAAGTTAATTAAGGGCTATCATCCTGGCACCAATGGGCACACACTTTCCTCATGTCTGTGTCCAGAAAAGGGCCAGGAAGTGACCCAGGCCACAGTTTCTGGCAAAGAGTAAGACTGTGGTAAATAGCACTTACTGAAACTAGGTCCTGGCACAATAACAATGGTGCCAGATTTGGCCCACTCCACCCTGCAGCACTCCACCAGCACTGTGACACTCTAGAACATGACACAGGCACCCCCAGTTTCAGACTACTAGAACATGTATAGCACAGCTCTCATCTTATTTCAAATGCTAAGCAGGAAAAATACTATTACCATTACTATCATAGAATCATTAGGGTTGGAAGGGACCTCAAGGATCATCTAGTTCCAACCCCACTGCCATGGGCAGGGACACCTCACACTACATCAGGTTGCTCAGAGCCACATCCAGTCTGGCCTTAAAAACCTCCAGGGATGAGGCTTCCACCACCTCCCTGGGCAACCTGTTCCAGTGCCTCACCACCCTCATGGTGAAGAATTTCTTCCTAACATCCAGTCTGAATCTATCCATTTCTATTTTTGTTCCACTCCCCCTAGTGCTATCACTACCTGATATCCTAAAATGTCCCTCCCCAGCTTTCTTGTAGGCCCCCTTCAGATACTGGGAGGCCACAATAAGGTCTCCTTGGAGCCTTCTCTTCTCCAGACTGAACAGTCACAACTCTTTCAGTCTGTCCTCATAGGAGTGGTGCTCCAGCCCTCTGATCACCCTCGTGGCTTTTCTCTGGACATGCTCCAGCACTTCCAGATCCTTCCCTAATAGGGGCTCCAGAACTGGACACAGTACTCCAGGTATGGTCTCACCAGAGCAGAGTTGAGGGGGAGAATCACCTCCCTCAACTTATGCTATGCTTCTCTTGATGCAGCCCAGGATGTGATTGGCTTTCTGGGCTGCAAGTGCACAGTGGTGGCTCATATTGAGCTTCTCATCCACCAGCACCCCCAAGTCTTTTTCTTCAGGTCTGTTGTCAAGCCAGTCACTGCCCAGCCTGTATCGGTGCTTCAGATTGCCCCAACCCAGATGCAGGACCTTGCATTTGGTCTTGTTGAACCTCATGAGGTTGTCATGGGCCCACCTCTCCAGTCTGTCAAGGTCCCTCTGGATGCCATCCCTTCCTTCCAGCCTGTCTGCCACACCACACCACTGTCACCATTGTCCATTTGCCAGCAGAGGACACGTTCACTTCTCCTTGAAGTTAGACAGCTCTTCTGTGCTGAGGCACTTTCTGCTACTGACTGCTCAAGTCAACTTATTTAGTTACTCTTTTGACAATACCAAAAAATCTCTACAGTCAGTGCTATTATCCCAGGTGGCCTGCTAGAAGCACTAGAAAATGAGAAGCTTTTGCTTCAGGAGAAGGAGGCTAGGACTTACCAAAATCTGTGAATTTACTAAAGCCTGAAATCCTAGCAAGTACCAAAGTTAACACAGGTACTTCCCCTCCATATGCTGAGGAAACCATGTGATCACTTATTACTAGAAAATTAACTACTAGAAAATGCTTATTTCTGATAGTTTTGGCTAATACAGGTAAGTTTTACAGAATTTCTTCAAACATCAGAAAAGCTTTGTCAAAAAGAATGACTGAAAATATTTTGTAAACAGTAACCCACAGGAGAATGCAATGAGGATCAGAACAAAGGTCCTTACATTACTACAATCAGGACATAAATGAAAAGGGACACATTTTGGAGGAAGAAGACCCACCTAAGTGTAGTGCCTGTGCTAACAGAACATCACCTAAGTCAATGTGGCCAATTTCTGCAATGTAAGAATGCAGTGAATTCAGAGGGTTTCCCAGGTTTTATCACTTTTCCCAAAGTGCCAGAAGTTAAAAGTCTAATTTTTTTTTTTAAGTAGGCTTCTCACTTATGTAGCTAGATGAATATGCTTGAGAACACTCTTCCAAATGTGTCAAGAACCAGAGGCAAGCTGCCTTTACTGTGAACAGTTTTAAAATAATTATGTTGTGGGGACTGAAGTAAATACCTTCCCCCCATTATTTACTAACTTTCATAATTCGTCATGCCAGAAGCTTAAGTAGCCTGTTGACTACTAGAGTTTTCTCCCTCAACTTTCTGTTCAAAGCAAACAGCCTCCACCTCCTTCCCATTTGGAAAACGACCCTCCTGTCCCTCCTAGAAACGCAGACTGTTTCTATGTTTCACTAACATTTACATTTGTGCAGCACCTTATTGTTGAAAAAACTTACCCAGACCCAAAATGACCTCAAGTGACTATCAGAGTGGCACAACAAAACAAAACACAGGGAGAAATGCAAACAAACAAAACGAAACTAACCAAAGTTTTGTCTCCCCTCTGGAGACATTCAAGACCCACCTGAACGAGTTCCTGTGTGACCTACTCTAGGTGACCCTGCTCTGGCAGAGGGGTTGGACTCGATCTTTCGAGGTCGATTCCAATGCCTAGTGTTCTGTGATTCTGTGGGGAAAAAAAATTAAAAAAAATTTGTTTCAAATGATGTGATCTTTGTATGTGCTCTCACCTGCTTAACTGCAAAATTGCATGAGCTGCTGTGATTATATTCCTCCTCATCCACCCTTTGTTTTACTTATCTTGCAGTTGGCACACAGAGGACAGGGCAGGGTCTGATTTCTCTGGTACTTTACAACGTTGGGGCTCACTTACTCAGGTTGTTAGATGGTGTGCTATACAAAGAGGAACAGTCACAACAGGCTTGCAAATCCACTTAGAGTAAGTGGATTACAGTAAGGCTTTTACAACATCGATGACTGTTGTGTTGCAGCACATTTAGGTTATGCTTATTTCTGTTACCTTTCCTTTGAGCTAAACTTTTGGAGCAGACAGCCAAGGAAAACAGGTATAACCTGAGGCTATTACCTCTAATAATACAATTCCACAGAAAGTTAATGAGAAAAGCAAGTAACTTTGAAGCTTTCTAAAACCAAATGAGATTTTTTAACAAGAATTTCACACGGTCAATTCATTAAGTATCTTGGTACACCAAGATCTCAAATTTGGAGGCTTCCTCCCTTGTAAATTCCATCAGTTCATTTCATGTCTATAAGCATATCCTGCACATGCTTATGTCCAGTTTGATAGGGAAAGGAAAGCTGCACATGCAAGCAAAGAAAGTCAGGAGTCCATTCATAACTTTCTATCAGCAGGCAGATCTTTAGCTACTTCATGGGAAGCAACACCTCAACATGCATAACAGTTGTTTAGGAAGACCACCATCACCACAAACATCTGCCATTCTTCCTTCTTTCACTGAGCTGAGCACATCAAATGTATGTTCAGTTTGGGTCAGCTGTCTCAGCTCTGCCTCATCCCAACCACTTGCTTGTTCCCAGCCTACTTGCTTGGGAGGGCATGAGGGAGAGAAAGTCTTGAGAGGAAGCAAACACTGCTCAAGGGCTGTCAAAAATACAGTGCGCTATCAACACTGTCCTAGCCACAAATGCATAGCACAGCACCATGCAGGCTGCCATGAAGAAAGTTAGCTCCAGTCCAGCCAGATCCAGTACAGTCTCAACCCTTTAGGCCATACCATTCACGTCATGCTTAAATCACACACTGATACATCTAAGTATCCTGTCCCATTCATACAGTGTTTAATTTCAAACCTTTTCATTGTACCTATTTCTTGCTCCTGCAATTCCTTCTTACCAACACTTACAACTTCTATTACCTGCTTAAACTACATATGTGTTCAATAATCAGGTTTATATATCCTCATAAACCACTATACTTTGTCCTTTTGCAGGTATTCTCCCTGCCAATCCATGCTCCCCATCCCCAAAATGTCCATAAGAACAGCTGACAACTTTGGCCCTATCTGTCAAGATCACTCAGGACATGCAAAACAGTACATTGGATTATTGAACACCAAGACTGGGATGGGTCAGTACTGCACTCCCATGGTTACTTGTGAGGCTCATACTCTGCTGGTTCAGGTGATTCCTGCTGTATTAATTCCTATATCATACAAGTCAAATAATGGATCCTTTTCCCCCAGGCATAAATCTCCTTGAGGTACACACTAGATTACCATATCCTTCTGCACTACCCACCAAGTGCACTTGGATTTTTGAGCAAAGACAATGCCACAAATGGGCTTTCCTTCCTTTTTCCAAGGGAGAACAGCCCACACTGCCTTTCCCAGTCACTTGCCTATATGTACTATGGCTACCTAACATCCTACCACAGTATGTAGGGGCTTGCATTGGGCAGAACCAGTCAATCATTTTCTGTTAGTCAGCCAAGTGGCTTCTGCTAAATTAATGTCCCACTGCTTCTATTCCCCAGCACTCTGTGTTCTTAGCACAGTTTCTAGCAGTCCATTGTATTATTCAATCTTTCCAGAGTCTTGTGGGTGATACTGTACCTGATGCACCAAGTCAATGTTATGCTTCTTAGCCCAGGAGTTTATGAAGTTATTTTAGGAAATAATTGCACTGACTTGGTTCTTTCTGGGGCACCATGACAGAGGTGCCATGGCTTTCAAGGGTTAGGATGGTATTTCAGGCAATGGCATGGTTTACAAGATACGTGTTGTAGGATAAGGATTAATTGTAAACCCACAAAGACAAAAGTTCTCCATGGGAGGTCCTCAATCAGCAGCCCACTTTTTCATTGTATCTCTCCCAGTTATTGTCCTTATCTCAAATTCTTCAAGCTTTTTCATTCCATTTTCTCCCACTGTCCTGCAGAGGAGGGGAGTGAAAGTGGCTCACTGGGCATCTGGCTGCTGGCCAAGGTTAGCCCATCACAGTCCATTTTTTGATATCCAGCACATGACTCACAGGTTTGAACCAATAACCTCCTGATCTGCAGTCAAATGCTTAAGGCCCAGATCAATCCACCACAGTCCAACCCCACCTTTAAGACATTTCTTACAGCTGGGGAAGGCTCTTGCCCAGAGCAAAGATCAGGCTTGCCTTGAATGACCTCCTTGACTGAGTTTTTCAGCATAATTATCAGTAGAATAAAATTCAAAGCTGCTGAGATATGCATGTGATTAATGCTTCTGAAGACAAGGATAAGGCAAGCCTATCAAGATGTTGAACATATTCAGTGAAACTTGGTTAAATAGATCATCTTTTAAATCAACCTTTGCCCAATCAAAGTCCAGCCTTGCTTATAGGAACAGCCACAGGAGGGACAGCAAAAGAGAATTCCAGTGAAGGTTGCTTCCAACAGATATACAGGTAAGAAATTCCTTTTTAACTAATCCTTCTTCCCTTAGAAAATTTCTTTTTACAAATAATTTTGCATGTAAAGCTTTCAGAGATTGAAAGGAGTAGTATGCAATGCATACTTTTCTCCATTTCTAAATATGAATAATCTTTCCCATAAAAGCCTACTGTTATTTCAGCAACAGTTTTGCTTGTTAACTAGGAATTAGCACAGATTCCCAGTGTTTGCCAAAAAAAACTGCTTTGAGCTGTAGCTGCAATCAGTACAGTCAGATGTGTTCCAAACAGCGTCCAAATAACAGGACAGTCCATCCCTATAAGAAGTTAGTCCCAGTGCAACTATAGATTCAAAAAGGCACAAGGCACCTGCCAAGGGAAACAACTGAATCATGATCTGCAGGCTTCCTATCCCTGCAAGCTAAAATTCCACCTCATTCTCCAGCTTCAGTGACATCTGTGCAAACTCCCCCACCACAGACATCCATACTGTTCTATATGCTGCCCAGCTAATCTTGACAATGCACTTTCAGCTTCACTAACAAACAATCTGTAGCATGGATAGCCACCGAGGTGGCTCTGCAGTAGGCTGCTTTCATGGAAGAATCTGACTGCCAGAGGCTTCTTAAAAAGAGAAAAAGACAAAAAAAATCCATTTCCCATATACTTTAGTCCCATGGGTGATACAAAGAGAAGAAAAAACGTGGACTGAAAAAGTCTTTACATGCAATCAGATTAATTTTCTTCCTAATTAATAGGCTGTGATTAATGGCCAATTTCTGCAACACAGCTGTGGCCTTTTGACTTCTGTCAGTAGAGAGGCAGAATATTTTTTTCCCAGTAAAATACAAATTAAGTTTGCTAATTACCTGGATTTTCCAAGTGGAATCTTGTTCGCCTATCATCATGGATCTTTGGCAGGAATTCCTAAGACAGTTATCTTTCAGGCTTACTTTCAGTACATAGTGTTCCTGCTGATGATATGCATCACCCAAACCAGATTCTCATTGCATCATAAAAGCATAGAAGAGTTTAGGTTGGAATGGACTTGTGGAGGTCTTCTGGTCCAATGTCTGATACAAAATGGGGCCAACTTAGACTGAGTTGCTCAGGACCCCATCCAGGTAAGTATGTCCAAGGACAGAGATTCCATAGCCTTTGTAGGCACCAGTTCTAGTATCTGGCAGCTCCCAAGGTGAAAAGCTGTCCATATGACTGTCTAATTGTTCTCTTGATGCAGTCTGTGTCAGTTGCCTCTCATCCTGTCACTGTTAACTTCCAAGAAGAGTCTGGCTCTCTGTTCTCTACACAATACAGTTAAGCAGCTGAAGACATCTTCTCTTCCCAAGACTAAACAAACACAGCCTCCTTCACCATCATGTGCTCCAAAACCTAAATCACCTCAATGGGCTAGCCCAAAGATGTCAATTACTTGAGAAGCTCACAATTTGAAACAGTACTTACATGCAGTCTTCAAAAGTGCCCAAGAGTAGAAAACAATCCCTTCCATTGACCTGCTGGCTGCATACCACCAGGTTTACAGCTGACCTTCACCACAAAGGTACACCACTGGCTCATGTTCAACTTGGGTGCTTGAGTGCTGTGGCCAGCCAGCAGTCAGTTTGTATTGTTGTGCCTGGCATAGAGATAGATTTTTTTTCCCCCCACTTTTCTTTGTTGACATTCATGAGGTACATGTCAGCCCATTTCTGATGGCTGCTGAGGTTCCTCTAAATAGAAACCCTAACCTTCAGCCTACTGACTCCTCCCCTTCAACTTGGTATTATC
This sequence comes from Indicator indicator, assembly GCF_027791375.1. Lineage (NCBI taxonomy): Eukaryota > Metazoa > Chordata > Aves > Piciformes > Indicatoridae > Indicator > Indicator indicator. The sequence continues at coordinate 98,739,835 of NC_072010.1, read as the reverse complement.
TGTCAGCTTATTGAGGATGTATTTGTCTCACTGCCCATATCATAAATAAAGATGTTAAACAATATCAACCCCAGGACCAACTCTAAAGAATGCCACTAATAACCACCCGACAGCTGGATTCTATACCACTAAATCTGGTGGCCCAGACAATTTTCTGCATCATCTAGCATTCTGCTTATCCAGTACATACACCTAATTGGTTACACTCACTGTATTAGAGATGGTATCCAAGTCATTGCAAAAGTTAGGGTGACAACATCCACTGCTCTCTGCCTGTCAGAGCCAGTCCACTCATCAGGTATCATAAAAATCAATAAACGCATATTGTCTGATACCAAACACCTTCCTGTCCTTGGCATATGTGCCTTAACAGAGATTTTAGGAGGATTTGCTTCAAAATCTCCAGTTGTCACGAATTCTTTGAGAAATAATTTGAATCAAACTACTGCAATTACTTTAGCAGCCTGTCATTTCTAAATCAAATCTAATTTCATAGAATCATAGAATTGTCAGAGTTGGAAGGGACCTCAAGGATCATCTAGTTCCAACCCTGCTGCCATGGGCATGGACACCTCACATTAGATCAGGTTGTCCAGAGCCACATCCAGCCTGGCCTTAAAAACCTCCAGGAATAGGGCTTCCACCACCTCCCTGGGCAACCTGTTCCAATGTCTCACCACCCTCATGACGAAGAACTTCTTCCTAACATCTACTCTTTCCTTTCTCATAGAGTATCATGTTTTTGTACTCGTTACATCTCATGTCTTTAAGTCATCCGAGTTTGAGACAAAGTCTTAGGCAGCAAATTCAGATTTTATGGTCATTACAGGATTCCTGTGAGAACTGCAAGATGAGCACAGTGTCTCAACTCTGTTTTGTTCCACAGGGACCAGGCAGTATTAAATTACCTCTCCTGCAAGTGATTACCTGATGGTACATTCACATTGTCAGTGGGTGTATGCCTGAGTATTCCACACTTCTGTTGGATCTCATAATGTCTGCATTCATATCTTACCCAAGCCTCATATACAATAATTAGCTCTGTTAACTCCTCTTCATAACAGAATCAAAGAGTATTTAGTTAGGGCTCAAAGGCAGAGGAAGTCAGGGATAATCCCAAGAACTTTGACTCCATTAGTAACTTCAGAGGACATAAAAATAAAGCAAGTGCATCATTTTGCACGAAAACTAAGATGTAGTGATATTGAACCCACCTAGTATGGAAAAAAAAAAAAGCTTTGCAAGTGGATACCCTGGATTAGAATTAGAACAGGACTAATTCTGCTCAGTTATTTTATTTTTTAGCTCAGTCTCTAAGTAACTGCACTTTCTGAAGTTAACAGGATATTTTTGCAGACAGCAACTGCTTCTAGAAGTAATGAAGCCTGATGTTTATAGTTACTAGCAAGGACTGGTATGCAGAAAGGCTTTTGCTTGTACTTGCTCCTATAGAAACCAAGGCCACTGCTAAAACTTGCATACAACATTAGGGGTGCAGTAAGACGTTGCACCTGTGGGGAAAAGTGGACAGAACAAATTGACCAACAAGGTATTCTATACCACACTGGATATATCATATTCAGTAGAAAGCTGAGGAATCACAAGGATGAAGCTCTCTTCTTCAATGTCTGGCATCCAAAGAGGTCTGTTCAGCCTTTGATCATAATCTGTGCGTTCCTGAATCCAGCTCCAGAATCCAGTTCCTAAATCTGGTTCCCATTTGCTTGCTAAATCCAGTCTGGGATTTCCCCAGCCCTATCTCTTGACAGCAGAGACAATGGTCTTCCTAGTTCCTTTAAAGTCCTTGCTTTCTACTCTCCAATGCAAACCCTACACTTGTTAAACAATAAAATTTCAGTGTTTCCTGAAACTTGATTCTGCTCAGCTAAAATAACTAAAAACAGGAAAGCACACTCAAGACTATGAAATCCTTTCTTCCTTCATCCCACCTGCTTGTCGATATGTACAGGTGGCTCAGCAAAGTTGTAGATTCTTGATCCTTGGAGATATTCAAAAGGCTGAGAGAGCTGGGACTGTTCAACCTGGAGAAGTGAAGGCTCATTATCTGAAGGTGCAGAGAATATGGAACAAGGCTTTTTTCAGTAGCATTCAGTGACAGGACAAGAAGCAATGGACACAGACTGAAGGACAGGAAGCTCAGTCTGAATTTAAGGCCACTTTTTTACTACAAGAGTGACCTAGCAGTGGCACAGGTTGCCCAGAGAGATAATGGACATTACCTGCTCGGAGATATTCAAAAGCTGTCTGGAGCTGTCTCAACTTCATCCTAGGAAACTGGCTCTAGGTGGCCCTGCTGGAGCTGGGAGGTTGCACCACACGACTTCTGGAAGTCCCTTCCAACTCTGACTATTCTGCAATTCTGGAAAATCCTATTTTGTCACATAACTTTCCTGTCGTGTTCCTCTATTTTTGTGCTGCCATTTTTTTTCCTCTGTAAGACTCCTCTGGTAGTAAATGCTCATCTCAGTTTTCACTATCACAGGCAGGTAACTTCCTTATTCCAATTCTGCATCTCGCTTAACTACATTTGAGATAGGGAGACAAGAAAAGCAAGGAGAGAGAGGGGAAAGGGATTGGTTTCTTTTCCCTAGCATTGCTAATTTGCTTCAACTCTGCACAGTTGACTTTCTTGGAAAGTAAAACCCCAGAGAATTCCAAAGCAAACTGTCACATGTATTTAAAGGTAACATATCCAGGTAAGCTTACTGACATGTATCTTTTCCATCCTCTCTGGTAGAGATGACTTCTGTTCTCCAGCCCCGAGAATGTAAAGTGACCAAAAAACCCCAAAAGAGCTACGGATTCTGCCTGCGTATTGAGAAAGACACAGCAGGGCATCTCATCCGGAACGTGGAAAAGAACAGTCCAGCTGAAAAGGCTGGCTTGAAGGATGGAGACAGAGTCCTCAGGGTCAATGGTGTCTTTGTACACAAGGAGGAACATGCACAGGTACATCTCTGTTTTGTTTGGTATCCGCACCACTTCCCAGTTATCGAGACCCACTGCCACTGTGTGAAGCTTTCTCTTCCAGTTTTTATGGCGTCCTTGGCTAGGAAATCCTCCAAGTATCTCCCTGTATCATTCATTACCCACCATATGCATGAAATGTCTTTGAGAAGTTTCTATAGTGCATAAGCAGAGGGATAAGGCAACAAAAACAGACAGTGCAACTGCTCCTAGGTTGACTCTGCTCCTTTTAGGTCAATCACTCTAGCACCTGCTTGGCATTTCACTTTTTGTCCACTACAGGTGGTGGAAATGGTCAAAAACAGCGGGAATTCTATTGTACTTCTTGTTCTGGATGATGTATCCTATCAAAAGGCAGAGAAGGAAGGAGTGAACTTGGAAGAGCTGGGTCAAAAGGTATCAACAGGTCCGCAGCAGGCCCCGCAGTCCCCACCACCCATGGCCAATGGAGCAATCACTGCAGCTCCACAACCCCGGCTCTGCTACCTAGTGAAGGAGGAGAAAGGCTATGGCTTCTCTCTGAAAACCACAGAAGGTGAGAGCCTGAGGAGAAGAGATGGTATCTATGACAGCAAGGACAATGGGGACACACAAGCTGTTCTTGCTAATAGAAAGTGAGAAACAGCAAGTTGAGTTCAGATCTATCTTGAGTCAATTTCTGTACAGCACATGCAATGAACAGTTTTCTGAGGATCACATTTCTTACAGAGTGGAAAAAAGATGGGGGGAAAAGGGTTAATAGAATAAGCTATTTTCTGCTTGTTATTTAAGCCCAGTTAAGTAACTGCAGAAAACTGTACTTTTTCCCACTGCAAAACCAAACTTGCAGTGCATGTTCAAATACCAAACATGCACTCATGACGCTACATTGTCATGTTCCATTCTTCCAATCATCCCAAGAATCAACACACAAGGTTCTAGACAGCTGTAAGAAACACTTTCCCTGCTTTGCACGTTATTTAATTTACAAAGCAAGGGGTTCTGAATCTCTTCTACATAGGTCTTCCAAGGTCAGTCAACAGAACAGGGAAGTCTTCTGGAAAGCACCATCTCTAAAGAGGGCATTTTGGAATGCAATATTACTAGAAGGCCAAACATAGAAGCCTTCCAAACACAGGAAATTATTAATTTGTACACAAAACAACAAAAGCAGCTCCTCACTTAAACTGGAGGGAGGGGATGGGAATCAAATCCCTTGCAGCTATTTTAATCAACCCCTTTGACATTTTTGGTAGAGAAATAAAAGACTGTTTGAACTGCAGATAGCAAACAAATGCCTCCCTCCCCTACAGGACAGAGTAAGAGCTAGAGATGCGTCTGTGCAGAAGGCTTGTGGCACCATTGTAGTCTGCACATAAGCAGAGACCAGAAATCTCTATGGACATCAGTGCTGAGTTTGCTTAACCACTATATTCAGGAATATTTCTGTAACCTACCCTGTGTAATGAGTTTTCATTCATTTTAGGACAGAAGGGGTTGTTCATAGTAGAGCTTTCATCACAAGGAGCAGCTGCAAAGGCTGGTGTCCAAAATAACGATCGCCTGATTGAAATCAATGGAAACAATGTGGAAAATGACACACATGAGGAAGTGGTGGAAAAGGTACTTGTTTGTATACTTACCCATCTTCTGTTCTGGCCCACTTTCACAGTAATCTATCTGGGTTACTGAGAAGGCAGGCCTGGTTGATTTGAATGCTTCACAGTAAATCTTGGAAGCTACTCCTTTGTGTAACATCAACACAGCAGAGCAACCCTCTGCTCTGGCTCCCTTGTCAAGCAGCCTCTTGACCTGAGTCTGAATGAATGCTGCCATCAAGACAGGACAGAGAATTCTAAATAACACAAGCATACTGCTGCCAGAAATGATATTAAATAAATCATCATCTGTTCCTAGAAGTCTGGGCAGTGGTAAGAGGCTGGTTTTCAGGGCAGGAAGAGGGGAAACTCTCTGATGATACAGTTAGCATTTGAAAATTCATTATTTTAGACAGCAGTTCCTTTTTCCCATTAACAAGACCAAAACCAATGAAAATTACAGTGCAAGTAATTTCACTACCTGGCCTTAGCTGCAAAGAACATTGCTAGTGACACTTCCAGATTTCCACTATTGGCACTGCTACAATGCAGCTGGAGCAGAAGAGATTTCAGAGAGCCATGAGACAGGTAGTACACGTTCTGGCATTCCAGCATCATGATGAAACCGTGCAAGACCTGCATTTTGCTGAGCTGCTGTAACATCAGCAGTGGAGTAATATTGGTTAAATGGAGTAAAAATGGCACTCAGACTAGGAAGGAGTAAGAGAAGGATGGACTCAGAGAGGTTGAACAGAAAAACACAACAACCTAAAATCTCAGAGTCTTTGGAAGAGGACCAAAGAGGGAGAGAAACGTTACCTGCCACTGTAATCTGAAATACTGGTATAGATGGCATGGTATGTCTCTCTTGTAGGCTTCCACAACTAGATAAACCAAGCACCATCTATCAAGGCTCACTGGATTCTACTAGCACTGTGTGTCACCCTCAAGGCACTCGACAGCTAAGTACCTAGAAGTCAGGAACACAGTGTAAAAAATATAGAACACTTCCTCATATATATACTGGAACTTACATGCCTGAGATTTTGTCATCATCCAAACTTCTGACTGGAGGGAAAAAAACCCAAACCAACAACTTATAGCAGCAGAGTCTATACTTTATGAGTCATTTATCAAACACCCACACACCACTACTGAATCATAGAATTGTATGAGTTGGAAAAGACCTTTGAGGTCATCAAGTATCACTATGTTATCAGTACACCAGTGCAACACATTACCAAAGTATCTATAATTCCTACATGTTGTTGAAGGGGTGACATCTGAGACTGTGTTTGTGCTATCACAGGTAAAGAAGTCTGAAAATCGTGTTATGTTTCTCCTTTCAAATGAAGAAACAGACCACTACTACAAAAGCCAGAAGATGGTACTGAGCAAAGAGAGCGCCAGCCTAAATTTGCTTCCCCTCAAACCACGACTTATTGACATTCAGAAAGGAAAAAATGGTTATGGCTTTTATCTGCGGAAGGAAGAAAATACTGGTGGTAAGCACCAAGCTAACACAGACCCTGGCATTCGCTGTATAGTTTCTTCCCCAGCAAGGTTTGCAGGTCTCAATCTCTTCGGCTTCTTACTGGTCATCTAGAAGTTCTCTATGGATGAGTTACAAACAGGGCTACATCAAGGAAATGTTCTCAACCTGAAGTGCAGTTCTGACATGTAACCTTTGCCATGCATATCTTTGAACTTACAATAGCATATGCCTTCACATCAATTTTTTTCCCCTTCTGATCTTAGATCATGTAATCAAGGATGTTGATTCTGGGAGCCCAGCAGCCCAGGCAGGTCTCAAAGACAATGATATCTTAGTAGCTGTCAACGGTGAGCAAGTAGACGGTCTGGATCATGAAAGTGTAGTGGGAAAAATCAAGCAGTCTGAGGTAAAAACCACACTGCTGGTGGTGGATAATGAGACTGACACCATGTATAAACTGGTAAGAAGATCCAAACTACTGCTCTACTGCTACGATTTGATAACTTATCATGGAGCTATATGCAGCTACGTCAGAAACAGCCAGTCTGCTGACAGACACTTCTTCAATCTGCAGGAGATGTCTAAGATGCACCCACATTTCAGCAACTCTCCTTGCAGCTGTGCAGCAAGTCACTAAACACCTGTATTTTTGGCCTCTTTGAGATTTCTATAGACACTACTGGAATAATTCTAAATTTAAACACACCACAAGAAAGGTTAGAAATCCAAGAGAGCAAATTCAGAGCTACACAGCTGTGTAACCATTTATTAACAAAACAAGTAGCAAAATTCCCTTTTCACACAGATGAACACTGTAGTTTTCCACTCAGCTAGAAATTTATAGCAAAGAGTTCTTCACTGCAACCCAAGTCTGAGTCATTAAGGTTTCAAACATGTTGAGCATGAATGCTTAATACAGATTTCACAAATGAACATTTATGTAAACCAAGTTTTCTTTGTCACTTTTCAGGCTCAAATTTCCCCTTTCTCATACTACTACAAAACAGAGGATCCAACTCCAGCTAAAATAGAGGAAAGAGTGGAGTTGCACAGTGAGCAAAAAGAGAACCACAAGCCAAGAATCTGCAAGATGGTGAAAGGGCCCAGTGGATTTGGCTTCAGTTTAAACATGATCAAGAACAAGCCTGGACTGTTCATCAATGAGGTACTACCGTAGACTGATGAACAAGAAAAAGCTCAAGTAGCCTACTGGATTGCCTCCTCCCTTCCATCCTGCAAATGCATGCAAGAAAGGTCACAAAACAAAAGTCTCTTCTTCAGTGCTCTCAAGATAAGAGCTGCAATTGTTGAAGTCAGATTGACATTGCAGGACCAAGATAAAATAAATTAAACATCAAAAAACATTCCTCATTCTGTTAAGACATCTAAAGGGAAGAGAAATCCAGCTTCTGCATAATTTTTACTTTTGAGGCTAGCATGCTGAAATTCAAATTTTAAATCAATTTTTTGTCTGTAGAACATCTTAAATGTGAGAGACACCTATGCCTCACTCTACCCCTCCCGCCCCCCACTTTTCTTAATTCCACAGCTGGCAAAAGTCAAACCGCTACTGTCTCAAATTATGTCTATGCTTTTAGCTTTCTTAAGAGGACCCCATCACTAAGGAACCTGTGAAATGTACTAAACTTAACTTTAAAGTTACTCAACAGGGACCCTAAACAATATGGGCATTTTTTTTTCCCACCTGTCTTCACGATTCCACCAAGCTACATTTCTGTAATGAAAGTCAAAATGCATCTTAAGCCTCAAAATGATGGGTTCTGTATTTATTGTCTGGGCCTACTGCCTCTCCCAACTCATTTCTGCCCCACAAATCTCCCCTTCCCCATGCTTATCTTGCTGTCTTGTAAGGAAAGCAGTAACACAAGAGTCTAGCTAACCATTAGTTATTAACGCATCTTTCCAAGTTTTATACGAGTATCACAGTTTGAACTTGCCTTTGCAGGTACAAAACCATGGGCCAGCTGACACAGCAGGTGTAGAAAACAATGACTTTTTGGTGGAAGTAAATGGGGTGAATGTGATCAACGAATCCTATGACAAAGTGGTGGCAAGAATCCAAGGTAGTGGTGACAGACTAACGCTACTGGTGTGCAGCAAAGATGCTTACACATACTTCCAGAGCCAGAACATTCCCATCACAGCCTCTATGGCAGATCCAGTCCATGACAATTCTGAACCTCCTGCTTATACAGAAAACCAGCTGTCAGACACAGAGAGAAAGTCACCTGAACCAAGGAATAGGGTGAGTAATACTGCATTAAGTAGAATCACAGAATCAGTCAGGGTTGGAAGGGACCACAAGGATCATCTAGTTCCAACCCCACTGCCATGGGCAGGGACACCTCACACTACATCAGGCTGGCCAGAGCCTCATCCAGCCTGGCCTTAAACACCTCCAGGGACAGGGCCCCAACCACCTCCCTCCATTCCAGGCTCTCACCACTCTCATGGGGAAGAACTTCTTCCTCACATCCAGTCTGAATCTCCCCACTTCCAGCTTTATTCCATTCCCCCTAGGTCTGTCACTACCTGATAGCCTAAAAAGTTCCTCCCCAGCTTTCTTGTAGGCCCCCTTCAGATACTGGAAGGCCACAGTAAGGTCACCTCAGAGCCACCTTTTCTCCAGGCTGAACAGCCCCAACTCTTTCAGTCTGTCCTCATAGGAGAGGTGCTCCAGCCCTCTGATCATCCTGGTGGCCCTTCTCTGGACACGTTCCAGCATGTCCATATCCCTCTTGTAATAGGGGCTCCAGAACTGGACACAGTACTCCAGGTGGGGTCTCACCAGAGCTGAGTAGAGGGGGAGAATCACCTCCCTTGACCTGCTGGCCACACTTCTCCTGATGCAGCCCAGGATCTGGTTGGCTTTCTGGGCTGCAAGTGCACGTTGACAGCTCATGTTGAGGTAGTAGATTGTTGAGGGATCATCTAGGGGATAGGAAAAGAACATTTTTCAGATAGCTTGTATTCTTGAGCTAGGATTTTTACCTTAAACCTGAACTTTTACAAGTCAGTCTATGTTACTAAAAGGGAAGGTGCAATCTGATTATCATAATCACTTCTTCCTTTCCCCATGTAGAATATGTGTGACCATCTTTAAAACAAAATTACATCACAAAAAGGATGCACATACAAGAGATTTTATGGAATAAGATAATGCAAGGACAGTGATCCTCAATGAAGATGGGGAAAAGGCAATACAATCCTGAAAGTGCAGGGCTAAAAAAAAAAAAAAAAGTGCTTAAATACACCAAAAAGCATAAACTATTTTTGGGGCAATAAGATGAAATATTTTAAAAAACAGATTATTTTGTAGGGAAAGAGCAACTGATAGGTTCTTATTACATTTTCTAGGAAATGTGCTGATTTGAAATTATTTTACTTTATGCCATTAGAAAGAATCTGAAGCATGAGAGAAGTCAGAAAAGCAGGAAAGCATTTCTTCTGGAAACAGTAATTTTGAACCCTCTGTGTGGTTCGCCTTGAATATTCAAATGCTTCTCTTCTGATCATGTAAAAAGGAAAAACAGTGAAGAATGAGACCAATACTGTCTCTCCTATTCATTTAGCCTTGTCTGCAAATCACAGTATCACAGAATATATCTGGTTGGAAGAGACCTCAAAGATCACCCAGTCCAACCTTTGACCCAGCACTCAAGGGTCAACACTAAATCATGTCCCTAAGTGCCACATCCGCATGCTGCATGAACACCTCCAAGGGACGGTGACTCCACCACTGCCCAGGCAGACCGTTCCAAAGTTTGATAACCCTTTCAGAGAAGAAACATTTCCTTATATCCATCCCAAACCTCCCCTGGTTCAGCTTGTAACCAATTCTTCTAGTCCCATTCCCTCAGCCTCCTCTTCTCCAGACTGAACAACCCCAGTTCCCTCAGCTGCTCCTCACAGGTCATATGCTGCAGGCCCTTCACGAGCCTCACTGCCCTTCTTTGGACACACTCCAGCACCTCAATGTCCTTCTTATAGTGAGGGGCCCAGAACTGAACACAATACTCAAGGTGTGACCTCACCAGCGCTGGGTACAAGGGGTCATCACCTTCTTGTTCCTGCTGGCCACAGTGTTTCTAATACAAGCCAGGATGCCATTGGCCTTTTTGGCCACCTGGGCACACTGCTGACTCACGTTCAGTCAACTATCAAACAATACCCCCCAGTTCTCTCTCCAAGTTGCAGCTTTCCAACCACACATCCCCAGGTCTGTAGCTTTCCATGGCGTTATTGTGACCCAAGTGCAGGACCTGGCACTTGAAACTGTTGAACTTCATATAGTTACCCTGGACCCATTGGTCTAAATTGTCCAGACCCCACTGTAAACTTCCCTACCCTCTAGCAGATCAAGAGAGCCATGCATCTTGGTGTTATCTGTAGACTTACTGATGCTAAGCTGCAAGGGCCAGATGCAAATTTTTTCCAATGTTTCTTAGTCACCAAACCGCATTTTGCAGATCTGAAGTTAGCACCACTTGTGTGCAAATTCAGCAGACATGGGAATTAAACAATAGGAAACTGAACAAATTTCTCCCTAAATTTACTTAACTAAAAAGCGCTTTTTCAATAACAATAAATCACATTTGTGGGCTGTCACCCAAACAAGTGCATGATTAGTGCCGACGAACGTAGGAGTCCTTCACACTGCAAGGCTACCATGTTTACAAACTAAAAGTAATCAGAACATATTTGTTACTCTTCTGCAGGCAAGCTCATCTTCCTCTTCACGATCAGCTGCCTCTACAAGAACAGACAGTGACAATGATGACACAAGGCTGTGAGGAGACAAACTATGGCAAGAACAAAAAAAGAACAAATTCTCATTTTTCAGTCATTCTTTGCTACTCCACCTCCCAGAACTTGACTATTACTAGTAGTGCCATACATGTAAGGGACTTCGACCTCTTGCTGGAATGTAGCTGCCTGAAATAAACACTTCAGTGTAACTTGCATTCATTTAACACACTGCAATTGTACTTCCTTGGCTTTCTGCCTTGTAAAGCAGGCAGTTTGTCACCTCTTTAAAGGCTTAACTAAATAAATGTATATAATTAAGTATACTGCAGCAGCAGGCAGAAATGTTTTATAGATTTCTAAGCATCTTAGCCTTTTAAGGATAAGCTCTTAATAGAGAGCAAATGATTTCTTCCCATCTCCCAGGAGAGGCAGTACTCTCTCTAATCCAAGTCCATCAGCTCAGTCTCTGTGGTACCTCCTCTATGCTACGCTTATGGTAATACAATAGCTGCAAAATGGCATATGCCAATCTACTCTGTGCCTGATGCTCCTTACTCCTGCCCACCTTGCAGGAATTTCTTTCAAAAATTAGCTTCCTAACTCCAGACATTTAAGCACTATTATTGCTCCTCTGCATGCAGTTGTGATCATGATAGTTAGAACAGTGTACATAATTGAGTCATGCAGGTTTGTCTAACTCCCAAGTCAACACCATATTGTCTTGAATGTGACATAAATGGCTCTGTAACACTGCTGCTGTATACTTTGCCTCCTTGCTGTACACTGAAGACAACACAGAAATAAATTGTTTAGAATGACTGTTTTCTCCCCATAGAGTCTTACTGTTCCCACCTATGATTTATGTTCTGGAACAGTTTTCAAACAAAGCCTAAGAGAGTGGTTATGGGAAGCTACAAGTTTAAGTTTGACTTAAAGGAATAAAGGAATAAAATTTACTTTTACGCCTTGAATTAAATCAAGAAGGGGAAATGTGCCATTGCAAAATACACAGTAGAGTGGAACACCACAGCTGTGGCAAATACCAAATTTACAGCAATTAAGATAAACACATTTGTAACACAGAAGGTAAGCAAGTAAAAGTTGTGCTCTTTGACTTGACACTGAACTCTAGCAAGGAGAAGTTCCATTTAGGCAGGGAAAGAAAACAAAGTTGAGATCCGGGAACAGAAAGCTAATCTCCAACTCCTAAGCACAGTAGATTCTAGTGATACACACTCCATACAGAAACGGAGTAGCATTCTCTCCGCTTCACTTCTGCCAGGCAGCAAGTACTAGCCACATTCTAGCTCACTTCCAGCCAAATCTTTGGGGCTGACAAACAAACAAACATGATGCTTGTATGAGATATTACAAAAGCTTATTTAATTCCACAGACTCAAATATTCCACTTCAGAACTGCCATTCTCTGAATTCCAATAACCAGTTGATTTTCAAAAGAAAAATCACATTTCCTTGGTGCCTTCTGTGAAGATGTCCTTCTAACAGTAGGAGGTCTTACCTCAGACAGCCTACTATGCAAGTTCCAATGTCCCTAGATATTGGTGTACCAAGCAGTGCTCTATTCCTCGTCAATGAACTATCTCACATTCAATTCATGCATCCCTTTTTCCTTCAAGCTGTGGCTTGAACCATAACAAAATAAGCCACAGAGCTTGATGATGACACTTGCAGAAGTTCAAAGAGGCAGTTACACTGCTGGAACACACTGAACAGTCCTGGCCCTCTTCAAGTGTTACAGTCCACAGGAGTTCATCAGTTGAAAGGACACAGAGCAGCATGTGACAGCAGTCCTTACTCAGAGGGCCATATGTTTTTCTGGGGCTTGTTTGTGTGCTAAATAGAGAAAGAGGATACTGGACAGTGCACTGACTAGGAATATCACATCAAACCAACGATGATAAAAGTTGAACTGGAGCTCTCCCAGCACTTCTGTGATAATAATGCGATACTCCGGAGGCATACTCATGCGGATCAGGAGCACCGACGACACGAAGTACATACCCTGTAAATCACAGAAGAGAAAGTAATTATCATTGCACAGTAGGTTGTGTGGCTAACATGGGTCAGCAAACAAAGATGTTACTGTGGGTACGTACGTACACGTCCACGAACACGCATGCCCGTGGTCCTACATACTCACCATTATCTGTGCTAAAAGCAGAACAATAACATTGGAGGATTTGCTGCTGGAAATGGCATAGAAAAACTAGAAAAAGGGGAAAAAAAAAGGGAAAAAAAAGTCAGGTAAGTCTGATGTGCCTTTAGGGATAGCATGCAAGGGACATACCACTCAGTAGTGTTCCATTAAAAATAAAAAGTATACTCTCTGGAGAAGTGCCTGTACTCTACTTTCAGAAACCTGCAGTTTCAGTCTTAAACATGAACCTGCCTAAGCCAGTGGTACCATGAGGTAAAAGTCATATAACATTAACTGAATGTGGCAGTTTAGGCTGAGTGCCTCCTGTTACTGCCACATAAGCTACACCTCCAGTGTCCTGAGTGTGCAACCCAGTAAGGTTGCGTATTTCTACCTATAAATCCTGCGCCCTACAAATCCATCTGCAAAGCCATTCTCTTCCTCTTTCTTCCCTCTCTGCTCCCATGGGAGATACTCTCTATTGGGTAATGGTGGGGTAGTATCTCAAGGCCTCTTAGGCCTGTCTAGGCCTAATGCCAGGAGGAGAAAGGAGGGGCAGTCTCACCCCTGGCCAGCCTGAGACTAGCCTAGCAGTGGGGGGGGAAGAAAGAGCCCTGGGGGTTTTGTGTAGACCCTCAGGTGGGGAGAAGGGAAGAGCTGGGAGGCCTTTGGGTGTTTTATTAGAGACTCTGTACACTTTGGGTTATTCTTTGCCACTATGCTTGTAGTTATTTGTAGTTTCACCAATTGCTTTTCCATTTAAACTTTCCATCACTCTTCAATACGTTTGTGTGAGTGTCATTCTTTTGCCCCTCTCAGGACAAGAGAGGATCTGTCTGACCTCAAACCAGCACACTGAATTTTAAGGTTAGGTACCAGAAGCAAGGTCAAGTCACACGTCTCTTGAGTTAATGCCTTTCCATTTCTACCAGCAGCTCAAAGAAAGCAATCCAAATTCCTTTAATCACATCTCATGAACTTACTAGTTAGTCCTTGCTACAGCACCATTCTGAACCCTTGCTTACATGTAACATTGCATTCAACACCTACATCTTGTTACAACAGCAAGAAAAAGAGAGATCGAGTGAAGAAAAGATAACTGTGGAAGGTATTTTTCCTCCCTTCCTCCCTCTGTAAGTACTTATAGTCAGGCATTTCAAATAAAAATGTATACTGAAGGTTCATACAGTATCTGTCCCACCCAAAATTAAAGATATGTGAACAATTATCCTAGCCCAGAACCACATAAGATTTATGGCTCTTACCTTTGTAAGTGTGATTAACAATCCTCTGATAGAGGTAACAATGATTATTCCAACAAGAATAAAGGAAATGTGCTGAGACCAGAATTTCACCTGCATCGAAAAGAAAAACACAGTTAAAACACAGAATCACAGAACTGTTTTGGTTGGAAAAGACCTTTAAGACCATCAAGTCCAACCATTATCTAACTACCAAGTATGGTGCTAAGCCATGTCCCTTAGTACCACATCCTGCCTTGTCTGCTGGGGGAGGGGGAAAAGAGGGCAAGGAAATCAATCAGCACAGCTACTGCAGAATAGGTTATTAATTTGTAGACACTCTAAGGAATCCCCTGGATGAACAAGCTATCCTGGTATTTCAATGAAGGTCCAATTTGAACTGTCACATTGAAATAGCTGAGAAGCAAAGCTAACCTCATTTACACATTAGCTGCCATTTCTTCAGGATCTTTGTATTTCCTAATTGTACAGACAGCCATTGAAGACAGGTTTATATAACAGACACCTTCTCAAATGTATCAGCAATTGTTCAAACACATGAGAACAACAGGTTTAGGTTACATCATTCACAAAGAGCCCTGTACTCACAGGGATACATTTAAAACGAACACCTCTGTGCATGAGGAAACAACTACTTTGCAGTTAAAAGCATTAAGCTATGCAAGTTGATTATTGCATTTCCATTTGCTTAAAACAAACAAGCAAATCACTACATCTCTGGCAAGACCACAATGCCATCCCAACATAAAATTAGAGCAAAAGCAAGTTCATAGTGTATTTTCCCTTCTTCCTCAACAGGTCAGAAGTCAAAGACACTCACATGCTCACAAAGAAGGCTCTACCACTCCCTCCCTATCAACAGCATGATCTTATGTAGATAAGACAGGAATTGCTGAAAAGGCTGTAAGAATTAAAGTCTCACATCAAACTGGATTCCCAGATAATTTACGGTGATCTCAATTCCTCTTGTGACTGGATCAGTCTTCCCCACACGGTCAAATACAATATTGATGGTTGCCTGCAAGAGAGGGATGGATTTGCATTCAAACCAGAAAACAAAAGCATGCCTCACTGTTACACCTGAGATAGGTGTGACTCTTACTTTGTATCACACCAAGGAAGGCGACAGGGAGTGGTCAGATTGTCTCAGAAGGTGCAAAACACACCCATTTAAGAATTGCTTGTCTAATGCTCTATACAAAAAGATCAGTCCAGAGCTTTAGTTCAATGAAAGGTCTGTTTCTTTCATAATTTCCACATGCAGGACTTTAAGGCAACTGGAGCATTACCTGATGAACTGCATACTCTATGCAGGGTGTGACATTCACATGTGTACACATAAAATGCATTAAAACAGTTACATACCATGAAGATTTTCCAGACACAATAAATGGAGAAAAAATAACCCAAAAAATTAAAGTATTTTCCCTGGAAAGTTTTGGAGTACTCTATTCTCTCCTGGAAATACAAAAGCAGGGAGGGGGAACAGAACATACAAAAAAAATATATCATTACCACAATCACCCACAGCATAGAATTTTAATGGAGCACTAACAGTAGCAAACACAGGCTTATCCTTCTACACCTCTTAATTAAAACACTTCCTGACTCAGAAGCTAAAATTCAAAAGCTTCTGAATGGCTTTAGAGACATGGGGCATACTCCAGTATGCATCTGAACTGGGGAGAAACCGGACCACAAAGAAAAATATCTTCATTCCACTGCATTACAACTTTTCACCTTTTATGTGTTGAACATTTCTTCAATTTCTTGCAAGACAAAATCTCTCTCAAATTACTCTGGCCTCTCAACACCCATCTGGGCCAGTTACTTTACTATGTACCTTTGTTGCGTGCAAGTCAGCAGTTTCCAGAAAAAGCTGCCGACTCAGCTCTTCTAGGGCATCCACCTCTTGCTGGATAAGGGACAGATCTGGCAAACCAGCATAGTCAAGGCCAGAATATGTCACCCATTCGTAATGAAAACATTCCCCTCCCAATGGCCACATCTAATGGTTTGACTGCTTTTATGATCCAGATAATTTTCTTTATTCAATCCTAATCAATAATTCTTTATTCAATCCTCCTTGTCAATAATGCACCCAAAGAAATCTCAAGGATATGCATATTGCACACTACTCCATTTTAAGAAGATAGGCAGCACACAGTGTTTAGGCAGTCATGCAACAAGCTCTTTATTCCTCTGCCTGGAAAGCACATCACAGAATAGAACCACAGCTCTTGAAGAGTGCAGGTCCACTTTGATCAGTGTCCCTTGTCACTGGAATGCATCTCACACTATGTCACTCTCACGCCATCTTCATAAACAAAACTGCTGAGTAACTGCTCCAAGAGATCAGTGATTATTATGAAGAGTCTTGTCAAACAGCCAAATACTAAATATAATATACTGAATTTAACAGCTGTGGGACAGGAGAGGAAGAAATGTTCTCAGCCTTAAATATGCAAACTGCGCACTTGAGGTAGTCTGGCAGAAATTGTTGGTAAGGAACTGCAAGACAGAGAAATACAGATCCTTATAATTCCCAACAGATTCGTCCTACCCCTTTCAAATGAGCAGAATAATTTCTGTTCACCTTTTCCTATTCATACTTTCTGGTCATACTGCTATAGCACCAGTGGTTAGCCTGTACCATGAGAACGATTTATGTGGTCAATAAGTTGCTTCCTGTCCTTTTTCTCATGGCTTTCCAACATAGTCTGAAAGTCAACTATAGGCTAGGTAAATTGTTTCAGCACCTCAGCCAACTCCGTTGTTTTGCACAAGTTCATCACTTGGTTCTCCATCCTGGAAGATCATATTTCAAGTTACAAAGAAAAAATGCATGCAGGTCAGTCATATGAGCATTGGATGCATTAGAATAGAAAGCTGCCTCCCACATCAGTGATGTGATGGGGTAGACATCTGCAATGTGAAACCATAAGTGTGCACATCTGTCCTGCAATCTGCTGTACACCTCAACCACAGTGAAGCAACTGCAGATTTAAAAGGGAAAGCAGCAACATGCTGTGTCACAGTAAAAATATGTGTCCTAGCCCTGGGAAGAAGGTCAGACAGTACAGTGCTAGAGAACAAACTTCCCAGGAAACATTACTCAGACAGCTGAAACATATTGAACCTCAAATGCTTTGTAGCTGTCCCTACTAATGCTCTTCCTTTCAAAACAAGAAAGCTGGAGCCAGCTCCTTAGGCAGGTGCCAGCATGCAGATGAAGGATACTTTCACTTCCTGAAACAGATGTTGTAACACTTTTTATCATTCCCCAGAAGCCAGTGGGTTTGTTATGCACTTCTCCTCTCTGGAACATTGTCCTATGGGCCACTGCTATCCTGAAAGAACAGAAAACACAAGTCCTTAGGAATAAAGTATTTTTATTTAAAAAAAATCTAAACAAAACAAAACAATCAACCACCCACCCACCCAAAAAAACACCACACAAACCCACCGAAAACCAGTTCCTTAGAAGACGATGTTAAACTGAATTCATTTCAAACTGATGCCCTCTTTTTTTTGCCCTTAAGTACCTATCTTGTTTTGTAACATTATCTTGATTAGCTCTGGAGTAGAGCCCAGACCTAATCAACCAAGATTCAGTGAGATACTTCCCAAGACTTTCATTCAGGATTCTGCTTGAATCCTGAATCTTTATAGGTATTTAAACTGAATATAAAAGAAAAATTCAATTTGATTTCTCAGTCATATGACTAGTTGCTTTCTTTTCCCTTAACACCTGACAGTGCCATATGAAGTTCAGGAATGAGAGGACATCTCATGGTCCTCTCTCCCCTTCGAACACTTTGTCACTGCACATCCACCTTCTCCCCAGAACTGTGAATGCTGGATGGTATGCAGCAGTACTCTGATATGCTGTCACTCGCTACTGGGCTGCATGACAAGCTGTTATGAAGCACAAACACATAAATCTATTACTGGACTGAATGACTGGATGCTTCAGGCAATGTGAACATGATTCCTAAACCTCATCCAAACACTGCAGCAGCAGCTGCATATTGTCCCTCACACTCCCATGTGCACCACAGCATTAATTCCCACGAGCAGTGCTGGCTTCTGGCCTCGTTCCTTCACATTTCTGCCCACTGAAATTTGTGTGCAAGACACACTCCTAAACTGAAAACTATTCATAGTATTGTCAAGGCAAACCACAACTTCACAGTGTTGAGGCCCTTTCTTGTATTGCTGCCCTTCACATCCAACAAAAGCCCCTTGGGGCACCTCACATAACACACACAAAAGCACCTATGGCCACAGGCTACAAGTAACACATCCCAGACCAATTCAATTCATCGTGATAGTCACCCAACCCAAGAACTGCACTTTTAATCCTTGCTTTCTTCCCAGCACTCGATTCAGAGGGTCCATCCCAAACGATCCACAGCCTTGTAGCAAAAGTGCAGCTATGTCAAGATGAAGCGCAAGGGTTTAGGTCTACAAAGGTGAATCTTCTTTTGAGAGGTGAATGGGATCTCTGTACTCAGTAGTCAGGAGTTCTGGAGACGTCACAGAAATAATTCACAGGCAAAAGCCACACACTTTGTCTGTGTGGATACATGATACACCGGTATCAGATATGCTGATTTAACTCTAACATGAAGCAAAATGAAGTAATGGCATCACAGAATCTGGGCATTTTAACCCTGAGGCCTAGTTACATCATACCTACAAGGATGGGTATAAAGAACCTGCCAACTCTAGAGGCGAGCTTGCCTAAGGCTTTACTTGATTACAGTCAAGAAAGAAAGAACAATTATTCCTGAGCAAAAAGCATATAGGAAAACAACTTCCAACAACTGCCTCCTACTGACAAAGGAGCCAGTACAAGAAAGTGTTGGTATAAGAAGAAATGTCAAGTTCAGCAAAGAACACAAAAAACGCTTTATGTTCTATAAACCCTGTCAGCATTGATCAGTTCAGAGTTATCAGTAGTACTGCAAGACAGGCAGTAAGTAATTGACAATTTATGGAACTACAGGATTTACCCTACACTGTAAAATACCCCTATTCCCACTTATTGTGCCAAATTATTTGGATTGCATTTGGACTGATACAAATCTGACTTCCAAAGAGCTGCTTTACATGAGCAAATATTCTAATTACACAACCCACTGGTTCCTGTCAAAGTAAAAACAGAAAGAAAGCAGGTGCTCAAGTTCTGTAGATGTTTCTTACGTGTCTCTGAGACCACCTAGTTTTGGGTGGGTTTTTCTGAGTTGATATTTTTTATGAAAACATAAATACATGCACTTCAGTATAATTCCCAAGCAATTAGCACACTTTACATGGCTCCTCATAATAGTTAGAAAATTGCTGCTACATTCAGATTTCCTGACCATAAGAAGGCAAAAAGTGCTTGTCAGTTAACAAGTCCCAAACATCATTTCTACCTTCTACCCCACATTACGCTCACTGGACCAGAGGTCCAAAAAGGCTGTACAAAAGAACACAGAGCCAGAGGCAGCACTACACACACTACACAGCATCTTTTAACTTCAAAGCCACCATTTTAGCATGCTCCTAGTCAGTTAAACCAATTAAACCTGAGTAATTAAATTCTCTCACTACTTACCATCCCACAGATGACTAGAAATACTGAGTTAACATTTGTTCACCACTTAACATTTTCCAAAGGGAAAAAAAAAGTTGCACTTCAACTACACTTTCCATATGCTAATACTGATCATCAGATACACATGCTGGTGACTAAGTCAGCAAGGTTTGACGACCTGAAAGTTCACATCATACATTAAAAGGTTCTATTAAAACATTAACACACCAAAAGTGACGTCTGGGGGAACTGTTATGAGAATTCAATGTCAGACAGTCCAACCTTTGAAGTGACTGTGGTAGTTGTATTTATTCTGCACAATTAGTAAGGCATATAATTTGTAATTTGTAACAGCAGACAAAAATCTTTTCAGTGTAAATGAAATCACATGGTTTCCAAAAGTAGCTTTTTCGCTTGAGGTACATGGAAGACAAACCAGCAAAAGCAGAGTTCTGCAGGCTTGTGCACTACACTGTTTACATTACCAATGTTCCAGAGCACAGGGAACTCCTTGAAAGAGTGCAGGATAGTGTCACAAAAATGATTAAGGGATTGGAACACCTTCCTTATGAGGGGAGACTGAGGGATCTGAGGCTCTTTAGCTTAGAGAAGACTGAGGAGTGACCTCATTCATGTTTATAAATATATGAAGGGTGAATACCAAGAGGATGGAGTCAGGCTCTTCTCAGTGATGTGCAAAGAAAGGAAAAGGGGCAATGGGTGGAAGCTGAGGCACAGGAAGTTCCAAGAAATACAAGGAAAATTTTTTTCACTGTGAGGGTGACAGAACACTGGAACAGGCTGCCCAGGGGGATTGTGGAGTCTCCCTCTCTGGAGATATTCAAGACCCACCTGAATGAGTTCCTGTGTGACCTGGTATAGGTGATCCTGCTATTCATGGAGGTTGGACTAGATGATCTTTCAAGGTCCCTTCCAGCCCCCAACATTCTGTTATTCTGTGTTTTACAATTCTGCAAAACCTAAGTAATGTAAACCTTGCCATTTGCAAGATGTGCCATTAGCTGTGCCCACCCCAGATCACTAGCCTGCTTCAGGTTTGACCAAGAAACACCAGATTCACACAGCAGGAGAGCACTCAGTATGTGTGAACCAATTTCTGTACCAAAATCACCAGTAAGAGCAGTGGTGGCATAAGGGTCACTTGCTCATCAAGAGAGAAAGACACCAATCTTACACGCTAGTCAAGCTGCCATCAGAAAGCTACAACTTGCCTTGGAATTATAATCCATGCCACAACAGCAGGAAAGGGTACTACTGAGAGCATGACTAGGAGAAAACCAAATTTGTGTATCAGGACAGAATGAAACACAGCTCAACCCAACCCAATCACTTGTTTCACTGGAACACATAGCCCTGACAGGACTAATAATTTTTGGTAATTTCAAGAACCATCTTATACCACACTAACTCAAAATCCTTTAAATAAATCATGTCATGCTACTGTGGCCTTCTCACCTTTTTTTCTTGCTAATAATCATGTCCATAGTCTGAAGGAGCCTTCGCTCCAAAGCCAGGATATCCGCATCTGTGACATTCCTGCAAAACAAAGACAATCCATTAGGCCTCCTATCCCATCTCAGAGGAAGCATACAGGTGTACATGAAACAAAGAAGAGAGAAACCTGTGTAAGGAGAACATGCTTCAACAATGGAAATGGTCCTAGCATGCAAACATGGCAATATTAAAAAAAAAAAAAAAAGAATTAATGCCATAGGAAAAGCAGAAGAATAATCTCAAAAAGGTGGACAAAATATTTTTCAAGGCTGCAGTTACCTGAGAAAGTAGGACATGTAAGTGTATGGACAGTTGACAGCCCCAAATCCTGACAGCAAAGCCATGAGTGTCACACCAATCACACCTACACGGCTGATAAGCTGTTCTATGGACAGGATACCTAAGAGACAAAAACCACAGTATTAGTAACCTTGCCCTCTTCACTCTGCTCCATACTTGGTGACTTCCTATCACATACATACAGAGCTGCTTTATACATGTGACTGCCTTCCAGAAGTAATATGAAGTGCAGGCAAGGACTGTGAAAAGATAGGTAGAAAGCCTCCCTCAGAAGGAGCGTAACCATGCTTAGAAATGGGGTGGATAACTCTAGCTATGAAGAAGCTTAAAACCAATCTGGAGAAGACTAACAGTCAATATTTTGGTTCTAAATTAATAAACCATTAGTGATTAAGCTTTGCAGAGGTGGGAAGACAAATTATCCATCAGGCACTATAAAGGAAGCCTCTTCTGCAATAAACAGGATAGAGTTACCAGTGAGTCTGTCAAACTATTCCAAAAATGTCTGAACCATAAAGAGGAAGTCCTATCCTGTCAATTGCCATGACAAGCGACCCCTCTCCAGATCAGACACAATTTGTGCTTATAGGACAGTGAAGTTATCACAGTGTGGGAAGCTCATGCTGCTCCTGGCTGTTCAGTATTCATCTTGTGGGCAAACACATATTGTTGGGGTGACCACCAGCAAGGCATTCCACCTGAGCACCAAGTGGACTCTGAAACGTTTATTCATGCAATATAACACAAACATAAAGCCTGGGCTGTAATTAACACCAAGCACTGAACTTGCATTTATTCTTCTCCACCATTAAACACAGATCTCAACCTGTCTTCTCAGGATACTGTGCCATGTGCTACTAAACATCACTCACTTTTTAGGGAGCTAGTTATAGAGCAGCTGCCACACACAGCACATTTGGAGCTTACATGATTGCAAAGCTGAGATGGCCAAGCGCCAAGCCGCATTTCATGCTTCAGAGAAGTGGAATAAATGATGAAAACGAAGCAAAAAGACTTGACAAAGGGAGACAGAGACACTCAGTCATGTGCAGCTGCACAGAGATTTACACGAGCTACAGAATGTGCTACAATACACTGGCTTTTTGCCCCACGCGCTGTTAGCAGCAGTTACAAGAGAGATGCCTTCAAAACGACATGACATTCCACTGGTTAAAGCAATGCTCCCCCCTAACACTTGCAGCAACCCTGGTCTTGTGATCAGGTCAGAGAAAAAGAATGGTCTATTAACTCAGATAAAGATAAGACTTTTATTGGAATACTAGTAGGTAACTGAATACAGTATAGCTTACTTCCAGTACAGGCTCCCTCAGGTCTATTAAACAATCTGCAAACCAACCAGGAACCCCGACCTGGAGCCTTTGACTGATAGTGCATTTCACAAGTGCAGCACACTGCCACCACCAACTTCAGGCAAGGCACCCTCCAACACAGGATGCCAGCACAGGTACTTGAAAGGGCCCCTCTAAGCAGCACATTGCCCAACTGCAGCACACCACCCTACATACAGGTGAACAGGGTGAGGCACACTAAGACAGACACTAGAAATAATGTACTGCAGTGTGAAGGGCTCACTGAGCACGGCTTTCTGTCACATCTTCCTCCACAACAAGATGCCACGTGTTTGAATTGGGACACAGCCATGGGACAAAGCCCTCCAGAAACCTTGCCTGTACATGCAGAACAGGACCACCCCAGCAGCATGGTAGGAAAAAAATGCTGCAGAATCTATTGCTCTAACCTTATGTCTGACCTGACAAGAGAAGGCACTGTAGAGCTGTTAAGTGGAGGTATCATCCTATAAAGCAGAATTTAAAAATAGAAAACATCCCACTACCAGTTCTGGAAATCTGTTATGCAGCTTCACAGAACCTTTTCAGTGATCAGAAGAGGATTACATAAAGCCCCTGGCTAAGTTCCTATTGGGTCATTATGTTCTGGCAACTCAAGTACCATCTGCAATGCAAAGAGGGCACACATTTTTCTTGGCAATGAAACACTGAGCGATGGGATCCGGACTTGACACTAGCTGTTGTATTTCAGTGTCAAATGATACAGTTACAAAACATGCATAAGCACTTTCTCTAAAGATTAAATTTTAAGATCACAGATGAAAGGGTGAGCATATCCCACAGCACTTGGTATCCTTCAATTTTTCTCTTACAGATTACAATAAAGTAGCTTCCTAAAGAACATCAAGATTAAGCTGATTGATATCGACGCAGGCAGATATATTCTCCAATTTGAGTGAAACTGACTGAATTTCACCTGCTGAGAACTGTATATAATTTTCCAGTACAGGGGTTAAAGGCAGCCTAAGTCACAAAGGAGACCCAGGTGACCCAGTCTGGTTCTACAATGTTATAATCCTTCTGCACTTAGGTGCCTGAAGTATTCAGTAGTTAAGCACATGCTAACAAGTTCAGTTGGACCCAAACTAGCACTCAATATCTTCACACTGCTAAGTATTCTTGCTTCCACAGCTGCAATGCTGATACACCCAAGCTAATTCTGCACATAAATATCTCTGAAGGCCAGCAGGACTTACCTACTCACTTTCTAGTACCACGCAACTGTACTGCCTCTGGATTCAGGCAGTGCACAAAGCTGTACCGAAGCTAGCACGTACTGCCAGATGTGGTTGCTGGCTACAGCCAGTATGGCTGTGATGCTTAGGCACTCTGCCACGTTTTGCCACCTATGCTAAACTGATCTGATTGCAGTCACAAGAAACAAAAATCTGACTGAAAAGAAGTCAGATGAAGGATTCATTATTAATCCTCCTCTTAAACACATTAGCTTTAGTCTCCACAAGAAAATAGATGTGTTAGTAAGAATTGTGATCAACTTATTGTGGGGATCAAGTATTGTATCCTCAAAAGTACACTGTGTTCTTACATAGCCCAGGTTCAGTTAGAACTCACTCATTCACTTGTCTGAAGTTTTCTCATGGTATGGGAAGAAAACTAATGCAAGTAATATAAATGTATCCACCCATTTCTGTGAGTTTGACAACCTTAAGATTGCAGATCTCGAAGCAGAGCAGATGCAAGAACTATTTTCTACAGTCCTGACTGTAGAAACATAGTATAACATGACATAGCAGTAATTCCAAGATAAAAGCCTATTTATAAGAGAGAAAGAACAAGAATATGAAACTCACCATGTTTTGGGCTGAGGATAGGAAATGGATCCCCCAGTTTCCAGAAGAAATACATGAATGTCAGCCACAGAACACATGCAAAAAGCAGTTTCTGTCTGTGCACTAATGGAGGTGGGGGGGGGAAAAAAAGCATTTTAAAGGCATTCTTCCTTCGGTGCTTTTTCAAGTTCAAAAAACTCATGCACTGGTCAAAAGGCTGCTTTGACCACAGGCAGTCAAAACATTACAAACCAACAGAGCTACAGCTAGCAGTCATGTACTAAACTGTGCATAAGAAACAAATTCCAGTAATATTGCTCTAAAGTGCTCAACTTCGTTGAAACCCACAAAGAAAAGCCACATTTATTTGGGTCAGGTAAAGTATCTCCTAACAGTTCAATAAATGGTTCACACTAAAGCACAAGGAGTTATCTAGTCAGAACAAAGCCAGAGGAAGGAGGTGACCAACACACCTCTCTTTCTCAGAAGAGCACAGCCCTATTGTCATAAATCAAGTACTCACATAATCTGATATTGCTCACAACAAAGTAACCAATGTAGAAGGGTACCATGAAGACTAGGATGAGCAAAATGACACACAGGTTCAGCTTCCAATGAAAATAGCGAGAGCTAAAATAAAGTCAAAATACTGATTAGCAAGCTACAATAATACAACGAATTTCTCAAAGAGAATTGCATGTCAATGCAATCCTTTTAACTAGATCAAGCACTGGATAATATTGGCCTAGTATGTAGACTATTCTAGATTGGGCTTGTGGTTTGCACTGAGGAGGGAGGGTTGTTTGTTTTGGGGCTTTTTGTTTTGGGGTTCTTTATTTTATTACAGAGCTCAAGAATGTGTATTTCAAAATTAAAAACTATCTGGAAAAACACGTTGAGCTATTTTATCAAATATTGTCTTTTCTACGGTGGCTAACACAAATTGCAGCATGATACATTTGATTTAATGCCCATCTAGTTGAACAGTAAATCAAAAGTATGTACAGGCAGTAAATAATTCTGCAATGAGTGGCTGAGTCAAAAAGGTTAATTCAAATTGGAAAGATTAAAAATTTAATGTTCATACTTGAACATCTTTTACTTAAAGTGAGTTGTCTCATCTGTGAGACATCACAAAGAAAGAAATTTAAAATACACACACATACCACAGTAATCAGTATTGCTCTAGCCAAAGGAAATTTGTTAAATGCAGGTGAGATTCATCTTGGTTGAACTGACTTTCCACTTAGTTTCAACAGAAAAATACATGTCCCGTTCCCAATTGTAGTTCATATCCCCTTTATGCCTCATGGAAGGAGAAATTACAAGGATTCTTGTCACTTTTTCCTAGCTTAGTCAGAGGCAAACATTTTCATCTATATTGATGTCCACCCTTGTACTGAAGCTTGTGAAAGTGTTCTCCTCAGCAATCTCTCTGGCTGCAAGCTCTACAGATTAATAACATACAGTCAGAACTAACTCTACCTTTTATTGGTTTTGTACTTCTTGCCTTTCAACTCCTTTGTGACTGCCCTCTTATATTAGTACGATGAGAGCTAGTCTCTATGTGTTGCTGCTCTATCTTCTCTCTCCTACAGTCTTCTGAAGTAGACACTTTTTAACATTCCCTTTATATGTAAGTCCTCAGCCTATGTCAAGGGAGGACGTGCCTTTGATTCACAAATATTGTATTACTAAAGAAGTAGTTTTCACTCCACAATTAGCTTCACATCTTATTCACTGTTCTGATCACTACAGAAAAACTAGTGCTTTTAGTTTCTATAGTCCTGAACATTTGAAAAGTGCTCTTCAGCATGATCTGAAGCTTTAAAATACTCCTGTTTCTTTTTTACAATACTACTGTTTCTTTTAACTTCACAAATGGAGAAAGTCAAAGACTAAAGCCTTGCCCTAAGAACCAAGCCCACACTAAGAGCAACTGCATGGGAAATTGGTAGCTTATGGCTTCTAGTCTCATGTCCCATTAAATAAACAAACTGTGCTGCTGGTGCTCTTAAAACACCTTCAAGCTACTCACCATTTTCTCACACAATTTCCACAATCCAAGACTAACCCATTAATTTAGAAGTCAGACTCAAAATGCTGCAGAACACAAGGCAGAGTAGTCCTTGAGTAAGCTCCCAGACTCACCTGCTGTTTAGCACTCCCAAAATCTCAAATATGATGAGTTCAAACATGGTACAAGAGAAGGCAAAAGTCACAGAGAAGATCACCTGGACCACATACTGTCGCACCTGCAACGGAGAAAACAAACCACTCCTAGAATGGCATCCTGATATCCCTTAGGTAACAAAAACAAATCACAAAATACAATAGCAAGCAACTTGCTTCAAAGTACCTTACCCTTTATTTAAATAGGGAAAAAACAACAGCCTGTAAGAAACCAGAGGGCAAACTAGTAAGTTGCTCAGTATTACTCTGGTTGCAGCTATGGGCACATGTTAACAGAAACATGAAGTAGGCAATAATCTATGTCAACTTCACTAATGACAGACCTTTCCTAAAAGACCTCTTTGCTCTTAAAAATAAAATCCACCTCAGAAAAACATTTGAGGTCTGAATCTGGCTCACACTTAGGCTACTTCTGACCTAGACTCTATATTCTCTCATACCCCTCTAGGGATAAGACAACACAGCCATCTTATCCCACCCAATCCTCACAAACAAATCAGCTGCAACAAACACATCTGAGTTTAGACACTGAATTTGACTTTGTCTCAAAAATTTAACAATTGCCTAAGATAGTCTTACTTAAGCAAAAGTTTCCTATTAGCCCTGTACTTGTTCAATTTATTTTATTTAACAGTAGACAATAGAGAAACTTTCACTGGCCCCAGAACAACCCATTTCCTCAGGTCTCTAGGAGTCTTTCAAATAGAACTATAAGAAGAAATAAAAAATAAAGTAGCCTTAGAAACAAATAAAAATAAGAGGGCTTAAAGTGAGGGAAAACTCCAAATGCTGTTTTAGAAATATTTCTATAATCAGGAGTAATTTTTAAGATACAGAGTTGTAATGAAAGGTCCCTTCTCACCTCATAATCCTTGAAGAGCTTACGCATGAAGAATAGCCACCCAAATCCAAAGAACAGCACCTGCAGAAGAGATGAAGCACCTAACATTTGTATCTAGCAACTTGCAAAATACAAAGCCACGTCACTATGAAACACATGGAGAAGCGCTGGGCCAAAGTACCCAAAATCCACAAAAGATTAAAACCTGCCAAGGTACTATGGAGGGAATATTTTACATATTCAAATGTAGCAGACAAAGAAGGAAGATCCAGTCAAAGACAGCCCAGTTCTGTATTCCTGAGTTCTCAGAATTCTTCAGTTCCTAGCCTGCCAGAACCCTCTGCAGCGCTGTTTCTAGTTTCACTCTTCTGATCTACCAAATTAAAGCTTACAGTTTTCACAAGAAACATGGTGGTAATGGAAGCCAAGTGAACACCTGAATGTCCACATACTCTAGGGATGAGTAAATTTTATTAAAATACCTGCTGTTTCTTTATGATTAAACGTGCATTTGAGTTTTCTGGAGTAGTCTTTACACTAAATCCATTTACACACTGACACAATGTGGGTGAAAGGTGTGAGAAATTCTCTCTCTAAGGTAAGGAAAAGGCAGTACTGAGTGCCTCCAACCAGTATCTGGAGTTGCAGAAAGACACACGGGCAAGGTAGGTGAAGCAGTACAAGCCAATAATGCCTTGTACTTCAGTAGCTCTCTAAAGTGATATACAGACAAGGAATAGCTGGAATGCTGAGCAAGTAAGATCAAATACATTTGCCTTGAAAGAAGAACTGAAATAGGATTGGTAACACCTGGCAAAACCTGTTCGAGGAGGACTTCAGACTTTAAAGTAATTGACAGCAAAAAGAAAAAAATGTAAGAATTTCATAAGCCTCCTATCTACAGGTCATAACTTAGAGAAGTATGATAAGCAAATAGTATTTACACAATGAAATTCCACATTTAACAGCAGAAAGAATAAAAAAAGGTAAGAAAATTTTCAAAAATAAATAAGAAAGCAAAAGAAAAGAGATGAGGACGGTCAAGTACAATAATAACAGAGGAAGTTACATACGAAGATTAAACTTTCATTGTGTTAGGGATTGTATAAAAGTATAGAAGGACATTATGTGACATGTTAAGCTAGAAAGCATTTAGCAATTACATGCCACAATTTAAATATCTAAATTGATACTTTTGACGATAACACGCAAAATTGCCATCACAAATGAAAGAAAAGTAATTAGAGAAGTTAGATCTTCCAACTCAAAACAATTCTATGATTTTATCTTAGAATCCAATGCAAATAATGGGGAAGTTTTGTTCTGCATGAATTGTTAACTATCAAAGCTACTCCACTCAAGGGGCTGACAATGAAAAAGCATGTTAGGAGCCAAAACCAAAGCAGTTATCAAGTAGGAGACCAGTATGCCTCCAAGAAACAGCCAAAAGCTGTTCTGAAAACGGTTCTGAAACTACAGAGCTGTGCATGAAAATCTGTGTAAGACAATTAACTGGTGTTGAGAGAGGAAAGGTTCTATTTTCTCATTTCATCCCTCTTCATTACAGAACAAAAATTTCGCACCAGGCTGGAAGCTGATCAGATAGATCCCTCTGATCCAGTTAAACTCATTTAACCAAATATTGGAGTGAATATAAGTCAGACAGTGAGACTATACCAGCAAAATGGAAGCAGAGGGAGCAGAATCTTCCCCTTTTGGCAGAAGCAGGTGAACCACCTTAGCTACCAGAGGGGCAGACAGGAAAAGAAAAGGGCTTCTTGAGGAGGGAGCAGGGTAGCAAGCAGGAGACAAAAGGTCTAAGAGAATATAATGACAACACAAATTACCAGCAAATGAGGCTAATGAAGAAGGTATTTCCTCCCACAAAATAACAGGGCAGTTTCAACTATGTTAAGACCACAAACCACTTCATAATGATAAATACAGGAAGACATAAGAAGGTTTAAAGGGCTTTCTAAGGGAATTGTTAGTGTAAAACAGAAACTAATTGAAAGATTACTTCAATGGCAGCAGCAAGTAAAAGCTGAAGGAAATGCTGTATCACAGAGCTGAATGAATGCGAAAATGAGACATTTAAAATAAAATAGTGGTGTAATTTTTAATTCTTTAAAGCAGACAATGAAAAATCTTCCAAAGCTGTAAACAAGCATATTCCTCAGGGGCAAAATGGGAATAGAATAGCACAGAACAGAACAGAACTGCTTCAGCTGGAAGGGCCCAAGAGTTGTCATTTGATCCAACCGCCTAGGATTAGCCTTGTTGAAGAATACCAGAAACAAAGTACTAAATAGTGCATAGCAAGATGGCCTTCCCTGCCTGCCCAACTAAGAAAAACTAAGTTTATCGAAGTTATGCAGTATTACAAAAGCTGCATTCCCTACAACCTCATTCACTGCATCTTTTTGAGTTACACTCCGATTTGGCATGTCTATGAGAGCAACGGTCACTGTGACACGTAATGAAGGAGTCTAAAGATGCACAGAGCTTATCTTCTCCTGCAACAGGAGCTTTGGCGACAGAAAAGGGCGGGGAGCCACAACGTGACAGAACAGCAGCTGTAACACCGCTGAATTTGCAGCATCGAGGTTTTATTCCACTGTTGCTGCTGAGCATGGGCTAGTGACCAAGTTCAGGACCGGAGCCGTTCCCCTTCCTATCAGCGTGGCCTGGGGGGGGGGGCTAGGCAGCGACGGGAACAAGGCGAGACGCACTACACCATGACCCGCGGCGAGCCCGCCACGGGCCCCCGCGCACCTCGCAGGCGGGACGGGCGCATGCGCGGAAGCAGGCACCGCCTTCACCCCCTAAGAAGGGCCCCTTCGGGGGGGACGGCGGATGAGCCAGACCGCAGCGAGACCCACCTCGCCCCCGCCCCCGTCTCATCCCTCTGGGGCGGGGGACCGCGCCGCGCAGCAGCGGAATACCTGGGAGGTGACCATGATGCTGGAGTCAATGAGGAAGCTCATGGCAGCCACTACCGCCGCCCGCCCCGGGCACGCCTCTGCCTGCAGTGCGCAGGCGCCTGCCGCTGCCGGTCGTGCCGCCAGGGGCGGAGCCGAGACGGCGGAAGAAGAGGCTGAGGTTCAGCGTTAGTGCGGAGGTGGGATTGGTGGTGTTTGTTCCGAGTTACCTTGCAGCGACGGAGTCTGGCCCTGTTAGGGGAATCTCGAGTCTGGCGCAGCTAGTTTGCTAAGGGGGAGCTGTTGGGGAAACCTGAGCCCTTTTCCTGTCCCTTTCCAGACTCGGCAGGTAGTGCCTCTCTGACTGCACAGGCGAGCCTGGGAAGGGGAACCCGCTCTTTCCACCCGCCCCCTGCGGTCAGAACCGGGCTGGGGGAGGCCTTGGCCAGAAGGGAAAGAAAAGTTCAAACAGGAAATTTACTGATGGCTATCGGTGTGAGATCCAATCCTTCACAGCACTGTCATGTCCCCAGTTGAACTTAGCGGCATCTGTCTCTTTTTTTGCCTCCTCAACACACCTAGCTTTTGCCACTCAAAACGGTGTTTGGGATAATATATAGGAAACTTGGGATTCAGTGGGGGTTAGTTGGGAGTTTTAACAAAGCATGGAGACTCTGCTGGTTGAAAATCAGGAACTTTTATTCATTACAACTCATTTCACTAGGAAAACGAATCTATGTTTGGTTGCGTTGAGGCACTGGATTAGTTTCTGTCTTTGGCTTTCTGTCTTGCTGTCAGTCATCTTGGTTTGAAATTCTACAGCATTGCAAAGAGAAAACAATATTCAGCTTTCATGGGAGCATGTTATCATATCTGATCTGAGGCTTTTTTTTTTTTCTTTTAACAGCATCTGCTATTGCTGCCAGTTAATGGAGAGCTGAGAACAAGACTTCGCTGATCTTCTGTTCTGTATCTGCTACTTAGAAACTGATTATTCCTAAAGAGCTGAGATTAGGAGTTTGGAGGGATTTGTGGTTGTTTTGTTCTGCACGGGTGGGCTGTGGGGAAGATTAGTTGTTGGTTGCTTTTTAAAGAGATAAGTTGACAGGCAATCCTTTAAAAATATTTTTTACAAAGCCATATTCTGCTCCTGTTTATACCTTGGCAACTCCACTCACTTCAACACAGAATTAAAATAGAAGGCAGAGTTTACTCATAGCTCTTTACATTTTCTTCTTTGCATGTTTTACATGTTTTACGTGTTTACAAATAGGCTTGTAATATGCCTCTGCTTAGCTGTAAATTAACTGATCGCTGAGCCTTAGGAGAAACACATAGAGAAGATAATTCCTACTGGAAAAACTCGGATCCAGCCCCAGGACTTCTCCTTTAGGAAAGACAAAGTGTGAAAAGATGGGAAATGTATTCTGTATTGTTCCTCTTTGGATAGCCACTGATGTCTCTCCGTGGGGAGAAGGGCCCATGGTGCTCCACATGTATGGAAGCAACTTCTACATTGTGAGAGGCTGGTAGTTTCATCACACAGAATGCAGATGAAGGTGACCAGTGACCAGAGAGGCAGCACATGAGGAAGAAGGGACTGGTCAATACAGTAGCAGATTTCCTCTCAGTCCCATATTTTATTCTTCCACATACTAAAGTGTGAATGTGGCTGTTTTATGTTCAGCTTGAAGAGGGAACTAAAATCTTTCAGGTGAAGTGGAAAGGTGGAGCATATTGCATTATTTGTTTTTTTGTTTGTTGGCCAAGAGTGTATTTAGAAATAGCACAGGTTTCCAGAAGGTGCTACAGGGCACATTCATGACAAACAGGCTTAGCTGGCAGCTGGCCATCCATTTTCTTTAGAGGTTTTTTCATAAACAGAAGCTCTGAAGCTGGGGGTAATTTGCCATCATTCTGATTTTTCAATTTCTGGTTATTTGTCGGGAGTTCAGATGGTGATGCTCACTGGCAATAGATCAATTCCTTTATGGAGTTGTCTCTGACTTTTCTTTGAACTAACCTATATATTGAGAAACTTACCTTAACATCTATGTCTCAGTAATTTGTCTTAGGTAGAAGGACTGGGGGAAGAGCTTTGCCTTGCTAGTTCTGGTATCAATTCTACCAGGTAAACAGAGGAACCAGTGCATAAAAGTTCAATTAAATTATTTTTAAGTTGCTGACCTTCCAGAAATACCAGATTTGGTAACAGGCTGGATTTCATTCCTGTCTCAGGTTGGCTTGCGTTGTCCTTACAATGAGGTATGCAGCCAATGAGTTTGCCACCAGCTGGAGTGCTGCACCAGCACCTGGGACTCTCTGCTGCCTTCCTGTGCAGACTCTGCCCTACAACTGCCTGTAATCCAGCATTTTTAGGTATGCTCCTTTGCAGCTGGGTTTCTTGATCCATTCTTCAATACAACTCTCCCCTGAGCTGCTGGGAAACATGATAGGAGCCTGTTTAATGTATAAACACAAATTCTTTGTGTTGACTTTAAAGTTTTTCGGTAGGTTACTCCATGTCTTTTCTAAGCAATTTAGCCTTTCCTGCTCAGAAACCAATAAATGGCTTCTTTTGCTTTTACTGGGCCAGGCTGGATCTAGCAAGGTGAAGGCCAACAGTCTTTGAGTTGGTTTTTTGTTTTGGTTTGGTTTGGGTTTTTTCAAAATATTCTATCAGTAGCTCTGTAATCACAATTTCTATTCTGCTCTGCTTCACCACAGGTGAAGCATGCTTTAAAGCACACAGGTTTTTGTTGGCAGAACATTAAAATGAAGTCCTCTGCACTTTCAGATGGATTTGAAGGCATGCTTGACACTGAAATTAAAGGCAGATAGAAAAACCTAAGGCCCTTACATATCTGTGACTTTTTTCTGTTGACAAACATACACTTTTCTATTTTTATTTTTTTTTTTTGGTAATGCTCTTTCCAAACCGGTTACACAACACATGATTGTGGCCTCAAGCAGCTTTCATAGCTGCCAAACATCAGCCTCTGCTGCAGTGCCTGGTTAGTTGGTGTTGCTGGATGGAAGCAAGCTCTACCAGAACAGCCCAGAGAGGCAGAAAGTGCCCCACACCTGTTGTTCCATACAGTGGATGCACTGAGCTTTCAGCCTCCCATGGCATGGATATTTGAGGCTGGAAGGGACCAGCTGGTCTGACATTCAGCTCAATGCAGGGTCAACATCAAAGTCAGACCAGGTTGCTTAATGCTTTTCCCAGTCACGCTTTGTCCTCCAAGGTTGGAGATCCTACCATGTTTCTGAGCACCCATGTTAGTGCTGAACCACTCTCCATTTGAACAATTTGTTGCTTTGTCAGAGATTTTTAGTCAAAATTTCCCTGGCTTTTCTTTTTGATCATTGTCTTTGATCTTTTGCTGTGCACCTCTGTTGAGAGCCTGGCTCCATCTCCCCTGTAACTCCCCATTAGATACCTAAAGTGAGCAGTTAGACCTCCCCATCCCCTTAGCCCCACCTGCCTAGGTTTGACAAACCTTCAATGTCTCTTTGTACATCAAGCTGCTGAGAAACAAAAAATGAATTGTTGACAGATACATGAGTCTTGCTGGTTCTACTGAAATAGATGTATGCCAGGCTAGTTGCAAAGAAAGGACTGTGTGCAGGCTACATCTTGGCAAATTAACATACATTTATTTGCCATGGTTACTACTTAATTGCTTAAGCACATTTGGTGTTGGCAAAAAGCCTTTCCTGAGCCATATTAAAAGGCGTAGCCTAAGAGCCTAAGATGTGGTAGCATGATTCTGTCAGGGAAAAAAATTATTCCAATACTTAGACAAGTCCCCTGATTTTGGTAGGCTTATACGATCCTGGGCCTCAGGAAATCTGGCACCATTTTATCACAACTGCCTCAGGCTTATAGGAAGGCTTTAGTCCAGTTCTCATGGATGTTCCTGTCTTTGCTAAACAAAACTACGCCTAGGCTAGGATTACTTTCAGTTGTCAGCCTGAAAAGCCATTTTCTATACAAAACCGCAAACTGCCACTTTTTTTTTCCCCTGCATTGTGTGACAGGGCTGGTCTTTAAATGTAAAACTGCACAGTCAGTGAGTTACTGAGTGGCAGTAGAGACTGTGCTTTCCTCCCTCAGTAAGTATATTTCATGCCCACATAGGTAGAGAGTAGAGATCCCCCCCAAATCTCTCCCCTCCTGCAGGCAGAGGAATCTCTGCCTCACTGTGTTTCAGTACTAGGAGATTATTCGTATCTATCTCACTTAAAGGAAGGAGTCAGTATAACATGGTACTCTGTGGATTTGCATTTACGAAGGGTGGATTTTTTCCTGTGTGCCATAGGCAATTGTAAAGTCTTCCATGGAGACTGGAAAATTTACCTGAAGTTTGTACTGACTGGTTTAAATCTGAAGCCCAGCAACACTGTGCATTATACAGCCCTCTCCCATATGCTTTGCAAGGCTCTTAAAATCATTAGCACTCCACCAATCTGCACCCCCCAGCCCTTCAGAACTGTCTTACTTAAGTTTAAATGCTGCCTCAGAATAGATGCTGGGGCTGGAGAAGAGGGGTCCATATAACCACACAGTCACCGCTGCTTCAGACAGCCAGGTCAAAGCTACACTAGGAGAGAGAGGTTGGGGGATCAGTGGAGTCTTTTTCACTCCTGGTAAATCCACATCTCTGTTGATATTTTCAGTGAAGAGCAGTGTTTACATTTTCAAACTACTGCCTTTCTGGTCAAGGAGTCATGCATTAACCAAGATAGCAGTTCTGCCAGGAAATAACAAGGATACCATGTGTTTCAGCAGTGCTTTTCATCAGATCATTCCTACTTACTTTACAAACAGAATTAAGGAAGCCTCACAACATCCCTGTGAGGTAGGTGGAAATTCTTACACCTCTTTTACAGGTGGAGAAAAACAGGCACCGAGAGGTAAAGTGATTATCACAGCAAGTCAGAAGCAGAGCTGGAAGTAAATCTAAGATTATTATCCTAGGTCCACTGCTCTAGACACTAGAGAACGCCAACTCCCACATGCTATTGTATGCTAAGACACTATCTTTCTCTTCTACTTTCACCTCCTTTGGTGATTTTGACACTTGCATGTCATGCTCCTTGCAGAGAGCCAGTTTGTAATTTATTTGCACAGGGAGCTGAGGGGTACATACCCCTTTAAATGATCCAGGCATGGCTCTCATTGTCCAGTGACTTCCCCCTTGCCAAGAAGATAATATTCCTCATCCTTTACATTTTTATCTGTTTTGCTTAATATTTTTTTTAGTAGAATCATACACTGAATCCACAGCTCTGAGGCTGTTATGCAACTTCACTAGGAATTCCTTGAAAATATCATTACATTTGTCTCATTGAGAGGGAATCAAACACATTTATATGCTATCACATCCAGAAATAGCAATAATCCTTTGCTCGCCTGTAGGCCTTCCATCCAAGGACCTCCCATTTTATTGCTAACACAATATATCAAGCCTCACATCATCTTTGCGAGGTAGAAAATTATTCCCAGTTGTACGAGAAGGAAGAATGACTTGCTGACAGTCCCACAGTGATTTCATCACAGAGATGAGGCTGAATGCCAGAAGACCAGACTGTTAGTTCCCTGCCCAGCTTGCCAAGAAGTGCTGTCTTCATGCTGTGGCTCGTACTTGGTGGCTACAGATTTGCTAGCAGTCTGGCAGGGTACTTGAAAACTGGCTTGAAAAAGAATCAAGGAGCAGTTGACTGGGTGCAGGAGGAAAATGCTGGTTTTGTCATGCTGTCATGACCCAGAGGAGGAAATGAGCTTTGCTGCAGCAGCTCTGAAAGAACTACAAAGTGTCCATTGAGTACACTGCATATAGTGCATTGTACTGAGGCAGTCAGTCCAGTGAAAAAGAATGACATAGTTAACACCTGATGATTGAAGACTAGACTGCCTGACAGCCATATGGTGAACCATATACCTCTGATGAATAAGCACTCCTTTTAGTTAGTCCAGTGTTCTAATGAAGGTATGCATGTCAGAGGTCAGGAACAGAGATGGTTATTAAAGGTATTTCATATGCGAAAGGACTGCATGAAGAAGGGAGGGGGTGATTCATGTAATTGATTGCTATCTGGAAGCCTCAGATGTGCTGAAGGTGGAAGATACCTCATTGAACTGTTACAGGTATATGTATTCTTTTTATCTACAGGAAAGTGTGCTTCCAGCCCTCTTCAATGAGTGGGATGGTTTATGCTTAGAACCATTAAAACCTTCTTACATCTTCTTGTGATGAAAATAAAAAGTAATAGATCCCATCTCACATAAGTTTTGCCATTCATCTGAATCTTTGTCCTGGCTTGAATTCTAGTACAGTAATAGGGCATAGTGGACCCTTTTCCTGCTGCAAAACATTCTCTTTCCTCAGCTGACTTTCATTTTTGTTAACTGTTCTCCTGTTTCCATATTAAGAGAGTGGATAAATGGTAGCCTCCAGATTCTCTCTCTGCTGTTCCTTTGCATGTGTTGCTTTATCATACTTGCAAAACTGAGATACCTTCCAGTCTTCAACCTAACAGCCTTTGTCCAGGGAGCAAAGATTTTGACTGCATGCTGCAAACCTTGGGAAAATACACCGGCCCAAGAGGAGCAAAAGGATTAATAGTATAAAAATCTTAACAATATGTGGCACCACTGTGGTGCTAAAGAACCCCAATGCACCCTACAAACTTTCTACATATGTACAGCTTACTTCACTCAGCAGTGAAGTCTAGCTGCCGTGGAGTTTGTACAGGGCAGCTTCCTAACAGGGCAAGAGGACTCCACCAAACAGCAAATGCCAGAATTGACTGTATTGGTGGCTGCCTGGCCTGGGATGATGGGCAGCAGGACTGGAGGTGTGAGCCCAAGCCTACCCAGACACCCATTTGACTTCAATGGGCTTGGAGTCAGCCCTGCTACAATGGGAGATCGAAGGGGGTCTTTTCTAGCTAATGGCAGGATGGGTTTTATGCATTATGCCAAAGACCCTTTTTTTCTGACCTGGATTAGAGCCTGCCCTGGGAACAATGAGATGGGCTGCAGCCCAGCAGAAAGAATTTGCTGAGCTAGCAGTGTCTGAGGTTTGCAGAGCAGAGCAGATGAGAGTGCATACCTGCACTTTTCTGGCATGAGGCTCAGTTTTGGGGGGCATAGCTGTTAACCTGAAGTTTTTGAATGCATTGCTCCACTGTCCCAGCCAAAAGGTGCTGCTGTAGTCCTAAAATGAGAAATCCACAGACATTTAAACATTTGCAAGAACATGCTTTTCTGCCTTTTGTAACCAAAAAAAAAAAAAAAAAAGATTTTGCTTTGGTTCTGAGAGTTCTGTACAGATCTGTTGACGCAAAAGGTCTAAATTATCTTTTGAAAGGCCTTATTTTACTTGAGACTTTGGCATTTAATAGAGAAATAGACCACTGATGGCTCCTGTCTGACAAATTAAAACCAAAAGGTATCAAAAACTATGATCATATCAGACTTTTCAAAATTTAACAACTGGTTTTGTACTTCAGAGTTACCTAGACCCCTGGTTAAGGTTCACACGTGCCTTCAGGACTCTGTACCTGAGATCTGCTGAGTGCCTGTAGGTCTGGGAGCTCCAGAAACTGAGCACATACCAGGATCATGCCATGAAGGTATTTGGTTTCATTCTCTGGAGGCTGTAGCCATTTCGTCCTTTCATAGAAGCCTTCCCATGCTTGCTTTGCTAAATTGAGTTTTAAATCTTTAAGTCAGAAGACTACAAGTGAAAAATATAACTTGAATTTATTCTTCACAGTGCTCTGAAGTAGGCCTGGGGCTAGATGAACCTCTTGGGAACAAACATTCCATCTGTGGACATCTACTAAATCCTAATAGAGAGCTACTGTTAACCTTGCCCATTGTCAATGTCACTTGAAAAGCAGAAATATTTTGGACAAAGGGAAAATATTTTTACCTAAATCAGATTTGCATTCAAAGAGAAATATGGGGTATTTTGGCCTTTATTTTCTGAACAGAGAGGTGAAATAGTGCTTACCATTTTAGTGTGTTGATGCTAAGCACAGAATTCACTTTGTGAGTTAAATGATTGCAATTCCATGCTGACAGCGAAGGGGAGATCTGCTCAGCATGCCATGGGTGGAAACATAGAAGTACTAGGTACAGTTGTTGATTAGTCTTCCTCCTCAATGGCTGAAGAGACAGATCCTCCCCATGTTCCTAAAGAAATGTGGAACACAAAGCTTCCAGTAAATATGTTCACAGAGGTGACATTTGGGTTTCACTGACACATTAGGTTTTAAAAGACATAGTTCTATGTACAGTGTAGATATTACTGTAAGGACTGAGCTGGCATGTGGAAACAGGGAAAACCTTCCTTTGCAATACATACAGGGCAAATAAGGCACAGTTACCATGATAGTACCTTTCCAGTTGAGAATCTCAAGAGGAAATAATATTCAAATGGCCATTTTATCACTTTGCTTAAAAATCTTTTTAGACTCATTCTCTCTCTCTCCTTTTCTTTTCAACCTTTTCCCTTTCATGTGCTCCCCATATCCTGCACCTTCATACAGTCAAATCATCTGACCTGGCCCGGCTGCTGGCTTTACTTAGCCTGCTGAGGGGTCTTATATCAGTGGCAAGTTCAGCGGGTGCTGAAGGCCCTTCCACTTCATCGCTCACCACCTCCTCCTCTGCTTTCTTCACCCCTGGCTCTTCCTGAGGTCCTGGCTGCTCGTCTCCTTGTTCTTCCTCCTCCTCTGCTCTTACCTTCTCTTCTTCCGGTTCCCTTGCTTGTGCATACGATGGTAATCTCTCATCGAATGCCCTGGAGAGATCTTCCAATGGCCCCATCCCAATCTTCTCCTCAAACTCATTGAAGGCTGATGGAAGAGGACTGGGCTCCACCCCTACTTCCGTGAGAGGGAAATAGTGGGACACTGGCTTCTCTTCTTCCAGCAGCTTATAGCCTTTGGCCTTTGGGATGGAGGGCACTGTGATGGCAGGGAGTGGCTTCTCTGGGACCTCCCCAAGCTGTTCCTCTGCTGGTCTTCTCAGAGCCCTCCGAATCCTTTTCAGGATCAAGTGACTGATCTCCACCAGGTTGAGGAAGAGGGACACAGAAGCTACCACCAGCATGAACATAATAAAGATGGTCTTCTCTGTGGGCCTGGAGACAAAACAGTCCACAAGATTGGGACAGGGCCACCGTCCACAGCGGTAGAGGGGAAGAATTCGGAAGCCGTACAAGAAGTACTGACCTACTATGAATCCTACCTCAAAGAGGGTTTTGAAAATTATGTGCAAGATGTAGGTTCTCAGGAGGGTACCCTCCAGGCGAAACTTCTTGGTCCCATCAGGGTTATTGCCTTTGCTTTGATTGGGAGCCAGGGGCAACTTTTCTTCATCCACCTCAGCTTGCTGACGCCTCTCAGCTTCCTCTCTCTCTCTCCTTTTCTCCTCCATGCGGACATGATGCACTGCATGCCCAAAGTACATTAGTGAAGGCGTGGATACAAAAATGATCTGCAGGACCCAGAGCCGGATGTGGGAGATGGGGAAAGCCTCATCATAGCAGACGTTCTCGCAACCAGGTTGCTGGGTGTTGCACACAAAGTCTGACTGTTCATCTCCCCACACTAGCTCAGCAGCTGTTCCCAAGATCAGGATGCGGAATATGAAGAGCACTGTGAGCCAAACTCTCCCGATGACAGTGGATTGCTCGTTCACCTGCTCTAAAATGTTTCCCAAGAAACTCCAGTCAC
Source organism: Indicator indicator (assembly GCF_027791375.1). Lineage (NCBI taxonomy): Eukaryota > Metazoa > Chordata > Aves > Piciformes > Indicatoridae > Indicator > Indicator indicator. The sequence goes on along the minus strand of NC_072010.1, from coordinate 98,699,315 downwards.
CCATTTCTTACTGTCTAAGGAAACAAAAGAAAAAAGAACAGAATGACCAAAAATTATGCTAAATGTAAAAGATTTCAGGTTTTCCCACTGATTTCTTTTGTTGCTTTCAAACAGTAAGTATTTATCTGATATGATTTGAGAATAGAAAGACAGTGGCTTGCCTGCTTATTTGCCTGATCACAATGATTTATTAGCAGGAGAAGGGCTAGAAAACTAGAGCTAACTGCTTGCTAAATTCTTTCTTCCCTGGATCTAAATGGGCAATTGTTTTTCAGCCAGAGACTATATTTAACTCCTTTTTCCAGGTAACAGTCTTCTGTGGTGCCTTGTAGGCTCAGTTGTGTAAGCCTGCTTAGGTTTTGTACACATACAAACACTCACCAGCAGTACAGTAGAACAGATTCGTCAGCATGTGGCTGCAGTGGTTAGAAAAAAGAATGAAGCTTTCAAGCACCTGAGCTTTTCTGCACCAGAACCACACACAGGTCAAACAGATCTCAAATTGGTGCCCACTTGCACTTGCACAAACCTGAATTTTCTCTGGGTTGCATATATTGAATCTACATTAGAAATTGCTCTGTTAGGTAAGAATAGCAATTGCAATGCCATTACTATGTTAGTAATACTGTATAAGTAATATTTAATAACTACCATATATACTAGTTTTGTTATATATTATATAAAACATAATTATTTGGAGTTACTTGGGCTATTCTTTGTATCCTCTTCTAAAGTCAGTTGAGAGACTGGCATTTTCTCTCTCTAAAATGTCAGTGTTGCTGTCTCAGGTTAATGCAGATCTGGAAGCCAGCTGCAGATATCCTAATGGAAAGCTAAGAAAGAGTCCATTTTCAAGTAATGCAAGTCAAATATTACATCTGTCGTTCCTGCATGACGAGAAGGCCAGGACTTCATCCTACATATCCGAAACTTCCTACTATATAATTTTAAGCAAGGAAGTAAAGAGGAAACATGTTTTGGATGGGGTAATTTAACACATCACAGCAGTCTAAAGTCTCTGAGGAATGCTGAATATTACAGTGATCTAGAAACACCAACTTGTGGACCATGACAATTGAAACTCATAAAATAGCTGTTCACATGGATCTAGAAGTTCATCTCTTAGATACTACCTCAGCCTATAGTTTGCTAAATGCAGACATCTATACACAAGTGCTGGGAAAAAGAAGGCACAGTCAACAGCATGGAAACTGCGTATCTAAACTTCCCTCCTTCTTCAGATACCACTGGGATATATTTGTAGTGCCATGTGTTACGACACACCAACACATACCAGCTTGTTTCAACTGCTGTGTGTAGGTATTCACACAGAGACAAACACACAAAATACTGAGAGTTCTGTGGCTCTGGGGAATTTCACAAATTTTCAACCAAAAAAAAAAAAAAATCCTTCTGATGCCATTTTTCTAAATCAAGATGGACTCATTTTGCCCGCCTTCAAACCTTGTAAAATTGTAACCCCAGATACTCATGTTAGACAACAAGAAGCAGAATGCAGTCCTTCAGCTTGCACAAACCTTGCATGCATAAGCGGCAAATGTGTAATTTAATCACCAAAGAAAATTGCTACTTTCTCAGTCATTAAAGTTGTGTAAAAGACTGTGCTAATGTCAACACTTACATTAACAAGTCTAGCAGAAGATTATGCTGTTTACATACATTATCTAAACTGATTTAAACATTCTCTTTCTGCAAAGTACGCACAACAGTTGCCGATCATGTGCAAGTCTGTAAAAACATGACTACACACAATATAAACTTCGTTGTCCACCAGCCACCACGGTTAACCCCATCCCTTTCTTTCTTTGTGAGTCACGCTGATATCCACAGCTACCATTTGAACATTCCCACTGCAGCATGCACAAGCAACATTCTAGATGTGATAAACCTTACTATACAGAAAACTCACTGTACAAGAGAAGGAAAAATGTTGCCTATCTAACTCCATCAAATGTCTTGCTTGCAGCTTAATACATTTGACTAAACTCTTTCTGAGATCACTTCCAGACCATCTTCTCTATTTTCTGCAAAGGAAGTGATTCAAGGTTGCTCAGGCAGTTGCAAGGAGCAATTTTCATTGGACTGAAGATGAGTGGTACAACCAGTTCCAATGGCTGTAAGCAGACAGCCCCTCAAGTCTCAGAAAAGGTGCAAGCAATGAATTTAGGTAGTCACCTTTTCCCTTAAATTGCCTATCATGAGGAAAGAACAGAAGACTGCCTAAGCCCACGCAGAGTCAACAGACTTGTGTTCTTAACTCACATGGGCTTGTTGCAAACTCCCACCCTGCACTTCCAGATGCTGCAACCTGAGCATGCTACCAGCAAAAAAAGACTGTATAGGTTAAGGATGTTGAGCAAGCAACTTGCCGCTGTGAAAGGCTCCACCGAAGAAATGTGTCCCCCTCCTCTCTTGGCACTCTGCAGGGAAGAGTGAACTTTTGTCTCTCTTCTTCCCTACCCTAAAAGTCCCAATCTTGTCGCACGACTGAACAGATATGACTGAATTGGCTCTGATGGTGGGTTTTAGTTGCCCTGCAATATTTAAGCTCTGAGCCAGACAGCTTTATGAAGTGAGTGACAGTTAGTGACGTGGGGAACAATAGGGAGAAAAAAAATAGAGAAAGAGAGGCAGAGACACAGAGAGGAGAATCCACTGAACATGAAAAGCAGAGGGGGGAGAGGAACAGGCGTCAGGCAGTGAAAACCTAATACATGCATAAATTGGAGTTTGCACAGTTAAGCAGGTACAGAAGCATCTCTGCAGTTCTGCTATGCTTAGGCACAGCTCTGTGTGTGTCCTCACTTGCTGGTCTTTAGGTGCTGTGATGTGGCAGGTGAAAAGGGAGTGCCAACATCTCTGATAGTGGCAGAACTAATTGAATTAATTTATTACCCTATTCCCAGTTCTAACAGCCAAGTAAGTGTTGTTGATCTTCAGCACAGACATGCACTGAGGTACTGGGTCCATGTTTGGCATTGTCAGATACTTTGGCTGCTCTTTAACATCTTTTACCTGGGAAAAGAAGCAGTATGAGAAAAGGAAATCATCACTCAATATTAACCAAGGCTGAGAAATACCAGTTTTACAACCTCACCTTTCAGCATCTTAGTTCTGCTCATTTTTCCTCCCAGAGCATCTTGCACATGCACACGCAGCAGAAATGTCTAAAACAAACTGTTTTGTTAAGGAGTATAGCTGAATTCCAGTAGCCTAGCAAACAGGAATGTTACCCCAGGCACACTGACCTACCCTCAGTCATCTGCAGAAATGCCGGAGAGCCCACAGAAGAGAAAAATCCCAGGATCAGTAATGCACCCACAAGTATAACTAACTGCCCTATAAATTTTGGTCATAAGCCAAAGGTATTCTGAGGTGCTGTTGCTGTAGTTTTTCAGTGTGAATTGTTCTGAACATTCTCTTGGTACTCGGCTCTGAAGGAAAAAGAGGATTACTGGAAGCAAGATCTGCTAAGCAATGATAGAGATACCAGAATCATAAAATGATGAAGCATCAAGTAGCTCTCCTCTCTCTTTATGCAGACTCAATAGTGAATTTAATTCCCCAGAATGGCAATAGGAGATACTCTGTCTCTAGAAAAGCTGCCATTTGAACAAGATATAATATGATGGCCATCAGTGGTTTCAGGCCTCTCTTCAGTGTTTTTGGGCATTTGTGCCCATGTAAGTTCAGAGCCTCATTTCAACACTTGTCTTCCCAAGCAGCTTTTATGCTGAGTTGCATAGCCCCAAAGTCCAAAGTACAACTGGAGGCAGAGAAAACATTCTTCAAACTGTATTTCAAAAGAGCTAAAGGATAAGTGAGAGATGGAACAGAATCATATTTTGCAAGGGGGACCAGTTTGGAGACACAAAAGAAAAATCAATCTCTATGCATGCAGTTGGAATGAAGGTCATATTCTGAACATCATAATAAATCACTCTCTTAATAGAGAAGTAGTAGAGATCCATACATGAAATTTTTCAGTCTGTGCTGCATAAAGCATGGGAATGGTCTTCCTGCAGAGAAGACACACACAGGAGAAGAAACAAGTCCCAAGAACACAAAGTGAATGAGAAAAGGCACAGTTTGATCAACAAGAGGAATGAAGAATGTTAATGAAAAGCAAGGAATATCTTTGTTGCTTTGTTTTGCAATATGCTACTGAGATAACCTAGGGTTAATATATGAGTGACTACTCATCACTGCCACCCTGATACCCTCTATGGGAAGCAGTAAGAGAGGGAGCACTAAATGACACCACCAGCAGCTAACACCTTTACAGAGTGTCTGCAAGCTGCTGCATCACAGAGGCCAGATGGTTGCAATGTTAAACTGCCCATCCCTTTTCAGACTGAAACTCTTTTTGGAAAATTCAGCTCTAGCTGAATGTGCATATCCCTTTCGGGGTCTTATCTCTCTAAGACAACGAGCCAAAACCTAAATCTGGTATGTAACTACATGGCTGTGGCCCATCTCTAAATTACATCCAGCTACTGTCAGAAACATTTCCTATTAACCTTCTCTCTGCCATTTGAAAACGTTATCCAAATATCAAACACTGTCTGGCAACTTGCAGAACAGCTTGCAAGATGCATCTGATGCAGAAATTCTATTCAAGTAACTGATCCTTTGGTACATATTACCTTCATCTCAATGATCAGGGAGACCTTTGCTATCACAAAGGTGCAGAGCCTTTAAACCAGGGAACCACTGACTTTGCTGGGTATTTCTGGGTTTGGAGAAACCACACAGTTCCTTCAGCTGGACACATTTTAAAAAGTTACCACTGAGCTCTGGACCACATTGTCCAAGATCACTGGGGCCTCCTTCCACCAAAGAAAATGGCCACAGAAAATGATAAAAATTAAGATGAAGACAGCCTGTGAGGAATTCCTCTTGTACTGGAGCTACAGAGGGAACTGAATGTTGAAGATGGAACTGAAGAGAAGAGGGCAGAGGAGGAATAAAACAAGAAGCAGACAATTCTCTCAGACATCAGGGCAATACTGGAAGTCCAGGCTGCCTTTATGACATGAAAGCAATGGCTGTGAAAGAAGGGAGTAGGGACCATAAAACCAAAGGTCTTCTAGACTGGACCTCACATGCAGCTTCAGACATTTGCTGAATCTGCACAAGAACTGCAACACTGACCATGCCAGACTGATAATGGCCAACACTTCCAATCTGTGTACCTGGCCCAGCATTTACACTCTCATTGGGCAATCGGTAGAAGTGCTGAGTACTTCCATCTCCAAAATCCAGTTCAAGAAATAGTGGCAGCTAGTGAGAGTAACACTGGTACTCACAGTGACTTTTTCTTGCCTGTGCGACTTTTCTTGCCTTCAAAGAACCATGGACATCTCCTGCATTTTTAAATGTTATTTTCTTTGGAAAGAAGTTTGCTTCATTGCTAACTTCTCATCCATTAGCTGCTTTGAGGCTGGTGACTGACTTTCTGTCCCTGACACTACTGAGACTGTGAAGTCTCCACTGCAACTCGGCCTTTAGCTCAGAGACTATGAGGTCACTTGGGGAATGTGGGATTTTTCATTCCAAATGGATTTCCAACACAGACATGATGTCAGGAGAAGGCAGGGCCATGCTATTGAATAGCTCTGTTCATGCATGATAGCAGATTGTGCAATTATATAGTGCACAACCCTAGATAACGATACCTCTCCCTCAAACAAAGTTATCTTCTCCTGATCTGCTTAGCTAGAAAGTGGCACATGCTTCCTGTTCTTCTGCTGAACACACAACCCTTTGCTCATGAATGAAGCTGAACACTAGACATATTCAGTCTCCCTAGAAGAAGCTGGGAGCTTTAGTTGACACACTTGTTTGGTAGACACTACCCTACTTAGCAGACACCTGTTTTCTAGTAACACATGCCTTTGTCCAACCTAGTGCCAAAGCAATCTATCTGTCTGATCACTAGGAGCAGAGCCTCCCTGATTTCGTCTTCTCTCTGCCACCTACTGGCCTATGAAATCATTTAAATGTAGCTAGTCCTGGGTAAATCTTGAGGCAGAACTTGTCAGGTCCCCTCAAGACTGGTAAATGTCACTTGTCCACATTTTAAGGTCAGAGCTCTGAGATTTTTCCAGGACTCTTTCCAGAGTCCTCTGGGCACTCAGGAATGTAATTGCTGAGGAATAGAGTTTGCTGGGGAATATAGTTTGCTAGGGAACAAGACATAATGAAAAGAGAGGGAGAAAGATATAAGGTATCATGAAGGAGGAAAGCTGGGTAAGAATGTAACAGGAAAGTCTGAATACAGGAATATAGGAGAAGAGGTGAAGGCAGAGTTGGATTTTGCTGAGCCTTGAGTGGAGGATAAATACTTAGGGGAAATGTGTTTTTAATTTAAGGGATGGAACAAAACAAGACAATTAATAAAGATAAGCAGGGCAAAAGTGGAATATCTTTCAATATCTATTTAACTTAAATGCAGTTCTTCTCCAAAAATTACTGTTGTAAGAGGATCTGGGGAATTACAGGCCAGTCAGCCTAACTGTGATACCTAGAAAGATATTGGAACCAATTATGAAACAATCAATTTATAAGTAGCTAAAGGACAATAGGGTGATAAGAAACCAGCAGGGAATTTTCAAGAACAAATCCTGTCAAACCAGGCTAATTTCCTTCTCTGACTAACAGATCTGGTGGATGGGAGGGAAATGGTAGATATAAAATACTTTGACTTCAGTGAGTCTTTAGAAAGTATCTAGATTACAAGCTCCCAGAGCAACAAGCAGAGTCCCCATGCAGAGGCTACACCAGTTGAAGTACTATAATCAAGGGTAATTATCAGGGCTTCACTTTTCCATCTGGGAGGATCATATCTCTGAAGTTCTGCCTCCAGGGCTGTTCAGTATTTCCTTGTGTGCTCTGGACAACAGATTAGAGGACAAAACGAAAGGGATGACAGCTGGGCTGGGGGAAGCAGGAGACCCTTCTGAAGGCAGGGGCGCTGGGGCAATCAGAATTTGAGAGGAACATGAGACACTGGAGAGCTGAGCTGCCCTCTGCAGAGGTGACTGTACCATGATACACAGTTCAGGAAAAGTGACTGCACAGACACCAGTTGTGCTGGTCCAAACGAGATCATAACCATTTTAGCAGCAATGCAGCAATGAAGGAGCTGGATTGGGACCTAATATGAGTCTGTTAAGTGAGAATCCCCCAGAAAAAGACAAATCCCATACTGAGATGCTTTAAGAGGAGTTTTGTGTATACAGGAAAGGAAGCAATTATATTGTCCATTTACTCACTACTGCTGAGCTCTCAGCAGGAACAGTGTGTCTGGTTCCAGGCACTACATTTTACAGGAGACAGAGACAATTTGGAGAGCACCCAAAAAAAGAACAACAAAATAATATGAGATGAAAAAAAATGTGACTTACAAGGAATGGGTAAAATAATTGATTTTTTTTTTCCTCTAGGAAAAGAACAACAGGAGGGGAGGCATGATAACAGTCTTCCAGCACATAAACATTTGTTATAGTGGGTGGAGGGACTAAGCAATTGTCCTCTGCATTCACCAGAAGTAGAAGAAGAAATAATCAGCTTAATTTGCAATAAAAATGATACAGCTAAACATTAGAGAAACACTTTGAAATGGTTAAGAATAGCAAAGCACTGCAGCACAGTGCTGGGGGAGGCTGTAGAATTGCAGGAGGGTTTCATGAAGAGGTAAACAAATATCTGTTAAGGATGATCTTACCTCGTAAGAAAAGAATCAAGGGGAGACAGAGGCTTTCTGAGGTCTTGGGCTATACAGTTTTATGCAGGATCAAAGACTTAGAGAAATATTTTCTGGTTTTGAAAACTAGGAAGCATCTTGCTACTGACTCTGAAAACTCAGCATGGACATCCCAGGTTGTCTACACCACCCAGTGCAACACTGAGCTCAGGAGATAACAGCTCAGTCTGGGAGCAGCTTGGCTGTGTCAGCAAAGCATTCCACTTAAATTAAGTATCTCCACTGGAGTGGGGCTAATTAGCCGGGGCTGTGTGAAGCACAGTGGTGCTATGCTGCTTCCCTGGCTGATGCTAGCTTACCCCAGACTACCAGAGGTATCTCATCTTACAAGGAGGGCTGTCCTCAGGGAAGTTTCAGGGGGGTCGCTTCTGTGTTCTTTGACTTCTTTGGTGGCTCTGAATGTGCTGCAGAATAGAAGTGTTTGGTCAGCACAACCACATTTCAACCAATTTGTTCTCTTAATGGAGTAACTGTAAGATTAAATACCATAGCTTATTTAGAGTGTTTCATGTTGACATTGATGCTAAACATGAAAAACAGGGTGCAAGCCGTCCATGGCACTTCCAATAAGAGCTCTTTTCTCACTCAGATTAGTGCTGATCTTTTCCATAGATGCTGATTTTATCTGAGGAATAAGCACCACCCACCTTGTCCCAGCACCACCGCTAAAGCAGCATCAGCAAAGCAGGAACAGGCAGCAGTCTCTGCCAGGCAGAACCTCGGGCTGCTGCAGCCTGAACCACTAGCGGGCGGTGTTTTGTCATTCATTCACCTACAGCACTCGGGGAGACCGGGGCGGGAGGTGCCTCGAACGAGAAGGGAAGGCACCCTGCCTCCCTTGTGCTGCACCTAAACCCTGTCTTTCTCTTCCCTCATTTCTTAGGCTTTTTCCACTGATACAAAACGAAGGCAAAGCAAACACAGGAAAGTTGAGGCTATGCAGTGATATCTATTGTGAACACAATTTTAGTAGCATTTCTACAATAGAGGGAGTTAAACTGATGTGACAAAGACAAATTTGGTAGCCTTCTGTGACAGAGTGTTGATAGATAAAGAAGAGCAACTGATGTCGTCTACCTGGACTTGTGCAAAGTGTTTGACACTATCCCCCACAACATCCTGGTCTCTAAATTGGAAAGACATGGATTTGATGGGTGGACCACTCAGTGGATAAGGATTTGCCTTGTTGATCACACTCACAGAATCACAGAATACATCCAGTTGGAAGAGATCTCAAAGATTGTTCAGTCCAACCCTCAACCCAGCACTGAAGGGTCAACAATAAACCATGTCCCTAAGTGCCAGGTCTACACACTGCTTAAACATCTCCAGGGATGGTGACTCCACCACTGCCCTGGGCAGACCATTCCAATGTTTGAGAACCCTTTCAGTGAAGAAATATTTTCTAATATCCAGCCTGAACCACCCTTGGAACAGCTTGAAACCACTTCCTCTAGTCCTGTTGTTTTACACCAAGGAGAAGAGGCTGGCCCTCTCCTCACTCCAACCTCCCTTCAGGTAGTTATAGAGAGCAATGAGCCTCCTCTTCTCCAGACTGAACAGCCCCAGCTCCCTCAGTTGCTCCTCATAGGTCATGTGTTCCAAGTGCTTCACATGCCTCATTGCTTTTCTCTGGACACACTCCAGCACCTCAATGTCTGTCTTGTAGTGAGGGGCCCAGAACTGAACACAATACTTGAGGTGTGTCCTCACCAGTCCTGACTACAGAGGGATGGTCACCTCCCTATTCCTGCTGCCCCAGTGTTTCTAATACAAGCCAGGATGCCATTGGCTTTCTTGGCCACCTGGGCACATTACTGACTCAAGTTCAGTCGACTGTCAACCAGTACCCCCATGTCCCTCTCCTAGTCACAGGTTTCCAACCACACATCCCCAAGTCTGTAGCTTACCATGGGGTTATTGTGCCCCAGGTGGAGGACCTGGCACTTGGCCTTGTTGAACTTCATACAATTAGCCTTGGCCCATCGATCTCACCTGTCCAGATCCCTTTATAATGCTTCCCTACCCTCTAGCAAATCACACAGCTTGGTGTCATCTGTAAACTTACTTCGGGTAAGCTGCAAGGGCCAGCTGCCTGGTTGGACACAGAGGTGGAGCACTTCTGCTAGAGAGCATCACTTAGAAGATCTGAGAATATAGGTGGCCCATAGACACAAATTTCTGTCTGCAAGTATTCTGAGTTATGGACCCTCCAGCACTCTTGAGATCCTCTTCAAAGAAATGGATTAACTGCTATCAGGAGTTGTGAGGTATCAGACCAGTTTGGGAACAGTTTGCCCACAGTCAATCTGGACTATGTAAAGTGGATCCAGTGAAAGCAGTGACAAGCACCTGATAATACTTCGGGTAATAAATAATTGCTGCAGGACTGCCAGTAAAAGAGGGGCTAATAATAGCTCTCAGCCTCTTGAGGGGATCTCCATATATTTGTTTTATCAAGAATTTTTGTACAATCTCTTAACATCCTCCAACACAAGGAGGTGGAAAGGACAAAGCTTCTGAAAGATCTGAACAAGTGAGTATGTCTGGAAACGCCTCATGTTACTTCACTGTCCATGAGGTTTGTTGCATTCCCGTTCTTGATGGGGGCTCTTTTCCCACTCCTTTCTCCCTTCTGGGCTATTCTAACACCACTAGTGCCCGCTTTGCTTGAGAGGTAGCTTCAGGGCTCTCAGGAGTGTTGTCACCACCTACTCTCCATCTTTATCTTCCTGTCTTCATTTCCACACCACAGAATGACATGGTGGAGGTGCACTATGCATAGGAGTGCCCATGACGAGGAGGTGTAACGGTGACCCAGGAAAATCATAAGCAGGACAAAGGAGTGATGGAGATGGCAAAATATGCCATTATCTGTTCTTCCAGTCCTGAGGGATGTGTGTACCTGCCACGCACTTTGGCTGACCTCAGCTTCCCATTTCCCACAGCAGAGCATGTTCCCAGCCTCTCTAGGGAGGACATCCGTGGGGACAGTTCCTGTTTCCCTGCCCTTTCAGTCATTTGCCTTCCTGAGCCTGATACGATTGTTTCTTTGGGCACAGTGTAAAAGATGCCAGCAAGGAACGGAAGCCTCTCATGCCTCAGCAATCTATTAAGAAGAAAAGGAGGTTATTGAACTTGGAAGCTGTTGAACTTGGAACTGATATCTTCTTAATCAACAGTTGATCTTCCTGATCAAGAAGATAACCCATCCATAGATAATCATCCATCCAAAGGTTTTCAGCATTCCCTGAAACAACCTGTCCTCAAACTAATAAACAGCCAGGTAGTGGGAAGCAGGGACTACGTATGTGCAGACCTGACATAAAACATAGCTGGTAGGGCTGAAGGGCTTCCAGTTTGGAGAGGCCTGTTGGGTTTTCCCTTCATTATTTCCAGCAATTACTTGAAATCCTGTTAATGCATAGTGAATATAGTATTTTTTAAAGTTAGAAGTAGGTTAGAAGTAGGAAAATCATTAAGACTCTTTGGGGTTCCTCTGGCCTGTGTCAGACCCGGCAAAACTTTCAGCCATTATTTCTATGGCAGGTCCCACCTTGGCATAGCAACTGTCATTTACTCTTCCATGTGTCCTGCATTTCGGCCATTGCTACAGCAAAATGCAGCATGTATTTTAATGGCCTGTATTCTCTCCAGTCCCCAAAGCTCTGAAGTGAGCACATGAACTCTAATAGCTCTGTTGGCCCCCTTGCTTTGGCCCAGGGTGCAGCTGGTTTGGTGGTTGTCTCATCCCTCTGCTGCATATCAACTCCACTGACCCAGTGCAGCTGGGTGTATTCAGCTCTTCCTGTCAAAAGCCTGCCTTGCTTTACAGAAGCATGATATAGAAGTAATGTCCATTCTAATACATCCTATTTAGCTCTGTTCAGTTGTGGCATTCCTTTCCGTTTTGTATTCATCAAGACTTTGCCTGCCTGGGGCACTACAGCTATAAAGCACTGGAAAGGATGCTGGGATGGTTTGCACCACTAAATATTAAAATCAGCAAATAGAGGCCTAAGAAAGAATGAGGGGGTAGAAGTGAGGTAAAAAGTATTACCTGCTCCTTTGTTTGTTATTTTGAATCATAATTTCTTAGTTAACAATATTCATTAATTGTAAGTCAGTGTTCTAGTAACTAGATTGATGAATTGTGTCTACAGCATATAACCAAGTAACACTGGAATATGGGAGCACTGGTTATTGGAACACTAACTGCAGGAAAAGTAAACTGAAGTTATTGCTTAGTTTAACACACTCAAAAGCAGCCTTGAAGATTTTAAAATGTTCTAAACAGCTTCCTCATTTTGCAAATCTTAAATCCAAAGTTAACAAAACCTGTATTTTACCTCCTATGGATGGATAAAGTGATGGTAGAATGAGAGGCTAGTAGCAGGTTTACTGATCCCCAGTTAACTACACTGTTGTATGAAAGCAGTAAAAGGTCCAACATGGTAATGCAATGCTTTGAAAGACTTGAGGCTTTAAAAAGCCCTCTTCCCAGCCCTGAGCAGAATTCTGGGCTAAATCAACACACCCCCCTCCCAGGAAAAAAAATATTTAAATAAGAAAATGTAAATAATCTTTGAGAATTGCTTTTATTTTTTTTACAAGGCACCATAACTACACAACACCCCAGGAGTGAAAGAATAGTGTGAATGAAAAAAACAACCAGACTTAAAATGGAAGTGGAGATAGCTTTAAGTAAGTAAAACACATGTAACAACTAGTAAGAGAGGAGAAGCTGAATAGTAGAAGGCAGGAATTATTAAAAATTATCATGGAATTGAAAGGGGGGGGGAAGTGATAAAGCTATTTTTTTTTAAGTAAATTGACAATAAAATGAGTCCTAATCATGGTATTGATCTGTTATCAGATGGAAATGTTAGATTATTCAATAATGCAGACAAGAAAATGGAAATCAATAAATACTTCTATCCTGCTGCTGGGAAAAAAGAAAGTAGATGATGAAGACATTGTTGATGACATGTTTCTTCTTGTAGTATCTTAGAGGAATTAAGTACCACCTACTAAAATAAGGCATTTTAAATCAGCAGGACTGGATGCTTTGTATTGAATTTCAGTATTTTATTTTGTTTGGAGTTTTTTGTTGCTACACAGGATGTCTCTGCACTACTTATTTTGATTTGCTTGCTTGACTAATCTGACAGCCTTCTGTGAAGGCATGACCAAAAGGACCAATGAAGGGAGAGCAGTGGATATTGTGTATCTTGACTTCAGCAAGGCTTTTGATACCATTTCCTATAACATCCTTGTGGGTAAACTCAATAAAAGTAGGTTAGATGATTGGACCATGAGGTAGACTGGTAACTGGCTCAGCAACAGAGTTCCGAGGTGTGATCAATGGCACAGAGTCCAGCTGGAAGCCTGTGGGCAGTGGTGTTCCCCAGGGGTCAATACTGAGTCCAGTTTTGTTCAGTATCTTCATCAATGACCTGGATGAGGGGATTGAGTGTACCCTCAGCAGATTCGCTGATGGTACAAAACTGAGAGTGTGGAGTGGCTGTGCTGCCACCCAGTGAGGTCTGGACAGGCTAGACAGCTGGGCAAAGGTGAACCTCATGAAGTTCAATAAGGACAAGTGCAGAGTCCTGCATCTAGAGAGGAGTAACACCAGGCACCAGTACTGACTAAGAGTCATCCTGCTGGAAAGCAGATCCATGGAGAAAGACCTTGGAATCCTAGTGGACAGCAAGTTATCCATGGGACAACAATGTGCCCTTAGGGCCAAGAAGGCCAACAGCATCCTGGGGTGCATTAAGAAAAGTGTGTCCAGCAGGCCTAGGGAGGTTCCCCCCCCCCCTACTTGCCCTGGTGAGTCCACATCTAAAATACTGTGTCCAGTTTAGGGCTCCTTAGTTCAAGAAAGACAAGGATCTGCTGGTGAGCATCCAACAGTGAGCTACAAGGATGATTGTGGGACTTGAACATATCTCCTATGAAGAAAGATTGAGAGACCTGGGGCTGTTTAGTCTTGAGAAGAGAAGGCTGAGAGGGGATCTTACCAGCATCTATAGATATCTGAGGGGTGGGTGTCAAGATGAAGGTGCCAGTCTGTTTTCGGTGGTGCCCAGTGATAGGACAAAGAACAACAGGTACAAGCTAGAACACATGAGGTTCCACCTCAACATAAGGAGGCAATTCTTTATGGCTAGGGCAACAGAGCACTGGAATGTGCTGCTCAGATAGGTGGTGGAGTCTCCTTCTCTGGAGACATCGAAAACTTGCCTGGATGTGTTACTGTGTAGCCTGCCCTAGGTGATCCTGCTTTGGCAGGGTTGGATTCAATGATCTCTAGAGGTCCCTTCCAACTCCTAACATTCTGTGATTCTGGGATTTTCTGTACTTCTTGGTGCAGTGGGCAAGTCCTGGAGGAGAAGAAAACCCACAGTATGGGATTTTCTAAATACTGTGTAATTATTTTATAATTACCTTGTAACTGTCATTTCTCACAGGTAACTACAGACTTGTGATAGGAAGGATCTCAGTCCTGAACTAAATTAATGATGTGGATATCACTGAACACAGGGAATAAAAGGAAGGAAATATAACTAGGAGCAATCAACATGGATTTATAGAAAATTCACCCCACTTAACTGTGTTAATACATTTCTCTGAAGAAATTGCATGCACCATTGTTAAATATAACAAAGCTGGTACAACTTACTTAAGATCCTGAAAGGCAATTTCCCTTCTATCACATGGCATTTTGATTAAAGAACTTGCTTGACATAAAAAACAAGATAGCAATCATTAAATAGACTATAAATGACCTATCAGGGTGGTCTCAAAAAACAATTGAGAACTAGAAGTGATCTTTTTGTTTATTGCATGATCACACTATGATCCTGGAAGGTGTTTAGTGTCACGATATTTTTAATCAATAATCTGGAAGAAAACATCAAATGTTTTACAAATGTCACCAAGTCTAGGAGAGGGACAAATCATGAAAAAGGGGGCAGCTGATCTAGAACACCCTTGGTGGCACAGTGAGTTGGGCAAACACAGAAAGGGTTTGCTTTAGCACAAGGAAGGTCATGTCTTGCACATCTGCAAAGAGATCAGCTGTAGCTCTGCTGTGGGGAACGTCTTGGGAAGTAGTGACCCCATGGAGGGTTCTGAGTTCAGGGTAGCTGAACATGAGCTTGCAGTACAACATTGTTCTTGGTAGGGTTAACTTGATCCTTGGATGCACACATAGAGGCAAGGTGTGTACATGCATCAACCTGGTCCCAGCTTGTATATTGTCCAATTTTTTTTACAGTCTTCTGCTATCAAAATTTCCCCATTTTGTGTTCCCCATTCTGCAGATTGGAGGAGGGGAATAAACAAAAGTCAGCTTGTTTTAATGACTACCTGCCAGCTTGAATAAAGAAGGTACCTCCATGTCCCCAGACTGTCTTCTCACCTTGATCATATGAAATCTTAGATCTACACATGGACACTAGTATGTAATTTTAGGGGCTTAAATCTGCTCTAGCCCCACTCCCAAAAATAATTTATGATCTGAAGAAGCGTCACAAGTGGCCATGTACAACATTACCCTGAGGATTCTTGCTCATACATTTCAAAAGCTGGTCCCATCTATGGGCAATGTCTTGTCTCTCAGCCCTGGAAAGATAGCACCTATCTTTGCTGTCCATGTAAGGGAAGCTGTCTGAAGGACACAGCAAGACCATGTGAGCAGCAAAACGTGAAGTGAGAAGACTAGAATTGCTGTGGAGCAGAATGAGAACAGGAAAGAACACTCACCAGAAAACAAAGCAGTACTGATACTGAGAGAATGTATGTGCCAAAGGACAGCTCACAGGCAACTTGAACACAGATCCTCTCTCATTCAAGCTTAATACAGACAATGCCCTACAAAGAACATTTGCATCAAAAGGTATCACACATTTGAGCTGCCTATAGTAGATACCTGTCCAGCATGAGGGTGCCAGCAACCTCCTGTGGGTTACTGTACAGTTTGAACTTATTTACTGCAGTACAAATGCCGATCCTGGTGAGCTGTTGGTGAACCTGTAAAGATTTATGAACAACCAGCTGCCAACCACATAACCAGGACAGACCCCCAAAAATACAAGACTCCTGGAAATTGTCATGCATGCTGTTTGCTGTAGACATTGTCATGCCTGACAAGAGCCATGTGACTGTCCTACCAGTAGATTTGAATTTAGCTCTAAATTGACACTTGCTTTAATGGGTCTCCCTGTTGCCAAAGACTTTAGTCACCAATGAATCTCAAGTGTCAAAGGCTGGAATCACTTAATTTCCAGCAAACTAGTCTAATGCTGTTACACTCTGTGAATGCATTGCCTATCCTACCAAAGGATGGAAAACTTGTAACTGTCCTAGAAAACATCTGTCCTGGGAAAAGCAAAGGCTGCCAAGGAATGAAGGAAAGGGTACTGATTTATTCTTTCTAAGAAAGGATGCCTGGGCTTGCCTTGGCAAAAAAGGCAAGCAAGGGGCAATAAAAGTCTTATTCATGGAACAACAGAACAATAGAAATGTAGGCTTTCTGCTACTGCATTCAATTTAGGTTTTGTTCCTTAAAGAGACAATAAAACTTCATAGACTGCCATGAAAGGAGCTCTGTGAAAATGCCAAGTGGTTCTAATGATCTAGACCCAACACTCCCTTTTAGGCAAGACATCTAACAATGACAAAAGTAAAGATGATTTTATGCAGACCTGTGGAAACCACTGCCACAGACTGAGTCAGAGCCCAAAAAAACGCAATTATCCATTGTTTCAGCAGCTGTATGTTGTAACAGAAAAGAGAAGAGGCTTCTATCCGAGCAGGATAAAAGGGAAGGAGTTTCACCTGAGCTGCAGGGTCTTCATGAGGCAGGGACCAAGCATTGGTTTTGAGTCATTAACTCCACTCCTTCACAATAAACTCTAGATAAGCAGTCCAGAGCAATGCAGATTGTCAGAGATGGGGTGGAGTAGAGCAGAGGTCACAGAATCACATACAGAATCACAGAATGTTAGGGGCTGGAAGGGACCTCAAAACATCATCTAGTCTAATCCCCATGCCAGAGCAAGATCACCTAGAGTAGGTCACACAGCAATGCATGCAGGCAGGGTTTGAATGTCTCCAGAAAAGGAGACTGCACAATCTCTCTGGGCAGCCTGTTCTAGTGCTCTGTCACCATCACAGTGAAAACATTTTTCTTACGTTCACATGGCACCTCCTATGCTCCAGCTTGCACCTATTGCCCCTTGTCCTCTCATTGGACATCACTGAGAAGAGCCTGGCTGCATCCTCCTGATACTCACCCCTTCATATATTTATAAACATTAATGAGGTCAGCCTTCAGTCTCCTCTTCTTCAGGCTAAAGAGACCCAGCTTTCTCATGGCTCTGTGCTGGACTCTTTCAAGCAGTTTGCTGTCCTTGAACTGAGGGACACAGAACTGGACACAATATTTCAGATGCAGCCTTACCAGGGCAGTGGGGCAGGAGAAGCTCTCTCAACGTACAACACCCCTCCCCCTGTCCCCCCCCCCCCCCCAGCTCTAATACACCCCAGGATGCCATTGTCCTGCTTCAGTTCTTAAAAAATACCTTCACTTTTACCCCCACAACTAGATATCCACACCTCAGTGTGGTCATCCATGGCCAGAGGCAGTACCAGTACCACTGGAAACAAACTCAGGGAGTAGGGTCATGGCGTGCTTCTGGAAAGAGCTATCAAAGCTAAAAGCTATGACTGGAGGAAGTCTCATGGGGCCCAACCGTGCAAGCACAGCCGTCCTGACCATGTGCTGGCTTGCAGTGATAACATTGTGTGCTGAGGTTGGCAGGCAAGCCAGGTGAAGTCACAAGAGGAAAAGCTTCCCACCCCACACAGCCTCAGTGGTCACATCCACAGCTCCTCACCCACTTACCACCCTGATCACACTCCACCCAGATCGCCCTCCTGTGCCACAGTGGACACGCTGCCCTGCCTGGCTTTCTTCCATCGTGTTGGGGTAGGGCTGGCTCACAAGTGGCCATTGTGTTTCCTAGGAAGTATTGTTACAGCAAGTACCTGCTCATACTAGCCATGCGAAAGCTCAGGGCCTCTGCTGTCACCTATTAATATTTCCCCCACCTCCGTCTGCACCAGAGCTCATCTTTCCAGTGCTGTTCTTAGAAGTTTCTTATAGCATGTTGCACCACCAACCCATCCACATGCACACTCTTAGCCTCTGCCAAAGTTTAAGTCTGTGGAGAATGAGATAAGAAATTAAGCAAAACCACCAGGGGAATGTATTTTTTCCACAATAAAAGAATAAAATGTCCTTTGGGGAAGGAGGAGAACTCCTGCTTTTTTGGCTCAGAAATATAGGAGAACAACTGTTCAAGGTTCAGAGTTTTAAATGTACGAGAAAGCCATAGACACTGGTATGCAAAGGAATGCCTGGCTTGGCAACATTAATAAATTATGATTAATACCTCTTACCACTGAGCAACTCAGTGGACACTAATGACACCTCATTTACTTTGAGACATTAATGCAGCATAATCCAATACAAAGGTGAACCAAACACTCCTGAGTTCAGGTGAGAGGCATGCTTCTAGCTCACACCCTCTTCTCCCATCAATGATGGTGACTAGTTGCTTCCACCTGGCATTCTGACTTCTCCCACCAGATAGCCAGACCCAGCCAGACAGTGGAACAGCGCTTTGGGATGAGAGGTTGGTGGCAGGGTGTAGCAGCCCCTCTTTGAAATGTTTGCGCTCTCCTCCAGCATCCTCAGTGGTCTTTCAGTGGTGGAAGTGGCTGCTGGTGTCATGGAGCAGGAACAGGGTAGATGGTTACATGTGAAAGAGGAAAGAAAGGGGAGCAATACTGCATACAGGAGCTATAGTGTTTGAAACTTGGGCAGATTGGTGTGGTTTGGATGTCTGAAGGCTTTTTGCACAGGGTAGGGTTGAGAGAGGATGCTTTCTGCTAGTGTCCTGAGGTCCTAGCTCTCAAGCCCATAGCTGCCAACAGTGAGCCAGCCTCCAGCTGTAATGACAGAAAGAACTGATGTGACCATCTAGATGCTCACATTTGAAAACCTGAAACAAAAGACTTGACAGAAATACTTCCTATTTCTGCAAACGTCTACTTTCTGACAAGAATCCATCTACAATTTAAATGCCTCCTGTGGAGGATCTTCCACACCCCTCAGTGAGTTTTTCTAGTGGTTAATTATGAGCACTGTTAAAACAATAGTGGGGCTTCCTCATATGACTTTTTTCATCCCCAGTTTCAAATTCCAGTTTTTGGATCTTATTAACCTTCAGTCTGATAGAAAGTTTGTTCCCCATGTAAATATATATAGGCATTGGAAAAGCCTTCAGCTTTCCCTTTTCCCTTCAACTCTTCAACCTCTTTCACTGGAAGGCACACTTCCAATTCTTTAACACCCCCAAGTACTGTCCCTGAAACTTCTCCCACCCAGGAACCACCAATAAAAGCACTAGAGTACATGGGCAGTGAGTGTGTTAGTGCTAAATGACATGTGTTTAGCCACTCCTAGAACTATTCATCTTGACGTTCTTTACTGAAAGCTGCATGAGTTACCCCAGCTACAGCATCATCCTGGAATTTTGTCATCAGCCAGTGAGCTTCACCAGCCCCCACTTCTTCTCTGTTCCTGCTTCCCAAGACGAACTTGCCAGCTGATAAGCACAGTCTGTATTGCTTATTCTTTGACATGTGACTTACAGCAGCTAATGTTATGCTTGGCCCCATCTTTCTGAGTGACCTAGACTATCACAGTAATGTATTTTTTTTTTGCTTGCTTACTGATTTTTGAGTCATTCCTACTGATCAATGTCTATTTTGCTGTCTTTCAGATTGTCAGTAGTAGAGTTCATTAGTGCACAGCCACAAATGACCAACTGTACAATGCATAATCCCCCTTACAATTAGTTACACATCTCCAGCCATTTGAAGGAATGACTTGTTTCCTGTAAAGTTTTAATGACTGCACTGCAAAAAAGAAAGAAAGAAAGAAAGAAAGAAAGAAAGAAAGAAAGAAAGAAAGAAAGAAAGAAAGAAAGAAAGAAAGAAAGAAAGAAAGAAAGAAAAGAAAGAAAGAAAAAGAAAGAAAGAAAGAAAGAAAGAAAGAAAGAAAGAAAGAAAGAAAGAAAGAAAGAAAGAAAGAAAGAAAGAAAGAAAGAAAGAAAGAAAGAAAGAAAGAAAGAAAGAAAGAAAGAAAGAAAGAAAGAAAGAAAGAAAGAAGAAAGAAAGAAAGAAAGAAAGAAAGAAAGAAAGAAAGAAAGAAGAAAGAAAGAAAGAAAGAAAGAAAGAAAGAAAGAAAGAAAGAAAGAAAGAAACCAGGAACAACAAAAATCCCTAAAAGCACTACACCTGCACTATCTATTCCTGGCCCAGTCTGCTTTGTGTAATTTGATTTTGAGTGCTTTAAGATAAACTTACATTTGATATGAAGGGCCTTCCAGTGGGCCTCCAATTAAGAAACAGTAGTTTTCCTCTCTCGCTGGGACAAAAGCAAGCTTACATACATGCTCAACTTCATCCTGTGTCAGAGGAGCTAGTCTCAATGCACACTAAAATACAGGCTTTCTGGTTTTGCAGGACTGGGCACCAGGAAGATTCACAGCATGCAACAAGGAAGGTGAAACATAAGGTTATAGATAGTCAAAGCTTTTCTTTATGCTGTTGTGAATACAAACTTCTTCTCACATCTTCTTTTCAGTTGTTAAATACACAAATATGGGATTGCATTCCCATGACTGGTTGCCTCAGGGGCAGTACACAAATTACACAAATTGCAAATAAGCAAATATATGGATTCCCTGACTGCCAAGGGATTTTTGAAGATTAACTATTTACTCCCTAATTATACCAACACTGGCTGGCTAATGAATGAGGTGAGGCAACCCCCTTGGCTGATAATATTTGGGATGTAAAAAAGTAGGTTATTCCATCCCAGGAAAGTGAAGGCCTCATGGTTCTGGCATCTTACTCTGCAGATTTCCCATCTGGGACAGAATCCCAGTAGTCTATATCTACAGGAATGTCTGATCTTTTCAAATTTATTGTAGGACCAATGTAGAAGAAGGTATGAAATCAAATGGCTTTGCTCAGTGTAAGTTAAGGGTCCAAGTGACACAGATTCTTCCTGAAGAGGCACTTTCCCCCACTGTCATATCTGACTAATGTGAGAATCACTGACCTCTTAGAAGATTTCACTTTAGCTGTGAGGGACACTTTGTTTTCCTGCATCATCCAAGTGGCTTCCCCATCTGTGTCAGACCACACACCAGAGAGGAAGCTAGCACACTCCAGGTTACTAAGGTTTGGTGTTTCTGATTGGGAGCAGAAACTTGATTATAGGGTGAAACTGTTAGTCACTGCTGTGAGGAAACATCAGGCCTTGCAATGTCCTACTGGGTATTAAACTTTTAGTAACCCTCACTATAGTCTCTTGACTAGGACCCAGAAATACAGGGCAGTGTCTTACAAGCACTTCCAAGTATCAACATCCTGCGTGCTTAGCACCCCAAGATGGTAAGACACATTAAGCATTTTAACATAAAAAGCCTAAATGCCAAAAAAGGCTTCAGGGACCAAAGCTGCAGTATCATTGCATTCAAGCTAGCAAGAGAACTGGGACCATGACTACTGAATATGGAACTTGCCCTGTGATCCATGAGGTAAAATAGCAAATACATTCCTTTGATCATACCTTCCTTCACATTACTTTTGCGAATATATACCCAGAGATCTGATACAGAGGATCCAGACCATCCTAGACCCACAGCAGCTCCCCCACATACATCCCCCAGATTAATTCAGGATAATTATCTAGGTGATGAATTCTGCTTTTAATGAATTTGGAGAGATCAGCAGGACTTGGAGACACATCATTTGTGTACTTGCCCCCAGAGACCCTTACTCTAGCTAGCCGGGAAAATACAGTATTTAGGGCATGTATTCAATGTTTGTGACATTTACCTGTTGTATAAAACATTGCCAATCTCTCACTCACCTTTCCCTAATTGTTTTATTCCTCTTTCCATCTTTCTTTTTGTTTTTGACTTGTTCCCCTTTCTGTAGCCCTCTGCTTCAGCTTGAGCGGACTTTCATTTCTACTTTACCCCATGACTCTATCTTCAATACTATCTTCTTGGATGACCCACACCAGTAGCACAGTGCATTCCTATCCCCTGACTGATGGGCTTCATCTCCACCACAAAAGCGTATTGCAGGAGTATTAGTCCTGTATGGAAAATCAGACATCTGGTGATTACTCTTAGATCCTTATTGATTCATACAGGAAAATCCTGCTTATAGCCTGGAGCCTGAAAAGACTTCTGGAATTTGAAATGCTTTCTCCCTTCCATTTTAAGGGCAAGCAGCTGAAGAGACCAAGAATCCTGCCTCTCCTCACAAATATCTTGGCCTTCCAGATATTGACCTTACCTTCAGTTCTTGCAACTCAGCAAATGTGCTATCATATATCCCAGTATTTACCCAGCCTGTGCAATCCAATAGGCCACCTATATTGAAGGGGGTGATTAACATCTGAGAATGGATGGGAGGTACCCTTCCACACAGCCATGATAAATTTTTGGAAAGGAAAGGCAAGGTCAGAAAGGCTTACTAAACTCTTTGAGCATTTAAGTTTCTGCTTACCAAATAACTACCAGTATTGTTTCCATAAACCCATTTATTCTTAGCTACATGAATTCCCATCCCCATTTCTACAACATTAACATCTGCTCCTAAACTACATCTTTCCTCTCAGCTACACCATTTTCCCTCAGTAGTTCCAGTAATCCATTTCTCAAGTGCTCTTCTTTTTCTGATTGAAGACACATCATGCATCTTGCTTGCTACACCCCTCCCTCAGCTTCCACAGTATCCCCATCACTTGGCATGAGCTGTGAGTAGGCCAGAGTTTGAAAACTGCTACTTCTAGGTTCCCCCCAGGAAAAAAAAAAAAGAGAGAGAGAATCTACTTAATTAATTGCTCATAGCTTCTCTCATTCCCTGTCAGTTGCCATGTTCATGTTTGCTGCTGCTCACTCATCTCATTTTTAGCCAAACACAGCAGGAGCTGAAGAAATCTAAGTCTAGCAGACTTAGTACACCCCCACTTCACTTTCACTATCTCCATGACCTATTTTATTTTCTCTATTCCCTTTTTCTTCTCCTCCTTTCATTTTTTGGTGGCATGTTGTAGGTTAAGGGAAATCAAGAGGTAATTGGGACAACCATAAAGGAAAGTCCTCCAGAGGCTAGAAAGTGCCAGGGGGATGGGCAGTCCATCCCAGGATATTGTAATCTGTTATCCTATCCTGGTTTCCTGTATATCTCTATTTAAGGGAGTGTACAGCCAAACCTCTCTCTCTCCCCTCTCTGGTCAGGACGTGCACACTCTCATCTTATGGTTTGTGCAGGAGAGCTTTCCTCTTGGCTGGCAGTGAATTTCCAGCTACACAACTACCCCTGCTGAACCCTGCGGTAGACCTGAGTCTAGTGGGGCAGGGGGCAGGGGGGGAGCAGTTTGGCTGCTCTTGGGCCTGCTGAGGCTGAGTGCGTGGAGGTTTTCAGAAAGCTCTGAAGGTTTTGGCCTGGTGGCCCAGGTGAAGAACTGAACCTAATTGGTGGCTGTATGCCTTTTGCCTGGATACCTTTTGCATATATTTGTAAATAGAATTTCCATTTAAACTTACAATCCAGTGTGGAGCGTTTTCATTTCTTCTCTTTGGGAAAGGGGTAAAATATCTTTCCTGTCCTTTTGCGCTGGGCAGCTCCTGGCTCACAAACTAGGACATAGCATCATGAACTGTTACACAAGGTCTGCAGCAAACATGAGCTGGTCAGTGCTGAATGTAGGAGCAGCTCAGCTAGTGGTTTACATCTCATTGCTGCACACTGGACAAAGAGTAGAGATGGCTACGCAGACTGTCTCTGCAGCACTAGCACTAGCAAATACCAGCACTCTTAAGGAACACCAGATAAGATGTCCTTGGGAAAACATTGTCCAAAAGCATGCCTTCAGGAGGATGCAGCTACCTGACACCTATCTGTAGCAGGGTGTCCTGAGTTAACGCAGTATGGTCTCACAAGCCACCCCCCATCACACACAGAAGGGAAGGACAGTAATACAAAAAACATCTCTGGGTAGAGGTAAGGCGTTTAATGAGATGATATGATATACAGTTACTTTAGCCTACTTTCACAGAAAAGCAGAAGGAGCAGCAGAAGCCAAGCCAGAGATAAAATGGTTCCTCCCACCCCAAGCACACAGCAGCCAGCCCAGCAGAAAAAAACAACACCCCAAAACCAGAAACTGGAAGCAGCAATTGGAAACAGGACATCTATCATGTTACAAGCTGAACTTCAAGCCCCATGATATCTCCCTCCAGCCAGCATTTTCATTTTAAAGCTGGTATTGAATATTCATCTGCAAATTCAATTGGCCAAACCCATTACATTATGCATCCCTTATTCCAAACCACGCTCAGCAGCAGTTAACATCATACGTCATTCACTGTCCATTCTCACTCAAAATGAGATCTCTTTGTTGTGCACAGCAGACTTCTCACTGCAGACACTCTGGAGCTCCACCCTGTTCTAGTACAGTCTGGATCAGTCCATGATCAGTTCAAATGGCAGGGCTGTGTTTCCACCCTCAGGGCAGTCAGTTCCAGGTATACTGGACACCTCTTCAAGCAAAAACCAATCTGTGGCCTGAATTCTAGTGCTCTGCTTCCAACACATCCAGATGTTCTGATCCCGTCACACCGGAAATACAGATGGGTTCCACCCATTGTCGTTTGATGGCATCAGAGTACACACAATATCTACTAAAGCTTTATACTCTCGTAGGTTAAATTTACCAATCTAGTGGATCCATACAGAGCAATAAACCCAGTTGTCCGTCTCCTCCATCTGGTTGGAGGTAGGGCCCCTCTAATTCTGACTGGAATCACTTGCATCTTATGAAGATGCTTTGGAAATCCCTTCAGCAGTATCAGTTTTTCTGCTCTTTTGGGGCAATTTTCCACTGAAAACTGGGACAGAGCTGGGGAGAATTTCCTTGTAATTCACAGACTTGTGCAGCTAAGACTGAAGTGAGTTTTCTGTCCCACTTCCTCATGTCTTCCCCATGGTCATGTAAATAAAATCACAGAGTATACCACGGTGTGTACCTCCCAGATTCTGTCCCTTAGACAGGGAAACACCTGCTCCTCATGGCTGAAACATGGGACCATATAGGTTGGGAACAGAACATGTTCTTTTTGAGTTTATGGACTTCCCAGGAGAGTTCCACCAAAGCTGAAACACAGGCGTGGACAGAATTCCCTCGAATTTTGCACTTATTATGGGATGAAATTCCAAGAAATCAGAGATGACCGCTGTCCTAGGCTCTTACCCATACTCTCCCACACACCCTGCCACTCATAATTATCCATCCTGGGGGCAGATCTCCAGCTGGTATTCTTGGGAAAGACCTGTATTACTGTGGACAAGACCTGGCCCATCAACTGGGTGAGATTACATCTAAACCAAGTGGCTAGTGGAATCACCATATCATAACATGCCAGTAACCATCACAGCCACGTGATAGCATTAATCCATTCCCCTAAGGTGATAAGCACCACCAGGAAGAACACATCAAGTACAAGTACATAAGGTTTTGTGTAACGTAACAAGGGCCAAGCCCCAGCACACTGGCCTCAGCCATCCCCAACATACCACAGAAAGAAAAGAAAAAAAAAAAACAACATATGCAAAACTCTTTTAACAAGCCTTAATTAAATCCTCACATTATCTCAACCCCTTTTGTGCTGCTGCCTGGCTCACCAAAATCTACTTTCTTGGTTAAGACAGCCCACCCTTTGAGCCACACATTGGGATACCAAAAACAAGCACCCCTTCACACACAGATGGGGGGAGAGTGACAAAACCCCCCCTCTGGGTTGAGATAAGGAGTTTAATGAAACAATCTGATGGACAATTACCTTAACCTGCAATCCGCAGCAGCAGATGCCAGTGACAAAACAGTTACCCCCCCACCCCAAGCATGCAGCAGCCAGCCCAGCAGAAAGTACCAACACCCCAAAGAGGGAAACCGGAAGCAGTAACTGGAAACAGAAAGCCTCCTATGTTAGAGTCTGAACTACAAGCCCCATGATACGTTGCTCCAGCCAGAACTTTTATTTTGAAGCTGGCATGACATCAGTATGGTATTGAATATTCATCAGCAAATTGGCCAAACCCGTGAGACAGGGTTATCCATCTCAAAGCAGGACTCATCATTTTTCTGTCTTTCCTGTTCTAAGTACACAGTGCAGGGACTTCTGGTCAAAAAGCATTCCAGAATAAAAACCTAGTAAGTCAAGCTGGTGGTGATGTGGCCCAGTAGGCCATTGTGGGAATGAATGTGGGGGGAAAATAAAGAAGTCAAGTTCAACACTTTCTCTGTTTGACTTCAAATGCCTTGGGCAAATGGCTCTGTCTTTCAGGCTAGAGCATGTTCTAGGATGAAATGCACTCACATCTGACAAGAACACTCCTTGAAATGTCAAAGAGCAATAACTAGACAGCTAGATAAAATGCAGATGTAAGTTCTCCCATAACATCCTCATAGAAAAGTTCAGGAGATGTGGCATAGATGGCTGGTCAGTGACATGGATTGAAAACTGGATTCACAACAGAGTTCAGAGGGTCATCATCAATGGCACAGAGTCAACTTGGAGGCCTGTGGCAAGTGGTGTCCCCAGGGGATCGGTATTGGGTCCAGTTTTGTTCAATATCTTTATCAACGACCTGGATGAGGGCATTGAGAGTACCCTCAGCAAGTTCTGTGATGATACAAAACTGGGGGCATTGGCTGACACCTGTCAGGCTGTGCTGCCATCCAACGTGACCTGGACAGGCTGGAGAGCTGGGTGCAGGCAAACCTCATGAAGTTTAATAAGGACAAGTGCAAGGTCCTACATCTGAGGAGAAATAACAACAGGCACCAGTACAGGCTAGGGGCTGCCCTGCTGGGGAGCAGCTCCACAGAGAAAGACCTTGGAGTGCTGGTGGACAGCAAGTTCTCCATGGAACAACAATGTGCTCTTGTGGCCAAGAGAGCCAATGGGATCCTGGGATGTATCAAGAAAGGTGTGTGTCCAGCAGGTCTAGGGAAGTTCTTCTACCTCTCTGCTCTGCCCTGGTGAGACCACATCTGGAATACTGTATCCAGTTTTGGGCTCCCCAATTCAAGAGAGACAGAGAACTGCTGGAGAGAATCCAATGGAGAGCCACGAGGATGATTAGGGGACTTGAGCATCTCCCCTATGAAGAGAGACTGAGAGCCCTGGGGCTGTTTAGTCTGGAGAAGAGAAGACTGAGAGGGGATCTGATCAATGTCTATAAATATGTGAGGGGTGGGTGTCAAGTGGAAGAGGCCAGGCTCCTTTGGGTGGTTCACAGTGATAAGACAAGGAACAATGGGTTCAAGCTTGAACATAGAAGATTTCACCTCAACGTGAACAGAAACTTCTTTACAGTGAGGGTGACAGAGCACTGGAACAGGCTCCCCAGGGGGGTTGTGGAGTCTTCTCTGGAGACTTTCAAAACCCACCTGGATGCATTCCTGTGGGGACTATCCTAAGTGATCCTGCTCTGGCAGGGGGGGTGGACCTGATGATCTCTTGAGGTCCCTTCCAACCTCTGATATACTGTGAGACTGTGATACTTTCTCAGTCTTACATGGGCAGATTACAAGAGGGGCATAAAAGAAGAACAGTGTCACTTTTTACCAGCATGACAGCTTAGCCTAATATTACATACACTTCATGTCATATGCTCCGCTGATCCACTGAACAATCTTCAACATCATAGCTGCCTCCATCTCCACAAACAGCAGATTCCACAGGTGAGTGGGCTAGGTGTTGTTTCCCATCTGGCACGAAAATAAGGAAGTTAAATTTGGTCATTTACTTCCTGGTCTTAGACCTGGCCACAACACTTACTTTCTCCACTAGGTCTGCATTGTGCACCAACTGATCTGGTGTGCCCTCTCTGAAAACCTGTATGAGATCACACTCTGACAGAGAGATAGGCAGAGGGACAGCTTGTTTATGAATCCCAGTGGACTGAAGCAGAAACTAGATACCAAGTTCCTAAGGCTGTCACCAAATGCAGACTTTGGGAACATTACTGACCTGTACCACAGACTTCCTGGGTGAGGTGGCATCAGCAGTGCAGGGATTCTAAGTACTGGTCTCAAGAGCTAACAGTGAGTGCCATGCAGGTCACTGGTGCACAAATATCTCAAGAAAGTATATTGTGTAACTCCTAAGGTAACAGCCATGTAACTCATAGGTGGGCAGATAATCAGTACCCATATCAAGGGGAATTCGGTGTTTACTGTCTTGAAGGTGTTATACTCCTATTCCTGCCTAGCATGAACAGGGCCAGGGTTAACAATAAATGTTGAAGTGTGGGAAAAGAAATTTTGAAGGCTTGGAAAGAGGCATAAAATTGAGTAGACAGATGCAGAAAGAGTCAGTAAGTGGTTAAACAACACTCAGGAGGATGGCAAGTGTGAGACAGCCATGAACTGGGGATAAAGAGAGTCCACATGAAGAGACTGAAACCTGATGGAGAAGCCACAAAAGTAAGATGAAGCTGAAAAATGGCAAGGGTAAGACAGCAGGTCCTGGGAAACAGAAGGCTGGTAACTGCAAGCAGCACTGCTGTAACTGAGGACAACTGAGCATTTTGCTAAGACAGCATAGGAAAAAAGTCAGATTTTAGAGGAAAAGCTTGTGAGATTTGACAGGTCCATATGCAAGACAGAGGTTGTATATAGTAAAATGTGCTGTAATCTGGATGTCATTGTCAAGGAGAACAGCGGAAGTGGAAAGGTGATAAGAGAGGTGGTCTTGGGAAAAGGCCCAGATTTCCCACAAATCAAGTTCCAGATGTTGGTAGGGGATGATGGAAACCTGGAGAAATGGGGAGACACTGGAACAAAGAGATGGTAGTACAAGATGTTGGACAGGAACAGGAGAAAGAGAGCAGAGGGGGAGAACAGTTTAAAAGCACAGGAGAGATCAAAGCTGGTGGGGAAAACGAAAAGAGAGCCTCTTACAGGTGGCTAGGGCAACACTAAATATTCCTATGAGAACATTTGAGATTCTGATACTGAAAATAAGCTTCAAGAAAGTATTGGAGAGGAAGAACTTGGCAAAGATAGTGTGAATATGAGGAATGCAGGAGGAGTTTGTCCTATTCTGCAAGTTTGCAGCATGTGGAAGTGATTAGAGGCATGATTACAAGGCTAGCACTATGTAAGAGACATAGGATAATAACAACCAATGAATAACGTAGTATAGAGGAGAGCTGTAGCCCAAGGAAAAAAAAAAAACATTGACAGCTGCATAAGTCTGTTTTCTGACTAAGACGGAAAAGTAAAACAGCAAGTCAAACTGAACTTTTCATTGATTTCACTGGAAGTTTCTATTAATGACAGTTCCTCTAAAGAAGTCTTTTGTTTCACCTTTCATCATTTAAAATAGTTGGGACAGTGAAGTTGAAATCAAACCATCAGCCATGAAAAATGTGACGGACTTTGGCCCCAACTTCTTCAATAGAATCTTCAGAGGTTTTTTCCAGTAAGTAGTTTTAGCATCATGACTTTTCTCTCCAATTCAAGAAGAAGGACACTAAGTCTAGGAATTTTTTTTCCTCTCTTTTTTTCTTTTTCTCACTCAGAAGGAAAATTCTTCTTTCCAGCCAGTTCCATGACAGATTTCATTGATATTCTCTACTGGTAATATACGATACACCAGTTTGGCACCAGTTACTGCTTCCAGAAATTACATACCTTCCCAGTAGTGGCTTATTGGTTTATAATTCAAGGGTCCTTAGTTCAAACCCATAAAATGAACTCTCCCAAGTGTATCACTGCTAGTTGCTTCCCTATTAAAAAAAAAAAAAGAAAGAAAGAAAAATAGCTTAACAAATTGCCATGGGCCTACAGATAGCAGTTAACATGTTGAATAATAATACCCTTTTTTGGTGATAGTTAAGATTTGTACAAGAACTACTTAGGTGCCTAATAATCCAAGACAGAGAATTAAGTTATTTCTGGGGGGAAAAAAAAAATAATGACAACAACCTCCCCAGCCTGTGCATTCTTTCCCATTATCATAACTCTATTGTTTACAGCTCTGGGTAGTAACATACCTTCAGATCACTTCAGATGACATACATTAGCAACTCCACTAGGTACAGAAAAGCAACAGCTATCTCAGCTTCTACAAATCCCTGTAACACGAAACTGCGGTGCTGCCATGCCACTCCTAGCAGCACACCTGGGGCTCCATAAAGCTAGGAGATTGTTCCACCCTCACCTCGTCTGAAGTTTCTTTGTTACCTTGCTCTGGACTGGAGTCTCATACTGGTCACTGGCTGCAGGCAAGTCAGCTTCCCATGCTCTGCAATGTTTTCTGCAGAGCTGCTCTGGAGATTACACCAGTGATGGCATTTTATCAGTGCTGCTATGAGGTGAGTGCAGACACGATAAGGAAGTGTTAAAAGTCAACGAGGTGCCATTGACAAGGATTGAAGCTGGGCTCGCGCTTCCCCACCGATCATGTGTGTGCTGACACTACGCAGTCCAGTCGCCTTCTCACAGCTGCTGCCTTGGCAAGCAGCACCTTTCACCTTGTCTTTTCTGTAGGCTGCCTTCTGTGTAGCCAGCCAGCTCATCTCCACTGGAAGCTGCCACAGCAACAGGCCTGCCGAGACATGTTTTCTTATTAAACCCTCTTGAGTTTTCTAATGAGCACTAAAGATATTTTTCATTGTTTAAACACACTGATGGAGAAGTAGCCTGGTTGCTTCAGTTCTTCCCCACCATTTCCTCCAAGAAAGTAAAGATCTGCTCTCTGAAATGACTGCTTTCACAGGCCAGTTCTCATACATGCTGCCTGGAGCAGAGCAGAGCCTCCAGTGCCATGCCTGGCATATAACCCTGCTCAGGAAAGCCCCAGGGCTTGGGAAACTTGCTCTGACTTACAGCTTTGTTAGGACCTAAGTGTTTTCCCACCAAATTTTCAGGGGCATGTGAAGCTCATAAGACATTTATTTCTTTTTTGCAGTCCATCAGCTGGAACCACACGAGCAGCCAACAAACTGTAGGCTTAACCACATCACAGGATGATACCTGCTATTAGACACAAATCAACCTGACTGCATCCTTGCCGTGATGATCGTCAACTCCACATACCAACAGAAGAGACAGCCTAAATACAGACTGTTTCAAAACAGCCTGAAACGCAGGAATTTCTTTGATAACCTACATAACAAGGATCCACACACATACCAAAAATGCTCCCACTGCCTTAGCTACCATAACCAAGGCACAGTGGCTCAAGCAACACTGCTCTAGAGAGCAACAAACTCACCAGAGCACCACTAACAGGGTCTGACACAAAGCAAATTTCCACAGCCATTGCAGTGAGCTAAAGGACTCCATTAAATTCTCATGAAGCAGATGTGATTGTCACTACTGAACCCTTTCACAGCTGGTGCCAATTAAGTCCTTACCAGCAGCCTCAGCACAGAAGTCCAGGTCTGAAAGAAATTCTCTGTTCACCTCCAGAGAGGCCCTGCCTGTGCAAGGTTGAGATGCACCAAGCATTTAACCAAGCAAGATGCGTCCTGGTTGGATTTGGGGTGCCATGCTCTGGCACCCTGAATTTACATCCAGAGGAGGGAAGAGAGAGCTGCTCCTTCTTGGTGTCTGCTTGCTGGAAAATAGCTCCTGAGATTAATATTCACAACATGAGATATCCATGTTTTCTACTTCCTACTCTTCCTAAAGACACTAGGGGCAAAAACAGTCTCTCCTTACTCCTTGAGATTCAGGAAAAAACACATCCCACTGATGCACAGTGCAAGAAGTAGGCATCACAGCAGAGCTCACTGCTTGCTCCCAGGAGACCGTGCACACAGGTTTTAGTGCTGAGGGCATGGTGTCAGGGCTGGGGCAGCCCTCACCACTCCATACCATGCTTACATTGGCAAGCACTGCTTCCTGTGCTGTGCAAAGCAGATCTGGCGCTCCCAGGAGACTTAAAGACCCAAGAACATTGTTAAGGGGAGATGTTTCTTTCCCAGAAAAAAACAGATTTCCAGCACAGGAACTCCATCTAAGGCCACTTAGCTGTGGATGTTGTTGCCCTGTTTCTATTTGCACGGGGGAAGAGTCTGTGACGGTATCTGTGATGTGTGTCACTGTCGGGATATTGAAAAACAGCAGTCACAGGCTATATACAGTAAGGGCCTTACAGAAATACCTAGCAGATGCTCTTCCAGCTTAAACTGAAATAGTTTGTCCATTGTCTGTAATTTCTATTTCTCTCTCCACCCCACCCCTCAGGACAAAGGGTTTGTTCAAAGACAGGATTGTGCTCTGCCAAGTACCACAGTGGAAAACTCAGCGGTTTGTCCTGCTCTGGATTCTTCTCTTTTACATTATTTTTTAAACACACCCTTCCCCCAACCAGGGTGAAAAAAGGAGCCCCTGAATGAAAAAGGGCAGAAGAATGATGGGTAGGAGGGGCCCACAGAGGTGGGCAGATATACTGGTATAGGAGGAACACATCCTGGGGGGCTTCATGCTAGCACCTCCTTGGTGGATTTGAGCAGCCAGAGCTGCTCTAGCCTACAAGTTCCCCCTGGTGACCTCTTCATGGGGGACAAAAATGCTGGGTCCTTTGTCCTCCCTGTTTCTGGACACAAGTGGAGCATTCCTTCTCCTTCAATCCTATAATCAGCTGGGCTTCCTCCCTTGCCTGATGGTGCTACACAGCCCACAAAGCCTTTGCCGTGCAAACTTACGCCTTACCTTTTCTACTAGAAACATGTAGTTCTTCCAGAGCTTTAGCAGTTTTGGAAAGGAAAAAAATATATATATGAGGGGAAAACCAAGAGATTTGAGAACGGTTTCCTTTGCCCAACATCCTCTTCTATCATGGACCCTACAGCTGGGGCTAGGTGACTCCCCACTGGGTTTACAGGCTTCAGCAGTGCTTGCACACTGTGTTCCCCCTTGGATCCAAGTTTGGCGGCCCCCATCACCCACCGCCCCACAGCATGGCCACCTTCACCCTGGCTCCCGATGGGCACCCTTGGCTCCTGATTCCTCTGTGCCACTAGTCCTCAAAAACATTTTAGCCAGGGGCCTAGCGAGCTCCCCGTTGACCTAGCAAGTGCCACATGGGTGGTTGTTCAGTGTCTGCTCCAGCCCCGGTCAAGAGCAGCAGTTTGCCAGTCTGGCAGGCGTCCCTTCAGCATTTTCGCAAGAAGTTGCCTTACCTTGTTTGAGCTTCAGGGAGTTCAGTTTGGGGTGAAGGGTAGGTCAGCTCTTATCTCATATCTACACACACAAATGTAACTCTTTACAGTTCCCTTTCCAGATTTGAGAGTTCCTGCCCAGCAGCAAAGCAAGGACCACTGAAGCCTTGTAGCAGGAGGCAAACAGTGCCAAAGAGCCAAATAGATTTCTTTGGGACCCCCCCAGTCTTGAGGAAAATCCTGGGGGCATCTGACCTTTCTCCTCTGCAGCCTTTGATTCAGGCCTCATAGCTAGGGGAAGGAGACACGTTTCCCCTGGTCCAGGCTACTGAGAGCAGCCATTGGGTGATGCTTAGGGATGACAAGAGCAGAATGAAGCCCCACAGAGGCACCCTGCAGGCCCTGTAAGATTCAGCAATTGCAGAAAGCCAGACTGGCCCCCTTCTTATTCTGAAAAATGTGCAGCTGTGGTGGATTTAAGATCTTGAGCTACAGGATCTTGCAGTTTGTTTAAGCAAATACTTCTTTTGTCAATTTTCCAAATGCCTGTTCACACACAGACTGTCCCAGCAGCCTTCAAACATTCATCTATGGAGAAACTTTCTGGGAACCTCTGCCTGTATCATTGCATTGCCTTCTGCCTGTTTTAAGACCAATCACATAAATATGAACCCACATGGAAACGTAGCTGTGAAAGACTGTGTTCTCCAAAGCCTTGCAGAAGTATGTGACTTAGGGAGCCCTGCTCAGACTACTGCTGCCTTGTTCCTAACCACAGCACATCAGTCTCAGCTTAAAGTCCAAACTAGCAAATCACATCTATGTCCCTCACTGCTGGAGGCCATCACAAGGCAAAGACACCAAAACTGTGTGGGGGGTGGGTGGGAAGGGAATAGTGGAGTAGGCAGAGACAGTCAGTCCCGTGTGTTTTCTTTCCTTAAAGATAAAAATTTACCCCAGTCAAAAGAAAAATCAGGAACAATGCTGGAATTTTAAAGAGGCCCAAGCTGCCACCTGACTCAGCGTCTAGGCAGGATATCGATTAGCAAGGCTATTCTTTATTCCTCTGCTATTGTTTAAGACTGGCCTCCCTCATGACAGCAACAGGCATGGGAACACAGCAGCTTTGGTGTTAAAAAGCGCTTTTATCATTGAGCTGAGTAGAGGGGTCTCTGGGAACCAGAGATGCTGTTTCTGATAGTCAAGAAAATGCATTCAAACCTAGAGCCTTATTCTGAGATCTCTAAGGCCCTACTCAACAACTCTGAAGCACACCAACGGAATACAGCACATCCCCAGTCAAGTATTTCTTCTGATTTGTATTCAGGCTCTAGAGAATGTACTCACCTCTAGCAAGATGTGCAGAAAGAAAACATCTGTGCCTGCTAAAAATGCTTGGATTTTTCCTTAAGCCCCAGTAGCTGCTGCTCCAACAGACGTACCCACCGTGGTCTCAAACAAGCCCCACTGGGTTCTGAAAGTGGTGTGACAGCCTTGCAACTCATGTTCTTGTCCCTCCTCTTGAGCAGGTTTTCCTAGACAGCTTGGGCCCCAGCCTGCAATAGCCACCACAATAACACTAGTAGGTGAGGGTATCTCCTCCTTATTCAATAGAACCAAAAAACTGTAGGGTGGCATGCATTATTGCTGCTTAAACTATCGGGGTGCCTGCAGCCTACAAACAAACCAGCACAAGTCTCTACCAAATGAACTGACAGTTATACAGTTTCCTGGTAGCTCCAGGCAGGTATACAGCAAAATCTTTGGCTTCCTGGTAATTCTTGATGCATTAAAAAGAAACACACTTCAGCACTTGAACACATCTGAGTTGACTGAGTGGGGGGGGGGGTGTTGTCAAACAGTGACCACCAACCAGGTTTTTGGCCAGCCAACATATTTCTGGCTCCCCTCAGGGCTGTACAGATGCCTCCTCATTTTATATTCTTTGTAGGTTTGTTTTTCATTTACCGCAGAATTTCACATGTAACCACCTTATATATGCATATGGAGGTCTTTGTTTTCACCTATCCTTAGGAAAAAAATAAAAAAATTAAACTCCTTCAGGCACTGACTGAAAAACACCAACATATGAGTTCACTTCAACACCTCAAATGAAAGTGCACAGTGGAGAGTGGGTCTCCAGGTATCAGGCATGGTCTCTGTAAGCACCAGATATTTACTCCAGCATCTAAAAGCACTCTGCAACATTGCTTCACATGTAAGAATACACAATTTGGTAACAGTGTAACTGCACCATGTCTTTCTGCAGCCTTTGATCCTTCAGTTGCATTCTTTTCATGCATTTTTCACCTTTCCAAACAGTCAGGACTTGGCCAAGATTCTCTTTCCCCGGTATGACAAACAGACAACAAAGAAATCTTTGATAGGTGATAGTCTCCCTTCTGCAAGAACCATGTTAGCACACAAACACTGTTTTTCAGATATGATGGGCACGTTATCCCAGGACTGTTTATTCATACTGCCTCTATGCCTGCTTGTACTCAATGCCTAGCACAGAGCAAGCCATGCACCAGTTTGGGAAGCTGAGGCCCTGAGCCTGACTCAGTCTGCCCATACGGCACCACAGACAATACATCCTGGAGCCACCTGGCTTTGAGAAAACAAACCCTCCTCTGGCACTAATCTGCACATCGGTCCAGAGATAACAAAGTAGCTACTGCATCAGCTCAGGAGCTTTGCAAAGATATCCTTGCCTCACATGTGGGGCAGTCAGGAGTTGAGCAATCCATCATCTTACCCATTACTCCATAGTCCAAAAAGCAATCCAATAAACACGGCAGGTTGCAATTTAGAGGACAGCTCCTCTCTCCTTGAGCTCAGTGGCATGGTCATATTTTCACTGTTTACTTTCTGACCTTCCTCTTTCAAACTTAGCTTGCTCTCTGAGAGTGAAGGTCCATCTATAACTCACAAACTAAACTATCAGGACCAAGGCAGAGCTTCCAGTACGATCCCGCTATTGTCAGTACTGCTGTATGGCCAGCATGCTCCCTGGAAATTTCTCTCCAGGCCAACAATACTCTGCCAGGATGGTTCAGGTACTGGCCTGATGAATACAGGCTCCCATAAGTCAGTGTGGATGAAAGCACCTGTTTGGGGGCTGAAGGAACGAGAAGAAAGTGAAAAGGACATAAGCTGTGCCATGTCATTTGCTGTGAACACCATCAGAGCAGTCTTTCATCAGTATTAACACATTGCCTTTTCACCCCATATCGATCAAATCACAGATATTACCTGCAGCAATAAACCCCGTGTTTGGGAGATCACGCCTCTCTTCTCAGGGAGCTGGTCACAGAATGCTTTCTACCACTTTTCTATGTGTAGTTCAGCTTATTCAGGAGTCTGGAGCACTTAAAGATTAATATGCTTCCTCTGCTCATATTCCTAACATGAATTTCACCTGCCATCAGACTCATCACACTGCTTTGTCTCGTGGCCATTTTAGATTACTCATCACATGAGTCCAGGCTACAACCTTAACAGGACTTGGGGCATAGTGTTTCACAGAGCAGGAGAGATGGCTCTTCAAACTGCCTCAGAAATCCCCTGACACATGATAAAAAGATGGCAATGTATAAAGCACTTTTTTTCTTCTTTTTCCCTGGTTTTTTTCATTTTAGGGAACAATTGTTCTCTAACTGGAGTGGGAACTCAGAGACAAGCATAATCTATGTGAAATCTGGGGACAAAGTATCCTCTGTCAAGGGAGTTTCAATCACTGCACAATCTTCCAGAAGGAAACAAATAAATCCAGAATGCAGGAACCCAGATTTTAGGAGTCTTTCTCATTGAGAAAAGCTGGCCATGAAAAGAAGTGTTGATACACTTTTCTAACCAGGAAAACTTGAGAAACCAAACCGAAAAAGCTACTTTGACAGATCTGCACCAGGAAAAGCAAGTAAAATTTATTCTTAAGCACATAAGACTCTTCCTCAGCGAGCAATCTGAGCCCCCAGATTAGGAATGTTATTGGTGCCATGGAGCACATGTGCTGATGTATAATATTACTCAACAGATACATACATAGGTAGATAGATACATTCCTGCTAGCTGTGGATTTGGTCAGGTTCTTTTCCCTATCCAAAGGATTTTTATTTTAAAATTGTCTGTGCTCCAATGTGCTTTGGGACATGTCCCTTTATATATTTTTTTTTCCTGGCTTCAGTAATTTCCTTCTTACTTCAGTAATTTCCTTTTTACTTGATCATGATCTATAACAAATCTTCCTCCTCAAACCAAGGCTTCCCGGCCTCCTAAATAGCTTCATCTGAGGAATTTTTGAAAAATAAAATTAATCATTTCTCCCTTTACTACCTTTCTTGATAAGCTGAAGAAATCTTGTACACTGATATGTTTGCCTGTGTAGAAGCTGCTGCACTGACCTCAGCCTGTTACAAACCATCTGCTCCCAGCAACTTACAGCATAATTCAGGTGGGAAGAGACCTCAGGAAATTCTTGTTCATTGACTTTATCAGCCAAGACCAGCCTTTCTTTTTAGCACCAGTTTCCCCAGCAGCAGTTCATATTTAGTAGACAAACTAGGAGTCTTGCTTGGATTGTGGTACAGCTCAGAGGGCAGCCTATTATCACAGAGCAATTTGGAGGTTGCTCTATGTAACACAGAAAGCCTCAAACATCCCCAGAGCTCAGAGAACTTTAAGATGGTTTAAGGTATGCAAGTGGTGGGTTTTCTGTGCTGTGTCCCCGTTCTCCTGTGCTGCAGCTTCCTACCCAGCCCAGAATAAATTTCTCCATATTGACCACATTTACTATGCCATCATCTGGAAATCCTGCAGGGCATTTATGACCATCACCAGCTGGGTTCAGCAACTTGGACAGGAGGTAATAGCAGAAGATTGAAGGAAGCAGGAGGCCCAGAAGTTTCTATCTTTGGAGATGTCTGGCTGTTACCAAGGCCAGATAATATTAATGTTGGCATCACATTAAGTTTCTTCAACTCCATCTTCTTTTTTCACAGAAGAACCAGCACACAGCTTTGTTACACTTGGAAAAAAAATGTGAGTTCCCATCCAGTGCAGCACCAAGCAGATTGCCTGCACAAAGCAGGCCAGATACCACTCCACAGATCACCATTGACCTCTTTGTGGATTCCTGTAATGCTGGTTTATTTGCTTACACAGCTGCAGGCTACTATTTCACATCTCTTTGGTAGCTAAAAGATAATCTTGTGCCATTCCTCTGCTGGAGTTTCTACGTGGGTCCACTTTACAGAGTAGAAAATGATTATTTTAAATTATACATATATATTTAAGTGATTTATCAAGGCATCTTTTTTAATGCAAGGATGATCACACTGTTCTGAGCACAGAGGAAAAAATGGAAAAAATTGCTCAGGTGGAAGGACAGTTGTGTGACCACAATTGGAACGAATTTGACTGCAAGACTGGCTTGGATTTGCCCACACCTATCAGATAGGAACAGGAGAACTCTCAAAGGTTTTTGTAGGGAGTGCAAGAGAAAGTACCTTATGTATAGGCAGCTACAGGAGCTCCAGGAGAAATGTTTAAGTCAATTTTAGATTTTCTCTGGACTGTGGCACTTGGGGAGTTCTCCAGCTCTTAGGAATCTGATGGCATTAAAGCACCAGCAACTACTCTCAAGACAGTGTTCCTCATGTTTTCCAAACAATTTGGGAATTGCAAATGAGTGCAGATTTCTCAGCTCAGTAAATGTGATATTGCCTCAGCATTTTTCCCTTAGCTTGTATCTACTTCAAAGCCCTTTAGATTTTCTCCCCAAATGCAGCCATCCATCTTCCTCCAAAAAACCTTAGACACCACTGATTATTATCAATAAAATTATTGATGTTAGAAATGCTGGTGCAGGAAGATGAGGCTATTCAAGAACATTTTACCAGATGTTAGTTGAGCAAAACGGCATCATTTCATGCAGCACATCGCAAAACTTCATTCTTCCCTGCTGTGTTAAATTGTTACTTTCCCTGAGAGAGAAACATGGTTCTTCCACAAACTGGCCTGAGAGGAAAGCAGGGAAAGAGTGGGAATAGCAGACAACGTCAAGGCCTTCCATTTTCCTATTCTCTGCTTCTTGTGAGCAATCTTGCATAGCTTTTAACCACTGCTATTCAGACTCTGAAGTGCCCTTTCAGTGGGCACGTCCTGTGGTGTCCCTAGCTTGCTGACAACACTCCTGAACATTGCGTGCATTGTCACAAAACCAGTTTTGGGTTCCTGTTGATCTGAAAGAACCAATTTATTTTCCTCCTTCAACAGGCATAGTATAATTACAGGAAGCCCCCACATTATACCGTGTGGGTATCACATGCCCAAACCATCTATCCTATTAAAGTGCTTTGCTTAAACTTCTCTGTTTCTCACACACACAGAAACCCAAAACCCAACCAGGTAATTAATGCTTATTAATAGGTATTCTTGTCATATCTCAGTTAGGAGGAGGGGTGTCTTTTTTAAGGAAAATAAGTTTCAGTTTTCTCACCAAGAAGCCAAACTCTGTATTTGAGTACAGAGTTGCAAGAGTCAGCTCAGAAGTAGAATTTATAGCTACTTCAACTTATCTAAATCAGATTTAAACATCTCTTCCTTTTCCACCATTTTAAAGACAATCATAAAAATCAACAAACAAACACACTCCTGTGTGACGTCACTTACTGGTCAGATTTTATCACCAGGTTTCTGCAAGCAGAGTGCAAGCCCACTTTGATATAACCTGCCAATCACCAAAGCAGAGACATGAAAACCCAGCAGCCCACAAATGAAACATCTCACTACAGGCTAGCATATATTTTTCTCTTGGGTGTCTCATGATCACATTTCACACTTGCCTCTGCTAGCATTAAAAACATGGAGTTACAGCATGCAAACAGCATGCAGTACCTGGATGGGGCAGCTGACAGATTCAGAGCACTGTGCATTGCGCTGTGTATGAGGAGAAAGGAGAAAGAATTTAAATGAAATTAAATGGAAAGCTAAGTGAGGAAAGCCCTGCATTAGGCCATTGGCAGGACTTCAGTGCTCAGAGAATTTCCTAGCCTCCTCCCCATTCCTCAGAGCATGAGCATTGCTTGTGGCCACCTGGGGAGTCAGTGTGGCTTTCTGTATGGCCTGAGTTGGTTGCTGTGGAGAAGCAAGGGCACTCACTTCCTTGCTTTGGTGGCTGTAGGTGACTAACACACACACCTGTTTCCTCTGCAGGCTGTCACCTCTTCTGGGCAGGAGGGACTGTTAGAAAAAGTCAGTCAGTTGTTTTACTAGGAAACCCAGGTGTCCAGAAATGTAAATAAAGAGATTTGAATTGACCAAATTCTTCATCCTTCCAGAAAGCAAAACTGGATACAAACATTTTTCCAAGTGTTCCTCTAATGGATATTCAGGATAGCAGGCTGACAAGTATACATGCCCAGCGCATCCCTGTGAATCTGTTTGTCTTTATGCAGTCACACAGAAGGTGCAGCAGGGCTGCCTGCTTCCCTTGCACTATCTGAGTTGACCTCATGGCAAGAGAAGCCTCTTGTAAGGCATCTTCCCTGTGCACTGCACACCACAACATTGCTGAAAGTTAGTCTGGTTCATGAGCTCTTGTCAACACAAGAAATATAATCTTATTCTGTGTGTGCATGAATACTTGGGTTTTTAACACAGAATGTACCTTTCTATTCTGCTTGGGCCAGCAGTGTTCTCCCTACCCCTCCATTTGCTGTAATTTACGTTGTCACAGAAGGCTTCAGAATCCAGCCACCACACATCACAAAACAGGTGGGAAGAATTATTACTCTTAAATTTGTGCAATTAATTACGTTCTTAATTTTACCCCAGAGGGGATGTCTTGAAATGCTTTCAGATCATCACAAAAGAGAACAAGCTGCCTGGGAGCAGTAAGCACCATCTTCCCATAACTCAGGGTATTTACTTTTCAGTTTCACTCACCACCATTCAAACATATGTCACTTTTTCCTCAAATCCTTCTACTGTTTCTTCCTTTGAAGCTATCTACTAGGGAAAGCTCTAGAGACCTTGGTCTTCAGAGCAGATTCAAGTCCTGGTTTTATTTCTCCCTGCAGAGAAAGTATAGAGTAGACTGAGGACACTACTGCAAAACAACCTTGCTTTATGATGAGACATCTGCCTGAGATTCTTTCCACACTGGAAAAATTGCTTAAGGAGCCTTTTTCTAAAGCCTCAAGCTTTAGAGCTGGGAGATCTTGCAGCACCACAGTTATCTAACTCTACCACTGGAGCTCACATCCCAGGAACTGGGTGCTGGCAATGGCACCACAGAGCAGCATGTCACATCCTTCTGGGGCTGAGAGGTCCCCAGGCATCTATGCATCCAGCCAGCTGGTAACCTCTGTTATGCCAAAAGTTTCTGAGCAATCATATTGGCCTCTGGTAGAATGAACAGGAGCTTCAACAATCTACAACATTTTCCAGTCTATGACATTTTTATAGAGAGGGACCTTTACCCACACGAGTGGCCCCAAGCTGTAACTATATCAAGTTACTCACATGACCAAGTCTTTGCAAGATCACAGCCTCAGGGACTACTAAGAGTCCAATGATTCTGAACTTCTGACAAAAAGACTCTCACAGCACACATTTAGGGTTGAAAAACTGCTTACCAGAACAAAGTGTGAATTAAGTACCAGTCCAGATGACACAGATGCCAAATAAGTACAAGTAAAACATTTTCCACTGCCAGAACACCATCATATGATTTGCATGTGGCATCCCTTCCAGCAGAGACAATTGAGAAGTCTATGGACTAGCTGCTGTCTGCCTTGGAATTCCCCCAGCAAAGCTGACCTGGTTGGCAATGTAAAGTGTTTAACTTCCAGGCTATTAAATCTCATTGAAATCAATGCTGCTCCAGAATGTACTTTCAGTAACTTAAATGCTTACAGATTGTAATGAAACAGGATGCTGCACTGCTCCATGTGCTTCTTTGACTGATTTGTTTACTAAGAAAGTATTTCAGAGAGACAGAAATTAGAAAAATCTTCTAAAAGTAGGAACACCTTAAAAAAAATGCAAGATTGTTGCATTTCCATTAAAACTACCAAGTTTAAGACTTAGTTTTGTAGGCCCTTCCAGAAAGCATGCACTCACTTTGACCCTCTTATAAGCTTCTAACCTGGAAAAATCAAAAGGAACAAATAAACCAAGATCTTCTACCACTTGCCAATACAAGATGTATTATTGCCCTAGGCCTCAGAGAAAACTGTAGCTTTGCATTCCCACTTTTAGTTAAGCTAATGAGGAGAAGAAGGAAGAGAATTTTTGAGGTGGACTCTTCTTCCTTTCATCTGAAAAGTGGTTACTGAGCTGTTCAAAGCTTGTGTATATAGCTCTGAGGGATCAGTACCTCTCAGCATCTGACCTTCTAGAGACTACTACTGTGCCATAGAAAGGACAGGTGAGTTCTTCCTATATGCTCCCTGGAAGCAGTTAAGAGAGGGCCCTCTCAATAAGGGATATGGCTTTGCATTTACAGAGTTTATAAATGCTTCTCAGATACTTCTTTCATTCTCCTCTTGTTTCCTTGCAAACAATGAAACTCCTTTAGAAAGGCTCAGGCAGTACAGACACATTCTGCTTGTGAGCCTCCTAATTTGGCTGTCCATTCTTTTCACCAGCCACATGCCAGCTTGTTTTCGGTGATGTAATGGCACTGCTACTTTGGGGGTAGTTGAATGGGGAAGCAGACTGCAGCTGCTTTTGAAGGATATAAGTATTTTTACAGTCAGAGGGCTCTAGCAGTCCAACAGGATCAGGGACACCTGGGCTCTATTCCTGGCTCTTCTGCAGACCTGCCACATTGTTTTGGTCCTTTCAGTATCTCTAAATGAAGACCTTTTCCTGCCCAATTTGTAAACTGAAAATTTAAGCCACAATAAGGAATTTGGGGTGCTGGGGCTAGCCTGTGAATGCAAGTCTGGGCATTCATTTGATAACAAAATCGCACGAAAGCCACTGCACTGGTGAACACTACAAATGGCTCACAGGCCAACCTTACTCACCCCATTTACCAGTTAGCCATCTGCTCCCTTCAGATATTATTTTATGGTTTCCCTTTGTTTTCACTGAGGCCTAAACAGGAATGAAATTGTGAGTCTTGTCGCTAGCCCTTTTAAATAAATAGCTCTGCCATTGCTCTAATGAGTTTGACAAGTTGGTCTCAGGCCCTGGGCAGGAAGCTAATAAACTTCAAGTTGCTTTTCTATTGTTTTCCTAAAACAATTTGACTTCCTTTCTGATAGCCTCAAATTCCTTCAATAAAAATAGAGTAGCTGGGAGCCAGAGGAAGAGCTGAACTTGAGCCAAGCTGTGCTTACAATGCCGCCTGCGTAAGATCACATTTTTATCCTGATCCACGAAGACTCTTTAAAAGAATAGCAGGCAGACAGCTGCCAGTGCATGTCAGGAACAGCTTGGGAGCTAGTCTCCCTAGCTTCGGTCTTCCAGGCTTGAGGGAATCTCCAGCCAGTGAGAGTGTCAGACCACAGCAGGAGGCTCAGCTC
Organism: Indicator indicator; assembly: GCF_027791375.1. NCBI lineage: Eukaryota > Metazoa > Chordata > Aves > Piciformes > Indicatoridae > Indicator > Indicator indicator. The sequence continues at coordinate 98,655,638 of NC_072010.1, read as the reverse complement.
CTGAGAGCTGACTAGGGTTTGCTTACCCTATCCAGAGTGTCCTCCCTCAGATACGGATCTCTTCTGAGAGGTTAACATTGACAGAGAGGCGGGCTCCAGCAAGAACAAGGCACTGTGCTAAAGCTCACCCTTCAGTCAACTTCATCTGCTCCTTCCTCTACCTGTGCAGGTTCAGCAAAAAGAGGTAAAGGTCTGCTCTTTCTTTTCTTCTTGCTTTGGGAAACATGGATACCTATATATGTATAAACACATGTATTTTTGTAAAATAGCAATTCATCTAGCTGAAAGTGTACAGGACAATATGACTGTCTGGTGGCTAAGCAGATGAGGACTTCTTGCTTGAAAACAACTTGCTGATCTTTTGGACAAATCCCTTACTCTCTCCATGGTTTGGTTCTTCCACCTGTAGTGTTTGTAGGAGTTGTAATTACACTATCATTTGCAAAGCACTTCTCAACTACTCAGAGATGCTGCAGAGTTGAGAGTGAGAGAGTGCTGTGCTTTGTTTCCAGTAACATAAAGCTGACAACTAAGCATTTACTTTGGGATAATTAGTCATTTCTCCTCAGTGAGATGAAATCCTCTTTAGAGCTTTTCTTGATGACAACTGACAACTTTACTGGCAAATGAGAGTCATAGTAACATTTCATACCTTGCTGTTTCTTGTTTTCTCTTTTCTCACTCTGTGCTGCTTTGGTACTCTGGATTAGGAAGGGGGAAATGTCCATCTATAATGGTACGATTCAGGATTTCTAACTAAATAAGGAACTGTGACTATAGAACTGTTTTCCCTCACTTGTGCCTGTCGCCACATGCTAGTCTTGTTCCCTTGGGCCCAGCCTGTCCTTGGGAATTTGCCTCCTGCTGGAGGATGCCTTCAAGCTGTCTCTAGAGGTCTAATGTATATCAAAGAACTTCCTTCTCCCTCCTCTTTCAATCTTATCCATGCATGGGGATTTTAGATAAAATGTTTCACCAGGGAGCATCCATTGGTGCTTTAGAGAAGGTACTAGAGGTGCCCGTCCAATGTGCAGTAATATGAAGAATCAGAGTAAGCGCAGCACTGTGCCCAGGCATCAAAGATGAAATAGAGACAAGAAGTTTTTATCTCAAATCCTGGTGGGCGGTGTTTATTTCTGAAATAATATCCACCCCAAGCACAAAGTTCTCAGAAATGACAAGACGGTCTCTTGAAGTTCTCAAATCTCAGGAGATCCTCTACCTGCATATGAAGGAGCCCAGATGCTCCAAAAACATCTGTTTTATGTGAAGAAGCTCTTTCATACGTGAGCTCTCATCTGTACTACTGCATAATTGCAGCCCTTCGCCATGCATTGTGTTAGCTTGCTCTTTTTGTTTGTTTCAATCTCTGACACAAAATGAATCTTCCATTAAAAAGCCATGGGATTGATGCCAAAAAACTCATCACACAACTCTGTTCAGGATTTACCTGGCTTCTGTGTGAAAGGGAGCAGCTCTGATAAGGCAAGTACAGGAAATAGAATGAAAAAGGGACCTCTTGGCTTATCAGTTTCAATCTCTTTGAATAACAGGCATGTACAAAACAAATGGCCTTTTCTAAACTTACTAAGCTCTGTCCTAAATCTCATTAGGTTTTCACTCTCACTTGTGCTACTAGAATGCTGTTCCAGCACCTCATTCCCTGCTCTGTTGCCTAGAAACCTTCTGATTTCCAACCTAAATTCATTCATGGCCAATTTATATCTATTTATTCTTGTGCTGCATTGTCCTTTAGCTTAAGCAGCTCTCCTCTCTCCCTAGCACTATTCCAAACCCCAATTCCTAAAAGTATTTATAGGCAGCAAATCTCTCCTCTCTTAACCTTTGTTCTTCCAGACTAAGTAACCAAGCTCCCTTATAGTATTCACCCTGCAGGTACATCACATCATGTTTTAATTACTTTGAGTAGCTGCAGTAGCATGAAGCTCAGTGCAAACTAATTAATGCAGAAAAGCTCAAACTAGTACCACATAGGTCAGCTCAAATGTCTCTCCACAGTCAGTTCTGTTACTGATAAGGAAACATACTCTTGACTGAGAGACACTCTCCATCCCCCTGATCATCCCACTGCCTCTCTTTGCACCTGTTCCAGGCTGAAAAATATTGTGATGGGGTCTCACATCCTCTTGGACAACATTAACCATACACACTGCAACGGGATGTACTACTACATCCTGAAAGGTCACTTGTCTTTTTCTCCCCTACACAGCATTACTGGTTCATCCTCCTTTGGTGACTTTCAGCCAGGAGTTTCTCATCTTAGTCCTGCCAACTAGAAACTCCCAATTCCTGAGAGATTCCTGCTACTCTCTGAGCAACCAGTTCCCAGGGTTTTGCACTCTCCCATTTAACCTCATCATCTCAATCACTGCAGTCGCAAAGAGCCTTCAGCTCTCCTAGTGCTGGAATCCACCTCTGCCCTGACAATACCTCCCAGCTTTGTTTCATCAGCAGACTTCATTACCATTTCTACTTTCAGTGCCAAGGTAATTAACACAAATATTAAAAAAGATCAGTCCTAGGAGCAATCTTTGAGCAGCCTCACTGGAAGATAACTTCTCTTCAACCTCTTAGGAACTGGTGTCTCAATCCTGTCAGTCTCTTACCCGCTTGAGGATTTCTCTAATAATCACTGTTGTCTTCAGCTGAATCTTCTCCACTAATTTGCTTCTTCTGGGACACCACATCATGTCTTATTAAAGTCTAGGTATATAAGGTCTACTATGTTTCTTTTACCTAGAGGGTCAGGAATCTTACCCCAAGAGAGCTAGTTGAGTGAAAGACGATACATGTTGTCCTATTTTTTCATTACTTCCTGGCTTTATTTCTCCTTTCCTTCAAAATCCATTCCACAGCATCATAAACTGCTGACATCTGCAAGCTGCATGTGGCAAGATGTCAGCTGTTCTCATTCCCACTGTCTGGGGGAATATTCTCTTCCACTTGTTCTCCTCACTCAAGTCATACATGTTTTGCATAGTAATGTCTTGGGGAGGGGAGGAAAAATCCTTCCCAGTTTACCAGTGGGAAAACCAGCTGTGGAGCTGGAGAAGCTGCCATGACACCTCTGTTTTTCGCTTGAAGAGGGTGCAGTAGAGAAGAGAAGGGATGACACACTGAGTGGCTGGCTGAGGTATCTGTGCTCGCCTTTCTGTCTTTTGCCTCCCTGTTCGTCTTCACTCGCTTCTTTTCTGTGCTTGTAAATACTCAAATATGTACCATCACCAAAATTAAAAAGAGCTTGGAACTGTTACCTCACGTGAGTGATACATGTATTGGACAGGAACCTTCTCCCCTCCCTCATTCATTCAAGAGAACTAGCCTGTATCTGCTGGATTCAGAGATTAACTCTGTAGGACATTGTGTGTGCCACTCAGGAGCAATACTAGGGTAGGAAATACAAAGGAGCAAGCAGAGAGAATCAGACCTGATCACCCTGAGTGTTCAACAAATTATCAGCCATGCAGGACAGGGATTACTTTTCAGACAGACACCTCACTCGCAGGGCCTGCCTCTCTATAGCATGTGAGAAACATTTGACAAGCCTTAGCTAGCCCATCCCAGCACCATCTGTAAGCTAGATCTGTATTATTAACACATTTTTTTGACCTTTCTATGATTAAATCCTTGACAATTTCACTGGCATTAAATCATCAGGACTAATATGAGAATTACCCCAGAGAGACAGAAGAATACAATGATATTCTCCTTCCCATGAAATTCTACCACAGGTATACACCTGCCAGGTAGGAGAGGGAGAAACAGCTCCTGAAACATTCCCATCACAGAAGGCCTTTCAATATAGTTAGAAATGAAGTAGCAGATGACTACAGGTTTCTCCATACCAGGAGTTTACTGAGCTACTATGGGAACTTACTGTGCACTATATATCCTACACTAACCATCAGGGAGGACTCAGCCCTCTTGAGAAGGGGTCACATTCTTCACTACAGGGTGAGAGTGTCCACAGAGGACACTCTTGCGGAGGTAGTCTCTGCGTAGCACTGTCCCTCTGTAGGCTGGCTTTCAATCTTGTGACTAACAGGGATACTAAAATAGTGGGAGAACAATGGTTAGATCAGAAGAGTCAGAAGAGTCAGCAGGCCTGTGTTTTAGTCTCTGAACTGCTTTTGCTTCATGATCTACACTAGCTGCTGCATAGTAACCACAGGGCAATTATGTTCTGAATGGGAAAGATCTAGCCCAGGAAGGATTGCTGGAGGAACACCTGCCAAAGCTTGATCAGAGTAAGCAATTTCTCAGTGTAGCAGAGTCTTCTGTGCAAATCTCACTCTCCTCACCATTTCTTTGAGGCCAGCCTTTTTCAAATCCAGAAGGCATTTCTGATTCACCATCCTCTCTGCCGCCTGATGTGCAGGCATCAGAGAAATACAAGACCTTCAGATACTTGATGTGCCAAAAGCACGTTTTTCAAGAGACCCAAATGCTCATGCACCAGACTCTGTGTGCACGGGGAGGTGGTGGAGGGGTAGTATGTCAAAAAACACCTCCTGTGACAGGCACCTCTGGGATAGGACTGCAGCTATGCTGGGCTGCTGATCCAAGCCAGCAGAGCAAGCCCTATGTTATTCGAAGAGGTGGAGGACCTTCCCAGGCTGGTGTAACTGTGTGGTAACTCTGTCTCTCTTCATTTATGGAAGGCTTAGACCATGGCATGTTATCTGGGGGAGGAGGTAAAAGGAACAGCAGTGGTGGCAACTGGAAGGGACAGTGTGAAGCCAGCAGCGAGTGCATCCTGTCGGCATGGGGAGGGTGGCACAGGCAGAAGCTGAAAATTGAGAGGGAAGAATGAGATCCATGGTCTTCAAAGGAAAAACAACAGGAAACTAGGTTTGAAAATAGAAAGATTAAGGTGAAAGGGGTGGCAGAGACAAGAAAAGCGGGTGAAGAAGGAAGAGGGGGGAAATGCAGAGAGGCAGTGGGGAAAACAGAAAGTGACACAGAAAGGGGGTGGAGAAAAAGAGAGGAAGAGAGAGAGAACCATATTAAAGGAGTAAACCTAAGCAACTGAGAAGAACAAGGATTCCAACTCAACTACAGAAAGGAAAAGTTCTAAAGCAAGGAAAGGAGACAGAAGACAAGATACTGGAAATCAGGTGAGTAACCATGAGGGCGAAATAACAGAAGCATTGATGGCAGATCAAACTGTTACACTCAAGGGGAAAACAGCATGAGGGGAATGAAGGACTTGGTGAGGCGGAAAAAGAAAGGTGGCCAAAAATAACTTAAGAACTTTATATTTTCTTTCAATTTCTCTCCAAAACATTCCCACTAGTAACAAGATGGGCTTGGGATGTTTTAAAAATTAAACTCTTGTTGTCACAGGCAGCTACCAAAATTACAAGAAAGCCTCCCTGCAATGAATGTGGATACTGATAGACTTCAGCGTACAGGGAAGCAGCGTAAGAGCCACAAGTATCCTCAGACAGCAAAATGTGCAAATTGCAGTTTCTGTCAGATCCCGTCTCAGCATGCTGTCAGGCTGCTCTGGGGAGATTGGGGAAGGGAGCTCTTACCTATGAGAGGCTCTCAGAGTACTTTATCAAAAGTCTGCGTGGAACACCCATATTCCAAACGCACAGGATGGTTTCAAAATATTGTAGTTTCTTTTCCTTCAGAGTATTGCATCCTGGCTGGTCTGTGACATGGAGCCTGGGAATGTAACTCAAATATAGAGAAGTGCCTTGCTCATATCTCCCAGTCACCCGTACTGTGCACGCCGTGAGGGGAATGCCTTTCTCCTCCATCCCAGCACTGCCCAGAGCAGCTTCAGCAAAGAGGCACACAGACCTAGAGGGACAAATGCCCTCTCCCACTAGCAGCTGCCGCTTCTTTTTATTTGCTTTCCTAAATTTTTTCACCTTTTCGTACTTGGAAATTTTATTCAATTACACTTCCTTAATTTAATACTTCTAGTATTGCCACTGCATGTTTCAAAGAACATCTTTGTTTGAAAACACAGTAACCCTCTAGGTCCACCTGGATAGAAGCAATGGCAATAAATGTAAAGGTTGCCTGCTAACGGCCATCTCTGACCTATGGAGACTCCTTTGATTTTTCTAAAGGGTCATTTGGCTAATGAGCTTTGTGGCACTCAAATTTTAACAGCTCAGGTAAACTGAGGCAGTGCTTGTGTCCCTGAGTACTTCAAACACCTTCAGAGGATCCTCTAAGTAGCATTTTTGGACTGATCTCAGCTAAAAAGGTCACTGGCTGTAAAAAACTTAATTGTTAAACAAAACTTCATTGCTTAACTCTTTCTCCATGCTAACTAAACCTATCAAACCAATTTGGTGAAGCATTATGCATGAGAGGTTTTTCCCACTGCTGCCTATGTGATCCCCTCTTTAAGGCTAAAGAACTTGATGCATGTAAAATATATGTGCATGTATGTGTGCAGATATGTGCAGGTAAAACTGTTTTTCAGAAGCCTCATAGGATTCAGTTTTTGCACCAGAAGCTAAACAATTCTGCATTTTCTGGTCTCTTCAAAATCAACTCTGAAAAGAGCACAGCAGATTTCTAACTTTCTTTCCCCTTTCCTTGGGAGTAGAGCAATAGTCTAGGAGAATTCCTGGGGCTTCAGGGTTTAAAATACATATCAGGCTCCAGTCACTTGGGAACTATGTTAAGTATTCCTGCTACTGTAACTATTTAGGGTTGTTGTTTTTTTTCCCACTCAACAGTATATCATATCACAATATTTTAGTATTATGGGCTTTCACATGAAAAATTTAAACCTTGCCAGAAAATACAGAACTCCATACCCTAGCCTCTCTTCTTCTCTTTTTGACCTTCAGACAGATTTCACACATTCTGCACGTTTGCCCTTCTTTTCTGACTTATCTTGCAGCATTGAAAATAGATGAGAAGGAATGAGTAATTCAGCACTATACTATGTCATTAGGGAGCAGATTTCAGAGACTGCTCCACACCTCGGGTGTTGCTGTATGAGGCACAAGGACAGAGGCTTAAAATTAGAAATAGTTCCCAAGAGGCACCAGAGGAACTTCAATCCTTGGGCTAAGAATTCATAAAGAGGTGGGGAAAAAAATCAATTTTATGGCTATTGATAAGCATCAGAGAAATCTCCATGAACAAAACTCTAGCACACAGCTATTTCCTTAAACAAAGAAATATTCATGCCACAGAGTAAGTAATGAGCATAGAGATGCATGTTTCTAAGTGTCTCTAGTGTGTTTTTAAAGAGGGGTCAGTGGTTTTTAATGTAAGAACTAATGGGTTTACACTTACATTTTCATCTTTCTTCATTATCTTTGTCATTATGGACATGCCTTAAGGATGGCTGAAAATTTCCATACAAAACTTCTTTCCCTTAGAAGTAGAAAAGCTGGCAGATGCCTTGGTCAGGGCACAGGGTCGCTGGGGAAGTGAAGCAGTCCAGCAAGGGTGACTGCTGCAGAGCTCCATGTTCTTCAGCTGCATTTGAATCTCTGTGAAGAAGGGAGGAAATAGTGAGATGGAAGAAAAAGTGTCTCCAATTTGAAATCAGACAAAGCTATCCAAGACAACTGGAGTTAATTCTTGCTTCTTACTCCAGTTTCCTCTGTCAGGATGGGGCAAATTGCTTAAGACATACTTCTTCACATATGGCCCTTCAATGGTGTCGCTAGTCTTCTGGATGTCTGATTTTTAGATTCTGGTCCACCTGATGGAAGTGAAAAACTCTCCCACTCCAGCATTAACCAGACAGAGCTTTGCTTTGAGCATACACCGTACAGCGTGAGATACACTGAAAAGAAAGCCAGATTAACAACATCTCTAAACAGCTTCCAAAATCAATGAATATGTTTATCTTAATCTCTCACTGCTTTAGTTCCTCAGCTATGAAGTTGATCTATTCTATCTCCTCACCTCTGGGTGGTAATAAAAATAAGTAAATTAATAATTGTGAAGCAATCAGATACTGTTGTGATGAAAGCCAAAGGAAAACCCAAGAGGAAACTAATAATTCTGTCTTTAGAACTGGACCTGAATAATGTACAGTAAATGAGGCACAGGCCACCCACTGAACAATGAGGAGAAAACAAAACATTGAATAGCTGCTGTTCAAGAAAGCCCCAGCTAGACTGGCACAGAATAAGGCAGGCATCCTGTGCAAAGAATAAAGTGACAATATAAGGATGTGGTTAAAGACTCATAGCTATGAGGCAAAGGCACAAAGAGATTGAATTAAGATTACTGAGAACAGTAACTCTAGCATTTCCTAACTTGCTCCTTCTGGATTTTGCAAATTTAATATTGGTTGTTTTTAAGAGGAGGGGGAGGATGTGCATGTATATGTGCATACACTAAGTATATAAAAATAATCCTCTCACAAATTATAGCAGAGTTTACCAGGAACAAGAAATTAAATACTTGAGGCAAGAACACAGCAATGAGGCTAAAGTGTGAAGACAATTCTAAAGATTTTTGGAAAGAAAGAAAAGAGATTTGACAAGGTAATATTAAGTGGGAAGTAGATAGTTAAATTTGTCCTTTCTAAAGCTGAAAGCTTTAGCAGTCTGGGTGATGTAAAGACTTAAGTGGTCAAAACTGCAAAAAGGCTGAGGCAAAGCTTTTCAGGGAGAGTTTGGCTGTAAGAGGGCAATAGGCAGGAAGGCAATGGGGTGAGGGAAAGGATGGGAAAAGACTGAATGAGAGCCCTCTCCTTCTCCTACTACCTCTCCAGTGTGTTGCATTTCAACACTATAACAAGTTGCAGCTTGTGCTCTCTATGTATCAGCCTAAAATCACTCCTATATTGGGTACAATATATTGCTGCTACATTGGGCACATGTGATGCCTGCCATCACCGCCGTGTCTCCTTATACCAGACTCCTCCACTGGCTAAGCAGTGATTAAGATCAGTTTCTCTCAGCAGAATTCAGGAACTGCTTTATTACAGGAGTCCCCACATTTCTCAGCACATTTGTTTTCCAAAGATACCCTGCCCTGGTGGGCAGTCCTCACTCCTGTATACAGCACTGCCCAGTTTAGCGTTAGCTGCAAATTCATAAAGGTCAACTTTGCACTTGAAGGATACAAAACAAAACACAACAACAACAAACAAAACAAACATAAAACACTCTAAAGAGCAGCAGGCCCTGTAATCCTGAGCTGGATGCTTTCTGTCATGGTAGTTAAGGTGTAAATTGAATAATATCCATCAGCCTCTTTGCAGCATTTACATCAGAAAGAAAGATGGTTTGTTTGTTTTTTTTTTCTAGCACAAAACTACAAGCCTTCATTTAGATTGTCTCAAGTCTAGTTTTGTCACATTTGTTCAGCTCTCTACAGACTCACATGTCTTTAAGGCACAGAGATAATCCCAAAAGAATTAGAGGGTGCTCCTTGCATGCAAAATGTAGGTCTGGATACCACTGCCACATAACTATTTGTTGCAGGCTGTTTAAACACACTGAGGCAAATTCATGACTCAGCTTGACTCATCTGAGTTCAAGGTCTTTTCTGTTCTTGGTCTCCTGCATTTACATCAGGCAGAGGTTGGTCCTGATGTCCAGATACATGAAAGCACAATTTGACTCTGGCCAAGGAGGAGGGAAACTAACATTAGACAGCCTGGATAGGCAAACAATTTAATTCAGCTAACTGGGAGACTGCAGTTTCCCCACCATCACTTCAGATGAAAATATTCTACATAATACTGTCATCTCTGTGTGTAACACATTCCTGATGTACACACTTGAAGGTGCTGAGTGATTTCCTTCTGTCTGTGTGTCTATGTGCGTCAGGGGAGGTGTGTGTTCAGGAGGTGACAGGTCATTCAACTCCATTATCTCCTCATCCCCTCTCTTTTTTTTTTTATGAACTCAGAGATTTTTCCACATTTGGAGAGGAGGGGGATAGCATAGCTCCAGAAGGAATTGCTGTCTGCAACTGCAAGCAGAACCAGTGGTCTGCATACAGCATCACCCTTCCAAAACTTTCAATGAACACAGGAGAAGCAGAGAAATGAGAAACACGGAATGCCTGTTTTCTAGGACAGGAGCTGCTAACACAGAGCTCTGTCTCTCCCATGAGATCTGACCCTTGGAGTCAAAGCAACTTTCCCTGATACTGATTCAGCACAGACTTTGAACTTAAGGAACTAGAAAGGAACCTATGCAAACATGCCAGATTTTTTTTTTTTAATAAAGCATAAAGAAGTACAAACCTATTTAGTCCAGATCCACAAATCAGAGTTACAAATTTGTCTAACGAACTGGCCTGTTTCAGGCAGAGACTTCTAAGTGCATATATGCAGACATGAAGCCAGAGGGATGAGGCTTGGACTACAATGCCTAAAGAGTCACTGTTTGTTTATTGTATACCGGTATGACAGAGCCAATGTCAGTAAACAGTGAACAAATTTATACGTGCTGAGGTGGGCTTCAGCATTGATCTACATTGCAAAGCTCTGAAAAGCCTCTGGAATCACACCTGTGCTGGACAATGCATTTCTAACTTTATTCATCACTTTATGTCATAAGCCATGTGTCCCCAAGATGCTGCCTGAGCAGGTCCTGGCAGCAAAGAAGCACTGTATACATACACTCAAAAGGCTGCTCCTTCCTACCACAGCTGCAGGCTCTGTCAGCAGCAAGATATTTTCTTAGAAAAGCACCAAGAAATGAGAATCTCTGGTTCTCCCAGGTGTACCTGCTGCAGAAGGATAGCATGAGAAGGATTTCTTTCAGTTGACCAAGACAACAGTGTCTCAGGGCACAGGAGAGAAGGGCTGCAGTTGGAGAAAGCAGATATTCTTGTGCTGTAGTGTTGTGCTGTTATCATCAGGCCTAAGAGGACAGAAAAAAGGACACAAATTTGCAAGTCACAAAAAGCCTGAGCTCTGTCTCTAGACTGCCATTGACACAGTGACCTTGAACAAGAAATCTGCCCCTTGTGCACCCCAGTAATCACCTCCTGCAAGATAACAATGACAGCATCCACACTGCATGGGAGGCTGAGGCTGGACTACTAGCAGGGGGCTGGAGATCCTTAAGTGAAGGTACAGCTGTATAGCAAAACTGCATTAACTAACCTCCATCTCAGAGCTGAAAGCATCCTTCCTAAGTGTCTACAGGCTTGAGAGGCCAGTTATGGAATACAGAGACTGGTCAGATCTGTCTGCAGTCTGACAGTTGTCAACATACAGGAAAAGATCTCTGCCTGCCTGCCACCCACACTAGCTCCTTGTGCCCCATGCTGGCTTGGACCTAGTATGAGTTGACAGAGATGGAGGAAAGAAGGCCACAAGGAGTTTCTAGGCAATGACCATACCACAGGCTTGTCTGGATGGTCCACTGCACAGAGCTGTCACTTTTCATGTGCCCAGTACCATGTGCCCAGTAGAGGAGACGGCTGCCTCCCCATTTGGTAGCTCAGAGAGTCATAGGGGATGGACTTTTTGCATGGCCACCACACAGATCCCTGTGTCTGGTATGTCAGTCTCTTCAAAACATCTCAGGTCTCAGCCTTCCAGTTATCTGATTAACTGTCAGATCACACATTTGTACCCAACTGAGTGAATCACACACGCAAATTGGGCAAAAATACAACAGCTCTGACTTCATTACTTTTCCCTTCACTGGGAACCATGCTTCCCACACACAAAGCCTTCCTGGGAGAGCCTCTCTGAATGCCCTGGACCTGCCCAGGAGAAGAGGTGCACGCAGCAAGGGAAAGCAGAAACTCTTACAATCAGGCTCTCCACTTTATTTTAGAAACATCCTGCAAAGATGGTGACCTCCTGTCACCTTCCTCATGGGAAAAGTTAGCATGAAGTGTCAAGCTCAGCTATTTATATCACTGCTGATAGGCTTGCCTGTCTTCTAAAGAGGAGAAAACTCTCTCCCTAATAAACCCCAGGGATAAAAAAACACATATGGAAGATGAGTGCACAGGGACAATCCTCCTGGCTCACTGTGAATTTCCTAGCTGTTCCTCAAAGCCCTGAGTAGTCTGATCAGAACGAGCCCACTAGCTGGAGCAAGCAGCAGTGACGCAAAGTGCTCGCTGGTCCTTCAGGGATTGTTGCTGCATCACCAAGAGGATGGGCAAAACTGCTCCAAGAGCAACAGACACTTCCCCTCCCTCAGAAAACGGTAGTGCCAAAAAGGAATAGCAGAAAGCAGCCCATGGCTGGCAAGCCAGCCTGGCATATTAGCAGGTGCCATCCCCGCTGGGGTATTTTTATCATGGAATTTGGCAGTCACAAGGCAGCCCGGAGCTAAGTGGACTCCACGCCTGGCCTGCAGTGTGATACTCGGTTTTCCCCAGCTTTTGTAGTGTTCCAGGTGATGATTAAGCTGAGACAGCCTTGTTGCTGAGTTTGTGCCAGGCTGTGCTGGTCTTTGTCACATACGCATTTCCCGGTGCCAAGATCCCATGACTGCACACAGCTCCTTTGTTGATCCAGCAGAAAGCCATCAGCCAAAAGGACGGCCAGGCAGTGGCACAGGCCAGAGCTCAGCATGAATATGGATGGTTGCTGCCGAGACCATCTTCCCTCAGGTGCTGAGACTTTATAAAGATATAGAGAGGCAGTTTTTGCTGAATCATGCCAGAGTTGGACAGGATTTGTGCAAATTATTACTAACTAGGAATATAAAAGTCCACAGATGCTCACACACTGAGAGGTCAAGACATGCAAAGACATAGTAGTCTGGGAATGAGAAAAAAGAAACCATATGGAAAATTCCCAAGAATAGTAAAGCTCTGAGGAGAAAGGCTAGGTCAGAGGCAGTTCTACGTATCCAGGAAAAGCTATCAGGAGGAGACAACAATCCTTCTTTTCTTGCTGGCAGCAGAGAGCTGGATGCCCACTTCTATTGATCTAGAAGGCCCTTAGCCTGGCATTGCAAGAATAGGTCACTAATGGCTAAAAAAGTCTAAGCCAAATAACACTGCTCTAGGAGTGAAACTACTTCTCTTGGTTTCTAAAACTCATTTTCCTGTGACCACCTACCCTGATTCTGATTTATACTCTCTTGGAAAATTTTGTGCATGTGTGAAGCAAGTGAATTACTGTTATTCTCGCATCCATTAACTCCTCTTGCACTTACATTTCCTTTACTTTGTGTTCTGTACACATTGACTCTTAAAATTTGCAAATGTCTAAGTTTAGTAGCCTTCCCTAGGGAAAACAGCCAATAGCAAAACCTCAGACTACCAGCACATGGTAGAAATACTGAGAAGAGGTGCTCAGTTTGTGACTGCACATGTCCATGGCAGGAAGGGAAATTCACCCTTGGCACAGTTAGGGAGAACTGTACATTTTTACCCTAAAAAACAAGGTGGATCAAGAAAAGGCAGCTGTCAGCTAACAACAGCAGGAGTAATAGGGGCACCTGCAAACAACAGAAACTCATCTGGAAAAAAGAGGACCCCCACCGTTGTGCATGCGGTCTTAGAAGGAATACTCCACATGTACAGTTGTGCTACAGCGTATTGACATTGGATGCACCTGCACACAACTCTATGCAGCTTGGTGCCTTGTCTGCACTTGGAAAAAAAATAAATTAAGATCCCTGACTCCGTGCAACTTTCTATAAATATTTCCCATCACTGCTTTATCTGGAAATATTTAATCCCCGGTGTTCAAAGAATGAAGCCATATCTTAATTTCTCCAGAACACAGAAGCGGCACTAAAGCCATTTCAGAGGCAGACCCACACATTCACCAGTTTTCACCAGTGCAGGCAAGAGAAGTCAGAAAGTCTAGATGATTTTTTTGTGTTACTGCTCCTCCAGTTCTAGGCTGGCAGCTGATGAAAGCTTCTGCATATGTCAAGCAGGCACCAGAATCTACACTGGCATGATCACAATATGCTTGCCAAAGCCCACCCTTTGCTTCCTGGTATGCCACTTCTTCCCCCTCAGACAAAGACGGGCAGTGGGGCAGGAAGTGGTCACCTCCCTGTCCCCTTACCTGGGCAATACTCACCCTTCCAGAGGGCAGCCCTCAGCAGCACCAAGAGTGTAAAGATTCACCTTTCAATTTTTGTCTCATATATCCTTGCAGGTGGACACTGCCTATAAACAGATGATGGCATAAATCATTGTGCATGCTCCTTCATTAAATTATATCAGTTGCATAAATACAGAAGGGGACATTGGTCCCCCAACAAGCATATCTCTCTGTTCTCCAGCTTCTGCTCACAGGAAACCTACACAATACTGCTGCTGTATTTTGAGTTTTTAACAGTGTCTATTCTCCACAGACATTCTTTACACAGTAAAAATAATTGGCTCTTAAAGACAAGACAAGGGACGATAAAGAAGGAGAGCTAATAATTTGGTCCCTACAGCTGATTTACCTGGTCTAGTACTTTTAATATTTCATTATGATGATTAGTAAGTTTTTAATTTATTTATTAAAAGGATATTTTCAAAAAGAGTGACTGTAGGAGTCTCTTATCTCCAAGGTAATACTACACTTTATAGCACCTAGTGCTTAACTCATGCACAAGGGAAAGCTTTGCAGTGCCCTGGGAAGGCAAGCATGGTGAGTGTAACTGGATCAAAAGGTTGCTCAAGTCACTCACACAGAGCCTGACAAAATTTTATCTTTTTATCCATGAGGTTAAGTGACTTGGTGAGAAAGAGTCAGAGTAAGAAGCAAAAATTAATTTTGCTCTCCTACATCTTCACTTTGCAATCTTACTGTCAGTCTGTCAAACCTTCCCTCTCATCAGACCACATACCAAACAGCACTTCCCAGGAGCATCTGGTCCTTGGGAGGCATTTCAAAGGAGGTTTTTTCTTTGTCTGTTTCATTTGAACTGTGAATTTTGACTCAGAGCTTAAGAAAAGAGGAGGGAGTAAGATCCACCATTTAGATTTTGCAGAAGTTCACTCTCAGAGAGGCCTGACAGGGTGGCAGCGGATTAGGTTTACTGCACTGGCACAGCTTACCAAAGTCTTTACACTCCCCAAAACATTTGCCTCTTCTAAATGAAACACTTGCAACTGGCAACACTGCAAAACCAAAGCAAAACCTATGGGCAATGGGCACAAGGGCAACAGAAAAGTTTTCTCTGCATTTCTTCTGTGGTGGCATCAAACTCAGAAATTTAAGTCCCAAGCTGCAAGCACTTCACGTTCCAGGTGTCGGTGCAGGTATTACACAAAGACAACACAGGAAAGTGCTGAGCACTGCTCAGACCAAGCTGTAGACTCTAGTTTCATCTCCTAGGGGATCGGCCTATTAAAGGTTCCCCAGAGCACAGTTTGCAGACAGATGAATGCTGCATTAACTACACAGTCCACAGAGGATGCAATATGCAGACTGCAGCAAAAGGACTTTCTGGACCAAGAATAGGTCTGGCTCAAAGTTTTGGCAACCCATTTAACAGGTTGTAGTTGGGTTACACAAAAAAGATCACTTTTAGTTTCAGTAGCTGAATTAAAAAACAACAACCAAAACCCCAACACATTGGTTTTGTTGGATGTGGAACAAGGTTTTCAGCCAACCAGATCTCAATCATTTCAGGGCAAAGGAACACATTTCCTTTGACAGAAAACAGATCATTTCACTCCATGCGTCCCTGGTTGTGTATTTGCTAATCCTCTTTAGAACCACTCTCTTCTATTTTTTCCCACAGAGGCTGTGTCCAATTCTCCCTTCAAGACTTCCCTTTCCACTTAGTGAGCAGAAAAAATGGGAGACTGGAGTTTCCTGGGAGAATTCCTTGAGGAGGTCCACAAACACTCCACTGTGGTGGGGAAGGTCTGGCTGACTGTGCTCTTCATCTTCCGGATGCTGGTGCTAGGCACAGCAGCTGAGTCCTCGTGGGGTGATGAGCAGTCTGACTTCATGTGTGACACCCAGCAGCCTGGCTGTGAGAACGTCTGCTACGACAAGGCTTTCCCCATCTCCCATGTCCGCTTTTGGGTCCTCCAGATCATCTTTGTCTCCACCCCATCTCTGGTATACATGGGCCATGCAATGCACACAGTACGCATGGAAGAAAAGAGGAAGATGAAAGAGGCAGAAATAGAGGCCCAGGAGATGAAAAACAGTGGTGACACATACTACCAGCAGAAGTGCTCCATGGCAGAGAAGGCTGAGCTGTCTTGCTGGGATGAATCAGGAGGCAAAATCATACTCAGAGGAAGTCTGCTGAACACCTATGTCTACAGCATTTTGATTCGCACTGCCATGGAAGTGGCCTTCATAGTGGGACAGTATGTCTTGTATGGGATCTTCCTGGAGACGCTGTATATCTGCCAGCGGGCACCTTGCCCCCATCCTGTCAACTGTTACGTTTCCCGTCCCACAGAAAAGAACGTCTTCATCGTCTTCATGCTGGCTGTGGCAGTGCTCTCCCTGTTCCTCAGTCTGGCTGAGCTGTACCACTTGGGCTGGAAGAAAGCCAAAGAGAGGTGTTCCAGGTCTTATAAACCCAGTACCAGCACAGTCCCTGGCAGACTGGAGTCTGCCCCACAAGTAGAAAGGGCCCAGATGTACACTCCTCCCCCAGATTTTAACCAGTGCTTGTCAAGTCCCAATGGGAAGTTCATCAGCCCCTTCAGCAACAAAACGGCCTCCCAGCAGAACACTGCCAACTTTGCCACTGAGAGGGTCCATGGCCAGGGGGATGCTGCTGGTGAAGGGTCCTTCACTAAGTCCAGCTATGCAGAAAGTCCAGAGGTGGCCAATGAATGTGCAGCACCCACCTTCCCTGAGAACTACTTCAATGAGAAACGTCGATTCAGCAAGGCCAGCCGTGCCAGCAGCAAGGCCAGGTCAGATGATCTGTCTGTGTGACCTGTCTCCAGGAGGGATGAGGAAAAGGAGCAGTCGCAGTGCTTAGTAAAACTTCTGCAAAGTGGACTCCAGACTCTTGCCACGAACCTCTCTCTGTTTTAACATCCTCTTGGCTCCTTTCCAGTGAACACCATTGTTACATTGCAGACAGCACCTCTCACAGCTTAAGGCAGGGGCAGCCACCAGCAGACACACAATGAAGAGAGGCAGCAATCTCAAGATGCGAAACTCTTGTCCGCATTTTCATCAGGGACCAGAGACTCACTATTCTTAGCCCGGTAGAGCACAGGCCAGCGGACTCCTGAGGCTGCCCAGCAGGTATCCACTGCGACACTGTATTCAACAGACTGACTGGAACTCAACCCCCTCGCATCTTCTTTGGTGTCTATTCAACATTTGCTACATCAGCTTGGTAAATATATTGAGCTGAAGCTTTTCTCACCTGCAGGGAACAGAAACACACCAGTAGGCTTTCTGAAAGAAAGACTTTCTCATCTGCTTTGTCCTCACTCTTTCTAATCCTCCCTTTTCCTGTCTGAGCCCAGATATTTTCTACCAGTTTACCAATACAATAAATTCTACTTGAATTTTTGACACTGTATATGTAACTCTTCCCTATAAATAAGGACATCTGTGATCCCTCATGCACAGCTGCCTCATGTCTAACATTGGAATCCCTCCCTCATTCCTAAGTCAGCACATCAACTGGCCCCAAGCACAATGCTTAGATGACCGGTTGATGAAGACTAGGGAATTTTCCCAAGATATTTATGTCATCAGTTCTAAGCAAGACAACCATTAACAGAAATAGAGACTCTCCTGTGAGAACAGATATCTTACTAGTAAAACAGAGTAATTATCATGTGGAAATAAAGTGAGTTTCCCTCTTTTTTAAACTCATCTTTCACCTGAATGCTGCTGAAAGGGTAATACCAGCTGCCAATCTGAGCTAAAAACATCGTCTGTTTATCTGCAGAAGAGGTACAGCCCATGTCTTCTCCTCACAAACCTACCAAAACACTTCAGTTCTGCACTTCACTCATCTCTTGACTGCTGTCTCAAGCCTGCCTGCCAGTGCAAGCCAAGATATTTGTCCTCACAGCAAGTCACTGTTCTGCCACCAGCGTCATCTTCATCTCCACTCCATCCCTAGCACATATGGCATAAGAAACCACCCATGGACCAGCTCTTTCCACCACTGCAGCCTCTCAGAGCAGCCATTGCACAGTGAGTTTGGTGAGTGAGGTCTGTAGGCAGCTCCCGCTCTGTCTTCTCAGTGCAGTGCTGACTTCCCTCTTTTAAAGAGTTTGCTAAACAAAGCTAAGCTGCTCCCTGTTGTTTACCCTGCACTGCCCTTTCAGACATGGGCCACAGCTTCCCAACACTGGACTGCAGAAGCGAATGGCCAGGGAGCTGCTTATGAGGGGACTGAGCCATTCCCTCTCCTAGGGCCACTGAAAGGGATTGTGAATCCTTACTCCTGATACATGGTTAGCTTTCGCACAGCTCTCTGTCCACAAACACACATGTTCACACACAGAGGGGGGAAACCACGTTTTTGTTTTATATATGTGTATTTTTTAATCCTGAAAAGACTTGTGTGCTCTCCTTAACATGAGATTTTAGTCAATCGTGCCTAGGTTTTTCCAAATAAAGTTCTAACTCCATCTCTCCTTGTTGATGTTTCTCTTCTCTCGTGTCTGAGAACGAGCTGCTAGCATTGGGCTGCCTGCCAGCCTTTGTTGCTCAGAGATCACAAAAATTCCCATTGCCCAGACTGGCAGGGATGAGGGGAGGGTTCAGCCAGGGGGATAAATAATAAACATTTGGAAATGATTGATTGACTGGCTAGCAGAAACTCCCTCCAGTTCCCTTGCCGGCCTCTGCATTATCAAGGAAGACTGGGAAGAGATGGCCAGAGAGCAGACCTTCCACACTCTTGCAATGGAAACACTTTCTTCTAGTATCCCCCTGGCACACCTCTGCACCCAGAGTGACCACCTACAATGTTAGGCCAACTCAGCTGGAAAAGGGTGGCAAAACCTGTTCCCTGAGCATCTTATTGCTTGTCCATGCAGTAAAAGTGCCCTCAAAGGAATTTTTAAGAGGCAAAGTCTTGAGAGATGTTGAGAATCCACTGCTGTCTCTGCAAAGTGTTCCAGTGGGTACTCAGCCTTCTTAAGACACAGCTGCCCAGCACAAATAAAATCCTTTCTTCTCCCAGCTGATGACTGCCCTCTGAGTTTCATCCCTTGCTCCCACTTTCTGACTTTCACAGGCTCCCTCCTTCTGACCTTGGATCCCCCTGTCCACTCAAAGGAAATGACCTTCCTTCCTTTCTCCATACAGTATTTCATCCCATGGGACTCTGCAGGCTGGGAAGCTGGAGACCAATAAAGCACTGGGTCTGAGCAAGAAGCCTGAGAGGAGGCATAAGGAGTGAAACTGGAATTCAAGGAGGACACAGGGATAAGGACTTTCAACTGTGCTAGAAACTGCAGGGACCCTTTAAGATAAAAGGAGCCCAGTTTTGGAGGTTTTCATCCCAGAAGGGGGGATGCCACAGCCACACAATGAAGCAAGGAGGCAGGATTACTCCTGCAGGCCTGGAATTTTTAACTGGCATGTGCACAGCCATAAGCATGTCTGCCCCTTAGGGCGCCACCTTGCTGGGAGACATATGCAACGGGTAAGATCACAGAATCACAAAACTCACAGAACTGTCCTCAAAGATCATCTGGTTCCAACCCCCTGCCATGAGCAGGGACACTTCACACTAGATCACTGCCCTCAGAAAACTGGGCTGTTGAGTGGTATTACCATTTCACAGGGGCAAGCACTAACCCAGGCCTCATTCAATAAACTCTTTTTTGTCTGTAACAAGTAATAGACCAAATGTTAAGAACTGTGAGCTACAGTCTTTGCTGGACAGCAAAGTACAGTCTAAAAATAAGGGCAAAGAACTTCTCTATGCCATTTCCAGATCTCCAAGATCCAAGCGCATTCACCAGTGATGTTTTGGTGGTCTTTGAGACCACAGGAGTACAACCAGCCCAGCTCTCTGTAACCCAGCCTAGACCATACGTGCATCAAAGCAGGTATATCCCTCTGTCACTCATTTCTTAATAAATCCCTTGTTCCATCTTCCAGGTATAACAAGTAGGGAATATTTGATGGATGGATGTTTGCACTGCCTGACAGACCATAAACTTGTGATTCTTGGAATCCACTGTCAAGGCCAGCCAGGCTATCACATCACAATAGGAGCACATTTACTTCAGCCAGCGAGCAGAGAGGCTGGCCTGTCATTTCAGACAGTTGTTTAATTTATTGCTTTGTACCAGATGGATGGACAATCTTATAGTTGTGACCTAAATCAACATTATATATAAGCTTCAGCCCTTGGATAGTCACTTAATCTTCAAATGGCAGCATTACAAAGACAGTGCTCTGAGGAGGGAGAGAAAAGAAAATGTGAGAGCTTTTCATTCTGCTGTTCTCCCTCTTTTCTCCAGTCTTACCAGCTGAGGTCTGCTCAGCCTCTTAAAAATGAATTTTCCAGAAATACTGTCCCCAGTCATCAGCTTGGTTGGCACACCCCAAACCATTTCAGCATTGCCTCCTCTGACTGGTGTCTGAAGGAGCCAGAAGTTAGTTCTGATCTACAGCCTCCTGCTGATCAGCTGCCAAGCCTAAGAGAGGAGAACAGGGAAACCTGTGTTTCAACAAGCTCTTAAAACAGAAATAATTAATCCTATAAAAAGAAAAGCTATATTTAAAAATACATAGAATGCCAAAACTAACAAAGTAACGAATTGCAAAAAGGTCATGCCTGTAAGTCCCTCTCCCCAAACAGCATAGTGGGACAGCTGAGTGGGCTGAGACAAATGAGGGAGAAATTGAGAGAGGTACTTAAAAGTAACGTCTGATGTAGAACACATGGGTTGAGCAAGTGGTGGGTTTTTTTTTCTTTCAGAATACCTGAACAAGGCAACATTCAAGCAAACTCAAAGCTGGTAAAATTTCAGGTGGTTAAAATGGAACAGGTAAAAAGATGCCAGACTACACAATCTCCCCTCAAACACTTTTCCACTGAATATCACTGAGACCAAGGAATTAGGAAGATCCAAAAATCAAATAATAAAAGCACTTTGTATTCATAAGAGCAAGAGGATGCTTCACTGGGCTGCAAATGGCCAAAGTATGAAGGATAGAGAAATTCACAATTCAAACAATCAGTATAATTTCAGAAAACCTGGCCTACAGCAATGGCAAATACTGCTAACTGCCAGTCTCAGCAGGAGATGTGGAGGAGCAGCTCTCCTGCCTCCCAGGAAGCCTAGGTCACAAGAACCGCACAAGAACCGCTGTCCCCAAGCTGTCCCCTCTGTCACTGCTTCCTTGGGAGGCTCTCAGTCTGGCCAAAATGATGCGCAGGCTCTTAATGCACCTAGACTCAGCAGGCTCCACCTGTCCCAAGGGATTTTGGCACCTCATCCCAGCAGGGGTTAAAGTAGAGGGCACTGCACAGGGCTGATGCCAGTCTTTGCACATATTAGGAATAAATACCAACACTTTGGCGATTACGTTGCCAGCTGCAGCAGGGGATTAAGAATGAGGATGGAGAGAAGCAGCTTCTTAAGATATAATTTTTAGCTGGAAAAATTGTGACTTTGAAGTGCAAAATTAACAGTTTTGCTTTTCCCTTAAATGTTTGTTGCTTATATGGTCTAGATGATTAAAGATCTTTCTCAGAACCACAAAACTGTAATACCACATATATATATATATAACATTGTCAAGCAAATCCAATGACAGAAAAACAATCAAATGCACTTATAACACTTACTCTAGCCAAATAATGCAGAAATGCTTCATTTTTTCCTCCAGTGAACATTGCTTTACATTTTTTTAAATTAATTTGCCAAGACCACATTCACATACCACCACTAGTTTCCCACAGACATTTGAGCAATTGAGTTTGACAGGCACCAGAGTTCTCAGAAAGTGAATGCCAGTCATGGAAACAAAATTTTAAATTCATATGGGCCAATATCTACCCCAGAGGCAGCTGTGTGTTCCTCCAGCCATCAGTAGAGCACAAACAGTATTGCATAACCAACTCTGCCAATCACAAACCAAACAACACACCTCCACTGGAGACTACATGCAATAAATACACAGCAAAAGATGCTTTAAAGACAGTTATGTATTTGATCAGCAGTAGCAGACACCTGAGTGAACCAGGATGTACTGGCTGATGGAAATGGTGGTTATTTCAAAGGCATTTTAGGTCCTTGACGCTACTTCCCAGGTATTGTCTAATACATGGCTTGATGCCTACTCAGGAATGTCACAGAAGAATGGATGTGGATAAGGAGTGCGGAAGATCCTGCTTCCTTGGCTCCTTGCAGAGTTCCCATGGGAAGGTTTGAGTCCTTCAGCAGCCAGTCCACAAGTACACCATTCACCCATTTTGTGCTCACACACAGAAGGTTTCATAATCCCCTTGCAAGGTCCTACGCTTCCCAAGCACAAATGCAGCAAAAGCATGGTGAGGGCACTGCATTGCCAGCACAGAACATGCTCCCCGCTCCCCAAACACAGTTTGTCACACAGAAAGGTTTTGCAGCCTGCCTACTAACACAAAACACCAGCCTCTGGAACTAAAGCAATATATCTCATTTGGCAGCAAAATGTGTTCCGCCAGAGAGCAAAACTCAGAAGAGTTGCAATATTTACCTAGTCCTTTAAAATTATTTCTGGAGGAAAGGCTTGTAGGACTGCTACATTAAAGACACTTTCCTCCCTTGAAGTGGCTACATCTTAGCAGCTGATTAGGCACTTCTTTCTTTTTTCATTTCTGTATTACAAACTCTGTTCAGACAGCCCATGACAAGCAACAGCCCAACTGCAGCATTTGCCAGAGCAAGACCAAGCCCCTTACAGACCACAGTTATCTCCTGAGAGGACATCTCTATCTCTTGGGGCTGGATCACAGCAGTAAACTGTTCAGGGATTACTCTGAGCTGGGTTTTGTGACTCACTCTTCCTATGAAAGGAACTCCTCTTATTGCGAGGTTAACTTAGATAAGAAGACCCAGGACAGATGCAGCCAATATAGAGATAAAAATGAACAGTTAAGGACTCTTTTGAGAGTTAAATTTTCTTGTTCACGTTGGACATGACCCTAACCTTAAAAAGGCACGTTGGTGATGGTCAGCTATATGACAATATAAAGAAAGCAAAAGACACATCAAAGTGATTTTCTTGGAAACTGGGTATGAGTTGCTAGGACAGCATGTTTTTAATAGAAGTCCCAGCAAAACCCAACACAGTTGTATTCAGCTGCACATAGGGTTTCACTTGAAAGCATGTTACCCACCAGCTCCTACCCTTAAAAGGAATCAGATTAGCAGGGAAAGTCAAGCCTGAGGTCAGAAATTTGCTGCTATTTGCTTGGAGGGTTTTGTTATTTGTTTTTGCTGTTTTCTTTTTTAAGTAAATGCTGTGCCAGATCTTCAGCCTGGGAACAAAGTTCCAGATTGAAAAGTGTTCCTGACAGGACTAGTTTGACGGGTGCTAGGCTACGGGCAAGGCATTTCAGAAACAAGTACCCAAAATTAGCCGTTGCTAAATCACATAGGCAAATGAAGCCATGTTCAGTTCCCACCTTGTTTTCCCTCCACTTCAGCCCAGGTTCAAGGATGCACTTTGGTACTCATATGTAGCAGAAATTGCCATCACCTTTGCTGCATAACAGGAACTGTAAACCCAAAATCACGTGTGGTATTCCAACTTGGGGGGGAGCTTTTTTTCAATTAATTTTCCCCTTACAGACCACAAGAATTCTTTCCTCACCTTTTTTAACTCTGAAATTAGGCTTTATATTCTTCCTCCCCATCCCTCCCTCTGTGATCTTGTACCTTCTTAGGATACAATGATACTTTCCTCTCCATATTCCTAATTTCTCCAGATTCCTTTCATCTCTGGCATTTCCAGAGAAACAACAAACTTGAGGGCTTTCTGAAAATTTCACTAAAGTGTCAGGTCCTAAATCAACAAGACAGACAGACATTAAATGAAAGACACTCAGAGTAACCCTCACCAATTCCTGATGGACATCTCTGACCACACAAAGACATCACAGCTCTCAGCAGTGAGGTATGTGAGAGCTTGAGGAGACCCTCAGAAGCACCCACTTACTTTAGCCCTTTTCCTCTCGCAGTGCAAACCTGGGGTTAAGGTGAACAGCCCAATTCCTAAGGTATAGGTAGCCTATAGCTCCTTCCCACTAGCCAAATCAGGGCTGCCACCACCCCTGTGTGAATTTATAAGCAAGCAGCAAGGCTGCAGTGCACACACAGCCATGCATCATACCCCAGTGTTACACATCCATACTGTCTCAAACTCAGAAACACAAATACTGCTCGGCCTGGCTGCACCATACTTGCATACAGTGCCAGCTCCAATCTTAGCCCCAGTATCTCTATACCACAGACTGGCCTGCAATTGGAGTCTAGAGCTTGCTCTGTTTCACTTAACAAGACAAAATTAAGTAGCATTTTAATCCTGATATGCAAGTACTTGCAACAGGGACAACACTCGTGACAACCAATTGCTCTTCTAACAGAAGCACTCTCATAATGAGAAGTAATATTTTAATTAACAATTGGAAAGCACAGTCTAGGGATGAGGTAACTTCCAATTATTGCAATGGGATTTAAAAAGGTATGCACTGGTACTAATAGAAGTTACTGATGTCATCAGAAATTACTGGTTAAGGTACTCTCCCCTGCACTGTGAAGTCAGACCAGACACCCCAAAACTAAAACCTACAAATCTGTGAAACATTGACTGCAATCAATACAATGCCATTCATAATGAATTTTTTTTTCTTTCGTCCACAGTGCTGCTCTTTGTTTCAATACATTTAACAACATTCATTAGCTTCCCACTTCAAATTAGGGTAATTGAAAATAAGAGAACCTGCAATAGTTTTTTACTGTAGGAGACGTATCCCATTCCCTTCTCTGATTCATTTGTTGACTCTGTTGATTTGCAGTTATGTATCACCACAAATCTTTCTTCAAAAATGACAAGAGCATAGTGAAAAACATTGTGCTGTCCCTTTCTTACAATCTCACTATCACTGAAGGTTTTACATCACACATTTCTCTTTACACTTATTCTAGTATCTTAGAAAGGAAGGATATTGAGCTCCAGTGCCAAGACTGTTCTGCCTCTGACCCTTTTTCATGGCTGAAACCACAGATGCTAACACCCTAGAAAAACTCGTGTGCTAACAATCCTTAAAATAAACACTAAAAAACAGTTTTACAACAAAACTGATGTTAACCATACAATTGTCTGGAATATTTCAAATTCTTCCAAAGAAGGAATCTCAGTTGCCTGCTTAAATGACTCCCAATTGAGACATGAGAATCGGCCGTGGCATAAATACCCACAGAGCCCTGGCTGGTATAGCTGACAGTCAGATAGCATCAGAATGGCAAAAAATGATAACACTGAGCCTGAACAAGCAGCTCAGGCACTAGCCTGAACCCCTGCAGAGTGCCCTCAGGCTCCTACTCCAGAAAGTTTTGTGTCTGACAACAGAGAAGTCATCCAAGTTTTTGTTTGGATGAAATTCCCATCTGAAAAATTAATATTGTCGCCTTTGCCTCTTGCTAAATAGGTATTGAGATCCTACGGAAATAAATGTAATGCTCTGAGATAGACAAGAGATGGATGGGGCAACCAGAATAAAATAAAATCTTTGTCTCCAAAGAAAAATCAGCTGCAGAGGAGGGGAAATTAGGATAAAAATTCTGTGTCTTGAGTTACAGTAAAACAGATGTGGCACTTTGTGTGCACCCGTGCAACATACAAAAAAGCAACATAGAAATATTTCCATCTCATAACAGCAGTGTTTTTGTAACTATGAGGGTTCAGAGCTGTCAGGCAAGACTTGAAGGAAAGGTCATATCTGTCATTCAAACAGCTACTAATACAGTTTGAAAAACAGCAGAGTTCTTGCATATATGAAATATTTTTGTGTTTTCCTACCTCACAGCCTTCCTCCTGAGGCAGAGAGTGTTATTCCCATCTGCCGAACAATAATCTGAGTTTGATTGGCCTGCTGAATGCTGCATGCAAAATTACACTGACTTTGATTCAGTTCAAGTTCCCAATGCTCCCTCCACCATTCTCATTGTGTGTCAGGAACCAGTTTCAAGTTCATTAGCTTCATGTCTTGAATTAGCAAGTACCATCTGCATACAAATGTACTATTTGCAGCTAACGTTTCAACAGCTTTCCAAAACTGTGAAAACTCTCAGCAGAGATGCAGCTCGGCCCTTCCAGCACTGTTGCACAACTTGGCTTCCTGTGTGCTGTTCTCTGTTCTGCCATGGATTCACAGCATCACCAGGTCACATCATTCAGTCCCCACACACCACCATCTTTCCTGGGTGTGCACTAGAAATCACAATGATGTGTGTACAGCTTCACTGGGAAGTGGTATAGAATAACAACTGTGAGCTCCTTTGCACTGCATGAACAGGAGACACTATGGACATACGAACTACATAGAGTTAGTAAGGGATAGCTATGTATTTCTCTATTAAAATTACTAGCTGCTGATTTGTCCTGGATTTCTCTTGCTGACTGCATGCAATAGCATGTCCCTTTTTAATGAATGTAAACCAAACAATGGTATGTCTCATCTCTCTGCTAGTTCTTGATACAAGGAACACTTGTCCTGCAGTTCTACAACTGGTATCAAACCAGATCTGGAGACCGCCAGCCTCTGCCATAATTCAGCTGACCTTGTGCTTCCTCATTGCTGGTGATGGGAAGCTAACTGCTGTTGGCTCCCTACTGATTTACACTGTCCAATGTCTGCGTCAGTCTGATATGGAAAACGTTTTTTCCACTTGACCATACGACACATATTAAAGAGATCTGCCACATATTTGCATTTTGCACTGAAAAATAAAGTGACAAGACTCAACATCTGCTTTGAAAAAGATCTGGTTTAGACCAACAAAACTAATTTTCACAAATCTGTGGGGAAAATGTAGGTTTGGGGTGGGGGAAGGGGGGTTCCCTGGATGTGAGAGCAGCAGGACCAAGAATAGAAGGATGAGTATAAGCCTTTCAAAGCAGAGATTTATCATGGAAATTCTGACAACTGTCAATGTGAGCAATGCCGCCAGGCACCACTCAAAGTCTACAGCATCTTTCAACCTTGTCATGGGCTTTTAAAAAGGGCTAAAATAAATGCAGAAATGCAGCAATATATATATACACACACACATATATATATATATTATTGTTCAAAAAAGAACAGGTGGTCCTGCCAGTTTCAAGATGACTCTTGAAAACAACTAATGCCCGGATAAGCAGCCTTTGCTAGCCATGCAAGCAGCACATTCAGAGCTCTCCTTGAGTTCTACTACTCTGCAAGCCATAATAATCTGGGATACTGACTCCCTGTCATGACAAGGCCTGAGGACTTCCAAGTGTCTTGATCTCCTTCACCCCACATATTCACACAATTCCACCCTTCTGACCTTCAGTGGATTTTTGCCCTTCTGAAAATAACACACATGAAACAGCTGCTGAAGCCAGAAACATCTTGAATGTAAATAGTACATGTCCCTGAGATGAGGTTTATGTCCTCTCTTCTAGCTCCCCAGCACTTAATCAGACTCCTATCATCATATAACAAAGAAGAATAAATACTGAAGGTGAAAAAGGATCTCAGGGCACTATGCACAGCTCCTAAGGACTCCAACAGCAAGCCTGGGACGACTGCATGTTGAAACTCATCAGGTCCACTACCTGCAGGGAAGGCAAAGAAGAAAACTGGAAGCAGTCTTGAAGTCTCAAAATTTAGACTAAGCCTGCAAAAACATAAAAGGCTAATATTTTACCCCAGATTCCAGTTATATTCCCTCAGTCCTCCACAGGAAGATGACTGAGGTCACAGGTTGTATCACATACATAAATCCTAGTCCTTAGTCACTTCTGTGTGAGTATGAAAGCACAACAAAACAACTTTGCTAGGAACTGGCTCCATTCATAGCAAAGGAACTGCTGGAGCAGAAGGCTCAATGTGTTCTCTTGGTAGGCTTCTCCCATGGGCACTTGGAATAAAGTAAGGAGTTTTATACTTGCATCATCTTCTTTAACTTCCTATTATCCAAACCACTTGTTGTAACATATATTCACAAAAAGAAAAGGAGGTGGTAAAGATTAGAAGTGCTAACTGGTTAAATGTTGCCACAAGAAAGCGCATCTGCCACTCCTCAGAGTACTGAGACCCAGGACGCTGCAGCGAAAGACTGGCAGCTCTCCCACCTCATCAGGACAACTCCACCATGCAGACATGGAGAGTCCACCTGATGTGGCTGGGAACGGCTTATCCAGCGTGCTTCTGGAGACTTCTACTTATCTCAGCCTTTATCTGCACAGGAAAAAAAATCTTTCAAGCCCGAGGAGAAAACTGGCCTGCTGTTATCCCAGAGAGGTGCATAATTGAGTCGGCATGATGCTGCAGACTACCAAATGCAGCAGATGGCTGCAGGCATCATCCGGTTTAGGATGACAAAGTTTGAACAAAAGAAAAACAGAAGGCAGGGAGTGCATCTTCTGTGATAGGTTACAGGGCAAGGGATGAACCTTCATGCAGTCACTGTTGCCCAGCACACAGCCAGCTTCCAGCTCTCCTGATGCCACACCAACTGTGGCCAAATACTCAAGACTGTCATTTACAAGGAAAAGAGAGGCAAAATCAGGTGGTCTCTGGCAAAAGGGACATGAAACAACCAGCTGACTAATACCTCCTTTCTAAAATCCATAGAAGAAAATCTCCAAAATTGTTGTCATGATACCAACCCTAAATGCCACAACCTGACTTCCAGGACTGTCCCACATAACCTATAGGAATTCAGAAATAAAAGTATGACCTGCAAGTATCAACACACACCCTTTCATTGCCAAATAGCAAACCACTCATGTGAAAGCATGCAGAGTTGAAGTTCCAACCTCTCTGCCTTCCATTATACCAGATTGCTCAAAGTCTCATACAACCTGGCCTTAAACACCTCCAAGGAGGGACATCCACAACTTCCCTGAGCAACCTGTTCCAGTGTCTCATCACCCTTACTGTAAAGAATTTCTTTCTAATATCCAGTCTAAATCTACCCTCCTCAGGCTTCAACCCATTCCCTCTTGTCTTATCACTACAAACCCTTGTAAAAAGTTCCTTCCTGCCTTTCTTGTAGTCCCCCCTTACATACTGGAAGGCTGCTATAAGATCCCCCTGGAGCCTTTTTTGTCTCCAGGCTGAAGAGCTCCAACTCTTGCAGCCTGTCCCATAGGGGAGGTGCTCCAGCCCTCTGGTCATCTTCAGGCTCTCCTCTGGACCTGCTCAAGCAGTTCCATCTCTTTCTTATTCTGGCAACACCAGAACTGGATGCAGTACTCCAGGTGGGGGTCTCAGGAGAGCAGAGGGGGAGAATTACCTCCCTCATCCTGCCGGTCACACTTCTTTTGATGCAGCCTGGGACACAGCCTTCTGCACTGCAAGAGCACATTGCTGGCTTATGTTGAGTTTTTCGCCAACTGACACCCCGAAGTCCTTCTCCTGAAGATTGCTCTCAAGCCACTCCTCACCCACCCTGTTTTTGTGCTAGGGATTGCCCCAACCTGGGTGTAGGACCTTGCACTTGGCCTTGCTGAACTTCATGAGGTTGGCTTGGGGCCACCTCTCAAGCTTGTCCAAATCGCTCTGGACGGCATCCCTACCCTCCAGCATGTCAGCTGTGCCACACAGCTTGGTGTCAACTTGCTGAGGGTGCACTCAATCCCACTGTCCGTATTGCTGAGAAAGATGTTAAACAGCACTGGTCCCAGTACCGATACAGATCTGAACACTGTATCATGAATGGTGCCTTGCAGAGAAAGCTTGGTATACAGTGGCATTTAGGAGTTTATTTTTGCTGATTCTTCCCCAAAGGAACATAGATATTAGGAGTGGAAACATTCTTTCCATTTCCCCAGGCGCCTCACTCACAAAGCAGCTGGCTACAAGGCTCATGACAGCCAGACTGGAGTAGATGAGTGATACAGCTCCACAGGAAGCAATACAGCACACATGAACAAGTTATAAATAAATCTCTACTTTTTGTGAATGCAATACAGCTTACATGCCCAGAATGACTAGTTTATAATAGCCACTGTGGTCACAGATCCTTGCAGGACACAGAGACATCCTCATTGGCTCTACAGTCGGGAAGGGCAAAAGCTTTTTTGGTCACAGGGTAGAGCAGCTTGTGATTCTGAATGCGAATGCTGCATGTACCCTTGCCCATGTTGCAAAAGTGGCCATCTGCCAGTTGCAATGTCTGAGATTTCAGTAGGCATAGTCACTTCCAGGGACCAGAGCAAAAGCACCTTAATTGTACTCAGAGTGCCAGTCATGGAAATATTTTGGCACAAAAGGGGTACTTGGAAGGGTAGGAAAACACTTTGTGCCAGAGCAGAGCAGCAGATACTCCATACAGAAGTGCCTCTGGCAAGCAAAGTACCTGGCCACTGAGACATATTCCATGAACTCCATGTGGTTCATGGAGCTGCCCCAAAATAGGAACATCCCCACAAGGCCAGGACAGAGAGATGTCATGCTTGATGTGAACTGCTTGTGGCTCACTTTGGGCTTTGGGCAGCCACACCAGCCTGGTTATGCCACCTTTGTCCAGCAGCCATCATCACTGCCAGGTTTGCAGTTCAGCTGCAGCTTCTGTTGTATAGAGTTGCAGGGAAACGTTTTCAGCCTGCTTCCCTTGCTGAGCAAAAAGCACTTGGAAAGGAACCAAAGTAGCCAAGGCAATATAAGCCTATTTTCTAAACGCCACTATCTGGGGGGGAGGGGGAAATCTCACCTATCTAAGGGGTGTCCAGATGCTGTTTGTCTTTCTGCCATGCAGACAGCAAATTTGTGCTTTACACAACAGAGCCACATAACCCTTTATTCAGGGAGAAAGTGTTTGCCTAATCCAAGAAACATTAAAACCCTGGAACACATGGAACACACCAGACTAAACTGTTTCTTTGGTGGGTATTTTTTAAACACTATTTAATTCACATGGTGGAACAAACAATGCAATTGTGATAGTTAGTCACAAACCTTATCAATGCATCAGCTACACTACAACTGTGTGGCTTGGTCAAACTATGAAATTCACTACAACTCCATTTCCTCCTCAAGAAAATGAGGATGTAAATGCAAACTTGTCATACAGGAGTGTTCTGAGGTGTGATACATTTGTTAAGCACTTATAAAAATGCAAATTATGGCAATAGTAGTATTTCACAGAGGTAATAATCACTGTAACATGGTGAAAGTCCAGACAGGAAGAAATCTGCACTCTTCTTTCAAACACTGGAACATGTTGCCCAGGCAAGTTGTGGATGTTCCCTCCCTGAAAGAGTTCAAGGCCAGGTTGGACAGGGCCTTGAGCAACCTGGCCTAGTGGGAGGTGTGTCTGCCCACAGCAGGCTAGTTTGAATTAGATGATCTTTATGGTCCCTTCCAACCCAAACCATTTTATGATTCTAGGAAACTTGATTGTTTGTTAGAATTCATTAACTTCCCCAGTGGAACAAAACTTAGCCACAGTGGCCCATGGGATTAGCTTTCTGCTCCTTGCCTGGTCAGAAAAAGCAACAGAAAGGTAAAAATAATAGGTCCCTTGAAAATGTTTCTGTAAAGATAATGAGTCTTAGAATAAGTTTCTACAGTTAGACAAAGAAAAAAAAAGAAAAAAAAATAGGCAATACCATTTGCTAAAAAATTGACAGCTGCCTGCTATTTCGGAGAGCTCTCCTCTAATTGCAGGCACCTGCTGTGGCACACTATACTCTGAGATATGTATCAACAGCAATGCAGGCAGCAGCCAAGCCCCCCCAGGAGGGACACTGCAGTCCCAGTTTTCACAATGTCACAGAAAGTGGAGTTTTATTCCAGGGTAACGTTTGAATGGAAATTCAAATAAATTCATTGTGGACATCTTTCCTTGCTCATTTCTATCACATCACCTCTTGCTCCCTCCTCTCCCCTTAACTACATTTTACAATTTTCTAGCATTCTTGCCCCCTTCATCCTGCCATAACACAAGATTTAGGCTTGATTCTTACAGTTGTTTTTTTCTTGACTTCTGAAATACTTTTTCCTTCTCTCTGCTCTGTCATGCCTTTATGTTTCACATAGTCTAAGCTTAGAAAATTGAGGTAACCCTTTCAGAATGGCACTGCTGGGAGAGGCTAGAGAAGAACACCAAACTCCTCCATCAGCCCAGTTTGATGGCTATGCCAACCTCTCACCACTAGCAGCAGCTTCTCCCTCTGGCCTTTCTGCAAGCCACCATCTCTCTCCCTCCTAATACTTCCTCACCCTTGTTCTGCACCCCGCACACACAGGCTGCCTTGACTCCTCTGGTGCCTCCTGCCACCACCCTTCTAATCAGACATCCTGTGAGTTGAGAGTCAATGTTGGGTACCACTCCTAAGAGACAGATAAAGGTATCCTCAGAATTGACACTTAAGGAACTCGATTTGTATGCCCAGGTCTTCCTCCCAACACAAGGCAAATTACTGAGTTGAATTTGCCACAGATTTCTCTCTGTAACGTGATAACTGTACTGCAGAACGGTTTGAGGTCTGGTTTCAGGGGTCATAGATGAGTTTCTAGTGGATATCTCTGGGAGCAGGAGATGTCAGGTCTGCCAAGTGCACATTTACAGTCATATGCATTCAGCCTGCACTGAATTTCTTTCCTAGCCTAGATAGCATCTTGGAACCCATTCCACGGTATCCATATGGAGCTCCTCTTTCTTTCAGGGCCAACCTCATGGAAAACAATTTTGTCCCTCTTTTCAGGAGTTTCTTAATTGTCTGCAATGGAAAAAAATAGCGGGACAGATGGGAACCAGAGAGAAATAGATTAGATGGGATAGGAGGACATGCTGTGGAGGGTGTGCTGGCTGCTAGCAACCAGTGTAGGGGCTGAGCTTTTGAAAACAGTTTCTGCTGGTGCAGAGGGCTGCTAATGCCAGGCCAGCAATCATGATATCAGGCCCAGGGTTAAGTGTTAGACATGACTTTCTGATGTTCATCCTCTGCATCACCCAGGGCATGCCACTGGCAACAGACCAAAAGAAAAGTGGCAGGAAGCACACAGATACCAGAAAGCTCAGAGCCCAGGCAGGCAACAGACCTGAACGTTTCAGGTCAAGCAGAACATCAAAACCTTTAGAAACAGAGGCAAGGCCAACTCGAGAGGAAGGTATGCTCCAGACTGGGGCAACAACGAAGCACAGAAGGGACTCCTCGACCCTTGTAAAAAATCACAGGCACTTTGTGAGGCCCCAGAAACACCAAGGCCTCACTGCAGCAATGTCTACTTGGTAGCTTTGCTGAAGACCTCATTTGCCATAGACACCCTCTTGGACCCAGTCTCCAGAGCATTTTTCTGAGGTGTCACCTTTCAAAGACTGTGATGTATCAGTTCCAGCATTTCAAGGAATGCTCCAGCTCTCAACAGGCAGTGCCCGATTCCAAATGAGAAAATCAGAAAGAGGGAGCCAGTGAGTACAGTTGTCATGGTTTGAGTTGAATCTGCTGATTATATTCAATGCCATACTGACATCATATCAGCTTTAAAATGAAAGTGCTGGCTGGAACAAGGTATCATGGGGCTTGAAGTTCAGATTGTAACATGAGAGGCTTCCTATTCCTGTTGCTGCTTCTGGTTTGGGGATGTTGGTCTTTTCCTCTGTGCTGGCTGCTGCACGCTTGGGTGGGGGGGACCATTTTATCACTGGCTTCTGCCACTGCTTTTGCTAAGGTATGCGTATGATCTCATTAAACTCTTTATTCCAATAAGGAGGGGGAGGTTGTGTTACTTTCCCTCCTGTCTGTGTGTGGGGCAGACGGTTTGCAAGAGCGGACTACGTTAACTCAGGACAGTCCATTTTTGGTGCCCAATGTAGGGCTCAAAAAGCAGGCTGTCTTAACCAAGACAGTCTATTTTGGCAGGAGACACTATCTCCCCACTGAGAGTGGGCTGTGTTAACTCAAGATAACTAGGTAGTCAGGTCCGTAGTCAGGCCTATGGACAAGTTAAAGTTAATTGATGATTACAGACAGTACAATAACTGCTTGATAGCTTCCACCAACAACTCACGTTTCTTCCCTTGATCTCCTTGAAGAGTTTTTAAATGTTGACAGCTTGAAAGAGTAGAGACATGGAGGGAAGACAAAGGACAAGGGTAACCAGGAAGGCACTGAGAACCATCAGCACAAGTAGGAAGAAAAGAGGCCTCCATAAAGAGATCCAAACCCACAGGAAAAAGAGTGCTGAAGCCTATTACATACATAAGGAGGCAGGACTGTAGACAAAAAGGAACACAGGAATCCCTAATAAATCTAAGACAAGTGGATATGGTCTAAGCACAAGCAAACTGCTTATTCTCTAATAAAAATATTACTTAGGCCAGAATGACATCATGATCAAGTCTTGAACCAGAAGGTTCACAGGAACCAAGGAGACAGGAACCTGTCAATTACTTTATAAGGTCCAAGAAAGGCTTTATGAATGTGCAGGTCTCTAGCTTTCACATATATCAAAGATATTAACTGCTATGCTAAAAAAGATGCTGAATAGCATTGAAGTGTTAATTTATACAGACTGATAGTCCTCTACATCACTGCCAAGGAAGGAGAAGCAATGGTTTGAAGCGACAAGGAGTGGAACATGCACCTCCAGGCACCGGGTTCACATTCACCATGAGATAGTTTTGCTGAGTGCTGCCAGGGGATGCCAAGAGGAGGCTTCAACATTACAAACAACCCTGAACCACTCTAGGTAGCATCAGGTTACCTACAGAGTGGGGCCATGCCTTCACCTGCCTCACTGCTGCAGCTCATCTCCAACCCTGGCAATGGTAGCACTGTGTCAGCAGCCAAAGCCACGGCAGCAATGAGAGGCCAGGCAAGACTCACTACTGCCCTCACAGGGTGTTCACACCTGAGCATTCAAGCTGACAAATACCATGTTTAGCCAACTCACAGTGGAAGAAGCCCTCATTTAAACAAGAGCAACAAAAAATTTGCCATTGCCACGTTTAGCACCAACTCCAAACCTTTGCTGGTGAAGTTAATGGGGTGACTGAGTAAAAGAAAGGAGAGAAACAAACTACAGGAGTAAGGAGCAGAGCTGTTCCCTCCCCCAGCCATTAACATGAACTGGAGGGAACTACAAGAGAGAAATTTCTTCCACTGTGCATACTACATCCACGTGGGCCAACTGAAAAATAAAAAGCTGTGTGTAGGTGAGTGGTCAATATAAGATTTGAGCCAAATGCAACATCCTCCCCTCAACCCTGCCAAACTTTTTTCCTTATCAGTGGCTGTTAACAGGTGGGCACAAGCAACCTGATGTGAAGGAACTCAGAGGCTCTCTCCCTCCTCGCAGGCTCTTCCTTTTGTACTAAATTCAATCCACTGATAACCACCAGCACAGGCTATTCCACCTGAACACACCTTTCTGCCATGACCCAGTAACCAGAGCCAACCTTGGGCAACAGGGAAGGTCATGCTATGACTGAAAAAAATTCCCTTGGAGTAAATTAAAACAAATTGACACCAAACACCTGCTGAGTTAGGTTTGTCAGACCCTACGAAAACTTTTGGTAATGGACCAGAGCTGAGGGAAAATGGGAAGAAAAAGGGAGAGGGAGAGAGAGAGTTTAGAAGTAAGAGGAAAAGAAAGATATCACCACTCCTTGGATCCAGCACTGATTTCACAGAAATAGTCCAAGTTCTTGGTGGTGGGTGTAGATTCCAACAGGGTCTTCTGTGGTAAACGCAATACATGGGCCCTGGAAGTTGTGGTCCTTTTATACCCTTTTGGCAGGAGTGGGGGAGCATGGTCTCTCCAAATCACTAGGAGAGCGGTGCACTAGGTGCCTGTAGTGCAATGTCTGTTATATGGTGCTGTTGCTCATTGCCTTTCTATTGTTTTGTTGAAGTGGTGTTAAAGAGGGAATTCTCACCTCTGCAGACATCATCTCTTGTTAAACCATCTGCCAAGCCAGCAGCTCTCCTCCAGAGCTATTAAGGCCATCACACTGTCCATTCAAGACTAGGTCACACCTTGTTTGAAACAACAGAGTCATTAGGGCTATCGGCCCTACCACACACATTGGTTTGAGACAATAGAAGACTGTGCTATCAGAGACTCCCATGGCCAAGCATGCCATAGGAAAAGAAAAGTTAGGGCTCACAGCCCTGCTCAGCCTGGCCTTGAATATTTTGAGGGATGGGGCATCTGTTCCAGTGTTTCACCACTTTCATTGTAAAAAGATATCTTCCTTACATCTAGTCTAAATCTGCCCTCTTTTAGCTCAAAACCATTTACCCCTTGTCTTGTTGCAACAGGCTTGGCTAAAAACACTGTCCCCATCTTTCTTTAACTCCCTTTAACTAATGAAATGCCTCAGTAAGATCTCCCAAGAGCCTTCTCTTCTCCAGGCTGAACAACCCCAACTGTCCCAGCCTTTCTTCACTGGAGAGGTGCTTCAGCCCTCTGATCCTTGTTTCATCCATGCTCTGGACCTGCTTCAACAGGTCCACATCTTTCTCGTGCTGGGACTCTGCAGCTGGACACAGTACTCGAGGTGGGATCTCATGAGAGAAGAGTAAAGGGGGAGAATCACCTCCGTTGACCTACTGGCCATGCTTTTGATGCAGCCCAGGATAAGGCTGGCCTTCTGGGCTGAAAGCACACGTTGCCTGCTCATGTGTAGCTTTCCACCCATCAGTACCTCAAAATCCTTTTTCACAAGGGCTGCTTTCAATCCTTTCATCCCCCAGCCCATACTGATATCATGGATTGCCCTTTTCCAGGTGCAGGACCTTGCACTTGCCTTTGCTGAACCTCGCGAGGTTCACACGGGCCCACTTCTCCAGCTTGTCCAGGTCCCCCTGGATGACATCCCATCCCTCTGGCATGTGGACTGCACCATTCAGCTCAGCGTTATCTGCAGACTTGCTGAGGGTGCACTCGATGCCACTGTCAGTGTCACGGATAAAGACATTAAACAGCATTGGTTCCGGTATGGACCCCTGAGGGACGCCACTCGTCACCCATCTCCATCTGGGCATGGAGCCGTTGACCACTCCTCTCTGGATGCGACCATCGGCCAATAAAGGCAGAGAGCGGCGGCAGCAGCAGGCGGCGAGGAGGGCTGCAGGGCGATAGCGCTTCTCAGCATGAGCAGGCGGCGATGGATTCCGCACCAGGAGGGCGGTGCCATGTCAGCGGCTCCGGGGCGGAGGCGCCGCAGGCACCACCTGTCCCACCTGTCCCGGCCGGAGCGGGGCCTGCGCACGGCAGCCGACGCAAGAACCCCGCCCCACAGCGCGGTTCCCGCTAGGAGCTGTAGTTCGTCGCGGGGTCATTGCTGCTGACCGGAGCGAGCGGGCGACTACGCTTCCCGTCGGCCCTCGCGCCCACGGCCGGCACGGCTGTGCCGTGCTGCCGGATACCGGCAGTGACAGCGCCGCCGCCATGGGCTGGGGAGCTCGCCTGGGCCTCCTAGGCGGCCTGGCCCTGTGGACGCAGCGGCAGAGGGCAGCGGCGGCTGCCGCCCAGGAGCGGCGGGACCTGGACCTGAAGCTGGTGCAGGTGGTTTTCCGACACGGGGCGCGTACCCCGCTGCGGCCCCTCCCTGGGACAGCGCCGGTGAGCAGTGGCACGGGCGGTGGGATGGGCAGGGGAGGATGGGGCTGCGGAGCGGGGCCGGCTGCCAGCGGGGCTGCAGTTGGTGCCCTCACCCCGAGCCGCGGGGTGCTCGCTGCTGAGCTGCTTCCATCAACTTGTAAATTGTGGATTCTCCTTTCCCAAGGCACTACCGAGAGTAAATTTGGGGAAAACGTGGGAATTCGGGAGTTAAAGTGGAACGGCGATAGCAGGGTCCCGCTGCCCATTAGTGGGACGGCTGCAGGGAGGCCTTAGAGGAAGGACGCCGCGGTGGGCGTTCCAGGGTGGTGACACTGCTGCATCCTGGGACTTTCCCGGTATCTCCCCCACTGCAGGTGCGGCGGGCACGCTGCCAGGACCTGCCTCGGCCTTACCGTGATTGATCTGTCCCCCATAGCCTCCAACGAGGCTTGCACCGCTTGAGCTGCCTGAAACTAGTTGTAGTAGTTTGCTAAACAACAGAGACTTCGTTCAAATCCTTCTCCTGTAAGGGGAGAAAAGCAAGTATAGCATTTCATGCACATCACCTGTGCATGATGCACTGCAGATCAACAGCTCCTCAGTGCAGCACTGCTATCCTTTCTGTATGAACTCGATTAAGAGATTGGTCCTCTTTGGCTGTGGTTGGCAAGACAGCACACAATAGCAGCCCAGCATTGGCTTAATGCTCTTTAAATCCTGGTTTTCCACTGAAGCACCGTTTGTTTGTTTCAAAACAGGTGGAATGGCTTCCCGCTCTTTTAGATGTACCTCCTCAAACTAAGTTTGATTACATGGTGACTGACCTAAATGGAGGACCTCAACCTCCCTCACCCTATGAGGAGCACTACAAAAAGACTCCATTCAAGGTGACAATGTATTTCATGGTAGCTTCACGGTCCCACTGCAGACTTATATCATGTTCCACTGGAGACCATTCCTTTTCCTTGCATATAGGGTGGTGTGATTGCTGGACAACTGACAACAGTGGGGATGCAGCAGATGTTTGCCCTAGGGGAAAGGCTAAGGAAAAGCTATGTGGAAGAAGCCAGCTTTCTCTCACCAATATTT
The DNA here is from genome assembly GCF_027791375.1 of Indicator indicator. Taxonomy (NCBI): domain Eukaryota; kingdom Metazoa; phylum Chordata; class Aves; order Piciformes; family Indicatoridae; genus Indicator; species Indicator indicator. The sequence goes on along the minus strand of NC_072010.1, from coordinate 98,616,939 downwards.
AAGCCTGCTGAGGTCCTGTGAGTCTCCCAGTCCCTCTTTGCTTCCTCTCCCCTAACAAGTAGACCTGTAGTAGAGAAACTTTCTGACCAGTATACCCTTCTACACCCTATAGCACGGTGGATGGCCCCTGGGCCTTCATCTTTGCTCAGCCTGCAGAGCCTGGCACTAGAACTCACTCATGGCACTAGAACTCACTCATGGCACTAGAACTCACTCATGGCACTAGAACTCACTCATGGCACTAGAACTCACTCATGGCACTAGAACTCACTCATGGCACTAGAACTCACTCATGGCACAAAGCATCCAATTCTCCAGCAGTCCTGAGAGTGATACCAGGGACAGAATCATTTCCCCTAGCTTTAGCCATTGACAGTGATATTGTGCACCTTTATGGTGAGCAAAGAGAAACCAGCATTGCTGGAGCACAATTTAACTCACTGTAGATTAAACAACTAAATAAAGCACACCCTGTTGTTCACATCATTCGTGCTGGGAGTGTATGATTTAGGATGAGATACAAATTACTTCAGAAAAGTGCCACTTTTGTAATCCCCATTGCCTCTGAGGGGAAGTTAAAGGACAGTTTGGATACAGGCATCTACTTTAGAACAGGCAAGATAAATCCTCCCACAGTGTGAGTTCCACTACATCTTCCCCAGCTGCATCTGCATCCATGTGAAGGAAAAAGTCCTGCCTCACACTCTTTCTCTCTTTCAGTGTCCGTTCCACTAATATTTTCCGGAATCTGGAGTCCACACGGTGCCTGCTAGCTGGGCTATACCAACAGCAGAAAGAAGGTTGGGGAGACTACTGACCAGTGCCTTTCCCTGCCTGCTCTCCCCTAGATGCGCATACCTTGCACATCCCAACTCTCTCTCTGGCTTCTGATTGCTACTTCTTCCCTAGTTCTTTGTACCTAGCCCTCTTCCTCATACTCTCCTGGTGCTGTATGTTCATGTCACTTGCTCCCTCTCCTTATGTAACTTTCTGCTGATGCTCTGCTTGGATCTGTTCCCACAAATGCTGCAATTTCAGAGCTACTGAGGAGGTTAGAATTGACCCACTTCAGAAGCAAGAGGGTAAAAAGTTCCAGGTCGAATGTTCACAAGAAGCACATCTGAAAAAAGTTTGTCAGAGAAACCCAAGTTTTCAGCCAAGATCCTTTACAAGTTCAATATTCAGAATAGCCTCTCAGCTCTATGTACAGTTGACAACTATGTGTATGTCCCAGTATGCTCTGGGATTTGAAGATCTCACTTCTGTTCCCTCCATATTCAGTTCCATGAACAGCAGAAGTGACATGCCAGAGCTCCTTACACCTCATGACACAGAAACTAATTTTTGGCACATGCAAATACTAGAACCAAAAAAATGAACACACAGAAAGCAGGCATCCCTGTGGAATTAAATGCTGTGTGCACGCAAAAAAGCACAGTGGATTGTGTTGCAGGTGATAGCTCAGGGGGAATTGCTATCTGACAGCAATGGACTTGAGCAGAGACTGTGGGAGTGATTAAAGCAGTCTAAAGACAGGTAGATGCACTAGTGATCACAGAAGCTTCCTTCTGCTTCCACAGGATCCGTTGTCATTGTCACAGATGACGCAAGTTCTGAAATACTTTACCCCAATTACCACAACTGCCAGCGCCTGAAATGTTTGAGCAGGTAATTGCCAGCCATCCCTCCCTCCCCATACGATTTCACTGCTGTTTCATTGCAGCAGTAGTAATTTTAAACAGCACATTTTCTTCCAATTTTGCAATTTTTTCCCCTGCCACTTACTGTTCTTTGGGAATGGTTAGCTAGTTGTATAAAATACTCAGTCAATTCATACAAGAAGTGGCACCAGAAGGGAAAAAAAAAATAAAGACTTTTTCTTGAGCAACCACTTTAATTTAGCCTGTGTCTAGCAAACACTCATTACTAGCTCACGTTCAGCTATTCTGTGGCGTTGCTGCAGGGCAGAATTAATGTCATCTACATCCCTTAACGAGTCTTTCAACTGCGAACATATTGGGCCTCCTTTTTATATTCTTCTGGTTTGGGGGTTATTACAACATTTCTGTCACATTTATACCTTGAAGAAACTGAAATTATGCTCAGCCTTGACATGTTTAGCAAAGACTAATGAAGTAAAATAAGGAATATCCTATACTAAAATAAGAATCATGTTTGCTGAGTCAGGTACTCCAAATGCCTGTGCCAGATTGGACACAGGATGGAAACTGAAGCAAGGCAAATACATTATAGTTTTGTTGGGTTATACATTAGCATATTTATGCAAAATTCAAGAGTTGCCAGAATTCACTCACAAGAGCTCATTGTGTAAGACCTGATCATAGGCAAAAGATTGTTCTTGACAGTGGTGAGGTGACAACCCCCAGAAGCAGTACATTCAGCCTCTTTCAGTAACATCAGCTGTCCAAAAAGGGAGTAAACTGCAAGCTCTTCTCCTTCCCCTCCAGCCTACCAATTGAGGATGTTCTGTGACCACATCAAGGTGGAGGTCCCAGTAAGAAGCACTGCCACATTTTACAGGCTACATATGCCAGAGCTTTTAGCACGTTTGATTTCAAACAGAAACTAGAGCTGTTCCTGAAAAAAAAATTAAAGAGCAAACTAAAAACTTTATCTACCTACTCCCCAACAGATCAGGGACAGAGAAAATAAAAGCTATGCAACATATTTTCCTTGAAGTACATGGTCAGCATGGATATTCTCAATTAAACTTCAAAAAATTGAATTTAAAACAGCATAAAGAGGCAAATGGTTTCTAACAAAATAAGACATGAACATAGGCCACAACTATTTAGGTGTTTCCCCTTTCCCACACCATACAGCAACCAGTTCAAAGCCTCTGCCCTTTCTTCTTTTATAAGGCAGTTAAAAGGTACTCCCTGAAGACACAGACTTGTACTGTTCCAGTATGGCCAGATCTGTTAACTGATACACAGCCCTTGTTTATGGGAACCACTTCTATGGTGTTCACTTATCTTCATTTTTAACCCTGTATTCATGAGAACAAATAGTGAGCGTTCTTCCTTTTCATCTAGACAGTGTTAGGCCACTCTGCAACTTAAGACTGCCAATGTCGGGAATCCCTCACAATCCTCTGGTGCTTCTCTTCTACCCCTCACTGATGTGAAACAAAATACCCAAAAGATAGAGATTTTGATGTGTGAAAAGTTTTTGGCTTGTTTTTTTGTAATTCCCTGACAGGCATAAGTTGAAGAACGCTATGCAACAGCCAGGTATCTCTGATGACTTGAAAACAATTAAGGAGAAGATGGGTATTGATGGTGAAAAGTCTGTGGATTTTTTTCTCCTCTTTGATAACATTGCTGCTGAGCAGGTGAGCTGAACAGTTCTATTGCACTGTCACAGAAAGAAACGTCCATATAGAGGAGACCACAGAGTGCCAACATCCACTGATACTAGTGGGTACACTGGTACTATTCTGTGCAATCCAGAAAGTTTATAGACACAGTATGGCCTTTTGAAAAAGCAAGATGTGGAGTCATCCCTGCTCTAGAATGGACAAAGCTTCATCTCCAGTATTTATGTTCTTACTTTGAAATCTGGTATCTTTTTCAAGCATAAGGAAGTAGAACTAAATAGCAGTTGGACCATTACAAAGTGCTTTCTCTTTTTTGGCAGTCAGCAGCACCTAACCACCTACTCCCAGTTCCAGCATACTACCCCCCTAAGCCACATTGCTTCTGCTACTGGAAGGAAGCTGGGCATATTTGTATCTCCCTTAGTACATCATTTTTACTGCAGCTAATGGTAATTGGTTTGACCATCAGTTGAATAGCTCAAGATGTTACACTCCTTCCACATAGAAATGCATTCTCAAGAACAAACACCCATCCTTTTGAGCACACAGAACAAGACTGTCTGTTTGAAACCACCCTAGAACTCCACACGAGTACTAAAGTACAAAACACTGTCACATGAACAGCTGTTTCTGTAGGCAGTCATCTATGTACCCTCAGGCTGGGTTCTGAAACGGTCAAACCCTATTGTTATGTTACATCATCTCCTTCCAGGTGCACAATTTGCCAAGCTGTCCTGTGCTGAAGGGCTTTCAGCAGACAGTTGAGCGTCGATCTGTTGAGTCGCTGCTTTTCATTCTGGAAGATGGTTCAAGGTGATCGCCTATATCTGTGCTTCCAGTCTTAGGGGTTGTCTTAGGCTTACACCAATTTACTGCAGCAGATAGAAGTCCTTTCTGATCTGCTGTATTCCTCCACTAGAGGCTATTGCGCACTCTTGAGGATTGTGCCTCAGCCATCTCAGTGTCAAGTCCAGTGCCTTGAGTGAGAACCACGAGCTAGGAAAAAGGAGGCCGTATTGAGGAGGACAAGATGCGGGCTTACATCCTGTTCTGCTGACAGCCAAGAGAGCAATCTCTGTGGAACAGTATAAGCCACTGAGGTAGGCAGTGAATGCTTCAGTTGCCACAGTTGTTAAAGTGAACCTGCATCAAAGGCAAAAGCAGAGAACAGGAGATACCTCTGGCCCCAGTGCTGAGGCTGCACACGTGAGGCTCCCCTTGCAGATGCACAACTGCAATCTGAACTCAAACTGGGAAGTTTATTGTAGAAATGGCACCTGCATGGCTAGGCTGAGAAGTGTTGGTGCTAGTGGAAAGGGTGACAAGCCCTGCATGCATGTAACTGCTTGCAAGAGTTTGCTACATGTAGTTAATTCCTCCACAGTTGTTTGTCAAGGTGGCTGAGTTGCTAGCTTAGCAGCCATTTTCCTTTCAGATTCATTCACAGCTGCCAGCTTTCATCAGGTGGTGATACAGAACAGCCTTTTCTGTTAGGGCAGTTGCCATTAGCCTTTTCTTTAACTTGTATTAGTGATCTTGGGTACTAAAAGACTGATTTCTCCCACTCCTGCAACACCTGGAAAAAACACACTCCTCTGTTAGGTAGAAGCTCCTTCACAGTAAGAGCTGTCTAAAGACCTCTCTGTTCAATACAGGGATAAACCCAAATTTTTAAATATTGCAAACAAATTCTTGAACCCCACCTCTCCCCATCCTGCCAAAGGACCCCAACCACTTCACAGTTGCTGTTTTGCAGTCAGCTACAGACAGCTTCCCTAACTGAAAATGATGCATCACAAAAATTACAACTCTGTAAACAAAAGAGCATAGAGAACATCAAGGAGTCTCAAGATTTCCCTGTATGTGGGCCACACCTTAAAAGATTGCTTGTTAACACCTCTCCCCTCCCAGTCTACAATCACATTAGAATCTCTGTGGTGTCTATGTAGCTGCTGACAAAGAAGCAATCATAAAATTTCATTGAATAGTTCTTAGCTACACTAAACGCATGCTATCAATTTGAAAGTGGAAAGTGTGTTCCCAGGCGTTCTTTTGAAATTATTTCATTTGAAAGTTTAAAAACTAGATTTCTGCTTCTTTTATAGGGAAATTCTTCAGATGAGTGTTGGTCTCCTTTTCCATACATTACAGAAGAATATTACAGAAGCAATAGAGTCCTCATCTCCAGCTCAAAGGGCCAGGTACAGGGCAGATCTTTTCCTCTATGTAAATTTGGACTTGCTGTCGGTGAAACTGGTTCAGAATGTTGAATGTGTCATCTGCTAGAAAAGGCATGAGTACTATTGGCTGTCCGTGAAGGAACACAGCCAGCATTAAGTTTGTTTTTCTTTCCTTTTCATCAGAAAGCTCATACTCTATGCTTCTCATGACACTACTCTTATTCCTCTCCTGGTGGCACTGGGCACCTTTGATCACAAGTGGCCACGTTATGCTGCAGATGTGACCCTGGAACTGTATCAGCACCGGCAGTCCAAAGAGTGGTTTGTTCGCATGTTGTACCTTGGAGAGGTAAGATCCCACAGGAAGTCCCTCGCACGAATCTTGGGCTTTTGGATTTGCTGTGCATGTAAAGTTGTAAAACAAGGCTTGTCCTGAGTACACCATCAAGCCAGATAAGAGTAAGACACCTAGAGCACGTTCATGGTAGCCAAAGCATCTTTTCTGTTGAGCTGGCTGTTGATCTAGAGTGAGTTTACACAAAGACATTGAAGCTCTGTCTTTGCCCCAACTAGCCCCTTGATGCAGAATGCAGCAGTATCAGGAAAAACAAAAAAACCAAACAAACAAAGAAAAAAGGGCTCTAGCAATGCATGAAATCTGTGATCTTGTCTCTTTGCCTTTGCAGGAGCAAGTGGTGAAAGGGTGTAGAGGAGGCCTCTGCCCACTCAAAGAATTTCTAGGAGTTCTTTCACAGTACTCAATCAGTCCAGAGGAATACCATAGTCTGTGCTCCCAAATGGAGGAGAATCAGCAAACTGACTCATGATTTACATTGTCTTAATTAAAATTAGTTTGTCACAATCTTTGACTACTTTTCTTTATATTCCTGCCAGACTTCTCTATTCAAAAGGTATTTTAGATGAGGGGACTTTTTCCTACCAGACACAGGGTGGCACAGTGTCACTTTTCACTATCAGCAGCAAGATGAAAGAAGCCACATAACAGAACAGCTGAAGTTCACTTCTGAGGTAGCCACACAAAAGCATGGAGAAGCTGAAAACAGCATGGGAGAGAAGAGACCTTTAAATTGCCCTGCTGCTTCAGGAATACAAAAAAAAAAAAAAAAAAAAAAAAAAAAAAAACCCACAAAACCAAAAATGAGCCACAACATACCAGTTCCTCATATGCTTAGATTGTGGCAAGCTGTGCCCAGCTTGCTCTGTGCTACCAGACTGGATAGCTTTGACGTAACAATTGCTTTTATGTATGGTGAACTGCAGAAGCCACTGTGCCTATCCCTTTCTTTTGTCATGGAGGGTTGCTCTGTAGGCAGATGAACCTCCCAAATTGCATAAGCATTTAGATACCCCATCTTCTTGAGGGCGGTTTTGTGCACACAGAACCTCTCCAAAGGGACAGAAAGCCTCCAAACCGCTTCCCTGCACTCCTGTAATTATGGAAATTCTGCTGCAAACATGCAAAACAACCACAGAGGGGCTCGTACAAGAACATGCACTCCTGATGAACTCTGCTTAATGTGCTTTAAACGAGGAAGTCCAGGGAGCTGCTATTGACTTCAGCTTTGGACTGCACTGCATCTATTTTAGACTTGCTGAAACAGGAGTACAACAGCAGAGCCAACAGAAGTACTTCTAGCTGAGATGACATTTCTTGTAAGATACGACTAAGAATCACTATGTTGTCAAAATTCCCACTTTGCAATCAGTAAATAGAACTTGGATCCTGACCTACTTTCTTTGGGATATGTAAAAGCTAAAATAGGGGAACCACTTATTAAAATAACCCTGCAGTTTTGGCTCTGCATTACTCCTTCTTACTTAGCCAGAATAGACTGCAGTGACTGTAACGTAAGTCACTGACATATGCAACTGGAGGCACTACAGTACCTGAGAAGTGGGGGCTGCATTTACCTCTACTTTTTCATTAGCCTGGCCCCATCACAATCACATGTTGACACCATGCAAAGTGAACAGAATAATCTGAATACTAAATACATTGCTGGAGGTCTCACTGAACCGCTATTAGAAGCTGTCAAAAAAAAGCAAACAAAACACTGTTATTTTCCACCAAGTTTTTTATACAGCCTAAAAACAATGCCATTATGGGAAAAATCAATGGCCTACCCTTGCTTAAGAACAGCATGTTCTGCTCTAATCAAGCTCTTCCTTATGCATGATATAAAATATTTGGAGAGCAGTGATGGAAACATTAGGCATGGAACTGCAAGTTATTTGTACATCACAGACTGCTCGGGAAAGGGGTATCAGGAACAGCATCAGAAGTTTTGGCTGTACCAGTAGATAAAGGGGGAATTCATACCTTCTCCTAAACAAGAGCTAGGGCCTCTCTCAGCAAAACTGACAAGCAATCAGCTTAAAAATTGCAATGCAGTCAAGACCCACAGAACTTGTCGGCATGAGCTGTTCTAGTGCACATAAGACTGTCAAAGGGCACTGCATTCACAGCATTAAAATAATCATAGCGCTCCAGGCAGGGGAATGTACATCTCAGTAACAGCAGGAGACACAAGAAAAACAGGCCTAGTTTCTTGGCAGTGGCTAGGAAGAACTTTCCCCTGGGAAGAGGTGAAGACTTCATTGTCTCTCAGGGAGTTTCTGCAGTGCCCTCTGTGCCTACTCCAGCACTGCCCTTCCCCTTGGTGTGGAAGTGTTCAAGCCATGCATTGGTCCCATTCCATTGAGCAACTCCATGGTAGTCGTGGCCCTCAGTATGAAAGAGGAGTTATTTCTGACCACAACCAGCATAAATAATGATTTCAGAAATGATTGGTGGGACAGTGGAAGTGTTTTAGGACCAAAGACACAGGTAAGTGGGAAGCACTGAACTGCCAACACAGCATGGATGAGTGGAAGTGTTACTGAGAACATGGAATAAGAATCTTCAGAAATCTGTTTCCCAAGGAACTCATGCATTTATATCAACAAGCCAGCTCTGCAAGACCTAGTAAAGACACAAATTCCAGGAAACAGAAGAACAAATCCAAAACTTTCTTACCCTGGACTGCTAATATGAGTACTGCTGGCATGAGCAGCTAGTGTGCAACCTTGAATTCTTTCAAAGTTGAGCTGAAGCTACTAGCTCAAGTTATACTACCTCCCTTGCTATTTCAGTCCAATGCAGTTGGTCAACTTCAAAACCTGAAAGACTTTTTTTGTTTTGCATTGCAAACCTATCCTCATAGTACACTTTATTTAAGGCAATGTTAGTATCATAGGCAACAGGCAGGAAAGATGTCAAATTCAGTGTTTCCTCATGTAAAACCTCCTTTTAAAAGTTTCCAGTATCCCAGACAAAACAGCATCACTTTTCTTCCCTGCTTCATGTTCTGACTCAAACAGAAACTATTTTAAGCTTAAAACCTGAGTGCGTAATGAGTCATGAGAACCTACATCTCTCAGCAAGAAAGGTTTACTGGTTGGAAAGTCAGAGGGAGATCAAGAGGGCTAGTGAGCTTATATATTTGTCAATAAACCAAACAAAGCTGGTGGTTTGGGTTTGTGTCTCTTTAAGGCCTGAAGAACACTCCTGATATGTGCTTTAATGTTAAGCAGAAAGATGTAACACCTAGCTTTATGATGCTCTATCACAGTAAAAAGCATTAACAGAAATGATTGGAAGCTACATGGGCTGGCACAAGACTGAACAATCTTTCAGAGAAGTCACTTCATCAGAAAGATGACACAGCACATATGCAAGACAACATATCTTTTTAGGTTAAGAATTGCCACCAAGCAGTGCAGTGAAGGATGCTCTCCTAAATAAGACTATCAAACATGATCATCCAGAGAAGGGCAACAAAGCTGGTGAGGGGTCTGGACCACAAGCCCTGTGAGGAGCAGCTGAGGAAGCTGGGGGTATTTAGCCTGGAGAAGAGGAGGCTCAGGGGAGACCTTATTGCTGTCTATAACTACCTGAAGGGAGGCTGTAGCCAGGTGGGGGTTGGTCTCTTCTCTGAGGCAAACAGTGATAGAACGAGAGGACAGAGTCTCAAGCTGCACCAGGGGAGGTCTAGGCTGGATGTTAGGAAGAAATTCTTCACAGAAAGAGTGATTGGCCATTGGAATGGGCTGCCCAGGGAGGTGGTGGAGCCACTGTCCCTGGAAGTGTTTAAAATAAGACTGGATGAGGCACTTAGTTGCATGGTTTAGTTGATTAGATGGTGTTGGGTGATAGGTTGGACTTGATGATATCAAAGATCTTTTCCAACCTGATTAATTCTGTGATTCTGTGATTTCTCCTTGAGAAGTATCAGAATAGGGAAGAGGTTTCAGCCAACAGTCTGCAAGGAAAGCGTTCACCGTCATGAATTCAAAAAAGCACCACCGATGGCTTTTTCTGCCACCACAATGAAAAATCAGCATAGCGTAGTCAATATACCAAGCACTGCAAAATTAATCTGCATGTCTACCGTATTTGTAACAGCTCCTACACCTTGGCACAACAAATGCTGCATTCCAACAGTCCAAGTGTGTTTAGGATTCACATCCTCGGGAAGAGTCAGGCCCCCACATCTACTCCAAGTCAGGATACATGTATTGTACCAGAAGCGCCACCAGCATTCAAATCCCAGCCAAGACTGATGCAGATTATATCTCTGTGTAATGGTCTGGGTCTTGAGTTGGAAGGGACCTTAAAGATATCTAGTTCCAATCCCTTGCCATGGGCAGGGACACCTCCCAGTAGGCCAGGTTGCTCAAATCCTTTTCAAAAGTGTTACCTATTAGATACCATTAAGAGGTCAGGAATAAATGCTTAAGGCTGGCTACTTGCTTGCCACGTTCTTTAGTAGATTAGCTAGGCCACAATACAGGTACAAAGCCAGAGTTTACTGGGACAGTGCTTAAACTGCCAGTGCGCTCCACAGATGACCTGTTTGCAAGAGTCTAATACTTTAAAACAAACAGATTTCAAATATTTTAAACTTTTGATTTAGCAGGCACATTACTTTGTGTTTCAGAAGTTCACCATCTGCTGGGTTTACCTTTTAAGTCTCTCTGCACTCCGGCTGCGCAGCCATCTGGGATGAGATAATTTGAACAGCAGACTGTTTCCTCCCATGTTACTAGAGAGGAAGAGCAGCCAAGCATGTATGAATAAAGTCTATTTCATTCTTTCAAACAAAGGTGGAGGAGGATGATTTGAAAGTTTAAAAAAAAAAAAAAAAACAAACAAAGAGGGGGAAGGGAAGAAAACCAGAAAAATGGCAGCCCCACTTTCTGTCTTCAAATACACCATGACTACCAGAGCTGAGTCACAGTTACTATTGATTATAAACAAGGAGAGAACAGAGCCTGACTTACAGATACCAAAGTGAATCTGCAAGGCTGGCAGCTAGAAATCTGTTTTTATCTGTGAAACAAAAAGGGGAGAAGTAGAATCAGAGCAAAAGAAAGTTTAATCTACATCTGAATTGTTTTTCTGACTGGAGCCAGCTAAAAGCATTTTAAGCTAGACAGACACAGAAAGAACTTTAATTATCTAGCACCTTTAAAATTTAGACTTTCACTACCAAGTGGCTTTGACTACAGTAAGTCACAGACACCTCAAAGTCTTTTGCTATTCAGAATCCCTCAAGAGGTACAGGAGGCACTGAGAAAGACAGTTACAAAAACCAATGCCCACCCCAGGTGACTTCTGTGTCAAGAAAGAAACGTGCTTTGTTCCACAGAGTAAAAACAGTCAGGACTCATGGCAGAAGTGGCAACACTTAAAAAGTTTGCACTGTAACAATTCCTATGCAAGGTCCTCAAAAGAGCTGTGCAACCATTTAAAGAGATAACTCTGCTCAACAGGAATAACACTGACTACGTGTCATTGTCAGCTCTTTCTGAAATCTTGACAAGCCTGTGCTTTAGGCACGTTGCTTATCTTGTTAGAGGAAAGCACCGCAACATGCATCCTACACTTTGTCAAAAGAGTAATTCTCAACCAAAATCGTCATAAATTTGCACGACAGCACAAAGGTGAATTCAGAAGCAGGCAACAGAAGGCTCTGAGGCTTGCATGCCTCCAACAGTGCAAGGCTTCACTGATTTTGTAACACAAGCAACAAAACTTCGGTAAGCCAGCCACTTACAGCAATCATTTTTCCACCTAAGGATCCATTAACTCTGAAAAACTTACACACAAGCATATTACAGGTCCTCATTCTCCATATGAAGTTTCGCACTAATAGCCAGGCGTTTGAGGCAACTACTCATTGAAAAAACTTCAAGTAGCAGTATGTGGAAGGAAGAACAGTGATTACACTCTCCATATACAGTGCCAGGGAGACCAAATGAGCAAATAGCCATAGAGCAAACACCTTGCCCAATGGACCAACCTCTGGCTCATCTTGTCTTGAGGATATGGGCTCGATTCCACGTCCATGTTTCAGCACCCAGCCTTTCATTCTCCAGACAAAACCATAAAGCTTCTGGCTTTCTGGCTGAAATTCTTTCAAAAAGCAAGTTTGAAAAGACAGGGGATTAGGAAAGCGATCAATGAGAATTGCAGCAAAGCAACAATTTACCCAGCAGGGCTGTCTTGATAAAAACCTGCTCACTGACAATTTATCTCTCACCTTTGTTATTTAGGTTCGTCCATTCCCCACCATCTCAGCCTCTGAGGCTGTCAGAGACCCTACCAAATCCAAAGCCCCCAAGAGGACACAACCCAGCAGACACAGATGCTTAGGGAAAGCTCAAAACCTTCTACTATTGTAGTGCCACAAAACACTCAAGAGGAAGTGATGGAGACAGTAAGTTTCATCTGTTCTTTGCCCCTCATCAAATTGAGGAAGACTGTTACTGTTATCCCTGGGGCATTCTGAAGTAAGACCTCACTCAGTTCAGGATTAAGTGAGCAGAAGTGCCTTGCAAGGAGGACACAGCTGCCTACAGACCGGACTTTTAGGAGCTGCCAAAGCTCACCCCACCTGGACTCTAGGCTAACTGTAATCATAAGGAAGAGTACATTCATTTGGCCAGCTGTCTGATGCACATAGAAACAACTGGACTGGGTAAAGAAGACAGTTCATCTTTGTAAGAAACAATATATTTTATTTTTCTGACACCACAGCCCTGGCGAGTGGTTTTGTACCAAATTTAATGGAGGTTACACAGAACGTTTTACGCTGGGGGAGAAAAAAAAAATAACCACAAAAAAAATCCTGGATAACTTTTAGTGTCTGTTCCACTCCCACATTAACAAAATCACTTGGGGTTTCTAAGAAAAGGAGAATAGGAAACAGTGAGAGAGACTACTGTAGGATGTAACAGTATCGAAGTCCAGCCCCTACCTAAAAGTGGGAAGAGTCCCCACGGGAGGAGAGGCTCTCCTAGATTTACTCCCCAAAATAACACAATGTATTGCAGCTGCCATAGAAGGAGACAGAAGGGGGACGGAGAGAGAGAGAGAAGCCTATTTAATAAAGTGGGAGGGAGAGACAGAAGGTGCTGGACAGCACGCCATAATTTGAAAAATATGTCCTTAACTTATTATTTATTTCTTTTAAAAGATTCCCCTCACTGAACTTAAGTTCCTTTTTGTGCTTTTCATTAATACTCTGCTCTGAGGTCGTAGTTTGGTTTTTCTATACACTGGAGTTGAAGGAAAATAGTCCGAAGTTCTGAAGATGGATTCTCCACCTAAAGTAAACAGCCTAGAATCCCATTCTCCTCTCACCCCAAAGACTAAAGTCTCTGCTAAAATCCCTTTTACAATATAGTACAGTACACAAAAAAAAAAAAAAAAAAAATCAAAAATAACCGAGAGTCCTGGGAGAAGCCAGTCCGAAGGACGTAAACATACAGAGAATGGTGCAACTTGTGACAAATGGCAATTCTCAAAATACAGCTACAGATTCTCAAAGCAGGTGCCATCACGGGATACCCAAGTCCACAAAAATAATTTTTAAAAAATAAATCTTAAAAAAAAGCCCCAAACAAACAACAACAAAAAAACACCAACAAAAAAAAAATCCAACAAACCAAAAACAACCTGTTAAAATGAGTATTTTTTTTCAGGTAATTCCATACATTCGAGATTTCCCAAGCGTTCTCTGGTCTCTTTTCACCTATTGCATGGCCAAACTGTACTCCTGAAGTTCCCAAGAGAGCCCTCAGGACTTGGAATCTCATCTTGACAAGGATCAGAACATCCAGTCTTATGGTAGCAGCTTAAAACATCATGTTCCCTGGGTTTCCAGGGCCTTGGCTAAATCCTCCCATGCCAACATCAGCAGCCATACCTCGGGGCCTCATCTGGGGGGGAATCATGATGTTTTGTTGGGGTCCCATCATGCCCTGCATTGACATCATCATACCAGGTGACCCCACAGGGCCCGGGTGGCTGTAGAGCCCTGCAGGAGCTCGGTCCTTGCCTGGGATCATGCCCACAGCGGCCACGGGGTTGCTCATTAGCGTGGGCTGGCCAGGCATTGCCGTTTGTGCTGGTGACATCATGCGGTGGTGCGGCCCCATCATGCCTTGCTGCAGGAAGGCTGGCGGTCTCATCGGGTTATGACCTGGCATGGATGGAGCTGTCCCAAGAGGGATATCTGGAGTTCCCACTGGTCCGGGGCCCCCCATGCCAGGCAACGTTAGTCCCATCCTCGGGGTCTGCTCTCCTATCATTCCTTGCATGTGGGAGAACCCAGGCCCTGGACCCTGAGGCTGCTTGCGGCCTGGCACCTCCCCACGAGGGAAATACTGTAGTGTCTGGCTAGGCTTCTCTGATGGGATAATCCTGGACAGGTCGAACTCGGGTATTCCTGTGGCTCCAGGACGAATCACCTCCTGCAGCTCTGGATCAGCGAAAACCGAAGGCATATTGTTTCCAAGAACAGTGAAGGAGTCCGGACCGCCAGGGCCTCCAGTCTTGCAAAGTGCTGGATCTGTCGAACTTTGGGGCAGGTTGGTAGGACGCCCCAGAGGTCCTTCTCCATGGAAGCCCATTCCCGCTGGGAAGTTGCCTTGTCCACCACTAGGCCCGTTGTGTGGAAATGGCACCTGCTGTGGAGGAGACTGTACGGGAGGGAACCCCTGTGGGAAGCCCAGGCGTCCTTGAGGTACCATTGGCGACTCCTGCGAACCATGCCCCATCATTGGGTTGTGTGACATCAGGCCAGGTCCCACTGGGACCCCATGAGGAGGTATATTGGGTCCCATAGCATTTGGAGAGGGCATCTGGTTGTTATGGGAAAGAGGCTGGGTCATTCCCATTGGGCTAAGGGTTGGCATTGGACCCACTGGGTTTGGACCTGAAATTCGAGGATTCTGAGAATTAATGCCCATTCCTAGGGAAGAAATAAGGAATCACCTTTAGATAGCAGCCAACAGTAATCAATAAAGTCATCAGAGAGCTTTTTGCAAGGTTACTAAGTATGTGCACATACACACAAAATAGTTCTAGTAAAAGAAACACCAGTAGAGGCTCTGGAAGATGTTACTTTAACCAGGAAATTGATGCCCACCTGCACAGCTGCCTCTCTAAACTTGTCACTGCCCTATCAAAGGTGAATAGAGCCTGCTCTTCTAAGTAGAATCTCAATTCAACCTTAACTACATACCAGGCAATCTAGATGATGCAGACACAGTAACAAACACATCTGTGACAGATTAACAGTATATGGACCACTGGGAAGTGACTGAATCTCCTTTCAAAAATCAAGAACTGATAAATCAGGTAACCCTAGTATGACTAGTGGGTGGCAACCAATAAGGTTAATGAGCTATCACTGTGAACTTATTCAGTTAGCCAGCTTCCCCAGGTATATCCAGCCACTCTGATCATTACTGCATGAAACAGAAAAGCTACAGGTAAACTCACCAAGAATTCATTACCAGTTGCCACTCCTATGAAACATCCACAAATGTCCTCTTTCAGCTATGCTAATTCAATTGGGTGGAGGGGCTAAAGCCTGTTTTTTATTAAGGATGTACCCATGAATATTAAGGGACATGTTTTTTTCATATAAACATGCTCACCCACAAGACAGCCCAAAAGGGCAATGTTTTATTTTACTTTTCCTTTAGCTCTCTCAGGTAGATGACAGGACAGTTTCTCTCAGTCCTGAGTGAGGTCACCTGCCATTACACACTCCCCTATATGAAAAGTTGTATGTTTTGAGAATGCACTCCAACACTCTCTCCTGTAATTAAGGCAATCCACAAACCCCAGGGAAAGACCAGATGATTCAGCGTCCAAAAAAAAAAATCCAAGAAGAAACAAACAAACAAACAAACAAAAAAAAAAAAAAAAAAAAGAAAAGAAAAACATCAGAAAAAAAAAACTTGTTAAGCTTCTATGACACTGCCTTAAGACAGGGGAAGAATGGCCTCCTCTAGATAACACATGGTAGGTCTGACCCTTATTTCAGTGAGCACTTTTCACTCACAGAATTCCAGTCTGCCTGAATGGAAAGCTCTCCCATACATAAGGGTTTTCCAAATTAGACACTTTCTGAAACAGAGACACTTTCTGGACTGAAAAAAAAAAAAAAAGTTGCAAGGAAAATGTCTATCTCCCCATTTCAGAGAACTGCAACTGCCTTCCTCAAAATCAATCCATGTTCTTCAAGGTTTTTACCCTCTCACCATCCACATTTGATGAAGCTTCCATAAACATCATCCTCACTGTTATTGTCTGATAACTTGTGTTTTGGTTTGGGGTTTTTTTTGAGTTTCTTACCTGGTACGCTGTTCATAGGTGGCAAGTTTGGGGAACGTGCTGGAGGTGAATCATCATCCGAGCTGGCCACAGTTTTGATGGCATCATGATAGAGCGGTGTAGAGCTGGGCATGGCAAATTTGGACATCCTGGACATCATAATAGAGAGAGGATTCTGGGAAAGGGTTGGCTCTGGAGGCATTGTATAAGGGCTGCTAGAGGGAAGATTCCCAGGGAGAGTCACAGGAGCAGACTGGCTGACTGTGGAAGGAGGTGGACCACCTTAAGAAAATAAAAAGAAAGAAAAAAATTGGTTGTTTTTGCCTTAAATCCTACCCTTTCCCCCTAGAAATCTCAAAAACTAGAAATCCCTTTTATTGGAAGCAACCACCTTACAGTGTCAATGCCTGTGAAAGGTAACCAGAAAAATAAGCCTATTGATCAAGATGGTTTATCCTGGATTCTGCACTTCTGCTGAAACTATGTTCAGCCTCTACAAATCCACAGGAATTATCAGGCAAGTCTGAAAATCCTGCTATTCAACTTCCATATACCAGCCATAAAAATAAAAATCTATAGTCAATTAATTGTTCCTGCAGTCACCAAATGTCAACTGTAACCTCTTTCCCTTTTTTCTTTAGGAAGCATAAAACAAACAAAAAAGATGCAGACAGCACAAAAGCTGTAGCAGATATTATGCCAAGACATGCAGGCAGATTTCTGACAAATCACATCAGCAGCTACAAGTAAAATTCTCTGTTTATGTTTCCTTTCAGGTTTTATATACTGTTCATTTCAGGTAAAGAAACATTCTCTGCTCCTTGTAACTTAGCATCATCCTTTGCTCTCCCCAAACGAGAAACAACAGCACCTCCAATCTCCTTTGTTCTTCACGGATGAATTTCATGCCACTTAGACTATGGGCAAAGGAAAGATGCTAAACCAAAACTGTACTGTCACTGGAAATTCACTACATGCTCCTCAGTCCACATCCTTACTCACCCACTGTCCTCGAAAAAGGAAATTATATTTGAGAACAGAACAATCCTGCAATGCTGACACATTTATGGTTTGGAATAGGTGCATGCAAACTAAGCACAAGATTAGGCACAGACTTAAGCACTCCGACTCACAGCACTTGGGCTCACACTGGGCATAGCCTCAGCAGCCCCAATGGGTACTAGCACCATGGCTCCCTTCCCTGGCATCGAGCCCCGGGCAGCAACCCAGAAGGCTGGTGCAAGCAGTTACCCTCCCCACCACCACCAGCTCTCGGGCCCAGCAGCCAAGTCCTGGCCGCCGCCGTTACCCACAGTGGCACTAGAGGGCAACATGGGCAAACGGCTCCTCTCCCGAGAGCTGCCGGGCAGGAAGGCTGAATATTCTCCAGGATGAGCTCCAGGAAGGTTTTGGAGCGGTAAGGAGAGGGCAGAAGCATGCCACCAAAAACCCTGACACGTTCAAGCGCAGATAGGGTAGTCCCAGCACTTGCAGCCCAAGGTCACAGGCATGGCACAGGGCTCCAGCATGCTATCAAACACTACATGCAGCGCTGTATAGCTCTCCATAATGGTTGAAGCCTGAAGCACATCTCCCCATCTGTGGTGGTAAACCTAGAAAGAACCAACCATACCTAGATACACAACTGGCAAACTATCGTCTGCATGTCTTTGTAGAAGCCTTTTCTCTCAAAGCTGCTTCAATACCAGGCTCTTCTCCATAAAGCTACGGCAAAGACCAAAATACCTTCTGGAGGGAGATTTGTCCTATTAACACACCAAATCTTTTCACACCTCTTGACCCAAACCTTTTTATGTCTTGAGTGACCAGCCCTCACGTTGACACATGGGAGGTATGGTACAAACCCACAAAATACAACAGGAAGAGGAAAAGCACCTGTGTTTCACTCATAGTGACCCATCAGACCTTCGGCACAGCTTCCCTCCAACGGGAAAAGCACCATCTAGCTTTTGCCATTCTGCAAGAAACCTCCTCCCTCTCTTTGCTGCACTCCCTTTGGAGTAACTCAACGCAAACTGGAGAGCCAATATGGCTAGCATAGGCAGCACTCACCAGACTCCACATTTCCCATCATGGCTGGAGAAGACATGGTGAGAGACGCTTTGTGGTTTGGGGGTATCCCAGGGCTCTGCAAAGGAGGCTTTGGAGACGAAGTCCATCCAGGAGAAGGTGCAGGGAGAGATGGAGACTTGAGGTGGACAGGAGAAGCAGCAGCAGACCCCAAGACAGGAGGGGACTTAATAGAGGCAGCAGCAGCTGCAGCAGTGGGACCTGCAAGCATTCCTGCCAGCTGGGAGGGCGTCTGAGGGGACTTGAGGTTCCCCGAGGGAGATCCCATCATGGGAGACTGGACCTGGCGCATTGTGGGGGACTTCAGGGGGTTGATTCCTGGTGAATGCACCTGACCAGCTGTGGAGATATCCAAGGGTTTTCGGCCCAGGCTGCGCTGCGCAGGGGGAGCAGTGTTGAGGCTATTAGGGTTACTGGTGGGATTGAGAGGTAGTGGCGGCATGTGGCTGAGCCGGTTGTTAGTCCTTTGGTCAGGCCCAATCTGTTCTCTGAGATTTCGGAGACCAACTCCTGGGCCCTGAGACATGGGAAGGAAAGGCCTGGGACCCATGCCATACTCCTGCTGCGGGTGCTCCCCAAACGGCAGCGGCACCATTTTCTGCTGAGAGGAAAGCATCTCCGAGACACCAGGGCGCAGTTTCATCATCTCTTCTGGCCCAACTCCTGCTTCCCTCAGCTTCTGAGGGACCAAGGGTGGGTTGGAGCCCATGCTGACATTCATACCCATGTCCCCCTTCATACTGCTAGGTCCCATCCCAAACTCCAGCTCCCTGCTAGAGGCCATTTGGGGGGGTATTCCTTTTGGGAAGTCTCCCCTGGATGGGCTCATCGGTCCTTCCACCGGCATGCGAGGGAAGATGGGATTGTTCCCAGGTTCCATGTGTCTCTGGGAAGGCATCATTCTGTTTATCTCCATGCCAGGCCTGATGCCTTCCATGTTCAGGCCAGGAGGGAGGCCCATCTGTTTCTCAGCCAGCTGCTGCTGATACAGCTCTTCAGGCAGGCCCTGTGGATTGGGGAACCGTTCCCCTCGGCCAGGGCCACTGAAGACACCCTGTCCAGGCGGGAAGTTCCGGCCATCTGGGATTTTTGGCACATCATCTGGCCAACTAACTCCGGAAAGCCCAGGCCGAGAGGCAGCATTTGGGACGCTGGGGCCTTCCATGTCAGGAGTCATCATCCCTGCAAAACCAGGCAGGCGCATCTGGCTCCCGGGCACACTGGGATGAGGGGCCATACCCCTGGGGGGCAGAGAGTGGGACATGTTCATGCCTTCAGGGAAGGGCTCTGGACCCCCAGGTCCCCAGCCCTCCCCAGGGGTCATCTGGTAGGGAGGGGGCGGGCCTCTGACCACTCCACGAGGCCCGTGCTGATGAACCATCATGTCCTGCAGAGAACACTGCTGCACAACCACCTGCTCTTGCTTTCTTCTCTTCTCCTCGTAGAACTCCTGCTGCAGCTTAAGCCAGGCCACCTGCTCAGGAGTCATGTGGTCCAGGTGGTCTGGACCTATGGGCCCTGACTGGGAGTTCATTGGTGGTGGCCCCATTTCATCTGGGGAAAAAGGCATGTCCCTGTGTCCTTGAGGGCCAAATGGAGCCCCTCCATCTGTCCGAGACCCTGACCCTTTGCCTAAACTTTGGGATTGAGCCATCATGGCCTGTATTGGCCCTTCAGGTTTCTTTTGGGGACCATCCAGCACCCCAGCATTTGGGGGTGGCCCCCCACTTTGCCCTCCTGCAAATTCCTTCTCATCAGGAAAGAGCATGCGCTGTATGTCTCTCAGGGTCTGCAATGAGCGCTCTCGATGCTCCAGCTGCTCCTGTGACAGTCCATCTGGATTCTCACCCAAACTGGATGTGTCCCCACCAGACACTTGCTGGGGAGGACCTTTGGGGTCTGCAGCAGAGCTATTGCTACCTTGAGAAACTGGACTCACTGCTCGATTATTTGGGGTTGAACTCTGCCCAAATCCTTCTGTCTGCAAGGGGGTAGAGCTTGCAGGGCTGCCCACAGACATCACTTTGCTTTCCACGCTGGGACTGTCCTGATCTATGGGACATGGAGGGCCAGTAGATTTGGATACTGGTGCTGACACAGGTGGAGTCGGCTGCATTTTGGCATTCTGGGGAGGGTTCTGGTCCTGGGCAGCAGGGGGCTGGGTCTGTGGCAGGGGCTTGGGTTCAGTCCGAAGTGCAGTGATCTGAGGGTTCTGCAAGAGAAATGCACATGCTGTCACTCACTGTTCTTACAGTCGTGTCACTTAAATAGTGGTGCAAATGAAATTGTCTGGCGTCAACCTCACCAGCATGCACTTCACAAAGAAGGGGAGCCTCCATGCAGCTGTTACAAAGCAGTATCTCAGTAATGCAGAAACCTATTTTGCTCAAGTGTTACAGCAAGGTACCCCTGCCTCTGAGATAGCTCTGTATGAGCAATAGGTTGGAAACATAGGAAACACTGCAAGCAAGACTCCAGCTTTTCTTTGGATGATCGAAGGCATTTATTTGTAGAACAACGACTGTCTCTTTCTCTTCCACCCTAAAACTTATTTCAACATGTAAATAATCATCTATCTCTCTGAATCACATACAAACATTTACCATTTCCCTTCTCACCCATATGCAGGTATTCCCTACCAAGGGTACAGTGTTTCGTTCCGCCTTGCTGTTTGAGATGTTCTGGATATGAAAGGACACAATGGTTTCCACCTGTCCCTTCAGCACAGCTTCTGCAGCCCTGTGAAAACAGACAGACACATCAAGTTGAAGCTAAGAATCATTTTTCTTAACTGCCCTCCCTTCTAGCCTGCAGCAGGAAGAGACAATCCCATATTTCACTCCAGATGAGTAGCAAAAGAAAATGTTTACATCTACAAACTCATCAGCATTCAGGGTTCATGCCATCCTGGTTGCTCCTCACAGCATTGATTGCAAAACACTACCTACCACCATTTGCAAAAATAAAAATAATTTAAGGGAAAAAAATCCCTTCTCAGAGGGCAAGAGTAGTGACATTCTCCACTCCAGATTCTTTAGCATCCCCAAAACAAGTATCACAGTATATCAGAGGTTAGAAGGGACCTCAAGAGATCATCAGGTCCAACCCCCCTGCCAGAGCAGGATCACTTAGGGTAGTCCGCACAGGAATGCATCCAGCTGGGTTTTGAAAGTCTCCAGAGAAGGAGAATCCACAATCCCCCTGGGGAGCCTGTTCCAGTGCTCTGTCACCCTCACTGTAAAGAAGTTTCTCCTCAGGTTGAGGTGAAATCTTCTATGTTCTAGTTTGAACCCACTGTTCCTTATCTTATCACTGTGAACCACCTAAAAGAGCCTGGCCCCGTCCACTTGACACCCACCCCTCACATATTTATAGACATTGATCAGATCCCCTCTCAGTCTTCTCTTCTCCAGACTAAACAGCCCCAGGGATCTCAGTCCCTCTTCACAGAGGAGATGCTCAAGCCCCCTAATCATCCTCATGGCTCTCCATTGGATTCTCTCCAGCAGTTCTCTGTCTCTCTTGAACTGGGAAGCCCAAAACTGGATACAGTATTCCAGGTGTGGTCTCACCAGGGCAGAGTAGAGAGGTAGAAGAACTTCCCTAGACCTGCTGGACACACCTTTCTTGATACATCCCAGGATCCCATTGGCTTTCTTGGCCACAAGAGCACATTGTTGTTCCATGGAGAACTTGCTGTCCACCAGCACTCCAAGGTCTTTCTCTGTGGAGCTGCTCCCCAGCAGGGCAGCCCCTAACCTGCTGCCTGGTGCCTGTTGTTATTTCTCCCCAGATGTAGGACCTTGCACTTGTCCTTATTAAACTTAATGAGGTTTGCCTGCACCCAGCTCTCCAGCCTGTCCAGGTCACGTTGGATGGCTGCACAGCCTGACAGGTCTCAGCCAACCCCCCCAGTTTTGTACCATCACAGAACTTGCTGAGGGTACTCTCAATCCCCTCATCCAGGTTGTTGATAAAGATATTGAACAAAACTGGACCCAGTACCAATCCTTTGGGGACACCACTTGCCACAGGCCTCCAAGTTGACTCTGTGCCATTGATGTAATGGCTCAGTAATGACTATTTGCTACAAGAATACACTTGGAGAAAGCACACTTGAGAATCTCTTAAAAAAGGAACATAAATACAAGCTCTGCTTCCTGAAGACATTCGAGTATCTAACTACTTACTTGTTGGCCATCTCAGTAGAAAACACATAAACCACTTTGGATGGAGTCTTCTGTCCACTTGCTGGCTCCAAAGAGGCAGTCAGGCCATGGGAAGGTGTGGAAGACCTTGGGGCTGAGGCATTTGAAGGAGTCATGGAGTGTGGTGTGTGCTGAGACTCTTGAGACTTCACGTGATCAGCAGAATTGCAGTCTAGAAGGGTAGAAAGAAGAAAATACAAGAATCAGTACCTTGGTGGCTCTTTGGAAACTATTTCTGGAAAACCATCAGAGCTTTTCTTCCTCTGAAACTTCCCACTTTTCCCTCCTTCTGTTACACCATGCATCTCTCTCTAATGCCATGCTGCCCTTCAGGCACCACTGAGAGAAAGCTCATCTTGTCCCTTTCCAAGGCAAGTGGTAGTTCCCAATGCTACACAAAAGAGCAGGAAAACTATGCACTAAAACAAACAAATATAAATGAAGTCTGCACCTAAGTCAGTGCAAACTTTAATTTTTTTTTTCCTTCAGCCACATGACCTAGCAAATAGACAACAAAGCAAGGATGGACAGCTACATATTAGTCCATTTCAGTCCTGCTTCACAGAGGCAATGTTGGAGCTAGGAAGAGAACACAGAAATCCCAACTCTCTAGCTTGTGTTACCAGTCAGGGTACTACAGGCTACACGTGTGTTGACAAAACAGGACTTCATATTGTTTTGTTCAAAACCCCAGTTACAACACAGCAGTTCTTGAAAGGCCAAAGGGAAACCAACAGGCTGCATTTGCACTTTCAAATCCTCTAGGAGAGTTTCAGGGCTATAAAGGAACTTTTCCATCAGTCAGGCCTGCACCTTAAGTAAATGTGTACAGGACATTTAATGATGCCAGCTATGACAACTTCTCCTATTTGCCTGCACAGAAGACCTTTTAACTTCTTGGACTGGACCTTACAGAACCCCAGACAAAGAAATATTTCACTAACCCTTGCATAGCAATTCTCCATCTCACAGAGGACTCAGACTAATTGTCTGTACTTGCACATGAATCCTAACAAACATACCTTTGATTTCAGGGTCATCATTAGGAGTCCCAGCTTCCCTCTGTTCAAATGAGTCTGCTGAAATGCTCCTCTCTCTCTTCCCCTTTCCCTTAGTACCATTTCCAGACCCATTCTTCAGCCCCATGCTCCCACCTGGGCCAGGGAGCACTTTGGGGGGGTGACCTCCACTTTTAGGGTCACAGGGAGAGGGCTGGGATTGGCTGGTGGAGCCCCCTTGTTTGCCCTGGTTGGAAAATTTGGAATCCAGCTGAGGGTTGCCAGACGGGGACATCACTGTAGGGGGACGGACCATCACCTCCTGCTTTGATTTGGGGCTACTGGGGACACAGAGAGAAAGAAAAAGGAAAAAAAAAAGCGACAATGACACCATGGATTCATCCAACCCTGTAGCAACAAATTAGAGAGAAGCAGGAATAATCACTGCCACTTTTGCAAGCTAAGACAATTGCTGACAAACATAAAAATGCCTGCAAGCTTAGAGTCACACAGGTGCTTTTTTGAACATGCCCTGAAAGGGTTATTATCCAAGATGGCATCTCATTGCTCAAGAAGGCACTAGGGCAAGCTACAGACCTGCCAGATCCCAGGAACTGCTGTCACATGAGGACCTACCTCTGGGGCTTCTGTCAATAAAGACAACGGTTTCTATGTGCACAGAGAAGCGACTCACACAAAGACCAGCTCAGAGTAAACAAACAAGGCACAATAAAAGTTCACCTCACCACTCTCCTGGACCCCAGCTATATGCTGCAGCTCTGATGAGAGCAGACCCCCACTCCACACCCTCCCTTGCACCTCCCTATCCAGTTCTACAGGGAGCACAAGGAAAACCCAGCATTACTGCAGCATTCATCATACATTGGGGCGAGCTGCCAGGAAAACACAAACCTCTGACCGTGAAAACAATTAAACCAGCTACAACCTGTCTCTGAATAAGGAAAGAGAAGGATACCATCTCACTGCACACTCCTGCAAAATGTGGCAGATGAAGCTTCTTCAATTTGCCAAAGGAGATTCAGAGCCTTTCCTTCCCTATTCCATTCAGCAAATTGCAATCCTAAAAATATTCTGCTCTTCTGGGTTTTGCAGATGTATTAGCCACCCCTTCCTCCTTACCCTCCAGTTAATCCATTGCTATTGGATCTTCTGCATTGTATTTTCCCATCATCACTGCCAATTCCAATAGCCAGTGCTAGCTACCATCCTCACTGGCACTCACAGAAGCTCCTTCCTCCTTAGGACAGACATACGACTCAAAAGCATTCCCTGTGAATTATTCTTAAGCTCCAGATGACCTTTAGGAGTAAATAATCAAGCTCAAGAATGCTGTCAATCAGACCACTAAGTCCCCGGACAGTGCTTTGCTTCCACATTTTTCCCTTTCCAAATTAGTGGAGGAGAGATGCTGACCTGCTGCACTGGCAGCTGAATGATGCAGAAGATCTCAGCACAAAGCTGATCAGTTCTCCAGACTGTTCATGCCAGTAACATGGAGAAAGCATTTTGTGTGAAAGTACAGAGAACTTCTGTAGCCCAACTACCCCTTGGGGAAACAGATAATTAGAAGAGGGAGAAGGGAAAAAAAAAAAAAAGAAAGGAAAAAAACCACCATAAACCAGCATGTTTACTCTACTATAGCCTATTGAGACACCTGATGGGAGGGAGGGTGTGAGCAATGGAGAATCTGCACCTCACAGGTTTACAGCTTTCAGCTTATCCTGAGCCTAACACATGAGGAGGTTTGTCAGCACTCAGTACTCAGCAGGTCTTACAAGAACACAAATGAGAACCAGCAAGTCACATGCACCCATCCTTGCCTAATCCTGCAGAAGAGCAGGGACACCATCATACACCAGCCCAGAGCGACTGACTGCAGGCTTCACCTTACCTCTGCGTGGTGCCTGATGGGGAGTTCCTCACTTTGGGGTTACTGGAATGCATTGACAGAAATCCTGAGCTCACAGTCTCACACACACACAGATGGGCTCTCGTCAAGTTCCTCTGGGGAGTGCGCCGCCAGAGGCAGCGTCGAAGCACTTTCTGCCGCCCGCTTCTCTCAGTGCCGGCTGTCTGCTTGCCTTTTTTCTCTTTGCTCCTCTCTGGGTTTGCACTGGGCGCTTCCCTCCTGCAGCTCCAGCATTCTCTAGACGTGTGCCTCCTGCTGCCCAGGGGAATTCTCGCATCTCCAGGGCACACTGTTAAAACCACCCCACAAGAGAACAGAAAACCAGTGACTTTCCAAGCAGGGGTGTCTGCTGTGTAGCAGTAAGTGGCCATTCTTCTCCCATTACTGAGGAGAAACGAGAATAGCTTTCAGACGGCTCAGTATTTCGAAACAGAGGCAGCTCTGGCTGGCCATTCAGTTTACAGACACAAGCTAGCTTCCCTTTATCCAAAGCTAATCACTCTGAAGTCAACAAAACAGGGAAGCGCCTTGTATCTGGACACTTTGATTCTGCATCTGTTCCCAGCTTGAAGACGCCTCACAGCAAGTCAATGGGAAACCAAAATTACACATCTTCAACATGACTTAGCTATCCAGAAGTCCCCTGAGTGGCTGTAATCTGATATTTCTTAAGAACATAAACTCTGCTCAAATCTTTTGTGTCTCCTTGGTGCAATATAACCAGACATATGTTCAATGATGTGTGCTAAGGGCTGCACAAATGGGGGAAAATAAAACAAAATGCCTTCCTGACGACCTGTAAGCACCAGTTATTCTGTGATTACTCTGAAAATACCAGGTTAGCCACACAAATCTATTAGAAAGGCCAAAAGATCACTACAGATCTATGCCTCTAAATTTCAACCCCCAAAATAAGCACTTTTTCAGCTTCCTTCTTAGAAACAATATGCATGATGCAGGCAATAAGGCATATAAAACTGTTTCCGGAGGAGGAAACTATTGAACATTACTGTTTACATCCTTTGGGCCAAATTATTTTGGAGCAAATTTCTGTCTTGTTTATGTTTCAACAAAATCTCTCCTGTTCATCTCACCTACTCAGATGCAAATCCACTTAATTTAGAATCTAACCAAGATTTATTGTTAATGTATTAAGCATGGCTAGTTAAATATTATTCAAATGTAAATACTCCCTGTATTCCTTCTCGGCACCAAAGAAGCAGTTTCTTCCTGTGCATATCAAATGAAACAAAATAAATCTCACTGGACTGGGAGTGTCTACATTTTTTTGAAGAAACTACTGTCAAATTGCTTTTAGAAAACAAAAATTGGCTTGCTTATATGCTGACACCAGAGGATTAAGAAACACAGGCACTATGTGACCACCTCTGGCCAAGGAGAGTTATCAATAACCTATAGTATTGAGCACTATTGTTTTCCAGTTCCCCAAATTAATCTTGTTGTGAGGTTGTGCAATTACACTTTTTAGCAACTGCACTGCTGTACTTGAGCCTGATAGTGCTCCAAACTGCAGTTGTGCACATTGCATCATCTCCAAAAATTCTCCTGTCTAATAAATGTCTCCTCCTTCATGACTCCCAGACACCATCTTGCACCCTATTCTCATCTCCCCTGTGCTGCACAAAACAAACAATGGGGGGAAATATTTCTGCCATAAAAAGGTCTTATTTTTAATGTCTCCTATTAGGCACAGTCAGATGAACTCCAGTCTGGGCCACACACTCCAGAGGTCCCACAAGCCTCTCTGGGGCTATCAGCTGGTTATCCCACTGGTTTTGAGAACAATGTTCGAGTTAATCTATTACTATTGTTACTACTGTCATGCTGTAATTGGAGCTGATACTGTAGCTGATACTCTGTAAAGACAAGAGAGAACATCTTCAGAAGTATCTAAATTGCACCATCTTTGCATGCAAATTTGGCTCCTGTATCTGTTTTGACAACAAAACTGTAACATCAACGGCACTCAACTCCACCTTTCAAAAGAGATGTATGCATCTGTAAAAGTCAGTGGAAGTACATGGTATTTTGGAGTCCTCACTTAAGATGAACATGGGACTGAAAACATGGCAAATTTCAGGAAAAAATAAAAAAAAAAAAAAGAGAGAGACAATAGCATCCGAGTGAGCAGAGTTCAATGCTAAAAGAAGGATGCCTGTGAGATGATTTAAGTATTCTAGTTGTTTCATCCTCTGCTTTTCCACTTCTGATATTCATGCATTATCATGTTACCTTTTATTATAAGACAACTATTTCCTCAGAATCCCAGCCTTGCAGAGTGTAATGAGAAAATATGAAGAACACAATCAGGACCACACTGCCTGCACAACAAGCTTTTGAGTGTTTTACAGGGAGAACAAACAAAAAAACCAAACAAATCCAACCCTAATTTTTTATTATCCTATATATATGCATCCTCCATCTATTAGGATTGATACATTCTGCAACGGAACTATATTTTGCAGTCTGAGTTTAAATTTCTTCTTACCAGAGAGAGCTATAAAGATAAAGGATACATCTATATATTCATTGATGGAACAATAGCAACTCAACTTCCTCAGCTTCTCATTTCTGCACACTGGGAACGTACCATCTTTTATAATGTGAAATGGAATGCCTCATGATTTTTCCAAATGCACTTCTAATATATGTATGTCTGAGAATCCAGGGTTCAATAATGGAAAAGCTCTAGAAAAATGTACTTTTGCAGGAGTCTGCCTGCCATAGCAAAGCCTTTATCATTGCTTTAAAATTGGAGTAGGGTCACTGATAGTGAATGGCCAAGCCACTTTTCAAGCCATTTTGGCAAGCTACATCCAAGTCCGTATTTTCAGGCTTGCTTTAAGGTATGCTAGGCAACAGCTGCAGGGAAAATGGATGGTTCTACTCGCTGCTCATTCCCACCACCTCTCTTCTGACCACATCAGGGCAAGATCTGAATGGGAACTAACCTAAGAGAAACAGCTGCAATCTCTTTTCAGCTGGAGTAGTCCCCTGATCTGTAACCACGTCAGTGCCACTGCAAGCTCAAAGGAGGAGCTAAGAATAGGTGAAAAGCAGCCTCACACCACTTAGCTGCAGCTTACAATTTGGATGGCTTAAAATTACTTTAAACCTCAACTGCAGAAACAAGAGAGATGGACATGCAATTGTGGAACTATGATAGGTCCTCCTCTTTCCAACAAGTAGCTTACCAAGACCCCTGGTGTCACGACACTGCAGTACTCATTGTGGAGGCCATGAGTTGCGAACTACTCGTCTCACAAGAAAATATCACCTAGATAAAGAAGAGAGAGGAAGAATTTAATCAACAAGAATGCACAGCCAAGCACAGGACCTCCCATGCATCCAGCCACAGAAGCAGAGGAACCAAAACTTATTCTGAGCTACTGAACAAGCGAAGCTTCTGCTCAGATTGGCAAGATTTGTCAGCATAAAAAAAGCCACCATCAGACTGGGAGAGTCTGAAGATGCAGACTGCACATGGAGGGGAAATAGGTCAGACCTGCTTTAGCACTCCCATATTTGAGCTAGCTGGATTCCCATGAGCTCATCTGTGCTCAGAGAAGCTGGCACAAAGCTCAGACATGTGACCTCCCCTTTTCTGCACCTATCTTTTTTCAAAGGCTTGCCATCCCCTTACTATGTGCCCAGCAACTTCTGCCAACGCCCCCCCCTCCCTACCCCCCAGTGCTTTGTGGATACAACCTCCTCCACAACCAGACAACATATAAATAAAAACAGCAAGCAGCATGTAAAGCCAAACAATAACATCTAGGGTAAAACCAGGCAGGTTTTAGAAGAAACACTACCTACTGTTCTGGCAGCTCCTACTTCACATCATTGTGCTACGCTACAGGGGAGAAAGGACTCAAACTGCAAAGATTCCCAAGCAAGACATATTTGCAAGTTTGCTCAAAATAGAGGGGTTAGCCCCACCTTGTACTACAGTTATTTCCTATAAGGTCGTAAGAGTTAATAGCCTAAGAACTGATCAGCCACATTTTCAGTAATACAAGAATTTTCACTAATAAAAGAAAACATGGACTCCAAGGAACGGCGTCATGGTATATTTGAGTCCAGGAAAGACAGACAGAGCAGATACCTGACAGATTTTCCCTCATTCACTATGAAAACTGGAGAAGCTGCAAGGACAGTAAGAATCCAAACAACATTCACATTGTTGGGGTCAGCATGGTCTTTCAGAGCACTCAGCCATTTACACAACATGGACAAACTTGCAGCTAAAATACAACTGCTAACTGAAATCACTACCTGAGGTTTGGCATTCTGCTGCCCAGATCTCCCAGCAGGTACATAGGAGCTGTTGTGAGGCTCAGTTTGCTATGCATTGTGAAACTGTGCATATGCACTTTCCTCCAACACTCTCCAACTCTTATCGACTGCAGCTTCACCTTAATGTAGCAATGCACTGCCATGTAATCCACTTCAACAAAGTCAACCTACAAAGCTAGTCCCAAACAATGCAGCTACATTCTCCACCCAGTCCAGCCAAATCAAACAATGAAATCATCAATGTGATAGACCATCCTTATCTAGCCAAGTCACACCTGCAGACAGAAACTGAAACAAACACCTATCGCAACAAGCTGCTTCATCCAGTAAAACCTACCACAGTAGCACAATCATCCCTGAATCCAATTACCCAGTTACGTCTCCTTTCCCCTTTCCCCCACCCCACCCAACAAAATAATACAAGCTAAGCTATGCCAGTGCCAATACTGACACACCTGTACTAAAGTAGTGACAGAAATCACCTTTTCCCTTGAAAGGGAAAAATGTGTGAACACCAGCACACAATAGAATGGAGAGAATCTGTCATAGCAGTCAGAGCTCTATTGCTTGAAATGTTCAAATCCAACTTGGCAAAGAAACAGAACGTGACAGCCTTAGAGTCCACAGCTGAGAACTGCAAGAGGGACACAAATGAGCAGATAGTTATTGCAATGGAACTCTATTCCCTGGCTTACTATTTCTGCTGCTTACCTGGTCTTAGTCCAGTCAGCACAAGACAGTTTGCTTCACAGTAAATTTGAAAGCAAAAGGCTGAGAGCAAGTACACAAGCAACTATCACGGAGTAATTAACAAGACAACTGCACATCTTAGTTTACTTTTTGGTTAAGTATTCATGAATCATCTCCATATTTCACTGAACTAGTCACCACATTACCAAAATTAAAAAATAAATTAAAAAAAAAATCACCAACCCATCAAAAAGTAGCTTATGGCTAATTCGTGCCTTTAAACTGTAGAAGTTTAGTAGTAACAAGTGGTAAAGTACTTGAAGCATTATGGCCGCTGCAGCAAGAACAGCTGCAGTTATCACCACTTCAGTCTTTTCTCCCTCTTTGAGAAATAGAATGTGGAGAGATGAAATAAAGGCATACCAAATAGATGAAAGTATGAAACTTGTGGCCTTACTGTGACATGAAGCATTAAAGGCAAGAAATCTTTCTCTGTGTACAGAAAGAGCATGCTTCTTTTTTTTCCTGTGGCCTTTCTGAGACTCAGTCCATGCTGGACTGAGGGTGGTGAGAGATCAAAATCAGCATGGAAAAAGAAAAAAGGCTAAAGACCTGCTGCTACAGAAAACAAATGGGAACTTTGAACACAAGCTGAGCCAGCACCCTGAATTGTAGCTTTGACAGTGCAGTAGGCAAGAAAGGGAAGAGAGTGAGTGGAGTAAGAGACTGCTCAGAGAAGAGCAGCAGCTTCAGGAGGGACCAAGAACAGGAGAAGTTTGAGCAACTGCTCATCCTGACAGCCACCAGGAAGCAAACCTGTGCATGTGCATCCACCAGTGGATTCCCCATGAGACCTGAGAGGTGGGGTAAGCAATGAATCAGCCAACACGCTTCTTCAGCACAGTTCTATTGGGAAGGTCACATCCTATTACTCTGACCCTCCTTCAACCACACACACCCAAGACAGCCCAAGAGTTACCATTGGCTTTCATCATGTGCTGCACTTACCAGTTTTGCTTAGCATTTGCTTATTTTGCACACCTGCAGCTGAACAGCATGTTACATTTTAATAAGCTGCTGTTTAATAAAGTGTTTGATTACACACCTCATCAATAAGGAGTGCAACTGGAAAACAAGGAGGATGCAGGAAGTGTTACTCAATGCTTTTATTGAACCATCAGCCTCCCTTAAGATCATATAAAAGTGGATAGATAAATTAATGAGTTCTCTACGTCCCACTTATCTCCCCATGATACTTGAGGATACAAGGGCACAGGACACTCTTCAATCCCCTGAGCCAGTCCCAGGTTTTAGAGATAGTCCCTACTAAGGGCTTTGAAATACACTTTCAAGTACACCTTTTCGCAAATGTTATCTTCCTCATCCTTTCCCACAAATGCATGAAGCATGTGCTTGCAGTACAACTGCTATTGGAACCACCAGCATTCAATCAGATTTGTCAAAAATGCCACCTTATGTTCTGCACACCAAGTATGTGTTAGACCCTGGAAAGCAACTTCACCAGCCTAAGTCTCTGTCCCTTCTGGCCATCATTAGCATCTGTGACCCTGCTGAAAACTAACTCTAGATTAAAGACACCATTAATTTTCAGAAGACAAGCTTCCTGTTTCAGCCAACCAGGTGACCACACACTTACCAGCACATAGGAAGCAGCAGTGACTGGAGGCACAGACAGACTTACAATGATTGTTCACACTTGCATCCTTCTGACAGATCTCTCTGCTCTTTCTTCTTAAAGGAGAGCTGCTGGACTTAAAGATATAGTATCAATATGCAAGTCATCTGAACATACTACAACTCTGCTTGTCCAAGAAAGTAGATGGCCTCACTACCTACTGTCACATGTCCTTCAACTGCAGCGTTTGTACCTCACCTTACTCTTTGGTCAAGCTACACAGGTATCACACAGCAGACTTTCAGCTCACCTGCTCTACCTGCTATAAAGGCAGTGGCCACTTGGACTAGGGGCATCTCCTGTAATACATAGGCCATTCTCTACACAAAACAGCTTCTGATTTGGGGGGAAAATACCATTCTGACCATTCTGTAATTCCCTAGCAAGCCACAGATTCTATTTATTTATAAATCATTTTCATTTTCTCAACATCCAGAGCTAACTAGTTAATATAGTGAGCTGATTAGATGTAAATCACAGCCAGTCACCTACTTTTAGATGGTCCTAACCTATTCTGAAACAGTGTGGACTTCCCTAAGTTTATTTATTGGGAATAAAATACAATGATGTATACAAGGTCTTCAGTTTGCCAAGCCAAGAATTCCTCCTTATGCACATCAGAGAAATCACTGATAATTCCAGATCTGCACAGCATTACCTCTTTGCTCATGGTCTCATACCAGAAGTGACTCTCAACCAAAAAAAAAAAAAAAAAAAAAAAAAGAGAGCTTGTCACCTAAACTCATTTTGTTATATGAATGTGGGGACTACACAAGCTTCACCAGGCTCATAACAACCTCCACTGAGAAAATAACTCCTCTTGTACACATGGTGTGCATACACCTCTCTGTTAACTTCTAAAACATGGGCAGGTTATTGCCTATAACTACTTCCACGCCTTGAAGCACAGAGAAAGGGGCTGAGCAAAGATAGGCTCACTTAAAATTAACACATTGATGACCTACAAGCACATTAACAGGGAAAAATCAGGCAAGGCTACGGTATTACAAGGAAGAGAAATTCCTTCACGTAGCTCAGATTAAGTTAAGAATTTAGGACCACAGGATAAGGCTCCCAGAAACTATAAGAATATACTTAATTGCCCCTGTGCAAATTCAGTATGCATCATCATATAAATGTAACTCTGCTGAGCCTACCTGTGCCTGCCCATCCACATATGTTGAGCAAATGCATACTCTTTCTTCCACACTTTCCCCTCTTCAGCTCCTATCACCACACACACAGACATTTCCTAAAGAACCAGTCTCTCCTGAAGTTCATTTAAAACAGGGACAGTCACAGAAATCTAATTTTTTTCTCTTCATCCTTAGAAAGGGTAGTCAAGACAATCACTGACAAAGCATAATACAATCCCAAAGATCAGAGAATAAAGTGGTTTTGGACGTTTCTCACGTAACCATCCCTTTGCTCTCAGACAATGGCATCTCCACTGACTATTCTCCTTCTTCCTCCTTTTGACATGCACCTGGATAACCAACAGTAGCCACAATGTAAAGGGCCATTTAATTATTCTTTTTAGGTATTTACAGAAATCATTCTAAAATAATCTTTTTCAACAGGCATGTTGCTCACTACACATATAACTCTCACTTCTAAGAGCTGTTAGCAACACTAACACTGTCAAAAAGACAACTATATGTCCATTAAACTATTTTTAACGCATCTACCACTCAGTGTGTTTTTAATACAATGGGGATGAATAGCTGTCACAGACGGTTTCTGATTTTGTACGAGTCTTTCCACAACTCCTTCCTCAAAGTAATGGAGGAGACACGTGCTCATACACACTGCAGAGTAGATTCAAGATGTATGTAGCCAGACATTCAAAGTCCCTTTCAATTTCCCAGTTGTTATTATGTTAAAAAAACCCACAACCCTTGACCCACTTGGTCCATCTAGGACTCAAATCACCTCATGGCAAAGTCTAACACGGTTCCAGAAATCACTTTGGAAAGCATCAAAAGAAAAACCCTCACAAACCCCAAAGCCTAAGCTACAAGCTATCAGCTTCTCAACAGGAATGCCATGGATGAAGTTCCCCTTGCTGCCCACACCATTGCCACTAATGCTGTCAAAGCTGAATTTACAGGTGCAGGCTGGCCAGAGTGCTGCTAAGGCATCAGGCACACTGTCACATAACCTGTAGCACACCACGACGTTCCACTGACCTCCGCTCAGCCTCGGCATGCTCCGGCACACCAGCCAACAGCAGTTCAGCTCCACCTATGCTAACAGTGCTGGCAACAGTTTATGTACATTACAACTGGAGTGGTGAGCACTCGACGTTGAGCTCACCTTAGCAGCAGCCAGTCTGCTCCAAAGTTCCTGCTATTGTTCACGCTGATAAAAGATCAAAAGCTCTAGCAAGAACAGATTTTTTTCAAGAAATGTTTCAAGAGTGTTTCCCTAATATCTGACAGACTTCTACAGCTTAATACATCACTTTTAATAGTTTACAGCTCCAGTACCAGTCAGCATTACATGCAAGAGTCCAGTGGATAACAACAGTTTTCTGTGAGCTGCTTTCGTAGGTTTACCTTCTGTCAAAACTTCATCTACTTTTCAGGAAGTAGTTAATGTGTTAGGAGTCAGAGTTGATCTATTTTCAGTCACTTCTCTGGGCTTGTTTTTTCTAAAATGTAAATGGGGTCATCAACATGAACCACTATATTAAGGTATTTGTATCAAGCTTCCCAGTAACCCATTATTTAGAAACTAATCTGCAGAGGGAGGGAGATGGATGTGGAAATAATGGATCGGAAGACAGTACCACGAAGACAGTTTGTTCTTCAACATCTAGTAACAACATACTGTTTAAACAGAAGGCTTGGGAAAAATAAGCCACCTATCAGCTCAGCACAGGAAAAAACAAGTGCTTTTTCCTTTAGTTTCAGCATCCCTTCACTAGGCTTCCAGAAAGAAAAGTAAGAAACCATCCTCAGGTATAACTCCTCAGGTTACAATCTTGACAGCTTTCGTAAGGTAAGTGGGGTTGGGAGGAGTCAGTACTGGACAGACATCCTCCACAGAAAATGCAGAGCTAAGCAAGCACTTGGAGACATCACACACTGTTAGAATTGCTGGGAATGACCCACACACCTTCCTTCATCTTAACCTTCACCTCAAGAGGTGTCTCAAACAAGCAGTTTTGCAAAGCTCCCCTAAGCATTGCTATCTTCCAGCACCACCTGTGAAACCAGTTTTCACTCAGGACTGTCACCACCAGCTATTCCTTCTGCTCCTCTTCCTTACATGGGTCCTCCTGCTATTTCATAGCACCAGTGCTGAGGAGCTCAGCACTGCAAAGCAGGCATTCTCATGGGGGCAACAGCTGAAGAATTACTCTATTCCATGTAACGGAGTTTGGTGTTCCTGGTGCACTGAACCTCTCATTTCTTTAGTTTTAGGCTCCTATTAGGCATGGTAGATATAGCACAACCTTCAGTAATGCAGTGCACCACTTCTATATACTGGTTTCCTAGTCATTAAATGTAGGATCTTTAATAGAGCTATGACTCTTCTAAAGAGCAAGGCACTTCAAAGAACTCCAGCTAGCAAAGACTGCAGGTACACAGTACTTCACCATGCTACATGATTATATCAAAGCTGCTGGGATGAAAAACTGACATTTGATAAATAACATGAGGTCACCCTAAAAGATCTCAAAACACTGCATCTAAAAATGTTATTTTGACAAGAAATTAAGCAATTGTATAACCAGGTCTATTATCAAACTACTGCTTTGACATAATCTTATAAAAGTAAGAGGAGCATGCAATTCCAATTGCTGGGGGATCCTCCCTCGCTCGACTCCAGACGAACACGTTTAATATTCTTCTAGTTAGCCATGCATGTACAGCAAATCCGAATGTACTTCAAAGTATTTACTGTACGGTATAAACAGAGCGCTATTTTCAAAGACTCATAACTGTCAAATCAAAGCTAACTTTCACAAGAACATTCAGAAGCATTTCTGCTGGATGGTGGCTATTTGCCTAACAGTTTCAACTTTCCATCTACAAGCCACAAGAAGGTTAATTTTATTTAATTTTTTGAGACAGAAGAAAGCATTTTCTTGTTAACGAGCTGTCAAGCCATTTTGGCCTGAAGTTCTTTCCTCCCTTCTCATACACAAAGTGGTGGAAAGCTTCAGTTCCACTAGGAAAAGTTCCAAGAGTCACTTGAACTCTGCATCATAACAGCTCACTGTAGAAGCTGTGGCTGCTCACCTCAACAGGCTACAGCTTTGCTTTACATTACACTGTAAATAACACTACATTTCTAATCAATCATCAAACAAGATCAGATTGGTATGTAGATAAAATACTGTAATTTCACCAGGCAGTGCAACAGTGATATTAAGACATCTGAATAAGTCAGTTTAGTAAGATGCAGAAAACACAGGTTTGAGAAACCTGAAGAAGGGTCCATGGCTTGATCTTACCCAGTGTTTTAGCAATGACCACTACACCAGAATTTTCCTTCAGGTTTTGCATAACTGTACACATTGCAAAGGTGGCAATGAAAGCTTCATGCAACATACACAAGCAGACTCACAGATTTAAAGCAATTTGTAGAGTGTAAGTAACATGGTCAAGAAGGCAAATAGCAAGCGAATCAAGAGCCAAGTTCTGTTCTCAAGTTCACTACCAAATCCAACCTAACCTGGTTTTGAAAGAGCCCATGGCACCGTACTGATAAGAGGAAACAGATATCAGCACCCTTTGTTCAAAAGGCATGGAGAACTAACAACAGGCACATGAAGACCATCAGGTGACAAGATGGGTCAGCAGTTTAAAGCTCCTTTGTTCTGCTGCTATTCAGACAGCCACACGAGAAAGCTAAGAAGCAAGAATACAGTGGCACTGCCTTCTTAAGAGGTCTAATGGCCATAGAAACAGGACAACCAGCTCAGAGCAATTGCAAATGATAGCTGTTGAGCAGGCAGCTATGTGGCTATCCCTGCCATACAGAGCGGCACAACTGCCCTGAACTCAATACAGGAAGTAGAAAGCTCTCCCTCAGTTCTATACACAGTTACATTATTGCATGTTTGTCATAGATTGTACCACTAATCAGCACTTGAAATCAGTATTGTTTTCAAGACTACAGCACCAAATTTTCTATGAACTCTCACAGGATGTTGCTCTACCACCTCTCAGGCCTGCTTCGTTGAAATTATGTGACTCGTAAAGCATACTTTCAATTTTCCTTCCTCCAAACAGATTTCCTTGATTCTGCCCAAGTTTTAGAAACAAGCAAACAAGCCAATCACCTTACAATTCCACTTTTCACCTCCCTTCCCTTCTTGTTTGGCTTTTTTCTCAGAGGCCAAACAAGAAGAGCTCACCTCTGCTTTTAAGCCTGTCTGAATTAAAAAAAAAAAAAAAAAAAAAGGGAGATCTGGGAGCATGCACATACTCTAAAGAGACAACATTCATTCCCCAGATACAGTAAACTGAAATTTCAGAAGTCTTTAAAATAAATACAACTAGTGTTGAGATCTGACTCTGCTGAAGAACAAGTAAGAACAACTCACAGAAGCAAGGACAAAACAAATGTAAGAGTCAGGTAGCAGCAGTTCACAAACTTCACCGTTTGGTAGCTCAGACCAGATTTCAGGATGGGTCACCAAGAGGCAACCAAAAGCCTATGCAGTTTAATGGCACATCTCACACAGTGGTCTCAGTCAAGTTTTCAGAGAAGTGTGTGAGAACCCTGCAAGCAAACTCAGGCAGAATAACCTACTCCCTCCCTCTCTTTCCCAATATAGAAGCACATCTGTTTGAGCACAATGAAAAACAAGGTTTAGACCACAGGCTTCATACCTCTTCCAAAATTTCTACTGTCACTGATTATGATAATTGAATATTCTTCGTATTCCTACAGACATATGATCCTTTTTAACTCTTGTTGAATTCTTGCTCCTGATGATTCTCACAGCATGAGTTTCACTGCTTAATTGCAACCATACTAAATAGTCCATCATTGATTTACACTACATGTTCTGTATAATCAGACAATCTTGAAGCAGCAGAAACTTTTCCATAGCTAAACCACCATACACTTTTTGTTGCCCTGTTTAAAGCTTCTTAGAGAGGTCTTTCCTTCATATACATTGCACACATGTTCAGAGATGAGAAACATTTTGGCAGAAAGAACCAGGTAAGCCGAAGGAAGTGTTCTCAGGCAAGGGAAGCTGTAACAAACAGGTGTGAATAACATTTAGCAAGCTTAGCAGACTCTTAAGAGGTATAGCTAGATGAGCATTCCTTTGGCAGCAATGCCACCTTGAAAAACTGCTGCTACCAATACTTACTTACACCCCTGCACCACACTGTGATGTGCCTCTTACAACCATTTGCACGGCCAAACAGCCCAAGTAGAATGATTTTTTTTGCCAGATTAGTTCCTTGATCTGCTTTAGCATACAGCTGTTCAGACAACAGTACCAGCACATGCAGAGGGTGGTGAAGAATCAAAATGGGCAAGCACCATGGACTCCTCAAAAGCCAGCTCTAGCACAGAACAGGCTTAGTAACAGAGGGCAGCTAGGCCTATAGGTACAGGTATAGTGACAAAGTACAACCCCACTTCTTCAAAAATAAGAAGTCAACATTGGCACCACTTATTTGGATTCAGCACACATTAAAATATCACCTTATGTTTTGCTGTTGTTGTTTAGTTCAAGTTTGTAAGACCATACAGTCTTAAAGGCAACTCTTCAGAAATTTCCCAATAGATGGGTTGGGGTTTTCTGCTCGTTTTCTTCAAGATTATCTGGAAGTCCTAATTATGAATAAGGTCTCTGTTCTTCTGTAGTTGTATAGTCCCTGCCACAAAGGAGGTCCAGCTCCAAAATGTTTAAACTCTTAGAAAAAAAAAATCCTAACTGACAAGTAAAGGTATAAGAAGAAAACTATTTTAAATAGCATAGGCAGAGCAGTGCTCAGACGAAAAACATCACCAGTGAAATCTCCCTCCACATTGCTCTGAAAACCTGAG
The DNA here is from genome assembly GCF_027791375.1 of Indicator indicator. NCBI lineage: Eukaryota > Metazoa > Chordata > Aves > Piciformes > Indicatoridae > Indicator > Indicator indicator. Next base: position 98,577,770 of record NC_072010.1, on the reverse strand, counting down.
TTAACACCTTCATTTTTGCGAGCAGGAAGACGAGAGGAACTCCAGCAGAGCTTGTGAGCAGGAATTCCAAGCCGACAGCAAACCTTGCTGGGTTAAAGGACTTCATGTCTGTGTAAACAGAACACAGACCTTACCAAGGCACAGAGATTTCTGTGAAGTCCAAGGCCAAATGAACTAAATAGAAGAATTTTATGAAGGCTGCCTGTATTGCTCTGAAGAAATTCTGGTAAACTTCTAGAAAGCAGAAGAGATCATACCCTACTAGGCAACACAGCTGACATTTAAGATAGGAATTTGCTCAAATACTGACTTGAATGTAAATGGCTCCATAGGTTCAAGTTTTTGTGTTGGGACTTTTTCCCATTGAATTTATAAAAGACCAACAAAATTCCTAAGCCATAGGCACAGCTCACAAGGGAAGAGAATTGACACAGCACATCAGAGACTCAAAGGGTAAAAAAAAATATAGACAGAAACATGTAGAAATAGGTATAGGAAGTTAACACATTACAGAGCAGCAAGCCTTTGAATTGCTAGCAAATATGGATCAAAGGTACTCCATTCCACCACAAGCATAAAAACTGTTCAGAAAAGCTGTTGTATATTAATATTTTAGCCTTGTGGCTTATAGTTGCCTTAGTTTCTATATTTGGATATTTTGTGACAAATGTAGCTTCTCTGGCTGTGGACTAACCCCAAGAACTGTAATGATGAAATGCAAGATGGGGGGGAGGGAAGCACATGGAAGAAAGAGTCCACACCCTTTGTATTCATAACATACTGAAGAAGAGATCTACGAAGTTTCTAGTTGTATGAACAGAAACCTATTTATTTTCTTTCACATTAAAATTCAGGTCCTGCCTCACTTAGAAGACACTGTTGACCAATAAACAAACTAACTGATCACAAGGGAGGAAAGGAAAACACCACCCCAAACCCACAAAAACCTTAAAGTACACCTATACACACACCCCGAGTCCACAAAAAAGATTGTTTCAACAGTAGTTGAACAATCTAATCACAATCTAGCTACTTCACTCACACCAGAGAAGATCAGTTTCTCCTGAAACATCTGTATTGCATCTATGAGCTAAATAATCTGTATTGGGAAAACTATACTGGGAAGTCAGCACAGAACTTTTACCAAACATTGCAAAATGAAGTACGTATACACACAAAATACATCCCCTCAAAAGAATTTCTCATGTTAACCTGACCAAAGATGAGCAGCTGAATGGGAGGGGGACTTAGACAAAAACTTGTTTAGGGTGGGATTTTTTTTTGTTTGGTTTTGTTCACACTTATTTAACGTCAATGATTGATTAACATTTTGGATAAAGGAGGCTTTGTTACTGATTCAGCATCTCCACCCCTTCAATTAAGGTGTTAAGAGTTCACAACAGTGCAGTGAGATCCAAGATCCCCAGACCTCTCTTCACAGGAAAGAGAAAAAAAAAAAAAACAACCAAACCCCAACCAGAAACCTAAAACACCCCCAAAACCAAACAAACAACTCACCTCACACACAACCAAAAACAAAAAAATCCCAAGACATATCAACAAAAAAAACCTACCCCACTGGGAAAATTCCAAAATCCCAAAACTGACATAGTTGTTAACTCCATCTTAGAAAAAGAAAGCTGCTATTCTTTTGTTGTTTGAGGAGGAGCCAGCAAGGGAGACAAGGAAAGAATATAAGCCCTTGAGACATTTTTGTGCTCTGAGTAAGGGGAGGGGGGGGGGGGAGGACATGTTCCTTCATTCGTTAAAAATAGTATCTTTGGAGATGACTGTTTAAAAAAAAAAAAGGCAACAACAAAAAACAACCACAAACAAACAAAAAACACAAAAAACCCCAAAACTAAACAAAAAACCCCACACAACACAGCCATGATGCCAACTTGTCCAAAATGGCTATATCAAAGCAACTCTTATGATTCCCAGGAGAAAACAGATCAGTCTGCCGCTTCTGCTAGCACACCTCTGCTGTAAGCACAGGATGAACGCAAAACTGCGTTAGCCTTTATTTAACTTCACCAGTTCAACACCTGTAACATCCCACTGCAGAGAGCAATCCATCATTACAGCCCAAATATTAAACAGGAGAGAGGCAAACAAAAAGAAGACAGGGATAAAGCTGTTTAGATATGTTAATTCTTCCATTCCATAAGCTGCGATTATTTTTGTTATTTGATTTCATGTAATGCCTTGCCTAGCTTTCCAACATTTGTTTTTATAGTATTTTGAGCAATCACTGAGCAAATATTATTTTCCAACAAAACAGAAGGGGGGGGGAAAAAAGTAAAATAATCTCCATCACATTCTTCCTCCTGCTCTTAAAGCTCAATACATTTAAAGCACCCTGATGTCTATGTGCGCTTTCCACAGATAAATAGAAAATAAAACACTTTCAAGGAAAATAAATGTTACTGGAACCCCACAAAACTGAAAGAACTGTCTTCCACACTTTCTCCAACTGTACTTCAACAGAAAAGCAACTGGTCACCAAGACAGAGGCTTAATGAGACAAACTTAACTTGGCACAATCTCTTCTTCTCTGCACCGGTCAGTGAAGCTAATGCCCAAACTAAGGAGATGTTGCTTTACAAGGCAAGAGGTACAAGACTTTATCTTCCTCTCAGAGAAAGTGGGGTTCATGGTTATTTCCCAGACAGTTTCACAGCCCAAATCAGGTTTGGCACCTGGAGAGTAAAGCATCTTCCCTTTCATGCTGGGAACTGTTCCACAATCAGCTCCCTACTGCCAATTATTATTCCATGCTTGCTTTCTTTGCTGCATGACTATTTCCTGATTCCTCACTTTGTTTACTGTTAAACCACTAACCATGTAATCATCCCACCTTAATATTTTATACTCAAATAACAATCCACAATTGACTGTCACATCAGATCCTTCCCATCTGCAACCTCATGCTTTGTCTACCCTCCTAGAGCAATATACACTTTCCACATCCCAAAGATTGAATTGTCAGAGTTTAGTCCCATCACTCAGACACCTACACAGTGGTCTCAGGAACAGAAATCTGGCCAACAAATAGTGCATGCTCTCATCCTAGACACAGAGCCTCACTGCTTGCATGCACCCACCTGTCCCATCATTTCCCTAAGCACTTGGAGTCTCTGGTGTTGGTTGTTTTCCTCCTGTTGTGCAACACTTAACCTCACGAACTTCCAGTATCTCTACAGATTTAGCTTCTCCCATCCCTCAGACAGCCTCCCACAGACCCCTTTGCAGTAAGGCCAGGGCATGGACTACCTCAGGCACACATATACACACTGCCTCTTCTCTGCCTAGTAGAAACACTTCCAAATGAACACATTTCCCCTGCCTTGTCAGATACTACTCTTCCCCACAATTCCTACATACATGGTTCCCTCCCACACTCTTAGTATCCCACAAACTTCTCTTGAACAACTATCCCACATTCCAGTTCCACACTACTTTCTTAGCTTCCCTAGAAGCATGCTCCCCTAAACTATCTGTACTGGTTCCCAGCTCTGAACACCTACAATTCCCTTTATAACCACATGCACCACCTCTTCTCTGCTGAAAGCACTTATCACCCCATATTCTGGCTCACAGTGCTACTCCCATATCCCTTTCTCCCAACCATTCAAGTCCCAGCTTCTCAAATTCTCCTGTCACTATGGCCATCCTGTTATGTATCAACTTTTTGCTCCCCAGCTTACCTCATACTCCACAATTCTTCATCCACCTCTCCACGTCCCTTCCTGAAGACAGGTCTTCCTGCAACAAAGTCCCCCATCCCTTCCTCACAGCACATCCCAGATTACCTAACATCTCGCTTCCCATGCCCCCCTGCGTGATTCACCTCATGCTCCATTCCCTACATCCCTGCTGTAGACCTTTGTGCCTCAGCCCCTTACTTCAGCTCCACCACAGAGTTCACATGCCCAGTTCTCACCCCACTTTCTCCCAGGACAGCCCACACCCCCAGTCCCAACAGCACAGCCCTGGTGTTGCAGCCCCTTCTACCCAATGTCCCAGTCCCTCACTGGGATTAAAAACTCAGAACTACCTCTCTAATCTCCCCAACATCGTCCTCTCCATACAGCATACCTCTTAGGGCACCCCAAGTCCATCACTGCACCTCAACACAGTGCAAAGCACTCCACTTACCTACTCATACATCATGCCCTGCAGAGCACCCCAGTGCTGCAGCTCACCTCAGCCCACGCTCTTCAACACAACACAGCCACGTGGCCACCCCGTGCACCCCAGCGCAACTCGGTGCACCCCACACACCCCTCCCCACTGCAGAAGCCCTAGTGCATGCCAAACCACAGGGCATCCCACATACATCCATGTAGCACAGCTCTTAAGGCATCCCATGCACCACAAATGCAACCAAGGACACCCCAACACATTCGTTCACGCAGCACAACCTCCATGGCACCCCGGACAAGTCAGAGTAATCCATACACCTCTTCATACAGCACAACCCCCGGCACCACAATGCAATGCAAAACACTCCATATGCCCATCCATACAGCACAACCTCCAGGGCTTCCCGTGCACCCCAAAGCACCTCACATGGTCCTCCACAGAGCACGGCCCCCGGGGCGTCCCCTGCACCCCACACATCCCTCCGTAAAGCACAGCCCTAGAGCATCGCCTGCACTCCACATACCTCCCCAGAGAGCACTACCCCTAGAGCATCCCCTGCACACCACACATCCCTCCAAGCAGCACAGCCCCCAGGGCATCCCCTGCACCACGGAGCACCATCTCCCCTCCCCCCCTCCTTTCATTTGGGGCACAGCTTCTGCACGGCCCTCCACAGACCGCAGTCCCGGGGCACCCTGCGCACCTCAGAGCATCCTCCACCCCCCGCCACGCAGCACACCCTCAGGGCACCCCACACCCCTCCGCGCAGCACAGCCAGCGCGACACGCCGCGGAGCCGAGAAGAACCCCGGGCGCCCGGGGACCGCCAGCGGAGCCACCGGGGCGCCGCAGTCCCGGAGGCAGCGCTCCCCTCAGCCGTCGGCGGCGTCCCCTCCGGCCCCCGGGCCTCCCCCAACTCTCAAACTTTGGGCGGGCGGCGGCCGGTGCCGGTGGTCGCCCGGTGCCCGCCGCGCCGCCTCCCCCTCACTCACCGCGCCGAGCCGTGGGGGAGAGGCGGGGGCCGAAGCTCCTCTCAGCCCCGGGCGGGAGGGGGCGGCGCAGCGTCTCCCCCCGGCGACGGCGGGTCCTTCCCCCTCCCGCAAACACACACAGGCTCCATTGTCCGCCAGCGCCTCCCCCCCTCTCCTTCCCGCACACATGGTACCGCCCATCGCAGCCCCTCTCGCCCGTTCCCCCTGCCTGGCCCCCCCTCCTCCCCCCCCGTTTTCCCCACACCGTTTCCCCCCCCCTCGATTCCCCCCTCCCGCCGCGTCCCGCAACCCGGAGAGAGGAATGGTACCGCCCGTCGCGTGCGCCCCGCCCCAGGAATGGTACTGTCCCCTACTCACTCCGCCGGCGGGACCGCCTCTTACTCCCCGTTCCGGGCAGTGGTCTCGACCGGCCCCCAGCCCCGCCCCACTCAGCGAGAGGGCGGGGACTGCCTCCCTTCCCCCTCGCACACCCTCTCCTCCCGCCTTCGCCTACACAGTGGTAGCAACCAGGCTCTTAAAGAGACAGGCCAGCTGCGCCGAGCGCCCCCTCGGGACCGCGAGAAGCACCACCCACTCCTCCCCGCTCGCCGCAGCACCGCCCCCGCCATTAACATAGCCGGTCCCCACGCCTCGGGGCGGCCCCACCCCTCCTCCCCTTTTAAAGAGACCTCGCGCCCAGGGCGCTTCTTAAAGGGACCGCCCCTCCCGCGCACCACCACTCCTTAACTCCTATCAGCGAAGTTCAGCGCCGGGAGTACCCCTCTCTTCTGCCTCCCCGCTCCCCGGGTGGGGCCGCGGAGGCGGGGGCTCCGCGTGTCTTCGTGCCCGCAGCCGCAAGGGAGGCACCCCGTTGAGGCGGGGAGGGGCCGGCGCGGGACCTTGTCAGCGTGGGGCGCGGGAGCCGGCGCTCCCCGGAGGCGGCGCGCGGGGCCAAACCCCTAACGGAAACGGTGCGGGCCCCCCGTGGGGGAAGGCGCCCGCCGCTGAGCCCTGAGGCCTTGCGCGGCTCCTGGGGGGCTACGCTGCCTGGGCTAGAGCGGGTGCCCTGCCAGTCCTCCCTAGCACCAGAGGTGCCCAGAGGTACCTCAGCTGGCAGGGCGGTTTGCAACCGTGACACTTTCGCCGGGTGCCCCTCGGTGCACAGGGGAAATCATCAAGGTGGGCACTGTGCATTGCAATCATCAATACTAGGTCATCATCCTGAAAGTCATCCCAAAAGCAGCACAGTCCTGAGGTGCCACCTGATGGGTGGGCAGGACCATTGTGGAGCTGCACGTTCAGCCCGCTGACACCACGCATGGAATTTCCCTTCCATGTATTTCTTAAGAAGGAAGGGGATGGCTTTCCATTGGCAAGGCAAGAAGAAAGTGCGAGGGAGCTTCTGGAGAAGAAGCATGTTTCTTCCACCCAGTGACTGCCCAGCAGCTGCCAGTGGGTTGATGGAGCTGCTCTGAGAGAGCTGAGGGCCTTTTCTGATGGGAGAAAGCACTGGGCTAAGAACCAGCTTGCAACTAAACAGGGAAGAACCAGATAGTAATGACAGACACAACCTATCAACTCCTAAATATGGTCCAGGGCCCTATCCTGTGAAAATGGGCCATGTTTGGGGGATTAAATGTCAATGTGGTTTGAAACCATCTGAGAGTTAAGAGTTTTGAACATTTGTAGCAATCCTTCACTCTTTTCAGATTTTGACTTACTCTGTGAAAAGAGCATTTTCAACATCCACTAATCCTTCTTCACCTCCACAAAACATTCTTAAATTGAGTGATCTTGTGGGTTGTAAGGAAGAGCTTTCCAAATCACCAGCGGCACACAGATGCACACAACTGCTGCAGTCTAAGGAGAGAAAGCAGGCTGATCATTTTGCATATCTACGATGCCTGAATAACCTGTTTTGCCAACACAACATAAGTGAATAGAAATGTGGAGTGTGTTCTCCCTTTCTCCCTCTCCCTTTGACTTCAAAGGACCAACTCTGTCCAACTCCCACTTTTAAATAACCCAACTCTTTGTATTTCAGCACTGAGCATTCACGCTGGACAGCCCTCTGATGGATAAAACCACCTCCTGTCTCCACCTAGCCCTCAGTCTCTAAAAGGCTTTTCCTCTTTTTGTACCTTTCTTCTCCCCTGGTCCCTGCCTACTTGGTAAGATCCTTAAAGAACTCTGTTACAGTTTCCTGAGCACTGCAACAGTAGTTATTTCACACTTTCTACCCTAAATAGATGCTCTTTCTTGAAGGGGTTACTTCTTAACAATCCCTTCTGATTTGAAGACCAGACCCCTTAAGCATTTCCCTCAGCCCACTGCAATAGTAGCTATTTCATACCTTCTAACCTAGATAGATACTCTTCCTTGAGAGGGATATTTCTTAACAGTGAGATTCAGTTCGTTCTAATTTGCAGACCAGACCCCTTAAGCATTTCCCAATGGACAGACATCCAGCCAACTGATGCCTCTATCTTGCTTCTCTCTTACAAGGCTCTCAGTCTTCAAGTTCCCAGGACCCACAACCCAAAAGCAGAAACCACTCGTCTCTGGACAGTCCTTCCAATTCATCCACCAATGCTAGCCCTACCTGTACCTGCCCACACATGACAGCAACACTTTCTAAAACTAAAGTGATGGTGAAACCTGACTGATTAACTCCACTTGAACCACCACATTTGTTGCCATCAGATCAGCCAGCTTCTTTACCTGACATATAAACCTTTTCTATTTTTATATTGCGGTGGGTCTTTTTTAATGTACTGCCTACTATTTGCCCCGCACCAGAGAGAGCTCAGTGGACTAGTCCAGGAAAGGCTGCAACAGCAGTAACTGCATGGAGTAGACCAACTAAGCAGCAAAACATGGTGTAAGGAACAGATAGGCCTTAATAGTGCATTAGACCAAAGACCTAGTCCTGCTCTCACTGTCATCAGGGACCCATCGTGATCTGTTAAAAGGAAATTTGTTTCCCCTGGGCAGCAGAGGCTAGGATTTTACTAAGGAGTCTAAGGAAGCCAGGCACCCAATTTCCATTTCCTGAAGGTACCTTTGAAAACCCTACCCTGTGCTTCAATCTTGACACAAGCAACAACAGTGATAAAATATGAGGTGTTAGCAGACTGCCTTTTCTGTTTTCCTCCCAGTACTTCACTCTCTTGTCCCTAGAGGAGTTAGATCAGGGAAAAGGAGCATAAAACACTACCAGTTTGCAGATGCTGTGGTTCTTCCAACTCTTCTCCCATCCCCCCGACCCCATCCCCCCACATTTCAAACAGTTATAAATGACTGTGCAACTCTGCAGGCAGCGGTCTCAAATAACCACACCAAGCCTTTCCCCTCCAACGGCTTTATGTCTCTTCCTTCCTCCCTTTAGGGTGCCAGATAGCAGCTATCAAGGTGTTTTGCTTCACTCTCAAGAGTTAAGTTGCTACTTCACCCACCACCTTTGGGAATCCACCACAGCAAACTGCCACAAGCAGTGAATTCCCAAGGCAGAGATTCTCAACTGAGAAATCCCTCCTGCTGTCCTTGAAATGTTTTACCATGGGAACTGACAACAGGCTCTAAAACGATCTTAACTGCAGTGGCAGGTTGCATGGCAGGATTTCGGGTAGTGGAGCACCAGACCATGGGCCTGCCACTGCCAACCTTCAGAGCATCCCCCTGTACTGAGGCCTTGTCCTTCAGCCAAACTCGTAAAAGCTGCACCAGAAAAGCCAGCTGTCTCAGCTCTTTGGAGCACTCCAGCAAATCCCAAGAACATCTTGGAAACATTACTGCATACGATCTCTTCATAACTCCTTGGCTGTGGCAGGGACAGAAGATCAGGCCTTCTTTTCAAAATCAGAATCTTCTTCCATTAAGGGCAAACCAAGCCTAAGGAAAGTTGCTAAATGAACTCCAGTTTTTCAGAGCAGACAGAGCAGGCAAGATAGGCCAGACAGCAAAATTCATTTGCATTACACTTCCCACATATGGTTCAGAGCATGGCACATCCCAGCCGTAGCTTTTATTCTCTGTAAGGACCTGGCCCTGCAAACAATTTTACATGTGTATGTAGAGTCCCACTGAAACACAATGGAGCTACTCATGCAAATAACGTTAAGAGCATGTAGGGTTGTGGCTCTGTTTCACTACTCCATTTGCTGTAAATCCATTTTAAGGGGATCTTGCTGTGCTCTCTCACAGTTAGTGCCACTCACTTGTGCCAGTTAAACTGTTTATGTAGCCACACTCATAGGTGAGCTCTTTAGAAGAACCAAGTTTTTTTAAAAGCCCTACTAACAAGAACAAATCCATAACGCTAGTCCAACTCCACTGTAGATTTTATCCCTACAAGCAGCTGAACTGGCACAACTGGAGGAGGTGGAAACAGCTGAGCAACAAGAACTTTTGAAGATGGGATTGAGGGCAGGCAAAATGGTGACACAGAACCTTAGCCTATGAAAGCTGGAGGCATTAACCTCTTCTGAAGTTACACCCAGCTCCTGACCATCCACTCACTCTCTGAAGCAGAGCCTCTTCCTCAATCATGCAGTCTTTGCACATGAACCAAGTTTCACCTCAAATGCAACAGCAGGTTAAGCCTTTTCAGTTATTAATGCTTAAAATCTTCCCTCAAGAAAATCTGTCACTGTTAAGAAGGATCTGCCAACAGACACTACACCTAGGATCAGGGACATACTCTCCTCCCTGCAGGTACAGGATGCAGTCACCATGTGTATCTGTAGTTAGTACACCACTGCTTCTGCAGTCAAAGAACCTCTCTCTAGTAGCTTTAACATGGCACATTTGGGCCATGCAAAATGTTCTCTGATTTTTGGTTGTTTTCTTTTTTTTTCAGTTTATGGGCTATTTTGTCTCTAGAAACTCTGCTGAAATTGCATCACATATTTCTTGTCTGCTAAGGCAAGATCCCCCTCTTTCAGTGTGATGATAATCCTCCAGCAGGGAAGTTCCACTAACTCCTTCAGTGCTTTACTCTCTGTAGTGCCTCCCAACTTCTGCACTCCTGTACACCTGTGCAAACTGGGTGTAAAATGCTATCACTGTCAGAAGTGAAGAAGACATATCATTGGGAGGATGTTTTGCTTTGTTTGTTTGCTTTAAGTTTGTGTGGGTTTTGCTCTCTTATTTGCTCTGGTGTAAATGATCAGAGGAGCTTCAAGAACAGAGAGAGATATCAGATTCTATGAAATCTTTTTTTATGAACTTCGAGTTTTACAAGGCTGCATGCTCTAATGAGCCTTCTGGAAAGAAAACAACAATAAAAACCCAAAAACATTTCTATAAGGAATGCAGGTGACCATGGTTTACATATCACCATGATCTCTCTGCATGGGCACAAGGGAGCTGCCTTCATGAATCCTGCTGCAGGATGAAGTCTAAAGCTGGACAGTGTGAAAGAGATCAGAAAGAACCACAGGGAAGGGTAGTTTAACATTCATTTGGAAAATAATAGCCTTCTTTCAGAAAGTCTTTTAATTATTGTATATCATTCCTAAAATATTAGGAAATTGGGCCTGGGGGAGGGGGAGAGATTGTTGTGTCATTCTTTCTAGTTTAGTGTCTTTTTATATTTGATATTATCCTGTCTCCCCAGCTGTGCCAAATCCTGCAAACATCAGAGAACATTAGTAGCTTAGTTCAGGGTAACAGTCCCTCTGCAACCTGACTTATGTGGGACTTCAGACTCAGAGAGGGAAGAAATGCTTGTGTATCTATGTCATCATATATACCCACACACATATATAAAAAAAAACCATAAAATCCCACTCTTTTTCCACTGCTGGTATATGACCACCTGTAGCTCACCTACACTGATTACTACTGCCTCACTGGTTGCACAGTGCATAGAGCTGTTAGGAAGGGGAATGGCTGATGGATCTGAGCAGCACTGGCTGTATAACATCACCCTACGGCAACAGCAGACAGATGATGGCAAATGCAGCTAGGGAAGAAAGGCCTTATTCTTCTCAGTCTTTCCATCTATACTGGAAAGGAAAAAATGATTGATCTTGCATTTTTTTATTCAGATGTGAATATCCAAACAATCCTGAGCCTTAATCAAGCTCGGGCTAGAGCATGAAACTGAGCCTATGATTAAAATACTCTTCTGGTTTTCCAGAGAGCCTTCTAGTTGATCTGTCTCCCTTCAAGACATTATCCCACATCAAAACTCTGACAAATTCCAGTTGCAGGAGGTTCCCCTATTTAGAAAGTCCATAAGGAGGTATGAGGCAAATGCCACGTGGACATAAAGATAAATGATCACCTTTATCTCCTACGATAAAAAGAGAGAGAGGAGGAGGAGAAAAAAGATACTGAGTCAGAAGGGAAATCAGGCAAGCAGAATCTGGGAAAATATATGCTCGTGCAACACAAGAAAAATGTATGATGGAATCACAGAATCATAGAATCAAAGAATGACAGGGGTTGAAAGCGACCTCTGGAGATCACCAGTCCAATCTTGCTAAAACAGTTACACCTAAATCAGGATGCCTGGGAACACAAGGACCCAGGTGAGTTTTGACAGTCTCTAGAGGAGGAGACTCTACAACTCTCCGGGCAAACTGTTCCAGTGCTATTTCACCCTCAAAGTAAAATGTTTCTCCTTAAGTTCAAGTAGAACCTCCTGTGTCCCAGCTTGTACCCATTGCTCCTTGTTCCTATCACTGGCTACCACTGAGAAGAGCCCAGCCCCATCCTCATGACCTCCAGACTTTAGATATTTATATGCACTGATAAAATCCCCTCTCAGTCTTCTCTTTTCCAGGATAAAGAGCTCCAGGTCACTTCTCTCAGCCTCTCCTTGTAAGAGATCTTCCAGGCCCCTAATCATACTTGTGGCCCTGTGTTGGACTCTCTCCAGTAGTTCCTGTCTCCCTCTTGAACTGGGGAGCCCAGAACTGGACACAATACTCCAAGTGCAGCCAAGGGCAGAATAGAGGGGGAGGAGAACCCCCCTCAACCTGCTGGCTACACTCTTCTTAATGTACCCCAGAATACCATTTGCCATCTTGGCCACAAAGGCACATTCCTGGCTTATGGTGAACTCATTGTCCACCAGCACTTCCAGGTTCTTCTCCACATTGTTGCTTTCCAGCAGGTAAACCCCAATCTGTACTGATGCATGGGGTTATTCCTCCCAAGGGGCAGGACTCTACATTTGTCCTTGCTGAATTTCATGATGTTCACCTCTGCCCAACTCTCCAGCCTGTCCAGGTCTCACTGAATGGCAGCACAGCCTTCTGGCATGTCAGCCACTCCTCCCAGTTCTGTATCATCAGCAAACTTGCTGAGTGTACACTCTGTCCCTTCATCCAGGTTGTTGATGAACATGGTGAACAAGACTGGACCCAGTACTGACCCCTGGGGAACACCATTAGCCACAGGCCTCCAACTAGACCCTGAACTGTGCTCTGTCTTCCAGCCAGTCCTCAATCCACTTCACTATCCACTCATTTAACCCACACTTCCTAAGCTTACCTATGAGGATGTTATGGGAGACAGTGTCAAAAGCCTTGCTGAAGTCAAAGTAGACAACATCAACTGCTCTCTTTTCATCTACCCATCCGGACACACCATTATAGAAGGCTATCAGATTGGTCAAGCATGATTTCCCCTTCCTGAATCCATGTTGACTATTCCTGATAAATCTTTTCCTCCATTTGCTTAGAGGTGACTTCCAGAATGAGCTGTTCTATCACTTTTCCAGGGATGGAGGTGAGCCTGACTGGCCTGTAGGTTCCTGTGTCCTCTTTCTTGCCCTTTTTGAAGATTGGAGTGACATTGCTTTCCTCCAGTCCTCAGGCACCTCCCCTGTTCTCTATGACCTTTCAAAGATGATGGAGAGTGGCTTAGCAATAACCTTAGCCAGCTCCTTCAGCACTTGTGGGTGCATCCCACTGGGGACCATGTATTTGTCTAGGTAATCTCTAATCCAGTCCTACTTCACTAAAGGAAAGTCTTTCTTCTTCCAGAATTCCTCTCTTGTCTGTAGGGACTGAGGGATGGCCTGAGCAGTAAAGACTGAAGCAAATGAAACAATATGAAGTAAATGAGACAATGAAAAATACAAAACAAAGGCGGGAAATTTTGGCATACAGATGAGACTCCAAAATCAGTGTCTGCCCAGGAACACTACTTCCATTACACTGTCCTCATGTTTTACAGGGAACCACTAACACACACTGAGTGCTCTGGTGCTGCCAGGAGAATTTGGCTGTGGAGCTGCCTGGCCTTTGAGCCTTTTAAGATTCTCAACCACGACTTTACACTCTCTTTATATGTGAATGACAATCTTTGACTTTAATGAGGAAAGGCATGGCAGCAGCTCAGAAATATGCCAAACTCACTTCATGCTTCCATTCAGCCACCTGTGAGCTTAACCTATGACAGCAAGCCTCCTTGAACAGCCCATGCAGCTATGTTCTCTGTAATGCCCACCCCACAGTGCCAGAGCTCACATGTGCCACGTTCAGGGCACATTCATATTTCATTCCCAAAGGAATATTTCTGAGAAAGACATGACCAGATGAAGAAAGCACCTTTCCTTAGAAGAATCCTTCTCATGATAAATAGGAGGCTAAGTCTGCCCTCAGACAGACAGAAGTAGTCATCTGTTGCCAACACATACAACAGCTCTCTTGGTATAACAGACTTTTTGTGCTTCTTCTCCAGCATCCTGCTGCTCAGGGCACCCGCCTGCTGTACAACAGGGCAGGAGCAGACAGGTTACACTTATGGACTACAGCTGCTCCCACAGTCAGCACACGGGTAAAATTTTGTTCATGTCTCTCCTGCAAAGCTACAATAAAATAAAAATAACTTCAGCATGACTTCCCCTCTAGATTGCACATGAAGAAGAAACCAAGGCCCTACTATACTGCAGACTGGCCCATTAAAGCGAACGGTTAAGTTCATGCTATGAAAAAGTAGGCGTTGTTGTCTGTTTTGTGAGGCATAAATCAATATTCCCGCCCCCTCTCCTTCTGTTATTTCACCTTGAGATACTCATGTTCAGATAGATGAGATCTGAATCTTAGTCACTGTTACTGCAACTTTTCTCTCTCCAGTATTTCACAGGGTCACAGATGTTCTTGGAGCCGTAACCTGCCTGTAATTTAGCACTCAGCTCCCTAAACTGAACACCACTGGTGACTGAAGTAGTGACTGATTTTCCTTCCAAATCACAGCACTGTGGCTATTTCTAACTATTTATCTATATCCTATACCCTCTATCTCAGTCATTTTGCTCCCTGTGTCCTCCAATAACAACCCTCTGTCTGCCACAGCCTCTTTCTTCTCTGGACCCCTATAATTCACTCCCTGGTGCTAGCCTCTTCCATACCGTGGCCATCTCATATAAATGATGTTTTATTGTGAAATACCCCTTCTGATGTCTGTCTTCCTTTAATCTAACTGTAGGGAGTAGGTTGAATGAGACCATTAATTTGAACAGAGGGAGCAAGGGAGGAAGGACCTGGGTGAGTGATGCTCAGCCCAGGTGAGCCTAAAGCAGTCTCAGCTGGGGAGAGACAAGCTGGGCAACACAAGCTAGCACTGTACCTCAACAGCTGTTCCTTCAATTAGGTTTCCCTTCGGCAGTTCAGATTCAGGGGGTCTGGACTGACTCCCACAGATCAGGTAGCAGTAACACCAGGCTGACTGGGCTGGTTCTGATGAATCCTCTTGGATGCAGCTCTGTCTACTATCATGCCTGCCTCTGTCACCTAAGGTTTAGACAACTGCAATATGCTCTGTTTGGCACTATGCTTTAAATCCATTCATAAACTGAAGGCAGTGCAGGATTCAGCACTCTGTTAGATAAGCCATGTCTCTCACCCACTATCATTCTCACATTTCTGCTCCATTTTTATGCCATCTGACCACTGATTTCCAGACAGATTTTAACACGTTCCTGCTGACCTCCAGTGCCTTGCATACCAGAACCCTTCCCACCTGAGAAATAACCTCATATTCCCTAGAAGCTGTAGAGAAGACATTGGGTATTCTCACACATGCAACTAGGAGACTAGAGTTGAGGGCTGTTCAGTCTTTAGTTTGCCATTGTTTGCTGGTGACAGTCTGATGAAACTGCTTGAGCAATAATGAAGAGAGTTTTCATTATCTGTCATTTAAAAATGTCAAGGGAGCTTAGATTGAATAGATAGGTGCTACCTGTTGTTTCAAATAGCTTTTTATGAAGGAAATACATTTCAAAAGTACCAGTCACTGCTTTATAGGTGTTGTACTAAGATTACATTAAACAGTGAAAACAAGCAATTTTTCCTATTGCTCTTTAGTTTACACACTGACTTATGAACAGTGTGGTGCTGACCTTCTTCTGCAGTTATGATCAGCGGTTTTCCAATCTGCAAGATCCTAGATGATAGAGGAAAATACAAACAAAAATAGGAGTAATTAGCCTTACTCTTTTTCTTTTGCATTTTACTTCTGCACTTTTATGGTGCAAACTCTGGACCACTTTAGCAACAGATGTCATGACTGGACATACTTCTGCTCAAACATTTTGCTAGTCCCTCTCCATTGAAGGTTTTGGCCTTTCACAGCTGAACTGCAGTTAACAGTCTGCATCAATGTTCCTACTCCATCTGAGCACAAAATCTGCCAGCTCATTTTAAATCATATCTGTTTGTTGCCTAGCATGAATACATCTGCTCACAATACCTGTCTTGTGGGTCTTGAGAGACACCTAGGACAGCAGCTTTATATCTATACCTTTGTATTTTAGAGCATCCCTTTAACACACAAGATGGTGCTGCACAGGGGAGCTGCCTTGGTAATGTAACTGATGGGATACACTCCCGTTGCCTTGGCTTGCTTACAGGACGGGCTGTTCCTACACACAACCTGTACCTTTTGCCTGTCCTTTCTGTCAAACCAAATGCAAAATGAATGCCACCAGTCTAGCTAGCATGGAAGGAATGAAGGTAATACGCAGGCCACTTAAGAATCATTTGCATTTTTGGTAATTGCTTTTATGTGAGTATCCAGCATCAAAGACTGTAACATGAATCTCTTGCAAACATTTAAATGCTGAGGTACAGGTACCTTCTACTTAAGAATCAGGTAACAAAGATTGCTACCAGACTGCTTGTCCAGTCACATGACTTTAGCCTGCCTGGGTCCCATGCAAGTCAGCTGGCTTCCTCATTCAGGTCCCTATTTCCCCTACATGCAGAGACTGCAGTGTCCTCTGCGGCGTCCGAGCTCTTGGAGGAATATATGATCTTCAAAAATTAGATTTGATGGCAATGAGGAAGGAGAGAATGACTGAGCCTTAGGTTAGCAGACTCTGAAATTCACAGATGCGTGGAAGAAATAAGAGTTTTTCTAAGACCAAACAATTTCCACATCTTGTTTCCATTAGGACAATGTTTCACAGCACTTACTTGAGCCATCCTTAGAAAGCATCTCCCAAGGAAAAGGGCTCCTGGCAACATGTTCCAAAAAAAAAAAAATGTCTCCAGCTCCCTGCTGCCATAAGCAAGCACAACTCCAATGATTTCAATAAAGCTGCACTTTCTTTGGCCCTAAGGCTTTAAGCCAGATGCTTTAAAGTCTCTTCAATGCCTTACACATATGATCTACTGAAAGATGGCTGAACCCACACCCTCAGCTGGCTGTCACAGAGTTTTTCACCCACCAGCAGAACATGGATCCCTGGGACTCCCGAGGCAGAGCAATGGCTGGTGGACCTCAGCCTGCTCCTCACAGGCAATTCCCCTTGAAAGGACAACAGTACCTCACTCCTTTAGGCTCTGTGCTTGCACTGGCACTCCCAGCCTCCCTGCTGAGTCCTCTGCCTTCTACAAAAAGAAACCCAGCACCCCACTCTAATGGCCACAAGAATGAATTCAGGCAATAAAATGCTAATACCAAACCCAAATCACCCTACGATTTCAGTTGCTTACCACTCCAGTTTATTCACTTCCCTTTATATCTAAAGCTTATCCCTGCCCTTTATATCTAAAACATCCATACTAACACCACTCACTTCAAGCAAGGGATAGCTCAAGATTGTTGCCAAGACTAGGTTTGGGATTCACTGGCACATGCTGAAAGCAGATCCACAGCTCAGTTAGATGAAAGCATACATCCTGGAGTAAGGATGTAATGGTGGATAGCTGCTCAGAACTGAGTGAATACAGCAAATGAATGGTCTTTCCAGCTTCAGAAGTGGTCCCTGAAGGACAGCAGTAAGGGACTTTGGCTTGATTATACAGTCTGGGGAACATACTGCACACAGATCCAGTGAGTAATGTTGTAAATCCATAGGCAAAGGCAATGTTTTAAAACAGAGGAGGAAAATCTACTTGAAATCAATACTGTGAAGGTCTTTAAGAGAAAACACTCTGAAAAAAAAGGACACATTTGCCACATATAAATCTTTAATGATGTCTTTTAGTTATAAAAAAGTTTTAAAAATAATTTAAAAACAAAAAAACCAACCAAACAACAAAACACAACAGATACTGTAATACACCTGATACAGCAGTCATCCTCATGTGGCAAAATACAATTTTCACACCTGCTAAGTGAAATGACTCTTGCATCCCAAGGCCAGGGTTAGGGGCTAAGGTGAGCTGTTAATGGAAGGTTAGAGACCACATAATGGCTCTTTAGGGAGCACCTTTCAGATGCACTTTTCATGTACAGTAGCACACAGTGATCAGAAGGTACTGGAAGTACAAACTAAAGTCACTGTCACTGACAGTGGTTCTAACTGTGTGGTCACCAGTTGACAGCTTGCATGCCAGCATTCCTCAGGCTCAGAACAAGGTTCACTCTCTCATAAGAGCAATGATGTATTCTTCCCCTCCTGGCACACCGGAGTTAACCACTCTCTCTCCTCACAGATTAGGAGTGTAGTTATAGAGCTAAGACAACAAACTTCTTTAGTGTTAGAGCCTCTGAGCCATTAAAAGAAAAGCATGCAGTAAAAATCAAGGAAATTACTGATCACAGGCCATGCTAGTAGGTACTCAGGACCTCTCTTGTATCAGCATGTGAGACTACCACACTCAGGCTGGATGGCTACACAACTTTCCAGTCACTCAGGAGCAAAACAAAACTGAGACCTGTGGGGAGCCAGCAGGCCCTGGAGGTACAGGTATTTACATAAAAAAAAAATATGAGCAGAATCAGCAAGAGGAAGACACATAAAGAAACAGACTACACATTCTAGCACTAAACAAGACACATTGCTTAACAAGGTGCTTTAAAGTATCTAACTCTACAAATTAGACTGTGATTCCCAGTTCTTTAGCTCCCAGCTCCTGCTGATTTCTGAGGATAAAGGGAATGTTTGTCACTCCCAAGATCAGATGCCAGATTGAATGCTTTTCAAGAAGTACACAGAAGAGTATGTTCCTACAGAAGAATGAACTAGAGCTCAGCCCTCAGAAGTGCACAAGGAGAACCTCCTGCCCACAAACAGGAAAGTGGTAACCTCCTTCACTTCCTTTGTGGCTTTAACCTAAACCACAACTCCTCCCTTTGGGTTAGGATTCTCTTCCACTCATTCAGATGTTTGTCAGCTTGTCTCTCTATAATACCCAGCATCCACAGCTGCCACATAAGAAAAAAAGCTTTCTTCTTTTTCTCTCTCTCCCACACCCCTTTTGCAGTCTCTTTCCTAAACAAGAATGGCTACAATGCATGGTAAAGCAAGTCTAAACTACAGCTCTTCAGGCACAGGCACAGAAATCAGTAATTGCAACATGAGGGAGCAGGGAAAAAGGAGATGTTGGCATACAGGCTACACCAACATTTGGGAACGTTGGCAGTGAGGAAACATTGCTGCCAGCAGGAAGAGTGATGCCAAACAAACTCCCAGGGCTTTTCCATGAGTGTGAACACTTCTTTCCAGCTCTGGGCATAACATCCCTCCTTTTCCCTCAAGGAGCTTCAGAGCATGGACAAGGTGCTGAAAGCAGGGAGCAGAAGGGAGCAAGTGCAAAGCAGAGCTGTGCTGCCACAAAGGAGGTGAGAAGGGCAGATCCCATTATCCCTAGAGTGGCACATCAATTAGGCAGAGGTGGTGGCTCCTCCCTTGCTGGGATCCCATCATCAACTGAAAGGAAGTTTAACGATGTGAGAGCTCCCACCCCAAAACCTTCTGACTCAAAGGTTTAACTCAGGTAATATTGCAGTTTTGTACAGGGAATTTGGCCTCGTGAAAGATTTGAGAAGTACCTCACAGGCATTTTTTCTCTGCCAGGTAGGCAGAGAAATATTTGGGGCAGTAATCTCTCCCACTGCTCCCAGTGTAACTCGTCAGGCAGCCACACATGGTGTCAAGGCATGCAGTCACTTCCCTGTTCCCCCCCAACTCCCAGGACACTTCAGGACCATGTAGACTGAGAGGGAATACTTTTTATTCCTTCAAGATTTTTGGAGATTTCAAATCATTGTTCTATATCTGAGAAGAAGGAAAAAAATAAGTTTTCCAAATTTATACCTAGAAACTATGACCAAATTAATTAAACACAAGATTTTATTTACCTTCTTGAAGAACTTAATTTTGACAGCTTAAGAACTTTTTCAAGACGGAACACGAAACTGGAATCAACTTTTCCCAAAAATAGCAACAATTTTGGCAAATCAGCAATTTTCTAAGAAAAATGTATCACCAGAGAAAAATCCTAACAAAACCTAGTTCTATTATTTCCTCCCAGCACCGCACAAGAATATGGTGTAATTCAGGCTTAAGTCCCATAGCAGCTCTGATTCAGACATACTGCACACACCGATATTAGAATATGCCTTTGACATCATGAGAGCAATGCAAAATAGCATATAAACAATATGACCAAGCAATGCTGCTATGGAAACCCTTGCTTTGAATTCCGTATATAGGGTGTTTAAATTCTTATTCCCAATATTTTTTAACAGAATTTTGTGTATTTTATTTCCTCATCCAAGTCATCTCCCTCCTTGTGGACTCTCTCCCTTGGAAAAGAAAGATGTTTCTGTGGGTGAAGCAGAAGGTGACAAGATCCACACTGCATTCCTGGTGCTGCCACACACACCAGTTCTCTGAGCTACAGCAAGAGTAGTAACTGATTTGTGCCTCTGTTTCTGCAGATGTAAAATAGAAATAAGCTGATGTTTTACTCTGTATACTACTCGGATGTGCTTTGAAATCCATTGTGACAGCCAGAAGATACATGCTTCCTTATTCCTATTTGTTACTTTCTGTAGGCGAGGAGTTAGTGTCCTCTACAGACCTATGCTGATGATCTCTCTATAATGAAGAACCAAATCAGGAAGTACAGTCACCCACTCATGTAGCAAACAGATAAGTAATAAAGCAGCACACTTGCCAACTCCTAAGGAGGTGGTTTCTTAAAAAAACATAGGAAGCATTCGTGCTTTGAAACTGACTAATTTCAGAAAGTTCCTGTTTCACTCTCTTTTTCTTAACCTTCTTTAAAAAATAATCTGTTTACCTGCTCTTCTGAAGTTTCTCTCCTAGGGAGCTCTTCTGAAGTGTCTCTGCTAGGGAGGGTCAGACAGGATAGATAAATGTAACAATGCTAGAAGAAAAGAGGACACTTTGTCTATCTCCTCCATTTGCAAAATGCTCCTGGTGACCCTAGTTTTACCTTGTGGGTCTTACTCTGACAAGGAGAGGAGTGGCCAACGGAAACTACCAACTGCTGTGGGGTGCAGCACATCCTGGGACACAGGGCACCACCTCCTGCAAAATCTGAGCAAAATGTGCAATCTAATAATGATCACTCAGGAGCCAAACAAACTCACCCGTGCAATCCAGTGATCACAAACACAGATTAAGTTACTTGCATTTGTCTGATGGTGTAATTGCCAAACTGCACGTTCAAATGAGTATTTGTTTAACTGTGTGATATACAGATAGAGCATATGCACTTGAGGCCAAATTCACCCCTGCTGTAATTTTCCTCACTCCAGTAGCAATTACTCAAAGGATTAATTTGGCCCACAGTGTTTCCTACTATATGTGATTCATCATTTCTTTCCTATAACAAAGAATAATACACTGTTTCAATCAGTGGTGATGTCCTGGCCTCCTTGAGGCTGCCGGACTCCCCATTTAATCAGACATAAAACAAATCACTTGCAGAGGCAGAGGCGTATAAGCATGCTTTAATTACAATATTGTAACACCAATTAGAGATCTATCTAATCGCGGACTCAGTACTTCCTACTCGGGTATTACTCCCATGTTGGGATAATTACTGCTAATTAAGCTTGGAACTAATTAGGCCAAATGATCTCATTTATACCAACATGGACGACTTCTAGGAGTTCACACACACACGCATACACAAAAAAAACCTAGCAAGGGTTGATTTTATCATTCCTGGACGCATCAGCACCTTGCTTTTGAAATGGACTGCCCCTCCCCAATGGACAGCCCTGTTAAAACCCCAGTCCCACATCTCAAGATGATCTAAAGTGGAGAAACGCTCTCTGAAGGCATTTCAGTCAGTTGTCCCAACTCAACTCCTCGTCACCAATTAACAACTGGGTATCCCACCAATGCCCAGTTCACCCAAAACCTACAGGCCACTCTGACACAGTTAGTTGTGGTTACAACTTCCCATGCACTTAACACTACCTATACTGCCACAACTGCTGCATGGAGTAAGGGGGCTTGCTGTAGGGTGCTGCACAGTGTCAAGACTCCTAATAACTTAGAAAAAAAAATCTTAAACACACCAATACCCATAGGTACTTGTTGCATGGTTTGCATCAATGCTGCATATAATTAGAAACTGCATCCCAACATAGTGGTTCAGCTGTGTTGTGTGTGATGGCTGAGGGAAGAGGCTGACTCTAGCTAACAGAGTTCCTTGCAAAGTCCATCTGTGCTACAAGAATCCTTATATTTGCAGTCAGACTACACCTAACAAATTTACACTACACTCAGAAAAATACAGGACAGCCCATGAAGGTGTGTTTACAGTGCATCTTCTCCGCCTCCCCTCCAACCACAAATTTTCTGCACCAGCTCAGACCTGAGATTGTCAGGTAGAGGAAACACCTAAGTAACTACTTGCCCTTGGCTTATGGGAACAGTTGCAGACAGTAAGTAGGGTGTTCCCTGCCTAATGTTGGCATGGCTGAACTGGTTGGTAAAATGAAGGTTAAAAATAAAAACTTAGAGCACTGCATTTTTGTCTGGTTATTCTGGGGACTATGAGTTGACCAGGATTTCAGCAGTTGCTCCTCACCCAAAGACAGTTTGCATCAGTAATGTCATTTCCTCCTGCAGTATTTGCTGATTTCAGCTTCATGTGTGAGTGAAGGAAAAATGCTACCTACCAGAATATTACTCCCACCTCTCCAAGTGAATGGACATCTTTGAAGCACCAGGTAGGACTAGCATCCAAGAACTAGCTGAGAGCATTCATCCTGGCACGCACCTGTCTGCACTACAAACTTTACAAATCTACAAGACCTCTGGTCCCTGGGAAGTCAGAGTACCTGAACACCTGTGCTTAGCCCTTAACATCTGCTGAGACTGCAGACTGGAGGGTCCATGCTATCAGACAGTACACGTGAGTCACGAAAGCTTCAGTCACATTCACTGCACACAGGCCATCTCTTTCTGTAAATCTCTTCTTCCAAACCTGCCTCAAATTCAAGCCTTTCAGGATCTGCTTCAAGGAACAGCATGTAATAAAACCTGCTTTCTCTTTTGGCTTTCTCTCACCAGCTGCCTTTTTTACTTCTAAAGCTTCCTCCTAAACACTTAATTTTCTCACGCTTTCTCATACTTCAGGCTGGAATCCTGAAGCCACTGAACCCTGGAATTCACCATTGTCTCCAGGTCTTCTCCCAGCCTGCCCCTTTATCCTCACAGTGATCATTGTTTCCTGGTGAGTCACAGACACCCCCCCTTCTCCCCTCCAAATGCCTCCTGACCAATCTTCTCTTTTCCAAAGACCATCAAAACTGAGCACAGCAGGATTTCCTACACCAACCTGACCTGGTTACAATACCTCCTGGAAATGATCCTCCAGCTGTCTGTGAAATTTCTGTGGAAGTGCCACTTCTTTATGCAGTACCATTAGCAGAAGATTAATAAATAATGAACAGGAATAACACAATCCCCAATAAACAACACAATCCCCAATAAACAAAGTACTACTTCTGTTTTCTTAAGTGAGCAACATGGATCCTAAATCTGATCTCCCTCTCCAGTTGTTAGCCAATCTTCATCTCAGCTATGAAACTCTCCCTTCCTTCCCTGGCAAGCCTGTCATTCCTTTCTTCCCAGCTGCCAAGGCCTTTGCTGCTACCTCATCCAGACCAAACACACTAGCAGACACAAATGCAAGCACCTATGCATATATCAGGTTGCAAGTTGAAAATGCATGTGCATCCACATGCTGCAACACAGCAGCCCACAGCTTACTGAATCATATTTATTTGACTATCTGCTGGAACCTCTGCAGGGAAAGGTGAGTTGGAGGAGATCTTCTAACAGAGACAGAGTCATTGAACCCTAAGTCTGAGCAAGACACTGGTAGATAAACAACCTGGGCAGTGTTCAGCAGAAGCACACGCTGAGCCCAGGAGGCCTCTCTGAATGGCATCTCCAGTGTTAAAAGGAAGGAATGCAGGAGCTTTAGATCAGAACTGCATCCCAAAAAGGCATTAGACTCTAATAAGTAAGATGCTTTACACTGTCAGTGTCAGAATCCTCCTAACATCCTCCCCGAGCTCTGCATACAGGTGTCCCTTCAGCTGATGGTGGTTTGGAGCAGAAACCAAGTGAACAAGCTGCTGTCGTAACAGAGGAAGGAAGAAATGCAGTATCATGGTGGAGGAATACCAAGTCACAACCTCTACAGAAAGCACTACAAATGCTCTAATTTGGGACTACAGTAAGGCCGTTAGGACTGGGACTGTCCTTCTGGTGTCTGGACAGTACACTGCACACTCCCGTATTAGCATTTCAGTGTGCAGTGTACAAATATTGACTGTCAGTAGCAGCCGACAAAGAGAAGCCACCTCAGAAGGACCTCCCCAGGGGCACCTGCAGGGAATGATGGAGGTTTGAGTCAGTGACCTAAGACCCAGACCTGGAGAGCTCACTGTAAGGCACAATTCAGTATGTCCTCCTTTCAGAAAGGTTCCCTTGGTTATTTTCAAGCACCCACTGCTTGAAGGGGTTTAATAAGGAGTTTTTTTTTCAGATCAAATGCTATACCCTTATTTAAGGTTTGCCTACATGCAGAGGTCCAGCTGGTGGCCATCCCTGTATGGCCCTATATGGTCAACCCTATATGTGAAAAGAAGAAGCATGAAATACAGCAAAACACACATGAGACAGAAATAATCCAACTCTTGTTCTCCTAGAGTGATAGCAACAGGAAAACATCCAGAGTCCCAGCAGCAAGATAGCAGGAGAGTGGGGACACTGGCCTTGACCCTTCCTGAGTATCTAGGTTGGTACCAGCTGCATTTCCAAAAGGAAAGCAAGAGGGCTGCTGCTTAGTGCAGCAGCTGCCAGGTTCATATCTTTAACCCTCTCAAAATCCCTGGCTCAAGTTTTTGTTGCATAAGGCAGAGACACATCCCTGAGTCTGAGGTTTAGAAACAAGATGTATTTATTTGTTATTATTTTCAGTTATCTGAATGCAGTGAAGGTCAGAACACTTATCTTCTGGAGTTGGTTCCTGCTCCCCCACTCATGTAATTCAAAACCAACGGAAGGATTTTTTTCTGTATTTCTCAGACAGAAAAAAATCCAGTGGGAATGAAACTTGATACAGGGTACTTTATAAAGTAGATCTGTGGTAAACAAAGATTCACTGCAATGGGAGGAAGGGGAGGCCTGTGGGCACTCCTGGGTACCTCCTTCCCATTTGATATAATGAAACATGACTAAAGAGGGGTGGGGAGGCCATAGCCTTTTACCTAAGTTTTAACCTAAGACAATCTCAAGGACTGGAGCAGACAGTATTACCTACGTGATACTCCTAGGGCTGCATTTTGGGTGACACGACTCAAGGACATAGCTGCATGTCCTATGCCCTGTACACAGGCTGCTCCATAATCTCCAAGATTAATTTATGCAAAACATGGGAAGACATGCCTTCTCCTTTTGCAGTGAATGACTTCATTAACCTTTCAGGAGCTTGCCAACAGTGAAGTAGAAGTAATAGGAAAATCGCTCTTCTTGGGGAAAGAGAACTCTGCCATGCTGCTAACAGCAGATACCTCGGAGAGGCCAAAGACACCAGGCAAAGAATGGGCCCTGATCTAGTAATACTCTGCCTTCCCCCCTCTGCTCTCCCAGACATCCTCCAGTCTCTGTCCTGCTCTTACAACGGTCTTTCTCCCCTAGCTGCTGACAGCTCATGGCAAAAAAAGAGAGAAAAGACAGATGGGAAGGCAAACAAGGGAGACAAGCACAATTTTGCAAAGAGTCTGGAAAGAGACCTAGCCCAGAGGCAGAGCAGGTAAAACAAGTGAAGCAGGTATAGACAGCGGGAGAAGTGGCTGTGGGGAAAATGGAAAAGGTGGATTCCACCTTGCATGGAGTGCAAGGGATACCATCCCAGCATGCTAAAGAAGGTTTGGTCTGTTACAGAGACAGAAAGGTGAAATCGGGAACTGTCTGGTTAGGAGAGCTGGGGCTCATGACTTTTATGAGCCTGGGACTGAGTCATGCCTGGCAGGGGCAAATCTGGTGCTACCCAGAAATGCAGCTAAATTCCACTGGAAGCCAGAAAGTCACAGTGCCCATGCCCTGTAAGACACTGGGTGAACTTCAGCACATGGTCATCTGTGAGGCCTGTTCATGCCTTACTGTCAGGAACACATGATCTCTCCCATCAACCCACCTGCAGCCACCTCTCCCTGCCCTGGGGAAAGGACTTCTCCACACAACATCTCCCCACTACAGGAGGCAAAACTGAGTCTGTGAAGGGATATCTGAAAAACACCACCTTTCAACTGTCACTGCTGGCCAGGATCCTTGCAGTCAAAACTCTGTCCCTGCAGGGAGATGCTTAAACAGGCTGCATCCACTCCAGCTTGGAGAAACTATCCCACATCGGATAGTGGGACGGCATCTTTGCAGGATCAGGTGGCTTTCCTGGCAGATGGGAGAGGGATTTTCTCTAACACAGGAACCCTGCTGCCCCTGTTCCACCCAAAGAAGAACTCTTATTCCCTGCTAAGCACAGGTCTCCCAGGAACAGAGTGCAGCTGTTCTGACTTTCTGGGTGCTGGCTTGCTCACTCAATGCAATTGCTAACAAGATGAAGGGGCCTCCCCAGATGTTAGGTGGTAGTCCCCTCCTTCCTCCATGACTTTCCCCAACACAGCATAGGACCCTGAACTCAGCTGGGAGTTCATGTGAGGACAGTCAGCCTCTTCTTGACAACCACAGATGTCTCCAAGCAGCCAGGCAGAACAAAAGACAGGTTTTCAGGGTAGAGTGTCTAGAGCCATGGAGAAGTTAGGGGACTGAGAGATGAACAATGGGCCAGGACCAGAACAAGTCTTGAAGCCATGTCCAAGAAGATAAGATGATGTCAGGAGACCAAACTTGAGACTACAAACCGCACCAGGCTCCCAAGCAGAATATTTCAGGTACTTGGACAGAGAAGTGACAACCATGCTGCAGATCAGAACAAGACCTGAGGCAGCCCCGTCCAAAGCCACAGGCACATAAGCAGAGTGAGTCTCACCCTTCTCTGTCCAAAGGCAAGTTGCACCCCACCTGGCCATTGCCTGGACCATGGCCACAGTGGTGGTTTGTCTGGAAAATCCCATGCCCTGTCCTTCCTGCTTGGGCTGTGGCCAGCCAGCCAGCCCCACCAGCACCTCCCATGTGGCCAGGCTGCAAAGACACAAAACCAGGGACAGCAAAAAGGGGTCCACGGTGGAGAGATGTCTAAGGGAGAAATTTGGAGGATAAACTAGAGAGAGGCGATAGGAAGACTGTGCAGTGTATGAATAGTGGGGGAGGGGAGAAGATACAGGGTGAGAGAAGAAAATGACATGAACAGAAGGAAGGGAGCTGCAAATAGAAGGGGATGTGGAAACAGAAGAGAGAGACAGATTGCAAGAGCAGTGGAAGTAGAGGAGACGCAGAGGGACAGAATATAATAAGAATTTAAAATCAAAGGGAGAGGAGAGGAAAGGAGAGGAGAGGAGAGGAGAGGAGAGGAGAGGAGAGGAGAGGAGAGGAGAGGAGAGGAGAGGAGAGGAGAGGAGAGGAGAGGAGAGGAGAGGAGAGGAGAGGAGAGGAGAGGAGAGGAGAGGAGAGGAGAGGAGAGGTAAAGGGGAGGGGAGGGGAGGCAGAGGAAAGGAGAGGGGAGGGGAGGTAGAGGAAAGGAGAGGGGAGAAGAGGAGAAGAGAAGAGGAGAAAGGAGGGGAGGGGAGGGGAGGGGAGGGGAGGGGAGGGGAGGGGAGGGAAGGGGAGGGGAGGGGAGGGGAGGGGAGGGGAGGGGAGGGGAGGGAAGGGGAGGGGAGGGAAGGGGAGGGGAGGGGAGGGGAGGGGAGGGGAGGGGAGGGGAGGGGAGGGGAGGGGAGGGAAGGGGAGGGGAGGGGAGGGGAGGGAAGGGGAGGGGAGGGGAGGGGAGGGGAGGGGAGGGGAGGGGAGGGGAGGGGAGGGGAGGGGAGGGGAGGTAGAGGAAAGGAGAGGGGAGAAGAGGACAAAGGAGGGGAGGGGAGGGGAGGGGAGGGGAGGGGAGGGGAGGTAGAGGAAAGAAGAAGGGAGAAGAGGAGAAAGGAGGGGAGGGGAGGATTTATGGTATTCTGGAAATTTATTATGAAAATTCTGGATGTTCTACTCCTTAGTTTTCAAAGGTTTTGTGAAAGCACAGTGAAGAGTTGTCATCCTCATTTTTAGAAGGGAGGAAAGAGATGGAGAGGCAGTGAGTGAGATTGCAGAAAGAAGCTTAGCTCCCCACTTAATTTTCAAGAGGGTCTGCTAGAAGAACAACAGTAGCAAAGTCTCTAGAGATCTGGATTTTAGATGTATTCAAATTTAATTAACCTAAACCACACTAAAACAAGCACTATATGAGTGCTCAGGTGGAGAATTACCTGCAGGGAGAAGAGGCTGCAGTGTGGGTTCAGGTACTTGTCAACCTTACCAGCTTACAGCCAGCCGCAAGGAAACCGAAGAGGGGTGAGCAGGAGGCTATACAAGGAGGGGTTCTGCTCCTGCAAAGCTCACTAACATCTTTCATTTGCAACTTAAGTGTCTAACATTTATCCATTTTATTTGCACCACCCTTATGGAAAATGAGTTTTTTGTGCATACAAACACTAAGCCCCCAACTTCACGTACACCTGAACCAAGTATAGTCTGTAAGAATTCTGAATAAACCAAACACCCAGTGCCTGCTTGCACTCCCATACACACACGGGCAAACAGAGCTTCCCAGTTATCCACTGCACAAAGGAACCCAAAGGATCCAGTCTTTTCCTGACCTCAGACAACACTACTTTATGGCTTGCTAGTGCAGCAACTGTCTAGGACTTCCTCGTCAATGAGTGACAAAGGTGTCTCTGCTAGAAACTGATGTTAATGGCAGGTTGTGTACCTTGTTTGTTTATTTCCAAGGAGGAATGTTTGTCATGGTTGTCAGGTTTACATAAATATTTCCATTACTTCAGACAGCTTGGCATTTTTACATGCAGCTGAGAAAGTGGGTGAATGTACAGATGAAAAATTGAAGAAATGTTATTAACAGAGGAAAGAGAATATCTCCTCGCACCCCCAAGACGGCTTTAAAAGGCCAAAGAGGTCAGAGACATTTCTGAATAAAATGCATTTTTTCCCACCCCAAGGGTTTCTGAAGGCTGGCAATAATTAAGCATTACAACACCTTTCAGGAATAGATAAGTCAGCTGAGGCTATCTGAGGTTAAAGGACTTGCCTGTGATCACACACAGCACATCAGTGGCAGAGTGGAGAATAAAACTCAACAGTCTTAGCTTCCATTATCCCACACACCTGGCTGATATCCAGATCAAAGGACGGGAGCTGTGCTGACTGTGAACCTGACTGCCAACCACAGGTCCTCCTACAGCAATCAGGCGAAATGCTGAGTGGCAAGCATCCACCCTAACTTAAAGATGGTAATTGTGAAAACAAGTGACAGAAGGCTGGGAAGCAGTGCCTAGTTACAAACCATGGTGCCAAGTGGATTAAATATACATTGATAGATTCAATTACAAAGAGCAGCATGCAAAATGGAAGTGACTGCAGTCAAGGACCCAGGATGGCAAGAAACAACCCCAAAATATAGTCACAGTTTTCAGTAGGAAGAAACCCATGTTTTCAGACCTCATTGAGAAGGTGCAGTCTTCAGTCTCCAAGGGGACTGTCCTAGGCCACCCCAGGCAGTGAGCAGAGTGACACTCAAGCCCTAAGGGCTAGTGAGAAGCCTGTGAGACTCAGGTTTAGTGGGCTGAGAGAGATCCATATCACCTAATGCTGAGCAGCCCTTTGTTATCACTGTCACCAGAGAAGCTAGAGAGTGAAGTAGTGGAGAAAGTGAGCTACCCCCCGTCCCCCCTGGCTGCCCCTGCCTCACTAGGGTGAGGCTGAGATGCATCCTCTGAGTGAGGAAGAGGAAGCCTGTTCCACACTTTGGAGGTCCACAGTGCCTTGGGCCGGAACACCCAAAGGCACCCCTACAAGTGCTGAGATTCTGCCCTACATCCATCTGTGCCCAAATGCATGTTCTGTCTTTGGGGGCCCTGAAAGTGCCAGATTTGGCAGAAAGAGAGGCCAGATCCTAACACCATTGGCCAACTCAATAATTCAATACAACTTGTCATAGCAGGACCAGAAGCTCTCAAGGAAAGAACCTCTTTGCTCTTCTTCACCCCTGCATTTACCCAGGATTTCCAAGAGTTATGAAATTACCATTGCTACTCCCCCCACCAACTTCATCCTGTGCTCACCAGGACACATGTACTACCTCAATCACTAGTAATGATTTAATTTCCTCCTTCTTGGGGCAAAAATAGCAAGGACAGTTCAGCACTCTATACACATAGCTGCTACCTGAAAGGTGAATTCAGTCAAATGCAAAGGCAAGTACAATCTCAGACCATTTTTTGTACCTGGAGAACTAGACCAGTGGTATTTTGCATGCAAGATTACAGGTCTGTTTGTAGTTGCATTTTGACATTCCATTA
Source organism: Indicator indicator (assembly GCF_027791375.1). Classification (NCBI taxonomy): domain Eukaryota; kingdom Metazoa; phylum Chordata; class Aves; order Piciformes; family Indicatoridae; genus Indicator; species Indicator indicator. The sequence continues at coordinate 98,547,442 of NC_072010.1, read as the reverse complement.
CTGCAATTGCACACAGCCAGTTACGTGCCTTAGCAGCAGCTTACAAAAGCAATTGCTGCTTAAACATACAAAATCCAGCCCCCAGATGCACACATTCAAGACTAAAAAAAATGGTCCTTATTTTTCTGCTACAGAAAAATCATGTTATTTGTTAGCTGCCTTTCCCCTGTGTAAACACTACACCAGCATATTTCCTTGCACTTATTTTTGTATGGTGATCCACATACTCATTTTAGTCATTCAATAACTTAAAATGTATACAGCATTTTGCAATTAGAAGCATCCCAAATATGCAAAAAAATGCCCATTTCTGCATAAAGCATTCTTCTGTCAGCAAGCAGCTACAACCACCTCTCCAGCTAGAATGTACTGTCTGTTTAAGGCTTCAGAGAAACACAGTGCTAACCCTTTAAGACAGTAAGAGATGAATACTTTTTTTCATTTAAACTATAGGGGAGTTTTACCTAGATAGAGAGCAATTTCCTGAGTTCGGGTCTGGCAAAGTGCCCAGGGCTAAGACCACTCCCACCCCTCCTTCTTTTGGCAAAAATTACCACGGCGTCTTTAATGGTCACAAGTAGTTCTTAGGGTTTTGTTTTTACAAAAGATGCCGAGACAAAACTGAGTTGTAAGCAAGCCTGGGTACTGCAGTATTTCTTCCAAGAGCTAAACTGATGTGGGACGTCCTGATCATACTATCCCCAAATACCCTAGCAAGGGATGGTTCAGTACTGAGTCAGAGGGAAAGAGATAGAATCACAAATGGCCATTCCTGCAAACTGCTCTCCCTCCCACCTCAAGTTTACAATCTGAGGAGTGACCAGGTTGCGGTTAGCTTGGGAAAGCTGATGAGATCAGAGTCTGGGGAGATACAGGCTCAGCCAGCCTGTTTTTGTTAACCAGCTCCTTGTTTTGCACGGAGACACAGACAGTGGTTGCTATACCAGGTTTACCATATATTTATCATATTGTTCTTACAGGGATACATGTACAGTCCATGTCCCTGGCAAGTTGTGCTGTTTTCTGTTGTAGCCTGAGTCACTCTCAGTGGCAAACCGCAGGCTCTGCTCTTGCACTGGTGTGCGAGGTGGCCGCAAGGTCCACACAAGAGGACGCGGCACTCCGCACCCACACGCAAGCAATTCAGTGTGCTGCTCCTTCTGTGAGGAAGGCAAGCATTACCCCCCTTTCACAGATCTCAACAGGAAGATCAACCCCAGCTTTAAAGTACTTTGCCCATCAGTGTCAGGATCTCAAGTTCTGCGAGACTTCCATACCCGAGACCGCCGTTTCTCAAACGGAGCAAGTGAAGCATAAAGCAGAGATGATGTTAACTCAATTCCGTGCACAAGTTCACATCACATAGCACAAATATTTGCTTCCCCATATGTTCCAAAATGGTCTTTAGGCAATGAGTTTGCTTATAGAACACAGGAATAACGTGCTTGTGTGTGTGAAAGATTCTTATCAAAACCACGATGTCCCAGATGCCTGCACCCTTAGGTGTAGGGCTGGGAACACCAGTAAGTGATGCTTGCATCACCAGTGGGTAGCAGCAATGTTGGTGGTTCTGCTATGCAGGAGCAGTACTTAAAAACTGCTGAGGAGAAATCCACTTGTCTGACAGCACTCAATGCCACAAAATACAGGGTGAAGGAATGAAATACATTTTGTTTCTTGCCAGCCCCACCAACTCCTGAGCCACTGCTGAAGATCTCAGAGGCAAGTGCAGCTGACTGAAGGAATGTACAATTAGTTCAAAGGAAAATTATTTACCCATTTGGTCACCTAGACATCAACAAACAACACAAGATCGGCCAACTCCCCTCCTGTCTCCCCCTCCCTGGCCCTGACACACTGTCATTTTCTGTCCCCATCTCCATACAGCTAGTCAGATCCCATGCCACAGTTGAGGAGTGGTGTGCAGGGTTTAATTGTGAACGTGCTGCCAGGGATGGGATACAACTGACTGTCCACAAAAGAGCAGAGGCAGGAGGCCAAGGCTGGTGATTGGCCTCAAGTCATATTTGCTGATCGAGGATTTTAAAGCACATAGCTGATCAGATCAGCAGCTTGTCCTAGAAGAAGAAAAGTGACATAAAATATACACAAGCTTTCCTTCTGCCCTGATAGCAGGTTGAGTTTTCAGAGGATGTGAAAACAGCAGCCTGCTCTCCTCCCCCCAACATGGTCTCCTGTCATGCTTTTGCTGCAGCACTGCCGGCTTCTTCTCAACTCTGGAGACTGCTCCCTCCCCAGCCATCATGCTGAGGCTCAGGCTCTGGCCAGGATGCTCCATGACACTGTTTTTATGCCTGCTCAGCCCTTGGCCTTTCTTTTCAGCATGCCAAGCAGGGGCTCATTAGTGTTCCCTGCTGTTAACACTTTTGTGGCTTAAGCCCATCCAGTGCCATGCTGAAACAGAAAGGGCATCAAATTGTCATCCAGGGGGGTGCAAAACTTTCCAGCACAGCCACCCCAGCTGGGATTCAAACAGGTGATCTCCTAAAGGTGGAGCACGTACGTCTGCATGTGCAGGAGTGGCACACAAGATTTGTCTGTGACAAGCAGGCACTGCTTTGGCTTCTTCCCAAAGAGAGCCACTTCAAGCATGCTTGACCCAAGATCAGTCCTCTGCATGTGTATGTGCAGAACATTTTTATGGTGCTGCTTGTGCACACGATGTCTGTGGTATGTGCGTGCTCCGTCATGGGAACAGAAAAGCTAAAACATGACACATACTGGTTTTAAATCCTATTGTCTCACATCATAATTTGTACTGTTGCAAAATTGGCTGTCAAATACTACTGCTACTAGGCTGATAGAATAAGCTATTATATAAACTGAGGAAAACACAAGAATTGGGCTATGTCTGTGCAGGAGCCATGCTTACAACATGTGTACATTGCTCCTCAGGAGGAATAATGTGCTACTCAAGCAGGTGTGTTTGCACAAACTTGCTGTTTCCGAACATGTGTAGGGGTTGAGTATGCAGAGGCATTCATGATAAAGCTTAATTTCATCCCCACATGTATTTTCACAAGGGACTGGTATTTTGTCCTTGCTGTTGCCAGAGTCCATCATAATTAACAGAAATTTAAAAAGACATTTTAACTGAAGTCTTCCCAACCAAAGAAAACATCTATAGAAAAGGCAGTCCACGCAGTCTCTATCCCCTCAGCTGCAAGCCTTGCCCAAATCACTATCATCCCTTGGGCTTGTTACAAAGGTGTCTTCTCCCTACCAAATGGCCCAAACTTGCCGAGTCAGAAAACTCAGTCTCTGTTTTCTTCCACACCAAAAACTCCTGCTGCATCTCATTCAGCTTAGTTATGTTCCATCCTTACTCATGTCCTGATTCACTTCAAAATGCCCCCTTTTTAAAGCCCTCCAAGGAGGCAGTCCATGGCCTTTCCTGGACATTTCTATCCCCCTCGCTCACCCATCTGTCTACATCCCCTCTCAGCTTCAGAACCATAGGTGCTAGAGCTGCTACCTCCTCCTCCTCCCCAGGTCCAGCTGCCTGGAACAGGCATTTTTTTCACCCTGCCTCACTGCCTGACAAGTCTCTGTTCAAACATGATCTGATACTTCTCCCCCTCCTGTGACGATAAACCTCAGCATCTTTCTGCCCGCTTCTCACATACTTCCATCATTGGACTCTGTAAACAGTGTGGGATAAAGGTATCATGGAAAACATTACAGCAAATCATGGGATTTTGCTGTGATTCTTTTTCTGTATATTTATTTATTTTTTTGAAGGGAGGTAACGAGTCAGAGAGAAGCTGGCTGAGATTTCTGTTTTTTGCAGCAGCAGCACGATCCTCCATCTTCCTTGCCGGATTGAATAGGGTCTCAGGACAATTTAGACTCCCTCCCCCATCTCCCATTCCTGCTCATATTCTTCAACACATGATGCTCCCCTCCCAGGCTTGACTGGGAAAGCACATATCTGCACTCTCTCTCCCTCTTTCAGATCCTGCCTTGCATAGGTTGTGTCAGGACATTAGGATGATGAAAATTTGTGCAGCTTAGATTCTTGTAGGTTATTTTTTACCAAAACAACTAGAATCAATGGATCCTGAATGACGGCAGATGACAAACTTGAAAGACCTTGCGAGGATGCACCTAGCTTACTGGGAGGCTTTCCACATCTCATGCCAAAAGGGAAAAAAAAAAAAAAACAAACCTCCAAATCTTAACCAAACCCAGTGCCAATGCTGTAATAAGGCCAGGCGTGAGGATCTGGTTTCTCTCCCCTTTGCCTTATTATATTTTTTTCTTTCACTCTTCCACATTATCACCTCACCAACAGTAGGTTAACAGCCACAAAACCTTCATCAAGCAAGCAAGGCTTCACACTGCTGCTCTGACGCCGAGCTACGTATTTATTTGCTGATAAACGGCAATTGTAAATACATCTCTTTTAATCTCCCAGAATCCAGGAGGGAAAAAACATCTCCCATTCCCGCGGCAGACTTTCCGACGCTGCCCGGCTCCGGAGGCAGAGGGATGAAGCAGTGACAAAAGACTCCGGCTTTCCACCCTCCCCCTGGCCGCCCGTACCTTTGCGGGGCTTCACCCCGGTGCCGGGCAGCAGCGAGGAAGGCCGCCCCCGGCTCTACCCTCAGTTCCAGCCTCGGCCAGCCAACAACCCCCCCAGCTCCCACCCCGCACTCCCTCCCCTCCCCTGCTCCCCCAAAAAAGAGCCTCCGGGACAGAAGCCAACAGGTGGAACACGTTTTTTGTCCCTTCCGTGCTCGTCCCGTCTCTCTGCCCCCGTACTGCTCCCGGGATCGCCCCCCGGTAACCGCGCTCCCTCCCGGCGCGCCGCCGCCGCTGATGGGGGAAACTGAGGCACGGCGCCATGGGGGCGGGCGCCCACCGACCGCTGCAAAACTTTCCGCTCCCCCGCCGGGCCGGAGCAGGCCAGGCTGAGCCGAGAGAGCCGGGCGGCGTGCCGGGGTTGACTGCGGTACCCGCAGCCGCCCGTCCCCATGCACACATGCCCGCGTGCACACGCCGCCCGCCGCTACTGGCGGACGGGCCGCGCCGAGCCGAGCCGGAGGAACCGGCGGAGGCGAGGCGACCTCGGGGGCGGCGGCGCCAGGCATCGGCCCCCCCGCCGGCCGCACGGCGCGCAGGCTGCCCAGAGCCGAGCCGAGCCGAGCCGGGGCGGCCGGCGGGGCCGGCGCTTACCTGCCTCAGGCGGCGAAGGCTCGGAGCAGCATGTCGGGGGACGGCGGGGAGCAGGACCCTGCCGGCGGCGCGGCCTGCGCTCGCAGGGCGCTAGGGCAGCATCAAGGCAACTTAGGGGGAACCCTTACGGGGCCTATTGTCTGCGCGGGGCGGCGGGGCGGCGGGGCGGCCTCCCCCCGCGGGCGCCGCGGCGCTTGGTACGGCCCAGGCATTCATGCCAAGCGGCTTTCACACATGGAGGCTTGTCTCCAGCGGCTGCTGACAAGCCACAAACAAGACGTCCCCCTCCCTCCTCCTCCTCCTGCCTCCTCCCTCCTCCTCCTTCGGCCTCCTCCATGCGAACTCCCAACTCCGGTGACAGGCGGGCGGCCAGGCCGTGCCGCCACCTCTCTTCGCACCCGCACTCGCCCGTGCGCGGGGGCAGCGAGAAGGCCACCGGCCGCCTCCCTGGGAAGACGGCAGCCGCCGGTCCCCCTTTTCCCCTAGCCAAAGATGGGGCAGAGGGACCCAGGGCCTCGCCAGGAGCGTTGGGGATTTCTAGCCTCCCTCAGACGGCATGCCAGTGTCCAGCAGAAAAGAGAACAGTAAACCTGCAAAGTAAATAGCGCAGGTCCGCCGCATCGGACCCTCACAAGTGCCGCCTCTGCCTGCCTTCCAGTGCCCCCACTCGAGGGTAACTATCAACAGAGAAGCCGGCGGAGAATTTGCCTCATTTCCCCCACGGTCGTCCAAATAAGCACGCACGTCAAATGGTGGAGACCCAGCTCCAGGGGCCTCGGGGTCAACTTCATCCTGCAGCTGCCAGCCCACTTGAGAGCAACATGGTGGCAGGAGGCAGGCGGGAAAGGCAAGGAGAGGACTCGCACAAAACAAGCTCTCGTGGGCTCCTGAAAATTTGTATATTCCCCAGCATTGTAAACAGCAGGGATGAGGGAGCCTGGTTTTCCAAAGGGAAAGTCTTGAGTGTCTACAGGCATGACCAGTTTTGACAACCTGAGACAGTCAAAAAGGGTCTAACCCAACAGCAAGATGATGTTTGGTCTAAGCTCAGAGAGATTTGGGCAAAAGTTTTTTGATTACTTCAGCTGAGAGGGTTCCCTGGACATCCACGTTTGTATGCCCTCTGTCCAGCAAAACCAAAACATAGCCAGAGTGAATAATTAAACTCTCTGTTGCCTTACATATGGGTTCATCAGGGTTCAGTCGGCCCAGAAAGCAAACCACATGACTGATTGTCACACATTTCATAACAAAACCACAAAACTCAAAAAACACATCCCTGTCCAGGGACAGCAAAAGTGTTTGGGTTTGGTTTGGGGTTTTGGTGTTTTTGTTTGTTTGCTTGCTTGTTTTGTGGTTTTGTTTGGTTGGTTTTTGTTTCGGTTTGGGGTTTTGTTGTTTTTGGTTTGGTTTGGTTTGGTTTGGTTTGGTTTGGTTTGGTTTGGTTTCTGTGAATCTCAGCAGAAAAGATCTGTGGAGACCAGAAAAGTGTTGCACAAGCATCAGCTGTTTTAATAAAAATAATGATCACTACTTGGGCTTTTTCTTTGTCCAATGATATCAAAGACATTTTACTAATCCAGGCAAGTACTTTTATCTAAATTGAACAAGTGGTTAAACAGATTTAAGCAGACAAAGTGATATAAACAAGGTCATCTGAACTTGTAGCAGAAAAGAGTGGACATTTTTGAACTCAAGTGCCCAGTAGAAAAGCCACTTCCCAAAAAACAGAGTTCCAACAATCCCCCAAATCTCTAAAGTTTTAGACAAGTGATGGTTTCACTGGGAGAAAAAACAAATCAAACTGTTTGCTGTCAGGCACTTGGGAGTCATCAGAATGTGCTGTGAACTGAAGCCTTGGGCAAAGGTTATTAGTCAGTCCCACTGAGCAGGCTGCCCCAAGTGCTCTCCTCAGCAGGACTCTCACCTTGGTGAGTGCTGGGAGCTGGTGTTGCAAGAGCTCAGAAGAGGATAGCTGCCACACTCAACCTGTTGAAAGCAAAGCCAGATTCTACAGTGGTCATCACATCCAGCTTTGTCTCCCACTGTCTCTGCAAGGGGACATACTGCAGCAGCTGTGCCTGCTGGTGCACACGATCTTCGGAAAGGCTCTGACATGTCTCTCCTGAACCTAACATCTATCTCATGTTTTCTGAGTCTTTTTAAGGGAGAACAAAAGCCTCTTGGTATTGTAACAGGTTGAAGCCTGATCATTTCCAGTACCCACATTCTACTAATGGGGAAAAACAACTCAAGGCTAAACTTACCTGCTCTGGGAATGGCTGAAACAAAAGATAGCCTTTCTCCGCTGCTCAAAATCTCACTCTTTCCAGTAATTTTTGAACATTGATGGAGATGACTTGGTCTTCTTTTCCAGTCCCTGGACTTCCTAATGCCTGGGTAAAGCCATATCTTCTTGCAACAATGAGAGCTGCTGCTCTTGGCAGGATGGATTTTCCTCCTTCCTTCATTTCCATAATGTTTCTCTTCTGCTTACTTTCCCATTGCTCTCCTCATGGCCCCAGTTCAGGATAGCATGTAACCACATGTTTAATCTCATTGATCTCATGCTACTTCATGTACGAAGGAAAACATGAGTCCTTTTGCCCAGTGCCTGGGTTTAGATTTTATGTTAAAGAGACATGAGATAAAAGTCAGAAGTGGTTGCCTGTGAGTGGACTAGAGCATAAGCCTTCTCTTCCTGTACTGAAACCTCAAATAGCCAGGCTGGTGATTCCTACACATGCTTCCTCTCCAGGGTGTGTGTATGCCCAAGGAAGCCACAACTCTTTTAAGAAAATCACAATGCCTTTGGCAGAAGAGGTGAGTGTGCCCTCTCTCTGTAAAGTGTTGGCAGCTCAGGAGCTGGAGCACATCCATGGGAGATGCAGACAGGAAAACCCTGGGGCAGAGGACGCAGCACAGGCTGGGTCTTCCATATCCTCCATGGGTGCTTTAGCCCCTTTGGACACTGCACCATAAAAAAAAGTGTCATCTTGTCTGGAGGCTTGCACTGAGCCCGTCCTGGAAGTGAGCTCCTATAGGCTTGTGTCCATGTCAAACCTGGTGAGCCTGAGGTGTCTGGGCATCCCCAGCACCAGGCATAAGCTGAAAAAGTGTTTGCAGAATCAGAACTTGCATTCAGTTCACCTGTGTCCTGCTTTAGGAGACTAAGAGCTTCCTTTTAATTGGCTCATTGTCTGACAAGTAGGAATTACAATGCCCCTTTCTTGCACTTTTATGAATTTAGATTTTGTAGTGGGGGATTTTTGAGGGGAGCAAGGAAATAGCACTTTTTCACTATGCGCATGTAGAATGTCTTATATAATAGGACCCCCACCCCAATAATATTGTTTAGATGGCTGCTTGAACAGGATAGTCTAACCTCCATACGTAGGAATGTGCCTAAGTTTCCTTGTCTACTGCATTGAAGCATTCAGCTGTTCTCTCCTCTACAAATACATCAAGAATGGGTAAAAAAGCACTTATGTTTGTCCTGTTCCCCAAGTGGGCATACATACAGCTGCACCATATAGATGTTCTAAGTATGCAACTTTAGAGCATGGTGGGCATTCTGTATATATGCAGATCATTTACACAGTTTGTGCCCAGCAGGGATGACAGTTTTTTGATTCATTATACATGGTGTGTGCATGTTATACATTTCACATCCACAGTGTGCAGCTGACCTATCCTGAATTTATGTAAGTTCAGCAGCCTGGCTATGTGAAAGGCTCGACGAGCATATGGAAATTCTGCATACATGCATGCAGTATTGAGATTTAATCCCAACAAAATTCCCAGATGGAGAAAGATCAAACATCCATGGAAATAGGCACACATGGAAGCTCACACTGCTGAAAAAGAAGGGGTGTACAGCAACCACTTCGCAGCTGAGTGTCCAGACTGTTCTGGATGTTGGAAGTTTTGCGTCCACTCTGCTACTCTGAACTTTCATGGCTTCCTCTGGTTGCTCATACACGCACAACCCATCTCATCATGCACTGGCTGATTGTGATTGCTGTCTGTCCCTCCAGGCCCTGAAGCACATGTTCTGAAATGCTCTGCTTGGTCACATTTTGCAACACTTTGGGGAGATTTTTGGTCAGCTCTATTAGTTTTTCCCATTGTCAATATGGCCCATCTAATTCCATTTCCATAGGTGCTTCATTCACAGTAAGACCTTACACAAAATATTCCTAAGAAAACCTTGTGAATCCCATTATTGCAAATTTTCAAGCCATCTGTTACTTTTCTTGAAGTCCCTTATCTCAGATTCCTGGGCTTATGCAAGAACCTCAGTGCTCACTAAAAGAAGGAAAGTAACTTTTCTAGTTCATGAAAGGCCCCCACACTGCAATAGAAGAAAAGGACCCTGAAGTGATTGTGCATGTATTTTCAAGTTAGGTTACTGATTTGCAGGTCCTGCCTCTCTCAGCATTACTTTCTGGAGATGACAGTGCACCGTCCAGGTGGGTTTATACCTCTCTGCTGGAGGCAGAGGGTGCGTTGTGGAGTGTGGTGAGAGGAGAAGGACGGCTCTGCAGCTGTGTGCTAGAGAGGTAATCCTGAAGTCTTCTCAGCCAGAGAGGGGACTGTTCCTCTTGCAGTTGCATTGTTTTATGGTGGTGTCATGGAATAAGATGGTGCTGATTGTGGTTGTAACCAGCAGGCGGAGCTGGGCTGAATAAACAAGGACGAGCTATTCATAGCCACGAAGAGGGCCGAGCACTCCTCTCCTAGCAACACAACCAGAAGAGCAGAAGAGCTTTGCCCAAATGGTGAAAAAAAAGTGTGTGCAAAATGTTGATGTTTCTCCCTGCCTGAACAGTTCCCTCTCTGTCACTGTGCACTGCCTGGAAACCTCTCACCTTCCCCACTTTATTGCTCAAAAATCTCTGATTTCAGTGATGTGCTTGTGCAGGTGGTGGCAAGGTCTGTTTTCTGAGGTTTGATTAGTGAAAACGTCCTTTTCTATTTTAAAAAGACAAGCACATGAAAGGTGAAAGGCAGGGTGCAAATGTGTGGCATGCACTACAGCAGCTCAGAGCTCCTCCCAAGGGTAGGAGAAGCAGGGATGTACAATGCACCGCTGCCTTTCCCAGGGTGGTTGTTGGACCATCCTTGTCCACAGTACCCACAACCAGCTGGAAGGCTGCTGTGTCATGCAATTTCTCTGCTTGCTTCTTCTTATCAGAAGGCCGTTTACATCAACACCTGCATGCAGGGCCTGATTTGGTTTTTGGTTGGTTGTTTTTTTGGTGTTTGTTGTTGTTTTGGGGGTGGGTGGGTTTGGAGGGGGTTTGGAAATCCTAGGGCATATCTGTGGAAGCTTTGAGTGCAGGTATGTGATAAAGCCTATGTTAGTGGAATAATATCAGGTAAATGTGCAGGGATGTTTTGCACAGGAAGCTAGCACACCCAGCCGTTTGAAAAATTAGGCATGTAGTAGCAAGGTACTGACAAGTGTTCCACACACCTGTAACACCGCCAGTAAATCATGCAAAAGCATTTGTCAGATCATCATTAGGAGAGTAATGAGGTAAGTCCAACAGAATTTAGGGCAAGCAAAGAGGCCAGCATCCCTCTGCAGCAGTTATTGTCAGAGACAAAGAAGAGTCAAAGTTTAAAAGAAAACACACAGGGTCAAAGCAGAGGGAACCCAGTCCCTAATGACGACTACCCCTTGCTCTGACCTCTGCATGGTAGACATATAGTTGAACCTTCAGGAAGGACCAAGGCTGCTTTGGTCCTGCTACTGCCACTTAACAACAGACGCAGGCTCCTCAGCTCTCAGGACCACACATTTCTAATTTCACCAGTCTGTATGTTTAACAAATGCCCCCAAATCAGCAAGCAGGTATTTTGATCTCTGGCACATCACAAGGATCAGATTGTTGACAGTCATTGTAGTTTTTGAGCAAGTTCTCAATGTGCAAATTTAATAAATTGTTGGGAACAAAAAAGGAGGGGGGTAATCATACGCACAATTACAACATCTGTCTGAAAGCTGCATACGAGGCTTCCAGATCTCTGACAAAACATGCCACCACTTGAACTACAGGAGTAATTATCTTTTATGGAGTTTGGCGAGGAGAGAGGGCCTCGACTCATAGTTTGCCATTTGGTTACAAAGTATTTACTAAATAGCAGAACGATCAAGCCCAGGAATCCTGGGTTCCTCTCTTAGCTAGAGGTCCCAGAAGTTAAAATACCAAAGGGGCTAACTGAGTCACATAGACTTACTAACTCATCCAGCTGAAAGGCAGTGTAGCTGAAGGACTAAGAGAACTGTATTCTAGTTTTGGTGAATGCTATACTCTGCAGCTTTTTTTCTTTATTTTTGCATTGCAGAATGGTTAGGTATGCAAAGGGTTACAGACTGAAGCCCCAGCCAGCAAATAAGGCTTGGAAGTGCCCTGAAAAGTAAGTGAAATAGCAGCAGGAGAAAGCCAGTGATGCAAAGTGTGCTTCCTTAGAGCAGGCTCTGTGAGTCTGCAGGAAATTCAGCCTGGGACTCTCACTTAGCATACCTGATTCAGCTGAAAAACCAAAAGCCTGGTACAGCTAAGAGAATGTGATAGAAGCAATGATAAGACAAGAGAGAGCAAAGAAAAAGGAACAATTGATTTAATGCCTTCTTCATTTGTATTTAAATAAATAAAGATGCCAATAGAAGGCTCTAGGCACCTTACCATACAATTAACACAACCAAGGAGAAACTGAAATCCACGCCACTCCCAAGCAGCATGAAATTATTATCCAGAATGTGCACTGCCACCTCCCAGGGGGATAAAGAAACAAACCACAACTCACTCCAGCCTCTCTCTCCAAAAGGTGCCATTTACAGTGTGCTTGCCCTGCAGAATTCTACTGGGAAAGAGGGACAGCATGCCCCTGAGACCTGCTGCTGCCTTGCCAAGGACCCCTCTGCCTGCCCACAGATCAAGGAGATGGGCAATGCTTATAGTGACTAGCACATGGGGAGGTAACAATGTGCTGCTCCTCTTTCTCTGGTAGTGATTAGCAAGAAAAATGTTGGCTTGCCCAAGACCCTGTTGACACTAAAGAATATTATTGGCCTGGTGTAGCAAGCGAAAAAAGTTCTGTGTCCTAATGAAAAAAAAAAGAAAAGGACTGTTCCTAGCAGGACTGTTACAAGCTCCAAGCTCATAATGTTGTTAGTGTTTCCCCCACAACCACGCAGTTTGAATTGTTTCTGTTTTCCATTAGCATCTCTTGCCCAATGCTGCAGCTGCACACACACCCCTCTCCCCACTGGTGAGGCCAAGGCTGGAGCTGATAGTCCTTCCACTCCCAGCCCTCAGCTCAGCAGGGACAGTCAGCTGCCTTCCTCCTGTCTGCATCCACCATTTGCAGCAGGTGACCAGCACCAACACTGCTGACCACACCAGGCTCCACAAGGCAGGAGCAGACAGAGGGGTTGGGCAGGGCTGTGCACATTTCAGGTGTGGTGCTCGGGTGCTTGTAGCGTGCGAGCTGCTGTTCCTGCACAGTACAGTTACAGAACAGGCAGAAGTCCGTGCTTGGGTTCAGATGGATGAACCTAGATTACTGCTGGTAACCACAGATGAGTTTCCTAGCAATCATGCCCAAGTGCTAAGCCAAATGCTCTCAAAGGTGGGGAAGAGTGCTCCAAAGTCACCAGTGAGTGAACAGTTTATGCTGTCAGAGGGTGCCTTGTGTCCTCTCTCACCAACCCTAGTGATCCCCAGCCCAACCTTTATTCCAGGAGCACCTGAGATGGTACAGTGTTGTAGGGTGAGCTCATGACAACAGATCATAGACTAAGAGGAAGCAGAGGAAAGGCAGGTACCTGTGTGTATGATGGTCCAATGAAACCTATCAAAGCCGGGGCATACAGCTAGGACCCAGAGTAAAAGAGCACAGAGGCTGGATACCATGAGTGGGTGCAGTGAGGGAATTAAATCTTTAAACTACTAACTTATGTTTTATTGCTGATTTTTTGCTGCCTAAATATCTCTTGCTATTATCTGGCAAATTAACAACCACAGTTGCTGGTAAAAACCTCTGCTGAAGTAATGGCTCTCTGCTGTTGTTAGCCTGAGCTACCTGCTCCAGATTAAGCATGAGCTGGCATCTAGACCATCTAGGTGACTGCAGAGGTGGTGGGGCAAGCCCAAACTGGAATAACAACAGTGCTGTGCACTGTCAGGTCAGAAGAAAGAGTCTACATGTGGGCATAGTAAAGACAATAGCTGGTTCTCTAGACCTCTGGCAGATCTTGTGAAAAGGAGCACAACCTCTAAGTCATTTATGAGCCAGGTACAGGAGACTGACACTACCTCCAGCTTTGGCAGCCTGGCAGAACTTGAAAGCACAAGTAGTCTTGAACCACAGGTAGTGGTTCTGCTATGTTAGTTCTTACATCTCAGCTCTGGCTCTGCTCTCATAGTTGACCTCTGATCACCTGCTCTGACAAACATCTAAAGTCCTGCAGGATAAAATTACAAAGGGACAAGGCTTTCAACAATCCAGTTACATCCAAAGGTGCTTGGGAATCACAGTGGGATACATCTCTACGGTGATGTGGATGATACCTGGTGACAAGGCAATCCTTATGAAAGTTACATCTCCCATGTCTGGCAGGTCAGCCAATACCCTGAAGAGCCAATCTTCATGGCTGGGCAGCATTTGCCACCTTGGTGACACTGACACCTATGCAGTACAGAGTTAGCTCTACTGCTTGTCTGTACCAGAGACTTAGCAGCACTGATGGAACATAAGTCAGCTTGGTTCAGTACTAGTGCTGCTTCCTCAGTTCAGCAGTATGCCTTCTGTAACAAAGCTTACCCTTTTTTTTTTTTTTTTTTTTTAAAGGTACCATGGTTACAGGGGTTCAAGGCCAAAGCTTTGAAGTCCATGGGGCCTCATGGACCGGCATAGTGATTTGGGTCTTCAATGGCTCGAACATCCTTGCACCACCTTTTGCATCATGGTGTCATGGTGTTTGCAATATCCATGGGGAGCAAAAGGAGGAAGGAATGACATCAGACATATTTTTTTTTTTTCTGATGGGGAATCCAGAAGGCTAATCCTAAAATTATCCCAGGTACAGTTTGTCACCTGCCCCAGTCCCAAGTATGCCTCAGTGCACAACCTCACATAGTCCCAGCTTGACAGTCATTGTTGTGCATGCTGCCTCGCACACTGGATGTGGTCCCAGTAGTGCTCAGCCCTGTGTGTCAGCTGGGAGCACACACAGCTGCAACATCAGCCATGATCCCTGATCCCAAACAGCACCAGCTGTCACCGCCTCGATCCACTGGGACTTGGTGGAACAGTTTCTCTAGTTCACACAGTCTGGCCACCCTGAGCCTCAGAAACCCATCCGAGCTGTGCATTACTCAGCAAGGCACAGTCCTAGCCACTGTTCCAGCAAGGAAAAGCCACAGTTACTGTACTGCCTGAGCAGGCCAAGTAGCAGGCAGAAGGAGGGGGTCACCCTCCATGGGTCAGGAAGCTCCTGGTAGTCTTTCATCCAGCCCCTGGGTGGTGGGCTCACCCCATACATGTGCTGCTGGGACTTGCTGCACAGGTGCCCAGCAGAACTCCCCAGGGAGCTCCAGTGGCATGCATTGAGGGGAGAGTATGCCAGGGCAGGTAGCATGGATATACTGAACCCCCATGGGAGGATGCACAGAGGGAAACTTTTCCTATTAAACACCTAGCCTTGAAATAGTGTGGGTGACCTCGTTTGGCTCCCAGTGTACTCTAAACATTGATGGGGTGATGTCAAAATTATGCTCCTTAGGGCAGGTCCATTTCCAGTGTATTTCCAGAGGAATCTCTTTGCTGGCTGCAGGGAGGACTGGGTTTGGCCTGAGGAAAGCAGAAGAGATGGGATGCAGTGCCACTACAGAAGAATCAACCTGCCCTTGTCAAAGCCATGTGGCCATTCTCCTGAAGGCAGAGATAGCAAAGGGAGAAAAAAGAGAAAGGGACAAACTGATATGTGGAGCTATCTGGCTCTGTAATTCTTTGTCTCTCCACTGTTTATTCTTTGTAAAACAGCACTGATTAGTACCCCTGACAATGCCAAGGCCTTTCTGTACAAGGCACTGAATAGGCATAATGAGAAACAGCTCCTACCCTGAGTGGCTTCAGTAAAGAAAAGAGTGAGGGCATGGGGAAGGGTCGAAAGGGATGGGAAATGTCTGGCTTACAGTGGTAGGGGTTGGGGGAAGAGTTAGGATCACAGACATGTGTCTTCCCACCTCCCTTCTCTCCCTCTCCCCCAGCCCAGTGCCCTTGGCAATGAAACCACACTGACACTCCTCCACAGTTCTGCACGGCTGCAGAGCTAATTAGTTAGGTCTGTGAATTAGTTAATTTCCAGGAGCAGTTCTTTCATTACAAACCCCACACAGCAGGCATTTTACATCTACAGCTACAAGAGCAGCCTCTAAGCCCACAACCCTTTGTCAGGAGTAAAAAGAGAAAACAGTCACAGTGGATGGGAAGGGAGTCGGGAATAAAGCAAGGGCAGAGAAAGATGGAAGCACAAGTTCTGCAGAGGAATGGGGGCTTTGAAAATATCCAGTTGTCTTCAGAGCCTGAGTGTGCTGCACACTTGTTTTGGCACAGCAAAATGGTAAAAAGGGTGGCTCAGGGCTACACAAAGCCATCTTTAACATTATTCAGGTTCAAGTACCCTATACTCATTACAAAATAATTAGGCAGCCCATCCTAGCCCAGAAGTTACACATCTCCACATAGACTTAAGCAGAATAAAGCCCTTGCATTCCCATCCCACCAGGGTCCAGAGGACCAGTAGCATGAGGGTTCTAGCAGGGCTCATCTGAGCCCCAGAAGAAAGGAGCAGGCAAGGCAGAGAAAGGCAGCTTGTGGACATGCACATTGGAGAGAGGCAATAACTGCAGCCCCAAGAGCCTCTATGGAGGAGCAATGGGGAATACCAGGGAAAATATGTCCTTGGGGAAGGCCTCCTGTGAGGAATGAAAAACTGCAAGAAGGAAACTCAGAGAAGAGGGCAGGGCCACCAGTAAGCATAGGCATGCTGAGCCTCAAAACTCAGGGCAGCCTAGTAGCTGCCTCTGATTTCTACAAGCAGGAAATGCTGGAGGTTGAACAATTACAGAGTTGGGTGAGCAGCCTTCACTCACTCATCCACTCAGCCACTGCTCATCCTCTCAGCCTGAGCCACATCTGCTTGCTGGCAACAGGGATGATAATGGGTGCACACGCAGGGCACCAAGTGAACATGATCAGGGCTGAAGTGCTGCAGAAGGGAATGTTGTGGCCTACAACAGGCATGGAGCAACTATGAGTCTGAAGTGGGGGACGTTTCCATGGCAGACAGCTGGAAAAGGATGGCTAAGCCATAAGCAAGTGTTGGTCAGGGGGGAGATGGAGAAGATATTTTAGAAAATAACATAAGGGAGAGATTAAGAATGGAGAAAAAGGATATTGATTGGTCTCTAGAAGATAACACAGTAGGGAAGGAAGACGCTTTGGTGACAGATGGTGGTGGAAGAACAAAGCAGAATAAAAGAGAAGAGGTGTGAGAAAGAGAGCTTGAACCGTCAGGCTGAAACGAGAGACTAAAATTATGGCTGGGAGAGCACCCCTCAGACATCCTTCAGAAAGAAAATGACAAAGAGGGGGAAAAAAAAGAAAAAAAAAGTGGATATAATTTTGTCATTGAATGTAAGGTGATGCTGGTGTGCAGGAATCTAGTGATTGCAAACAACAGGCAGAAGAGTGGAATCTGTCAACATGTGCTTCCACACCACAGACACAAATAACCAAGGGATTCAAGGACAGTGTGTTAAATTAGGGTGATCCCCAGAAGAATGGCCCACCACCTTTTCTACTGTGTTTTTGTGCTGGGTCTAGAGCTTAGGCAGTGATGCACCCCAGGCAAGAAACCCTGTGTCAGTGCCCCTGTAGCACTGCAGCTTGCTGAGGGTGATGCTGCTGCCCTGCATCTCAGGATGCCAGCTGTGAAAGTGCAGCTGTCCTGTCTGCAGGGAGCCAGGGGACTGAAAACGTTGGACTGCTTTGAACTTCATTTCCCCAGCTTGGGTACTTTGCCTTTTGCCTACGATGAAGGCTTAAAACAGCCCCAGGGAGACAATGTGAGCACTCATGATCTGCCTGGGCTCCCCAGAGTAAGCGTGAGGCAGGACTCAACACATAAAGAGAGGAATCCAAATATTACGTCTATGGTCCCTGCTCCACTGGTCCTGAGAGGGTACTAAAATCAATTTCCCTCTATAACCACCTTTGTAGTATCACTAGCTATTTGGGCTAGAAAATGTGACTCAGGAAGAGTCTGTGAACATCTCACTGAGCAGAGAAAGGAGCCACAAACATCAGACAGAATTCATATCCCTTGTCATATAGGCACCACCCAAGAAGACCAGCCTGCTCTGCTCTGGAGGAGGGCTTGAGCAGAGGAGAGGGTTTGTATGCTCCACCACATGAAGAGTTTTTTTCCACAGAGAGGATCAAAGGCATCATTTACAGCTGAGATTACCAAAGCAAATCTTTTGGCTTATTGGTCAAACCGGGGAAATATCCCAAGTCCTTGTACTGCTAAAATAAGATCTTGTTCACTGGAGACTCTGTAGAGCCATCTCTTTCCAGACATATTTTGTTAGCATGGGATTAACTAGAAATGTTGACATTTAAATAATTGTCACTATATATTTGAGGGTGAGTGTACATTAGTTATGGGGCAAAGTGGTTCCCAGTCTCAAAGCTCCTTTTTACCAGGAGCAAGGACATAGGGCTCTGCAACACCCCGTGCATGAGAGGGGTTGGACCTATGGGGCACTCTGGAAAGGTTTCAAGGGGGCAGATCATGGGACAAAAGCAAGAGTTGTGCTACAGAGGCAGCCTCTGCTAACACCATATTAAGGTGAGTGGGACAGTGTTCACTGACCAGAGCTACTGTCATTGCAGGTACTTTGCAGATGAATGCAAACATCATCCTTTCATATTTAAGGAACTGGGCAATTATTGGAAGTTCTTTGATTGCAGAACTGTAGCTATCTCCAAAAGAAAAAAAAAAAAGAGAGAGAGAGAGAAAGGATGATGCTGCTTCAGTGACTTAGTATGTCCTCTTGGCTGTCATATGGCTGGAAACATTTAGGGGGCTGTTCTCCTTTCCTACTTAAAGGTCCTCCCATCAGTACGGGTCCTCCCACCCTGAGCATCTCAGCGACTCTGAACTAAATCAGCTCCAAATACCATCCATCAGATCTCATTCATGCTGGATTTCAAATCTCGTTACAATCCAAAAAGGCACAGGCAGAAATTCAGAGTTTTGTTACTGCCCTGGTATTTCCAGCATCAATACTTCCAAAATATAGCAAGAGAAATGGTGTCTCGGCACACGGACATATGGCAGCAACAGAAAAAGCTCCTCCGATGCAATTGTTCAGATCCATTTCATGGAGAGAGCTGCACAGAGGGAGGGCTGCGTGGCGGGGAAAGAAACAGAGAAAGACGCCAGGCTACACAGAGCTAACAAGCGAGAGCGGGAGGAAATGGAGAGGCAGGCAGAGAGAACAGAGAGACGAATGCAACCCGAGGGGAAAGGCAGCAATAATGACACACTTCGAAGGGAAGACAAGAAAAAAAAAAAAGGGGGGGGGGAGCAAATTGGAAGGCAAGAAACAGAACGAACCAGGAGAAAAAAAAAAAAAAAGAGAGGGAAAAGGCGGGCAGGGGTGAGGCGAGGAAGCGAGCCAGGTGGGTTCCCTCAGCCTCGCAGAGCCGCTACGGGCAGGCCGCACTCGCGGGGCAGCGGTGGGGGCAGCGGTGGGGGCAGCGGTGGGGGCAGCGGTGAGGGCGGGGCCGCCCCTGCCCCTGGCCAGCCCTGGCGCGCCGGGAGAGGGCGCCCCCTGCAGGGCTGCGGGCTCGTCCGGGTGGTACCGCCGAACGTTCCCCACCAGCTCCCGGGGAGCCCCTCCGCTCGTACCCGAAGGCCTCGCCCTAGCCCGCCGCCTCACGCTCCCCGCCCGTGGTGTGGGGCCCCTCTGCCAGCTGCCGCTTCTCTTAGTCGTGCCGACCTACCTCACCTGCATCTTATGACTTCTCCGGGCCAAGGGCTGGCGTCTCTTCTCCTGCTGCGCTTGCCACAGATCGACCTCCTGCTGTCATTTCAGATCGCAGTATCTGCAAACTGCTGCCCAAATCGGGGAGGGAGCCCTGGTTACCCAGTGAGGGGAACTGGATGGGTTCAGGAGCCCTAGTTACTCAATAAGGGGAACATTTTGGATAGAGAAGACCCTCCTCAAGGACAGTGAAATGATCATGAGATCATCGAGAGGATAAGGGCCAGGAAGCTCTAGCAAGATACTTGGGCAGTGTGAGAAAGGCCACCAGAACTGAGCGGGTCTTACTCCTGCTGCACTGGAGAGAGGCATCTCCACTTGTAGGCATAACAAGAAGCGTCTAAGGCATCTCAAATTATTAACAAAGTGTTATGTGCTTTGTGCATTTTTCCCCCTTCTCTCTGTGTAAGGGGCTCCTTTGCTCCTCATCAGTCGCCTCTGGCTGGGTGCTGGGAGCCCCTGCGCTTAGCGCTGGGTTGAGCAGCAGCAGTGTAGTTAACTGCCCCCTGAGGCCCTCCCGCCTGGGTGCAAAGTGAAGAAGGCAGCTGCCTGTTTACAGTGGGAGGGTGCAAATTAGCCTTCTGGGAGAGCTGCACTACTTATTTCCCTGTAGCTTGGGGTTGGGAAGGAGGAGACCTCCAGCTGTGGAAAACAACCTCCAAGGCGAGTATCTGCCATTTCCTAGGGGGAAAGGATTCAGAGGACAACTGTCTGAGTCTGTTGACTGATGCTGGTTCCTGTGGAGAGATGGTGGCACACCAGTTTAGTTGAAATCATCTGTTTCCATATCTAATACCACTTTCCAGCATTCAAACCCGGCCACATAAAACTCCCTTCCTGCTACCTTCTACAGTGTGTCTCTCACTAATGATTTTATTTTCATAACAGGAGACCTGAAGCAGAGTTTGCAGTAAATGAAAATAACCATGTCCATTTGCATGGTTGCATAATCATGTTATACAGGGATCTTTCAGACACTGGGGAGCAGAGCAGGAGAGAAAGAAAAGTGGGACATTTTGAGCAGGAGCTAAAAGCCATATCTCTCAATGAGATCAAGGAATAGATGTGAAGTCAGTCAGATGGAGAAATGTCTGGATAGCTCTTACGAAGAGTGAGAGTCACAGGCTTAGCTCGGAACATAAACAAAGCAAGATGTTTCTGGGGGTTGGGCTAGGTTTTATATAAACTCTGTTTCCTCTTCCATCATTGAAACCGGATGAGAACAGCCTGTAGCCAGGATCCTTTGCCTCTGGTGAGCCACAGGGCTCAGTTCTCAGCACAGTCAGGCCAGCACCTTTCACTAACGTCATATTCACTGCAGAGTGAAAGAAAAGTCACTTGTGTCAGTGCTGCACAATGAGAAGCTGAAGCTGAGCATCACCAACGAGCAGTATTATGTATTCCAAAATACATTTTCCTCTTACCATATGATAGTTTACCAGCACTGGGAATTTGCCCTTTTGAATTCACTGGTGACTGTTGGTTAGCCCAAGCCTCAGCCCTCTGTAAGGGAAAGCAACACTCAAAATATAAATGCTGTTAAACTGAGAAAGCAAATTTTCACAGGAATGAAATATTCTCTGAAACAAGGAAAACCAAAACCAAATGTAGCAGGTCCTTTCTAAGAATAAGAAATTAATTTTGAAACCTAGCACCACCCATTTATTTTCCTGTTACCCTACGGTTCCTACTCCCCTCCCTTACTCCGTTTTTTGTTCTGATGTCAGTAGCTGGAGGGCAAAAACATCTCTGCAAACATTTCATGGTCCACTTTGTAACTCAAGTAATGCTGCAAAATTTTTTAAATCTAGGACATTTACCCATCCAAACTGTCTGAAATGTTTAACCATCTGAAGGATTTCTCAGCTGCTTCCTTGAGTGTTAAGTCAAACATTGCCTATCCTGCAGAGAAGGGAGAGTGGGAGGACATGTTTTTTACATGTTGTACCTCCTCGCCTCCTTTGCACAGTCTGATTTCTTGCTCATGGAGTAGGTAATGAATACAGTATTCAGAGGAGATCTATCCTCAGCCAGAGAGGACAAGAGAGCCACAGGTGCCCAATCTAAAGTAACTGTTTTACCCCCAGGAGCGAAGCTGTCATCACCAACCCCAAACCTGTTACACAGAGTAAAAGGCTGACACGAGAGGTACAAGAGAGCCTTCCCTCCCCAGGCAACCTGCAGCATATGGCAGTGGGAGCCTGAAGTATTTCCAGTGGCACAAGGCATGACTGCAAGGTGCTGCCTTCCATTTGATACTAGGGCCTTTTTGCAGCATTTGGGAAGTGTGAAGAGGCAAGAGGCAGAATGCAAACCGGCCCACTGTGCTCACATTAAATTCCTTGACATGTGGTGTTTCATACGAGTGGGATAGCTGTCAGACATTGCCTCTTGAGGACACTTTCCTTGGTGGGCTTGGGCTGCTCAGAAAATCCTGGATTCCTCTCCCAAGCCAGGCAGCTCCCAGTTACCCATCTCTGCACTGCTGTGCCAGGTTCTGCCTACTGAAAGTGGATGGTGAAAATTGGGGCATTTATCTGTACCCCTGTGCTCAACATAGACACAGCTTAGCTAAGTTTCATATCCTCACTACAGCTATGAACTTCCAGGAGAAGCACCGAAACCTCCCTGGCACTATGAATTGCCCCAAGAGTAAGAATGAAAAGTAAGCTGAGAGGGGTATGTCCATGGAGCAGGGGCAGCTGCACAGCTGTGGAGGGAAGGGATACCTGAGTTACCTGCAGATGAACTTTTTCAAGCTCTGGGAGCAATCTTGGAGCTCTGGAGGTATGTACAGCTGCAAGCCACCTGACATAAAACATGATGCACTTGGTGCTAAAAAGGGTGGGTAACAGCCTTAGAGATTTTGAAGGAAGTAATATTTTGCAAACCCATTGCTTGAGATGTGAGGGGGCAAGTTGTCTGCGACATAAAGATGAACAGGACCTTTGCATCAAATTTCTTACAAGTTTTCTGGCTAGGATGTCAAGAGAAGGAGCAAGACTGTTCTTCTGTTATGAGAACGTTCCTTTTTGGTCTGAACTGTGTCACATACACCTCATACACTAAAATAGGGATCAGGTACTGAGTAGGGGACAACTCTGAGCAGGACTTAGTGAGAGACCTTTTGAAACTGCTGTAAAGAACTAACATCCCAGCAAACTCGTACCATGTTCCAGGCATGGGGGTTATCCTGAAGATGTGGGACTGAAGTGGAGAGGTAAGGTGTTCTGCTTTGCCTTTATTGCTCAGAAGCTTCTGCTCTACTTGTGTCTGGGCATGTCTTCTGGATGGCACCTATGAACCGGTACAGAAGAGCACAAGGAACAGGGTCACTCCTATTGAAGCACAATCCACATGGAGAGCAGCTTTTGCTGCAGCAGCATTCCAAGCAGGACAGCTTCGGTAGCAGTGGGACAATGTGGAAGTGCTGAGGTGTTAGGATTGCTGATGGGTAAGGCTGATATTAGGAGAGCACATACCAAGGAACTCACCAAGTCACAGAGACACAGAACTCTTTTCCACTGGAAACTATCTGTGCTGTTCATGATACACAGGTAGTGTAAACACCAGCAGACAACTACAAAATTGTAATAAGCTACAACAGCCAGCATGACAGAATCCATGCCAGGATAAGTCACAGTGAATCAGAGCTGCATGATGCACCCAGCGATTTTCCTGTTTCATGAAGGTTTGCCAGTGTGGCTGGAACAGAGGTAGGCAAACAGCAAATGTCTATGAGAAAAACTGCCAAATGAGTAACACTTGGGTGTACTGGATCAGCCCTAAAATTGAACCCTTCTCTCAACAGTGTCACTGGAAAGATGACCAAAATAACTAGGAAGAAATAACACCTGGAGGAACAGGTGGTGTGGAAGCCTAGGAAAATGAATACCATTGTCAATGTTTGATTTCCCATTTCTGCAAATTCTGGTTTTTTTTTTTTTAATTTACTGGCAAAAAGGATGCAAAAAATAGTGTGCAGACAGCGGGAATATTCTGGGGAACAAAGCTGAGCTTTTCTAAAGTTTCCAAACAATGGCCAGATCTCCTTCAAAGTGACATTTAATCAGAAGAAAGAAATGAAGCTACTCGGATTTAGTAAGGAAGTGATCCTATTGTTCTAACATTATTTTGTTTTACTGATGGTATGAGAAATTGATTCCCTCTGGTTTGGATTTTTTCAGACTGGCACAGGAGAGATACAACAAATGAAGAACACAAGTACGACTAAAAATAGAAGGGAACTGTAGTTTCTACACTTGGTTATGCTTCTACCTCAAATACTAGAGCAAAAAAAAAAAAAGAAGAAAAAAAAAAAAGGTGAGGAGGGGACCTATGTTGACATGGAGGTAGGGCTGAGAGTCAAACTTAGAGTCAAATACATCCCGGAGCACTGTAAACCCTCAGAGTTTAGCATTAACTTGAGAAAAATCCAAACCAAAAAACAGCTCTGGAATGGAGAGTTAAGGACACCCACAGGAGTGTGATTTTGTTGTGCAGTGCCACTGTTGAGCATGATTATAGTTATTTTTTATGTTTGAAACCAAGCACCGTACCCTCTCTTGCCAGCCTCATGGCAGAGGGAATCCATCTCTGCATTTTCAGACATCTCCATCTTTTGTTCAAAGTTGAGCTTGAATTGCAAAATTTCTTTTCGTAGCACATGAAATAGTTAATTCCATCCACCCACAACAGTTTTCTGTGAAGTTTACATTTCCATCTTCATCAATATATTTTACAAATCTCTTCCATAATTTAAAAGTTTGAATATTCCCAGAGATGTGTGTTTCATACGAGATGAGTTCTGCTACATCAAAGATCTCACACTCACCAATTCCAACCTGTCTCAGTAAATGCTCACATGGGTATTTATTTTACTTAACCTCAACGCAAAGCAGATCAGTTTTGTTGTGTAGACAATCCTTCTATTTTCTTGTTTTTGTGGATTTGTATACAGATAAACAACATTCAGGATCTGACATTTCACTTTGATTGCAAGTTGCTGTAATTAAGAACTAAAGCCTTATGAATTTTAATCATCATCTGTAAGTGGTACATTATCTCTAGTTCACAATGAAAGCAATCAAGTGGACAAGATATTTTTAGAGACATTACTGTGGTAATATTACATTAAGTAGTGGTTAGTACACTATTTTCACACCCAGTGATTTCACACATTAATGTGGTTATAGATCAGCATTAATGACAAGAGAAAGTTATTTTTCAAGTAGTATGAGAAGGATGGTTAAAACAGCAACAGGAATTTACACTCCAGCATCTCAGCAGGGCTGCAACTGAAGGTTCTCCAGCAACAGGAGCTGCTTCTGCTTCTGGAGGCTGAGGCAGAAAATCCTGTTCTCCAAGTGAATATGGGTTAACAACAGGGGCAGCATTTTCTCCCTGCTTCTTGGGAGATAAAAATGGACAAGAGAGAAGAGCAAGGCGAACTGCCTGATGCTGGCATGTATCCTCAGAGCTGGTGAGAGAAATCACATACCACATCTTGTCTGAGGCTGCCACTTCCCCTTTTCAAGGGGGGCACAAATAAGGGGGAGGGGGGGACAAATAAGAAATACCTGACAGCTTTAAGGAAAAAACAGCAGGGAGTCTGGCACTTTAAAGTTTCAGTGTATGCTGCTCCACATGGATATGGCAATGTTATTGAGATAAACCTGTAAATAAAGACATCTCTTCTTTCAAGGCAGGAGGGACTAATGTACAAAGCATTAGGTCCTAAAAGGAGCACACTTAAGGTACTATTGTCCCATTGACGAATACCAGTTCCTTCAGAAATAGTTTGCCTGAAACTAGGGCTGATGAGAAACCCTCTTCTGGGAAGGAGAAATTCTTCCTTGTTCCTGGAGTCTCAGATCTGGGATAGCAGGAGTAGCTCTAGCAGCCTCACCCCAGGCCATTTTCTTTTACAGCAGAAGTCCTCTGAGAATCACAGGGCTGAGATTCAGAGACCTCAGCATCTACTTGTACCAGAGAGAGAGTATGCTGTGTCCTCTGGGTGTCACAGTGGCAGACAGCTGTTGTCACAGCATCTTGGATTCTATCGGAAAAGCCACTTCAGCTCCAGAAAATGTGGCACTTAGAGGTTGACACCTCTGCATCCAGAACTTGCTGATACCAGTATCATGGCAGCACTTTGCAATTCCAGTTCA
This sequence comes from Indicator indicator, assembly GCF_027791375.1. NCBI lineage: Eukaryota > Metazoa > Chordata > Aves > Piciformes > Indicatoridae > Indicator > Indicator indicator. The sequence continues at coordinate 98,521,944 of NC_072010.1, read as the reverse complement.
AACCACCTGTTTATGCAGGCTGGGTGTTGATGATGGGTCAAGGAGAAAATGTAGGTGGTTGTCCACGTGTCTTTTGGTACTCTCCCTTCTCACACAGCATCAGTTACATCCCAGCAACAGGACAGGAGTATTGTGTCCTATCACTATAAGCCCTTGTAAAAGGTCCCTTCCCAGCTTTCTTGTAATTCCCCTTCATGTACTGGTCACTTTAAGGAGCCTTCTCTTCTCCAGGCTGAACAACCCTAACTCTGGTAGCCTGTCCCCACAGGGGAGGTGCTCCATCCCTCTGATCATCTTTCTGGCCCTCCTCTGGTCCCACTCTAGCAGTTCAATGTCCTTTTTGTGTTGGGGCCTCAGAGCTGGATACAATACTCATGGCAGGGTCTCACAACAGCCGAGTTGAAGGGAAGAGTCACCTGTGGTCCTATATTCACAGAACATCTCTGCAGTGCATACAGAGACTGTACAACCTGGAAGGAAAAAAAGGATGGTGAAATAAGAAATAGAACAGAAAAAGGTTTACCTGAGAAGCTGAGAAAAATACAGCTTGTTAATACTGTGTGCTGTTTTCTCATTGCCTACCTTTGAGGCTCTGCTGGGTTGTTTCTATGTAGAGAAGAAATCAGTTATATCAGCAAAGCATTTCTTGATAACAGCCTCTGTCTTTCATTCCAGTCCTGTTTTCCTGCATATTGTGGAAATAAACAAAGGCAGGCAGTTTCCCTGAGAGTTTACCTATTGAACAAGCAATATTTCTTGTCCCCTGCCAGACCATGCTTCCTGCGACTGTTCCTGGTAGCAGCTTCCCAGCTCCGTGTCTACTGTTCCCACAGGAACTGCTGGGGGAACCCCAACTGCCTGGTGGGCATTGGGAAGGACATTTAGCTGGGCGAGATCAATGAGAACAGCTTCCACAACATTGATGACCCCAAGTGTGAGTGCAGGAAGATGACACTTTTGTGGGCTTAACCAACCTGGGAGCCACCTGCTATGTCAACACCTTCTCACAGATGTGGTTTCTAACCCTGGAGTTCTGACAAGCCCTCTACTTGTGACCCAGCAAGTATGTGGCCAGAGAGGGCATCTGCAAAGACAAAGACTACAAGCTCCCAACCATCTGTGAGCACCCGCAGAGCCTGTTTGCCCTGCTGCAGGACAGCAAGAGCCAATACATTGACCTCTCGGGCTTCGTCAAAGTGCTGGGCTTGGACACAGGGCAGCAGCAGGATGCCCAGGGGTTCTCAAAGCTCTTCATGTCCCTTCTGGAAGACACTTTATCCAAACAATGGCTTACCTTGTGTTCATAGCTGTGGCTTGGGCCACTGGTTTCTTCTTTGTCCTCTCCCACTATGGGGAAAAAATGCAATTGCTTCATCATTAGATTGGGAATGATTTACACATCCATCTTTGCCTGTAATTAAAACCAGATAATCATAGGAAAGCATTAATAATAAATAATAACAACAACAGATAAAGTGTGTGACTGAGAATATTCTTAATTATGTATTCAGACCTGTACATGTAAAAAAGTCTGCACCTACATTACAGAGGGCTTTCTTCACCACTTCCTCTTCCCTTTCCAGAGTTAGTCATGTGTAAAATGCTAATTTGGCATCAGTTGGCACATGTAGAAGTGTCTCTGCTAAGTGCGAGAGACATGGCAAACAGACACCTTTCTTCCATTCTCTTACATCAAAATGCAAATTCCTCCTTTGGACTTCTTTACAAACTGAGACTCAAGTCTCAGTTTCAAACATGGTTTCAAACATGGATACTTCAGAAAAGCATGCAAGAATGTCCCCAAGAATCACTAAGTCATTGAGGTGGGAAGGGATCTCTGAAAATTGCCTAATCTGACCCTGGTCAAAGCAGGATCAACTAGAACAGGTTGCATGGGCCATATCCAGTCAAAATTTTAATATCTTAATGGATGGAAACTCTGCAATGCCTCTGGGCACTTGTTCCCATGTTCAACCTCTTGTAGCATTAAAAAAAAAAAAAAAGTGTGTTCTAGTGCTCATGCAGAACTTCTTGTGCTTTATTTAGCTTGTGCCTCTTGCCTCTTGTCCTTTCACTCTACACCGTGGAACAGAGTCTTGCTTTTTCTTCTTTACTGTCCCTGCATCCAGCAATTATACACATTGGTATGATCACTCTGAGCCTTCCCTCTTCCAGACTGGACAAGGGCTTCTCAGACTTTCCCCATATAAGAAATGCTCCAAGCCTTTAACCATTTTTATGGTCCTTTGCTAGACTTGTTCCAGTAACTCCTGTCTGGCACTGGGGAGCTCAGGACTGGACATCACTCCAGATGTGCTTCACTATTGCTGACCAGAGGGGAAGGATCACCTCCTCTGACCTGCTTGTGACGGTCTTCTTAATGCAGCCCAGAAGCTGTTGGTGTCGTTTGCCACAAAGGCACATTGCTGGCTCATGGTCGACTTGGTGTGCATAGGACCCACATACCCTTCTCTGAAAAGCTGCTTTGCAGCCTCTCAGCTCCCAGTCTGTACTGGTGGCATGGGCTTATTCCTGACCAGGGAAAGAGCTTGGCATTTCTCTTTGTTGAACTTCATGAGACTCTCGCTGGCCTGTTTCTCCCTTCTGTTGAGATCCCTTTGAATGGCAGCAAAACAATTTGGAATAATCTGCCTTCTGCAAAGTGCTCTTCCTCGTACCAAAAAGTTAGAGGTTGGCTTAAATCTTGAAGGTACAAGGCATCATTACCTTGAAAAATCTGAGTACTCTTCTTGGTTATCTGGATGTCTAAGCACCCTTAGTAGCATGTCTGAGAAGTACTTAGCTACATGCAGATCAATGTGCCATCAGTATGAGATCGCTGTATGACTCAAAAGGCAAATACAGCAAATCATGAGAGCTTTTTTCAAAGAATGAAGTGTTTAAGGAATTGCCAAGCTTTATACAGAGGTCATACCTGTTCCAAAAGACTGAAATCCACTTTTTATTTTATTTTTTTCAATGATCTGCTGAGACTATTTCTGTAACACTACAGCTTTAAGGCAGGAGGTATTTTGGCCTAGTAACTGTCTGGCAGGGTGCCATAAATACTTAAATAATTTCCTTGAGCAGATCCTCTCCCTTTAAATGTTTATGGATTTTACAGCTAGAGCATGGATCTTCTGCAATCTATGAGTAAATTCTGCTGCTAGACATATTCTGTGCTTCCCCAGCCTTTAGAGACTTTTCTATGTAAAGGATTTTAAAGTTGGAACGTTTCACAATGTGTGAAAGTAAATTGTTCTTGATTGTCAGTTGGGGGAGAGAGAAATTTCAAACCCAGTAAAGTTATTGCTACTTCTCCATCTAACTGGAGAGATGCATCAAGTTACATTTTTGTAGAGAATTCTCCCAGAACTTGTATTATTTGGTATTTTCATTAATTACAAGAATGAAGAAACAGAGGCTGAGCTGATTAAACTTTTAGATGGCAACTTGCTGGGAGAGACTGCAGGTATGTTGAAAAACTGACAGTATTCAAAATAGCTTTGAATACCTGAGAAAGTCTGGAAGAAAAAAAATGTTATTCAAAAAAGACATGCAAAATTCTACAGGTACTTAGGAAGTACCAGCTATTCCAATGTAGTAGACAGAGGTGGGACTAGCTGCATGAGCACTATAATGCCCGCATTGGAAGGCAGGATTTGGACTTACCACAGAAGCTAGTCCAAAATGAGCCAAGAATAGCTACAAGTCTCAGGAGCCTGCATCATTTTATGTCTTTAAGAAAAGGGCAAATATTAGTCAAGAATGACAGATACAGTTAGCCATGCTATCAGGCAGAGAGATGGACTAGAAGGTATTCCAATGCACCTTTCAGTCCTATTTTCTGAGGTTTCAGTGATATTCCATTTGACAAGAAGAAAAGTTTCACCGTTTCAAACTGGTGATGTCTCTGATCCACACCTTATCATCACTGACAGATTAAATCTCCCCTTTAGTATAGATCTAGCCCTCTGCTGATAAGAATTAACATAAAATCCAACAACTACTGCTTTTGGAAGTCTCTTCTAGAAGCTCTCTTCTACTCTCTGGTCAGTAAAAGCCTTCCTCAAATATTCTACCTGCAGTCAAAACCAGTCTCTTTTGTCTTTTGTGCCCCATACTTTAATTAGCACTTTCCCCCATGCTTCCTGCATCTCTTCTAGTCTTCAGAATGCATTTCAGTAACCAAAAATACTATCAGGACAGGACTTACCTTGCTTTGAGGACTGAATAATGCAAGTGCTTTTAGCCTTGTGGGTACTCTGTACAACATAGTTGCTCGCAGCACATGGTCCAAGGGCCTGGATTCACAGCCCAAGGATATTCTTTCCAGTCCTGTTTCAGGTTGCTGTAGAGGAGTACAAGCTGTTTGTTGAACTCTGTGTCAGTTGTTTCCCATCTCTTCTGGATGCATGCATTTCTTGCTACTCAGCTCTTCAATAGCTGGTAGTTATTAATTCTTTATATACTGTAGAGTTTACCTGACAGGTAAAATACAACTATTATTTTTGTAGCACAGGCAGTGCAGCAGGTGCTCTGAGGTCACATGTTTGACTTGCTAGCTTAGTACCCACTGCAAGTTGCTGATCAGTCTACAGCAAAACAAAGACAGTAAGGAATGCGCTTTATGGTCTGCAATGGCCTTGAAAGCTTTTGAAATCTGTGGTGTCTCTGATAACCCTTCTATACTTTCTTTATCCTTTCCCAATTTCCCACCATGTGTCTTGCATTTTAGTTTTCAAGTGCAGGTGGAGACTGATCAACTTTTTCTACAACCTTCCCCGTTCCTGTTGATGATAGTTCATTCAAGGTACCTAAGTCCCTGAACTGCTCTCTAACCATCTGCTCTATAAGAAGATCAGAGCAAGATGTGTTACTGTGATGTTCCAGCCAATGTGATAGACATTTAAATAGGGTAGTGGGTTGCAAAGCTGCCGTGGAAGAGAAGTTCAGCTCTGATAACTGCTCAAGTCAGTGTAACTGTAATAGGAATTAAGTTAGCCTAAATAATTTCCTCATAGCAAATTGTTCTCAGAAAGCAGGTTGCTCTTTCCCCTCAACTCACGTAGATACAGGTACTGAAGAATTCGGCTGATTCATAGACCAAAAGGTGTGGTAGATCTGAAAGAAGCCCACCACAGGAAAGAATCTTAGTGAGAGAAAGAATTTTTTAAACCCCAGAGAAGTTTTTAATTCACTTCTTCTTGATTTTAATATAAGCTTTAGCTGAACCAGAAAGAACATTCTAGATGTCCAGCTAAGAGGACTGTTGTCATGAAGGGAAGATTCTACACCCACTAAGAAATGAACTAGCAATGCTTTGGAGGCCTTCCTATCCTATTAGATAGACTACCACTTGAGACCCAGCTTTTATAAAGTTTGAGGAAACTAAACTAACCACCATTAGAAATGAGGGTCTGTAAGTGATAATTAAGTAGCTTGGGGATATATTTAAAAAACTTTAGAAATCAATGTTTACACTATGTAGTTACAAATTAGCTGCAGTGGGCATTGTTAAGAAGCTGATTTTGTAAGACAAACACAGGACGTGTGCACAGCAGAAGAGTTGTCCCATGATGAGACATCACAGCACAACTCGCTTTATCCCGTCCCTAAACTAGAAACTTAATGCCTTCATTTATTATCAGAAGGAAATTCTATTACATTCAAATGATGTTAAGATACAGAAAAGCACAATTTTTGTGCAGCTCTGCAAAATGTGCATCTGGAACAAAGCTGCTTGCAATTACAGTTCAATGATTTCACAACTTGAGTAAATTAACATCTACAGAGTCATAAGCATCGAGGAATTCTCCAGTGATGACGATCTTCAGGAAACAAAGCAGCTGAAGCAATGGCACTGGTAGTGACAAGTACTGGGACTTTAGGAGAAACTAGAGCCCTTTCAACACTCTGCACCGTGTACATGAGCACAGCATTTGTTGCCAGCTGAATTAGTGTGTAAGAGCTCCCATACTCCATGTTGCTTGGGGGGGGTCACTCCTAATTATGAACACCAAAGAGCTTTACATTAATCACTCTATGAGCTCTAGCTGATCAGTGCTGTTCAGCATGAGCCTCTTTACAATGGCACCTCCTCTGAAAGGTACAGGTCCCCAAAGCTTTCCTGCAGAACCATGTTCAACTACACCCAACTAATGGACAATGACAAGTACATGCGGGGTGTCTGCTCCCTCCAGTAAACACCCTGTTGTCCCAGATGACCTGTGATGTTATACGTGTCCTCTGGAAAACTCATATCATGGTTAGTAAAAAACCCACTACCTACAGCTGCTTGCCCTTCTGGACTACAGTCACTCTAACCTGACACCACCACCACAAAAGGCATCAATTTATACCCTCCCACTGCACTCTGGTATTTGGGAAACATGAATCTATTTCTCCACAGCACGCACTGCCTACGACAACCACTTCACATGATCACGAAGTCTCCGCAGAGCACACCCCATCTGTAATTGCTTCTTGCTGTTACTATGCATCTCTGTCACTTGTGAGACACTGTCATTCACAGACTACAAAATCTCACTATGTTTTTGTTCCACTTTTTCTGTTTACTTATCTCAACCAACCCACCCTTACTATGATGTCAGTTTCTGCTAGCACAGATGTGACAATCCACTGCAACTGAGCTGTGCCAGCAGTGCAGCAAATTGACACTGCCCTTTCTGGCAGTATTTTGACATTGTTTTCCACCAGCATGGTAGGTTCAGATATTGGGAATTAGCTTTGATATACATAAGCTTGGTATTGCACTGTAGACCATTGGTGGACATTATTGTTATGTACATGAAATCCGTTGTTAGCAGACACAAGTGACCCACTCCCTTATAATGCTGTAGTACCTTCTGGTAAAGACTGCCTGGTGATACAAAAATGGCTGCTCAGGACTCCCACATCAAGCTGATACAAACTGACTTCACTAAGTTCTTTCCAGAGGGCGAGTGTTTTCCACCAGCACATGCTCCTCCATTTAACATCACTTGTATTTCTGACTGTTGAGGGAGGCAGAAACGTCTCACGCTGCCTTCAGGCTCTAAATGGCTTTCTGTATCTTTATTTTCCTGCAACACTTCAAGGATCAGTTTTCTTCGTGCCTCAGAGAAGTGGTATCTAAATCATTTTAAACTGAAACAGGGACAGAGTAAGCTGTGCAAATCATTTTCTAGTAGAACCTTAATTACATCCTGCAGTGTCTCGTCCTCAGCAAACCACTAGCAATAAAATTCTGCATTTCATTTGAGAACAGACAGGGCTGGGTTTTTCTGTTTTGTTTTCCCCAACTGACATATACATAATCTAGCCTGGGACTTTGTTCCACAGCATTTTTGTCAAAGGCTCTAGAGAGTATGCCTGCAACTACTAAATCTTTCTCAGGTTCGCATTCAATTTGCAAGTTACACAACTGTAGCTAAAGAAAGAGACATTCTGTTTGCAGGAAGGTGTTTGCCAGATCCCCACTGGCAATGACAAAAAGTGATTTATGATCAGTTTTAGTTAACATGGCCTCTCAAACAGATTTTAAAGTCTTTACAGCCATAGCCTGATGCCAAGGCCTATTCTATAGGAATATAGTCAATTCTAGCTTGTGTTAGTTCCCTGTGACTGAGATGCAAAAGGAAATGGGAACAAATATTGAATACATCCTCTTGGTGAGACAAAGGGCTTTCAACCTCCCAAATCTATCGGATCTCTCCATGCTCCACCATTACGAATCCATGCCTTTTCCAGTCTGCTGTTTCTGTGGGGGTCTGGATAACTTTTAAGCCCTCAGTTCATCCTTCTGGGCAAGAATCTTCCATTTTCTTAATTCCTCCAATAAAGACAGGTTTGCCTGCTCCCTTTTTTAGGGATACATAAAAAAGGCTTAAACACGTACCTGGGCCCATGTTTATATGTGCATTTACCCATACAGCTCACACTAAACAGGTGTCCCTCTTCCCTTTTGGGGCTGCTACACTCTGTTGCTAAAATTCTTTATAATACTATCATCACTGTCATGAGCACAGGCACCCTTTGGCATATACAAATTTCTCAAGGGATGAAACCATTGCATTTCTTGCATCTTCTCTCTAGCACCAAATGTTGGTTTGTGTTGCTCCCACAGCATGAACAAGCACTTAAACTTTGACCTCAGGCTTGAGGTACAGATGCCTTGTCCACTTTTTCTTGTATTTCCCAGTCTTCCCATTGCCTTCACAAACCCTTAGGCTGGGCCAAAGGCTGGGTAACTGACTTCCTTCAGTGGCAGAAGTGAATGGGGTTTCAACCAGACCAAAACCTGGGATTTTCTGCATTTGTTTTCCCAGTCCAACTCAGCGATTCTGCAGGTCCTGTAGCATCTTAGTTGCAGCTTTATTTGATGACCCCAGCCCTTACTGAGAGTCATAGTCTGATACTACACTTCTCATGCAGTGCTCCAGTTGCCATAACAGCTTCATAATTAGCCTCTTTTCCATAAAATAATTGAATATTCAATACCAAATATCCCCAAACCACATACTGTAGATGTGGCCAGCTTTCCTGAATCCCAATAGCCACAGCCCGACAATTCCACAGGTTTGCATGTTACAGGACACAGCTCAGAAGCTCCATGAGATGCTCACCAGCAGGAAATAATTTTGATTCTTTGGAATCTGTGTGGCTTCTTATAGGAAAGACTGGGCTCAGTCCCAGAAGCCCTGATAACATCAATCATGGGTTTTGAACCTCCGTATCATGAGTAACTTCCTTCCTCTCTCCACTGAGCTTTGAGACTATTTAAGCCTTTTGCAGGAGCCCAGCCTCACTGATGATCAAGCATGAAAGCTATGAGCTATGAGGTCTCTCTCAGCTATTGGAAATTTTATTTATAATACCTGGGTATTTCCCCTTTTACTAGAACCACCTTTTCCACCTGCACATAAAACTTTTCTAGTTATCCATACTTCTGGAGAACTTCAGTGCAGGTAGGATGGCTATTCTTCATATGAAAAATTCATCACTATTCAAGGAGTTCAGGAACTGAACTCCTCATGTGTGCTAGGACTTCCTTTTAGCACAAAAGAATGAATTAAAGGAGAAAAGCCCCCACTGGCACTGCTGCATAAGCAGATAGTAGCAATCAGAAAAGTCAGACCACTGCTCTGAGAGTAAGTCAAGTCTTAAAGTCAGCTTCCAGTACCAAACTCTTTCCCAAGCACCTTTCTTCTAACCTGTGCTGAATATGTAAAGCAAGGACACCAGACTTAGAGCTAAGCGATTTTCCACTCCAGGCACATGGAACATGATGAAAGTAAATTTGTGGGTGTTTCTGCTTGATTTGGCAGAGAAAAAAAAAATGAGGGAGGGACTGTGTTTGAGGGAGGGTATCAAAGATCAGAGCCAGATGCTCCTGCACAGAGCTCTGGATTTGCAGGAAATTAAGAAGGTAGAGAAGGTGAGGCAAAGGCTTGTGTTTGAAGTGAGCGTCAAGGGGTTCTGAAGCTTACAACCATCCAAGATGCTTGGGGGGGAAATACAGCACATGCCAAAACCACACCACAGTGGCCTGGGGTGCTTTCATTATACAAAGCCTGGGAGAGCAGAGGCTGTAAATGTAGCTTCAAAAGGAGCTTCATCTTAAAGTCTTAGCTCTCAGGGCCTATTAAACATTTATGCTGACTACCACTCCTACTCTTTGCTTCAGAGAAAGCACCCGAAATAACCTTTGCTACAGAGTGAACTACTACAGCTCTACTGGCTGTGTAGGAGACTAGAGGGGAACTGTGAGAAACAACCAAAAATGGTGGCAGAACAGTGCACTTATGTCTCTATTCAGTCAGCTGGGAAAGAAGCAGGAAAGTCTGACCTGAAACCTGAGAGGGAAGACAGAAAAGTGTGCTAAAAATAATGGGTGGGTTAGCCACATAGAGGTGGCAGAGACTGAGTGAAGCCAATGGAGGCGAATACAGATAGCTAAGAGTATAAGCAATTTTTGCTTTTATCTTACTTAAGGTTCACACTTTTGAGGGAGTTTTCAGAGCAGCCTCCAGTTTTGGATCTATGACTACTGTAGCTGTGAGAGAGGCTGTACAGGAAAAAGAAGAAAGCAGACTCTATGTGGGAATCAAAAGGGGGACAGAAGGACTCTAGGAGAGCATAGAAAGAAGAGATTAATTCCCCTGATTTGCTTAAAACTTCTTTGGCTGTGCAACAGGAGTTTAGGATGAGGCAGAAGTACTCAAGGTTTTTACTCTAGGAAGCTGTTACTACTAATAGCAAGTAATACACACAACATTCACTTATTCTCTGTTACTACACTCACACAATCACCCAGTTACCCCGTTGGAGCAATGGTTGAAGGACAAGCCCAGCTGCATACTCATTAGAGGGTTCTGCAGACATACTAGCAGCTTCCAAGCAAGTGTTCAGAAAGTTCCTCAAAATAATTTATTTCACTGGATGCATACATAATCCTGCAGTCTTCATCTGCACATAGGAGCCCCTGCCCTTCAGTCACACAATTTGTGGTGGGTACCAGTGTTCGCTTGTGGCCTTGCACAGACTGAGCAGAGGTTTGGTGCCTAGAGTTTATCAGCTCTTGCAGATTCAGCAGGACTGCTGGTCTCTGGAATTTATCAGTCCTTGGGAAACATTCACCCTCCTTCTCAGCACATGTTTCCCCTTTTTGATCTGTTTCCCGGTAATTATTTCTCCACCTAAACCTACAGGACCAATTCAGTTTCATACAAAAGAGGCTTTTATGACAAGTTGAGCTGGTGGCTTGTGTGGCTAATCATTCAGCATTCACTCTAAAGGCAGAAATTGAATGTAAACGTAGTTCCTTTCTATGAACAAGCAGCCACAGCACCTCCTCCTGGAATCCAAAACCATCGCTGGATTTGGACTAGGGAAAGTGAGTGTTTAGCGTTGACATTTGCCTATATAGACCCTACAGAGAAAGGGCAGGCCTTCTCACACTCAACCCGGGGTGGAAACACTGATCGACTGCTCTGGATTTGTGTTAGGATAGCGTCTGTGTAGCCCCAGCCCCACTTATTAATTTGACTGCTTATCAGCATGGTTATTATACCTAGGGCTAGGTTTATGAGCCTGTCTCCTGAAGGCTGGCCAAATATGGCTAAGTTGACCCAAACACTGAGGGTAGTTTTGAAGACTTGTATTCCAGAAATCATTTTGCATTACCTCAATTTGGAGCAGGATCCTCCTCCTCCTCCTCTCTAAGCCTCCCCCACGCCAGTGCCTTTATTTCGGTAAGCTACAAAACCCGCCTGCGCTCATAATGTGGCTCCCCACGGGGGGGCTCCCCACACACAGCCCATGAGCGGGGCGGGCCAGTACCTCCAGGGCGCAGCCGCTGGAACTACAGCTCCCAGACAACGCCGCGGCACAACGCCCGCTGCTAGAGCTGCCATCTTTGTCTGGGGCTGGCCGACAGTGGGCGCTGCCATCTTTAGTCGGGGCACCACCGCCCGCTTACCTTCGCCCGCTGGCAGCGGGTCGAGCATGCGCACAGTCGTGCTGTCGGCGGTGGCGGCATGGGGCGGGCGGCGCTGGTCCTGTGGGCATTGGTGGCGGGTGCTCTGTGGCGGCTGGAGCCTGCCGCGGCGGGCGGCCAGGCAGGTGGGCGACGCTCGGAGTTCCATCTCGTGATGGCCAGGCTTCGGGGTGACGCCACTTCGCGGTCAGCGGGGAGGGTGGGTGGCTGGAGCGGGAGCCCGCGCATCCTGTGAGCGTGTCGTAGGGGCTTTCGCCGCTTCCTCCTCTTCCTGGCCGCGCAGCTCCCTCGGCACCTGGAGACGGCTGCTGGGCTGAAAGGGAAGACGGGGGCGGGGAGTGTGTCAGCCGGGGACTGTCATGGGATGCCCGCCCCACTGCCCTGTCCCCGGCTGCCCTCATTTAGGTGGCACCTCTGCTTGCCCGCCACCGCTTTTCATTGTGCTGTTTGCTTTAGGCAGGCTCTCGTTTGAGCCGGAGGGACTGGAGCAGTGCTGGCGTGTCCTATGGGATCCTGGTGCGTTGCTATTGCCAGCTGGACCAGAAATGCTGTTCACCTCCTGCTGGTTGTTCTGGTAGTTTAATGGATTCATTCCTTTGACTTTTCCTTCCTGTGTATTTTAGATGCAAAATGGAATACATTAACTGACCAAATTAAGAAAGCTGTGGAAGCCTATAAGCCGTGTGTAAAGGAGAATTGCAGCTGCCACCAAAGGTGAGACTTCAGAATGCGCAGGCGTCTGGCCAAGAGAGGGAGTTATTTTGCCAGCACTGGTGGTTGGGAATTAGCTAGAGAATACTTGGGCTCCAAGGTGTCACATACACAGCCATCATGGGTCACTGTGCTTGTAAGGAGGAGGTTGATGGCATTGTGTGAGGCAGGTTGACCTCCATAGTTCCAACAGAAAGTGTGTTCACCTGCAAACTGGTCATACTCCTTGTCCTCCATTACTGAACATACACTATGTCAGCATTTCATACATGGTCATGCAATAAACTCTACACAGAGCCAATGACAATTCTGTCTTAACAATCCACTTCTTCCTTCTCTCTCAGTGCTATGTTGCTAACAAGTCTTTCTCATAGGCTTTTAAAGGGCAAAGAAAAAGGTGGATGTGGGGAAGGGTGTGGATGTAGTCTACCTGGACTTCAGCAAAGCCTTTGACACCATCCCCCACAGCAAACTTCTGGCCAAGCTGGCAGCCTGTGGCTTGGACAGGAGCACTCTGTACTGGGTTAAGAACTGGCTGGAGAGCTGGGCCCAGAGAGTGGTGGTGAATGGTGCCACTGCCAGTCACTAATGGTGTCCCCCAGGGATCAGTGTTGGGCCCAAACCTGTTCAATATCTTTATTGATGATCTGGATGAGGGGATTGAGTCCATCATCAGTAAGTTTGCAGATGACACCAAGCTGGGTGTTGGAGGGTAGGAGGGCTCTGCGGAAGGACCTTGACAGGCTGGTTGGATGGGCAGAGTCCAACGGCATGAGATTTAACACATCTAAGTGCCAGGTTCTACACATTGGCCACAGCAACCCCATACAGCACTACAGGCTGGGGTTGGAGTGGCTGGAGAAGAGGCAGGCAGAAAGGGACCTGGGGGTACTGGTTGACAGCTGGCTGAACATGAGCCAGCATTGTGCCCAGGTGGCCAAGAAGGCCAATGGCATCCTGGCCTGTATCAGGAATAGTGTGGCCAGCAGGAGCAGGGAAGTCATTCTGCCCTGTACTCAGCACTGGTTAGGCCACACCTTGAGTACTGTGTCCAGTTCTGGGCCCCTCAATCCAGGAAAGATGTTGAGTTGCTCAAACGTGTCCAGAGAAGGGCAACAAAGCTGGTGAGGGGTCTGGAGCACAAGCCCTGTGAGGAGCGGCTGAGGGAGCTGGGGTTGTGTAGCCTGGAGAAGAGGAGGCTCAGGAGCGACCCTATTGCTGTCTACAACTACATGAAGGGAGGTTGTGGCCAGGTGGGGGTTGGTCTCTTCTCCCAGGCAACCAGTGACAGAATGAGAAGACAGTCTCTAACTGTGCCGGGGAGGTTTAGACTGGATGTTAGGAAGAAATTCTTCACAGAGAGAGTGATTTGGTATTGGAATGTGCTGCCCAGGCAGGTGGTGGAGTCACCATCCCTGGAAGTGTTTAAAATAAGACTGGATGAGACACTTAGTGTGATGCAGATGTGCCTATCATCATGGAATCACAAACTAGCAGGCATTGGTAGGAACCTATGGAGATCAACTAGTCCAACCCCACTGCCATGGTTTAGTTGATTAGATGGTGTTGGGTGAGAGGTTAGACTTGATGATCTCAAAGGTCTTTTTCAACCTGGTTAATTCTGTGAAATTAAGTATGTGCAAAATGTTCTAAATAGCTAGATTAAGAAAGATTGCTACAGAACACAGATTAATTTGGTATGATAGTGTGCTGTACTTTTTAGTGTTCTTTTTAACAAGTTTAGTTCATAGTTTGTGAGAACTGGAGTGATGGTAGATAAATTTAACTACGTGACTTTCACACAGCTAAAGCATGATTCAAGAGGAGCTCATTCAGGAAGACCCAAGTCCTGTTTATTTTTTTATACCTATGGAGTGTTATGCATAATGCCAGCACTCTGTCTTGAAATGCTGGCCTAATCTTCTTAAAATGAATTTCATGCAGGGCTAGAGGTTTGTATGTGGTGCAAGACCTCTGTAGGCAGTACAAATGCAGGCTGATCTGACTCATAGACTGAGCCAAACCAAACTTCCTTTCTGTTCTCACTGATGATGTGTGGCTGCAGCAAACATTACAGGTAGGTAAATCATCACTGCCATATGGACAGGGATTATAGGACTGGTTTTTTTGACACCATTAGGCAGCATTTTTATTTAAAGGAGAAAGAATTCAGGGAAGAGGCAACATACTCTTCTACCTTTAGGACTGCAATTCCAAATGCTGAAACACAAATACCCAACTTCAAGCCTCCTATTTAAAAGTACCAGATGTGTTTACTCATTTTAGGGGTGAGATTGAGACCTGTATTGGCTTTTAATATTGGATGAGTCCTATCAGGCAACTGTTTGCATGCTCTGTTTGGAGTTTTTGATCTTCGTTGCTCTTGAAATATTGATGAAAAGGAAAAGTCTCTTCTACTTTAGCCTTCCAGTCTTTTTCCTGTGTTCCAATTCAGATACAGCCTAAAGACATCTCCTAATCTTTAAACATACACTCCACCATCTCCTGCCTGTTTTTGGGAAGAACGCCTTCCCAAGCGGTTGGAACCTCCAAATCTACTTCAGAACATAATGGGTGATAGTAACATAAAGTTATGGTTGCTGTCCTTCTGGGTAGGCTTTCAACAGCACCCAGCGTTATTTTTTAAATGCCTAAATAGCATGACATTTTGTGAGGAATTTGGTCCTGGTGTGGCCCATCATTTGTGGAAGGCCAGAGTACAAGCTTCACAACTCAAACTTTAAGTAACCTGGAAGCTTTTACCCGTAAGTGTGTAAGGTGCTTTCTAGGAGAGCAAATGGAGTTGTCAGTGTTGATTTAGTTGCAGAATCATGTGCTGGGCTTTTTGTTTCAGCTAACAGCACAGAGATAGTCAAAGTGAAGTTTGGGCCTTTGAGTAACAACTCTTCCAAGCAACCTAAGCTAAATGGTGTGTTAGGCCACATGTAGCAGAGCTCCTGGAAGCTGCATGGAGCTTGTTTTAGCTAGAAGTCTGTTCTGTATACGGCAGTAATTTATGCACAGCATCCTCCATGTTGTACGTAGTGATGGCTAATTGTTTTGTCTCAGTGTCTGGAAGCAGGACCTGGCTCCTTTTCGAGGTGGCATTTCCAAGGAGATGATATCAGATGCGGTGAGCCGTAAGCTGGGAACACACTACCAAATCATTAAGAACAAACTGTACCGTGAGCAGGACTGCATGTTCCCTGCAAGGTAAGAAATGTGCAGAAGATCTCATCTCCCTAGTGAGGACACAGAAGTACTTTAAGTTCTGCCTAGTTGAAAGTCATTGAGCACAACTATATTTCAAAGGTCTGAACTCCTTATGAGAGCAGAAGCCTAGAAAATTTCTGTGTGAGAGTTAAATGTAGCAAAAGCTAAGTTTCACTTCACTGGCATCGTTGCAAGTGTACAAAGGGTTGATTGGTTGTATTCAACAGCATGGGTTGTATCATTGGTGTTTGTACTGTGTTGGGGCTTAGAGGCTGCTGTAGGCAGTTCTCAGCCCACAGTGTGGTGCTCAGACTCACCATTTCTTCTGCCTATGTGCAGAGAAAGGACTGAAAAAGACTGCAGGTTTCTACCTTCTTATAAGTTCTTTCTCATACGTAATTTTTTCACAGATGCAGTGGAGTTGAGCATTTCCTTTTGGGCATCATCAGCCTCCTCCCTGACATGGAAATGGTGATCAATGTGCGAGACTACCCCCAGGTTCCCAAATGGGTGAAACCTATTATCCCAGTCTTCTCCTTCAGTAAGGTATGCACACCTTTTAAAAACTGAGCATTTCTGAGACATGCATGCCCTCCTTTCTCTTGGGAACATATTTTTGAGGATGGTTCTCCACAGATTTTCTGTGCATCAAAATTACTTTCTGTTTTTTGCTTTTCATGTTTCCTTTCACTTCCAGAAAACTGGTTTTCTGGCAGGCAGGCTGGTTCTATTTATTCAATAGAACAGATTTTCCTCCATTAGCTCCTCTTCCAGGTCAAAAAAGTACCTCTTCCAGTGCAGAATGATGCACAGCTGGATGGGATATATGCCAGCATCCCTGTAATTTGCTACAAAATGTCTCCTAAGATTGTAGCTGTAGTTTAGCAGCATTGTGGAGGATTTTTCATCATCAGGCAGCTGTCATACATACAGTTAATCTCATTTAATGTGAATATTTTAGCACTCTTTTTTGGTACTACAGATAAGTGTTTCTTATTTTCTTTTCTGTAATATTGCTGTCTCCTGTGAACCCTCTCTCTCTTGATTCAGTTTTCCATCTGCAGACATGCACACACATGCAGAGGAATGTACATGCATAGAGGCACATTTGCTTTCTCTGTCTCTGTTCCCAGACTTGACAGTCCTCTTGTATGTTCTCCTACCTCTCCCGTTGTTAAACCTGACTGTAGTACAGCATCTCATTCTTTCCAACAAAATATCACTACATCTCAAGCTTCAGCTAATCTTGCTTTGCCTTAATATGCGTCCAATGTAATCAAGTCCTGCACCCTCACCAAATCCTAACCCTGTTCATGATCCTGTTCTTGGTTAAAGCCCAACTGAAACCCAGTAACCCAAGCACAGCTCACATTTAACCAGCCAGTGTTAGAATCACTCTGCCAGAATGAAGAAGGCTCCAGAATGCTGGTCCAGGGTGCTTTCTAAGGCTGAAAGCATAAATGATCGTAGGATTGTCCAGTTCTGCATCTTGTAAGGGTGTCCCTGTGCTGGTGGTGGAGCTGTCATGATATGTTATCAATACCTCTTTATAGCAATATTGAGAAGGAGCAGATCATAAAAGCATACACTCTCGTTGAAGTTGGAAGGGACCTCAGGACACCACCTTGCTCAAAGCAGGGGCAACTAGATCAGGGTGCTGCAAGCTGTTTCCTTCCCAGATCAGAGCATCCTCAAAGACAGAGTGTCCACAGACTGTGTTTAACCTGTCAAAATGAAAACATGTTTCTAATACCTCGTTGACGTTTCCCTTCTTGTAACTAAAGCCTGTTGCCTCCCATTCTGTCTCTGCACATCTGAAAAGAGTCCACCTCCTTCTTCTCTGTGCATGAACAGAGCCCCTGTTTATATCAGAATCACCCAGATTGGAAGGGACCTTTAAAGGTCATCTAGCCCAACCCCCCCTGCAGTGAGCAGGGACATCCTCAACTATGTTAGCTTGCCCAAAGCCCTGTTGAGCCTCATGTTGAGTATCTCCAGGGATGGGGCCTCAACCACCTCTCTGGGCTACCTGTTCCAGTGTTCAACCACCCTCATTGTAAAGAACTTTCTAACATCCAATCTAAATCTTTTCTTATTTAACTTCAAACCATTGCCCCTCATCCTGTCACTGCAGGCCTTCATAAACAGTCCCTCTCCAGCCTTCTAGCAGGCCCCTTTCAGGTACTGGAAGGTGGTGATTAGGTCTCCCCAGAGCCTTCTCTTTTGCAAGGTTGAACAACCCCAGCTCCCTTAACCTGTCCTTGTGTCATGTACACCAACCTCCTAAATACCCTCGTGGCTTTGGACTCTATGCAGTATCTCCAGGTGATGGATAATTGTATAGGTCTTTAATTACCAGTACAAAGAAGTAGTCTATAGTCTGGTTTCATGAAAGGGCTTAGTCTTAGGTGCTGGTGTTCCCTCCAGTTATATTGGGTTTTAAGCATCCAGACAGGAGCAAGATACTGAAATTCTTATATGGCCTGGATATTTGCTACAGTGAGCTGTGAAGTGATCTCAGGGAAGGCTGGAATGAACCGGAGTGTTGGAAACCTAAACGTCTGCTACAGTGTCTATAAGTCCCATTTGTAGCTACGCATAGGCACAAGCCTTTAGAAAGGTGAGTGGGCCTGAGGTGGTCTACTATTTACTGAGCAGCTGTATCACGGACCTCTTCTGTTATTTTCTAACAGGGAAGTCCCATGAAGTCATGAAGCAACACATAGTCTTTCAGAAAGAGTTGAAACTTTTCAATATTGGGTTGTCTTCATGTGAAACCCAGTGACAGTGTGGTGACTGCAAAACTCTAGTGGCTGCTTATGGATCAGTAAGGGAGAAAGCTGGCACAACTCCCAGAAGGAATATTCAATTATTGGTGGGCTCAGTCAGTAAACCGGAGTAGGTAGTACTCTTACTCTTGCATTACTCTCCTTTTTCTTAAGACAGTTGAATACAATGATATCATGTATCCTGCCTGGACATTTTGGGAAGGAGGACCAGCTGTTTGGCCAATTTACCCGACAGGTTTAGGACGCTGGGACCTCATGAGGGAGGACCTCAGAAGGTATGGTTTGGAAATGGTTATGTGTGGGAGGACAAAATCACAGTAAAGCCATCTAGCAGTGGGCAGCATTGGGCCAATGTTGAAGTCCAGGACCATAAATCTGTTGGCCTGTAATCTGCCCTGCTGCCTACATACAGCCTAACTGCTGTATAAGAATGCTCCATGGAAACCATGGATGGTGCAAGTAGAAATTATAATCAGCTTCTCTATTCCCAGCACTTCAGTAAGGAATGCAGAGGACGAAGTATACATATTCTTCATGCTGTCAGGGACAGATAACTATCATTTTTTGGTGAGATAGAGTTTGTCAATAAAGTATTTTTTGCCTGCAGACATCTTCCCTAGCATATGGAAATATTTTTCTTTGTTTCTGACTACTTCTCTAGGAGCTGTGATTTTTTTTTTTTTTTTTAAATAACTGCAGGGATGTTCCAGGATGTTTGTATAAACTTCTGGAAGGGTAAAGGAAAGCCTTCTGTAGATCTGCTTTTACCCAAGTATTATTGTGCAATAGAGAAACCTGGAGTAGTTCCCAAGAATCAGGCATCATTGCTGGGCTGAGAGTAAGAAGACGTTTCTGACTGGGAGTCTTTCTTTTGGCTGGATCTTTGACTGTTAGCAGAATAAGGGGCTGTTTCCCATGGAGGGTGACAAGGTATGCAGCAGTGAGTGAATGTCGAAATGTACAAGAAAAATACCACCTTTGTGTAAATCACTCCCCAGGGGATCCCCTGGGTGATCCTCTGAACACTGAGGGAGCTGGGTCTCTTTAGCTTGGAGAAGAGGAGACAGAGAGGTGACCTCATTAATGTTTATAAATATTTGAAGAGGTGAGTGTCAGGAGGATGGAGCCAGGCACTTCTCAGTGATATCCGATGATAGGACAAGGGGCAATGGGTGCAAGCTGAAGCATAGGAGGTTCCATGTGAACATAATGAAGAACTTTTTCACTGTGAGGGTGACAGCACTGGAACAGGGTACCTAGACAGCTTGTAGAGTCTCCTTCTCTGGAAACATTCAAAACCTGCCTGTGTGCACTCCTGTGTGATCTACTCTAAGAGATTCTGTTCTGGCAGGGGGGTTCGACTAGATGATCTTTCAAGGTCCCTTCCAGCCCCTAATGCTCTGTGATTCTGTGGTATGAGCAGCTGTTTTGAAGGACTTGCTTAGATTTAAAATGGAAGGTTTTTGGGAAGACAATGAAGCCCCTGCATTTTAAATGCAAAACACTAGGTGAAGGTTTTGTGGTGCTGGTGGTTGGTTGGATTTTTTTTTTTTTTTAAAGGGGGAATGACAGTAGTTAGAAATCCTCTGGTCATTTTGCACTGTTTGTAATCAGTGAAATACTGAAAAATAAAGCAACAATGCAAAAAGCAGATTCAAATATTAGGTAAATTTTAATACCTGTAAAGGTTTGGTGAGGAAGTTGTGTGCAATTCATTCTTCTGACTGAATGGTATTCTGAAAACTTGCCTATGTCATGTTGCCTTAAACACAGTACTCACAGGAAAGCTTTTTTTCATTGGACCTGGCTAAGAGTTTTTTCTGCTATATAATGAAGAAAGTAATTTCCATCAAAAATGAAGAATAATAAAAGGAGATCATGCTGTGAAGAGGGTGCTGTTTCGTGGTTACACTGAATCATTTATTGTCATGTCTAAACAATATTTTCAGATCTGCAGAAAAATGGCCTTGGGTGAAAAAAATCTCTAAAGGATATTTCCGAGGATCCAGGTGAGTGTGTTCTCCTGTACCAGGAAACCAATATATGCTGACAACTGTCTGTATGAAGAAATTCCTGTCTCTCCAAGGCCAAAACAAATGTAACACAGAATGTATTTTTTTATAAGTAAGGAAAGCAGGACATTTTGTACACCCTTAGTGATTCTCCATAAGAATTTCCATTTGCAACTACTTTAATATAGTAAGTCTAGTATTGGAAATACAAGCTGTGGATTTGTTATGTGCCTACGTTTAGGCTATTACTCTACCTTGGGCTAAACTATAGCAGTTTCTCTATCACCCAGTGACCCCTCCCCAGCAGAGAAGGGGGATCAGGAAAAGGATAGAAGTCCCATGGATTGAAATAAAAAGAGATTTAATGATTTAATGAAGCCAAACCAATACCAATGCCAATATAAAACATACAAAGTTATATTCAGCCCAGGGAAGGTGCAGTGGTCACAATAAATGGGAAGTTAGTCCTCAGGAGCAGAATGGCAAGAAAGCCCCTCCATCCATGGGGAGAAGGAAGACAAGGAGTGGGAACCCTGAACATCAGCAAAGTTCCCCTTGTTCTACTGAGTGTGATGTTTATGGTCTGAGATACACCTGTGAGGCAGCTCATGTCAGCTGTCCCAGCTGACTCGAAACTGCTAGCAGCCTGCAGCCCATGTCTGGCCTATGATTCTGTCCCAAGAAAACCAGGACACGTTGTTATTACTTAATAAAACTGTCACACTAGGAACCAATTTCTTTTGTTCTGTGAAGGGACTTGCAGAGGTGCATGATACAAATTTAAAGATTTAACACTGGTGTGCACGCTTCTTGCCAATGTTAACACTTTGCTGTGTAAGTGCTCAACACTGAATTGAAAGTATTTTTTAATCTACATTACCTGAGTGGATGTGAGAGTAGATTATTTTTGTCATCTCTCCAGCAACAGTCTGAACACAATGTTAAAAAAAACTGTACTTTGTTTTTCCCCCATCCCCAACAGGGAAGGATTTGATAGCTGACTAGGCAGGCTCAGGAGATAGCAAGTGAGTCTTGGGGATGTGTTTATCAGTAGTGTTTTAAGGCAGCGCTAGAAGGATCTGTGCTGAAGATGCTGAGCCGCTCTTAGACTTAGAAAGGAGTTCAAGTATTTGGCATCTGTCAGGATAAAGTCTGAAGGAAGCAATGTTTCTGCTGAATTGTCCTGGGAATTGGTTGAATAATGTTATTAAATATTTAATAATTGAAATAAAGAAAAATGGCCTCAGATCATTTTGGTGAACACAACTCATTCATTCTCTTCTGCTAATACAGGCACATAGGGAGGTCAGCCTCATAAAGAAGCAGAGTCCTGAGTCTTGTAGTTTGTTAGCTGTGTTAGCTTGTGTGTTGGCAATTACTGATAGCATTTGTTTTGCAGAACAAGCCCTGAGAGGGATCCCCTCATTCTGCTGTCTCGAGAAAACCCAGAACTTGTGGATGCTGAGTATACTAAAAACCAGGCTTGGAAATCTGAAAAGGTGCGTGAGCGTTTTTCTGTTTTCTGAGTGTGAAGGCCAGAGAGGGTAGCACTGCAAGATAATTGAGAAGCATCTTGTTGAAGAGTTGTTAGTGATCCTCAAGAAAGCAGGAAGCTTGTTGTTTCCTTGATGGCTGCTCCTCTCTGATGGATAAAATGAGGGAGTCTACAGAGCATGGCAGGCAAAACATTTTCTTCCATTCACACTTCTTGTTCAGGGAAACAGCACGTGTAAGAAAACAGATCTATGCCAATCCCCTCCTCTTCGGTTACAAAAGAATTAGCCAAGTCTTCACCTTCTAGCTGTGAGCTGCCTGTGTGGTGGTGTCAGCCTCTTTGAACCTTTTTGTCATCTCTGTTTCTTGGTCTTGTTCATAACTTTCTGATAACAGTTGCTGATAACATTTTAGTTTTAGTAGTAGTTTTACTCTACAGTCCAGCTCTCTCCAGACGGTGTTGGCTAATCCAGTTACGCTGGGCTTCACATAGCCCATTGTCCCAGGGTGTTTCCGTTCTGTAGCTGCCAACTAAACATTATCATTTTAATGTGTTTGTGCTGGCATTTGCTTACAGGCAACATGTAATTTACCAAACTTTTTCTTATTGGAAGGGCTGAGAATTCTTCATAATGCTTCTAAAAGCCCACCAGAGAAGGTTTTCTCGGAAGTAGCTTTGTTTGTAACTGAGAAGGAAAACAAGTATGAACTCACCATATAAAGCTTACTGATTGTTTTAAATTCTCTTAAGGACACCTTAGGGAAGCCTCCTGCAAAGGAAATTCCACTGGTTGATCACTGCAAATACAAGTAAGAATTTTGATTAGTAAAGCTGTTCAAGCACTGTGGGTTATTTCTTTCCTTACATGATGTAAGGTCTCATTTTATTTTAATGCCTAATTCCAGTAACAAGCTCCATGCAGATAAGAAAACCTGTGTAAGCTATGGGAGCCTAGCATTGCCTCTTTCAGTGTCAGCTTTGCCCTGTCAGATCAGGAGAAACAAAAGTGTTTTGAGGAAAGTAATAAATGTATCATTTTTTTTTTTTTAATCAGAAGGCTTTCTCTCAGTTTTGTTTCTGTTACAAGCTGTGGATTCAAAATTTTGGGGGGGTTTTGATGCTACAACGTTAGCATTACTGTCTTCAAAGACATAAGGAGCTAAGGAACCATGTCTTCATGTGCATACTTGAGCAAGTGTTGCTACTAGATGAATATAGTAAAAGAGAGAACCTGAAATATGATTGAATAGATGTAGTATTGATTTGCACTTTGTAGGTTTGGGAGAATATGGTTTTGCTTTGCAAAGACTTTTTTTCTTAAGCTGCTTTTGGAGGGATGGGGTTGGTATAATATTTTGGTGGGTTTCTGTGTTAAAAACCATAAACTCCTAGTGTGTATGCACTTGCATGTCTGATGTTTCGCTTTTTCTTTTCCTTTTAAAATTACCTAGTTAGGATTCTGTCAGCTAGAATCTGCTGATATGAGAACTCAGTCATTTGGCTGGATCTCTGATTTTGTGTAAATGTGATTGACTTGTCTCATTTTATATTTCACTAGACTGTTGCCCAGATTTCTCCCTTCTGTTACACATAGACTTCCCAAATGATGCCTCCTAAGCTGCTCATATAATGTAGGCTGAGACATTCTCACATGCTTTGTTGTAGCCCAGGGTCTGATAGGGGTCAGTAAGAACTTCTTGCTGCTTCCTGCAGTGTAGGAAGCTATAGCAGGCTGTCTGAGGGCAGCACTCAGTGACTGGGCTGAGGTCACAGTGGGTGGGAGCTGTGTCTGGAGTTGGGTAGTGGCATTCCTTTGCTTCCAGACCACTGTTCATCTTACATCTCTACATGTCTTGAGTTCCTAAAGCAATGATCTCCTCATTCTTGCCTTGAGCTCCTAGGTAATATAAAGAATACAAAACAATTTTACATTTACTCCTTGTCGACTTACTGCTGAACTAAGTTTAGCTATAATTCCCATCTCACCCTAAATATATACAATATATCATTCCCATTTCACCCAAAATAGCTTCATTAAAGGAAGAACTCCCTTCCCCCAGCCCAGAATCTTTGACTTCAAAGATTAGTTTTATGTACTGAGGGGTTTTGCCCACAGGAAAAACAGTTTTCCATATAATTGGAGAAATGTGGGTTTAAAAAAGCAGGCAAGCAAGCAAACAAACATCCCTCTGAGATATAGCTAAGAGAAATCTGCCACCAGTCAAGCCCACTTTACTAACTTGGCAGAAAATACTGAAAACAAAACTGTGGATTCTTTGCTATCTGCAAAGTCCATCTGTTGTGTGCTAGCCTATTTAATCTCCTAGGGTTGCATTCCCAAGTTAATATGAAACAATTAGATTCAGATTAAAGCAGAATCCCAGAGGAAAAAACAAAAGCACAACAAAACCAAACTGAGCTAGATGCTGTCAGAGCTGAACAATGAACAGAAAAGCTCACTGTAAGGCAAGAGAGAATTGAGAAAAAGCTCCTTGTGGTAACAGAGTCTCTGAAGTGTGGAGTTGCAGGATCAGTATATACATGGTGACCTTCCATGCCTTATTGGCAGTTGTTCGTGGGGCCTCCTTTGTTTTGTCACAGGCAGGTGTCTAATCAGAAGTAAAGCCTCATGCCTCATTTTTCTCCCTCAATTCTGACAGACAGCAAGAACTCCACCAACACATCCCTGACTTCAGCTCACCTTTGTGTGGACCTTCAGATGTCTTCCCTTTGCTTTAGCAACTCCTTCAGTGTGAGGGAGACCCCCTCAGCTGTAAGGGAAGGTTGACTGCTACTCAAAGCCCAGTTTCTTAGTGTGTTTCCTCACAAAATGCCAGGTGTAATCAGGTCCCTCTCTTTGCTTATCCTTTTAAAGGTACCTGTTTAATTTCCGGGGAGTGGCTGCCAGTTTCCGCTTGAAACACCTTTTCTTATGTGGTTCACTCGTCTTTCATGTTGGAGAAGAGTGGTTGGAGTTCTTCTACCCGCAGCTGAAGCCTTGGGTCCACTACATCCCAGTCCAGTCAGACCTCTCTAACATCAGGTGTGAGATCCCAAGTGTGCTCAGCAGAGCATCACATGTCCCAGGAAAACAATGCTGTGTTTGGGAAGGCAGTTTGGTTTGTATTGCATGAAGAAGTGTCTCCTCTTCTAGACATCTCCTAGACAAAGGCTCTTGGAGATCATATTATTTTCTCTTTTTTTACTAACCCCAAAGAATCCTGTGCTCATATTAGTACAGTCTCACTGGGGTATGTAGGTCTGTCACCCGCACTGAAATCAGCAGGCACTAGGCACTTGGATTTGCAAGTGAGCCCTGCAGTGCAAATAAGGGTGGAAAAGGAACTTACAAGTGGGCCAAAAAATGTTAGCTCCCAAATTTCAGCATGGTGTTCCCAACCGATACAGAACAAATGAGAAGGGCATGTTCGTTCTGTGCTCTGAAATGAGGAGCACTAGTCCCTGGCTTAGTTGTGGATCCTTAATCTCATCCTCTACAACAGTTTAGCTAAGGGACGATGTTCTCCATTGAGCTAGTAGTTTCATAGCATCTTTTTCACCTTCATTTAAGGGAGCTGTTGCAGTTCGTAAAGGAAAATGATGACATAGCACAAGAAATTTCAGAGAGGTAAGTTCTGTATCTTTTCTATCTCTCCTTTCCTATAAGCAGTCTTCTTCCAAAGCATTTTCTTACACAGCCTTCGTGAGGTTTACCTATCAAAGACATTCTACTATTAATAGGGTGCAGTGTAAATGATCTTCTGCAATAACGGCAGGAGGGTTGGAGAACTCATAACAAGCAAGGGGGAGAACCAGATGATATGCTTAGGTCTTTGGTTCAGATTTGACCCGTGTCAAGAGCCCCACTGAAAACTATCAGAAATCGGGAGCTTTTGTCTCAGTATGAGGTGAGTTGACCCCTGGGAACTGTGTCTGTATTGCAAGCATTGTGTATTGCTGGCAGCAAGTGGCTTCTGAAGCAGCATGCATCAGTGCTGCTCAGGCTGTATCTGATATGTGAAATCTGATATTTATTATCTCAGATAACAAATACCATCTTAAGGATGACAAAAGCACTGCAACTGTCAGAGCTGTGACTGTGAATGAAAATTGTGAAATTAAAATAGTTACAGAGCAGTGCATGTTGTTTGTCACTGGAAACTCAGAAGAGTGAAAGTTGATATACATATGAAACAAAACCAAAGGCTCTTGTAGGAACTAGAAATTGGTTCTGACTGTGTGGTGTGTGTCTCTAGGGGACGCCAATTCATCACTGAACACTTGAAGATGGAGGATGTCTCTTGCTACTGGGAGCATCTGCTGTCTGAATATTCCCAAGCCTTGACTTACAAAGTGAAAAGGAGGAAGAGCTACAGCGAGATCACTTCTGGATGGATGAAAACAGAACTGTAGAGACTTCTCTGTTCTTTTCAATTCAAACTGATCTTGGTGGAAATCTGAAGATCAGTGTATCTTGTTTCTTGTTCCCTCAGACTTACTATCCTTTATGCTAGAACTATAGAGAACAGCAGTAGGTTAGCTTTGAAACTGCTCCCATAGAGTGGGATACGGTTATACTGTTGCCATAAGAATACCCAGGAGAAAGTTGATTATGGCTGTTTAATGGGATGGTTGTGGTCGTTCCTGGAAGAGAGTGGTTAGCATTTGGGACGTAATTACTACCTGCCTCAGAATGAGCCTAAATCCTGTTCAGTCAATGAGAAGCCTTTCTGTTAATTTTTCTGGACTTTTCACCAAGTCCTCTGCATTCTTGGGCAAGGAATACAGATTGTCAGCTACACTCAGCTGGCAGATAGATGACCTCTTTTTTTGGCACATGGTCAATGCTTTCTCACCTTGGCATATTAAGGTGTTCTCTGACAGAAGCAGGTACTGGGATTTAAGGTTAACTTTTTAGATAGCTTAGAGGTTGATGGCAAAGCTTTGATGTGCCATTGAATGGATCCTTGCACAATTAAACTACCTACCTCATAGGGGAGCATGCTAAGCCTGAGTAGCAAACAAACAGTTGGCAACTGAGATCCTTCAACAGATGAGCTAGGTGTCCGCACAGCCATGCAGAACTGAGCCCCTGTCAACAAGCTCTTGCTGGTCAGCTGGCCAGACACTTAACAGGCTAGAGAAAGCATATGCAGAGGTAAAGTCAGTTCTTTTTTTCCCCAGATATTCACAGGTTCTCTGCTGTGATCTCCTTCTGTAATCTTTCTAAAGTTGTTTTGTTGGGGGGGTTGTTAGATTATCTGGGGTTTTTTGTTTGTTTGTTTTTTAAGACTGCTAACACATCTGCTCACCTTGTATGTGCTTTTCTTTCCCACTGTTTTGACATTCCTCACCTCTATCAGTCTGGTTGAGGGAATGTCTTCAGCCACACAGTGGCAGCTAGTCCTCACATTGCTGGTTTTGAGTTCAGTCACAGGTTGCTTGTGCTCACTATATGCTCACTACAGCTGCTCAGCCCAGAGGAAGTGGTGTCTCTGAAATACTGTGGCCCTTGAAATGCCAGGTAGGCAGCAGCATCTTCTCTGGCAATCAGGCAGATGCTCAGAAGGGTGTGAGCAGCAGCATGAGATCCCAGGAGTGCTGTTGCCTCCCAAGTGAGTACCTTTGATGATAAAGCAGCCCCACAGCTTAGGAAGTAGCACATTAATAGAAAAGAATGATAGCAACAGCTCATGGTGTCTTCTGCAATCAGTTTGAATCAGAGGAGAACACTGCAAGGACCAGTAACACTAAGGGCACCTCCACACATCTGTGCTCACACAGGCCTCGCAGCACTCCCGAGCACTGGTGCAGCAGTGCAGCTGCCTCAAGCACCGGGGAAGCAACTGGTGGTCAGAACAACGTGCTGATTACAGGCACCTGGGTTATCCCAGCCTCCAAGGACTATCTTGGCTTTGAGGACGAGAACTGTGCAAGAGTGGAAGGGGTGTTCGGGGTTTGTACTTTTAGTTGATGAAGAGACAGTATTCTGAGAAACTGAAACAGTTATGTATTTTTAAACCATTTTTAATGAAGTGCTTTTGGAATAAAACAAACAAAATGAAAGTTTTGCTGCATGTAGCATTGCTTAACAATTGTAATAGCACGGGGTAGCCCGCCCTAGCTGTTTTGCCAAGATGGCGAGGTGTGTCCTTACGTTTTTCCTCAGTCACAGCAATGTCTAGGGTGTCTGTACTTCCAGTCTCAGGTGGCTGTAAACTTCTGGCCGGTCGCCTGTGGGATCTGAAGACTTTTCTGTGCCATATACTTTTTTTTCCGCGTTGCTGAACCAGCCCTGATCCGTTGCTAGAGAGAACAAGCCCCGCGTGCGCCCCTACGGAGCAGCCGGGCTCCCCTGCCAGTGTTCCCGGAAGAACAACGTGGAGCGGGCGGCTCCAGCCGCGCCATGTCGTGTCCCGCCGGGAGGGTAGGGGGCGCTGCGGAGGCCGCCCAGCGTTGCCGGCGGCGTGGAGGGCTATGGCGGCGGGCCTGGGCGCGGGGTCGCAGTTCAGCCGTCCGGTGCCGCCGCCGCCGCAGACGGGCTGGGAGCGGCTCAGGGAGCTCTGGCAACGCGAGTGAGGACCGGGCTGGGCCGCGGCGGGCGGGCGGGCAGCGACGGGCATCCGCGAGGTCCCCCATGTCTCTTGTCCGTGCTCTGCAGCGAGCGGCAGCGGTACCCGGAGGAAACGGTGAACATCTTCAAGGCGGCCTTCACCGCGGGACTCGTCGGCTGGTTGTACGGCGGGCTGCCGGCCTTCCACCAGGCCCGGAAGGCTTTCATCGCGGGTAGCCACGGGGAGCTTTTCCAGAACCGCGCCGATGCGGTGGTACGAGTCCCGCGGCCCGGCCCGGACTGGCAGAGCCCTCCCGTGAGGGCGGGCGAGCCGCTCTGTCCCGAGTGTGTGTGTGTGTGACACGGGGGGAGCGGCCTGGGCTCCTGCCGGGAGAGTGAAGGGCATCGCCGCTCGCTGTAGGAACCGACGCGTCTCCGCGCCTCCTTGGGAGGGAGGGGCTTCTTCGGGTTACGGACACACGAATGTAGGAGAGCAAATGACCTTGTGTTAGTATGAGTTACACGCAGCTCTGGATGGGTGGTAAATGGCCAATTAATATGTCTTGAATAATGTTTTGGCTTTTAGGTTTTAGTATGTTGGCAAGAGACTTTGCCCAGTGTCAAACAGGTGTTCTCGTATGCATGTGAGCTTTTTGAAACCATTTCAAAATTTTTTAGCTTATCGCTGCAGTTCACAACAACATTTTTGACATTTTATAGTTCTATTGGAAGTTTTTTCATTAATTAAAATGTTGGTTAACTGGATTGTTTAGAAAGCCCTTTAAAAATCTGCCTAATTTTACTTCATTCACTATTTGGATTTGGCCCTCACACAGCAGCCAGCAAAGTATTGGTGCCTGGCATCACTCAGCCCTTCTGCTGACTCTTCTGTGTCTCGGTGTCCAGGCTAAGCACATGCACCACATGCAGGGGAAGAGCAAATTGATTTTCTTTCATGGTATTAATTGGAATGTTTTTATTTTTTATGAAGCTTCTGTTTATCACATCTTTTAAAAGCCACTTATTACCAAACTTTTAAGCGTCAGTGCTAAATTGCAGAGCTTGATGGTCACTTAGCATTTAAATAGGTGTTTGTTACTTACTATGGTTATTAATACTTGTAATAATTGAAAAGTAGTTTCTAGTTTGTCCCACCTCCCATGCTGTCCTCCGAAAGCTCTCCCTGTCCCCCCAGATGGTGTTTCAGCACTGGAATTAGAAAGACAAGTGGGATTAATTCTTGTTTTTCTGTCAGTGACTGGGGTAAACGTGATCAGCTTTCCCTGTGAAGATGGCTGACTTGATGCCTAAAGCTCCAGAGTACCATACCCAAGTGGTGCCATGACCCATTGTGAACACCCCAAGCTGGTGGTTCTGGTGAAGGGGAGCAGGGCTGTGATCTGTAATCTGTTTTCTCTCTGCCACTAGCAATCTGCGCATCGGGCTGGGCTCAGGAGTTTCATCCGCTATGGCTGGCGCTGGAGCTGGAGAGTGACTGTTTTTGTGACAATGTTCAAGTAAGTGTTTCGTGACAGTAATGGGAGAAGAGCTGGCTTATGCTTAACCCACTAGAGACACGGATCCCTTCCTGCTGGCAGTGCTCACAACTCCTTGAGAGCAGTGGTGAATGATGAGGCTCCAAATGCTGTGTTAACAATGAGTCTGATTAATAAGGTGTGAAGGTGAAGAGGATTTAACTTGTTATAATTATTGCAGAATTCAAGTCTTCTAATGAGCCAACACAAAAACCAAAACTGGAAAAGCCATGTTCCATACATCTAATTCATGCTTGAATACTGTTCTTCCCCCTACTTGAGGTCTTCTTTCTGCTTCATCTCCTTTTTTTCTGTGTGTGTGTTTTTCTCTTGGAGAATGTTACAGTGTATTGACTGCTTCTGGAAGAGCTTTTCATCCCACAGTAATTTTCCTCTCTTTTTGCTATGTGACATTACTCATAATTTGTGTATACTAGCACTGCCCACAACTCTTTGTTCTTGTCCTCAAATGCCTGCAGATGATCATCTCATTATTAAGCAGTCACTGGACAGACCTACCAGTTGTATGTACCTCTTTAGGTCTTCACGTTTTTCCTAAGCACACAACCAAGGCAGATTTTTCCTGAGAACACTGGTTCTGCTTCCGTGATTTTGTCTCTCGGATCTGTCAGCACGTTTCTGACAATACCACATCAAACTAAACACACTGCTCTGAGTAAAGCCCTTTTAAGATGGGAATAGCTCCTTCCCTGATGTTCAAAAGGGCAAATTTATGTCTAGTCCTAATCTGTACTGATTGTATGTGCAGGTATGTTCTATTTACATTTCCCAACTGCTCTGAAGACACCAGCAGTTTTGACTACCATTGGTTTATGTTTCTGTCTGCCTGATTGCTTTGTTGCTCAAATTCTTTTGATTTCTTTGGCTATTCTTGGGTTAGGATTTGCTCTGAGGTTTAATTAGTGTGCCATTCACTTTTCTCTCCTGGTGCTTTGGATTTCTGTAGCTATTCCTGGGCTTGACATGTAGCCTCGTCATCTTCCACCAGGTGTCTCCCCTGCAGGCAGACCATCTTCCTTTTCACCAGCCGTTTGTAATAAGCTTTGAAGGAAGGTGCTTACCACTCGGCGTTGTTGTGACTTCATTCAGCTGAAGATTTTGTCTTGCAATTGAGCGAATTTTGACTTTTGCCATTTCAAACCAAACTGTTTAGTTTTACCCTGTGCAAAGGCTCGGTGCCGTTCCAGCGTTGAGAAGGAGAGGAAGTTTGCTGTTGGCTTGTAGAGGTGGTGCAGGAGGCTCATAAAGTGCTGAGGAAGATGTGGCCGCTGAACTGAGAACAGGGATTGTTTTGAGGCTTAGCTGATGTTTTTGGAGGAGGTAGTGTACTACCCTGGTAGGAAGAAGAGTAGGTGACCCAGCTGACATCATGAGTGACTTACCTCTGGGCAGGGGCTATATCTATCAGGCAAGATCTTACCCATAAATTCAGTTTCTGGCGGTGAAGGTCCTATATCAGGACAGTCTGGCTGAACTTTTTCATTGTACAATTCATTTTATCCTTGAATATACAATAGAAAAAATGTCTTTGATCAGAAAAAGAAGGAATACTCCAGATCCAGGCCAGGAATCTTGGTTTTCCCTGGCTTTTGGCTGTGCAGCTGCCTGCAGTAAAGTTGCAGAAATCAAGGCCCTTGTGGCCGGCATGTGTGTACTCTGGACAGATGGGCAACAAGGCAGTTAGAGGCAACCTGAGGGTTGGCTTAATGAAACCCAGCTTTATTTCAGACTGTTTTGCTACCCATCTTTTCCCATGTGCAAATGCTGACTTCTTCTGTGCCTTCTCTTCACAGCATGGTGAGCACTGGTTTGTCTGTGTACCGCAATAAGACCACCATCAGTAATTTTGCTTCAGCAGGAGGTAAGACTGCTGTAACCTTCTATACTTACCTCTTTATGAGCAAGGGACATAAGCAGAAAAGCAAAAGCGAATGCTCTTGGATTTGACCAGTTGTCTAGCTTCTGTGCTCCTAGGTTTTGTTTCATGGTCTACCAACTGCAGTTATGCCTTTACTCCATAGTTACTCTGTAACTTCTGCATGCCTTTATTTCTAACAGAGAAATATTGATGTGCTTGTGAAGCCATTAGGGAGTTCGCAGATGATCAGTTCATCTTCAGAATACTTGCATGAGTTTTTGGGATGAAGAATGCTTGTATAGGGTCAAGGCAATGCTTGAAGCATAACCTGCATGTATTTATCAGGGAAAGCATTTCTTGTTTCCACTCTGAAACAGTTCCTCATGCTGTTTATAAACTACCCTTTTCAAGCTACGTTTTGCATATCAGCTTTTGGCAACAGGGCCCGGGGTAAGGGATCATCTAGTTCAGATGCATAGACTTTATTGCCCTTACAGCTGGATACATGCTTTACCGATCTGTCCTGCTTTACGTGGCAGCTACTGTTATTAACTGCTGTTGAACAAGGGGAAAAAAAAAAAAAAGAGGGGGAGGGATCATGCCCCAGCTTGGAGGGTGGGGGGGATCATGCTCCAGCCTAGTGAGAGCTCGGTTTTACTTTCATAGATAACTTCTTAGCACTTCATACAATGGTCCAGGCTGGAAGGGACCTCCAAACGTCATCTAGTCCGACCTCCCTGCAGTCAGCAGGGACACCTCCAAGTAGACCAGGTTGCCAAGGGCCTCATTGAATATTACCTTGAATATCTCCAGGATATCTCAAGGAGTTTTTCCTGAAGCAGAAGGACCTTTGTTCAATGCTTTCTTACAAAGACCATGGTGACTATATGATGAGAGTTGCCCCTGCTGGCTGTAGTGCATGGTTTCTGCTTGCTAAAAGTATACATCAACTCATGAAGAGGAGAAATGCAGCAAAGCAGCTCCCTCCCTCCATCTGTATGTGAATGGATGATGGGGAGCTGTTTGTGGTTTCAGTGGTTTTGTGGTTTTTTTTAGGCTTCACAGGAGCCCTTTTCAGAATGCACTTGGGCCTGCAGGGACTGGCAGGTGGCTTTGTGTTCGGAACAGCATGTGGGTGAGTCGCAAATACTGCTGAGGAGTGATTGAGTTCAGCTACTCTTCAAGGGTCTTGGTTAGATGGTGGCCACACACATCAAGCCATGAATCCTAGATGGGGCTACAGAAACTTCCCTTCTTTTTCCTTGAGGGATTTTCTGTATCTCTCTTGGGACCTCGTGACAATGACTTTTCTTCCAGCCTTTATAAACTGTTGGGCTATTTCTTCTTTTTTTTCTTGATTTGTGTTTTGCAGCATCCTCAGTGATCCTCAGTAGAGGATCTTACTTCTCTTTGCTTAGTAGAGGGGACTCTAACTACTCTTAAACAGGAAATTGTGAAGATGGTTTATTGACCTCTCCTGTCCCCTTTTCTTGATATTCTCCTTGATGAGTCCAATGGTTGAGTTCAGAACTGTTGGACATCTTTTGCAAGGAATTGTGTTCTCTGGGGGTAAAGGCAGGGGTGTAAGACACAATTTCTGGGTTCCCTTCTCAACTTCACTGGCAACTGTTCCTGTTGCAGCTTAGAATCCAGACGGTGCCCAAGGGGTGTTTGATGTCATGATGACACCCTGGGAACTGGCAGCCCCTGGGTTAGGAATAAATGTGAAAAAAAGGACCTTTTTAGAAAATCACAACCCAAGACTGTAAGGTGGCATATTTGTGTGTCTTGCAGTTGTGTATCTCTTAAAGTTCCCTGGGGCATGGAGGAACCCATGGTTTTCTCTCAGAGCTCTGTCTGTCAAGACAATGACCTAACTCAGGAGAAGTCTGACTTTTCAAGCAGAACTGGGATTTTTTTCTCAAAGTACTGACTTGTGAATATCCTCACAAGTGGATTTGGGAATCCTACCTGGACAAGGGAATGAGCTTCATATGTGCTCCATAGCACCATCAGGATGGTGTGAGTTGTGGGCATGCTTGGATGCAGCCTAAGGAGCTTTACCAATGAAAACACAAGTACTTGCTGAGGTAGGTTAGAAGAGAAGCAGGAGTGTGAATAAATTATAGGTCTGAGGATCTACAGAAGTTGTTTGGGCACTTTAAATCCTTCTCCTTCTTTGCCCTATGGCTGCCTGTTGATGAGTAAATTCCAAATACATTATTGAAGGGGCTCCAGTGAGTCACAGCTGAAGAGAGGCTGTGTTTGGTGGCTGACAGTAGAACAGGACTACCTTAGTCTGTGGTGTGAGTATTGAAGAGCACTGTTCTGTTCATCTGGTGTCTGGCCCGTGCATTCTCCTTTTGCTGATGCTGGTAAGTTACTACTGTTGTTATGTCCCTTTGACTTGTGACTTTCTGCTTTCTTTTCTAGCATCCCTGCAGGGGGGCTCTTAATATTAATGCAGAAGCTTGCTGGTGAGACCTTGCAGGAGAAGAGAAATCGTGAGCGCAGGGAGCTGTATGAACAAAAGTTAGCAGAGTGGTAAGGAGCAGCTCTGCCTGTGTGAGTCTGTGTAGAACTGTGTCTAGGTCTCTGTGGTTTGATCTTTTAAAGCAGCCTTGGCACACACACTTTCTAAACCTTGTTTCTTCTGCTCTTGGTTTTTGGTGTGTTTCACTTACCAGTTTAGTGAACTGTTGATTTAGTCTTCCTAGCTTCAGATGTTGCTGCTTACTTTGTAACAAGGGATTGTGTTCCAGGTATTCATGCTCCGCCCTGGCCCACTGACTCTACATCAGTTTGTCAGTTTTGCAGTGGCCACAAAGATCAGCAGGACAAGCAGATTAGCATTTCTTTACCAAAATTGGAAGAGGCCAGAACTCTGGCTTTTCACTCATTGCTGCCTTCTTTCCATCCCTATTAAAGAGAGGAAAGAAGGACGGCTGGGGGGTTTGGAGAGAAAAGGCTATGACACTGTCTTTGTGACTTACAGAAACTCACAATACCTGTTCTGGGAGAACCTTTTCAAGAGTTGTGGTTCTGCAGTGATGCCTTTGTCAGGACGATACAGCATAAAATTACTTTGCACTCTCTCTTCTCTCATTAGGCAATCCAGGCTCAGTGTGACTGAAGTCTTAGGCCAAACAGAAAGCAATGCCCAGGGAGGATCAGACATGAGGAAGAGAATCTAAGAACTACTGAGTCTTCCCCAGATCTCTGTTGTAAGCAGCTACAAAGATTTTGATTCTCCTTGTATAAGTCTTCAGTCCAGGGGTCATGGAAGTCTTCTGTGAATGCAGTTATACCCTATGCACTTGTGAGAGAGCATTTTGCTGAAATTATTCGTGGATGCATATCACTGCACAAGAGCTTGGAAGGGCCAAATGTGTTTCACCTGAGAAGGAAAAGCCTGAAGTGCAGACTCTGCCGGCTAGAAAGTGTCATCTAGGTTTGGCAGGGGTTGATGGCAGCCCCAGAGCCTTGTCTGGAACCCATTTCACTGCTGAAACTGTCCAAACCACCAGTGATGTAGAAATAATGGAGCCTGTAAGTATTTTGGATGCTAAAGGTACACTGATTCCAAAAGCTAATTATCCTCTACTGAAAGCTGCTCTTCAGACAGTGCCTGAAGAACTTGCTATTGAAGCTCAGTACAGGTAACACCAGTGCAAGCAGTTCTCCTTGTCATCCCCCTGCCACAGCCTGGCTTGGCCTGGCAGGGACCCAGGCTGTTTTGCTGCTGGTGGGTTCTTCAGGCCTTTTTTAGCAAAAACCCACACTTGGTTGCTACAGTGCTTGGAATATTTTGCAGTGTTGAGAAAGGGGGGAGGAGCGGGAATGATACGTGAATACCCTGAAAAAGACATGGTTTGGGTTCCTCAACAGAAGTGTGGTTAAGGAGGCTACAGAAAATGATGACTTGTTTGTGGGCTGATGGTGGAAGGATTGGCGCTGTGGACAGTTTTAGTGACAATAAAAAGGCCTCTAATTTCATTAGAAGATTAGAATCCGGGAATTACCTTTGGAAGAAATGTGGTTGAAGACACTCAATAAAGCCATCTAGAAGTGGTGATTGTGTCTGTAACCTTTATTTTAGTACATCATTTACTTCATGTTAGTACAGTATTTGCATTAAGAAAGGTACTTCAGGGATGCCCCATGGGAACAGCTCTATCCAGGTCCCACCAGTAAGCAGTAAAGTCTGGTGTTGTTGTCAGATGTTCCTCTGTCTGGGC
The DNA here is from genome assembly GCF_027791375.1 of Indicator indicator. NCBI lineage: Eukaryota > Metazoa > Chordata > Aves > Piciformes > Indicatoridae > Indicator > Indicator indicator. The sequence continues at coordinate 98,486,019 of NC_072010.1, read as the reverse complement.
AGTAACAAAGACAAGAGCCAGGAGTATACCTGTTCTGTTTGCTGTTTCGTACTGTTGTGATCAGCTGTTAAGTCCTTACTGTTAGCTCTGCGTAGGGCTGAAGTTAATGAAGTAGTGCTCTGTAGCCAGAAGAGCCAGGTGGCCCATCACCATGGCCATCAAAACAGAAGCTCTGAATTCTCTTCCCCTTTCTTTGTTGGAGTTTTTTCTCCTACTAGAGGGAACTGCATCCAAGCAGGGGGGTTGGATCTCCCTCCCACAAGAAAAGAGCAGTCAATCTGTTCTGGCTGAATGCTTTTCTCTGTTACAGCTGATTACTGGTGATTGAAATAGGAACAGTCAATACCACAGAGTGTGTTCCACCCACCCAAAGCAAATTTTTGGCACACCTTTTCCTGCAGGAAGGTGTTCTGTTTCCTGACTTCTGAAATGAGCATTTTATTTTTTAAACACCTCAGTTCCATTGAAGAAGAAACACTTTTGATGACAGGGTTTATCATCAACCAGCTTTGATTTTCTGTGAAGGACTAAGAAGTGGAGGTACGGGCATGTCTGTAACCCATCCTGTTTTGAGCTCTGCATCTGTTGGTGACAGTGGTGGTGTCTTCTGCCCCCTCACATATCAAAACCTTTCTGAGTCACATTTTTGCCACTGTGATTATGCAGCGATGGGTTTTTTTTGTTTTGGTTTTTCTCCTTTCCTTTTATTGCTGTTGCGTTCCCACCCAGTGTCCCACACTGATCTGTGCAGCAGGTCTGATGACATTCAGCTGTGTCATTGCTCAGTCTCTCTTTATTCCCGTGTTTGATGTGATGTGTAAAGAATACTGATTTTCTTGTGTCTGACCATTGATACAAAGGTGTGGCAGTTGTGTGGATTTTCTCTATTAAGGAAGGAAGGGAAGGGCTGCTATGTGTCCTTACCACAGAATCACAAACTCTTAGGGGTTGTGAAGGGACTCTGAAAGATAGCATTTAAGTCCAACCGCCCTGCCAGAGCAGGACCACCTATAGGAGGTCACGCAGGAACATATCCAGGCAGGTTTTGAATGTCTCCAGAGGAGACTCCACAACCTCTCTGGGTAGCCTGTTCCAGTGCTCTGTCACCCTCACAGTTAAAAAGTTTTTCTGTATGTTTGCATTTTTACTTATTCTGCATGTTAGAAAGGGGAAGCAGAGACTTCCATCTACACTCAAGATTAGCAGTCATTTTTCACTCTGTTTTGTGCAGAGTTTAGTTCCCTGCACTTGTTCATTTCATGTATTCAAGGTCACAGTCCAAACAGCATTGTGTTTAAATACAAAAGTAAGGGATTCTTCACATTCTCACTTTCCCCCATGGCCCCAGCAAAAGCACAATACTGAAGTTACTAGCTCTCCATCTTCAGACCAGGTAACACAAGTGGCAGAGATACATTTGAGGCTGGATTTTGCTTTTGCAGATAATCTCCCTTTTTGGGAGGGAGGAAGAAGACCTGCTGCAAAGCGAGTGTCACACACCGTAGCTACACTGACAAACTGACAGACATGAGTGTATTTGTGTATCTGATATATAGACAAGTTGGGAACCTAAGTGCCATTTTGTCACTGCTGTTGAGCACAGCAAACAGAGCTGTGTCTTGATGCTGTACCTGTTTGAGTTTTGACCATGGGCCGCATCACCTACCTTGATGCTACACAAGGTATGTTTTCAGCAGCCAGGAAATGGTGGCTGGGGCTCATGAATAACTGAAAGGCTCTACCACTTCCTTGCACATGGAGCAGACATCTTTTATTGCCATTTATTTTTAACACAATTAGAAGAGGAACCCCACAAAAAAGAATGTTACATGCAAAATACTTGTGATAACAGAGCAGCTCACCTGGTATGAAGACCCAGATATTAAGCTGAGAAGGTCTCACAGAAACCATTTATGTGCAATTCACATAGCACAAGGCAATTGGTAACATGATTCATAGCATAGGTGCTTAAGGGAAAAAAACAAATAACCTGACCATTGAGGATATAAAGCCAAACTGATGCTAGACACACTTGTCAGTGAAAATTTCTGTTCCCTTTAGAAGGAGTTAAAGTGTCTGTGGTGATGTGGAAAGGTTTGGTGAAGTGCAGAAGACAAACCCTGCTCTGCTAAGCTGTGCAATCACCAGTCAGGAGCAGAAGCAGAGCGTGGGATAGTCAGAAGGAAAATGTGCTGGTACAGCTGTCAGAGTTGTGGTGTGGTTGGTAAGGTGGAAAAGCATCATAGTTATAGCAGGGAATGAAGCACAATGGTGAAAATGAGCAAAGTGAATACTGAAAAGTGGGTGTTCAGCCTGCAAGAAGCTAGTTGTTTGTGCTGAAAAGAACAAATATAGACTGGAAGAAAAGGAAACGTGAAAAATCTGAGACAGCATTGCCCATGTACCATGTCAGGCTGCCTTTTGGAAACACTGCTTTCTGTGTCACCTATGTTCTGCTTGCAAGCAGACTACATAAGCACAAAGAGTATTTTTTTCCTGTTCACCCACATTATCTCCTTTTCTCCATCAAAAAATCCTTGATAAGAATGTTCTGAAGTTCCCACTTCATACCATGGTGAGGCAGTACAAAAGCTGATGGGGCAGCAGGAGTAGAAAGGGAGCAGTGTCTTTGTACTAGTGACTTGATCCCTTAGCCTCTTGTAGCTCAATCCTCTATGAGCCGCTTTTAGTCCTCTTATTTCCTCCAGCAATAGGTGCCTGCTAGAAGGAGGTGAAATGGACTGTTTCTTTGCTGTGTCCTGGCAAGGCAAACAGCTCAAGAAACAAAACATTCCACAAAGATGTCCTGGTGCTTTTGGACTTTGGTCTGCCCTGCTATCAACACATGGATAGAGCAGCAAGGGTACAGCTTGCAGTGGGACAAAGCAAAATGGAAAAACAAATTTCTCAATCTTAGGTCAAGGCTGAGTGAGGTTAGTATGCAGAGCTGCTTAGGAAGCTTGCGGAGCTTGGGGTTTTTTCCTTTTTTTCCCCTCAAAATGAGAAACCACTTTTTCCTACACAGTAGGCAAGAATATCACCTAGATCAGATGAGTCCTATCCGGTGTTAGCATCCTGTAGGGAACTTCTTTCAAGTCCTGGCTGAGAGAATTCTGGCAGAAAGCAGCAGCATTCCAAGCAAAATAAATCCCAATGTCCCTGTGAGAAAGTCCCAAGAATGTGGAGAGTCTGCCCTAGCCAAGTATTCCTAGGCAAATGTACAAACAAAAGCTGTCCTATGTTTGTGAAGCAAGGCCCTGTGTTACAGCAGGTACACGTGAGGGAACCACCACTGCTGCAGGAATTTGAACACGGCTTGGCACGCCAGCAGGCAGGGTGGGCAGGGTGGGCATTGCTGCAGGTGGGAACGCACACGGAACCAGCAGCTGTGTGTGCCATGGTGGGCACAGGCAAGCACCAGAGGACTGCGTTGTGCCAGATGTGCTCTTGTGTATCTCAGGACTGTTTGGAGGGAGCTGTATCTTGGTACCTGGGTTGGCAAAGATGTCCTTTCAGGGGAGAAAGGTTATGAGAACTTCTGCTACTGCTGTAGCTAAGCAACATTAATTAGCTGTTAGGGGAACTGTCAGTATGTATTATTGCCTAAAAAGTCTCTTAACACTGAAAATGAGCATGAGGCACATAGTCCCATCTCAAGGTGTTTTTTCTTGAAAAGCGTGTGTGTCACTGCCTCTTTAGGGGAGAAAGAATGTGTATCTGCAATGGTCAAGTCTAAATCCAAAGTCCTCCAGCACAAAGGACAGTACTGGCAGATACCTGTACAAGGCTGAATATAAAAGAAATTTTGGCTGCTCCCAGTTGCAACATGGAGGCATGGCCTCACTTGAGAATCCGTCAGGGGTCTCCCAAAAGTCAGCTCTGCATTCCCGAAGGGGTGGGTGGGCATGAGCTACCTGCTAGGGCTCTGTTGGCCCCCTAATTTTCATAGAGGCAGCATTAAGCCTCAAGATGCCAAACTCTCGAACTGGCGTGTCAATGCCTACGATGCTCTTTGTCCGTCCCAATGTCGGTAGTCCTCCCAGCTGGAATAACGGTGACACACAGCTTCTGTGGTGTAGGTGGGGGTTTGTATTCAATCACACAAGATTATTTTGTCAGACTTCTTGAGCAGAATTTTCTACTTCATTCATCGCCTTTCAGAGTGCCAACGGGTCAACACAGTAGGCATTGCTGTACAAGGAACAGTGGGGACTGCAGTGCAGAAAACACAGGATAAGAAACCTGAGGGGGACAAATAAAAGATTTTACTGATTTATGCCCCGCTTTCTGCTTAATCCTAACTGTAAGCCTGAATGTTGCATTCAAGATAAATGGGTATCACCTGTGATGGCCCTCCACAAGAGGGCTCCTACAACAGTAAAGGCAGAGCTGCTCACAGCTAGACAGCTCAAGACAGGCACTAACAGTGGAGCTGCAGACTGGCTCAACCTTTACTGTGAAAACCTTTGGACTGTAGAAGGTGCTACCCCTCTGCAGAGTGAAGACAACTAATAAACGTGTTACCTCATTTAAGCAGCAACAGGACATGGCTCAGTGCATCACACAGTTAGGAGATGACAGCTACCAAAGGAAGACAGGTGGAGTTGGGAAACACAGGAAAAGCCCATCAAACAAAAGAGGAATGTGGCAGAATGGCAGAATTCAGTAGGTGAACTCCTGCCACTCCCATCACAAAACCACACAGAATTCATGCTAACCAAGACTCTAGTATCTGTTCCAGATAGGGCCTTCCCCAGAGCAAAACACGAGTGGGTGATGGGGTTTGGAAATGAGACAAGTGGCCTGTGTTATAGTTTCCGCTCCTTTCGATCGCAAGAGTGTTAAGCTTTTAGATTACTGCAACACAGTGTGACAAATTCATACCTTCTAGGATTCTACAGCTGTTACTCCACAGCGTTACCCTGACAATTCAGCATGCTGTGGTGAAAGCAGGAAACACAGTAACTTGGATAATGATGTGAATAAGAACAGTTAGCTGCTTATCTTTTCTCAAGTCTTTTGAGTTGTAAAATGTCTTTCCAAAGATCACAGATGAGCTTTCAAGGAAAAATTAAAAGAATGCTTTATAGTCATAAAATCTTGGTAAACCAGACTGTTCCTCAGCCCATCTTTCACAACACTTTGTTACTAAAAGTAACTCCTTTAAAATACGAGTGATGCCTGGGCAAGCCTTAAAGAAAATTTTTCTTTTCCATTTCTCCAGATGCTGAAGGAAATGGGAATATCTCAGAAGTGGACTAGCATTGCTAGTCTTACCAGGAAAGTTGGAGTTGTTCTCTTGTTCACCTCTTCCTCACTACCATTTGTCCACTCATTCAGTTCTATCATCAGTGATGTTCCCATGTTTACACATAAGGTCAGGCACATGGCTCATGTGGCGTCAGCCAGAAATAACCCCCAGGGGATGAAGCCATATGTGGGACCTGCAGCAGTGATGAGCTATTCACAAATGAGTCCAACAGGACAGGAACGAAAAGACTGCCCAGTTCTTAGTTGGGAGGCCCTACAAAATCAGCACAAGGGCAGTGGCAGGGGATGTCACTGCAGATCCCGAAAGATGCATGATCATGCTACAGACCCACCTCTCAGATACTCACCAGCTTCCTTACACAGGTTCAGAGAAGACATTGACAGTCAAAGTTGTCAAACCATCCTTTTTTCTCATTTCTCTTTCTCTCACCTTCAGTCCTTAAATTTTTATGTTAATTATGGAAAGGAATGCCACAAAAAAACTTGTAGGGCCACCCATGCAGGGTACATGCTGTGGACAAAACAGCTTAGCAGCCCAGGAAATTTGGTCCTTTAAGATTTTTTGCTAAATTAATATTTCTGTAAATTTGAAATGACCTAAACAAAGTAATGCCCCACAAGCAACATGAGCATCATTCCTTCAGTGACGTGAGTGGGAAAAACCTGAGGGCACGAGGGCCCTCCTGCTTTTATTTCCCCTAAAGAACAGCAGACATCATATTAAAAGCCATATGTGGTTTTGGGAACTAACATCACACAAGAATCTAATAGTATTTCAGAAGCTATTTTGCCAAGAGAAGAACAGTGAACAAAGCTACCTGCTAGTGTGACCTGATCACACAGATGATGTTTCAGATGCCATTTTAGAGCTTGTGGGTAGCTTTGTACATTCTTTCACACCCTCTTCCACTGAATCCTGAGGCTTACAACAGGGAGAACAGACTGAAAAAGAAGATTCCCCATTAGTATTTGAAATGCCAGGAGACACAGAAGTGTTGAATCCAAAAGTCTTTTTCAGCGAAGTGTAACTGAGAGTGGGCAGAAAGGAGAAAAGATATTAAAGGTAAATAAATTTTTTAAGTCTAGTTACTTCCACTTTTCCTTGCAGTATATCTGAATAGGGCTGGCCCATAGCCATAGTCTGATCTGATAGAAAGCTGTTATATATCAACCTTATTTATACAGTGTCATATAGGCATAGTAGTTCCCATTAGTACAGAGCTAGGACCTCAGCTTGGCACCAAGAGAGTTGCTACATGCTAAGATAGTGTCAGAAGGGAAACGATGGTGAAGGTTCCATGTCACTAAATGCAGTTTATCATGAGAGTGAAAGAATGGCAATGTTAGAACCAGTCAACCAGTTCCTGCAGGGCTTTGAAAGGAGTTCAGCTTAAACAGGTTCCCTTACTGTCTCAGTATCTATGAATGACTATGATTTCAATAATTGAAGTTGAATTTGCTGTACTACCACAGCAAATTGTACTTGCACAAATTTTACAACATGGATCCTAACCTATTCTTTGTGACCTCTCACCTTGGTCTAATCTTGGTGTTAAATTAAGTGAAGATATAAAGAAGATCTAGACAGTTTCCGTTCTTAAATTACTGCAAAGATAAGCTATGAGCATCTCAGAGCAGGGAGTTGTGACCCTCAACAAAGCATCTCTATGTTTTGGTCACTGCCACAATCACACACCTCTTATTTCCATTTTGCTCCATCTCTCTATTCTTTCCCACACATGCTCTTTGAAGCATGGCATTCTGAGCTCAGAAACCACTCTTAGCTTCAAGGCAGCTCCTGACTCAGTTTTCCATATTCCAGCACAACAGAGGTACTCTGTTCCTAAAATAGCTCTTGAAAGGTGATCTGTAGCAACACCAGCTCTTAAGACAGATACTTCCCTTCCCAAGCAAGTGGCAATGCACAGCAGCACTGAAATGTGACAACTGTGCAAACTGGGAAGTTGGGTTGAAGTTCTACCTTCATTTTTTTTACAGCGTATGCCTGGTCTGGAAAGTGGCTGTACGAAATAGCACCTCCTGACTCGGCAAACCGACTCCCTGTGCATATTAGGAAAATGGACTGAAAGGGAGATTCCAGCTTGTGCAGCCATGTCCTATGCTGTTGTAGCTGATCACATCCTACCACACTGGAATGCTTTTTACATCTCCTTTTAAAGCAATATGGTTTCTATATAAAAAGCTATCTCAGAGTGCTCCAGAATCTTACTAATTTAATCGGAAAGAACCTTTCAATTTCCAGCCTATATTTGTTTAGAGCCAAATCTTCCAATTCCAGTTCATTTTCTTTTATAACTAGAAGCTCATTATCCACACAGATAGCAGCACAGGCTGTGATCAGCTGTGATTTTCTCAGTTTCAACCTACTTGCTGCTTTCCCATTGACATAGCCTCAGGGAACAGCAGGGGAGAACAAGCACTGCTGTCATAGGGGCACAGGAGTGGAAAACGAGGAGGTGCACAGGTGTAGTCACTGCCTTCCAGGAGCTTCCTTTCTTTGTGGTAAAACTTAAAAATTAGCCCAGCCTGACTCAGTGGTCACATTTGTTTTTGAAGGGATGTGGTTGGTGAGAAGGGGAAAGGAAAAATGGTAAAGCTGCCTCCACATTTCTCACTTGGGAGTGAACTTGTCTGAAGCTGAAATCAAGGTAGCAGAAGGTACAAAACAAACTTGGCAGTTTCCCTGAGTGAACGCAGTCCTTGCTGCCTCGCAAATAACGTCTTTGCAGCAGGGCAGACCACTGCGGCCAGGATGAGATAAGATGCTCAGCTCAGACTGGTGGCTTCTGATTTAAGTGGGCTGAACATAGAGCACTCCCAGTCTGCCATTCTTCTCGCTAGGCTTGGCTTCCCCAGTGAGCTGACAGAATTTTACTGGGTGATATTTCTGATGTTCTGCAAAGCCTACAGTCTTTATCCAGGAATGCTTTCCGAAGCTGCTAGGAGAGTGCGAATGGGACATCTACTGCTGTTGACTTTCAATACTGCCTGGATGCCTAGCTGCCTTTATACACCCATGGAATGTCTCTTCACATCCTCAGGGTCTTTCTGGCTAGGTCATCTTAGATATGATTAGAAGAAACAGTTCAGACTTTGTTGAGTCAAAAAAAAAATCAATTTAGCTGCCAGCTAACTCTAAAATGCTTGAGGTCTCCTTTGCTGTTGAAAAACTCCTGGAGACATATCTGGAGTTACTGAAGACTTCATAGTGTTGGACAGGGCACCTCACCTGTGCAGTTCTGGCCACCCAAATCCATCTATCCCTCCTGGGGTTCTTCTAAAAGTGGGACATTGCTATGCTTAAGTGCTTTCTGCAGCTCCATCCCTATGCATTTTGTAACTGGGTCTGTGAATTTTCTGAAGGATTATCTATGCAGGGTGTATACAGTGATCCAATTTTGAAACCATTAGTGCTCATCTTCATCTATCAAGACCACCAGATTCTTGGCATCTTCGAGCACCTTAACACATAAAAATGAACCTTTGTGAATCTGCTCAGTTCTGTATATTGGAAATATTCTGATCTGCTGTCAAAACTCTCCATTACTTCTTCACTATCAACACACTTGTGTGCTGCTTGCACACAAAATGGAGGAAAGTCCTAAACTAGACTTATATTTCATGACAGTAGATGCTGCATGAAAAAAAAAAAAAAACAAAAACCAAAAAACCCCCCAAACACCCAAACCAAGCAACCAACCAAAAAACCAAGGAAAAGATAGGAAGATACAAAAATACTTTGTGTGTCAGTAGTTTCTATAAATGTGTATTTTACGTAGAAACTCCATAAGCATTAAGAGACTGTTTCTGGGAAAAGGAGTAACACTTACCATGCCTTGGGAGGTATCTTGCTGCTAGGGTGAGAGCCAAAAGGAAGATAATAATGATGATACTTGAAGCAATAATGACATTATAAGGTGGAGGCACAGTAGAGACAATGCAGTCATTTGTTTTTCCTGAGACAGAAGAAATAAAATATAAACAAAGGGACTCAGAACATATTGACATTTTTATGTAAGAGCAGGCAAGTGAATTCTAGTGATTCTGGCCAAATTCTAACTCAGATATTCAGCCTGAAAATTCACCTATTCTATAAACAAACAGACAAAGCTGGCACCTAAATTTCTTCCATTCCTTTGCATTTGCTATGTGCTGAAATTTTTAACCGCCCCACAGAATCTGAAAGGCTGGGTATTTGTCCAGAACAGGACTGAGGCAGGCAATACTTTAAAATACATAAGCTGTTTTTAAGGAAATTGGTTAATCTTGGTGGAAAAGTCTGAGTCTGTATCCAGAAAACTTCCACTCTCAGAGGTACTCTGTAGTTTTTCCTACTGGTCTCACCAGATTTATGTTTGTTTTTTTTTTTCCTTCTGGATTTGCAGGTGATGGAGAATGGTGCATTAAACAGACTAGGACAGACTTGTTTCTGTGTGGCAGAAAGAGTGTTGTGGCAGAGTTCAGTTTCAGTGGATCTGGAGCTTTTGGCTTTCCACCAATGGAAATTCTACCACTTGGACATAAGAGCAGGCAACATACTGTTCTTACAGTTCTCCTACAGTACAGGACAACTCTAACTGAACAGGAGGGATAGACCTGGTGCATGCTCCGAGGTCTTTGGATTTTCATCATCAACATCTGTAACAATTAAGCATCATTCAACTCCTAAGCATCATTAAATTTCTAACTAGCCTGATCCACTGTACAATCTTCCACCACACTGTATGCTTTGCCTCCTCCATTTACCAGAGGCTGGCTTTGGTCTGAAGCTCTGTGTTCGTGACAGACTATTTTTCAGCACCATTTCCATCATAACAAAATGGGAGTGGTTCCACATCTTAGAAGCTGAAAAATGGGTGTTTTGTGGCTGCTGTTGTCACTGCTGATTGCACCTTCCTCTGAGAACCTGACAATAGTGTGCTGTTGCTCTCCTTTTCTATGTAGTGTGATACTTACAGCCTTTTTCCAATACCATCTCTAGGGGCATAAGGCACTAGTTTCTGGCATTTGTCCTGAAGCTGAATGACACCTCTCCTCACATGCCCCCTGGATGAATTAGGTACCTTAATGAATAAGGTACAACTCCCTAGGAAAAGCAGTGCTTCTCTAGCTTCCCTTGAAGGTGTCCTTAGCTCTACAGTGAAAACATCAGACACAGAGACATTTCAGAACACTTCTTTTTTTCAGAACAACCATTTTCTTGCAAAATACCTGGACTCTATGGTGCTGCCTTCCCTCATGCTGTTTCCACTTCTGCCTCAATCTTTTCAAAGCGCAGATTTATCTATTATCACTTCTAAGCCAAGAGAGTGATGGATTTTTTTCTGGATGAGTTAACCCTATATTAAATAGGTGTATGAAAGCAGAATTTTGTCTTGGCTGCAGCTCTCAGTTTCTGTCAGAGAAGCAGGAGTACATTTACTTGTTAAATGAGGAAATTCTTTTAAGTGCAACCTGTGGCTTTTAAGGCACACACATTTCTCAGGTCCCTCCATTTGAATACGATATCTCCATCACACAACTGGCAGCAAACCAGGCAGGTATAGAGGAGCACTGAATGGTGGCAACACCAACTTGTGGGAACCTTGAAGGTTGACATCACCAGATCACAAGGGGATTCGGTTACCCTCTCATATTGTGACTCCCATTAGAGCAGCACAAAGCCACTGTTGTACCTCTCCTCTCCCACCTTTGCTGTCTCACAGATGTTGAAACATTTTGGTATGCAGTTTACAGGTGGGATCATTGGGTCATTCTTGCATGAGCAGACACACAAAATCTACTACTTTTGCAGAAAGGCAACTCAGATTCGGCAGTTACAGTTTTGTAACACAAACTGTTAATTGAACCTACTCAGAAGCAAACTGGTGGACTTGACAAAGCCATTATATTCAATGGAGCAAGTGAAGCTGATGTCTTCAGTCACACTGACCCACAGCTGGGCAGTGACGTTGTACAGGCTGAGGCTGGACTCAGACACCTGGCTGGCATTCCACACCACAGGCTTGTCGTCGAGGGCTCCGGAGACTTTAGGTTTAGGGAAACCTCCATGAGAAGAACATGTTACCATCATCTCAGATGACTCACAAGAACTAGCAAATTCTTCTGCTGTTACGTTTGGCTTACTGAAGTCAGCTGAAGCAAGAAAGATTTAGTTACCATTCTGTCAGATTACAATGAGGCTTGTGGTCCTGATCACTTGTGGTCAAAGCAAAGACTCCCTCCAGGGCATTCTTCCTCTATCATAATTTGTCTGCTCCCCCCCCCCCCACACCTTGTGCCTTGGCATTCCCCCCAAAACCTTGACTGGATATGGCCTTGGCCTTTGCTTCTTTTCCTCCCTGGACAGTATACAGACTTCAAGTTCCCATCACTTTGGTGTTGGCATTTCTCTCTACATAGAGCAACTTGTGGAACAACAGAAGGAATCATAAAGCAGGTAGGAAAAACAAGGATCAAAATCTGTATTACGGGCAATGGCAGACAATTTCCTTTTCCCTCCCTCATTAGTCCCTTCCCAGTCAGAAGATCACAGAAGGTTGATCTCTTCTGGGAAAGGAGGTAAATCACATGTTGATCTCTCATCCAGGTGTCCAGCAAGAGACTGAATTACACATTATGCATGAGAGCCCCTCCAAAAGGCTCAGCTGAGAGCAAGACAAAGTCATACTAGTCATTGAAAAAATGTGCAGCAATACACAGGTCCTCTCTGACCATGTTCTCGCTGGACTTTCCTCTCATTGCCAAAGACAGTCTCAGAGGTTTCCGACCCTCAAAGACTGTTCCATGCCTTTCCTCTCTGATTGGATGTATTGCTGTAAATGCTCGTGAGGCTGCATGGTGAAGTGGATGAGAGGACTAATACGTGTAAGTCCTCTCATAAGCAGGACAAGAAAGGTTGTGTCCTTTTCAGCCTGCTTCCCTTTGCCCTTCTGGTTCACCATTGTAATGTAAATGGCTGCATTGGTACAACTAAGGATGCCCACAGGTTGCAATGAACAGCCCAGGGCAAGGAGGAGGAGGATGCAAGGGATGGCAACGGAACCATTTAAGGCAACTCTCCAGAAAAACCTCTGTGGGACCACATCTTTAGCAAGAGAGGCGCTCGTCAAAAAAAGAAACTCCTCATGAGACTTAAGTCACAACACCACCAACTGTTGCCAAAGGGATCAAGGTCTCTCTCCCACCCTTTCGAGCTGTAGGTCCCCATAGTTTGCACACCCTCTCAGGCACTAGCCCCAGCCCTGGCAAGGCCAGGCAGAGAGCTGCAGCAGGTTGCACAATTCACTGCAAAATGATCCTTTTTGGAGCAGCTCAGTGATCACTCCTTGCCTGACTCACCACCTGACCACCACGTGACTGCTGGGATCTGTGCAAGGCAGAGATGGCCTTGCAGTCATGGTGCGTCTTCCATGGCTTCTGCAGACCATGAGCACATGGTCTAGACTAGTGAAAGAAACTTGCTCAGCATTGCATGGCTGACCAGCAGCAGACAGGAAGAGATACAGATTTCCTTCCAGGCCCACTATCTGTTGAGCAATAGGGCACTGGTATCCAGTCTGGAAAGTCCCTTCAAACATCCCAGCCAGCTTCACTGAGCCTCCCTGATCAGTCACAAGAGAGTAACTCCTTTCTACTTCTCTCAGGTTAGCCTGATTCCAGCAGGGGTGAGGAGAGCTTTCCCTTCCCTCATCCCCACAATAACTGATGCCATTTCATCAAAGGGAGCAGAATTCTTCTACAACTGACCTGTTAAGATAGAATCATAGAATGTCTTGAGCTGGAAGGGACCTTAAAGATCATCCAGTCCAGGGACACCTCCTACTAGACCAGGTTGCTCAAGGCCTCATCCAGCCTAGTCTTAAAACACTTCCAGGGATGAGGCATCAACAACTTTTCTGGGCAACCCATTCATTACTCAAAAAAACAAGGAGTATTTGCAGGGAGGAAAAGAGATCTACTGTTTCACATTTTTTCATACAGTTAACTCCTTAGCCCTCATGGCTAGAAAAGGTGCTGGCAGTACACTTCCCTTTTTTCACATTGGTTCCCAGAAAGATCAGTGAATTTGTCTCCTTGCACATATGTCCACAAGGCCCTCAGACAAGCAGGCAATGGCAAACCTTAGGAGCTTGTGTTCTTCTGTTGCCAAATCTCATTCCAGATGAGGAATTCTCATCCACTGATTTGTCTGTATGAGTCCTGGAACATAGCTGCTAAAGGTATTTAAATGTATGTGTATATTTATATATGTTACCAGTATCTCTGCCTTTGGTTGAAACTGACTGCCACAAAAACAGTGGTAGAAATGGAAAATAACGTCAACGAAGTTTTTGTAGCCTCCAAGAAAAGATTCTGATTTGTTTTGAGCAAAGGAACTTAGGTTATTTCTTTAAGGTAAAAAAACCCTCAAATCTCAGCTGAGTTTGGCTTTAGGTTGTGGAGCTGCAGTGCAGCCAGTGAGCTGGCCAGCCCCCCACAGAATCTGGGCTCCCCAGGGGCTGGATTCAGGACTGGGACATTGCTGTGGCCACAGAGGAGCAATGCCACCCCATTCCTATTTTGACTTGGATGCTTTCTGTGCACCAAGGTCTTAGTCTCTACTTTGCCCAAAAGACAGCAGGGGACAGAGGTGGTATAGGGCACCCAGCAGCAGTGATGCCTGGGGAAGGGTCCTTTCCCAAGAGAGAGACATTAAGGAGAGGATGTTAGGCTGATGGTGGGAAAAGCAAATTTTCCATACCTGGAGCAGCTTCGAGGGAGGAGAGAGACTGTTAGAATGGAAATAATGGAAATAATGAAGGCACCTTCTGGTCCTCTTTTAGGCTTCCTGACGAAAACCTATCTGCTACACTATGACTAGAGCTTGGAGCTTGGAGCTTGGAGGAGTCTCTTTTGCACCCAGAGGTTAGCACCCTGAAGCCTGAGGTGTTGAGAGCCAACCCACCTACCTGTAACAAAGAAGGTGACATGCTTATCACACACAACATAGGAGTTCTGCAAAGGTTTGAGTTCCTGAACTACACACTGGTAAGAGCCATTGTCCAGGATTTCTACAGGGGAGATCCACAGGGTGAAGTTCCTGGTGTCCATCTCTGTCCGGTTGTCATACCGCTCATTCCCGAAGATCTTCTTCCCCTTTGCATAAGCCAGCACTACCTCTGTGGTGCTCTTCTGCCAGTAGATTCGGTAATTGTGTAGGCTTTCCAAGCTGGGAATTTCATGACAACAAGGCAGGCCCACTTTTTCCCCCATTTTGCTTTTGATTACTTTCTTTTCCAGTGCATAGCCTGTAGATGGGGGGCAAACGAAAGTCAGTGAGACAGTGGTGTACAGTCTTGTGACAGGGTCTGCTGCACATTTTGTCTCTGTCTGCACCCACTAATGTACCTGAAGGGAAGCTTCCCTTGACATTGCCTTTCAAACGATGCTCCAGACCTACTTGGGATCCCAAGCTAGTAGGCACACAATGATTCTTTGTGGATTACCGAAGACAAAGGCAGAGTTACCTGCCTGAACAGAAATTTTGCTGGCCCCTTAAAAATAACACACCTCAGAGTAAAGAATTGCCATTATTCAAGGAAAGGGATAAAAACACACATCTTTCAAGTTCTATGATCTCTGCTTTCCCTTTGGAAAGCTCAGTGTCTGGGCACTCTGTGTGACCCTCTGGTGCATTCCCTGCATGCCAAATAAGGCCACACTTGAATATTAGTTTGGGTTTATTGTTTTGTTTTCTTTAATCAAAAATACATAAACCCCTAAATGTTTCAAGATGTGGACTTGGCAGTGCTAGGTCAGCAGTTGTACTCAATGGTATTAAAGGTCTTTTTGAATTTAAATGATTCAGTAATAAGAAGCAACTCTACAATGACAAGCAAAGGTTACAGCAACACTGTTCATCAGCCTCTGTGTGTTAGCAAATGAACAATTTTTCTCATCTAGTTAAAACAAATTTCTATTTGTGAAGGTCCATGGGCCTCCCTTGGTATTGGTATTACTTGCAAACCAGCCCAATTCCTGCTCAGCATCTCTGTTGGTGCCACAGCTGGTACACAGGCATGTAGCTACAATAGCAAGCTGAGACCCTTGCAGGGGAAAATTAGGCACAACTTGGACCAGATTATCAGTAATCCCCCCAGTTCTCACTATGACTTCTATGCACTCCACTCCCGTGGTCAGTCCTGCTTTCCCATGCTCCTTCGTCTCTCCCGTCAGGTAGGTCCTGACACACAGGAGTCTAGCAAGGAGCCCCTGCCATTGCTGGAAGAGTGACCCAGTACTGATGCACAGTCCTGTGCTGCACCAAGGCCAGGGCAGATGGTTGGGCTTTTGCCTAGGTCTGTGCAGCCTTCAGGATGATGCTTATCCCTGAGCTGCTTTATGTTTGCCCTGTTTGGCTCAGCCTCATTACCTAAGTATCTGCCAGCAGGTAGCGTAAGGTATCTCTTCCCCACCCTGCCTCCTCTCTTCCTCTCTGTCCTTACCAGGAGATAAGAAAGGGAGATAAAAAAAGGTAGAGAGAGAGTTTTAGTTGATTTACACAAAATATTTTACTCTTCTGATACGAAGGTATCAGATTACACCAATTTATAGAGAGAGAACAGAGGGAAAAGCTGAATCCATCTATGGTAGCAAAAGGGGGATACCAGCGTGTTGCACTCCACTGAGAGCAGAAAAACCAAAGAAATAGCTGACCTCAGGACAGAAAATATTCAAATTCATTTTTCTGCAGAACAGATCTCAGTCAACATGTCAGAGAGAGAAAGCAGGAAAGTCCTGACCAGGAAGAGTGTGGCTGATGGGGAGAGTGTGGGATCCGCCGTTCGTGTAGGTGAGACCCCATGTGCAAAGCCTCTGCCTGAAGCGTGAAATGAATGCTTGACAAAGCTGAGCCTAAGAACCACCACCCACTCCCAGCAAAGTCTGGCTGATGTTGTTTTACACATTATTGTCACAGCCAATGGCTGACAGCAGCTACCCTGTACACAGGCTCCCAGTGCACTGCTCAGTGTGTGACTAGGATGCTGTGATGTTCAAATTGCCACAAGCTTGCTGTCTGCCAGAGCTCGTTTGTTTAGCAGTGATGTGCTTCACAATCCTACAGCTGCCAGTGCTGCAGGGAGACAAGCAGATGCTTAGCCAGATCTTGGGACAGCACTGAGGGCTGCTTGTTGAAGTTAAGCCCAGACAGAGAGGCTGGGACATGAAACAAGCTTTCAGCCCCCTCCCTGCAGCACACCTACCCCTTCCCCGCTTGTCCTCTTTACATTAAATCTGTAGGAAACACACTGAGGCAGTCCCAGCAACACTATGGAATGTTTTAATATCAAACAAACAAATTAGAGTATGCAATTAAAGGAGCAACCCCTCATTTAACTGGTTTCCTTCCACTCGGCCACTTCCAAAGGTTTTCCAAAGGGAAAGATTCAAATACAGATTGCCCACACCCACACTACCTATACTTCCCCTTATAGTACACTGCAAACTGAGCAACTAGACTTGGGCAAACCAAGAGCCCACTCAGATCACTGACCTGTGTCAGCCAGTAACCAGTAGAGAATGGTTGAAATGCCAGTTCTTCCACACCACGGGGGATAGGAACTGCCATACCCTGCAAGCCTTGGGCAGCCAGGAGTTTAGGAGTCTCGACATCAGCAGTGTAGCCGATGGTGCTAGACCTGACCTCCAGGAAGAGTTCTTGCCCCTTCAGGAATGCACTTATATTTTTGGCTTCCATATCAGTGACAAAAAGACATATAGGGAAGATGTGGGGCCTCTCCAAAAGGAAAACGGAGACCTGATCACAAGGGATACGGAGAAGGCTGAGGTGCTCAGTGACTACTTTGCCTGAGTGTTTACCATAAAGGGCTCTACCTGCACTGCCCAGGCACCAGAAATCAAAGGTAGGGTGTGGGAAAAATAAGATCTGTCCATTACAACTGAAGATCAGGTTTGGGGCTATTTAAAGAACCTGAAGGTGCACAAGTCCATGGGGCCTGACGAGATCCACCCACGGGTCCTGAGGGAACTGGCAGATGAAGTTGTCAAACCACTGACCATCACATCAAAAAGTCATCACAAACTGGTGAAGTTACTGCTGACTGGAGAAGGGGAAACATAGTCCCCATCTTCAAAAAGGGAAAAAAGGAAGATCCCAGAAACTATATGCCAGTCTGTTTCGCCTCTTTCCTGGCAAGATCACAGAGCAGATCTTCCTGAAGGCCTTGCTAAGGTATACAGAAAATGAAGAAGTAGTGACTGGTGGTAACAAACATGGCTTCCCCAAGGGCAAATAATTCCTGATGAACTCTTTGAGAGTTAATACCTGGCCTTGTGTAAAGCATTTGACACTGCCCCACATGACATCCTGGTGACCAAACTGGAGAAATATAGACTTGTGGGATGGACCACTCACTGGATAAGGAGTTGGCTGGATGGTTGCACTCAAGAGAGCTGTGGTCAATGGCTCAATGTCCAAATGGAGACCAGTGACAAGTGGAATCCCTCAAGGGTTAGTACTAGGATCAGTGTTATTTAACATCTTTGTGAGTGATACAGACAGTGGGATTGAGTGCACCTCAGCAAGTTTGACACCAAGCTGTGTGGTCTGGCTGACACACATGAAGGAAGAGATGCCATCCAGGGGCACTTTGACAGGCTTGAGAGGTAGCCCCAAGCCAACCTCATGAAATTCAACAAAGCCAAATACAAGGTCCTACACCTCGGTTGGGGCAATCCCAAATCCAGGCTGGGCAAGGAATGGCTAAAGAGTAGTCTTGAGGAGAAGCGCTTGGGGGTGTCAGCTGCTGAAAAACTCAACATGAGCCAGCGATGTGCTCTTGCAGCCCAGAAAGCCAACTGTGTACTCAGCTGCATCAAAAGATGCAGCAGGATGAGGGCGGTGATTCTCCCCCTCTACTCTGTTCTTGTGAGACCCCAGCTAGGGTACTGCATCCAATTCTGGTGTTATCAGCACAAGAAGGACATCAGACTGCTGCAGTGGATCTAGAGGAGGGCCATGAAGATGATTAGAGGGTTGGAGCACCTTCCCTATGGGGACAGGCTGAGAGGGTTGAGCAGACCTTATAGCAGCCTTCCAGTACCTGAAGGGGGCCTACAAGAAAGCCAGGAAGGGACTTTTTACAAGGGCTTGTAATAATAGGGTGAGAGGGAATGGATTGAAGCTTGAGGAGGGTAGATTTAGATGGGATATTAGAAAGAAATTCTTTACAGTGAGGGCAGTGAGACATTGGAACAGGTTGCCAAGGAAGGTTGTGGATGCCCTCTCCCTGGAGGTCTTCATGGCAAGGTTAGATGAGGCCATGAGCAATCTGGTCAAGTAGAGGGTGCCTCTGTACATGGCAAGGGGAGGTGGAACTAGATAATCTTTAAGGTCCCTTCCAACCCAAACCATTCTATGAATCTATAAAATCTGTGAATCATCCTGTGATGAAAAGTTGCACAGTTTGATTACATGTTGTGTGAAAAAGCATTTCCTTCTGTTCACCTTAAAAGCAGCCCACTTTAAGGTGTGATTCTTGAAGTTCCTTTTCCTGCATGTCAGTCTTGTGTGTGTGTGTTTTCTCCCTCGACCACATCTTTATTTGTCACAGTTCAGCTCTTAGTGTTGCTGAAGAAACTCACAAAAGCAGCCAGCCAAACTTGGGGACTGTGGAGCCTGATATGGATAATTTTCTATTTTCTTTTGCAGCAATAGGGGAAGAGTAGGCGTACAGTAAATGTCAGGGTGACATCGCATCATGAGTTGTATGAAGTTGTCTGTATCTTGCCCCTAAGGATCTCCTTCGCAACCAAAAGGAGAACAAAAACCTTCTAGGCAGTACATGTGCAGGAGCTGGAAACTCCTGCTGATGTCACATCTACCCTTAAAAGGCTCTGCAGCTTTGAAACTGCAACCTGAATGCTACAAGCCTGAAGGAACCAAAGTCCACAAAGAGTCATTCAGCCCCACAAAAGTCCCCTTTCAGTTTAAAGGTGAACTGCAAAGCAAAAATGAAAATTCAGTTTTGTCCCATTTTTGTGCTGAATGCTCTCTGTAACCAGGCAATGGTGGATGTATCCACTGCAGAAATTATTTTTAATGACATTTCTAGGAAAAAAAAATCCTTCCTCTTCCCACCCCTCCCTGGAGCCCACCTGCACTCTTGCTGTGCACTCATGTCACTCCATCACTGGAAGCCTGCAGTGTGTGGCAATGCTGAACCCATGAAACGGTTGACTTTCTGTCTCCCTGGGCAGAAAAACACACTTCATTCAAACCTATGAGCAGGGTTAATTAGAACAGAAAGGTGAGTGTAGAGGAAACCTGTCCTTTCCTGTTTGTTCTGAGTCACCAGGCAGGACACCTCTTGAGCCTGTATCCCTATTTCCTCCACTCCTTGCCCAAGCCATGTTTCAGAAGTTCCCCAGCCACAACGAGCTTGCATATTCTTGACCACACATATGGCCAGGTGATACAAGAGAGCAGGTTGCCTCTGGGACAGAAGTCCTGCAGAGACATTTGACTGTAAAAAGCAGTAAAAGACCATGGGATGCCCTAGAGAAGCAGTGTTACACTGTTGGAAACCTACAGATAATTCCTGGTGAATATAAGCCATTCATTCACTTTCCCCTCTGTTCTTCATTCCTCTGCCGTTCTGGACTGCGTTGCCCTTTTTTGGTCTTACCTCATGTTACCTTGCCTTGCACACAACTCACAAAGCAGTGCACATGAAGGGAAAGGTCTTTCTGGTTGGACCTGGATTCCTTTGCCCCTGTGTAAGCAGCAGGTAAGAGAGTGGGTCTATGCATTTTTTTTTGACCAGCAGCCATGCAAAAATCTCTGAAGTGAATTGTTGGTGGCCTTCCAAAACCAGGAGGGCTGAAACAGCCTGGTGTTGCTGTTCTCCCACGAGGTTCCCTGCTTATCTTTGCAACAACGGCTGTGTTCTTTTACAATGAAACTATTGGCATCACTGACTTTGCCAAGGACCCTGCACCTGGGACTCCTGCTCTGATGGAGCACTGACACCTATCTCATTCTCCAGCTATGTGTTGCTGGAGAAAGTGACTTGGGGCATCTCTGGGAGGAAGTGCACATCATGGTGTGCTGAGGGAACTTCTAGCAACTGGGTCTGGCCCAGCTGAGGAAAACACATCTTGTGAAGCTGCAGCTTTCTCCTGGTGGCCATCTCTTGGGGTCAGTTTAGGAATCATATCCAACAGCCCTCTGCTAATTCTGCATCTCACATCCCTCGTTTTCTGTGAAGAGCACATTCACCTCAAACTTGCAAGGTTTATCCTTTGAAGAAACACAATATTTTATGGGGATTTCTGAGCAAGACAGAAAATCAGCTGAAAACTGAGAAATGTTGAAAAGCTGAGTTGTTAAAGACTGGATACTTCCTTTTGGTCTTTTCTTTACCCCAGACAAGTTTACCAGTGAGGAATTAAATTCTCCCAAAGCTTTCCATGGAGTTAAATTTCACATTCACTTAAAACTTCCTGTGCTACACTGCAATACGCATCTGTACAGAGCTGGAAATGCTCTGTGTTGTGACACGCTCCTGCGAATACACTGATCACAGAAAGATCCCATGAGATGCCCAGGTAACTTGTGTGTGGAGATATTGTTTCAGCAGAGCATTAAAACACTGCCGCCTTCTGTGTTTCACTGAAATGATCCTGTACAACCAGAAAGATGGGATAAATAGAGGAAAGTGAGTGCTG
The DNA here is from genome assembly GCF_027791375.1 of Indicator indicator. Lineage (NCBI taxonomy): Eukaryota > Metazoa > Chordata > Aves > Piciformes > Indicatoridae > Indicator > Indicator indicator. The sequence continues at coordinate 98,464,995 of NC_072010.1, read as the reverse complement.
CCAGGCCCTGCTTATTAACCCATGCATGAGTGCCTGGCAAGCTTTCTAGGCTCCTTCTACTCAGACTCCACTCCAGCAAGTAGAGGCACACAAAGAGAGGTCTCAGCAAACAAAGAAAGGAGGAGCAGAGCAGCCCTTTCCTCTTGCACAACCTCAAGCCCAACCTTCTGGTCATGAACCACAGGCCTGCTGCTGCTCTGGGCTGCTCTGGCAAAGTGAAGCAGCTGCAAACACAGATTGTTTCCCCTGTGCCATGCTGACCTCTTGGGAGGTTCCCTTACTCTTCCTGATGTGGTGAGGGAGCGGAGCAGAAGAAAAGGCATCCTGAAGAGAAACAGAGACACACTTCATGTGGCTGCAGTTCCACTCAGTCTCACTTCCCTGTACCCGCTCATGCTTCCTAAGCATGGCTGCAGCAGTTAAGTGATGGCATTAATCCTAGTTTATGATGATGCCATGGCAGATCTGAAGTAGGGAAAGGTTTGAAGTGGTTGTTCTAAAAGCTGAACTCTGTTTGCTTATGTGCTGTAACTTTGGGATGCCCTTCTTGGAGCAGTGTAGCAAGGGCAAGGCACCCCTTACAAGGCTTTATGCATTTCCCGTCTTCACATTCCTCCCTCACAAAACAGTAATTTTGCTTTGCCTGTCTCTGTACTGCTTGATTTGGCAATGACTGTAATATCCTCATGGCATTTGGGTTCTTGACTCCTTCAGCAGCCTTTATTCCATTTTAATGATATTTTGTTTCATGTGCAAAGCCTTTGGTGAAGAAATCCTTGAAGTCGTGATGCAGCTAAAAAAACAGAGCACACCTGCTTTCATCGATAGACAGAAAGACAGGCCATACTTAGGTGCACAGTAAACCCATTTTTTTCCAGCAGCATGTAACTCAAGGCCCTGCTGATGACTAATGAAGTTAGCTCTCTAATGAAGTTGTCTCCTTGAGTATACTTTGATAAGCAGTCATGTACTGTAGGTAACACTCATTTTAGAGGGGTTCACAGGGTGTTCTGAACATGTGCTAGAGTCCAGTGTGGGCCCAGTTTCTTAGTTAAGCAATACTCCTGCTGAAGGCCTCCCCTGACTTTGGTTTCCTTTGCAGGTTTCAGACTGAAGGCTCTGCTTCCTCCAGACTCAATCACTGCTCACCTGAAAGCAGATTTCACACTTCTTATTGCCTTTTTGCCACAATAAACCATCAAGGCAACCCAGTCAGACAAGGAACGAAAGGAAGCACCACTACTGAGTCACAAGTCTGTCAAAAACCTGGCTTCAAAGGGAAGGAAACTGTTAATCATGAAAAAAAAATCCATGATCTGTAATTAGCAATTGAGAAGACAAAATGAGAAATACTTTGGCTTGCTCAGTGCTGGGGCAGCTCTGGCCAGTATACCTCCCTGTTGTTCCAGCTGAGGTTTCAGTAATTGAGATAAAGATCTACTGGTTTCTGAGTCACCACTGCCTGGGATGGGACAAGGCCACTGCCTGGGTATCTCCAGACTATTTATAACATGAGGAAGATTCCAGCTATTCCAAGTCAGCTGGCAAATTTCTGATCTTGGTACTAGCCAGGAAGTCAGATCCAAGTGAGGAGCTGGAGATGAGACATCAATGGATGCTGGGGTGGGATGGCGACTATATGGGACTGTATCATGTCTTAAGATTTTCCCCTTCGCTGCAGAGTTCTCCACACAGGTGTCATTCAGGAAGGAGAGGAATGGAGTCCTGCTTATTTCCCATGCTGATGCAGGCAGGGATATTATCAGTGGGGACAGAAGGACATCTTTGACTTGGAAAAAGGAGAGAAGGGAAGAGTCTTTCTGAACCTTCTCCTGTTCTCCATTACCAGAGTGTAGAGTGGGTGACTCCACTAAAATTAAAAGGAGCAAGGGGAACACTAAATGTGGATATCCTCAGAGGATTTGTGTATTTTAGTTCCTTTTGAGATCAATTTCCTGCCTGGATTTCTGGCTCAGCACTCTTATGCTTTCCCAGTTTGGGGGCAGACACTAGATGTGGTAGTTGTATAAGAGAGGCCTTTGGGGAAGATTTGTCACACGCAAAGCTAAAAATAAATTTGTTAATTTTTTTCCCCTGCAGACTCTGTCCCTTGCTGACTGGATCACTTTGTACTTCCTCCCAGCTGAAGATGTTCTCAGATAATTTTCCTAATTCCTCCAGTACCACTGCCATGCATATACTGCTGTCCTTGGCAGCACAGCTTTTGAAGTTGAGGTCCTCCCTGCTGCTTAAGGCCACAGTTTTCTTCAGTGCTTGCTAAATCTCACTGCTTTGCATGCTCCCCAAGTAGCCAGCCCATTCCTGAAACTAACAGAAGGTAAAAGTGCCCAGCAACCAGGAAAATCAAACACAATACCTCTCATATAAGCCCACTCAAAATAAGAAAAATTACAATATTTAATTGTTGTTTTCCTTCTAAAGTACTTGCCTACAGCAATGGCAATACCCACCAGTGCAGCTTACAGTGCCACAGGCCTGCCAGGCAGTATCTTGCTATAAAAACCTGGTCCCTGAACAGGCACTAACTCATGAACACCCTGCAGATGACAACCTTGACAATAACCCTGCAGCTAGAGAAGAGATTAAACAGCCCCATTAAGAGTGCTGCATGGTGAATGGTAACTAGCTGAAGGATGACTAATGGAACAAGACCAAAGCAGTCCAGAGGTGTCTGAAAGCTACAATAGCTGCAGAGGGAGTGAAATGAGAAACTTGGACAGGAGCTGCTGGAGCATCACAGGACAGGACAATGCAGGGAAGAGGCTCTCTCAGCTGTCAGGAAGCAGTGTTTGATGGTGAGGTCTGTTCAAACTGAAGCACTACCCTCAGCATAGGAATGAAATCCTTGCTTGGCAGGCGTTTAGATCTGCATTGAAGGGTACCTGTAATGGTGAGAGCAGTGGTGCACAGAGGCACTTGCCTCAGTGGTTCTTTCTAACAACTTTTTATATCACATGGTAAACATTCTGGGCTCACCAAAAAGTGAACATCTTTTGAGCACAGCATAGCTAGAGATGCCACCATTAGCCAGTAGTCAGCACTTTTATTTTCAGTCAAGGAGTCCCCCGGGACCAATGATACTTTAAAGGCATAACAGTGAAAAAGCAGAAGCAAAGCCTGTGGCACGTCCATGTTGGGAAAGATGTACATATTCTCATCTGACCTCCTGAGACTCCCCATGGTGGTGTCCCTCCAAGGAGACAGAACAGCTATGATTAAACATAAAGTTTTAACCTGTTTATAAACAAAACTGGCCTCCTTTCATCAAGCAAACAGAATTCACTGCATTCAGCACATTTATTTTGCCACCTCATGGAAAACACCACATCTACATGTGCACAGTGCTTGTAGTGGGAAACAAGTTTAAAAGGAAGGAGGTTTCTCTGAATGTGGAAATTCTCCTCCAGCCTGGCATAACCTCAGGGTGCAGCCAGATGGGAAACTGGCACTGAACTCATGCCTTCCCCACATAAGCAGAGGGAACGTGGCTCCCCTTTTACTTCCAATACCATATGCTCCCACTGTTTTGCTTGCAGGGCTCTCCAGATGCAGGTTCAGTATACCAGGCTGGCATAAAACAAGGGGAAAAAGGAAACTTTCTACTAAGCTGGAAGGTGAATTAGATCATCCAAGGACCAGACACATATCAGAACCAGTGTACAGGAGAGGAGGATCACATAGCTAGAAGCAGAGAAGAGAGGAGCAGAACCACACCTTATGGGGGCAGTGACTTGTTCAGGCATCTCAGCTGTGCAGCCGATCTGCTTCCCCTTCCATGGTACACAGTATTGAGTGTAAGAGCAAGCTGGCACTAAGGAGAGCAGGCTGACTGCTGCAGAAAACTAACTTATCACAATCATGGCAGGGGAATAACTCCCTCAGTGACAGCCTTCATTTATGTCAGATTAATTATGCCCATTAACCCACCCTTGTAACTCAGAACTGAGGCAGCAATGAACAGGAAAGGTGTGAGGGTGCGTGGTGGTAACTTCGGCTGGTAAATTACCTGGTCTGTAAAATCTTCGTCCCCAAACTTTGCAAGTTTAAATGCAGGAATGCCTGACATTCACATTGCAGAAAGATTACAAATATCTCAGTATTCAAAAAAATGCAAAACAGACATTACCTTAGACTAATGTGACCTCTCCAAAGTTATCTGGACTCCTTCTGATCTAACTGGAATCAGGCAACAATGTGAGTGAAAGGATTGTTTGACCTGTCCCTTTACAAACCCAGTGTGCAGGCATACAGCTGTTATTTTGACTGTGTAACAATGTAGCTTGTCTACCTTTAATTCTCTGTGGTTTTTTATCCTAAAGAATATTTTCATTTTAAAAATACACAACAGAAGAAGCAAAAGAACATCTCTAACCAAAAGCTGGAGCCTTTAGTTGGGTTTCTATTTCTCCATAGAAGACATTACAGTGGGTTTCACTTTGGATACACAGACAGAAAAATGAGTTCCGTAGTTCTGTCGTTCTTGTTTTCACACCACTGACATCTCTTTTCTGCATGTCTGGAACAGGAGGAGACAGAAACTCATCCGAAAAAAAAGAAATCAAAAACCCAGCTGAAGGCAGCAAGAGCAATAAGATGGAAACTCAATTTGCATCCAGTGATCAAGTGGGCAAATCCGATATGTAAAGAAAAATTTCTGCTATGTCTGCCACGAAATCTGCCCTATGCATGACCCATACCGTAGCTGGCACAGAAACTAGATGCCAAGCACCTAAAGCTCGTTGACACTTCAGTATTTGGGGGTGGAATCTTTTCTCTTTCTCCCTCTTTGTCCCTTTCTGAAATCCAGCTCCACTCCAAACTCTTCATTGGCAGTAATATGCTAGAGGGGATTCCCGGAGCGAGTTACTTGTGACCAAACGCTCATTTGCGATGGGGAGGGAAGTGGATATTGCCCCCTCTCTGAACTCTCCAATATCTCAGAAAAGCTGTAGGGATTTTCCTCCAAACTTCCCAAAAAATTTCACCACTAGGAAAGAAACCAAGAACTACATGGTCCCCTAGCATAAGAAAAGGGTCAGGGAGGCTTAAAAGGAATACTCCTTGCACACAAAGCTGGGCTCTGCAATCCTACAATCAGTGCCTATGCCACATAGGCACACAGGGCAGGGAAAGGTCATACTGAGTGACTTCATACAATCACAGAATGGCTGCGGCTGGAAAAGACCTTTAAGATCATCAGCTTCACCAGGGCCTAGTGGTAGACCATATCCTTGAGCACCATATCTAGATGGCTTTTACGTACATTCAGGGATGGGGAATCGACCACTTCCCTGGGCAGCCTGTTCCAGTCTTTGAGAACCTTTCAGCAGACAAGTTTTTCCTAATGTATAACTTAAACCTCAGTAACATTTCCCTTTTCCTTTCAGTTGTGTTTTGAGAGAAGAAATGGACACCCACATCTCTATAACCTCCTTTCAGGCAGATGTAGAGAGTGATAAACTCAGCCTCCTTCGGACTAAACAACCCCAGATCCCTCAGCCACTCCTCATAAGACTTATTCTCAAGATCCTTGACCACTTCTAGCAACATTTTCCTAGTGTAACACACTGCGACTGAGAACACACTGCAATTTGTAGGTAGGTGTGAAGGTGCAAAGGCAGGAGAAAAACAAGTCCATGGGGGTTCCACCTCAGGTGAACCCCAAAGCACCAAAGTTTAATTCAAGAGGAAACAAATGTATCTATATAGCTTGGGCATACACAATTTCCTATGAAATACAACCTTCAAATCATCCTTTTAAATTAAGGCCCCAAATGCTGCCTTCCGCTATGACAACGTAAAAACTCAGCTTGGCATTCTCTGTATTACTACTTACACAGGGTATATGGAGCACACCTTCTTTCATACTAGTATGCTACCTGACATTTTGGAGTGCTACAGCATGGAGGTGTGCAAGCACCAGGACACTTAGGCTAAACCCAAGCACACAAGATGTAGCCACAGACTCCAGGTTCTGGCTTTAACTGTGACTCGATGTGGTTACAAAGAGTCCTGTGTGGTGTCAGCTCTGCAAATGCTGGCCTTGGCGATTCACTTAACAACGTGTGGGAGGTCACTGGCAGGGCAGTGGCAGGTTTTCAGGGCTTCATTTTGCCATGACGAGGTCAGAAGTCAGTCCTTGTGGTCCCTGTGGGCCACCTAGGGAAGACATACCCTACAAGTCCTAGTAAAAGCTTTTAAAATCACTTGTTTGTGGGTACTGTACCATGTATTCCCAAGGTTCACTAATGTAGGGATACCTCTTTTTTGAGAGAAAGATGGCAGAGTGTGCACTTGTGCATACAGAGGCAGAAAGGAAGTGCATTGGCTGTGCTGTTGTTACAAGTCTGCCAAACAACCTGCTCCTGGGGGCACCAGGACTCATTGTGTGGGAAGCATCAACCAATTATACCACAAAAGCTGATACAATGCTTTTAAAATAGCTTTCCCTACCTCCACCCCTCAACTCTGCCTATTACAGAATTAAATCTCAGATTTTTTTAATTGATAGATTTGCTGAAGTATGTCTTCTCAGCAACACAATGTCCAAATCTTGCTGGCCTATGGATTCATGCCCTGTGTTTGCCAGCCCAGGCACCTCCCCACATCTCTTCCCACACTTTGGGAGCCCATTCCCAAGCCCTCGGTGTCATCATGCTCCTTATAGTCCCCCTTGCAGCTTCCTCCTGCCCCCTGGCAGTTGGCTGGGCATGTGGAGGGACAGCACATGCTCCAGCTGTTTGGGTGCTGCTTGTGAATACCCAGCAGCTTCCACATACTGGACAAGGACACTGCATCTCTGCCAGCCCTGCCTTCCTATCAAATTTGGTTGAAACTGGGCAGGTGACTTGAAAGTTACAAGAAGAGCCCTAGACACACGATGGAGAGATGGAAGTAAAAATAAATTATCATTCCTTTAGTAAACAGTATTGAAAAAAAGCCAAATTACAGGAACACCTATCCTTCCATTATCAAACTCCTATTTCTAGTACTGGATATCAGCACACATCGCGCTGCATATCCAACTATTGCCCATATCTGGCAATGGAATCAACATCCTTTTTAGAGAAATTACAGGACTGGCAAATTACATATGATCATAATTACACTAACAACATACCACAAGCTCTTAAAGTACAGAAAGAGAAATGATTGACCAATGCAACATGCCCATGCTTGACACGTGCTTTGCAAGCACAGAAGTGGGGGAAGAGAGGAGAGCAGAAATCTCACGAGCAGTATTTGAGGTGGTTACTTTCTTTACAAGTGAGCTCTGTGAATCAATCCCTGTTAAATACTTGGGAGTCTTGTTTTTACATTCTGAGACTGAAATTCAAAATGAAACTCAGCATCAAATATCTCCCAGTTTCACAATATCAGCACGAAACACTCCTCATTTTTTATCACTTGATTTTTAACCAAAGCCTAATTTCGGCCCAGGTTTGCTCTAGAGTATTGTTAGCTGCAATGAAACACTAAAATTGCCAATAAGCACAGCCTATTTTTCATCCACAAACCCTCAACCCAGTGAGGGCTAACATTTTATAAAGCTGAGAAGATTCATCCCAAGCCTCTTGAGGTCAGGAGGGATTGCAGACTTCAGTGAGTTTTGTGGCAGGTCCTTAGAGGAGGACACAGTCCCTGCAGTCCTCTGATGGGGGCTTGTTGAAGACAGCACTTGCTGTAGGCAGCTGGGAGCCCTCTGACCTGCTGCTCTGCCCTGTCTTCCCCACTACACAGTCACTTTTAGCCACCAAAAAAATTGCATAAACTGCCCCGTAGCCAATGCTGAAGCGTGAGGGTCTGTACCGTACACTCCTAGGAGGTGTCAGCTGCCCCTCAAACACTCTCCTTTCTCTTACCCCAGCTGAGATGAGCGACTACCTTGCTCCTCTGGCTCCTCAGCACTCATCACCATGGTGAGAAGAGCCAGCCACCCTAAAGCCTGCCCCAGCGGCAGCCCTGGCAGAAAACAGCAGGATGAGTGCCCTGGGGGCTCTGTCCCCTGCCAACCAGCATACGCACGCTACTGCTTGCTGAGGCCCAGCACGACCCCTCCCGCACTTCCACAGCAGCCACTCTTGCTTACCTAAACTAAGGTAGAGGAGCACGAAGAGCCCGAGCCCCAGCCACCGCCTCATGGCCAGCACCGGCAGGGAGGCAGGCAGGTGCACCATCTTCCCGCAGCTCCTGGGCTGGGAGGAGAGTGGGACACGGTTAGAGGAGCGGTGCCTGAGGAGCCACAGCATCTGCCGCTGAGCCTCTCTCTTTCCTGCCTGCTGCTGCCCCCAAAAGCCACAAGCACAAGCCCAACACACCCTGCTTCCCTCCCCAGTGCCTCGGAGTACCTGTGGCTTCCCTGGGCAAGCGGTCCTGAGGCCACCCCCTGAGGCAGGGAGGAGGCCACCAAGACACTCAGTCCTTGCTGGGGGCGGCGGGGAACAGGCAGCGGAGGAGCGCTCAGCCTCATAAGTCACCTCCTGCCCGCCCACGGCTTCCTTGTGGGGCGTGCCTAAGGCTGCTGGCTGCCCGACACCCCCACTGCATGGGGAAGGGCATGAGTGCCACCTTTGTCCTTCCATACTGGTTTGGATGCCCCTCCAGCAAGGAGGCAGGAGGGCTTCGTACTTTGGAGACAGGAAAGGGTCCAGACCGTGACCAGCAGGTATTGCGTGTGTCTGGCAGTGTCTGCACTGGTGGGGCATCTCAGGTTGGAGTTTAAAAGCAGTTGATTCAATATCCTTGACACCACTTTGGTAACAATCTTATAAAACAATATTTGAGATAAAAAAAAAAAACAAACAGACCAATATTTCAGGCCCAGCTGGATGAACTTCATCACGTTCAGTTACATGTAGAAAATTTAAGACAGACTGCTTAAGCTTCACATGTTGGTCATCACGGCTGAACACCTGGACAGGGAGAAGCTGCTGGATGTGCCATCAGGACCAAATGGCTCTGGAGAGCACCCATGGGCCCTGGCAGGAGAGGTGGAGGAACCAGGACCAGGTCCCTCCTCCTCCTCCAGCAGGCACGCACTTCTCTCCCAAGGCACGCACTGCCAGCCCCTTCCTTCTGCTCCGAGATAGAGCAGGGAAAAGATGTGAGCCATCCTTCCCCCTAAAGCTTGGAAGGGCAGAGCCCTCAAGAACCAAGCAGCCAAGTGAAACCAGTCTGAAACAACTCCTAAGAAGTAAAGCAAAGCACTTAATAAATAGGAGCCCGAGGGGGTAAATACATAGTAAGTCATGTAGATTTGTACAGGTATTGCACACCCTCCTGCAAAAACAAACCCCTGTAGAGTGTAAGGAGTTATATTAACTGTAATAATCACAATGAGAGGCTTAGACACCAAGGAAAACTTGGTTTTCTTCAAGGAAAAGGAAAACAGAAAATGCAAATGCAAACCAAGATTAAAACCATTTGTTCAAATGCACATTTCTGGCTAACTATTTAAATTACTTTTATTTAAAGAAAATGCTCCTTCTTACCAGTAATGATTTGCCACTCTTTTGCTTGAGATTTTTGTCAGCTTAGCTTTCTTGAATTAGATTGATTAGATGGACTGGTGCTAAAGTGATTTGGACTTACTGGATCATAAAAAATGTATCATTATAGAGTTAATTGGCAACTGTGTTACTGCTGTACAGTTTATCAGAGAATCATAGAACTGTTTTTATTGGAAGGGATCTTTAGGATTATCAAGCCTAGCTGTAAACAGCACTTCCAAGTCACCATTAAACCATATCCTTCAGCACCATGCCTCCAACTTTTTAAAATACCTCCAGGGATGGTGACTCCATTACATCCCTGGGCAGCCTGTTCCAGGGCTTTTGGTGAAGAAAATTTTCCTTATGTTCAGCCTAAATCTCCCCTCATGCAACCTGAGGCTGTAAGGATTTCCTCTTGTCCTATCACTCGTTACCTGGGAGAAGAGTCCAACCCCCACCTTGTTAAAACCTCCTTTCAGGTAGTTGTAGAGAGCGAGCCTCCCTTTTCCAAGCTAAACAAATACATTTCCCTCAAACAGTTCTCGTAAGACTTCTGCTCTAGATCCTTCCCCAGCTTTGTTGCTGATCTCTGGGCACACTCCAGGACCTCAATGTATTTCTTGTAGTCTGAACACAGAACTCAAAGTGTGGCTTCACCAGTGCTGAGTTCAGAGAGACAATCACTTCCCTAGTCCTGCTGAGCACACTATTTCTAACCATGCCACTTCCATTTAAAATTCAAGTTAGTTAGTTTGTTTGTTTGTTTGTTTGAAATAGTTCTTCCATTAGCATATTACAACTAGAATGAAACTCCAGTCTGTTATATTCACACCTGCAATGCTTCCTCAATGTTTAATCCTGCTCTTAGCCAAGCAGTCCCAGGGAAAGTGATTGAGCTCATCAGCTGCCAGTCTGTAGCGAGGAGGCATCGTGACCCCTTCTTAGCAACAGAGGAGCCCAGAGCAGCTGATCACTTCATTAATGCTGCCTAGATTTTAGATAGACAGCTGAACTCATGGATGCTATTCTCGGTCAGAGCTCCTTCCCTTTTTCTAGGTATCGTGGTCCTTGGTATCTTCTCCTTCAGAAAGTTCCCTGACTACAAAAGAGACTGCAATAACAGAGAGTGTGTATCAGTCAAGGGCTTTGTTCTGCATTGATCAGAGGCAGATGTCATAATTTTTCCACTACTTAAAGCTTCCCTAAGCACATACCCTTGATCCTTGGTAGCCGTCTCTTCAAGTGAAGAGGTATTGTGCATCTTTAGTCTGCTAACAAAGTTGAAGGTCTCATAGATATTGAGCTCACAGATCAGAAGAGGCTTCTTGCTATGAATGAGTGCTGTAGCAAGCAACGTAAGCCCACTAGTTCACAGCAAAATCCCCACAGCAATAAGCTCTGCTCTCATGCACACTTTAACAGGCCCTCCGTGTTTCCCCTATGTGTGCTCCAGAAACAGGTTTAAATGGGTGGAAGAAGCATTGCAGCCTGAAAAAGGAAGCTTGGATTTAATAAGAAAGGGCTTTTAAATTCTGATAAAAACAGGTACTGTGGAAAGAGGAAGATGTGAGAGTATCACAGACGACACATTTTTCCTTTGCTTTCACACACAACCATTAGGAAAAAAGCAGGAAAGACAAGTGAAAATTTGCAGTGTGTGCTGTGCAGAGGAAATTATTTTTCCTAATCAGCACTTGCGGTAAAAATCCTTTGCACTCAAATGGAAGGCTGCTCAAATATATCACTGTTGTGTTTTTCCTGTAGACCCACTGACATCACAAACTGTTTTCAAATGACAGGGGTGCTGCTGCAGAAACACAGTGAGGGCAGAAGTGGATAAATACTGAAAACCAATACAGCACACCTACTCTCCAGTGAAGATTCATAACCACATTTCCCACATTTCCTCCTGGGGAACTGGGATCCCTTTTGTTGTTTTTAATGTGAGAAGACATTCTCATCTATATTAACCTGAAACCAAAGCATATCTGGATGCTTTTAATACAAGAACATCTGGTTGACTGGGAAGCATCCAAGACGGCTTCCAGAGATCTACATCACCAAAAAGAGTTGTGCAAGTGCCCTAAAAACATGTCAGATAAATTATTCCATTGCAAAGCAGAGTAACATTTTTAGAAAGTATTTTTCACAGAATCATGGAGTCATTTAGGCTGGAAAAGACCTTTAAGATCATTGAGCCCAACTTTTAACCTAGCACTGCCAAGTCCACCATTAAATCATTTCCCTAAGCACCACACCTACACGTTTTTTAAATACCTTCAGGGATGGTGACTCCTCCACTCCCCTGCACAGCTTGTTCCAATGTTTAACAACCCTCTCGGTGAAAAAAATTTCCTTCTATGCACTTTAAACATCCCTTGGCGCAAATTGAGGCCATTTGCTCTTGTCCTGTCAGCATCTGATGGCTTCAATACCAGCATGTGTATGGATAATGTAGTGAATTTAGCTGATAACACTCCTCTGTTCATCAGTGGATGTAAATGACACATTTTTTCTCTTCCTGTAAGAGAAGTGCAGAAAACAGCCTTATCAAAGAGGTCCCAGCATCCTGAAATCTTAAGTCATTCTCCTACACTATGTCAGTAACAAAATAAAAAAATACGTTTTTTGGGAAAGAGGGCACAGAAATTCACTTTCATCAAGGAAAATAAAAGTAACAGCATTTCCACATCTCAAGAGATTTCTTGTTCTCCTTTTTCCCCCTAGCCATCCCCAACTGTGAAACTGTAAAGCCAGCAAAATTTGCAGTGCTTCATCCCAGCACAGATTAGAGCTCAGGTTTGGTCTTGCTTACAAAAAAGCTTTTAATTTCATCTGTTTCATTTGTGCAACATATTTTTAGCATGGCAGGACAGATGGCACTGACCACTTAAAGCATGGGAGGAAGCCTGCACCTCTAGTGTCCTAGACTGTTCACTGAGGGGTCTCAAAAGCAATTTCCTCCAAAGATGATGCTAGCTGGTTGCCCATTTCAAGGGGTTTGGCATTTGGTGTGCACTGGTGCTCAGGTCAACTGAAGGAGGAAACCTCAGGCTTTGACCTCATGCTGGGCTCAGTCATTTCCCTGTATTCAGCAAAGATCATTCATATTGGTGTCATACATATCGTGGTTGTTCATTCTGGAGAAGAGGGGGCCGAGGGGAGACCTTGTTGCTCTCTATAACTTCCTGAAGGGAGGTTGGAACGAGGAGGGAGCCAGCCTCTTCTCCTTGGTGTCAAGCAACAGGACTAGAAGAAATGGTTTCAAGCTGTAACAGGGGAGGTTCAGGCTGGATGGTAGGAAATACTTCTTCACAGAGAGGGTTATCAAAGATTGGAATGGTCTGACGAAGGCAGTGGTGAAGTCCCCCTCCCTGAAGGTGTTTAAGTAGTGTGTGGACATGGCACTTAGAGACATGGTTTAGTGTTGACTGTTCAGTGCTGGGTCGACGATTGGACTGGAAGATCTTTGAGGTCTCTTCCAACTGGATGTATTCTGTGGTTCTGTGATATTTTCTAGGGACCCCTCTGATGGCATCATCCCTTAGGTACTGTCCTCCTCCACCACCCTAGGCCCAAGGAGGTCCTCAGTGGATCTGTGGAAGCCACTTTAATGCTGGGAGATGGGCTCAGACCCAGTGTTTGCCCCTCTACAATGCTCTGGGCATGGTGCACTGTTGGTCTGCAGCCTATCCAGCAGTCCTCTGACCATCAAGAGTGGTTTGTATGTTGTAGCAGGCCTTTCAGAGGGCTAAGATCTTTGCACTCAGATAACATCCAACTTAGCAGACAGACTCTGTTTCACATCATCACTCAGCTGGACAAATCCACAGATTCCTTATCTCAGTAACCTGAAGGGCTAAACACTGCCCTCACAAAACCAAAGCAAAGCATCACTGCTATCAAAGTGTGTTGGGGACAGGACAAGTAGCACAAGTAGAAGAACAAGACCAAAGTTCAGCAACTCCTAGGGCAGGCAGCACTATGTGATGCTAGACTAGTGATGCAGACAGGTAATGTGCTCTGGTGTGATGACATGGTGCATTAGAAAGCACAGGTACTGTCTGCTGTACCATGGTAAGTCAGCAAAGACAAATAAAGTTTAAGAAAAAAAATCTTAAAACAAAAACAGGGAAATGTAGGAAATTAAATCAAGTAGGGGAAATGCAAAATGCACCCACATTGTTTGGCAGGTGTAACTTTGTCCTGATCACTGCATGGATATTTGATTTTTCTGCTCAAAACACCAGGAATTCTCACCAAAACCAAAATTGCCTTAATAATCTGGGATTAACATTCTTCAAATACACTCACAGCAAAGTGCGGCATGACACCTGCTGTACTTTGCTGTTGTGAGGCATCACAACATTTGGGCAAACTGAACACCCACAAGTCCACGGGCCTGGATGGGACGCACCCACAAGTGCTGAGGGAGCTGGCTGATATTGTTGCTTCTCCAGTCTCCATGATTTTTGAAAGATCATGGAGAATGTGAGAGGTGCCTTAAGACTGGAGAAAAGACAGTGTCACCCCAGGCTTCGCAAAGGTCAAGAAAGAGGACCCAGGAAACTACAGACCAGTCAACCTCATCTCCATCCCTGGGAAGGTGATGGAGCACCTCATTCTGGAGGTGCATCTCTAAGCACTTGGAAGAAAAGAAAGTTCTAAGTAGTCAGCATGGATTCACCAAGGGGAAATCATGCTTGACTAATCTGAAAGCCTTCTATGATGGGGTGACCAGCTGTGCAGATGAAGGAAGAGCAGTGGATGTTGTGTACCTTGACTTCAGCAAGGCTTTTGACACCATCTCCCATAATATCCTCATAGCTAAGCTTAGGAAGTACGGGTTAGATGCGTGGACTGTGAGAGGAATTGAGAACTGGCTAAACAAGAGAGCTCAGAGGGCTGTGATCTGTGGCACAGAGTCCAGCTGGAGGCCTGTAGCTAGTGGAGGTCCCCAGGGTTCAATATTGGGTTCAATCTTGTTCAAAATATTCATTAATGACCTGGATGAGGGGACAGAATATACCCTCAGCAAGTTTGCTGGTAAAATGAAACAGAGAGGAGTGGCTGACATGCCAGAAGGCTGTGCAGCCATTCAGTGAGACCTGGAAAGACTGAAGAGCTGGGCACAGAGGTACCTCATGAAATTCAACAAGGATAAGCATAGAGTCCTACACCTGGGCAAGAATAACCCCATGCACCAGCACAGGTTAGAGGCTGACCTGCTGGAAAACAGCTTCCCAGAGAAGGACCTTGGAGTCCTGGTGGATGGTAAGCTGACCATGAAAGAGAATTGTGCCCTGGAGGCCAAGAGGACCAGTGGTATCCTGAGGTGCATTAAAAAGAGCATGACCAGTAGGTTGAGGAAAGTTCTCCTGCCCAGAGTAGACTCTGCCCTAGGGGGGCCTCATCTGGGGCCTCATCTGGAGTATTGTGTCCAGTTCTGGGGCTCTCCAGTTCAAGAGAGACAGAGAACTACTGAAGAGAGTTCAACAGAGAGCCATGAGGAAGATTAAAGGAACAGAACATCTGTCTTATGAGGGCAGGCTGAAAGACATGGAACTGTTTAGCCTGGAGAAGAGAAGGCTTAAAGGTTTAAAAATACCTTAAGGGCAGGTGTCAAGAAAATGGGGCCAGTCTGTTATCACTGGCGTCTAGTGGTAGGACGAGGGGCAATGAGTACACACTGGAACACAGTAACATCTGCCTCAACATGAGGAGAAGCTTCTTTCCTCTGAGGGTGGTGGACCACTGGAACAGGCTGCCCAGAAAGTTTGTGGAGTCTCCTTCTCTGGAGACTTTCAAAACCCTCCTGGATGTGTTCCTGTGGCCTGGCTTAGGTGATTCTGCTTTCACAGGGGAATTGGACTAGGTGATCTGTAGGAGTCCCTTCCAATCCTTAACATTCTGTGATTCTGTGTGATCCACCCTCCCTGCCCCAGTGTGGCTCCTGCAAGTTCTTCCCTTGCATCAGAAGTGGTTTGTCTGCTTGTAAAGGAGAACATGATCTCTCCCATAGTTTCTACCCCAGTGTGTGAAGACAGACCAGCAAATATGCTGGTTCTTCTCAATAAAGCAGACTGCACTGCCTGTGATGGCTGTGCCAGCCCTTCTGGATGGGGAGTCACAGCCCTTGGCAGCAGGAGGCTGTGAGGAAGGCATGGGCTGAGATGTTTTAAATCGGCACCAGCTACTTCAGCACATGGGTGGCTCAAAGTCTGTTGCTGTCTGTGTTATTTCTTACTGTCTGTGATGGTTTCACTGTAGACTTCTGCTGCCTCATAAGGGATTGAGAGGCTTGGTCCTGTTTTCACAAGCAGCTTAGACTGGCAGGGCACAACAGCTCTGCAGGAGGTTGGCTGTGGCTGAGACGGCCTCATCCTGTGTTCACTGCAGCCCTAGGATAGAAAGCAGGGACAATGCAGCACCACTGGCAGCAGCAGCAGGTGAGTTATCATATCATTCAAATGCAGCCCCTGGTAGTGCATATCAGGCTGCTTTTTTTTTTTTTTTTTTTTTTTTTTTTTTTTTTTTTTTGTAATACTGATACATGGAAGAGATATAAATGCAACAGTAAGCAAGGAAATGAACCTGCCTAACCTCAGAGGGCTGCTAGTGGAATGCCAGGGTACATGTTTCCAATATGCTCCCTACCCTGTTCTCCTGCCTTGGAGGGCTGCTGGAGCCTTGTCTCTCCTGCCAGGATGAGTACCTGCACTCCCTGCTCCAAGCAGTGGCAATGCTGGAGTGCAGCTGAGGACAGCTAGGTCCTTGGAAGGCTTGTCTAATCGGGCATTTTGTTATTTGGCACAAGTGACTGCATCAAGGGGAAGACAATTTTCAGTCTGGTTCTTATCCAGACAGGACAGTGTTGCTCAGTGTTACCTGGAGAATGAAGCCTGCCTTTGCATTCACTGGCAAAAAAGTGTAAGGCTCTGAGTTGACATCAGACTTCAGTCCTAGAGGTCATGCAGTGTGGATAGAATATGGAGCTGCCTAGGCTGCTGGTGGGCTAGCTGTAAACGACATTGATGCTGATGAGAATGGCCCCCCCTTCGTTCCTCGAAGATGAGTAGCTCTGCAGCTGCAAGATAAGAGGTGAGGGAGGTTTTTGCTCCCTGGGAAAGTGTTTTGGGAACCAACCTGGTAGGAAAGTAAAAACGTATTTAAAAACCAGGGTTTGTATTCATTAAAGAGCTGGCAGTTGTCGGCAGTTGTTGGTGCAAACACTCCTCGTCTCAGTGTAACTATTTACAAGCGGCCGCAGGCACCGGGCTGGGGGGGAGAAGTTTTTCGGAGAACTCCCAAGAAGCCCATCCGGATTCACAGGGATCTGCAACGTCCTACAACAATGCAGAGGTCTGTGGAAGTTCAAGATGTCCTAATCATAAAACCACAGTGGCAATGACAAACTGACAGTGCAAACGTAAGCAACTAAATATTAAATGTGTGTGTCAATATGAAACGCTACGGATAAGAAAATGTTTGTGTTAAAAGGAATAAATCAAGCTATGAAGTAGCTCTTTAGATCTGTCTTCTACATGAGGTCTGCTGGGCATTAGTCCTGCCAACTCAAGGAATCTGTCAATATGACCAAGGGCTGACAACCTGTAAGAGGGATTTGCTCGTCAGAATGTTGGTTTGATTTTAGTAATCCACAGTTGGTTCACATTATGCTTGGTTTCTAAGACACAGACTTGCAAAAATCCAAGAATTACTTCAATACAGTTGATCGGAGAGAGGGACAAATCTCACCCTGGAACATTTATCTCAGTGCCCCCTTGGAATCTGGTCCAAAACACTAACTCAGAAAAGAAAAAAACAAAAACCCAAAAAACCTTGCTTTGCTTGGCTATCTTTGTGAGTTGCATCAATTTACTAGAATTTCACATGAGCCCAAGAACTAATATCAGCAGTGTAATCTGCTGGACTGAGGCCAGAGAGAAGGAGCAGATCCCTGTTGGCAAAAGCTCAAATCAGCTCTGACTCTCATATATAATTTCAACCAAAACATTGTGTTTGTCTTATAAGGAGAGGCTGAGGGAGATGGGATTGTTTGGCATGAAGAATAAGAGGCTGAGAGGAGACCTTATTGCTCTCTACAGCTACCTGAAAGGACTTTATAGTGAGGCTTGTGTTGACCTCTTCTCCCAAGTAACTAACAACAGGACAAGAGGTAATGGCCTCAAGCTGCACCATGGGAAGTTTAGATTTGATATTTGGAAGAATTTCTTTCTTAAAGAATGATGAGGCATTGGAACAGACTGCCCATGGAAGTGATGGAGTCGCCTCTCCTGGAGGTGTTAAAAAAAAAAAAGTAGATGTGGCACTTTAGGTCATGGACTAGTGGTCATGAAGGTCTCACAGTCTCACAGTATATCAGAGGTTGGAAGGGACCTCAAGAGATCATCAGGTCCAACCCCCCTGCCAGAGTAGGATCACTTAGGGTAGTCTGCACAGGAATGCATCCAGCTGGGTTTTGAAAGTCTCCAAAGAAGGAGACTCCACAACCCCCCTGGGGAGCCTGTTCCAGTGCTCTGTCACCCTCACTGTAAAGAAGTTTCTCCTCATGTTGAGGTGAAATCCTCAGGTAGAAGGTTGGACTTGATGATGAGAGGTCTTTTCCAACTTTAATGATTCCATGATCTCTTCTGTGTTTGAGAGTGGACTAAGGCAAATCACACCTGGTGCCCACTAAGAGCATGTAAATGAGGAGTTAATTAGAATCAGTGACATGCTGCTGTTTTGCAGACCATCTTCCTACCTGCCATTTCCCCATATGGAGAAGCACAGTGTCTGTAAGTGTGAATACCATTGTTACTTTGTATATATAATGCAACACTGGTTTCAGTGGGAGGCACAGCCTCCCAGAATTATACTCTGTCAAAAACAGAGCTAAAAGCACTACCTACAATCAGCACTCCTAGGCATTGCTATCCACTGCTGTGGTTATGGTTAGGCTTCATTTTAAAGGCATGAGCTCTGCTGGGATGAAATTTTATACACCAGTTACAGTTTAGATCAATCTATTTAAAAAAAAAAAAAAAAGATGACAACTATGTTCTTAGAATATGCTCTTAGTTCTAAGACTAGCAATAAGAAAATAAGAAGCTTTTTTTTACCTTATTCTGAGGTTGTACCAGTATATTTTTACCGGGCTCTGGCTTGTTTCTGTGTTAGAACAAGAAATTAAATGGTCAGAAGAGCATTGTCAGGGCCTTTACTTTTTCTGATCCTTGGAGAAAATAAGCCCATATGTGTGTGTAAAAAGCATTAGCTGGTATCAATTTACATGTGCTCAGTAGAGGGACCATACAGAAAGCTTCCAAAACTTCCATCTGCAGCAAGGTTGCTCTGGCAGCCTGTGGACTGGTCAGTGCTCACACTGGACTAGTTTTCTTGCCAAACACAACAGTTTTTGGCAGATTTGCTCATTTAGAGACAGCTATATATCTGTTCTTGCTGATGCATCCATGGACAGCTCACTCTAGTGTACACACAAATCAGACGACAACATGGGAAGTGCAAATTCTGGGCCTTCAGGAGGCAAAGCTCAAAAGGACTCAATTCCAGAAACCTGCCAAGTTGACATTTGAAGGTGGGAGGGGGAGTTAAGAACAAAACAAGCAAAAGCAAAAGCCCCAAAGCTTAAAACAAGAACCAAACCTGAAAACGTTAGAACCTCAAACCTAAATGTGGTGTCCAGCTTTGCTTTGTTTCTTTTCCCTCCAAAACTAAAAAAGAGTGATTTTCTGTAAGTGCAAGCCATGGGACTTTCCCCTTTACAGGAGTATTACACATTTGATAGAAACCCTTGGACCTCTGGTATATGGGCACCTTTTACTTGGTTATGCCTTCCTTCAGAGGCACCATCCACCTGCTATGACACTCAGGTGAGGCTGTCTGTTGAATTCAGCTCCTCTCTCCGTATAACTTGTCTTCCACTTAGGGCATGGTGAAGACTGAGGGGAGACTGGCAAAATGCCACGAGAAGAGACAAAGCAGTTGTGCAGCACAGGTGCTGTATTTGACCTGTTTGGCAGGTGTGCTGCCTGTGCCCATATACACACAGATTCCCTCTCTGGTATCCCATAGCCAAGCCTTGGTTTTCAGAAGTCTGAAACATTTAGACGAAGACTGCACCACGGTGAGGACCCTTAAAAGGTTGCAATTACCATCAGCAGGTCTAAGATTGCCTTTAGAAATAAGCCTGAAGCAAACATCTGGAAGACATGTCTGGATCCACAGGCCAATGTTAATGGTATGAGCTTCAACAAGGCTGAGCGCCAGGTCCTGAACCTAGGCCGCATGCAACACCACAGGCTTGGGCAGGTGTGGCTGGAAAGCTCTCTGGTCTTGGGGGTTTTAATCGACAAGTGGCTGAATATGAGCAAGCAGTGTGCCCAGGTGGCCAAGAAAGCCACTGGCATCCTGGCTTGTATTAGAAGTAGTGTGTCCAGCAGAAGTAAGGAGGTGATTGTCCTCCTGTACTCATCACTGATGAGGCCACACCTCAAGTATTGTGTCCAGTTTTGGGCACCTCAATACAAGAGAGATATCAAAGTGGTGGAGCAAGTGCAGAGGAGGGCAACGAAACTGGTGAAGGGCCTGGGGAATAAATCCTTTGAAGAGTGACTGAAGGAGCTGGGGCTGTTTAGTTTGAAGAAGAGGAGGCTAAGGGGGACCTCATGGCTCTTTACCTGAAATAATGTTGTGAAGAGGTTGATGCTGGTCTCTTCTCACAGGTAATTAGTGATAGAACAAGAGGGAATGGCCTCAAGATGTGACTGGGTAGGTTTAGACTGCACATTAGGAAAAAAATTTTCACAGAAAGAGTGATTAGGCATTAGAATGGGCTGCCCAGGGAGCTGGTTGAGTCCCAACCCTGGATGTGTTTAAAGGTTGTTTAAATGCCTGGGGATATGGTTTAGGGGTGAACTTTGAAGAGTAGGGTTAATGGTTGGACTTGATAATCCCAAGGTTCTTTTCCAAATGGAATGATTCTGTGATTCTGTGAGGTCTTCTGAACACTCAGCCCTGTGCATGGTACGATGGGAACACTGAGCAGTGGATGTCCAGCATTGACAACCCTTTTGGGTGAGTGTGGCTTAGTAGTGGGCTCATGGAGCCTTGGGCTCGCTGCCTCCACACTCTAATGAGACACAGGCACTGTGCATTTTCCAGCATCAGCACCCTGCTGTCACTGCCATAGATCTTCTCCTACACAGCAGCCATGCCCCTGCACACCTCTGGGTGCTGGCCATGCTGTTTTGGTCTCTCCCCTGCAGCAGTCTTCTCCCTCTGTAGCCATCCAAAGATATCTTTAAACCAGGTGGGGAGATCACATCTGTAGTCATCTTTTTTTTTTTGGCTACACCAAACTCACCATCGATTAATGAAAACTGCCTTCCTCTGGAATTTCTGAATGGCAGAGGACAAGCTGGGAGCAAAATATCTTACAGCTACTCTCTGAACACACAGGGTTGCATTCTGTGCTGCTCAATTTCATCCTGTTCTCCCTATTCCAGTCCTCAATGCCATCAGCTCTTCTTGTGCTGTAGCCTATGGAATCTCTGCAGTGACTAGCCCTTCAAATCTGACTGAATCTGATTACAGCTTGTTTTCCTGCTGGGTAAACAAGATCACCCTTTTGAGGAGTATTGTTAATAACCCCTTTCCACTCTACTCACTTCCGTAGAGGCTCAACGTCCTGTCATCCTTTTTTTCAGATAAATCCTTACAACACTCACATTAATTTTCTCTTTCTCCACTTCAATGGCTTTGCCTGTACCACTGTAAGGACTGCCTTTCTGAAGTCATCTCTCTACACAGTCAATCACCATATCAAAATAAACCTACTAAGACAGACTGGCTTTATCTCATTTCCCATTTACGAAGATCAGGCTAGTTGGCTACTTGGAGATCCCAGCTCACATACATCTCCAGTCTCAGTTTCTTAATTATAGCAACGACCTTTGCTATGGTCCATTCAACTGGTAGAATTTCTCACCACTAGATTGTGTTTTCACATGCCAGTTCCTGAACTTGGGGATTGTTGCTCCTCATTTTCCCCTTATCATCATCCATACACACACACACACCCTTTTCAGCAAGGGGAACGTCAGCTCTTCCAGTTTGCTTCCTCCTGGCCATGGCACAAGGCATCCAAGTGTTCCTCGTATCAGCTTCAATTATGGCTGGGCACATTTGTGTCAGTTCCAGCACGGCTTCACAGGTTTTACTATCACAGTCAAGACAACTTAAGCCATGCATGGCTAGGTTACATCAAAGTGGTTGGCATGTCAGGGATATTTAGTGAAAAAAAAATGAGAAGACACTGGAGACTGAGGATGGGATAAGCACTTCACTTCCCAAGCACCAGTCCCAGTGTGAGCAGATGAATGAACAGCATGCAAACAGATCCCACACTCCTCTGCTTCTTACAGCTCCCTATCTACTACAGCATGACAGCGGCTTTGACAGACCGGAGACCAACATGCTTCCCACACCCTGCAAGCTTGATGCCTGAGCTCATGCCCTTGTCACAAACATGTCAAGCAAGAAGCTCTCCTCCTGCTGAGGGTGTGGAGTGGAGCACAGGGAAAGGGGCTTCAGTAGAGAACAAAAGTGCAAGTGGCATTTTCACCTCTGCTCCAAGAAGTGATTGCTTGGAAATGGTGCAGAGCCACTGTCACTGGGGGTGTATGGTCCTCAGCACTACTGGATCTACAAGAGTGGCAGCATCCTTATTCCTATGCCTCATTGTCTCCTGGAGCTGTGATTTTCTCAACTTAGAACTGACTTTTGACAACATGTGGTCTGATATATATCACCAATCAAATACGTTAGTTTTTCCCCAAACCAGATTCTCTACACTGTCTTGCAGCTCTGTGCAGCCATATACCCGGCAGATGAGTGACAGACCATCTCCTCCAAGATCTCAAATGCTATCTCAGTTTTAAGAAAAAGAGGTTTCTTAGTAGCTTCCTTTGCCTAGTGGTTGCTATTAAGAACTTGCCCTTCCTTTCTGCCAGACTAAGACCACTGTGGGAACACACCAGAGGGCTAAAGGCAGCGCCTCAGTGTTTTTGGTGACCTCCTCCAAAGGCTTTGCTCCTGTGTGAGTTCAGGTACATGCATGGTGTGAGGGCAAAGCTGGAACAGAGGGGGCCAGCAGTTGATGGACTTGCAATACTTCCCTGCTCCTCTTTCCAGGAGGACTGCTCTGTGAATCAAGGCAATGTCACCATCGAATTGCATCACATGAAGTGCATAAGTACAGAAAGGACGCAGGCTGATATTTTAAAGCCTCGTCAGACCAATGGATAAAACAGAGGATTCAGTGATCTCGTTCATATGTTCCTCTTCTGTCACACACCAGTACTTCCCAATTCTCTGAAATTCAATTGATGAAGAATCAAATGCAGAAGTAACCTTTCAAACATCGTGCTGTGCTGTCTCTAAGCCCTTTCTTACTAACACTCATGCCCCTTTTCTCTTTTGGTATATGGCCAAAAGTAGGAGTCATTCCCAGGAACAGCAGTGTTTTAAAGGAAGGTAATGAAGAAACAGCCAGAAGAGAAAGGACGGAGAGAAGGCTCAGGTCACAACCCAGCAGCAGAGAAATCCCTGTGATGGAAAATAACCACCCAATTCAATTAAAGCCACCACAGGGCTTTTCCTAACCCTTCATACCTGGGATTTTGCTTAGTCTCAGTTTAAGTCATTCAAGCTGAGGAAAGTCATCCTTCAGCCTGGCAGGTCCTGGTGCTATGAACATTCCCTGTTAAGCTACCAGGCATTTCTGAGCACCACTTCCATCCACCTGCTTCCCCAGACCTCAGATAATACCTCCAGCTCTTCCTCCTCAAGTTTAGCTCTCATGCCTGTACGAAACCTATCATTTCCTTAGACAGCTTGAATACACTTGCAACTTGCTGGCAGAAGAAAGAGGAGACCTTACTCCCCACTTGAGCCAAACTACAAGTCCACAGAACCTGTCCAGGACTGCTTCACTGGTGTCCCCAGGCTCAAAAGCAGGACTTGCAGTGTGCTGGGGAGGTCCCTGTACCCGCACACGGCTGTTTCCCAGCATGTCAGCCATAAACTTAAAGAGTTTGCAGTTCCTGTTGCTAAATATGGATACGGAAGAGGTGATCACAGCCCTCAGCTCACACAGGAGTTGTTCCCTATGTCGCTGATCCTGCTTATCTGCCACCCTACAGAATTATGGTTATTTGATACAGTTAGAATCAAGAAACTGTGTTGTATTTTTTAAAATTTTCTTTTACATTTGTGTTACAGGGCTTTTGAAAGCATCCTGAGGAGACTGGCAGATGTCACCGTGTACAGATCACACTAATTTTCCACTGTTTCTCTTTTGCACTGAGAGAGCCAGACCCATTCTCAGACAGTTAGTGGAAGGAAGCAAGCCTGGAAAGGAAGAGGAAGATATTTTTGTAATTAAGTCTGATCTCTTGAATAAGAGGCCGAAGTCCTTTCAAACCATCACAAGTATGCCCTAGAACCAAGTTGATGACAGGCACATCTTCTACTGCCATCTCCAAAACTTGCTTCAGCCAAGCCCTTCATGCTATTCCTCATACGATCCCACGTCTAGGCAAAAGCATCTCCTCAACTGCCTTTGCCTTGGGCCCAGGCTGTCTTTTCAGACAAGGCTCTGGTCAGGATGGAGGGAGGTGAGTCCCCCACACCCCCCGTCATCACCATGACAAGTCAGGCAACAAGGGAGGGTCACCACTCTACCAGGGTTAAATGGAGAAAGCAAGGTCTAGCGATGACTAGGGTGAAGAAGTGCAAAGGTGCCACTGGGTGCCCATCATCTGCTGCAAACATTCAACCAGAGTGAGTGAAGCAATCCTGAGCATCCTGCGATTGCATGCATTTCTCTTGCATGAGTATGCAGGGCCATGTCTGCTGCCTCATCAGCAGTTCCTGCCCAGGCTCCTTGTAGTAAGCTGGCCAGGTCCTGAGCGGACCTCATGTGGCATTTGTTGCCCCTGTTATAACATATTGTTATTTACTGGCTAGTGACAGACGTGTACCTGGGGACTGAGAATTAGGGTAAGCCCAGAAATATTTCCCACTCAAAAAAAAAAGCCTGCTGTCGTTACAGAGAAATAAGTGCTATTAAAAGAATGAGAGACTGTTAAAAAGTTAGCATTGGTCCAAAATGAACAGGAGTTGTAGGCCCCGGAAGATCCTGTGTAAAGCCACTTTTGAACATAGGGGGCAAAAAGAAGATGATAGAAGAGGTGAAAAAAGAGAATTTCAGATGTTCCCTTGCAGTCTCATTTTAAGGACAGCTGTATGATCTAGAACAGGGACACTGTGTTTAAGAATCATAGAATTACAGAATCATAGAATGGTCTGGGTTGGAAGGGACCTCCAAAGGTCATCTAGTCTAACCCCATCTGAGTAAGCAGGGGCATCCTCAACTAGATCAGGCTGCCCAGAGCCCTGTTGAGTCCTTCCTTGAATATCTTCAGGGATGGGGCCCCAACCATCTCCCTGGGCAACCTGATCCAGTGTTCCACCACCCTCATAGTAAAGAACTTGTTCCTAACATCCAATCTAAATCTGCTCTTCTTCAGCTTAAAGCCATTGCCCCTTGTCCTGTTACCACAGGCCTTTGTAAACAGTCTCTCTCCATCCTTCTTTTAGGCCCCTTTCAATTACTAGAAGGCTGCTATTAGGTCTCCCTGGAGCCTTCTCTTCTCCAGGCTAAGCAACCCCAGCTCCCTCAGCCTGTCTTCATAGCAGAGGTGCTCCAACACCCTGTCATTTTGTGGCCCTCCTCTGGACCTGCTCCATCAGGTCCATGTCCTTCCTATATTGAGGGCCCCAGACCTGGACACAGTATTCCAGGTGAGGTCTCACCAGAGCAGAGTAAATTGGCAGAATCACCTCTCTGGATCTGCTGGCAACACATCTTTTGGTGCAGCCCAGGATGTGATTTGCCTTCTGGGCTGCAAGTGCACACTGCCTGCTCATGTCCAGCTTCTCATCCATTTCTCATCAAATCCTTTTCTACAGGGCTGCTTTCTATCACCTCATCCCCCAGTCTGTATTGATAGTGAGGATTGTTCCAGCCCAGATGCAGAACACTGCACTTGCTCTTATTAAACCTCATGGGGTTCACCTGGGCCCACCTCTCCATCTTGTCCAGGATCCTCTGGATGACATCTCATCCCTCTGGTGTATCGACAATACCACTCAGTTTGGTGTCATCTGCAAACTTGCTGATGGTGCACTCAATCCCACTGTCTATATCACTGATAAAAATATTAAACAGTACAGCCCCAGTGTGACCCCTGAGGGACACCACTTGTCACTGTTCTCCATCTGGACTTCAAGCCATTGACCACCACCCTCTGGATGTGACCATCCATCCAATTCCTTACCCACTGAACAGTCCACCCATCAAATCCGTATCTCTCCAACTTGGTGAGCAGGATGTTGTGGGGGGACAGCATCCCCTGCATCAAGAGGCTGCAGTATGCATTTCTAACATTCACCTTCTTACAGCTCTTG
Organism: Indicator indicator; assembly: GCF_027791375.1. Lineage (NCBI taxonomy): Eukaryota > Metazoa > Chordata > Aves > Piciformes > Indicatoridae > Indicator > Indicator indicator. The sequence goes on along the minus strand of NC_072010.1, from coordinate 98,438,926 downwards.
GCCTGAAGGTCTCTGATAGATCTCAGGAAGTATCCCACGGGGTCTAAACCAGTACGTAGCTGAAGCATTGCAATGCTACGCTACACACTCCCTCCGAACAGGAGTCTTCAACCCTGGGCTCATCTAGAAAGGCAGATTTTTTTTCAGTCAGAAAGAATTACCCTGTTTTTTCCCAGATGAATATGGAGGAAAATTCTTAGTTTAAGTGAGTGCTAACCACAGTGTCCAACACATGGCAGGCACACATTGTTGAGTTGCTCCAGGGTGGTACTTTCCAGAAAGCATAATCTGGCCTTTGATCCACCACAGCCCACATTTTCTTAAAAAAAAAAACAAAAAACAAAAAAACAACAAACAAACCACAACAAAAACTCCAAAAAAGGTACCACATGGTGAATATTTAACATTTTGCATGGCTCAGCACTAGAAGGCCATCCTTGCAAATGGGGACCTGTCATGCCTGCCTCCCAGTGCTATAAGCACAGGGCAATACTGCCTTGCACTGTCTCAGAGCTGGAGGTGCTTTCTGACAGAGAGCACGCTCCTCACCCACCTTGTGGGCATTCTGTGGGACTTCCACAAGGAAATCCCTTCGGGATCAAAGCACGCATTCAAGCCTGAAGATTGCTGCTATCCTTATGCCAAATCTGCAGAATCCTTCTGATGGTTCCTTCTGCTAGCTCATCATCCGCTGGCGGTTAGCAAGGAGCCCTCAATGCTTTTCTGTGATGTATCTCAGATGCCACTTAACTGCATTGTGAATCTTGGTTTCAGTTTTTAGGAAACTGAAAGAACTCAGGAAGCAGGAAGAAATGACCAGATCCAAAGAGGTCAGTGTCACAGACGTTTCATGCTGCTGCAAAAGTATTTTCTCATCCTCCTGTCCGTTTGGGGAACCCTGCAACTTTCTTCTCTGCTCCTTTGCCCTTCAGGCTGCAGCACAAGCCATTCCTCACAGATAACCAGTGAAAAGCAGGAGGAGTTTTCCCTCTCATGGGCCCAAATCTGAGGGGACAAAACCCCTGCTTTGCTTGTAAGCCCTGCACCCAGACCAAGCAAATTCAGGGTTGTTCTCTATAAACCAGAAAGAAGCAGAAAAGCAAAGGTCATCAGGCACCACTGGCACTGCTGAGACTCAGCAGCTTCTTTCCCCACTTCCTTTTCTGTTACTGTTTTCTCTGCTAGATGCTTCTCAAACTCCACATTTGCAGTGGGGTACAGAGGAGCAGCAGATATCTGAATAGGCACAGCATACTGAACCAACACAACCGCTGGGGCAGACTGTCCCGTGCAGCCCTGCAGTCTCAGCTACCTGAGATCCCCCAGGACCCCACTCCAACCTGCAGCTCTCACCCCCAAATTCCCCAGGGACTCTGCTATGACCCAATGCTGTATTCTTGATGGCCCTGAAAACCCCCAAAGCTGCAGCTTAAAAACTACCACTGGTTTCTCCCATAGGCACCGGGGGGAGTGTGTGTGTGTATTTTTTTTCCTTCATGTAAGAGGTGCTGGTACTTCTGAGGTGAACTGGGACTTTGAAGACCTGGCATGTGTCATGTCAAGAGACTGGTGGTTGGTAAAAAGGTTTGGCCTCCACAAAATGCAGTCCTAGCCATGCTCAATCCTGTTTCTTGTTCCTGCTTCCTGGTTCTGCCCCTTCCTCACCCATTCACTAGATGCCCTCATCTGCCTAACCACTACCATGATTAAAAGTAAATGATAAAGCAAAGCAATAGGATCACCAAGTGCCTTGAGATACAACACAAAGCAGCACCACTAGACACAGTAAAGACTAGCCCTGTTTTGGAAGATGCTGACATCACCATGGGGTTGATTCTGGCCACATTGTGGGCAATGGGGAAAATACTGCCCCAAAACACCAAGGCACAGGGAGAGCACACAGGCAAAGGCTCATGGTAAAGGCTGGAGGCTGTGCTCAGGCTGCAGTGAATTAATGCTGAAATAGTAGGGGAAAGAAAAAATAAGGCTGAAGAAAGCCTCCCCAGGGTCTCCTCAGAGCACAGACATTGAGTGGGGCCTCCTACCCTCCTCCTACCCTGGAGGCAGCTCTTTTGGCAGGGGCTGAGCCAGGAAGGGGGCTTCCTCTTGTCTTATCACTTGTTATTTGGGAGAAGAGAGTAATACCCACTTTGCTACAACTTCCTTTCAGGTATTTGTAGAAAGCAACACCACCTCCCCCCTCAGCCCCCTTTTCCCCAGGTTAAACAATCCCAGCTCCTTCAGCAGCTCCTGGTAAGACTTGTAGACTCTTCACCTGCTTCGTTGTCCTTCTCTGATGCACTCCAGCAGCTCAGCCTCTTTCGTGAAGTGAGGGCCCAAACCCTAACACAGTATTTGAGATCTGGCTTCACCAGTGCCAGCACAGCACTAAGAAACACACACACTAAAAACAAGGAAAATCTCTTTAACTTTTTACTATTCAAAAAGTAAAGCATTTATTTCCATGTGGTGACTGAACTTCCATGTGGCAGCTTTATTTCCGAGTTGACTGTTGTGCCTCTGAGAACACCAAGAGAGATACAGTCCCGAAAACGAAAAACCCAACAAACGCCCTCCTCAGCTCCTGTTTGCGTGCCCCGGGGACCACGGCCTCCGCCAGCGCTGGGCACAGCGTGCCCTGACTGGAAGGTAGAGGGCGCGGCAGAGCTGGGGCCCCCTGGGAGATGCGCCGGAGAGCGACACCCCTAGGCGCAGCGGCTGTCAGGCAGGGAGGGGCCTCGGCCGCCACTCGGCCTGTCGCACCACCCCGGGAGGCGGGGGCGGACCGGGCGGAGGCGCCTCCGGCCGGCAGCGGACGCCGGGGCCTGCGGGCTGCCGGTCACACCGGATGGCCTCGGGGAGCCGCTTGCCGCGCCCGGGCTGGGGCAGGTTCCTGCTCGCAGGGCTGTCAGTGTACGCAGGGCTGTCAGTGTAAGTACCAGCGGAGGCCGGGGAAAGTTCGCCGCACCTCGTGGTGCAGATCCCCGGGTAGGCCTCGGCTGGCCCCGACGTCCTTCGCTTCTCCCAAGCTAAAAGAGTCGCGCCGTGAGGCGCACAGCTTGGAGTGTGGTTTTTGTCGGGGGATATCGTTGAAAGTACCTGCCCGGGTAGCCAACTCAGCCTGTATGCTCGCCTGCTCCGGTAGCCGGCCGTGGAGCAAGGCAGGCATCGCTCAGGAGCTCAGCCTCAGCTGGTCTAATCCTCGGCTTCACGCGAACCAGAGCCGTACACGTGTGTGGTCACATCACCTGCACACGTTTCTGCGGTCCTGCTCTTGCTTTTTGGTCTCTGACTGGCTGCAACACACAGCGTCGTCCTGGGCTTCTGCTGTGTAGACATGCCGGCAGCCCCTCGGGTAGGCTGCCCGGGAGCTGTCACACGCCAGTGGGTGCACATGGCTGGAGGTCCATGAGGCAGCATGTGCTTTGAAGGAATACATCCTTTGAGGAAGAAGCAAGTGCTAGGCTGGGTATCCAGCCTACTGGAGCAGTACAGGCTTGTACTGATCTGGTGAAAGGCTTAACTTTCAATTTCTCTGTCTTTTTTTTTTTCCTTTCTTTCTTTCTTCCATAGTGTTTTCCGCATTGAAGCAGTCCTGGGGCAAAAAATGTGTCCTAAAGTGATGGAAAACTACGTGGCATCAATGGTGCTGAGTGCAGTTGGCGACACACTGGGCTATTACAATGGGCAATGGGAGTTCCTGCAGAGTGGCACAGCCATCCACAAGGAGCTGGCAGAAATGGGGGGACTTGGCAACTTCAGCATTCAAGGTTGGAAAGTCAGCGATGATACAGTAATGCACTTGGCTACAGCCGAAGCCCTGGTAGCTGCTGGAAAAAACCCAAGTTTAGCAAATCTCTATTCGCTGATTGCAAAGAACTACAAGGAGTGTATGAATGACATGAACGGCAGAGCTCCAGGTAACCCCTCTGTTATACTGTCTGGGCAGGGCTAAAGGTTACTTTTAGTTTCTCATTGTTAGTACAAAAGATTCCTAACCAGGATTTGCTGGATTTCCAAAACATTTTCCTGATACAAAAAATTCTACAGCAGCTGCTTTTTTTTAAACCTGTTTTAGAAAGAAAGACCTGACAATATGATTCCAGCTTAGTCTTCCTAAATCTGCTTTCAAATATTTTAATATTTTACCTGTTTAAAAGTATGAGGATAATATTTGTAATACGTTGTAAATCACAAGAGTTTTAACTGTCTGCTGATTTTGCACTTTTTTTTTTCCATTTGTGAGTTACCATTAGTCATCTAAATCAATATCCACATATTTAAAGCTGCAAGTAAATCGTTATTGCAAAATAACAAGTTCCTTCCTCATAGTTTAAGCCTCGTAATCTTCCCCATTTTCTTTTGACTGCAGCTAATGCAAGGACAATCTCTCTTTCAAGGACTGAGTTGCCTGGTCTCAACCTGCCCACACACGTGCTGAAGAAATGTCTTTTTCTCAGTTTCAGAAAGATTACAGAAGTTGTTTTGCTTTTGTTATGCAGGTTTTAATTTAAAACTATGCTAATCCCTTTGCTCTCTGCCTTTCCCCTTGTCTTCCTGGCAGAAGGTCTGTTTTACCAGCAACACATGAATAGAGTGGTTGACACAGCTTTTTGAAAACCTGTCTTTGTTTGACAGGTTCTTTCTAATGTTCTGTTTTATGTCATAAGTGCAATACTTCATGTAGTCAGAGTTTTGAAAAAAATGCCTCAATTTCTTGTTAATCATCATAATGTTGGAAATTAGACTGATATCCCTCTTAACGATTTCAATACAGAGTAGTGGGCACTGAATTAATCTACACGAAAAGCATATTCAGCAGCCTGAACATGTTCCTGTGTGTTCACAGAAAAAAACTCCCAGACAGTTCAGTTAGAGGTCGATGGTGATCAGTCCCAACAGAGCCCAGTGTTACCCACACCAAACACTCTGCTTACTGATTCTCTCATCAGAGAATCACAGCCCCATAATTTTCTTTCTGTAAGTCACTGGGAAGAAGGAGGTATAAGGAACACTTGAACTGATCCAGGCTGCGTGGCGCTGTAAAACCAGCAGATCTCATCCATAGGCAGGGTGTGACTGTGGTGTTACACAAGAGGCTGATGTGCCAGCACAGCAGGCACAGATGGAGGCTGGTGAAACAGCAGATCTGGTTAGTGCTTGGGTCACGCTGTGGAATTCACAAGAGCCGAAGTGGCCTGACATCATGGGCTATACTGATCAGCAGCCTGTTTTTCCTGATGGGTGCACAGGCTGCTTCTGTTCTCAAGGTTGATTTTGGTTGAAAGGTTTGTGGGGCAAGTAGCCTGACAGCCACAGGACCAACCTGCCTTTTCAGGTTGAGACAACCATTCACAGGGAGTTGGTCTACCCATTCCCACTGTACAGAGGGCTGTATCCTGTGCTGATTTAGTAAGCCTGTAATGTAAAAACACTGTTGGAAAACAACAGGTAAGGGCACTTAGACCAACATGTGACCTTATTACTGACAGCACCCAGTCATTATTTATTTTAGGGTACATCCAGAAGCCAATCTGAAAGCTGTGCTTGGATATGGATTGAGTTGAATCTGCTGCTGTTATTCATACCATGCTGCAGTCATGCCAGCTTCAAAAAAATCAAAATGCTAACTGAAGCAAAGTGTTACAGGGCTTGAAGTTCAGATTGCACTGTGGGAAGCTTCCTGTTCCAGCTGTTGCTTCTGGATTCTGGGTTCTTGGGTGTTGGTCTTTTCCACTGGGATGGCGGTGGAACAAGGAGGGATGGGGGAGTAGCTTTCTGGCTTGGGCTTTTGGCTAGCTTGGTTCTGCTTGCTGCTGCTTTGTGCCATGCTTTTTCTGCAAACAGGCTAAGGTAATTATGCATTTTGTACTATGTTTATCTGATTTCACTCAGTAAACTCTATTCTTACCTCACTTTTTTTTTTCCAAGTCCCAAGTTTTTGTGTGTTACTTTTCCCTTATTTCTGTGTTGGGACAATAGCCAGGTTAACATACTGGTTCAGTTTGACCCATTTTATTCTGATTGAAACCATTACAGAAAGTTACTAGGGTGCTGTAGATGCCATATGCAGGTAAAATAGTCTGCTGTATACCAGATGTTGCTGCCAAGTGTACACATGAAAGTGCAGAAGTGAAAAGCTCTGCAGACTACTTAGTGCAGCACACAGCTGTGATTAGCAAAGTCCCAGATCATGGCAGTCAAATTGCAGAAAAGGTAACAGAATTGTAGAGTTAGGTGAAGTTATGTGACCAGGCTTGTTCCTTGATACTTCACTCACTTCACTTCACTTCTATTCTACTCTGTTCTATTCTACTCTGTTCTATTCTACTCTGTTCTATTCTACTTCTATTCTATTCTATTCTATTCTATTCTATTCTATTCTATTCTATTCTATTCTATTCTATTCTATTCTATTCTATTCTATTCTATTCTATTCTATTCTATTCTATTCTATTCTATTCTATTCTATTCTATTCTATTCTATTCTATTCCTACTTTACCTCTACTCTACTCTATTCTAGTTTGACTTTCAGACTAACAGAGTGCCTGCAAGTTTATCAGCTATCTGTCCTAGTGAGGCAGCAGCTGATCTTAGCTCTCAAAACATGTTTCCTAGTCTTGGCTTGGGAACCTGGCTGGGCTTTGAAATATGGATGTGTTTGTGCAGATGGCTTAATCCTATGAATGTGCTAGACTAACAAGTGAAATTCTGAAAAAGCAGCCCTGGAAGATGCAGTAATTTCTGTTTAAATAGCAGAATTATGAAAGAGATGGTGATGGGCAAGGAGGAGTTATGCTATGGCTTCCCACCAGAAGAAAGGCAACGCTGGACTTAGGGTGGAGACAGCTGAGGAAGAGAGACAAAGTATCTATAATCTTGAATGGTGTGTTAGCCAGGCAGGTTGTCTTGAGGAAACATTGTACTTGCCTAATTTTATATAGTTACATGTTACTGCATATTTGGAGATGAGGTAGTGGGCTGGACAAATGTTTGGCCTCACCAGAAGAGTTGTTCTTCAGTTTCTTGAAGAGTAGTAGACTAAAGCCAGCTTTGCAGACCATGTTGTGGTGAAGGAGATACTACACTCATTGCTTTCTGGCAAAACTGCAGCAAGGGAGATCTGGAAACCATTTCCTATCACCAAGGAAAGACTCCTGGAGAGCTTGTGGGGTGAGGCTAAACAAGTCAAAAAGCAGAAGTACATAGTCTTACCTTGGATCAGGAATTCTCCCCCGCTCTATCTAGATACCTAGACATACGTGTACATAATATACCTAATATATATAGTATATGTGGCTTATCATAGATAAGTTACTAAATAACATTAAATGTAAGCAATGTAAATAAATCAGCAGTGGAGCGTTTCTTACCCCCTTAAAACTTTTAAATCACTTTCACAAACAGGAATTACCAGGTCTGCTTGGTAGTCTGCAGGATGCACAGGCAGTTTAAGGCAGGGTATGTATGTGAGCAGACGACTGATGTTTTTAAAGGAAAGCTCAACTCCCTTTGCAGAGTACTACTTCCTTCCCCACTACCTTGCTTGTCTTCCCTGTTCCCAAGCTATGTGACCCTGTCTCCTACTGATGCATGTTTGTTTCGTTCTTGCTTGGGCTCTGCTGCTCCTGCCTAGGTGTCACATGCCAGGAGAACGCACTGAAGCTGGACCCGGGGCGGCCGGACGGCTGGAGGATCCCGTTCAGCCCGCGCGCAGGAGGCTGTGGGGCTGCCATGCGCTCCATGAGCATCGGGCTGCGTTTCTGCCACCCCGCGGAGCTGGACACCCTTGTGCAAGTCAGTATTGAGAGTGGCCGTATGACCCACCACCATCCCACCGGCTACCTAGGGGCCCTCACTTCCGCCCTCTTCACAGCTTTTGCAGTGAACAACGTGCCCCCCCAAGCCTGGGGGAAGGGCCTGCTGGAGGTGCTGCCACGGGCGAAAGCCTACGTGCAGAACACTGGCTTCTTCGTGGAGGAGAACATGGCACAATGGTAAGTTGAGCTCCCAGCACCAGGTTTTATTAAAATGAAAATAAACCTCATGTAAGAGAGGGTAAACTCCAGTTATACTTAAGCTTCAGTAATCAGGTTACGTAAACTGCTAGAGTGGTACATGCCTGCTGTGGGATTGAATAGATTCAGAAAGTCTGAAGTCCACTTATTTAAGAAGGAAGGGAAAAAAAAAAAGCAGATTGTGTTAGGGTCATGTATTTGTGACATGTTTAGATCCAGTACGAAGTAGCTAGACCTGTAATCTCAAGCATTCATGATCTGATAAAAAATGGGAGCTCAGCTTGAAAGTCCTAACCAAATCTGGCAGCAGATTCAGTGTGGCTTTGTGCACAGGGACATGCACAGCCAGGGTTAGAGAGATACTCTGAACTTGGGAGGATGACTCAGTTCTTGCTCTGAGCCTTTGAATCCTCTGCAGCTCGACAGGAGCAGGTGCTAGACTGCATTCTCCCATGTGACTAGAGGGAGGGCAAATCTAATGCAGAGAAACATGTTCTTGTGCCTTTTACTGTAAGTCATGTCTTTTTGAAACATGGGTGGACACCTGCCATTTTGCCAAACCATCACAAGGGGCTTTTGACATGGCATGTTTTCAGCTGGTGCCTGGCATGCCTGCAGGGAGCTCAGATACATGCTTCTGCCATGGACATTTCTTACAGCCCCTCCATGTCATCTCCTGTTTTGCAGGCATTACTTTGAAGAGCAATGGGAAAAATACCTGTTGGAGAGAGGCATATCGGATGGGGTCTCTCTGCCCACCTTCCCCCTCAATTATGGTGTGAAAGAGAGAGACTCATTCTACACCTCCCTCAGCTACGATGGCTGGGGGGGGAGTAGTGGGCACGATGCCCCCATGATTGCTTATGATGCACTCCTGGGTGCTGGGGACTCATGGGAAGAGCTGGCTCACCGGGCTTTCTTCCATGGTGGTGACAGCGACTCCACTGCTGCCATTGCAGCCTGCTGGTGGGGTGCTATGCATGGCTTCCAGGGGGTCCATGCCTCTCTCTATGCCCACCTGGAGTACAGGGACCGCCTGGAACAGGTGGCCAAGGACTTGTATCACATTGCCTAGGTGGGGTTGGCCAGGTCTTCCAGCGGCAATCTTACTCCACCTGCTGCCCCTCACTAACTCAGGATTGTTCAAACTGTTTGCAAAGCTCCTGTATTAAAGCACATGAGTGTAAGCTGGGGCTGCACCTGCTCGTTGTCTGTGTGTTGGCTTCAGTGGGGAGGCCACTGTGGAGCTAGCAGTTTGGGGCTTGTGGGTGGAGGGGAAGCAGTTACAGGGTGGTTTGATGGGAGCACACAATGGTCCTTTGAGCAGCCAGGCCCTGAGCCATCCATCCTCTGTTTGCTGCACAGTGTCTGCTCCTCAGTAGGAACAGGAGCACCTGCTCCAGCATTGCTAGCCATGCTCCAGCAAGCAGGACAGGCAGAAAACTCACTCAAGCTACCCCAGACTAGTGTTCTGCCCATAAAGCCTGCTAGAGGGGCTCAGGGACACATGGCTGATGGCAGGGAGCATGTGTGAGCTGGCAGAGATGCCTCCTACCAAATTCAGGATGGGTAGCCAAAGCTCGTTGCCTGCCAGTGTCCATAGGGAGTGCCAGGGACACCATTTGGCATCTAGAACTAAGCATCTACATGAGCAGAGCTAAACTTTCTGGACTTCAGCACAGTCTATAGCAGAAACAGCCCTGATTGGATCTAGGCAACCAAGTCTAGGTGAGAGGCATCCCTGCTCATGGCAGTGGAGTTGGAATAGATGATCTTTGAGGTTCCCTCCAACCTGGGCCATTGTATAATTCTGTGATTCTTTCAGTAAAGAAGTTTTTCCTAATATCCAAACTTCCCCTGGCACAACTTAAATCCATTTCTTCTTGTCCTATTGCTAGTTTCTTGGAAGAAGAGACCAACACCAGCCTCATTACAACCTCTCTTTTCCAGATTAAACCCCAGCTCCCTCAACTGCTCCTCACAGGACATGCCCTCCAGATGCCTCACCAGCCTCACTGTTTGTCTCTGGACATACTCCAGGGCCTCAATGACTTTCCTATACTGTGGTGCCCAGAATTGAACATAGCTGTGGCCTCCCTAGGACCAAGCACAGGGGCTTATCATTTTGTGATAAGAGGAAGAAGTGTGAAAAGCCAGGTGGCTTTTAAGGGGGCTGCAAGCTCCAGTCTGCAAGAGAGAGGAAATGTGCTACCACAGTGGGAGGAAAGTTATGGTGTCAGGGAACAGGGGTGGTGGGAGAGAGACTTGTTGAAACTGGGGAGTTCATAGTGCACCACTACGCAGAGTGCACACAAAGGCATAATGAGCCCAAATCAGACACAAACCAGCAGCAAGGAGTCACGATTTCAACACGGTTTACTACAGCTCTCAGGTGTGTTGTATAAAACATGTTTTAGTGCAACATAGTACAAAGTTGGGGTTTTTGTTTTGTTTTAAAAAAAATCCCAAACATTTTTCCATATCATGCATGGATAGGGTATCTCTCTTCCTTTCCAGTTCATTACAGAAAGTTATAGCAGAGAGAGTGGTTTGAAAAGCTTTGTTAAAACTCGTTAACAGGAAGAGTCTGCCTTATAAAAACAAACATTTGAGACTGGGCCAACTGGGCCATTGCACTGCCAGAACAACGGAGAAATGTCACCAGCAAGGTACATTCAGGGACCACGTTGGGAGTCACTTCCTGGGAAAATCTGGGCTCAGTGCAGGAACCACAGGCTGGGAAGGGACCCATTTCAGCCAGGGGCAGGGGGTCACAGGAGAGCCCTCCTCCTGGAAAGCTCTGCTCTGAAGCAGACAGACTGGTGAGGAGAGCGCAACTCAAATGCAGCACAGTGCTCTCCCAGGACAGAATGGCTCCTGCCAACTTCATTTGCAATTTTTTTCGTTTAAAGCTGAAATGAGTTGCAGTTCCTGCCCGAGAGCAGTATGTACAAGAGATAACACATCTAGGGAACAATACCCACTGGCTGCAGCTGCTGCTGTTTGCACCTTGGTTCTTCAATTCCATTCACTTCTCATCCACTCTTCACAGACGCCTTATCCAGAAAGGGAAGACCAGTGTGTGGGTGTATGATACACATATATATATATACAGGAGTGTGATATTATGCATATGCTGGGGCAAATAAGCAGTTATGTGTTGAGGAGGCAGACTCTGCAGAGGAACGAGTGAAATGTGGGCTTCTCAGCAGAAGAAGAAACCAATGCCGTTGTGGTGGAGGAACAGAGGTGGCCGACTTTGAATGTCCAGGTGTGGGATGGTCTGTAGCCACATGGGTCCTCTCCCAGGTGTGGGAGAGGATGCACAGTGCAGATCTCCCACCTGAGGCTTCACTACCTCTGAAAAATCAAGGCATCAGGGTCTAACCAACTAGTGCTACAGAGCATCTGCTGAGGTCCTTGTCTCTTCACAGAGAACAGTCTGACCCTCCTGAGAAGTACGTCTGCGGGTATGGCACCTCTCTAACACGAGGCAGGGGGTTCTTCCAGCTGTGCCCATCTGCCCCAGCTGGCTTCAGCCATGCTGCAAAAAATAAATGGCTGGATTTGCCAGGAAGACATCAAGGAAGACAACAGAAGGCCATTTTTGGCAAACATTTTCTTCCGCCAGACATAACGCTTCGGGCGCAGCGGGGAGGCGGCGGTTTCCTCCACAGGACAGGGCAGGGGTACTTGGCATTACAGGGTATGGGAGCTCAGCTGCCCCAAGTGGCTAGAGCCCAGGTTTGGTTCGCAAGAGCCATATCTTTCACAGAAAGAACAGCATTTCCTGCCACAATGACTGCCAGGAGCTTCTGGAGAAATGGTTTCTCCTCCTAAAAGCCCTAGTATTGAAACATGGCAGATGCTTGATCACAGAGGGGAAGAACTCTTATGGCCCAGGAGACAGGGAAGCCCCCAGGGTGCTAATGTGGTGCAGGCTTCTTGCCTTGTCCAACCTCACAACAGGAAGTAGTGGAAGCCGCAAGGAAACTCATGACACATGGTAGTTAATTGCATGTCCCCTCTGTGTGGCATGGATGAAACTGGGCTCCTTTGCTGAACCATTCAGGGGCCACAAACCCAACCGTGGAGCTTCCCCTTTCTCCCTTCTTAGAGTCATTACTTTGGTCATGTTGAAGTCTTCAGAGACTGGATCCAGCCACCCATCCCCAGGTGATGGGGGCACAGAGAGGACACATCTCATCAGAGGTGGTAGCATGAACACCAGGGATCACAACTCTGGTAAGATGGACCATACAAGGACCCTCTTTGCTACCAACAGAGTCAGGGCTTTCTGGTGTCCTCCTATTCCCCACTTCAGTTCCCGGTGACAAACTATTACTGACCACAAGTGTGCTGAATATTCAGTCTCTCCAAGACTTGGGAATGCTCCCAAAAGGTGGTTTGTTTCCTCCTGAGAGAACAGTAAGATGAAGGAGAGAATATGCTGAGGCTACAGCCAGTCTTTGAGATGGACCTCCCAATAGCTAGGCTAATCCCTCCAGAGGTGAAATTGGCTTTGTCTGTTCTGGAAGAGGAAGGGGCTATCTCAGTGTACCTTGGGAAAAAGCCTTCTTCACCATAGCACTGAGTCTCATCAGGAAGACCAGTCTGTTTTGGGAAACATATATATTAACTTCCAAAAAGTTCATCCCAGGACCAAACACCCCCTGGGAACATCTCCCTGTGTGGAGGGCAGGGGAAGCCTACAGCTGAGTGACTACAAAATAAACAGCAACATAAAAGTAATGGCCCAAAAGAGAGGAACTGATGGGAGCAAAATTAATCTTAGAGGGACATCTGCTATGTACAGCAAGTGCAGGGACCCTCTGTCCATTGGGGTGAGGGGGTGCGTTCCCACAGGGGCTGGAGTAAGCCTCAGACCTTTCTGTCTGTGTTGGCTGGGCACTCTGCAGAGCTTAGCTGCTGCACCAGAGCACAGATGCTGAAGCAAATGTAACAAGAACAACAAAACCCACTCCATTTCTTAGGGTTCCTGGTGTGTCTCTGCTCCTCTTGCTCTGTGTCCTCCTGGGCACCTCTGCCTCTTTAGTCCATGGTTCCTGGGTGGATGCTGAGGACTGGCGGCTCTAGGCAAGTGGGAGAGTAGTTGAGGTGAGGCTCTTTGATCCAAAGCAAGGGGACCCCATTCTTGCCATCTGAGTTCTTGCTGGAGTTTCGGCTCTTGAACCGCACCAGGAGAATAGTGATGATCAAGATGCCAAAAATGGGGAAAGGGTAGAAGAACACAAAGTAGAAGAGAGCATCATTGGAGCAGATGACAGACTGCAAGGTGGAGCCTGGAAAAAGACACAAGACAGTAACATTTCATGGCTTATCGGCAATGCAGGGCCTACTAACTTCTTCAGAAACAAAAACCCAGATGTGTTAACCTGTGTCGATGTAGATGGGGCTCTGAGAAAAATGCCAGTATTGGGAAACAGAGCAGCAGAAAAAAGTTATTGCAGGGCATGGTTTGGTTTGATCCCCCCCAGGAGTTTCTTGAATGCTAAAGAGTCCTCCCTGGTGTCTTTATGATGTCTTACAAAGTGGGGAGGCCTTGCAAAGTGTTGCTCCCCTCAGTGGTGTATCCAGAGGTAGTATCCCAGGGTATCTCCTTAAAAGGTCCACAAAACTCTCATGAACTCAGTTATCTTATCTCTGGGGCCTCTAAACCACCTGATGACTTCAAGAGCTGCTGGGAGGAGACCCTCAATCCACAGCCTGCACCCTTGTGCACAGCTAACTAAATTCCATGGTGTTTTCCAAAGGGGGGCATCTCCACTTACTTGAAACACACACAGCTGTGCAGTGCGTGGCAGATGCTCATTCCTAAGCAAGAGCTGGTCTACAAGCCACTGAGGTGATTAGAAAAGCACTGGCACCACAGATTTCTCCCAGTTCAGGTGAGACCCAGTCCCACTCACTCCTTCGCCTTTTTATCTTGGCTCAACCAAAGATGTGAAGGATGTCATGGCCATGCCCCCAAAAGGGTTGTTGCCTCTTCTCACCTCCATCCTGCACATGAACAGCAACTGTCCCTGACTCCTCCTCTGCTAGCCGGTACCATACACCGTTGGGGTCTGCCAGCCACTCCTCCACATGGCATGAATAGTTGCCCGTGTCAGCACCACTGGCCTGCAGCACCGTCAGCCGGAAGAGCACTGCTGAGAGCCTCTGGAAGCGCAGGCGGCCCTCCCAGCGACCAGCCTCGGGACTGAAGATGGCATCAGGGCCCACGCTCAGCACTGCTTCCCTCTCCTCCTCCTCTTCCTCACCACCTGGCTCTTTGGCCCGCAGGTTGTACCATGTCACTGCAAAGTGAGACTCTGGGCTGGAGCGGGATAGGATGCTGCAGTCCAGTGGGAAGGACTCCTTCTCCTGCACTGTGAGGTTGGCAGTGGCTGTGTCCACCTGCAAGGTGGGATCTGAGAGGACAAAAAGGGAGAGGTGAGCACTGAACAAAATGCTAATATCAAAGCCACCCTGCCCCGGCAGAAACTGACTGTCACAACTCTAGTACTAGGCACAATCCAAGCAAAACCCAAGGACCTGAGGCAGCTTGCCAAGTCCCACCGGTACCTTTGTGGTAAAAGGGAGAAAGAGGAGCTAGCTGCAAGCACCATGCTACTACCCTGCCCACACCAAAACATGGGCATGTGTGAGAAGAGAAAGCTGCTGCAGCTCATCCAGATGTGCTGGATGAGAAAACATGTCAAGAAATCTCGAGGCTTTGTGGAGGAGCTATGTACTGCTGCTCCTCAGCTGCTGGTGCAAAGAGAACTGCACTCCATGCTTATTTTTTATTTCTTTGAGACCACTCAAAGAACTTGAAAATGAATACGACACAAGAGGAGAGGATTTTTGCCAGTAATCTGGGAAGCTATATAGTTAAGAGGTTACTCTGTGGAAATGTCCTCAGCACAGACACAGCAAGGATGCTTTCAAAAGTCTCCCTCTAGTATTTTTAATATAGTGCTTGCTGCAAAGCTAGAGATGCTTTTACCTAACTGAGATACATGGCCAGAACCCAAGATGAGTTGATTAAGGGCTGACTTCAAGAGCAATTAACATTTGCTTTAGTCATCAAGCCAGGGAACACATACTCCAGGGATTGCAATCAGTCTGGATCTAAGCTTTCATTTAAAGATTAAAAAGCCCTTTCTGACATGGAAGTTGAGCAGGAAGGGCAAGCTGATAGCTCACTGAAGACAGAAGTGCTTTCTCTTCCAGCAAAGATAGCTGGACAAACCCTCCCTCATGCAGACGTTGGGTGTCCCTGCAGAAGGAGGCTGCTGTCCCCCATCTCTCATCAGCCACTCATCTGCTGTGCCCAGGCAGGACTTCTCATTACACCACCTACCCTGCACTTTTAAAATGATCCCATAAGGAAAATCTTCATTAAGACCAGAGCTCTGCAGGCCACAGGCAACAGTTTTCAGTTCACGTCTTCCCCAGGAAGACTTGTGAGCAGAAACAAGAATGATGTAAGTCCTGAGATTCTGGGGACTACTGATGTAAATGGAGGACAGAAAGGCAATGGCTTGTCAAAACCAATACAAAGCCTCCCCCCACTTCAACAGGTTCAGCAGATGCTGTCTGATGTTGCTGGGAGGTTTTCTTGCCCCACTCTGCTCACAATTATAGTCCTGAAAGATGAATGTTGAGATCCTCGCTAATGAGACATGAGTCACAAGCTATGATATTTTTAATTTTAGTAATTTTGTCAGCTACTGGCTGCCATGAAATAAAAACAAACAACAACAAAGCACTTTTAGAAAAAAATTATCATGAATTAGTGCACCCCCAACTCCCCCTCTTCTTCCGACTCCATATCCTTCTGCAGTTCAAAACAAGCCTCAAGGATTTCCCCTGCTGTCCATTTCTCCTTCCATCAGGACTGGCAATTCTCATCCTGGATGAAGAGCTCCACTTACAACCATGTGGGTATGCAGGGTATGGGTATTGCCTGGCAGGGACAGCAGTGTCTCTGCTCAAGCCACCCTGGCCAGCAAAGTTTCCCAAGCAAGGACCTGGCAGATAAAGGCTGTGCTGTCACCTAAGAGACCTCCTCCTTTGCAGTGCAAATTTTCTCTGCCAGGAATGACCACTAAAACCTGTACAGAATCCTATCCTTTTGCCAGCTCTGCTGCAGAGTTACGAGGGTGGTAACTCACTGGAATGGGTAGGTATAAAGCACCACGGCAATACTTGCACAGTAGCTGCTTTAAATGCTGGAAAGCACCCAGCAATTGAGGACCATAACTGTTACTTGACCTACAGCCTTTAAGACAGACATTTAGTATTGAGTCATATGTCTCAAAAGCTAAGGAATCCACATTTTCCAAGGTAAATTGTCCCTTTGGCTTATCTGTTGCTAAAATAAACTAAATTGAGCAGAGTACACTGGGAACCTTATTTTAAGGACTTAGGAGTCCACAAGTCCTAGGCAGTCTTTAAGAACCATCTTTTAGAAGCACAGGAGCAGGCAATTCCACTGTGTTACGAGTCAGGCAAGTGGGGCAAAAGACCAGCAGCTTCATTGAACAAGGAACTCCTTGTCAAGCTCAAGAGGAAAATGGAATTGTATCATCTCTGGAACTGAGGTCAGGCTTTGCAGGAAGATTACAGAGCTTTGGTCCATATTTGCAGGGAGAAGACATAAAAGGCTGAAGCTCAGTTAGAGTTGAATTTGGCCACTGTTGTGTTAGCTAGTGAGAAAGGCTTTCTTAAGTACATTAATAGCAAGAGAAGGTCTGAAGAAAACATTGGACCAGTACCTGTTGAAGATGGTCATCTGACTAATAGGAATGAGAAAAAGCACAGGCATTCAGTGTGGTTTTTTGCCTCAGTCTTTAACAGTACAGATAGACTTTGGGCTGCCTGGTCCCCTGAGTGAGAGGACTCTGAGGGTAGGAACAGTGACTTTCCATTTGTGGACACAGACATTTTAAGGGACTAGCTGTATCAGCTGAATGTTCACAAGTCCATGAGGCCTGATGAGATTCATTTTAGAGTACTGCAGGAGGTAGTGGATGTTATGGCAGGACCCCTCTTGACCATCATCGAAAGGTTTTGGGAGTCTGAGGAGTCCTTGCTGACTGGAAGCTAGCCAGTGTTGTTCCAATTTACAAAAAAGGTGCAAGGGAAGACCCAGGGAACTACAGGCCAGTTGGTCTAATGTCAGTTCCTGGAAGAACTATGGAAAAGATTATACTGTGTACCATTGAATGAATAATGCAATCATCAGGCACAGTCAGCATGGGTTCACAAAGGAAAGGTCCTCTTGAAGTAATTTGGTATCTTTCTGTCATAAAGTCACCTGGCTAATGGATGAAGGGAAGGTGGTGGATGTAGTTTTTCTGGCTTTTAGTAATGCCTTTGATACTGTCCCTCCCAGCATCCTTCTGGACAAGGTGAGGTATATGGTGTGCTTGATGAAGAACTGGCTGAAGGGATGAGCTCAAAGGATTGCAGTGAATGGGGTTACATCTGATTGGTAACCAGTTACCAGTAGTGTTCTTCAGGGCTCAATTCTGGGGCCAGTTCTCTTCAATATATTTATCAATTATCTGGATGCAGGAGTTGAATGCACCATTAGCAAGTTTGATAATGATACCAAACTTGGAGGTGCTGTTGACTCTCCTGAAGGACAAGATGCCTTGCAGAGGGATATACATAGTTTGGAGCATTGGGCAGGGATTAATGGGATGAAATTTAACAAGTGCAAATGCCAGATTCTGCACCTAGGATAGAGTAACACCAGGCATGTGCACATCCTGGGAGAGGTGTGGCTAAAGAACAGCTCTGTAGAAGGGATCTGGGAGTGCTGGTTGATAGAAAGCTCAATATGAGCCAGCAGTGTGTCCCGACAGCCACGGCAACAACCACATCCTGGGGTGCATCAAACAACAGTGTAATCAGTTGGTTATGAGGGGATTATCCCACTGTATTCGGTGCTGGTGAGGCCTCATCTTGAGTGCTGTGTGCAGTTCTGAGCCCCACAGTTTGAGAAAGATATGAAGGTCCTTGAATACATCCAAAGAGTGCAACAAAGCTGGTCAAAGTGTTGGAAGGAATGTCCTATGAGGAGCGGCTGAGGACTCTGGATGTCTCCAGTTTGGAGAAAAAGAGACTGAGGGGTGACCTCATTGCTCTCTGCAGCTTCCTGAGGAGGAGAAGTGGAGAGGGAAGTGCTGATCTCTTCTGGAACCCTGGGATTCAGTGATAGGATGTGTGGGAATGGATTAAAGCTGTGTCAGGGAAGGTTCAGACTGGGCATTAGGAAACACTTCTTTACTGAGAAGGTTGTCAAATTCTGGAACAGGCTTCCTAGAGAGGTGGTCAACATGTCCTGCCAGTCAGTGTTCAAGATGAATTTGGACAATAACCTTAATAGCATACTTTAACTTTTGGTCAGCCCTGAAGCAGTCAGGCAGTCAGACTAGATGATCGTTCTAGGTCTCTTCCAACCAAAATGGTCACATTCTATTCTAGTCCATTCACAACCATTTGAAACTGGGATTCCCTCCCTGCTTTGAACTTCTGTAGCTCTTTTTTCCCCACCAATCCTGAAGAGACCAAGAAGTACCTACAGTGATCCCTGATGCCTGCCTCTCTGTGTCTGGGGGCAGCCAGAACAGTGGGTTTAGGCAGCAGGATCCACCCGAACCACTATCACTGGCAAGAAGGTGGCCAGGAAGCCACTATGTACTCCACTGGCCACATAGAGGCAGGCTCCTCATAGTCAGCTCCTGTCTGATCAAGAAGCCCAAGCTCCCATCCCAACCGACAGATGAACTCTTGGAGCTGGACACCCCACATCTACTTCTCCACCCACACAACAGGCATCAGCAGAATGAGAAACTGCCTGGGCAACAGCAAGGATATTGACCTTCTCTGCTGTTCTCTTTTCATGCAAGGACCTTTCCCTGGGGTGCATGCCTGGGAAACACAGATAGCTTCTCCCATCTCATTCTCAATCAATGTGAATAAAATCAGAAGCCAATCTTACCAAATCTCCAAAGTGCTGCAAAAAAAAAAAAGCATTTGCAGATGCAGTAGTGACAAAATCTCAAGCTCATCAAGCTGTGTTTGCACGACTTGCTCTATACTCCTTCCACAAAAGCAAAGGTACACCCAGGAAGACATACTAGAAAGCATCAGCACTGTCTTGCAGCACAGCGGTCCTGCTCTCTGCCCAGACCTGCTGTCAATGACAGACAGATGAAGACTCATGCATTCAGTCCAAGAGGGCAGAGCACTGCTGAAAGCTCTTGGCATGAAATCTTGCTCACCTGGTTGCTTAACAGTGAGGGTGATGAGCCCAGAGAGGTCCTCTGCTCGCTTGTACCAGCGATCACTGGGGTCAAGGAGCCACTCCTCTACACGGCAGTCATAGGCCCCACTGTCTCGTACAGTGGCATTTTGGATGGAGAGGAGGTAGAGACCTGGGGATGGGCTCTCCAGATGCAGCCGGCTCCGCAGGTCGCCCAGCACCAGCAGGTCCCCATATCGCAGGGTGTTCTGTCGACTCAGCCGGGCCACCACCTCCTTCTCCGGGTGGCCTGACCGCCAGACGTTCCACTCCACCGAGAGCTGCGACGAGGGGCTGGTTCGGCTGCTGACGAGGCACTCCAAGGTCACCCACTGGTTCTCCAGCACCGTGATGTTCTTGTGGGTCTGATTCACCTGCAGGCGGTTATCTACGGGAAAAGGCCATTAGAAATGCAAGGTGACCAAAGGTTGCAAGGGTACTTTGTCTCCCCACAAGCCCTTCCTGCATGGCTACAGACCTGGGGTATAACAAAAGAAATGAGGATGGGGAGGGAAAAAATGATTGGGGGAGGGAGGGAAGAGAAGGAAAAGAAAACAAAACTTGTGTTTTTTATGGTCTTCTGAAAATCTCAGGCTAGCCATCGACAATGCCCCATTCAGTACAGGGAACTGGAAACACAATCTCCCAGTAGAACCTGAGGGGTGCTAAGACACTGTTGTCAAGGGAGATCACACCTCCAACTTTTCTCATCATTTTCTTGGAGTCCTGTCACACCCTGATCAGTAAGCTCTTCTATTGTGGGAAAAGGGAAAAAAGCAAGGCAGAAAACTGATAGCTGACAAGGAACCACCACTGCAAAACGAGAAGTGGCATGAAGGCAAAGTCACATACAGTGTTTTGCTGCCTTGGGAATGTCCCTAGTTTTTACTCCAGTTTCACTGATATTGAGGGAGAGACTGCAATCAGCTCTTTTATGCGAAATGACGTGTTCAACACTCCTGACTCCATGGCTTCTTTCCAGGGGCACAGTTTGGACTTCCCTTCTACAGCTGCTGCAGCAAGTGATGGGCACTGTACTTCCCAGAGAGAGACAGGCAATGCAAAGATGGAGGCAGATCACAGTTCCCCACTCTCTGACCACCCCCCCACAGCCATCTCAGGACTTTGCACAGAAAGGAGGAGCTGGGACTGGGAGTGAGTGGCATGCTGTGGCCTGCCATGCTCCTTGTGTGACCAGGCAAAGATGCACTGGGGACCATTCTCAATATCCCTCTTGCTCTCTCATCCACAGAGCTTGTGTCTAGCCAGCCAACTCTAAACCCAGAAAATTAATTGAGCATCCTAGTCCAGCCCTGCTATCCAGCCATGTCCCTCCTGCATGAGGGATTTTATCCTCCAGAAACAGGCACCTGGAACAAGCAGGGACAAGGCTCCCTCGTGAACTACTGATGATGCTCTACCTCCAAAGCACACAGAAGCCCAAGCTTCTCTCAGTGACAGCACTTGCCTCCGTGCCTTCCTGCTTTGCACAAAATGAAGGCTCTGTCTTCAGCTTGTGGTGGTCATCTTTAGCTCCTCCACCAGTCCACCTGTACCAGTAATGCCTGCTGCCACAGAAACCACCAACAGAGCAGACTTCTCCTTTCCTGGCAGCCAGCTCCCCATCTCATTAAACTTGTTACTAATATCTCATGTGCACAGCACAGAGGAAAAAGAGACAAACTCCCCGTGCCTGCCAGGATATGGGCACAGAGTAACATTAAACCGTGTGCAGAATATAAAAATGCTTTCCCAGGCAGGCACGGAGCGGTTCTCTCTCAGTAGGTCGCTAGTCGACACTCTTGCTACATGATGCTCTTGAGGATAAAGAAACCTGGCTGGATATGGCAGCTCTAGATCATAGTGGAGGGACAACCTTAATGTGGGGACACTGACATTCTCACCAGCCCAGTCTAAATGGAGGAGGGTCACATCAAAGGAGGAAAACATCCCTCTTCATGCAGGGACAGGTAAGGATGATGATGCAAAGAGGAGGTGACACGCTGTAGCAGAAAGAAAAACAGGATTCCTGCTGCTCCACAAAAGCTCGTTGAGCTTGTGAGCCATGCACGAGCTGATGCCAAGAAGATCCCTCTGGTGGGACACATGGTACCTGGCTGCTTGACGGTGACCTCTGTCCGGCCTGACACCTCTTCTGCCAGCTTGTACCAAGCATGGTTGGGGCTGAGCAGCCATTCCTCCACGTGGCAGTAGTAGCTGCCGCTGTCTCGGACCTCTGCCCGCTGCACCGTCAGGCTGAAGAGCCCCCCTGATGCTGAGCGCTCAAACTGTAGTCGGCCCCGCAGCCCTTCCTCCTCTGCATAGGTACCGTACTCAAAGGCTGAGCTGTGGGTGGTCTTCAGGATGAGCTTGCCATCTGCATCAGAGGGCTTGTGCACGTACCACAGCACGGCGAAGTGTGAGTCAGGGCTGGTCTGGGATTTCACGGAGCAGTTGAGTGGTATGGGCCTGTTCTCCACCAGAGTGATGCTCCGCTTTGACTTGCTCACCTGCAGCTTGGTCACTGCAAGGGAGGAAGAGAGAAGGATGAGGAGAGATGGGTCACTAACACAGAAAAGAAACTCACCTGGTTCAATGAACACCAGAGCGTCATCCCACAACTGCAGGCATGGCTGCTCTTGCCTGGGTCCCACTTGCACTAGACCTTTAAGGCAAAGATGTTTAGATGTTCTCTTACCATATCTTCTCTCTTTCACTTCCTGTGCTACTTCTGGATCCTCCCACTGTGTCCCTCTGCAAGAACCTGTTTGTCCTCTAAAAATATCCCTTTCTTAATTTATCAGGACTTAAGGCATCAAATTTAGCAAGAAGGCTACACTTAAACTCAGTGGGTTTTTTCATGCACCTCAGGGCAATAAGATATTTATCAGTTCAAGACAAAACAATTTCCAGGAAGAGTGAATTAAACAAGACTACTGCTGTTACAGGCCAGCCACCTCAATGACACAGAACCCCCACACACAATAGCTAAGGATCCCAGTGTGGGCACAACTAGAAAAGAAAGAGCACCAGAATGCAAAGGATCAGCAGGAGCAAGCTCCAACAGGTAGCAGGTCTGGCTCCAGGTTCACCACAGACAACACATCCAGGATAAGCCACCTCACTCAGCTTCCCAAGCCAGCAGCAGTTCTCACACGGGTAGCTAAGTGCTACCCTTAGCTTTTGTCCCTGCAAGGACAGAGACACACCAGTTTGTGATTCCTCTCCCACTACAGACGCCGAAGGTAAAGTCTCTGCTGCATGTGTTCAGGCTGTGCCTCTTACCAAAGCCTTAACCCAGGGCATTCCCATCTGCAGGGGAGGACATGAAGTGCTGTCCTGTGACACTTGTGTTTGGTGTGCCCTGAAGCCCTGCTGGCTACAGACTCAAGGAACAGCTTCCGTCATTGGACACATCACTTGTCCCAGTAGCTCTGCCACCACCTCCCCTCCTTTGCCTCTCCCCACATGGCAGCTCCCCTCTGAAAGGATGCATGCTGTCTTGCCACCAGGTGAAGGGACTCTGCTGACAACTGGTATGGAATCACAGAATCACAGCATTGTCAGGGTTGGAAGGGACCTCCAGGATCATTTAGTTCCAAACTCTCTGCCATGGGCAGGGACACTTTCCATTAGATCACGTTGCCCAGAGCCACATCCAGCCTGGCCTTAAAAACTTCCAGGGATGGGGCTTCTACCACCTCTTTGGGCAACCTGTTCCAGTGTCTCACCACCCTTATGGTGAAGAACTTTCTCTTAATGTCTAATCTAAATCTCCCCTTCTCCAGCTTGGATCCATTCCCCCTAGTCCTATCACTACCCGACACTGTAGAAAGTCCTTCACCAGCTTTCTTGTAGGTCCCTTTCAGATACCGGAAGGCCAAGGTCTCTTCGGAACCTTCTCTTCTCCAAACTGAACAGTCCAAACTCTGTCAGCCTGTCCTCACAGGAGAGGTGCTCCCATCTCTTAACGAAACCTAGCAAGCACCCTGGACACCAGCTGCACAACAGAAGTGTGGCAGCACAGGCATGAAAAAGTGAAGGCTGACAGGGGAGCTGTGCCCATCTGCAGCCTGGAATCATATCCCACACATCTTGTGTTTGTGAGGAAGCAACATCTCTCTCACCAAGGCAGAGGCTCCTCACCATCATGCTTTACTTCCAGCTTCTCTTGGGCCCTAGGGTCTTGGATGGCTGTCAGCACAAGCAACGAGCAACAGTGCCGAGAGAGAGGTTGGGCACAGCAAACAACATCAAATGGGAGGAAGGAACTCCCACCACAGCACACTTTCTGCTCTAACACAGCATCTGAGGTAGGCATCCTGCTAACGCATTAGATATTCCCCTGGAGCCTGCATCGCCCATGGCTTTAATCAGGATGCTAATAAGGACTCCACAGTTGTGTTAGGAGTATGGCATGCAGACAGTGGAGGGAGGGAAACCTCGTTTTTCCTCCCTGGGGACTACAACCTAATGGAGAGATTTAGCACTACCCTATTGTATTTCTGCCGTACCCTAGACACACTCTTTCCCCTTTGTTTCACTTCAGGATGGCAGCCTTAGCCACAGCACCCACACTCATCCCACTTCTTTCGTTCGCTGTTGCTTAAGAAATGTTATTTCAAGCATTAATCAATCTTCCAAGTCCCTGGGAGATGAACCAATAAAGGGGAAGGTGATACACAGCAGTTTCCTTTCTCCCCCAGCCCCCTTTCCAAACAGTTTATTTTTAATTGGTACTGGATTATTTTCTGCAACCGTTACTAAGGAAACCTCTGTTACTATAGCAACTGTGTATGTTAAGTCAGTAGCCCTATATCTATTAAAATGCAGTATATACACATGCTGCGTGTGCTGGGGTTGCTCAATATCAACACACTTAGAGACAAAGCCAGGGTATGCACAGACCAGAGCTGCTGATGAGATGTGAGCCTCCCTCCCAGTGCTCTTCCCATTTATGCAGCACCTCCGGGAGATGAAAATGAGGAGGGTGGGCATGGAGTAATATTAAGCCTGGGTTTTGGGGCAATAGACCATGCACCTTGTACGTGACAGATGTATTTCACTGAAGCAGAGAGGGCTTGTTACTGGACCATAATCACAGCAATTCTCATTGTGTGTGAACATCACAGACCGACCCCTGAGGTCATCCAAGGGCTGTTGGATGGCCTCCCTGCAGCTCTCCCTGCTTCCATTTGACACCTGGGAAGACATTTGCTTTTGTGGAGGTGAGGGAGGTAGGGAAGAAAGCTTATTAACTCTGGTGAAAATTAAATCTTAAATTCCATGCACACACCTCAGCCCTCCCAGGCAGCCACTGCAGCCAGTGTTCAGGAATTTGCCCACGCATGCACAGCTTCCTCCAAATCTTGATGAGATGATCCCTTCTACTGCTGCTACCAGTAAGTGCAGCAGGCCCTGGCAGGGAATTACAGGTCCTCCCTTTGATAGACTGCACGCACTGGCACTGGTTCATAACACCACCTTTGCAAAGTTTCATCTAGATTAGAGGTATCAGTGATATGTAATGACACCCCTGCCAGTGAACTTTTCATCTAATATGACTTACTTGCCTAACAGAAGCACACCAAGGAAAATGCAAGTACAGATTTTGTCTCCCTCCCACAGAATTACAGAGGACATTCTCAGTCTTTTACAACTCGTGAACACCCAATGTTTCTCCATCCAGGTGCTGGCTCCTGCACAGTAAGTGTGCACGTACGTTTTCTTCATTACCTTTTGCAGATCCTGTAGAAATAATTCATGGCTTTTACACTGAAAAATGCTACACTGGAAAAACCGTGGCAAACAGGTTACCTTGGGACATCTTTACCTTTGAGCTGCAGGCTGGTTTGCTTGCTCATGCAGGGAAGAGATCCTCTGCCAACAGTCTGGTTAAGACACGGGAAGCTTTGTGAGGTGGCTCACACATCTGTCCTCCCACAAGAATGACCATCAGCCGCCATTCACAGACATGCAAACTAATCCAAAGGGCTCACTTGGCATTTAAGAAAAACAATTTAAAAAGGGAAGAAAAAAACCCCAACCCTGAAGATAGTGGTCCAGGGTGTAGTGACGGTAATAGTACAATACAATGTCAGAGTCCAGCTTTTTCCATTCTGGTAGCAGGTTTACACCAATACAAAGTGGGTTCCTCTCTGCCCTGTGCAGCTTGCCAGGTCATGTTTAAAGATGCCTGCTGTGACATGGAATGACTGTAGGAGCTGGAACATGAGTGAGACTGCAAGAAGATTGACACCCCAGGCATTGAGCTAGCCAGCCAAATACTGCCCTCCTGACACAGGGGAAACTGCCTTTCCTGGTTTGGGGATCTGCCTGGGCAGAGAGCCAGTAAAGGCTCTGCCTTTAAATGCTGAGTTGATCCAATCTGCCCCACATGCTGAGGTTTTGATGTGTCAGGGCAGGGCTGCTCCAGCTCTCTGTCAAGCAGTGGAGGTGGTGGGCATGGCAGTGTGAACAGGCTAGGTTACATGGCATCTTCTGCTGTGCTGTCAAGAGGCTGATGTTCCCTTAACAGCCTCCTGAACATCTGCTTACTGAGGAGAACAGGTGCATCAGTCTAGGTGAAGTTATCATGCGTATCATCTGCAAACCATAATCCTGTTGCCAGTCTCCTGGCTCCCTGGAGGGTGCCAGTAAAGAGGATATTGTACCTTGATGTACTGTAAATGGCCTTACAGACGCTATTAAGGCTTTCAATTTGCACTGGTAACAAGTCATGGTTACAACTCTCATTTTTTTTTCAAGCCAGCCTGGTTTTCCAGCTCCTGTGAAGCCACCCAGCCTGTGTGAAGAACACATGCAGGTGATGAACTCTTCAGTGGTCCTCCAGGCAGTGCCAGGACAGAAGACCATCTCTCTTGTTGGCACACAGATATACTCTCCCACACTGCTGAGGGCATCCCGATGCATCTGCTGGAGAATCTCCAGGAGGTTAAATGGGTGATGCTGGAACCTGTCCAGAACATGGAAGATGTTAGGTGCCTGTTAGGGTCCAGAGGCTGGCAGAAATGCTAGGTGCCCACAGCAAGCTAATACACTTACCACACACTTCACTCCAAAGCTCCACTTCATCAGCATTACAGTCACTTTGCACTAATTCCCAGGCCAAGGAAAGCGTCTGCACTCATTTACAGGGACACACATTGTCCCAGGATACCTGCAGCAGTCTCTGCTCCTCAAACCTTGCACCTCTGGAATGGTCAGACACACCTTACAACCACAACAGGCTACGACACAGCTAGGTGCTCGACAAGCTGACATACATGGTAGAGGTTTCTACACATCCTCAAGCAGGCACCCAGTCTCCTCCAGCTAGGCATGTGGTAAGCACTTACACAAACATTTGGGTGAAGGGAAAGTAGTCATCATCAGGGGAGGACAGAGGCAGTGATGTGATTCACAGCTTTTCTGCTGACTTGCTGTCACAGTGAAGCCAGTTGGCTCCCTCCCTTCTGTTTTCCATCAAGCAGGGATTACAAAACTCACCTTTACCAAAGCATTTTGCAATCTCTGCCTAAAAGTGCTGCAGCAAGAAGATGCTCTGCCTCAGTCCTTACATCATCTTCCCTTGTAGGCAGTAAGAAAGCACCAGGAGTTAACATCCCCACCTGGGAGCTTCTATTACCAAGTCCTGGAAATGGCAATGTTTAATTGCAGCTGAAGATACCCTCCCTGGGAAAAAGCCCCATACAAAACCCTAGCTTGCTGCACTGCAGTGAAGAAGAAGGGGGCTGCTGGCCGGGGAAGGAGACAGCTCCACATGTGCCAGTGGTTGTGGTGCATGAGTGGGTGGGAAGACGAGAAGATGGTCACCACAAGCCCACAGAGTCCTCAAGTGAGCCCTGTCACTGAAGCAGAGAGGCAGTGTTCCACTTTGGAGGCTATTGTCCTCTGGGGAAGAGCTCCTCCAGGAGATGGTCTTGCCTGGAGAGAAATGATGAAGTGTTGCAAGAAGTTTTCCTAGGGAACGTCCTACTTTTAAAAGCCTCTGTCGGGATTTCGTTGTGCTGAGGGGGGCGTGCGTGTGTGTCTGAGCAGAAAGGAGGCCAACCAAACCCAAATCCAGCCCCAGTTTAACACCAGACATGGATGGTTTTATCAGGCTGATGAGGAGAGACCCATTTCCAGGAGCATGGCCCCAGGGTGACTTTCTGTAAGGAATCCATCTCTTCCCAGCACCCTCAGCGTACACACAGAAGGGCACTGGACAGGCTTTTGGCACAAACTCAGCAGACCCCTCAGCTTGCAGTCACAACCCAAAGGTGCCTCATCACTTTCTTTACTAGGGCCTAAAAAGCACTCAGTGCCCAAATTCCTCCTGATGCTTGCCTGGGATTCCAGAGACCCTGGTGCAGGTCACTGCTGTGTCATGGCTTGGACAGGCACCAATCTCCAGCCCGCTGCCAGCCCTTCTCTCTTACACAAAGCCTCCTCCACCTTCACACACGTTGTAAAGACACTCATGTTAATGACTGTGGGGTGTCAAACAAGTGCACACTGGCACAGAGAGAGATGAGTGACTCACGGTTACTGGGTTAGCTGAATGCAAGCCAGCGTTCAAGAGGGAAAGGGTGTGCAAGCCCTTTCAGAGAAGAGGAGGCACCAGAGGAAAGACATTTGCAAAAGTGAAGATGAGATGCTCCTAGGAGGACCTTGCTCATTAGGCTTAAATGTGGCATAGAAATCACAGCAAAAGTAAAGACAAAGGCTTCTAGCACCAGGGCAGCCTCCCAGGGGAGGGTGGGAACATGGCAGCACAGCTCTTGACTCCTGCTATTCTCTTTTAACAGAACACAATTCCTCCTGAAACTGGATTAGTGAGGTCGCAAATTGCATTAGCCAACATGGGAGGCTGCTGCTGCAACAGGAGCAGGAGGAAAGGAAATAGCATTAGACTTTGCCTACCATTATTACTGCCATTATTAACTTGTCACTTCACTGTAGTGTTCCTGTAACAATGAATTATTGCCTGCAAACAGGCTGACATGATTGAATTACTGGGAAAGGAGCTCCACAGGAAGGAGAGACAATGTTAACTCTTTCCTGAGGAAGGCTGAGCTGATGCCCCCTCCCAGGTAGGTAGAAAAAAAGTAAAGGCTTTGACTGCAAACACCAACCTGCCATCTTGACCTTCAGCAGTGCTAGTTTCAGAGCAATGCCAAGTTTCTATGGTCCCCAAATCATTCAGATTCTGGTCACAGATGGGCTGCTTTAGGTTGGACATGTGAACAAAAAAGGAGAATGTATGTCTGTCTGCAGTAGTGATAGAGATCCAGAGCTTGAGCTCTCTCATCTTTGCAGGGCTTTCTGCAACCTCTGTAGCCTACTAATTCCATTAAGTTAAATCCTCTCTTTTGCATGCTCCTCCTTTCTGATACAGAGAAGACAGGTGCCCAGACAAGCCACCAAGAATGCCATTCTAGATAGATGTGAGTCGGCTCTTTTTCCCCCTTTCTCCCCTTGCTGGGTCAGTACCATCTGTCTGCAATCAGACAGGCTGTTAATACAACTCTGCTCTCTCCCTGACAACTCTCCTGGAGAGAGAGTGAGATTGCCCTTCCACAGAAGGCTGTGCCACGGCAGAGTGCCCTGCAAGGAGCAGGAAGGAGCAAGCATGCCTTCACCCACCCAGGCCATGCCCCTTGGGTGCCACCCCCACTCCTGCAAGGTTCGAGAGGCTTGAGCTTGCCTGCAAGTATGGCTCATGTTTTGCTAAAGGTCAGCCACAAAATGTAATGATCCTTGTATGAATGCTGCAAACAATGCTTCCTGCAGCATGGACTGATGGGATGCTACCAGCCTCAGGAGCAAGCCTTGGAGAAGCAGGCCATGACCCAGCTCCTCTCAGGGACAGAAAAAGGCCAGAAATAAACTACCAAACACATAGGAAGAGGGTCAAGTCCATTCTGCACACCTTATACTGTAGCACAAAGGCTGCAAGCAAGGACAAGGACATCTGCTCAGCCAGAGGACAGCCTGGGATCACCAGCCATGCCACACCAGTGGCTGTGGAGCAGCTAACAGACTAACAGGTAACCACGTGGGGCCTTGGGGCAGCACACATATGTGACCCAGAAAGTCACTTTAAAGCCAAGAAGCCATACATCTGTGAGCATATATACAAAAGGCTGTATGTGTAACTGCAGAGATGGAGAAATTTGGGAAGCTCACAGCCTCCAAGGTCTGGCTATAGATAAGCCAGAGATCACCAGCTGGGACATGCCACTAGCCTAAAAAAACCAAGAGCTTCCCCAGGAAGTGGAAACCATCTCTTTCTGAAGGACATCAAGAAATAAATATAACCCAAAGCAAAATGCACCACAAATCTAAAGCAAGAAACCTTCCTGCCAAACCCTGAAATGAATCTAGAAGTTCTGCAGGAGAGAGTGGAGTGGAGGGGAAGGAAGAATAAAAGATTCCCAGCATGAGTTGTGCTTGCTGTCGGAAAACAATATACGGCTCACCGATCACTTGTAAATTAAAATACGGAGATAGGATCACTGGAAAATGAATTCAGTACCAAGCTACAGCTACCAAGGATAACAAAAGAAAAAAAAATACTGAGATATTTAATCATCAGTTCTCATCAGAAAGATTTCAAAAAAGGAGTGCTCTGTCAATTAGGAAAAAAAGTAATTAAATGTACCTGAAGAGCAAGTTATAACACATACAGCAGCACCACACATAAACTCCTCCCATGATGTTCTGGAGGCTGCCCATTAATAGATGAATTTTGTGTCAGAAACAGGGCATCAGAAAAATATTTGAGAGAAGTTTGTGTAGGTACATGCTAACCCTGTAGCACGTGGCTGACTTTTGCAGATGCTGTGTTTAACTTGTGCTTGCCAGTGGCTACTGCTGCAAAGATGGCTTCTTTTTATGCTGAGGGTGGCATAAAACGCCCTTGCTTGCTACCCAGAGAGCAAGCTCTCTGAACAGACATCAGGCAGGACCACTAGGTCCTTTGGATGCTGTCTGCACCAGTCCTGCGTAACTCAGATTGTCATTGCTACCGTCTGTGCAAAGATAAAGTCCCCTAAGAAGGATCTGAGTAAATCTATCCATGAGCTAGCTTGCTCTACTCACCTTTAACTATTCCTTTCCACTGGGTTAATTCTCTGCATTTTTAGTAAACTGAGGTGGTGCACAGTAGCATCAATGCTGGCACAAAACCCGGGACAGGACCATGTAGCCAACAGCATGCATCAGGGATGAGGATCATCTCCTGTGCAACCAAGTGCTAGATCAGCTCCACCTGTATCCTGAACGTTCATGTTGCTGCTGCATCTGTAATTTAACTAGGAAATTCCACTACTGTGTGGAAAAACAACAAAGAGAAATATGCCATCTGTTGTTTCTTAATGAACAATCTTCTTGAACTTCTTAACGACAGAGGAAGTATTAGAGCAAGATAGGCTACAGATCCATCATTATCTACAGTCCCTGCTGCTGCAGAAGACTGCAGGAATTTTCTTTAACAGCAGACCAAATTTAAGCAAATAAAATGGTCCTGGGAGCCAACTTTTATATAGACATGTTAAAAAACAGACCTTGAGTCACAGGTTCAGCATTTCCAGGGCCTACCATTTTGCTGTAAGGAAGCAGATGCAGATTCACTGAACCCAGGAATTTAGTCTTTGCCCAATGTCGGAACAGGTAGAAAACCCAAAATAATCATCCCCCTATGGTCCAAAGGTCTGGAAAGCAGTTGGTTAAAAATTGTCCTTGTTTATTCTGCTGACAGGAAGGTATCAATCTCATATTGTAAAATCACTATGGAAAGAAAGGGCTGGGCTTATTTTACTGAAGTTGTTTCCTTTATGTGGGCATTGCTGCACCACCTGGCCATGCAGCCCACTGTCACGTGGAAGAGCGAAGCCACTGTGTCCAGCCAGCTGTGTCCCACCAGCAGAGAACACTCCCAGACCATCAGTTGAACCAATGCTCAGGAAGGCCAAACACAGGGGACATACAGTAACTGGGGCTGAGCCATCTCTCTGCCCGTCTCTTTAGCAGTGTTCTCAAAACAGGAGACTGCCTGGCTGTGCAAAGGACTGATGGGCAAGCTTCTCATCCCAAGAGAAGCACCTCATGTGATATGGAAGCTAGAAAAATGGTACAGTTCCCTTGCAGAAGGATGGACAGCCAAAGCAGCTGTTCGGACATGGTGAGAGTGACACCGGGACTGCACACTGCTCTGACTGGAGGACTAAGACTACAGAAAGAGGAAAATTGTGCTGCTGCAGCACTGAGCCTGCTGGTCCCAAGACCACTTACTTTGTGGTGACCAGCAGGGCAGCTGAGGGGCTGGGTCCCCCATGCATTGGCCAGAGAAGAATGGTGATCAACAGCTGGCTGGAAACCCACCAGTGCTTTCTCTCCCACAAAGGGCTGACCCTGCTGACTGTTTTTGAAGTCTTCAAGGATATGAGGGATGCACAAAGTTTTAGATCTATTATAAGTCTAAGTGTCTAAGTACTGTTCACTGCAGAGTGTTTTAGTCCAAGCAGAGGGAATTGATGAAAAGCTAAAGTGTGTGGAGAGAAGACATTCAAGACAACATCAAAGCAGCTGCATGTGCACAGACTGCAAACAGGCTGACACTGTGGTTCTGTATATTGCATGCCATGCAAATGGGAATGGAAAACTGCTCAGGAGATATCAGAGACAGAAGAGGAGAGTGCTTTGAAATTGAAGTGAAAAAATTGCTCCTAAAAAAGTAACCGTGAAGAGAGTTAATTTGAACAGAGCAGCACATTCTGAATACAGCCCAGGTCTCCTGGCATTGTCAGTCTTGTTAGAGGGCTGAAAAGTAAGGCTGCCTGCAGTGAGATCAGTGGGCACACACAGAGCAGGAGGAGCTGGGTTAGAGTCCCACTAGGTGCAAGGATGTATTCCTACCCCCTTCACCCTCATGAAATGCATCCAAGAAATGTGTCCAATTTCTTAGGTTATACCCTTGGGTGCATTTCCAGGCTGAAGCTCCAAAGGAAGCCCTGAACATAATGGATTGCAATCATCTCAACATGTTCGACAGAAACATTTCAAGGGCAAACCTGCAGAGGAGCCAAGCATCACTGTTCCCAGATAGGAAATCAAAGGCAGGGGGAAGTAAATCACAGCTCTGACCCCACAAGGCCAATGTCAGAATCCCCAGCATTTGGTCAGGAATGCTGCAGCACACTCAACATGAGATCCCTCCCCGGCTGCTCATGTCAATGAGCTCGTTTTGACATGGCAGTCTTTTTGTGGGATCAAGATGGCATTTGCTCTGGTTGATGCAGCTGTGCTGACAGCAATATAAATAAGGGCATGCCAATATGTAACGTGCACAGGGCCAGATTTGCCCATTTGAATGAAGTGGCAGAGCATCTCTCTGATACCCATGAGCACAAAATCACAGCCAGCTTGAGAAGGTCAGCCAGGAAAGCACCTTGCTTGGAATGGGGCAGGGAGGGCATCCTCATGTGGATGCATGCCCACAGGTGAAACCCCACCTTGAATCTCTACTTGCAAGCCAGCACCCAAACACTAGAGTGTATGTTATGCACCACAGTGGCAGCAAGAAGAGGAAGCTCCCAGGTGTATGTGACAGTGATGGTATATGGAGAAGATGGGGGACAGGGATGTTTGGAGGAGGGTATGATGGCTAAGTGTGGAGAAAAAAAACACACTGGAGTGCCAGCCTAGAATAAATAACTGTGCCAAGAAGGTGGTAGCAAATCTAAGTGGGGAAGCTGTCCCAGAGGACCTGACAAGTGTGGGGACAGAGCTCCTCAGGGTAAATGTGTTGAGGGAGGAGACTACCTGGGGCATGAGATGGAAGAAGCAAACCTACCCGTGCTACTTGGAAAAAAAGGGCTCCAGGTGGGTTGTTAATGCAGGTCTGTGCGAAAGGACAGCCTTCATTTCCTACGTTCAGTGTTCTGAGGCAGAACAGCAGGCCTTACCCTGCTGGTGGTGAAGGGAAAGGAGCAAGACCCTGAGCACCCTGGGGAGAGGTGACAGCTCTGCACCACAGTTGCAGCTGCTGATAAACAGCCTCCTGTCTCTCCTCAGCACTCCTCGAACTCCTTCATCACTCAGGCAAGCGTGTAACTGTTTGCCAGATGGAGAAGACAGCTGAAGCCAGGAAGCAGTGCTATTCTACAGAGCAAAACCACTCTGGGATCAAGGAAGCAGTAAATGTAAGTTTCTAAACCTCACTTCTGTAAGGAAGTTTCCAGCTCATTAGCTCTCCTTGTTTAATTTTATTGCTGGATGCTACCAGCAGCAAAAGTGTCAGGTTTTTAAATAGGCACTTTGTGGCCCTTGAAAACACTTGTTTGAGCACCCATTCATGAGTCTGGTCAGTACCCCACTGGCTGCCCGTCCCAGGAAAGACATCTTTCACATCCATCCATGAGAGGATTCCTCACATGCAGACATTACTAAGAGGTGAGACAGAAGAAAGATATTAACAGAAATACTTGATTACCATTTATAAGGAAAAGTCTCTCCCTCTACTCCACAAGTGCCTCGGCAATTGTTAGGAGATCATTCCTCCTCTCCCAGCGTTAAGCACACCACTAAGCAGTCTGCTTTTCCAACTCTTCTCTGTCTCAATCCTCTCCTCATCATCCCAGCATGCCCTACCTGTGTGGTCACAACCATCCCCTGCCTGGCTGCACACTGACTCTTCAGAGACTGCCAGGGGTGGGTTTGGACAGAGGTAAGGGACCTCTGCTGTTCACTCCTTAGGTTTCTCTGGCCAGTGCTAATCCAGTGCAGCCAGGCTGCTGTCAGTAGTTTCTCATGGACAGCAGGAAGAGTGGCAAAGCACTCAGAGAAAGCACAGCTCTGGCTCACCCTGTTCTTAAAGCAAGGTACAGGAACAAGACTTCCCTAGCAGCTCCAAGGCCAGCTTGAGGAGCCTCCACCCTCCTCCACCACAGTTTCAATTTCACAGATTCTAATAAACCAAACTTTATGAAGCAGCCCCTGGAGAGCCCCTGGAAGCTAATTAATGCTCTAATGAAGAGCCTCACTGCCTTGTTTGCTCAGTGGCTCCCAGGTCAATTAATCTGCCACAGCCCAGCTTGCAAAAAAGCAGCAAGGAGCCCAGTACCCATGGTGTCTGCTCAGTTACCATCCTCTGCCACCCCTCCCCATCCTTCCTCCCACATTCATTACTGTCAAAAACCCAAAAGCAAGAGGGCAGATTTATAGATGTAACTGCAACATCTCCCTGTGTGCCTGCTCCAGGGTTAGTCATGAAGGAAATGGACAAAGGAATGATGCAAAGATAGAGGGATGGGAAGAGCACAGAGGCTTGGGGTGATCTGCAGGTTGGGATGGGCAGGTCTGTGCCTGAGTATGAAAGGGGTGAGGAAGGTGTTCTGCAGGGGATTGTCACAACCTCCTATTTGTGTGAAAGCCCTACCTTTTTATTCTGCTGTTTCCAGAAAGACTTCCTAGCAGCCAGACCCAAGGCCCTCCCAAAGCTTTGCCAAATCACCCTCTCACTTGTGCTGCAGGGGAAAGGTAAGTTGTGGTAATGTGTACAAGGATAATGGCAATTCAATACCCTGGCACAAATCTGCTCGAGCCTTCTTGCCAAAACAGTCCTATGCAGATGTCCTAGCCTGCTCAGATCTCAGCAGAGTCCTCATCATTCACAATGCCATCAGAGACTGACTGCTGCCCTTGTCTGAGTCCTGTAGACTCCATAGACATGTGCTGTTCCCAGACACCACCTCCCATCTCAGCTGCTCCCTCCCTGAAAACTTGGCAGAGAGAAGCAAGATCCAAGGAGGAGTCAGGAACAGAACCTGCCTGGCAGCTCTCAGTTCTCCCCCTACATCTATCTCCCACCTTCCTCCCTCAGGCAGGACCCAGAGCCTGGCACCAGTCCCCTTCCATGCTGTGTAAGGAAGTGGGAAGACCACAGCAAATGGCTAATGTTCAATGGGGATCCTCACACCAAGAGCTCAGCCCAAATCCAAACGCTTCCAGTGTTACCTGGATTGAAAAGAAACCACCTGCATCTCTGCCTCAAGAGATTAGCAAGTGCCAAGGAGTCACCACACTTGTCCCCTCCAAAGACAGAACATATCTGACTGATCACCTGCAGATCAGCCTGGTAAAGCTTGCATGGAGGGTACTCTTCTCCACTGGAAAGGGTCAAGTGTGCAAAGAGCAAGGCAACATATCTAGACGAGAAGGGAGTGGTGAATTGTAGGGCGAATGGGGTGGTTAGCCTTTGGGGCAAGCCCCAGCTTTCAGGGATGAAAGAACCAGGATTTCAGAGTGGGACCAGATACCACAGCAGAAGGGGAGCAGCAAACACAAAGATGTGGGTGGGAAGAAATCTTCACCACTGCACTTGGGGATTGCTCCAAGGTCAACCTATGCTCCTCTGCATGGTCTCCTGACAGCTTTGGCTTCAGGGAAGCAGCTGGTGTGAACTGAGCCATAATTTTATTGCTGTTCCTCCTCTGCTGCAACATGAGCTCACCAAGAAAGAAACAACAGGCAGCTTGAGGGATGAAAGTAAAAAGGAGAGCACTGTGCTGTAAGGACACAAAACATCCACAGGCAATCTAGCCAGTCTGATCCACAATCCTGCCCAACAGACCCCCCTACCAGCCTGGATTTCTGCCCTAGCCTACAGAATTTAACAGCCAGCACTCAACCTACAGTGGCACAGGTCTCTCTCCCTGCAAAGCATATACAAGCTACTAGGGCTGCCTGCCTCTGCCTGTGCACAACCCTCCCTCTACTTTGCGACCTGAGATGTGCAGACTTGCACGACATGCAGGATCAGGTCATGAAAGGCAGCTCCAGATCCTACTGCTACTGAGTTTTCACACACCAGTAAATGATAAACACCATGCCCTTGTAATAGTCAAATTCTCTATAAGCTCTCATGTGGTCTTTCCCTTACACTCCCAGTCCTTATAAAAGGCTTCATGCACAAGGGGCCAAGATCTGGCTCCAGATGCCATGCAGGACACTTGCTTACAGACCTTGTAGTCAAGGCTGAGTTAATACTGCCATTGCCTGCCCTATTCATTCCCTCTTTGGGAGCTTTCTGTTTCATTTCTCAAATACTGCTCATTTCTTCCAAAGACTACAAAAGCACTGGAATGTTTCAAGCTGCTTATCATTACCTGTTGGCCACGAGATAGCTGTAGGTGAAATTACTTTTCAACCACATTAATATACAGAATTCAAAACGAGTGCTGCAACCTCTGCAGTTACCACTCAGCAAGGATGACAACTACAAACACTACCCACTGCAAGAGTGCCAAGAAGAGACAGCCTGAGCACTGAAATGGCAAACTGACACACCAGGAGACGCTCCAGCACCCTGTCCCTCGAGGATGTGGGATTTCACAAAGCAAGGAGATTAATGAAGAAATCAGGCAGCCATTATTTTACCTCTCTCACCTGAACATACTTTAAAGGCTGACATACATTGATTGCAATGTCTGCACCTGGAACCTGTCAAATAGAAAGGTCACTGTGACAAATAGAGAGCAAGAGTTTAAGAGGAAACCAGAATCCCAACATTAACTTACAATTTGGAAACACGCTGCCTCAGTTTGCCTAAAGACCTCCAGACAAGTCTTCTGTACAGTGTCCCTTAGTGGACTGGTAGTAGAGATAGTTCACCCCAAACCCATTGTCACAGGGGCCAAGGCAGGAGGCCATGGCTGGTGCCAAAGGAAAGAGAAAGCTAGAACTAAGGCACCCAATAGCATCCTGAGGTTATATTGCATTAAGGTACCTATAAAGACAGAATTAGACTGACAGCACTCTCAGGTGTAAAATCCTTCAGGGCTCTTTTTGAAGAAACCCTGAATATGAATCTGAAAACTAGCACCTGCTCCATCAGCAGAGATCTGACAGGGAGGGGAGAGGGCTCTAGGATGTTCATTCAGAGGTGTCCGCAGATGAGACCTCCCACATTATGCTGGATCCTCTCTGGAGATTATCCATCCAAAGACTCAACAATGACATAGAATCATAGAATTATTGAGCTTGGAAACACCTCTAAGATCATCACGTCCAACTGTCAACCCAACACTACCATGACCACTAAACCATGTCCCAAAGTGCCACGATCTTCCGCAGCCTGCAGTACTAGAGAGAACCACAGCGCTTCCCAGCACAACAGTTGGAACAACTGTTAAGGCACCACTTGAAGGTTACGACTCCAGTAAAGAAGACCTGGATGCTAGAGCACAGTTTAAACACCCTTTAAATGTCCTCCCTGCCACCTGCTGTGCCACAGAGGCTCCCTTCTGGAAGCTGTTATCAAGCACTTCTTTTTCTCCCTCTTTCCCAAATACATGTGCATGCATGGAGATGTGCCATGAAGCAGCATGTTACTCCAGGGACCACACATACTCAGCCAGTGGTGTTTCCAGGGAAATAGGCTAAAATGATGAACATCTCCAACTTGACCTTGCGAGCAGTCAAACATCTATTACAAGGCAGGGTAATCAAGATAAATGGAGAAAATTAACCTGGAGATGAGGACAAGAAAGCAGAGAGGGAAGAAAGATGCAAAGCCTCATGAGATGCCTGGAGGTTACAACACCCCCTGACTTTTCTAAAGACATGCTAAAGGTTGGGGAAGGTGGAGGGGAGTATGAGAAGGACCACTGAGGGTAAAAACACAAAGCCCAAGCCAGAAGACAGACCCTGGGAAAGAGTCCCTTCTGCACAGAAACACAGAGAAGACTACCATGCTGCAAGGACCTGAGTCAAGAGTCTTGAAGGTGCTAAAAGGCTCCGTCAGAACATCAACTCCAGCCTTAAGGCCAAAACAACAGCAAACAGTTCAGCTCAGCAATGACCCAGAGCTGTCCTGACCACGTATTTTTGCACCCTTTAGGGACAATAGAAGGCATCACCAAAATATTAGCGACAAAGCCTACAGAAGGTGCCTAACTCTCTTACTGGCTGTGCAGGGAACATAAACACCTTGTAGGTTTTCTGGCTCTCCCTGGCCAGCCAGGTATCTGCTGCTTAGCTGTTGCACAGTCTTGTGTGGACATCCTTGGTGACGTCCAGATGGAAAGGTCTCAGTTTCTGGTGGGCACGAAGTCATGCTCTTTGATCACTACCTGCTTTTGAAAATACCTCCAGCAGAGCAAGAGATGTAGCCAGTTACTAAGCAACACCTCCAGCATCTCACCTATGGTTCATGTGCAGGCTTTCATGGGAGTGTGTCTTTCTTCTTTGATCTTGTTTGCCCTGTCCCTCTCCTCTCTTCCCCAGGTTAGTCTGCTCTCATGAATGGAGGTGGAAACCTGAAAGAGGGTCACCTCTGTCTCACAAGACACACACAACCCCATTCAACACTACAAGCTGGGGGAAGTGTGGCTGGAAAACTGCCCAGTGGAAAAGGACCTAGGGGTGCTGTTGAACAGCTGGCTAAATAGGAACCAGCAGTATGCCTAGGTAGCCAAAAAGGCCAATGGCATCATGACCTCTATCAGAAATAATGTGGCCAGCAACACTAGGGAAGTGATTGTCCAGTTGTACTCATCACTGGTGAGGCCACACCTTGAATACTGTGTTCAATTTGGGGCCCTCCACTACAAGAAGGACATAGAGATGCTGGAGCATGTCCAAAGAAGGGCAACAAAGCTGGTGAGGGGTCTAGAGAACAAGTCACATGAAGACCAGTTGAGGGCACTGGGGTTGTTTAGCCTGGACATAAGGAGGATGAGGGGAGAATGTATCATTCTCTATAATTACTTCAAAGGAGGTTAAAGCAAGGTGGTTCTCCAATCAAGTGATAAGACAAAAGGAAATGGCATCAGTTG
Source organism: Indicator indicator (assembly GCF_027791375.1). NCBI lineage: Eukaryota > Metazoa > Chordata > Aves > Piciformes > Indicatoridae > Indicator > Indicator indicator. The sequence goes on along the minus strand of NC_072010.1, from coordinate 98,399,743 downwards.
CACCAGGGGAGGTTTAGATTGGGTATTAGGCAAAAATTTATTCATAGAAAGAGCTGTCAAGCATTGGAACAGGTTGCCCAGGGATGTGGATTCACCATCTCTGGAAGTGAAATGTGTAGACTTAGGGATTAGCAACAAGGTTCAGTGGTGACCTAGCAGTGTTGCATTAACAGTTGGATTTTATGATCTTAAAGGTCTCTTCCAACTAAAACCATTCTATGAGTCTAAGAACAGCTCAGAGACTGGATTGAGCTTCAGTGACTTCACTTGCCAGAAGAGAACACCATGAACAACACGAGGTGCAAGGAGAAGACGCAATTCCCCAGAAGCTGAGTAATGGAGCTCCAAGAGATACCCAGCCAAAGTGATGAGCAGTTCCACTTCAGCCGTGCACACATGTGAGATGTCAGTTGCAGCCCTGAGAATAGTCCTTACTCCAGAGAAACCACTGTAGCACCGGTCTTACCACACCCCCATAACACACACCCCCAGCCCCTCTCATGCACTCTTGGTACTCACCTGGCCGCAAGACCCTGATTTCCAGAAGGTTGGAGGTCCTGTCTGCCAGCCGTGTCCAGCTGCTGTTGTAATTCTTCCTCCAGAGCTCAGCCACACACTGGTACTTGCCGGCCTCTGTGTCACTGGCCCTGCTGATGCTCAGGCGCACGTTGTTGCTGGACTCAGCCTTCTCGATGGCAGTGCGGGTGCGGAAACCCACGTACCTGTCGCCCCACTGCACCCCGCCGTCACGTGTGAAGGTGACCAGGTCGTGAAACTCCGTGCTGCCGGCCGGCTGAAAACGCCACGTCACCGACACTGGCACCCATGACGGGTAGTGGGGCTTGATGATGCACTGGAGGTCAAAAGACTCATTGTAGGTCACCCCAGGGGTACGGGAGATAGCTGTGACAGCAAAGCCGGCCTCTGTGGAAAGAGAGAAAAGGACTTTGAGAGACATCTGCCTCAACAGGCCCTGCTGTTAACATGCAAAAGCTCAGGTGTGGTCATTCAGCTATGGGCCTAGAGTAATCAGCCACTCATGCTGTGTGAGCTTCTCGATTGCAATTTCAAAGTGTCATGAAAAGCAGCAACAAAAATGCACTTCAGCACCTGTGTGGTAGTGACTGCCTGTGTGCTGACAGCTGCCTGTGCAGTGGCAACTGCCTGCAGCAGCAGCAGGATCACACTCCATTTCTGCCCAGAGGACTGAGATCCCCTGGGACTCGGAGAGCAAGAAGCCAGTTCCTGCTGGATGCCAAAGTCCCATATGGAAACGCAGCAGCGTAACAGCAAAGGAGCAGCACCAGGCAGAGCTGACACTCAGCACCAGCTTGATTGCTCACAAGACTCCACAATTCAGATCCACTGAACCCGGCACGTGGCTGTGAGGAGAGGAGGCAGTGGCGACCAGCTCAGCTCAGCTCAGCTCAGCTCAGCTCAGCTCAGCTCAGCTCAGCCCTCTCACTGACAGGGGAAGAAAAAAAAAACCAAAAAGGCGGGGTGGAGAGGTGGTTACTGAAAGATGGTTACTACTCCAACCAAGGCTAGTAGAAAAACAGTGGGCACCCAAACAGAGACCACACGCAAGCATGCAGATGTTCAGGCAGGTGGCTGCAGTGAGTGCTGGAGCCTGGTTCTTTATATGGAGGATGGCAGGGACAACACCTGTGTTAGTGTCAGCAGATCAGGGATCTGATGAAGATGGTGGCTGAACTAAAAGAAGAGATGGAAAGGCTAAGAACTATAAGAGACTGTGAAAGGGAAATTGACTATTTCCATAATCTAACCTCTACAAAACCAGAACAGGGGGTAACTCTTAGTGGAGCAGGGAGTTTGATACCCTCCCATCAGCAAGCCTCTTAGCCTCCATGTAGTAACCCACATGAGCAGGGTCAATGGGAACAGGTCTCTACCCGACGGAACAAATGCAAACCAAGCAAGTGTGTGACTTTAAGCAGCACACTGCCTACAGTGCACTTGCAGAATAGATATGAGGCTCTGCATGAGGAACAGGACATCGGTAAGGATGAGGACTCAAGAAGGTCAGAAGCTCCACCAATGACAGTTTGCCTCAGGCCTGTCATCAAAACTAATCCTGAAAAGAATCCTCAAAGGGTCATTGTTATAGGAGACTCCCTACTGAAGGGAGCAGAGGGCCCAATATGCAGAACAAACCCACTTCATAGAGAGCTCTGCTGCCTCCCTGGTGCCCAGGTAAGGGACATTGTAGGTAAAATTCCCAGCCTTGTGAGTCCTTCAGACTACTACCCACTTCTGGTCTTTCAGGTGGGTAGTGATGATGCTACAATGAGAGGCTCACAATCAATTAAAAGAGACTTCAGAACCTTAGGGCAACTGCTAAAGGGATCAAGAGCTCAAGTTGTGTTCTCTATCCCTCCAATGTCAGCGATAGATGAGGGAACATTTAGGAAGAGCCAAGAGGTCAATTCATGGCTCCAGGGCTGGTGTCAGTGACAGGGCTTCGGGTTCCACAAGGCTCGGTTTACAAGGCACCAGAGCTGCAAACAACTAATGGGATGCACTTGTCCCAGAGGGGGAAAAGGATCCTGGGGCAGGAACTGGCAGGGCTCATTGATAGGGCTTTAAACTAGATTTGAAGGGGGAAGGGGTTAATAGTCTCCTGCTGGCCAGTGACAAACAGAGGGGCAGCTCACCAGAGGCAGAGGGACAGAGAGCTAAGTAAGGGCTCTCAACTTGCTGCCCTGAAGCAAGCCACGGATGATGCACCAAGACACTGTGGAAATCAAGGGGAGTTGGCACAAGAGGAGGACAGGGCCAGCCCAGCTGAAGTGCCTCTATGCAAATGCACACAGCTTGGGCAACAAACAGGATGAATTAAGGGCCACTGTGATGCTGGGATGTCATGACATAGTGGCTATTACTGAAACTTGGTGGGATGATTCCCATGACTGGAATGTAGGGATAGATGGGTACAAGCTCTTTAGGAAGGACAGGCAGGGAAGGAGAGGAGGAGATGTTGCCCTCTATGTCAGTGACCAGCTGGAATCAGTGGAGCTCCACCTGGGGAAGGATGATGAGCTGGTTGAGAGTGTATGGGTTAAAATTAAAGGCAAGACAGGGGAAGGAGATGTTACTGCAGGGATCTGCTACAGGCCACCTGACCAGCAGAGCCAAGCAGATGAGGCCCTCCACAGGCAAATAGAAGTGGCTTCCAGGTCACAAGCCCTGGTCCTCATGGGTGATTTCAACCACCCTGACATCTGCTGGAGGGACAACACAGCAAGGCACCAGCAATCCAGGATGTTCCTGGATTGCATAGATGACAACTTCCTCCTCCAAATGGTAGAGGAACCAACAAGAAAAGCTGCTATGCTGGACCTTGTTCTCACCAACAGGGAAGGGCTGGTAACCAGTGTGAGGCTCAGAGACAGCCTTGGCTGCAGTGACCATGAAGCAGTTGAATTTAAGATCCTCAGGGCAAGCAGGAGGACGTATTCTAAGCGTACGACCCTGGACTTTAGGCATGTAGACTTTGATCGCTTCAGGGATCTGCTAGCCAAAGTGTTGTGGGACAAAGCCCTAGAGGGAAGAGGGGCCCAGGACAGCTGGTCAGTATTCAAGGACCACCTCCTCTGTGTCCAGGAGCAATGTATACCAAAAAAGAGAAAATCAGGGAAGAATGCTAGGAGGCCTGCCTGGATGAGCAAGGAGCTGCTGGACACACTATCACTTAAAAGGAAGCTCGACAAGGAGTGGAGGAAAGGACAGCTAGAATGGGGGGTATATAAGGAAGCTGCCCCAGCAGCAAGAGCCCTGGTTAGGAAAGCCAAAGCACAGTTTGAATTGAATCTAGCCAGGGAGGTCAAAGGGAACACTAAGAATTTCTACAGGTATATTAATGGTAAAAAGAAGTCTAGGGAAGGTGTGGGCCCCCTCAGAAAGGGAACAGGTGAAATGGTCACAAGTGACCTGGAGAAGGCTGAGGTTCTCAATGACTTCTTTACCTCAGTCTTTACTGCAAGGGCCTCCAGCCACACTCCTGGAGTCAATGGCAAGAACCAGAAGGAAGAACTGCCCTTCATAAGTGAAGATCAGGTTCGTGATCACCTGAAGAACCTGAAAGTGTTCAAGTCCATGGGACCCGACGGGATACACCCAGGGGTACTGAGAGAACTGGCAGATGAGGTTGCTAAACCCCTCTCTATTATATTCCAAAAGTCCTGGCAGTCTGGGGAAGTCCCCACTGACTGGAAAAGGGGAAACATTACTCCCATTTTCAAAAAGGGTAAGAAGGAAGAACCAGGGAGCTACAGGCCAGGCAGTCTCACCTCTGTGCCTGCTAAGATTATGGAGCAGATCCTCCTGGAGGCACTACTGAGACAGAAGAATAATGAAGAGGTGATTGGGTACAGTCAGCATGGCTTCACCAAGGGCAAATCCTGCCTGACAAACTTGGTGGCCTTCTATGACAAGGTCACAATATTAATAGATGAGGGGAGAGCAACTGATGTCATTTACCTGGACCTGAGCAAAGCCTTCGATACTGTCCCACACCACATCCTGGTCTCCAAACTGGTGACACATGGGTTTGATGAGAGGACCACGAGATGGATAAAGAACTGGCTTGATGGCTGCACCCAAAGAGTGGCTGTCAATGGCTCCATGTCCCAGTGGAGGCCAGTGACAAGCGGAGTCCCTCAGGGATCAGTCCTGGGACCAGTCTTGTTCAACATCTTTGTCGGTGCCATGGACAGTGGCATTGAGTGCACCCTCAGCAAGTTTGCTGATGACACCAAGCTGTGTGGTGCAGCAGACACGCTGGAGGGAAGGGATGCCATCCAGAGGGACCTTGACAGGCTGGAGAGGTGGGCACAAGCCAACCTCATGAGGTTCAAAAAGACCAAGTGCAGGGTCCTGCATCTGGGTCGAGGCAATCCCAAGCACAAATCCAGGCTGGGCAGTGACTGGCTGGAAATCAGCCATGAGGAGAGGGACTTGGGGATGCTGGTGGATGAGAAGCTCAACATGAGCTGTCAATGTGCACTTGCAGCCCAGAAAGCCAACCAGAGCCTGGGCTGCATCAAGAGAAGTGTGGCCAGCAGGTCAAGGGAGGTGATTCTCCTCCTCTACTCAGCTCTGGTGAGACCCCACCTGGAGTACTGTGTCCAGTTCTGGAGCCCCTATTACAAGAGGCATCTGGACATGCTGGAACGTGTCCAGAGAAGGGCCACCAGGATGATCAGAGGGCTGGAGCACCTCTCCTATGAGGAGAGACTGAAAGAGTTGGGGCTGTTCAGTCTGGAGAAGAGAAGGCTCCCAGGTGACCTTATTGTGGCCTTTCAGTATCTGAAGGGGGCCTACAAGAAAGCTGGGGAGGGACTTTTTAGGCTATCAGGTAGTGATAGGACTAGGGGGAATGGAATAAAGCTGGAAGTGGGGAGATTCAGACTGGACGTGAGGAAGAAGTTCTTCACCATGAGAGCGGTGAGAGCTTGGAATGGGTTGTCCAGGGAGGTGGTTGGGGCCCCGTCCCTGGAGGTGTTTAAGGCCAGGCTGGATGAGGCTCTGGCCAGCCTGATCTAGTGTGAGGTGTCCCTGCCCATGGCAGGGCGGTTGGAACTAGATGATCCTTGTGGTCCCTTCCAGCCCTGACTGATTCTGTGATTCTATGATTCACTGCTCAGGCAGGGGGACCCCACCCTGTCCCCTATCCCCAGGTCTGTGGCTGGTTGTTGCAGGTGAAGGAAAAATGAGGAAAGTGAAAAGCAGCAGCCTTCATTTGTACATCAGAGAGGTGGCAGTGGTTACAAAAACCCAGGACAGAGGCAACTGAAAGAGAAGCTGGTTGCTCCTGTTCTTTGCACATCATGGCTTTTGTTCTCTTCCACATCACAGCTCCAGGACAGTTTCATGCAGTTACCCTTGCACATCCACCACTCTGCAAGCCAGTCAATACATTTTGACTTGTTTACCCTCGGCACTTTGTTTAGGAGAGTTTAAAACCAGCAGCCTTATTAGTAATTTGAAGATAACATGTTCCCAGTTGAGTGGCTTACATGTAGGGTCAGACTACTTCCATTGATCATTTGTTCTAAACTGCAGAGAAAAATATTTTCTTTTCTTCTAATCACTTCAGTGCTGTCAACAGATTTAGCAGGGAGCTGGTTTCCTACAGGCAACATCCCCAGGAAGCACTTCCTTTCCAAGAGGCTCCATGGAGTATCCCATGCTGGCTGGCATTGGCAGCTTTCCTTCCTCTCCCTGCAGTGGTGACCATCCCAGCACCCTGCACAGCTGCCTCTGCCGCAGAAGAAGACTCCTGCCAGTGCCCAGTAGAAACAGGAACATCTTCTGGATCAGCACAGAGCTTCAGTTTGCCACTGGCTGGAAATTACAGTTAAAAGAGAGATGAGCTGGGAGCTCTTCACAACCCACAAAGCTGCTGCCACAGGCCAGACTGGCCACAGCATGGGCATTGCTGTATCCAAATGCTTCCAGCTTCTGCAACTCCATGGTGTTACTGTGCCAGAGCACCAGGACATGTAATTTCTGAGAAAACAGATCAATCCTTGGAATTAAAGCCTCTTCCAACATGTTCAGTGATTACCCAGGAAAGGAGAGCGAGACACAGGCTGTCTTCCCTGCAGGACTGCTGCATCTCATTCCCATATAAGCCCTGACCGATCATCAGTCCCTGAAGCAGCCCTTCTGCCCCAGCAACTGCGTTACTTGGCCCAGCTCCCAGCACTGCAGACAGCCCTAGAAACCCACCTAATTTTGCCAAGATCAGCTGACTTCTTACATTTAATCTACAGTTTGCCTGGCCAAGGAAGCTTTTGAAGTGCCTTCTTTTGACTGCTGTGCAAACGCCAGGTGTGTATCTCAGGTCCTCAACCAACACACTCATGGTACTTAGGTTAACACACAAAGGCCCTTCTTCCTTCAGGATTTGGTACAAAAGAGGAGAACCCATGCATAAAAGTGGGCACATTTTTTTCTGCAAGGCCTCCCTGCAAGAATAGATCAGTCCCTGCCCTGCCCTGCCTGCCCCCTCCTTTCCCAGCCAGCCAGGGACTGACATCCCTGCTGGGCACTTGAGATCCTCCGAAGTTCAGGGACATCTGGTCTCATCTGACAGCACATCTCCCTTCTGACTATTGCTTCTGAAATGCCTTCTAGATAGATTTATGGATTTGAACATCATCTGCACTGGTTCAGCTAAAGAGTTTCTTACCCTGGCAAACTGGAAAATAATTAGATCTAACTTGAAATGCAAGTGTCATTAAATGTACTGCTTTTTTTTTTTTTTAAATTATTAGCAATTTCTGTAGCCATAAACCTCTCTTTCTCTTTCTTAGGACCTTCCATTTGAGTTTCTCAGGGCACCTCTAAAATGCTACACTGAATTAAAAGATTCAGCAGCAATGAAATAATACTCAATATTTTCACCAATAAATTTTCATGAGCTACTTCAGCTTTGCTGGTTATAGGAAGAGGGCCTAGCAATTTCTTAGGACCTGACAGAATGTGCTCAACAGCCAGCCATTACTCTGGGACAAGGACATCTTCTGGAACTGCTGGGCAATTCCATGCATTTTACATTTTAACAAGAATAAAAGTGACTAAGCACTGAAATTTAAAATGAATCTCAACACTTCTACAAGTGGCAAGGAGAAAGGCCAATACATGGACTTACAGCAGGCCACCATCTGCTGACCTCATCAAGACAGTGTTGAAACCAGATGAGAATCTGTGTTCAGTTCTTTACGAATTAATGGGCCCTACCTATTTCTGGAAGCTATATAGCAAAGATTTCTAGCTCCAGGCAGAACAGCATCTGAAAGAAAGTTGGAAGTAAAAGGGAGGAAAGGAGGAAAAAAGCAAGATTTAAATCAGAATACAAAACAGCTCTGAAATCTGGTCTCTCATGTATCTTGCCAAAGCTTAAGATTAATACTGTAGAGAACCGCAAAAAAACCCTCAAAAACACACCCCAAAAATTCTTCACTCAACCTTTCAAGAGAGCTCCTCAAATTTTTATAGCTTTGGGATTCTGCAGATTAGTAGTCTCATAGGAAGTCACCCTTCTCCAGTCTTCTACAGAGCACTTTGGGAACTTCTTCAGACCTTAACATATCAAGGCCTGAGTGGGACCAAGGTAAATTACAATCCACACAAAATCCCTAATGCTCTACCTACATTCTGATGCAGTTTTATGGGTTTGAAAGGGAGATGCCCTCTGGAAGAGCAGAGCACCAGCTGCAGTGATCCCAGATCTTAGTTCAGCTTGGTCATGAACAGTGTTGCAGTTTTGGGCCAACAGCTCAGTGTCTCCTTGCAGAAGCTTCTGCCACCGTCAGAGATTTCACCATTTCTGGTGGCCAGGCCAGTGTTTTGCTCTCCTGGTCTGGCAAGTAGAGGTAAGGCTTACCCAAGGCAGGCAAGGAGACTTCAGTGCCCATGGACTGCCTATGGAGCACCACTACTGCCCCTAGGGCGGCTCCAACCCTGCACGGACATGTCATGCAACAGGTAACTTCTCTTCTTGGAAGAATGCTGAAAGCACTGCCCCTCTCTTTAGCTCTGCTTTGCTCCTGCCACAGCCACCCATTAGACATTGACCTCACATGCAGCGGGGCATGCAGGTGTTTTGCACCAACCTACCAGGAGCACGGGCGGGCTGCCAGGTAGCTCCATTTTGCCAGCAAGCAAGGGCAGGAGTGCCGAGAACAGCCTCAGTCATTCCCGGGTGATTTCCTCGGGCAAGGCTGGTGCGCAGGGAGCACAGCCTCACGGCCCCCTGTACCTTGAGTACTCACCCAGAGCAGTGATGGACACTAAGGTGCCCGTGTGGCGCTCCCCAACCATCTGCCACTCCCCATCCAGTGTCCGTGTCCACTCGACCACCCGGCACTCGTAGTGGCCCTCATCCGCCTTGACGCTGTTGAAGATCTCCAGGGTGAAGGAGCCAGGTCGGACCTGCTCTACCTGGATGCCCCCATAGCTGCTGCGCTCAGCGTACGAGGGACCCGGCTGCAGCGTGCCCTCCCGATCCAGACGCACAATTTCACTGCGCCGGTTCAGCTTGTCCACCAGCTGCCAGGTGACGGAGAAGCGGCTTTGGGGCCCGAAGGCCGAGCGCACGCTGCAGCCAAAGCGCAGGCTTTCACCCTCCAACACACTGCTGGCGTTGTTGATAATCTCCAAGGAGATGCTGGTCTCTATGGAGAGAAACGCATACACACAGGGGAGATGACACACACTCGTCACTTCTTGATCTGCAAGAAGGATGCTGCTGGCCAGACAGGCTTTCTACCAGGTGCAGAAAACTGCCTCCACAATTGGGTCCAGGCACGTCTTAATCTCATGCATGACCATATTCAAAACCAGCGTGTGGGCAGCGAGCTGCTCCTGGTGACTTGCACACTCAAAACATGTGGAGGCCAAACACAGGAGAAATCTGTCTGCCTATGGCTCATGAGACACTGCCTCATCTTCTGGTTGCAGGTCCAGGATGGGATCTCAGCAAAACTTGAGGGAATTTCTGTTGCTATAATATACACCACATGCAATGGCTCTACCAAAAAAAGCTTCCTGCTCCCTGGGCTTTTCAATTCATGCCATCCTGATCAGTACCTTGCCATGTCCATTCCTATAACAATTTCTGGGAGAAGCTTTCCCAAACTCCCATCACTAGTGACACTATAGGTAGCTATCTATGTTTGGCAACCTCAAAAAAAACCCTGGTATCCTGAGCTTCCCAGAGATGTAAGGCTCTACAGCTGTTTTTTTCAGAGAGCGCTGGTTGCTCCTGCTGTCTTCCATTGGACTTACAGATGCAACACCCTTGAAAAATCATCACATTTGTTCCTATAGCTGATGAGTTATCAAATGGCAAGAAAAAAAATGTCTGAAAGGTGGGTGTGTTTAGAAATACTGCATTTCAGACGTTTGCCCAGTGCAAGATTTCCAGATAAAGTAATTTTCAAAACCAAACAAATGAGACCAAATATTGTTAGGAGAGAAAAGAAATAGAATGACTTTAGCAGAAACGAGGAGGGGGAAAAAAAAGCTAGAAGAAAGAGGTGCATTTCCCTACAAATCTAAGAGGTAGGAGACAAACATCACACAAAATCCTCTTGCAGTTACTCTCTTCTTGGTCAAAACACACTGCCAGGGTAGCCTGGGCATGTGTATGGTTCACCATGCCACAGCTACCTGAGTTTCAGACAGCAAACACAGGAATGAATTGGTGGACCCTCTCCTCTCCTCTCCCCGTTATTTCTGTATTTTTCACATTTGTCTGTCAAACATAAAAGGCATTTAGGAAAGCCTCCAGCAGGATTGTTTTCACCAGAGTTGGCAGACACACAGTGACCACAATAGAGCTCCACACTAAAGAACAAAGAGGGGCTCAAGGAGCACATGAACCTCAGTGGCTTCCAGTACAGCTGTCTGGAAGACCAGTACAGTCAGTAAAACCAAGGCCAAGCTGGTCTCTCTGTTATGCCTGAAGCGTACTGGAGAGCACTCAGCTCCCTGCAGAGCCAGGTGAGGAGAATGGTGTGAGGAACAAATCAGATGCTGTCACAAGCACCTTCAGCTGAGGACAAAACTGTCATACCAAAGTGGGGACATGTTTCCCCACCTACAAACCTGACACATATCCCTCCTTCTCTATAATCCCCTTCCCATAAAAAAAAAAAAAAATCTTGCCAGTGGGGATTTCAAGCCTTCACTGCATGCAAACTGTTATCTGCCCTCTTCCCCACTGCTGAAGTCCAGGCACATCACAGCCTCACCAGCTAGCTGCCCAGTAGAGCAATGGCCCCAGGAGGGGATGGGCAGGTCTCTACTTACTAAGTGGCAGGACAGTGATGGGGATGTTCTTTGGCCGCTTGCTCTCCTTGTCGATGAAGTCTCCTGTCACAGTCTTCTCTCGCTCGGTCACCCGACAGTTGTACTTGCCACTGTCCTCAAGGCGGAGGCGGTAGATCTTCAGCACAAAAATGTTGTCACTTTCTTTGGCTACCTTGAGCTGGCCCAGAGCCTCCCGTTGGGCAAAGTCGTTGTTTAGCACTGGCACAGCATTGGGTCCCAGGCTGGCAATGAGGGAGCTATTGAAGGCCCAGGAGACAGAGAAGTAGCGGTCAGGGACATTCTGTGCCTCCAGGATGCACCGAAACTCCACTGGCTCGCCCACAATATACGTCCGCTTCTCTGTCTCCAGCCGGACACTGAACTCCTTATCTGAGAAGAGATAGACCAACTCATGTCAGCATGGCAAAGGCCATCACAAGAGCCTGCACACCTTGTGTGAGGTATTTAGTTTTAGTTTTATTTTCTGCTGTGTCACTCTTAGTTTCTCACTTACCAAAACTCTCATCGCTTGTGGTAGTACCAAGTGCTTAAGACGTATATTTCAGCTCCTGTGTCAGCCCCAGATCGCTGAACATACCAGGAAGGCTGCCACCCAAGCCCCCTTGCTATCCCAGTGTCCCCTGGTTACACTTTGCTGACATTTTCCCTGCCTGCAGGCAGCCCTTGGGCCCTCTTTTGCCTTGCTTCACCCTGTCAGCATCCTCCAAGTAGGGCACATACAAAAGCAGGGATCCAAGCCTCATCCACCTAACACGATGCAACTCTATTTTCCACCTCCACCCCGTGCCCAGCTCAGCAAAGAAAGGCAGAGGAGACACTGACCTGTGGCTTGCACGCTGACGATGGCACCCTGGGAACGCTTGCGGGTCATGGCATACCACGATTTGTCTGGGTCCTGGATCCACTCTGCTGCCTCGCAGTAAAACTCGCCCTGATCCGATGGGTGGAGGTTGTAGATGGTGAGCTTTGAGGTGGTATCCCCAACTTTATCCAAGCGAACATCCCCTGTGGCTTGCCGCTGGGCATAGGCGCTGCCGGCTCGCAGGACGAAGTCGCGGCTGAGGGAGATGACCTCCACAGGAGCCTCACTGCCTCGCTGCCGGTACCAAGCAATGGAGACATGGCTGTGCTGGGCTGTGCTCTTAGACACTTCACACTTCAGCTCCAGGGAGTCGTGTTCCACTTTGTTCAGTGTCTGTGGGACTGCTGTCACTCGCAGCGAGTCAGGGATCACTGCAGCAAAGGGGGACAGAGAAACACAGATTGAGAGTTAGCAATGCCAAAACGCTGAGTCTACATTAAATGCATTAAAGAAGAGCTGGGGGAGAGGTTTCTTTTTAAACTTGTAATTAATTGTTAAATATTAGCAAAGCTCTGTTAGCTCACATCTAGCCATCTAAGAGGGGAGAATCTAAGAGAAGCCCTTGGCTGGGAAAAATGACAATTCCTGCTCAATGGCCCCAGCAACTGCCAGGGTTTTCCATCACCCTGCAGAGCACTGTAGATTAATACACCTGCTTCCCATCAAGGTATTGTGTCATGGGCAGCCTCCCTTTCACCATGTGCCCCCACAGCATGCTTCATGATTCATCTCCCATCCATATCCTTCAGCCACTCCTTAGCCCTGCACCCTGGTCTTCATCCTTGTCTCATCAGTCTCTGAAGGCCCAAGCTACACCTGTTTAGTTCCTTTAATCTTCTCTCATAAAAAACAATGGAGATGAAATTCCCTTCTCCTTTGTTTATATCCTTAAAGGCCAAACGAAGAGGTTTCTGGACTGGGAGGAAAGTGACTTCCTGAGGGTAGAAACATGAACTGCAGCATGCCCAGCCTGGGGCCTGCTCCTGGGACACAGACACAACGAGGCACTTGGTAGTAAAACTGCTGGCTACTTTTCCAGCTGAGGAACTGGAGGAAGGGAAATACTGCTACTACAACGAGGAGGGGTGAAAAAAATCTGCAGCCCCTCCCCCCCTCCCAGCCTTGCTCTACCAGAGAACAGACTTCACTGTATCCATCTGTGGGGCTCCCAGTACAAGAAAGACATGGACCTGATAGAGCAGGTCCAGAGGAGGGCCCTGAAAATGATCAGAAGGTTGGAACACCTCACCTGTGAAGAAAGGCTGAGACTGTTAGGTTTGTTCAGCCTGGAGAAGAGAAGGCTCCAGTGTGACCTTACTGCAGTTTTTCAACATATAACGACAAAGACAGAGAGATTTTTGCCATGGCCTGTAGTGAAAAGTCAAGGGGTAATAGTTTTAAGCTGAAAGAGAGGAGGTTCAGACTGTAGTAAGGAAGAAATTACCTACAATGAGGGTGGTGAGATACTGGAACAGGTTGTCCAGAGAAGTTGTGGATGTCCCATCACTGAAAGTGTTCAAGGTCACCTGAACAACCTGATTTAAGAAGAGATATCCCTGACAATGGTAGGGAGATTGGACTAGATGATCTTTAAAGGTCCCTTTCAATCCAAACCATTCTGTGATTCTATAAGAACATAAAGATAACGTAAAGAAGAATCCAAACCTTCCCCCCCGGCTCTGCAGTCAAGGCGGCATCAGCAGGCCTGTTAACGCCCACAGTTTCACTGCATACTGGTGAAATACAATTAACATATCTCAGTTCAGTTTCACTGACAGCAATGGAAGGTTTGATGACATTAGCTGAGTAGCAGAAAGCTGCATCTGTTTCATTCACGCACAGCTACAGAAAGCAATGAACTGCCGTGAAGATAACCGCTGGCATTATTTCTGGCAGAAAAGTCAAAGCAAGAAAGAGGAAAATAAAAAGCCACTGAGATGGAGTTAAACAAGAGGGAAATCTTCCTGTGTGCAGCCCATACCAGAGCATTCACCTTTACCACACATTCACTACCCAGGGAATTTACTGCCCCTGACAGGGAAAGTACCTGCTATGGCCATTTACATCACAAGCCACTGCCCTCTTCCCTGCAGCCACCTCTTCTCCTCTCTCCCTTCCCCTCATCTTCCTCACCAGGGCTCCCATCTTCTGTCCACCAGCAATAACGTCTGGCAGATCATGCCCAGGAACTCACCTCACTCTGCCTTTCCCTTTTCCTCTGACTCCCAAATCAGTGGTGACAGTAGCAACTAACCTTGCTGGTTCATGTCGCTCTCACAAAGAGATTTAAATCTCTCATTTCAAAACCTTCCGAGTCATTTCCAGAGCCACACAGCTCCATTTTCTTTGCCCTCCAGCCACGGGTTCTTACAACTTCTCTTATGTTATTTAAATAAATTAAACCTGATCATCATCTTGCTGGAGTTATTTTCCTGCTGAGCTGCTTCAAAGGCAGTGTTCCCTGCTACACCAGTCTCCACATGATAGCTTATGAGGTGAAAGTGGTTATCCATGAAGAAAGCATGCCCATCCTCCTTTCCCTAATTTGAGAGCCCTCGGTATCCCATTGGATGCCTGTGTGCCCCTCCAGCCCTGCTCAGCAGCATGGCTGCCTCCTGGCTATGGTTTAAGGCAGTGTCCTGCTTACCCTTGGAGCTTGCCTGGCTCTGCAGGGTGCATACATGGCAGGCACTTGGCTTGCCAGATGTGGAGTTGCCCGTTCCCTCGGAGTAATGCCAGGAAGCCTGTCTGAAGGATGGTACTCAAGCAAGTGCTTGCCATGCTGTTCCCTGAGCAGGTTAGAGGCTGGCACAGGCACCATTTCTCCACCTGGAACCATGACTTTTTACTTCTAGGTCATAACCTGTCTGGTTTGTATCTTTCACCCCACCTAGGCAAGCTATTGCAAAACGCATTCCTGGAGAAAAACCAAGAGGCACCAGTGTGCTGTTGGCTATGGTAACACCTGACACATTACACTGCATTCCTTCTGTTCTTTTGGTTAAAAAAGCCAAACAAGACCCTCTTGGTTAAAGGAACTGTAAAGACATTTTGGGTTGTACACAGCCTTAAGGCCATTGTATTAAATCAGACTGGCATTGAGATATGTTCAGTCAGTGTCACCTTCCTAACCAGGAGGACTAGAGACGCTTGCTAAAGGAAAGCCCAATTCCTGAAGGATCAAATGTTGGGAGGACAGGCAAAAGACCTGAGCTGGCAGGGCCAGAAGGAAGGCTCTGTGCTTCACACCACCACTCATGCTTGGCCAGTGATGCACAAACAACTGTTTTAGTTACACTGGGGTACCAGTTTTGAGGAAGAGGGAACAGAGTAGGAGAAAGATGAAAACACCATTCTCAAGAGGCAGCCAAATGTGGCAGCAGGTCACAGCTCATTACAGAAGCCCAATGAGTATTTCGTTCTGAGTGCTGCAGAACACTGGGGACTCCCACAGCAGGTCTGCAGGTCTACTGGGGCTCATGCAAGGCATAGACCCTGATGGCTTGCACTGACAAGAGGGCTATGGGCATGACTTAGCCCATTAGGCTGGAGCAGATCAGGCCTGGAAGTCAAGCAGGGAATGGTGTGAAGGCGCTATCCAGGGCACAGGTAGGTGTGTTATCAGAAAAGAAGCCAGTTATCCTGCTCAGGCTTCAAAGACGTCAGTTTGTACAAGTAGCTCTGCATGGTGTTCACCCAGGAGCCCTGCCTCTGCTGCCAGGCATTAAACTGCTGAGCTGCCTACACTCATTCTGCAGCCACCGGCTGTGGGAAGCACAATACCTCTAAGGGCACTCTGCATGCTGTGCTCCACTTGAAAGAAAGAGTAAGGTTAGTTGAGAGTTGTCACTGTGTAAAGGGAAGCAGGGCTACACCTGCATCAAAACCAAGGAGGATGCTGCACAACATATCCTCTTGCCAAGTATTTTTCACCCAGCTCCTGCCTGTTTCTCCCCTCTTTTTAATGTGCCACTGAGGTAGCCTGCCTTGCACTTCCCCCAGGGCCCAGCCTTGCTTTCTCTTTGTGTCCCAACACAAGTCCATCCTGGCAGCTGTCATGACTCGGGGCCCCAAGGTGTCAGCAGAGCTTCTCTCTCTCAGGCACTAAGGTTAGGCTTGGTGGTGAGTGGCTGGACGAAAAGATGAGCAGCTGAAAGCACTTACTGGGAGCCAGCCTACTGCACCACTGCCATCCCTGAGCCAGTCTGCTGAGCCCAACCACAACCAACAGCATTGAGCTTGCACTTACACTGAAAAAAAGAGAAAGAAAGAGAGCACTTCTTATTAGTCCCCAAGCCACAGGTTACTGCAGAAGGCACTGGGACATGTACTCAGTGGTGAGCAGGCTGCTAAGCACAGGGTGCTCACAACCCCCATCAACCTTTGAAAGCTCCTGAAGTATTAAATGTAAATATTGCCACTAGAGGGTGTCAGGGACCCAGCCAGGGAGAGTCCCAGGGCCCTGCTGCCAGGACCAGGAAGAGAAGGAAGCCTGCAAATACAGCTCCAGTCAAACCCACCTCTAATCTCTAATGCACACACCTCAATAACGTGCAACCAACAAGCACGCAGTCTGCTACTTTAGGCTAACTTTAGGACAAAGAACGGGCTTACACTTTCCCAGAAAACAAATGGAGACCAGAGACTTGAGTTCCTGAGTCTAGATTTGGTGCACACCTCAACATGCTCTCCTCTGAGCCTCAGGACCAGCTCCACCTCCAGCAGTTCTTGGCACCACTCTGAACTCTGCTCACATAGACAACGATGACTCAAGCATCTCCCTTTCCCCAGGCTGGCTCTGGTTCATCATTGAGTACCCCAAATCCCAACATCCTCCAAGGCTATCAAAGCTTTTATCTGCCATTCACAAACCAGTGAGCTACCAACACTTCATCTGCTCCCAGGCAAAGCATCAAATCTGCTTGAGATGCTGCCTTCTTGTTAACCAATACAGGAGGTGTAACAGGCTGGGAGCCAGAGGCTCCTTAGTTCAGGCTTGTAAAACAGTGCTGTGAAAATCACTTAGCAGCACAGTAGCCTTACACTGAAGGCTCTTCAGGAATAAAACAACTTATGCAGGCTACTCAGCACAGCAGGATCATCTCCGAGCCGCTATAGAACAAACAAAACCCACCAACCTCTTCCCTTGGATTTCATTACAGCTTTTAGCCACTGATACATTTTAGAGGCAACCTATGGTGCTACTCTCTGTTCTCAACTGCCCACTTCATACCACCTGGACAGAGCTAAGCTTGTCAAGTGTGAACTATTCAGGAAGAACAAATACATGTATTCCCAGTTCCTAGGGATCTGCTGCTGGCTGAGCAATACCCCTCTGGATTTTGCAGGAAATTAGTGCTAGAGTTATGTTTCTATCTGCCTCATGACATCCTGTTGCCCTGCAGGGATCCCAGCTCAGCACCATGGACCCCTTCCTAACCCCTAATTGTGCATGCAAGACAGAAAAAAAAACTCTCAGAAGGAACCACAATTCCACTGCCACCAAGTCCAGAGGTGAGCACCAGCAAACACCAAGCAGCACCATGAACAGAAATGCAGGTGGGAGTGCAAGGCATGGATACAGAGTGCTTTGTTATCACCCTCTGCAGTTTGCTGACCCTCCTGTGGCCACTTGTGACACCCCAGGGAAGGAGGCAGGGTCTGCCAGCAGAGCCACCCTGATGCCACAGAAACAGCTGGAAGAGACCTGTCCTCTCCTGGCCACTGCAAGCTCTCAAGGAACCACACTCCTTACATCCCTCCCCCACACTGCTATTGATTTTCATTCCTTACAGAACTCAAATGTGTGTTCATGTGTGTGGCAGGAGGAAGGGGTGGTGATAAGGCAGGCAAGATATCTAGATAAGGCAGGCAAGATATCTAGATTGGCAATGTAATCCTCTCAAGTCCCCATGCCTACTAATTAGCTGTACATGCCGATCTATACCTGCTTGCAGCACACCAGACACCACTTTTCCCTCGTCAATCAAAAGCTTGTGTAATGCCTTCAGCATGGAGGAAAACACATGCTGTGATACACTGCAATACTGATGAAGACCATCAAACGTCACCTTTCCAAGTGGACAAAAACTGCTGCTGGTAGTGTCCTTTGCTTGCCTTGTTTTTTAAATCCCAACCTGACATGTGCAGGTAGCCTAGGGCAAGCAGAGGAAAGAAAGATTTCATCCTGTGGTTGCTACTTTTAAGCCTCCTCCACTGCTTAATGTCTAGCTCGAGATCAGAATTTGAGGAGGCAAACCTACCACCCTAAGATATACTTTTGCTGTGACTGAGGGTGTGGGATCTCTGTGCCAAACTTTCCATCTTCCCTTCCTCACCTACCAACACAGAGCAACAGGTTCCTGGTACCAGGGGGAAAAATGTAACCCAAGTGTTAATAAACTGGTTGGTCTAGGGATTACTTTCCTTCAGTAAAGCCCCACCTACGCTGAGAAATAAGGACAGTTAAAGACAGGTTTAAATGAAAAGAGGCTAAAATACCTACTAGTTAAGTAAATGAGAAAGAAATCAAACACTTTTCTGAATTCGTCAGTAAATTCACTTCAAGCTCCTGAAGAGGTGAGCAGAACTTGTACTGTGGTCTAAAGAAAGGCAGTCAGAATATACTTTTAATCCTTGGTGCAAATAGTTAAGCCTTATTTTAAATGAGAAGTTTAACTATGAAGTCACTTCCAGTTGCTGCACTGAAGCACTGAAGTTGCAATTGGATCACTGCAGCAACCTGTGTTAAAAGCAGTAAAATAAAATAACACATTCCCAGTCTGCATGTTTGCAACTTTTTAAAAGGGCAGTTTGTTACTGATTCAGCTGCTGGCAGAAGGGAAGAGGGGAGCTGAAGAGTTAAGTAAGACTGCATGGCAGTTGTTTCACAGCAGTAGTAATAAATCCTCAACTTACAATAGTATCCTTGTATGTACATTAACGACGGACTGGAACAATTACGCCAATAGAAATGCATCTCCAAAATCAAATGGATAAGAGAAAGGGCACAGGAAAAAACAAAGCAACTACTGTAAAAGAAAGTGAAAAAAAGAATTGGACAGAAAATGCAAAATTGGAAATTACTTCAGCTTTTTGACTCAGGGCCTGAACTTTTCATTGCTTGCAGTGGGCTCCATTTGTTGTGCACCTGGCCTGCCCTGCAAACCCACTGGAGGCTGCCACTGTGCTCCCTCCCAGGCAATGGCAGAGGATCCCATTGCACAACCTGCTCCTGCTCCATGATGTGCCTTGTGAGAGAAGCTTCCTGGCCAAAGCTGTGTACCCAAGCCATGTGAGATCACCTAGCTGGACGGTGCAGTTGCAAGCCAGTGTGTCCACCTGCCAAGCACCAGGTGATGCTCCCCCACAACTTCCCAGGCCTGACACAAACCCACAGAGGCTGGCAGCAGGTGCCTTGTGGCCTCATCAGCAATCCCTTCCATATGCACCCAGGGAACATGTTTAAAGTGAACAGATGTGCTCAGCCCCAGCTCCAACTCGTCTTTGACAAGCCCAAGAGAGCTATGGCTTTTCCCAGCTGCTCATGAGTGCCTCATCTCCAGGAGAAAGGACACTCACCCTATCCCTGTGGGCTTTACTCTGAGGCTCCAGCCTTGCCAGCACAATGTGGTTTAAATCAGTTCTCCAAGCCTCCTCTTGTCGACAAGTGTCGAATGCTTCTCCAAATCTGCTGGTTTCCTTCCCTTGACTGCTTTGGATGTAATGTGGTGGTGCCAGGAGCACATTCACGCTCATTGATCCTTGTTCAGTTGTGCCTCATCACCACTCTTCCCTCAGCTAAAGCCACTTTGGGGAACGGGGTAAGGTAAGCTTCTACTAACAAGCTGCTTCCCCTCTTTCCACCAACCTGATTCCAAAACACTCTAAAAAGCATCTGGCTATTAGGACAGCTAATTCAAGTAGAAAAGTTCAAGTCACCTCATTAAAAGAAATTAAAAAAGAGGAGAAATCAGAAAGGGGTGGTAAAAGGACAAGGCAGCACCCAGCAGTGAGAGTCATAATTTGTTCATTAAGCACACATTAGCTGGAGGATCAGTGGAGCAAATACTGACAACATGAGTCCTGGGGGACAGAGATGCTGGGGATGCAGAAGTGCCCAAACAGTCTGTTGAGCTGGGTACATGGCAGGAGCAGAGAGCATAGGCCTGGGGTCTGAGTCCATCTCCCAGCTGCAGCAGGGAGGAAAAACTTTAATCCCTCACACATGCACAATTTTTTTGCAATGATGCTCTGTAAGGCAGATGCTCTATGTGATGAGATGCATGCAAACCAGCCTGCAAATGAAAAAAAAAAAAGGCACAAGGCACTGGAAGAGCTGACAACCAAAGGGACAGGCATTTTCCCTTCCCTGTGCCCCAACTGCACTGCTCAGTGACACCTGGCTAGGCTGTCAGGCCAGCACCCTACTTAACCCCCTCTGAAACAGAGGCCGGGGTAGACATCCAGGTTGGGCAGCATGGGGTTGCAGACCACCGCACACCACACTGACCGCTCACCTGCAGAGGCGACAACCTCCAGCAGCAAGCCAAGGTGAGTTAGCTCACAAATCCCTTCTTCTCCACCTCTCTTCCTCTACTACAATCTCACCTTTGTGAGGGTTTTACTCTCCTGCTGATCCTAAGCATCACCAGTGAGCTACTGCAGCTTAAGACTAGCCTAAGCCACTGTAAACCTGAGGGCAGAGCGTATCAGCATGCACCTCTTCCACTGAGGGTTAAGCGGATGTGTTTTTTACTTAACAGCACTTGTGAGCTAAGAGCAGGGTCACAGGAATTTGCTGTGGCTCAAATGGGCACAGGGCAACCTGCTAAGCCACAGCATCCCAGAGCCTGCAGGACAGCCAGGGAAAGCAAACAAAGGAAAAACCAACACAGTAAATACGGAGCCGAGGAGCTGATGCAGCCCTGGCTCCTCTGAAGCTGCAGAGACAACATAGCCTTAACATTTTACACTTCTAAAGCTGAAGATAAGAAATTATACAGATAGGAAGCTCAGAAAATTCTCTTTTCTGTAAATTTTTTTAAAGCCTTGTTTCATTAAACATAGACTTTGGCAGACAGGCAGGCAATACAAACAGCTGAACAGGGAGAGTCAGGTAATGTCATTTCATAGAATCACAGAACTGCTGAGGTTGGAAAGGACCTTTTAGATCATCGAGTCCAACCACCCACACAGAGCTCGTAATCCCACCACTACTGCTAAGCCAGTATCACTAAACCATGTCCCTAAGCACCACATCAATATGTCTTTTTAATACTTCCAAGGATGGTGACTCTCACCACTTCCCTGGACAGCCTCTTCCAATGACTGGTAACCCTGCCTGTGATGGAATTTTCCTAATATCCAACCTGAACCTGGCACAACTGGAGGCTGTTTCCTCTTGTCCTGTCACTTGATGCATGTGAGAAGAAACTGACCCCTCCACCGCATTACAACCTCCTGTGAGGTTGCTGTAGAGGGTGATGAGGTCTCCTCTCAGCCTCTTCTTCTGACACTTAAATAACCCCAGTTCCGTCAGCCACCCCAGGTAAGACTTGTGCTTAAGGCCTTTCACCAGCTTGGTTGCTCTTCTTTGGACTGTTTCAACACCTCAATGTCCTTCGTGTAGTGAGGGACCCAAAACTGAACACTGTATTCAAGGTGTGGCCCCCCCAGTGCTGAATACAGGGGCACAATCACTTGCATACTCTTGCTGGTCACACTGTTCCTGATACAGGCCAGGATCCTGTTGGCTTTCTTGGCCATTTGAGCACATTGCTGCCTTGTGTTCAGTTGGCTGTCAACCAATACCCCCAGATCCTTCTCTGCTAAGCAAATTTCAAGTCACCCTTCCCCAGGCCTGTAGTGCTGCATAGGGTTTTTGTGACTGAAATGCAGGAACTGACACTTGGCCTTGCTGAATGTCAAGTAGTCGGCCTCAGCCCATCAGTCCAGGTCCCTCTCCAGGGCCTTCCTCACCTCCAGCAGATTGACCCTCCCACCCAGGTTGGGGTCACCTGCAAACTTACTGAGGGTGCACTCAGTCTCAGGACCAACACTGGAAATAAGAGCACAAGAGCTGCTTTCAGAGATTGGAGCCCCTGCTTCGAGTGGTCAGCAGTTATCACACAGGAGGTCAAGGCATGAATGTCAGAACTGTTTTTCCTTCATTTATGCAATAACGAAGGTTTGGAGACCTTGGCAAGTGCCTCTCTCTCATCTGCTTTCTGGGATGTGATGGCCTGAGAGCTGCAAAGCCCAGACGAGAGTTTCCAAAGACCCCTTCTAAGTAGTCACTCCCTTAAGATCAGCAGCAATGATTTATTTTTGCCTCTGGGGCAAGATGGCACAGACCAACACACTCTTAGGAGATTATGTCTGCAAGCAGCAGTTTTTAAACTAAGGATTCTAAAGGCTCATCAACACACAGAACATTTCATTCCTCACAAGCAAAGCAGTGAAAGAAGCACAGAATTAAGCTTTATTTTCCATAGCCCAAATTTCTGCTCGGCCTGGGTTTTAACTTCCCATGGGAAGCCAAAGTGAAAATGCTGGCATTCTGATACACGGAGAGGAAAGGAGACACCAAAACCACATCTTCTTCACCTGCAGGTTACTAAGAGACACACAGCGGATAATAAATAGGTGAAAAATAATTTTGAAATCTAAGAACAAAACCATCTTCTGTATAAAATAAAACAGTGGAAGTGTTTTCTTTCTCTGTTAGTCCTGTTTAAAGTACAGAAAACATCTGTAACATATTATACAAGCATACATCTTCACCAGGCAACAACGACCTACTGAGCCACAAAGTCAGCATGAGCTGGAGGGATTTCTGAGAACTGGAATGAAGGATATTGGTTCTTTTGCATATTTCCAAGCTACCTTCCTTCAACAAGGTTTTGGCAGCTTATTATTCTAAAGCTGGCATTCTCTTGATGAAAGAATGCTTCTGGCTCTTGCAGATGAAGTCCAAGTTCTCCAGCCATGAGGAACACCTGCTCTTCTCCTGCACTAGAGACTGTGAAAGCAGGATTAACAGGAGTAATGCAGATTCAGCCAAGAGTTGATGGCCCTCTGATCAAGGTAGGTGAGAGCCCAATGACTATTGTCTCAAAACAATGCATGACATATCTGGTCTGAATAGATAGGGTGATGGCTTTGATAGCCCTTAATAGCTCTGGAGGAGAGCTGCTGGCCTTGCAGAATGGCATAATAATGAAAACACGTAATTTCTAGGAGCAGAGAATCCCCCCTTCCTTATTTTAAAACCACTGCAACAGTGCCACAGAAAGACCAGTGGCAAGCATTGCACTGGAGCACTCACCTCTCAGTCTACACCTCACTCCACACACCTCCCTTTGTGATTTTTAGAGACACCATGTCCCCCCTCACCTTACCCTCTCCCCTACCCCTCCCAAAGGGTATAAAAGGACCACAACTTCTGAAGTCCACACTTTGCAGGAACTGCAAAAGACCCTGCTGAAATGTACACCCACCACCAAGAACTTGGACTATTCCTGTGAAATTGCTGCTGGATCCAAGGAGTGGTGTTATCTTTCCTTTCTGAATTTGTAACTCTCTCTTTCCCTCCCTTTTCTTCCCATTTTCCCTCTTCTCCAGTCCATTACTGAGAGTTTTCATTGGCTCTGACAAACCAAAGTCATCAGCCATTTAGTGTCAGTTCACCTTAATTTACTCCAAGGGAATTTTTGAATCTCAGCACAACCTCCCCTGCTGCCCATGGTTGGCTCAGGATACTGTTTTTCCTACTGTACGTCTGCAGTTTTGTCTCTTATGCACACAGCAATCATAATCACTCCTCTTTAAACTCTTCATGCCCCAAGCTGCTTCTAGTTCAGGTGGTGGTGATTTGGAGGAGAGAAGACAAGAAGAGGGGAGATGGAGTGCTGTGCCTGGAAGGGCTTTTGAGTCTGCAAAAAGGTGTTCTCTTGCTCCAGTGTAGCAATCAGCTTGTCTGGAAAAGCTACTCTGGCACACACAACCAGTTGACTTTCAGCATGACAGTGCTTGGCATCTTTAGTTTGAAATCTTTTAATAAATTATTCTTATATCTATTCATTGATCTGGGCGATTCAAATCACACAAGTGCCCTTCCTTTCTTGCCCTTTGTCCATTCCACCTTCTCTCGGATTTCTGTGAACTACTCTGTTTATCACCCCAATGACAGATGGACACCAGGAAGTTGCTCTCCCCACAAAACGGCACAGTCTGCAAGGCTTGAGCAACATTTTCATACAGCTATGCAGGAGAACATCAGTTTTTCCTACAAACTGTGCTAAATTTGAAGGAGAGGAGGAAGATGACAGGGTGGATCAAGGCAGTGGGAAGAGCTATGAACAATCAGTTGATGGACATGATGACAGTTCTCTCCGCTCTGCCCTGTCTTGGCAAGGTGCATGAAAAATTTTTTTTTCAGTACCTCGAAGACAGCAACTCCTAAACCACAGAGCCTGGCAGAGAGTATTCCTCTGTATACACACAAACTGTACTCCAAATGTTTTTGAAATGGCCCTCTTTTGTGTTGAGGGTGTGACAACCACTCAGAACTTTTGCTCTTCCCCAGCAATGAATGCTTCACACAACCTCAATGAGCTGATATGCAAGAGTTAGCCACAGAGAAATTGCCAGGTGGTCTACCATGACTCACACTAAATTCTAAATGGCAGCATCATCTCAGAAAGAAATGGATACTTTCTCCAGCTTCACAGTCACTGGTGGCTTGTCCTGCTCACCAAGTGAACCCCATGAGGTGAGCAGCCCTGTAGAAGGATGGCTTACTCAGAGCCAGGAGCACAGATGCACCCACTGATGGTTACAGTGAGAAGGGAACAGTGTGAGTCTTGCAAAATACAGGTAGGTTGTCTGGGGCACGGTCCTCCAAGTTATCCAAATCCTTTGCAGATGCCAGTGGGCATTTATAAGGAAACATTCAGGAAATACATCTCACTTTAAACTAAGGAGAAGATGCTTTTGGTACATCTATCAGTAACCCAAGGGTACACATTGCATCAGAGTACTGCATTAAAAACCCCACTCAAAGCAGTAAAGAAAATAAGTCACAAAATAAACTACTAAATAGGAAGTTCTCATGGTGCCTCCAGTGAAGGATCAATATCACCGACTCCAGCACAATCCAAGATTTTATTTATAGCACTTCCAGCCTTCAACTGGTGAAAGTCTCTGAGTGAGAGCCAAGCACAGCTGGCAGACTACTGTCCCCAGGTCTCCAGACAGCTCCAGTTTTACCAGTCAGCATTTGTTGCACCATTGCATCCAAGTGCAAAAGGTTCTGCAAGCTGCCAGCTTCCCAGCTGCTACTGCTGCCCTGTAAGTAAACTGCAAAATGACCATTATGAAGCATTTCACTCATGCTGCTGCTTCTTGGGAATGCCCTCAGCTGAGGTAAGCTCTGGAGTTTACTGGCTCAGACACCAAGAGAGGCATGCCCAGGAGCAGCAGCAGATACGCTGCTGGTTGCTGTCTACTCAGCAGATTGAAGAAAGCATAATGGAAATATCACCAACTCACATCAGTCTGAAAAGCAGGAAACTCTTCTCAGCAGTTACAAGATGAGGGCATCTGTAAATGTCCTGGACTCCCAAGAAAGAAAAATACGGGAGCAAGATCCAAAGATTATGTTTTTAAGACCACTGAAAGACAGGAATCTCAGGATGGGCTTCTCAGCACTGAAGTAACTTTGCATAATATATTCTTGCATCTTTACCTTTTGTATCAGCACCTGGCTAGCAGGCATTCTCAGGCTAACCTCTTCCTAAAAGGCAGAGCACACCAATAGCAAATGGTCAGAGCTGTTTATTTAACTCAGGGCAAGTGCATGGACCCACAATCCAGCATCACAGGATGTTAGGGGTTGGAAGGGATCTCTGAAGATCTTCGAGTCCAGATGAGCCACTCCCTCGTTTTTCGAGGGATGGAGGTGATGCTGACTGTTCTATAGTTTCCTGGAACCTCTTTTCTTGCCCTTTTTGAAGATGGGAGTGACACTTGCTTTCCTTCAGTCTTCAGGCACCTCTCCTGTTTGTCACGATTTTGCAAAAATGGAGAGTGGTGGAGAAACAACATCAGCCAGCTCTACCAACATCTCATCAGGCCCCTTGGACTTGTGTATATTCTATTTGTGCAACTGATCCTTAACCCAGCCTTCATTGACTAGTGGAGAGTCTTCCCTCCTCCAGGCTTTCTCTCCTTCATCCAGGGTCTGGAGTTCGCAGGGGCTGGTCTCAGGATAAAAGACTGAAGCAAAGAAGGCATTCAGCAACTCCGCCTTCTCTGCATCCTCAGTTATCAGGGCTGCCTCCTCGTTCAGCAGTGGCCCACACCTTCCCTATTCTTCCTTTTCCTACTGATATATTTGAAGAAGCCCTTCTTGTTCTCTTTTACTTCCTCTGCCAGTTTCAGTTCCAAGAGGGCTTTGGCCTTCCTTGTTGCCTTCCTACATGCCCTGACAACTACTCTGTAGTTCTCCCAAGTGACAGGTCCCTTCTTCCATGGACTGTAAGTATCTTTCTTCCATGAGATTTCCTTCAGAAGCTCTTTGCTCAGCCGTGCAGGTCTCCTGGCATGTCTACCTGATTTTTTACTCATGGGAACACACCTATATATATAAAATTGTCCAACTTTCCTGGGATCCTTTACCCTCCAGAGTCTTAGCCCACGGGATTCCTGCAAGTATATCTCTGAAGAGTACAAAGTCAGCCCTGTGGAAGTCCAGGGTCATAATCCTACTTATGGTCCTGATTCTACCCTGTACAATACTAAACTCCACCATGTCATGGTCACTGTCACCAAGGCTGTTCCTGACCTTCATGTCCCCAGCCAGTCCTTCTTTATTAGTTAAGACAATGTCCAGCAGTGCACCTCTCCTTGTTGGTTCCTCCACTACCTCCTTCAGGAGGTTATCGTTAATACGCTGCAAGAGCCTTTTGGGCTGAATGTGATAGCTGTGTGGGCTTTCCAGCAAATGTCAGGGTGACTGAAGTTACCCATGAGTACCAAAGAGTCTGTTGTAGAGGTTACCTCCAGTTGACTGTAGAAGGCCTCATCAACATCATCTTCTTGGTTTGGTGGTCTATAGTAGACCCCCACAACAGTTTCATCCCCCTTTTCATGTCCCTTAATTTTTACCCATAAGCTTTCAACCTGTTCTACCCCTGGATAGAACTCACTACGTTCCAGTTGCTCTCACACAGAGCAACACAGCTGCCTTGCCTTGTTGGTCTATCTTTCCCGAATAGTACATAGCCATCCATGACAACACCCCAGTCGTGGGAGCCGTCCCATCATAGTCAGGCAAACTAATGCAGATCTCCAACTCCTCCTGCTTATTCCCCATGCTCCGTGCATTTCAGAGAGGGATTTAAGCCATTAGTTTTCATTCTTGCTATCTGTCCACTCCCAGTCATTTTTGTGGTTACTAACCTATCAACAAGCCCTACATTTTTATTATCACTTATACCACCATTAGCCACCTCAAGTGGGATGGCAGATTGAAGGCCATCCTTAGGTTCTTCTCTGGTGAGCCTGGTTTTATTCCCTTCCCCCTGCAAGCCTAGCTTAAAGCCCTTTCAACGAGCCCTGACAACTCCTGCCCAAGAATCCTTTCCCCCCTTTGAGAAAGGTGTACTCCATCTGCTGCCAGCAGACCAGGTGCCATGTAAGCTTCCCCATGGTCAGAGAACCCAAAACTCCAATGGTGGCACCAGTCTCTGAGCCACATGTTAATCAGGTGATTGATGAAAACACCATCTGTGCACCTGAGCCTTCAACAGGTCACCCCAATACCTTAAAGCCCTTCTTGATTGCCTTTGCACTTCCCTCTGCACCCTCATTATTACCAGCCTGGATAACTAACAAAGGGTAATAATCAGAGGGCTGCACCAGAGCAAAGAGCTTCCCTTTTACGTCTCTAACCCAAGCCCCAAGGGGGCAGCAGACTTCCCTGTGGGATGGATCTGGTCTGCAAATGGGCCCCTCTGTTCCCCTCAGAAGAGAGCCACCTACTACAATTACCCTCTTTTTTTCCTTACTGAAGAAGTTCTAAGGTGTGGGGGTGAGTGACAAGCCCTGGGTGACTCACTGGATGGATCCATGTCTCCATCTTCATTCCCCTCCACCTCTAGAGACTCATACCCCTTATGTAAATGTATCGGAGGGAGGGGGGTGGTGTAGGAAAGGAAGGGGGATGCCTGTGACCCCAAGCAGGAACCTGCTCCCACCTTCCCCTGATGGCAGGAGGGCAGGGGACTCTCTTTTTCTCATGTGCCTCCCGATGTACCTGCCTCAGGGATGGTCCAGGGGCCCTTTGTTCCTGGGTGATATGTGGCAGGTGCTCCCATTTCTGTTACAGACAGGGCAGAGCCTGGGTCTACCAGTCTCTCTCCACTTCAGCTTCCCTAATGCTCCCAAGCCTTTCCACTTCATCTTGCAGCCTTTTAACGTCACCTTGCAGCTGTGCCACTCAGCTGAGCAGATCACCTACCTGCTCACACCACACACAACCCCCTGCTACCAGGGAGAGGCTGTAGCAGTCCCTGCAGCCTGTGACTTGCACAACCATATCCTTATGTGGGATCTCTGACTTGGTTCCCACCTTCATTTTGGATGGCATCAGAAGCATGGTTGTCTTCTGCCAGGTGGAGACCATTGCACTTTGACTCAGCATCTGGCCTGCCTGACTACTGCTGATGTTTTTGTCAGGCTACTGCTGAGACTGCTGTCCTCTGCAGCCCGACCTCATGTGCGCTGCTGGCTGTGTTGCGGCGAGAGAGCTGCTGCCTCACCACTCATGGACTCCCAGCTCTTCTCCTGCTACACAAATAGAGCTGGAGTGGGAGGGAGCCTGGGTGATTCCCTCTCAGTACCACTGTGGAGACTGGGAGTTCTGCTTGTAACACAGTTTAGTAACCAGGTGATGAAGCGTGCGTGCTGCGGAGCTATTACCCTCCTGACTTAACTGGAAGAAGAGCAGGATACAGTGTGTGTCCTCACTGATCAAATGAGTCTGCAATTACAGCATGGGTGTATGCACCTGCCTCCCACCCAACTTCAGCAAGTGGCTATAAGCTCTCAAATGCTGAGAGATGGATAGCAGCCTCAGGGGAAGTTTCACAGGTTTCATGAAGTAGCTGGAGAGGTAGAGGACATACCCACTGCGTATCAATATTTCTCTGTAGTCTTTGGTCAACCCTTAAGAGACCAAAGAAATCAACTGAAAGACAACCATGGAGATATCCCAAATCAAAGAAAAGCAACAATTACAGTTCATTAGACACCCAGGTATTCAATCAAAGCAAAACCCCTAAGAAAACCAAGCTTCGCCAGTTCTTCTGCTCACATTTATTCTTCCTTTTATAAAGGAAATCTCCAAAGTCAGCACTGGTATCAACACATTTTCCTGTCTGCAACAGGGAACAGGCATTCATCAACTGAAACAAACAAACCAACCTAATGAAAAAAATCACCAAAGATAGACTCAGGAGCCTTGTTTTGTGGCATAGCTAGGACATGTCCTCCCTCATTGCCTATCAGTGTTTTGTTCACTGTAGCCTAGACATACAAAGCAGGACAGTTTTAAAGGCTATCATATTTCAGATCACAGCTAAATTCCTTGAAACAATCTTCAAAAAGAAGAAGAAAAAAAAAAGCTTTAGCCTGTTCCTTTTTCTGTTACAATAAAATGGCAAGAAAGATACTTTTTTCCTTGATTATTCTGTTGTTTTGTGGTGGGTTTTTTGTTTGTTTTCTCCCAAAACCCTTGCTTGAGCACATTAGGTATTCAGGTCTCCTGTAACCTGGCAGACACAAGGGTGACTGAAGAGCTAGTGGAATCAAAATATCACAGAAGGCAGTGGGGAAACCAGTAAGGAAAGGGAGTTTCAGTTGGACTCTTACCGCTTCCAAGTCCTCACTTGGGAGAAAAACTTCCTTGGGAAAGACTTGCTACCTGCAGCCCTCTGGAAGAGATGGGAAAAGGCTATTTTGTCATACCTAAGGCTCCAAACATTTCTGCTGGGCAGGTTCTTCTAAATACCACCACTCTATAGCAAAATCAATTATACAGCAACACTGCACACTACTCCCCTAAAATAAATAAGCAAGTAAGCAGAGAAGCGATTTGAAACAGAAAAAACAAAGACCCTTGTTTAAGAAAAATGTTCATTCTTCTAGCTATCACTGGGAAAAAAACCTCACAACAAAAACAACAACAACAAAAACCTAAAACACACAACAACAACAAAAAAATGGATATTTCTCCTTAAAATTCATTGCAAGCTTATTTGAGTACTCAATCATCCTCAGACATTGGGGATCCATTAAGGACTGGTTTATGCCAGAAAAATCCATGCAATGTGATTTCAGTTCAAACAACACAGTCTCTTCTATTTGCCTGTTAGAACAGTTTTGCAACAGACTTTAATCCACACAGTTTACTTTGATTATTTAAGGAATTTAAGGGTATTCACATGGTGGAGGGATAAAAAGATTGTGGAAAAGATGCAGAGGACAAATGCAAAACTCATGTTGTAAGTGAAAAGCCAATTCCTCTGATGCCATGAGCAAACTCAACTCCCAAGAGTGCCCCAAAACAGTATGAGAAAAATGTGAAGATTAAATTCCTAGGAGGCTGATGAATGCTCCTCCTTTACCCGTACAGCTGCTGAGGTTCACACCACCAATGCTGAGAACCCTAGCAGCACAGTCTTCTATTGGCTTCAGTTAAGTCTGATGCAGGAGCCCTTTCCTATGGCCCACAAGTCATTTACACCCTGGAAACACAGGTTGAGAGTGTAGAAGAGGCAACCACATCCCAAACCAATGTACCATGTCCACCCTGAGCACAGCAGTGGAGCTGGGGGGATGGACATACAGCTTAACATGGGTTAACAGCAATGACTGGCTTGCTGAGTTTTGCTTCTCCAACTTCCTTTTTTTAAAATGTATTCTAACCTATGTTGAATTAAGTCCCTGTGATTCAACCTTTTTCCTCTAAGGAAAAGAATCATCTATCTGTTTGCCATCTTATGGCAGCTGCTGTGGTCTTACCCTGGGTGTTGACTAGTATACTCTTTTGAGACAGGACTTTCCACCACATTATGCAGGACCAGCTCCCTCCTGAAGATGTGCCCTCTGTGGAGGAACTGACGCACGCAGCCTCGTCCACACGCATACAGCATGGATGGCAGTAAGACCATCCCTGGGAGTCAGGCACACGGTAAAGAAACCCCTCCAGTGGGAGAGGAGGAAGAGCAAGGTCAGTGAACCCAGGCTCTCCCCATTTTGCTCTGCACATGTACTCGTGGAGTCGGTCAGCATCGAAGATGCCAGGCAGGCTCAAAGCAACCACACTCTTCTACCTGCCTATGGGTTAGACCCAACCACCTGCAAGTGCAAGGGACATCATACCTCCCCAGAGCAGAGTCTGATGTCTTCATCTATCAGAGCCATGTCCCACCAAGCCAAGAAACTCCCCCAAGTGTCAAGGGCCTAACTAGTGACAAAAGAGGAGACCATCTTACAAATTCCCCCAGGAGCCCAACAGGAGATTGGCTTCTCATTAGCAAGCAGGGTACCATGTCTCCTCTTTCCCAAACCCCCCCCCCCTCCACTTCACAGGATCACAGCAAAGAAAACCAAACCACTGCAAACAGCACCCTGAAGCCAAACAGGTGAGGAATGATGGTATTTTTCTAAGGTAATATTGAAGTCCCTTTCCTTCACTGACTGGTGGGGAGTGCCTTGCTGGCTGTGCAACCCCAGGCAAGCACTGAGCTGCCAACTCCCTGGTCTCTCTGCATCTGGAGAGGAAGCAAACAGTGCCCCAGGAGAGGCTGTGCTTAATAATGGCAGCAACAGCTCCTAGCATGTAATCCCCTCAGGAAGGAAAGACTGGATCATAACCTGCAGGTAAGGAGACCCACAAAAGGAGGACACTGTCAGCTTTAGATGCTCAGAACGTTTCACCTCGTTGAAAAATATAATTGTGAGATTTTGGCTTTGCCTTTTTTCAAAGACTCCAGCACCGGTCATATTATTAGAAGAGATTATGAAGCATCTCTGCTGACATGCTTAACAGCATACACCTGCAAAACCCTCTCATTTTCCTCTTAAATGTTTCCCTCCTTCCTGTCTTCCACTTTCTTTATTATTATTTTCATTGCTTCTTTGCAGGCTCCTCATTTATCTTCAGACTCAGCCATTTAAATTTTAATAAGAGGCTTCACTGTCTATCCTCTCTTTCTTCAAAGGCCCTGCTTTATTTTTATGCCTCTTCTCAGTCCCCCCAGCCTAATTGTTGTTATTATTTTAACCTTCAGTTGTTTCCTTTGCTTTCTTCTGTGTTCTAATCTTTTCCTCCTCCTGTTTTCCCCACTCTGCACTAAGTCCCTTTCATCCCTCACTGCCCTCTTGCTCCTAGCCAAGCACCCAAATACACATGGAGCAAGAGTAACCAAGCACAAATATGAAAGGGATCATCCAATTTCAGCAAAACGCTTGCCCCTACCTATTCAAATATTTGACTTGTAATGATTAAGTCCAAGAAGATCATAATTTTTTTTTTTTTTTTACAGAGCTCTGCAGGTCTTAATAAAACTCAGCCTCTGTCTTGATGGCAGCCAGGACTGCAGTTGCTGAGCTGTTTCCTATGCATTACAGCAGATTTGCCTGAGGTAAGTGAGAGGGAAGTCTGAGCTGGGAGCGTGAATTATAAGTGAGGAGATTTCATTTCCCAGTTGCTGGTTTATTGAAATTCCATGCCTTCCTCTCACCTGCTGCTTTGTTATGCTAACCTCTTCTGGCTGGCCTAAAATTTCCTGTCCACTGTGCAGGCAAGCTGCTGCACTCCCATCAAAGATGAAAAACTGTGTCCTGAAGCAAGACCTGCTGGAGGGGGCATTGCCACAGCCTCCTGTGGGGCACAACTCTGTCCCACCTTGGAGTGGAGGGGTCACTAAAGGCTGGCCTCAGTGCCAGGGGACACCAAGATACAGTCACATCATGCACCAGCTGAAGTGAGAAGGGCTGTGGGGGGCTCCCCTTGCCTTAGCAGGACCTGCCAGGGTTTTGAAACCAGAGTATTCACCAAGGTCTTGCACTTTTATTGCATACAATCTCACTATTCTCCAAACAGTACTAATGACAGTTTCACCCCTGAGGGTAAGGAGGAGGAGAGAAAGCCATCTCCTGCTGGCAAGGTACAGCTCCCAACAGATTTCTACATTCCAAAAAAATGCACAGGCTTTCGAGCCACAACTGACAGCCCATACAGCCACTGAGCTGGAGGAGTTCATGGCAGAGCAGACGGCTAGTGCCCAGGGTGCCAGGTTCCTCTGCCCAACTCCCCAGAGCCCTGTGGAATGCTGACACCCAAGAAAAAAAAAAGATTAAATCCACACGCCCCGGGATAAACACATGCAGGAGCTGCCACCCTCCTTCTCACCAAAAAGGGAGGCACAAGGAGGGCATGGCAAAAAGGCAGACAAGGAAACCACACAATGTGTAGTGCACAATGGAGAGCGCTCAGCAAATGTTTCATTAAGAAAGCCCTCCTGAAGGGAAGAGAATAGCATCTTCCTTTGTAAAAGAGGGGAAAACATGCAAATACTGAATCATGAATCAGATAATCACAGAATGGTAGGGGTTGGAAGGGATCTCTGAAGATCAAGTCCAACCCCCACAGCCAGAGCAGGATCACCTAAAGCAGATCACATAGGAACACGTCCCAACAGGCCTTGTAAGTCTCCAGAGACGGAGACTCCACCACCTCCCTAGGAAGCCTGTTCCAGTGCTCTGCCACCCTCAAAGTAAAGAAGTTCCTTCTCATGTTTAGATGGAACTTACAATGTTCAAGTTTATATCCATTACCTTTTGTCCTGTTGTTGGGGACCACCGAGAAGAATCTGGCCTCATCTTCCTGATACCCACCCCTCAGATATTCGCAAGCATTAGTAAGATCCCCCCTCAGCCTCCTCTCCTCCAAGCTAAAAAGACCCAGCTCTCTCAGCCTTTCTTCGTATGATAGATGTTCCAGTCCTCTAATCATCTTAGTGGCCCTGCACTGCACTCTCTCCAGTAGTTCTTTGTTCTCGAGCTGGGATGCCCAGCACTGGAGACAGTACTCCAGGTAAGACCTCACCTGTCAGCATAGAAGGGGAGGAGAACCTCCCTCAACCTACTGTCTGCACACCTCGTAAGCATCCCAGGATTCCATTTGCTTTCCTGGCTGTGAGGATACACTGCTGGCTCACGGTCATCCTGTTGACTAACAGGACTCCCAAGTCCTTTTCCTCAGAGCTGCTCTCTAATAGGTCAGCACCCAACCTGTACTGACACATCATGGGGTTGTTCTTCCCCAGATGCAGGACTTTACACTTGCCCTTACTGAATTTCATTAGGAGCAGCGAGGCAGAGCCCATCCCAAAAATGCCAAGCAGCATAGCAGTTTTGACATAGCACAGCCACAAAACTGGCAAAAATACTGTGTTTACAGAGTGGAATAGTACTATAATCTCCTAACTCTCCATGCTCTCTCCCTGTTTTTAGAGGAGACAGAAGGCTTTTGCAAATGGTAGCAAAGACTGGGTACAAACCTGGGTGATAAAGAGAATATATTTTGTTTTATCAGTATTTTGATTTAATTCCCGCACAGTCACCTAGGTTTCAAACTGGCTGTTTACACCCACCCTCAGCCATCCTCAACAACCTGGAAATCTTTGGGTGAAGATTTGCTGGAGCAAGCCTACCACACCCTTCCAGATGCTGCTGCCCCACACCAGTGCTGGAAGGGGCTCCCACCTGCCTGGTGCACACCCATGCACCAGTAGCAAGCTCTAAAGTCGGGCTCTGAAAGGAAGAACGTGCTCACGTTTAGTGTGCTGCAGGAAAAGCAGGTCTCACCAGTACAACCAGACCCACAGCAGCCAGCTGTAAGCTCCACAGACTGAAAGGTTTTGAAAACACCCCAAATTCCCCAGCATCCCCCCAGCTGCTTTCCCACAGGGCAGACCTCAAACCAGTCTCTCGCCAGGAAGAAATAAATAAAATAAAATACACCCATGTGTGGGCTCATGCAATTTTAATCAAACTAATGTCTGTGAAAAGGGGGGGGAGAGGGGTGGGGGCAGGGAGGGATTACAGTGGCACTTGTTCAAAGCACTCCCGTTTATGCCACATCTGCGATCCCTTTGGAGCTCCCAAGAGCACTGAGGAGTACGAGATGTGCAAAGTGAGCGCGTGGTGCGCGCTGAGCTCTCTCTTTGTTTTAGTCACCGTCTGCTACTGATGTCAGCGAGGGAGCACTCCGGGGATCGACCCCTCAGTGCCATGCCAGCTAATTACACACTGAAAAAAGCACCTGCAAGGGGGAAAACGAAGAAGAGAGGAAACAGAGCATCCTAAAAATTCAAATGGATAACTTGCTGGAGGGACGGGAGCTGGGGAGACGAGACCTGCTTTTCATGAAGCTGGGAAAGAAGGGGTAATGCATGAAGGGACAGAGAGCAGCCTGAGCTCCACCAGGTCTTGCCCACAGCAGAAGAGGGGAAGGGGACAGCAGGACAGCCCTGCTCAGGCAGCAGTGCAATGGGGTGGAAGAACACAACTGAAAGGGCAGTTGTAGGCATCTCCTGGGATCCCCGGAGGAGGAGGTGGCAGCAACACAGAGTATCAGCTTGCAAAGTTTTGGAGACTGTTTCCTGCAGAAGCACTGGGCAGAAGAGCTGGAGCTGCAAGAAGGGAAGAGAACCTGGTGGCTCGTGGAGGTATAGAGACATTTGTGCCAGCTGTGTCAACGCTCGCCGTATTTTGGGGATGGAGCAATGGAGCTCATGGCAGAAGCAGGAGAAGGGGAGCTCTGTCCCTTGCCTGATCACACAGTCCTGCAAGCCCCAATCCCTGTCCTTCAGATGGCTTGCTGCTAAGCTAGCAATACAGATGCTCACCAGCCTCATGGGGAACATGAAACACATAACTGTTTGGGAAGTGGTCTGTTCACTACAATACCTCCCTCAGAGATACCCAAGAGCCACCAGCCATGAGGAGAGACAAAGGCAAGAGAGATGCTCAAAAGAGAGTTCTTGCAGGGGCTCAGGTATTAACCCGGCCCTCAGGACCTGGCCACAGCTTCCAGACAGGGATTAAAGCCAGCAAAATGAGAATTTCAAACACACATCCGGCAAACCCATGTGCATTCCCTGCAGCAGCAAATAATCAGGTGCCAAGAGGGAGATTAACCCTGTGGGTATGCAGAAAACAAAGGTAAAAGAGCTGGTCTGTTTAGGAAGCTGCTGCTGGTTCTCCCAGATGAATGCAAATCTGACCAGCAGAAAGGAGGGCAGTGCCCGTGTGAGAAATACTGACTGCTAAGAAATACAAGCCTCTGATTTTATGCAGAGCCACAACAATCAGCACAAAGATCCCTTCTATAGCTATTACAGTAGAGGTGGCAAGTCAGGTAGGCTCCTACCCAGGTGGTACCATAGGATACATTAATTTTAGATGATGGTGAGCAGGCCACAGGGTCCAGTTCACCAGTGCCTGCTCCACCACATGCCAGCTGCAGAGCAGGCAGCACACAGCACCCTTAGGCAACACGGCCATGCCCTGACAAACAGGCAACAGCTCCTTGCTTGGGGTCAAAGCAACACAGCCTACTGATAGAGCAGCAGGGCAATGTGGATGCCTTTCACAGGTTGTACAGCCTGATTATTTTTGCAGGGGAGCAGGGAGGGACAACACAGCAGCCTAGCTGGAGGGGTCACTGTACCTGCAAAAGTAGAGGAGCTGTGTCCTGACCAGCGTAAGCTTGTTCAGGTGACCAGCTGTATAAAGCTGAAGTGGGGCATCACCTAGCACAGAACAGGAGGCTGCTCCTCATTTGCAGGCAGATGCAGCCAATGCTTCTTTTGGGAGGAGGCTCTTTCTGCATGCTGCTGGCAGGCTAACAACTGCAAGAGACCTTCACATGCTCCCTACTCAACAGCTAGATGTGTGTCATGACAGGCTTGAAGTGACACATTCCTACTGCTTCTGCTGCTGCAGCAAGAGCATGGTTCCCAGTCAAGCAGCCTCCAGCAATACCACCTTGGGCTGTGATCTTGTCAGGTTTCATAAGTTTAATCAGGCTCTGCTCTGGCTGGTGTACAGGGGTTTTACCAGCAGGCTGGCTGTCCTGCTGCTCCAGAAAACATCCCTGAATGCTCAGCAGCAGCACTTCATCCTGGCAGCCAACAGGAGGATCTGCATTTCAGTTTTGACAGCTTCAACCAGCAGATAATAAGGGACAGGATGGGTGGCCTTTTGGGCATCATCTTCATAGACTGGGATTGTGATGGCTGGCTCAAATCCATTACACATTAGCAGCAATAAAAAGCACCTTCCAGCTTTTTGGGGAGAAGTCCAAGAAGCAGAGGGTTCTGGGGTGGCTCCTGGAGCACATATGCCATCCAAAATGTCTTATTAATGTAAGCTGTCCACAGTTCTCCAGCTTGTATTAGCCCTAACAAAGCATCCTGAGTCCAGAACATATCACAAAACTTAAGTTCACCTTCCTGTACCAATGGCCTGCACCAGGGCTGCCTGTAGAAACTCACCCTACTTGGTGCCATGGGACAGCTCAGCACCCATGCAGCACCCTGAGACAGCACTAGGCTTAGGCTCTGGCTAAGCAGAGCCCCGTGGAGACAATCAAAAGCCGCTGCACAGCCCAGCACACATCTGATGTCCTAGTTCCTCCTCTCCTCCTTCCTCTATCCACAGCAGGAACCTTTTGAAACAGATGAGATCTGAGGAGTCCAGTGTCTCTGAGGATGGGCAAACAGCATGCACTGCTCCATCCACAGTCACAAGGGAGCTGAAACAATTTGAGAGTGCCAGGTGCCAACATTTCACTCCCCACCACTTGTCAGCCCCTGTGATTCACAAAGTCACTTCAAGAGCAGCTCCTCAAAGAGCCATCCCTGTCTCTGACTTCCCAGTCACAAGAGGACAGGAAGAAAGAGTAGGGAGGTGGCAGCACAAAGGAAACTATTGCATCTTGATGGCCCTGATGGAAGAGAGCAGTGAAACCAGCATTGTCTGCTCTGGAGTCAAGAGCCTGATGAAATACCTTAGACACTTTAAGGATGCATGGGAAGGATGGAGGATGAGCCCCCACAACACCCTTGCAGAAGGATGCCAGCTGGAGAGGCTGGGACCCATGTCTCTGGCAGCTTTGGGTCCTCCTCCCCTTGCAGGAGGGAGCAATGATGCTTTTTCCACTCCAGCCACAGTCCCTCCCTATGTGCAGCTCCCCCTGCTCCACCATCTCTGGGTTGTCACCCTCCTACACAGCCTGCAGCTCTCCATACCACAGAAACTTCTACCCAAGGTCTTCCGCTTGTCACTCCACATTCCCTCCTCCTCTTGCCTTCCCAGTGTTGTTTCAGTTTTCCTTCCTGCTCTCTTTTCAGCTCTTTCTCCCCACCTTTTGCTTGTTCTTAACTCCCTCACCTCCAGTATCCCTCAGGCCACTCTCTACCTTGTAGCCTCCATTTGCTCCCCTTCACACTGCCCAGTCCAGCACTGGGATCATAACAACCTTCCCATTTCCCAGCAAGCGTAGGAAGATCGTGGGTTCTCCCCATCTCCACTGCAGCCAAAGGCCCAGCTTACCCTGCACCTCATTTCCTGGCTTGGAGGCAAGAGGTCCTCATGCAAAGGGATGCTATCCCCCAACATCACCTACACCAACCACTTTGTTCTCTGGATATGCTCAGCTTCAGCTGCACAGCTTGAATGAGGCTTTTTGGATGATGGGCAATGCTCTTAACTTTAGTCATCAGCAAAGCTCTGCAGTGTCACCACACAGGTGTGCCCTGAGCAGCATCCCTTGATAGTGACACACTGGCCCAGAACATCACTACAGAAAGGAAGAGGCTGGAAGTGTCCCTGTGGCCACAGTGCATCTCCGAACTGTCCCAGAGTGGCTGTCCTACTCAGGGTTGACCTGGCCAGCAACTGCAACCAGGTTGCTTCTCCAAGGCACAGTTTCTCCAAATGAGCAGCTCTTGCCTCTGGCAACCACACCTCTCTGCTAGCTTTCCCCTCCCTGTAGATTAGCATTGCTGTGCCAGTGCTCCCACCTTCCAACTGTAGTGGGTGGGCCATCTCTAGTGCCAGGTGGGCCACCCTTAGTGCCAAGTGGGCCACCCTTAGTGCCAAGTGGGCCATTTGTTACACATGGCCATCACCTGCAGTTTTGCAAGGAGTCCTATCTGCAGACAGGTGGCATCATTACACCTGAGAGAGCTCAAAAGGTGACAACAGACTGCCAGAGCACCTGTGGTCATCTGCGGCATGCCGACCACTCTTTAGTGAATGAGACTCAAGAGCCTCCCATTAACCCTCTGATATGTAAGCTGCTGCTTCGGGATCTCTTCTCTTTGTTTCCATGCAGCAGAGCCATAAAGCAACTGGCCTCTTTAAATTTACTCACCCTCCGTGAGCCTGGCATTAGAAGTTGCAGCTACTAAATGCTTTGGGTAAGGAATGGCTTTACAAAAGCCTTGCTCTCTTGAATAGGCAGCTAAAAATGAAAAATGACAGGGTCTGAGAAAGTTAAGTGTTTGGAGCACATCGTGCCCACGACAGAGGCAGCCCTGTTCAGAAAGCGCTGCCAGCCGCCACACACCGCCCCAAGGCAGGCAGCCCCGGCCACAGCGTTTCTTTGCAGAGCCCTACGTCACCATTTTAACTACTGCACAGTAAAGACCTAAAGGGCACCATATGTTGAAACACAGCATCAGGGAACTGGAGCAGGACAGAGAAGGGACACTGATGGGCATCCAGCCCATTAGTACCAACTCAGCCAACAACTCATTCAGATTCGAAATAGGGAGCAGAGCAGCCCCACCTCTTGGCTCCACAGGGCCAGAGGGTAAAGTCAGGCTTCTCTCTGCAATCAAAAGAGCTTTTGTTGAAGTTCTCCCAGCTAGCTCTGCCTTGGATTTTCTTTGTAGGGTCTCTTGCTGATGGCAAGGGCAGCTAACCCTATCCCATTAGCATCCTCTGAAATACACCAAGGACTATGGATGCTCTCTGGGCACAGGCAGCCAGAAAGTGGCTCTCGCTAAGCCAGAGACTTCTGGATGCGTGCACACACATCCATTCCCAGAGCCATCCATCTAAAACAAAGCCTCTTGGAGGGAGGGAGAGGATAAGGAAATAGCCCACAAGTGGCTCAAAGGAGACTTCTCCCCTACTGCCACAGTTTTCCCAATGTCGAGGGTCACCACTGCTCTTTTTTCCTGAAGGTGGCATGAAAACCTTAAACCCTAAAACTGAGTGCCACCCCACAAGGGCTGAAGAGGATGGGGTCTGGTAACCTCTGCACAGCCTCTGGTACCCACTGGGGGCAGATACATGGTTGATAGAAGCCACCCTCCTCCCCTCAAACAATGAGCCAGTGCTGCCTGCAGCGCTATCATGCTCCTTGCAGCTCTCCTTCCCATTACATCTCCTGTTTAGAAACAGCTGTTTGGCAGTATTACTAATCATTGCCGTGTGGAATAATGTTACATTTCTCTCAACATTACTATTTTATCTCCTTTCCTCCACTCCTCCAGCTGCTGCTTTCCTTCCACCACCCCTAGCCTGGAAAGCACTAACACATTTCTTCATTTTAGCCAGATTCTACTTCTCTGATAAAGTAAACAATTTACTTATAACCCTTAAAAAAAAAAAAAAGGAAAGAAAAAAAAATTAAAAATTAAATACTGTTAAACCCACTTAAAATAAATACTTGCTGAAGTATTTATCAGCTGGAGACTGCTCTCCGACTTATAATAATCCCACTGCACCCATGGAAATCCTCTTAAACCTGTATCAGATAAAGATTGTAAAACTGTTATCAGGCTAAACTGACAGGGCAGCCACAGAATCAAGATGGAATATTTCTCCTCCCAGCTTTTCCATTCAGAGAGGCAGCTCTATCCCAGCAGAGGTCAAGCTTCCTTCTCAGCACATGAAGCAAAACCCTGTATTGCCTGGAAGGAGCTGGAGGGAGGGTGGACAGGACAGTCCTGCCAGGGCTTTGGGCTGGTGAAGTGGGGACAGGCTGCCTTGGGACCCAAAGCCTACCCATGGAGCATGAAAGCATTGCTCTCCCTTTCCCACTCCCCCAGTGGGCAGTAGAAACAGGGCAGGGACTCTGATGCTTTAAACAAGAAGTCTGCCCCCCACCTTCAGATGCTCAATAGCAATATCTGTAAGTTAGCAGCTAAGAAGCCCAAATCAGAGGGCACCCACTTATGCTTCTGAGCCCTCCCAGGGGTGGGACAGAAACAGCAGGCTTTCAGCATTTATGCTACTACATCTGATTGCACAAAAAATACCTGATTTACAATTGGTAATGCTGCTAGGGACTTTTGGCTTTGTTGATGCTCTGTGGCTTACCTAGGCACTGGCCCAAGTTTGACTTTATTTTGTTTGTTTTGTAATTCTTCAACAAAAAGCATGTACATCCACACGACAGTGAGCGTGCAGCTTCGTGGCACAGAAGCAGACTGGCTCAGCAATAGGCACTGCATTTCCCCTCTGCTACATGGGCACTCAATTGTTCTCCACCAGATCCTACTTTGTTCTCCAAGACGACCTGAGAAAAGCATCAACAGCAGAAACAGCTGCCCTTGCTTCTCAGAGCAGTGGACTGACAGAAACGCAGAGCAACCAAGTTAAAGGGGCTGGAACTAAAGAACAAATAAAGCAATGCTCCAGGGGAAATTAATCTTAAAAAAAAATTAAAGAAAAGGAGGAGTGGGAGGACAGAGTAAGCATAGCGAAAACCTCCCAAGGGAGGCAGCAGGAAAAACAGGCAATGTGGAACGTGAAATGTTCACTGGTAATCGAATAAGGGACTGCTCCACTGTGAGATTTCTCAGCACTGCAGCTGGCTGGAGCCACAGGGACCATATTCCATTCTCAGAGTTCACTGAGCAATTGCTAAGGCAGGGGATGGGTGCCATATGTTACCAGCTGCACTCACAGTTATCACTTTCCCCATTTAATGCTGGGAGACTGTTTGAAGGCACAGAAGTAGAGAAACCTGCACCCTTTGTGCCTCTCCCCCTGAGCCGGTACTCCAGCAAAGCTGCCAGAAATACCAACAGGCTCTGCCAGTGAGTCCAGGGGCAAGTGCCCCATGCCAGGAGTCACCAGACAGTGCTGGTCACTCAGCCCTGCCTGTACCTGTCACAAGGCAAAAGAGATGAGTGCCCCTCAGCTGTCTTCCAGTGAGATGGTCAATAAGGCTGAGTGCAGCACCTGGAAAGCTGCCAAGTGCACTGGAGATAGGAGGCAGG
The DNA here is from genome assembly GCF_027791375.1 of Indicator indicator. Classification (NCBI taxonomy): domain Eukaryota; kingdom Metazoa; phylum Chordata; class Aves; order Piciformes; family Indicatoridae; genus Indicator; species Indicator indicator. The sequence goes on along the minus strand of NC_072010.1, from coordinate 98,357,638 downwards.
TACCAGGCTCTGCCCATCCCACATTACAGCTCGCTGTTACCACCACCTGCTCACCTGACCCAGCCCAACTCCTTCTAGTTCTCCTCTTGTGCTCTTATTTATTTTTAATTCTCCAGAGATTTTTCCAAATTGTGCATGGAGTGAAAAGTAGCCATTGATGGGGCAAAGAGGTTGGGGACTGTCCAGAGCACACTGGGAGGAAATGTTCAATTCAGGATGGGAGGTGGCAACAGACTATTTCTAACAGCAGACAACCTTTGGCTTCCCATGATTAGCAAGCAGAGTCTGACCTGAAAGAGCTTCCTGGCATGCTGATTCACTTTCTTGGAAAGGATAGAGAGCGCAAGAATTGAACCCAGAGTCCCCAGTAGTCCAGCTGTGGTACAGCCAGCCTTCAAATGCACCAGGATCTCTGGCTAAAGATTTTTCTATACCAGTTGAAAACCTTTGCATCCTTTACCTCCTATTAGCACTTGACATCCAAACTTCAATCTGCACTAACAGTCTGTACCACAAACTGCTCTTCTCAGAGGGAGAGACTGAGAAGCATCCTATAAATAAACAGGACACGTCAGGACATGTTATTAGTAATACTACTACTAATAACAGTACTAATAACATCAGGAGAGGTGGGCTGAGGAGACTTTCATGAGGTTCAGTAAGGCAAAGTGCAAGGTCCCATATCTAGGTCGAGGCAACCTTCAGTATCAATACAGCATAGGGGATGATGAAGTTGAGAACAATCCTGCATAAAAGGACTTGGGGGTACTGGTGGATGAGAAGCTGTACATGAGCCAAAAATGCACACTTGCAGCCCAGAAGGCCAATCACATCCTGGGCTGCAATTGAAGAAGCGTGGCCAGCAGGTCAAGAGAGGTGATTCTGCCACTCTGCTCTGGTGAGACCTCACCTGAAGTATTGTGCCCAGCTTTGGGGTCCCCAACACAAGAGAGACATGGGCCTGCTGGAACAGGTCCAGAGGAGGGCCACAAAGATGATCAAAATGCTGGAGTTCCTCTCCTATGAGGACGGGCTTAAAGAATTTGGGCTGTTCAGCCTGGAGAAGAGGGAGACCTTAGAGCTACATTTCAGTATCTGAAGGGGGCCTACAGGAAGGCTGGGTAAGGACTGGTTAGAAGGGCTTGTAGTGATAGGACAAGTGGCAATGGTTTTAAACTGGAGCAGAACAGATTTAGGTTGGACATAAGGAAGAAGTTCTTTTCAAGGAGAGTAGTAAAATACAGAATAGGCTGCTCAAGGATGTAGTTGAGGTCCTGTTCCTGAAGACATTCAAAATCAGATTTGATGTGGCCTTGGGCAACCTGATCTAGTTGGGAGGGGCGTTGGACAAGATGACCTTTGAAGGTCCCTTCCAACCCAGTGCATCTGTGAATTTAAGACTACCAAGTATCTCATCTCAACAGGGACTCACAAAGCATGTGAGAGAAGAGCTGGCAGGATAAGCAAAGGGGAGCACGAGCTGAGCAGAGAGTTGCTTTTGCAGTGACTCTTCAGGACAGCAGAGGACCCCAAGCCTTGCAGTCTCCAGCCTCACTGCCACCAAAGAGGCAGCGGGCTGGGGGGAAGAGCAAATGCCATGGTCCCATCAAGCTGAGAGACACCTAAGTGGAGCCACCCATAGCTGGTGCTGGTAAAGCAGCAGACGAGAGGGCAAGGCTCTGAGTCTCCAGTTCTGAAAAGAAGCTTTTACAGGAAAGATTACTCTAGTTTGCAAAGATCATTTCAACTGACGGCTCAGTCTTGCACAGAAACTTACCCAAGCAAAACACTACAGCTCCTTACACTCTGAAGGCAAATCAGCATTTGGGCTTCTGCACCTCCCTTCCTGACAAGAGACATAGAAAGGCTGTGAGTGCGAGGGCTCATTTAAAGACCTGTCTAGATCTGTGAGCAGAGGGCTGTGCAGTCACCTGAGGCTGCATCATTTACATTTTTAGAAATGCATTTTAGAACACATTTTTTCTTACAATGCATAGGTACAAATCTACAGCCACACATAAAAAAGGACACCTATTGTGATTGTAGATCTTTTCCACACACCAGCTAGATTTAATTAAGTACCTTTACCTCAAAAGGGACAAGGTAGGAAAAACATATAGAATACAGTGATGTGTCCCAAATGTGTCTAACACTGGCTTTTTGAGAAACGGGTAGGTGGATGGGGTAAGAAGGAAAGAATCAGTTCCCCAGCTGAGAACCCTTTCCACAAAGCATGTGGTTTTGAAGGACAAAGCAGGAAAGGGAGAGGGGGGAAAAAAACCCCAAGAGTAAAGAAAGGAGAGTGGACATAATAGATTATCCATTTTTTTCAGGCATAGTCTGCCTAAATTTTGTTCCATTTCCCCTCCACAGATAGAGGTGGAAAAGTGATGTCACATAATACAACAGCAAAGTACTAAAAGTTAGGCAAGAGATTCCAACAGGAAAGAATGGGAGACAGTATACTGCACCAAAACAGGAATAATTGGAAATGCTTAGCAAGAAAATACAGTAACAGAGGGTGAGATAAAGATGCACAAAATGATGAACTAACCTTGTCCAGCAGTGCGAGGACACATACAGAGATTTCTGTTATAAGCTTTCATTTATAACCTGAATGGTATTAACAAAAGAAGCATTTTAGAAAGCACAAGAAAGAACCAGCCCATGCAATTCATTGCCAGATTGTGCAAGACTGTACATGACTAAAGCTAAGATTAAAAAAAAAAAAAAAAAAAAAAGAGAGAGAATGGCAAGAAAACCCACTGGAAATTTAAATAGGTCTTAGTGACTTCCATATACAGCAAGAGTTTTAAACCTGGAAGGGGCACGGAGCCTCTGAACTGGTGTCATATGCACTTGTGCTGCAGTGGGCTGTGAGGAAGCAGCCCCCTTGGTGCCAGCTCCAGAGCCACCAGCTGCAGGGCTGCCTGTGCTGGGCCCCCACGCACCAGCCCACAGCACTACAGACCAGCAGCCCCCTCAGTCTGGCAGTGCCTATTAGCCTCACAGCTTCCACAAGGGCAAAACTGGGTGAGCTTAGCAGCTCTATTTTAAAGACATCAGAAATGACTAAGCAGGACTGGAGATGAATCTTATTCAGCATCATTACCAGGCAGAGCTGAAACACAAGCCTTTGTTTCTAAAGAACTCGCACTATCCGAGGAGCTTAAAGCACTTCACACTTATTTAGCTTAGACTCTGTGAAGGGCTTGTATGCTAATATCCCCAATTTTACCATCTGGAAAATGGTGAGGAAGACAGGGAACATCATACCCAGCAACTCACAGCAAGTTGGCAGCCTGCAGCCCCCCACCGCTACGAAGCATCAGAAATGAGGTACTCTGGTTTGCTGGTGCAATTCCCCAGGCTGTGCCCATAGGAACTGCCAGAAGTAAATATATTTACCTCTCCTCAATCCTTCCCCACTAATAGAGAAATGCTTCTTTTCTATCCACAGCAGGAACAAAAAACAACAACAAAAAAAGCAGAGCAACATAGGTGACATTTTTTTCTTCCAAGGCTATTACAGAGAGATTTAGGCAGGTAAAGGAGGACAGTAAGAACAAAATACCCTGTGTCTAGCTGTGAAGGACCACCCAGGAGAAGGTACTTAATTTTTTTTTTTTTGTTAAACTTTTTTTTTTTTAATGTCAGCTAAAGGGTAATTTCAAAGTGAAGGACATTTTACTCCTCTGGGGAGCTAATTACTGCAACAAACACAGCCCAAACAGGCAAAGATGAATGTAACTCACAACACAGGAATTTCAACACCACTGCTCACTCTGGTTAACTGATGGCTTAGCCAAATGAAGCATATACATGCTTCATGAAGGCAGCAAAGCCACTGAGATGGCCTCAGAGAGATCAGAACATCTGAGTTTAGGATCTCCAAATTCTACCTTATATACACCAGAGCAGAAAAATGAAAACCAAAAAACCACATGACATAAAAAACCCACCCCAAAACCCAAAAAACAACAACAAAAAAAACCCCCAACATCCCAGAAAAAAAAAAAAAAAGAATTTGAGCTTGCTGATCTCACCTGGTTGAGATAACCAATGTTATACCATTATTTTAGCACTGACACCACCACTGTGTACCATTTTACACCTTTCCTTAAACACTCTCCCTCTAAACTGCTAACAGTGGTTCCCACTGCACAGCAGCCAAGAGGTTCATAATGGGACCACAGAATAACTCAGGGTGGAAGGGACCTCAGGGGGGTCTGTAGTGCAACTATGGGGTCAAGCAGGGTCAGCTATATGGTCAGACCACGCTGCTCAGAGCTTGATCCTGTCAGGTCTTGAAAACCTCCAGAGATGAAGCCTGCACAATCTCTTGGGGCAGTCTGAACACCTCGTTTTGACTTTTGCCTGCTGCTGCTTATCAGCAAAAAGCCTGGCCTCCCCAGGACACAAGCTGCTTGCTCATGTACAGTGACAAACACGTTCTGCTGTCTCTCAGGGAGGAGAAGGCAGCACAGAAAGAAGAGCCCCCAAAGACTTCTATCAGAACTGGTAGATCCTTGTCTGCAAGATTGTCATCTCTCTCTTTGACATCTCCCTCAAGCAAAGCCACCTTCAGCTCAATTGAAGGCTGGAATTAAACACACCCACCAAGGTCCACATGCCCCATGTGAGCAGAAGTGACTGGTCTTGCCCTGAGTCCCTCTAGGCACCCAGGAGCAGATGGTGCTCTTCTGAACATGGCAAACCTGCAACATGACTTTCTCCCTCTGCTCCGTGCACAGACAGATCACGTATGGCAGCACTGATGAAGAAGAGAGGAAACTGCTGGCAACAAGCAGCAGCAGCTGGTACAGGCTAACAAAAGTAATTTTTTTCTTTTTTGCCTTTAGCTCTCCACAGAGATTCTGGGAATTTTTGGTTCAATGAAAAAGATCTGCTTTCTTCTCTTGAATGCTTGTCTGAGACACATGCAAGTCCTTCCCTGCCAGTGCTGTCTGGAATGCATAAACTATTCTTCCATCTCTTGTGCAACCAAAGCTATTCTTCCCACCCCAGCCATGAGCTTGCAGCTTGCCACACAATTACATGCCACGGTTCAAGGGCACAGAGGACCTTGACAAGACACACTAAAAAAGGCATGGTCAGAGCACCCGTGGACTGAGTTATGGTCTGTAGAGAGCTGCAAGTGACTCTGGCAGCTCAGCATTTGAAGATGAGACCACACCAAGAGCAGCTGCAGCCTATACTGATCTCATACAGTGCTCTCATCCACCACCACTCTCAATGCTGGTGCTTACGCTAAAACTTCACTACAGTGAGGTTGGCAACCCAAAAATGCACCCAGTCCCTGGGAACCATCAGTCAGGCAGGACACAGGGGAACACAGCAGACATCAAGGCATCTACCTATATGGGCAGTGTGAGACCTGTGAGAAATAGCAGAGACCAGAAGTGTGACTGGGCTGAGAGGATGGAAAAAGGAGCCACTGAACGGCACCCAGTTAGTGTGAATCCTCTCTGGTCTCCTCCCACCCAAGCCTGGCAGGAAGGAGACACTGGTAACTGTCTTTGCAGGCACTACCAGCTCCAAACCAGCTCCTGCCCATTGCTGAGACAGCCGAGTGCTACTTCTTTCTCAAGTCTGCAGCAAAATTGTTCCTTCCCACTCTGCAGTACTGTGGAGGTTGTGGTCTCTCCTCCCACACAATTTTTTTTTCTGTTCATTAACTTGTTTAGGATTGATGTTGTACAGCTGCTTCCCCCAAAATAAAAATATAAGAACCGCCACCTCCTCAAGCGCTTTGAAACCTCTCCTACTGCTCTGTCACTACCTGTTAAAGAAAAACCTTAAAGCTTGATTTCTTCCCTCAAACCACTTACTCTGAAAAACGACTCAACGTTTTTGGGAGCACAGATAAAAAAAACACTGAGATAAAAGTCTGAAGCTTCTGAAGAGGTTAGACCTAGGCCTCTACGCTGTTATCTAAGTAAGGGTACAGGTAGACAAACAACTCGTTGCAGAGAGATAGTGAAGTACAAATTTGCAGTGACTCACGTCCTCTGAAAGTAACTGCCATGCACTCGCTTCTGCCCCATAGCAGAACACAAAATTTATTTACCCATCAACTTGAGAAGCTCAAATCAACATCTCAGATTGCACAACACCTCTGCAGCTTCACCACCTAAATTATTATGAAAAACCCTCCTCTTCTGCCTGTATTTCAAGAGCTAAGATAATTAATAATTCCAGTGAAAATGGGGAAAACCCTGCTGCCTGGCCAGTGGTGATGCTGTGTCACTAGGATGATGGTTTTTTATTTCACCTACAAATATTTTGCTATCCATAACTTCTTCAAAAGGAGAAGGAGCTGCCCTTAATTCTCAGATCCAGCAGTAAACAGGCCAGGACCCTGATACAATTGTCAGTCAAGTATGCATAATCCTCAGATCTCCCATTTAATTGATCTAGTTTTGTAACTCCCCTCTTCAGTATGCCAAAGTGTCTTCCCAATTCAAGCAGAAGCCTGGAATTTCCATCAATTGCTTAGAAGCCCCATGGGGGAAGCTTCCAAAAGCAGATACCTTTTCAGCCACTGCTGGAGGAATTAATTTAACTCAACATCCGCTGCCTAACCCAAGTCTAACTAATATCTAGGCTCTCTCTTTAGTCAACCTCAAGAAGAATGCACTTAATTTTAACAAATAAGGCTTCCCCTCCAGATTTGTCCCACTCTGTTCTCTTACGGCAGATGCTCCCTCAACATCTACCTTAGGCAATGTGCCTTATGATAGATGAGTGGAACGCCACTCATGCAATCTTCTAAACAACTTTCCCCCCCACCCTAAGTGAAACACCATGAATTAGCCTCACAATTTTGTCTCAGCCTCAAGGAACTGAACTCTCAAGACAAGAAATGACGTTGCACATTTGCATACGGGCTAGTCCTTTCTCATAAATCAATCACAAGGCCACGGTTCCACAACATCCTGAAGAGCTACACTCCTGGTGAGGTTTTTTTTGCCACCTCTGTCAGCACCTGCAACTGAGTCAGAGATATCCTAAATTCTTCCTCCTAACACATCTTGCAGCCCAGGTATAGCTCCTTCGTTTCAATGACGTAACTCAGGAGATGATGAGGAGAGAAGCACAGCACGATGCAGAAATGCTTGTTTTTGAAGCAAGTGAAGGAAATTGAAGATTGACGAAAAGGTTCAAGCCTTGATACACATTTCTCTGCAGAGAAGGCCCTTGAAACGCATCACTGGCCTCAATCCCAGATTCAGTGAGATCAGCACTTCCCCTGCATGCCTACATTCAGATAAGAGTCTCACAAAATGCCTGGAGAGCACTTCTTACTCCAGGCCACCAGAGAACACAGGTCCTCAGAGTGGTACTAGTTCCTGGACAAGATCTCGATGAAAGAAAAGGAACCCCAAGCGGAAACACTAAAAATGGAAGAGGGACCAACCATGCTTGCTGTTCATGAGTGTGATGGGTTGAAAATTCCCCCCCCAACATTAACTTTGCCAGACCAGCTCAGTTTGGAAGCAAACGAAAGCTGTATTTACAAGCAAATCTACAATCTACAAGGGAATGCAATGAGTACAATGTTGGCTACAACCACCCCATGCAGCGCTACAGGCTGGGGTCAGAGTAGCTGGAGAGTAGCCAGACAGAGAGGGACCTGGGGATATTGATTGACAACTGGCTGAATATAAGCCAGCAGTGTGCCCAGGCGGCCAAGAAGGCCAATGGCATCCTGGCCTGCATCAAGAATAGCGTGGCCAGCAAGAACAGGGTTGTGCCCCTGTACTCAGCACTGGTTAGGCCACACCTTGAGTACTGTGTCCAGTTCCGGGCCCCTCAATTTAAGAAGGACATTGAGATACTTGAACATGCCCAGAGAAGGGCAACGAGGCTGGGGAGAGGCCTCAAACACAAACCCTAGGAGGAGAGGCTGAGGGAGCTGGGGTTGTTTAGCCTGGAGAAGAGGAGGCTCAGGGGTGACCTCATTGCTGTCTACAACTACCTGAAGGGAGGTTATAGCCAGGAGGGGTTTGGTTTCTTCTCCCAGGCAATCAGCACCAGAACAAGAGGACACAGTCTCAAGCTGCGCCAGGGGAGGTTTAGGGTGGAGGTGAGGAGAAAGTTCTTCATGGAGAGAGTTGTTAGACGTTGGAATGTGCTGCCCAGGGAGGTGGTGGAGTCCCCATCTCTGGAGGTGTTCAAGAGGGGATTGGATGTGGCACTTGGTGACATGGTTTAGTAGTCATGAGGTCCTGGGTGACAGGTTGGACTTGATGATCCTTGAGGTCTTTTCCAACCTTATTGATTCTGTGAGTATGTACAAATATACACTATTTACAGATATTTACAATTAAACAGCACAAGGACCTCTCTGGTCAAAGACTAGGGGAGCTGCAGTAGCTTCTCCCTCCCTGCCTCCCCCTTACTCTCCTGTACAAAAGTGACAAGACAGAAAAAGCAGAGATATTAGACCTAGCCAAAATAAAAGCGATGCAGCCAAGGTCAATAAAGCCAGTTAGTCTCTTCCAGAGTGGAGAAGTGAGGAGAGAATTTGTTTTGGGAACCAAATCTTATGGGAGGTATCTCTCCAAAGGAATCCTTTAGAAAAATCATTCTTTTCCCTTTTTACACTCAACAGTGATTTTTTTATATTTTTACTACTTTCTGCTCAAGATCTGTGAAAAATTTTGAAGGCATAGTCTAAAACTACCACAACAAGGTGGATGGAAGTGTATTTTCAAGTCCAACCATCACACCCTTGAAGCAGACAAAACTACTTTCTAGCAGCTGCAGAGCCCTGGATACATAGCATTCAATGCTGCTCAGATGGCAGGAGCAAAGACACAGCCCAGCTGCTCTGCTGCAAGCTGAGATGTAACAGTGCAAACAGCAGCCCTAACCAGAATCCCATCCAGCTTCCATCAAAACTTCCAGCTTCCCCATCACAGGGCTGCATCACCCAGGTCAAAAGGGGAAAAGAGCTCTTCAGCTCTTCCCCCAAACTACAGGGCACAACTCAAGACTCCCAGAGCAGCACGTCTAAAAATCAACATTGCTCCAAACCCATACATTTCACACATAAACGGGGAGAACAGAGATGCTAACAAACCTGTCTCCCTCCAGGCTTTGATCATGCCAAAAATGAGCCACTCAATCTAATGAGTCAATTAAAAATTCATAGAGGAAAAAAAAAAGTTTGTTTCTGAGAAAATGAGAACAATAACTCTCATTTAGCTTGTGTACCTCTTCTTGCAGCAACAAACAAAGCCAGCCTGAAAACCCAGGACCTATAGCTAAAATGACAAGACAGAAAAAAAAAAAAAGTGCATGCTCTGCCCAGCCCTGCAGAGAGAAGCTCATTTCCTCATCAGGATTTGTGGGTCTGACAGGGCTTGAGTCAGTACCAGTTCACGTAAATGGGAGTCAGAGGGGAGGCCCTCTGTAAGGACTTGTCCTCTACAGGTCATTGCTGAGGGCCCTCTGGAAAATCCAGTTCCTGCCAGTTTGGTTAAACCACAGAAAACACCTATGGAGATGCACACATTCAAAACACAACTGTCCCTAAGTTACTTCTAAAGTGAATTTTCAGAAATTAATTAAGCTAAACCAAATTAAGGCCCCAAGCATCCATGAAGGGGCATAATGTGATTTAAGTAATCTACTAGAAGTAACTTCAGATCAATATTCTTGAGCATCTCTGAAACATGTAAGCCACATAGCCAATGTCCTTAAAGCACTCTTCATGGGTTTTTATGGAGTTCCAAATCTTAGGTGCCTTGTCCCTGTACCAAGAGTAGGACAGAGCAAAAAGCTTATCAATACTGCAAGCTCTGGGCTGGCCACCTAAGCAGTTGCTGAGCTAGAGTTAAACCTCCTTCCCAGTCCCCAGGGAGAGCTGCAGATGAGTTTCCTGCTGTCCAGCCATAGGACTTGCTGGCTCTGGTCACCCACATCCTCGTCCCCCACACCAGCAACGTATGCAGATACCCTCACTTGTTCAAACGGCTCACAGGCTGGGTTCCGCAGGGTGCAGCTCTCTGGCAGAGCTACCTAGCTGCAAACTCTGACTGCAACCTCACCCTGACCCCAGGCAATTTTTTTTTAGTGGGTGTTGGTTTTCAACAGGCTCTACTCCCTAAGGTGACTTCACAGGGGCAGTGCTGACTCAGTCTTGTTTAAACTGAAGGGGGAACTGCAAACCTGGATGCCTGAAGCAAATCACGGAACTACCAAAAAAAAAAAGAAAAAAAAATCCAGAAAAGAGTATTCAGGTGTCTATAATCCACTGCTCAGGGACATCAGATGGAAAAGCAGGTGCCAAAGTAAGTGCCTGCACCCAGGCTGTGGGGCTTCACCTATAAGTGTGTCTGGGCTTGCACCTCTGAAGGGAAAGAGTCAAGATACACATGAAATAGAGGCAAGAAGTCCAACATAAAGAAGGGCTATTGTGATTTAAATTCACACCTCGGCTCCTTCCACACAGGTTTCCTATGTCAACATGGCAACAACCTGACTGGCTAGCAGGTTACACACCAAAGTGATTTCCAAACTAGAGACTTGCAGGCTCAAGAAGGGCTCCCAAAGAAAGCAAGCCTGCGGGCTTAAATTTACTAGCACACTGTCTCTGCTGTGGCAGCAGAGCTCTTTTAGGGGTCCTTCAGCCAAAGAGTTTGATGGAAGCTATTTGACTGCTGGTTAGCAGAGTTAGAGACTTCAAATCCAGTCCCATTTTGAGATACAGAAAGTAAGCTGAACCTTGAAAAGGTCAAAACAGTTAGTCAGAAAGGTGCCATGGAAATACTCTAGATTTTTAAGAACCTGTTCCCAATTTTTCTAATGCAAACAAACCAGCCCAAAACAAATCCCCCATGTTTATCTACAGACAACTCAATTTGATTGGTGTGCTAATTTCAGGACATAATCAGCACTGCCCTTTATTAAGAGCCTGAAAACAACCATCTCTCCTGTTCCTTTTAAGTGCTGCTTGTTATTGCTCCTTTCTTCCCCACTGCTATTTTGCCAGCTTTGGCACACAGCTCTCTCCTCTGCAGCTTTTGCCATCTGGAGCAATCTCCACACCTCTCTCTTTGCGTAAATCAGTTCCACATCCCTCTCGATTTCAGCCACGACTTCAAATGTTCTTCTCCTCAGCTGTGCTGCCTGGTGTCTCTCTTCTTTGTAATGGCCTTATTACTAGAGAAAGCTTGGTATCGTCTGCATCTCTGTATGGTGATTTCCTGCAATTCACACCACCACATTCCCTGCTCTCCACTCATATTCTCCCTTACTGGTGTTTTTATTGACAGCTGCTGGAACTACACTGCACACGAGGGGTTCATGCATTTATGCTGCACACTGGCTGGGAGCACCCTGTTGCCCCAGCCATGTCATTAGCAGGACAGCTTACCCACGAGGTTCATCTTGGCGCTGTAACTCCCAAAGTACCTCTCGTCAGTGTTGGGTGTGTGGCACTCATACTCCCCAGCATCCCGGTCCTGCAGCTCGGTGATGTGCAGCAGGACAGCGTCCCCCTGCACTCGCTCCACATAGATCCCTCTGCTGCGCACACGCTGGGTGTAGATGGCGTAGGGGAAGGAGGGGTCCACAGTGCTGACGATCTGCACCTCCCGCTCAGGGGCAGAGGGCAGGTAGATGGACCACTGGAAGTTCTGCTCTGCTGGACCCTGGTAGCCGCTCACCTTGCACCACAGCGTGATGTGGGATCCCTCTGTGCGGTAGAGAGGTCCTTCCTGCACCGCCACTTGCCGCTGGGCCAAGGCCATGCCTGTGGGATAAGAAGAGCCCAGCATTACTTTTTTGGTAGGCAACCCTACTGCCTCCCCACACACGTACCCTTCCTACTCCTCCTGCAACCATGCTCAGCAAGGTAAGGCTTCACACCCCATTTTAAAGCTGGCACAGCAGCCCCTGAGACATGCTGCAGATTTCCTGCTGACTCAAGCAAAATGTTTTCAAAGAACCCCATGAAAAAAAGCACTGATGAAGTAAAATAAAACATTTATTTTGTAGCTGTAAGTATCCAGGTACAAAGAGGAGAGCCAAGCTGATAGGGCTTTGTTTTCAGCACTACTTTTATTTTCTAACCCCATCACTCCATGACCCCAGCCATGTGTTGCTGCTGGAGGGCACATGGCCACTCTGCTTCTCTCTGGCGCAACCAGTGAGGCCCTCTGGTTCAGCAACAACTCATTCTCCTGGCCTGGCCCAACCCGGGCTATCTTCCACCAGGAAAGAGGCCCATGTGCAAACCAGGAGGCTATGCTCCCTCTCCTTGGGCTTCTGGGCCACCCAACAGCAACAGCAAAAGCGCTCACCCTCCACTGTTTGGCTAGTACAAAACCTCATTCTTTTCCCCCTAAACCCAGCACACCATCTTAAGTCTCTGTCACACTTGTGAAGGCACAGGGGAAAACACCGTATTTCCAGCACTGCCTTCCTAAGTCTATTTCAGAGGAGTATATTTAGTACATAACAAAAACAAAGTGAATGGAGGGAGTGGACATATTACACCAAGACTTACTGCCCCTGGTTGCTGGAAATCAAGACCCAGCACTCTGCTTTGTACGCACGCAAACTCTTGCGGCACAGAACAAAGACAATCCCGCAGCACAGTGACTGCGATCTGCTGTATTTTTACACAGATTATGGATGGCTGGCCCTTGGGCACATGGCACATTACCAGCACAGCCCTCCAGGGGCCAGATAAATTACAGCAATCTATCTTGTTTGTTGCTACATCAAAGGCTGGAGGTCTGGAGACCACGGTGGGTGTTCATCGGTTATTGAGTTACCAGCAGCATGCGCACATGGTGAAGCCAATCACCCTGGCTTCTGTGACTGCCTGCTTGCCATTATAAAACAGCAATAAGCCGATTTAAAGCCAGCCCTGCATAATCACGTTTGCAAATTTCATCCTCTGTGTGCCAGCACATGTTGGGGTTTCTTCCCTCCCCTCTCTAATTTTCAACAACAATGCTCAAGCCCAGAGAAGAATTTAACCTTTCAGAAGCTACCATCCTGCAGGTGGAAGAGGCAACCTGACATCTAGGGAATTGCTGACTTAATCCTACCCTGTGGACATGGATGTCGAGATACAAAGTTTTTCTCTACAGCTAGCCTGGACTGGAGCCAGAGGAGATGGTTCTTACCAGCTTAAAACAAATTGTGAAAAATGGGTTCAGCACATCCATCAGGCCATGCAGCTGAACAGATGGAGTGCAATTCAAACTATTAACTTGGGCTCAGCTCGATGCTGCTCCAAATTATGTTTCTTTTTACTCTTTATGAAATAATGTGATTTAAGGGGAGGATAGGGAAAACTAGCACCTTTGAAACAAACAGGGAGAGGAACAACAGAGGCACTGATTGCTGTACCAATCTCTTCATCTTGGGGAAATATACCACTAGAGACAGCTAACACATCTAAGGTGCTCACAGTCTCTTCTCTCACCTCATAAAGGCCAAAGGACAAAGCAAATACTGCAGCCTTTTGAAGTGAACTGTTTTTGAAGTAGCAGGAAGAGAAAGATCTTTATGGCACACCTAAAGACAGCCCATAATGGAACTGCTTTGTGCACACATAGCCTTGCTACAGCATACAGATACCCTTCATGCAATTAAAATTGCACCACAAGGCAAATATGCGGTGGTGGGAAGTAAAGGAGGCACACACAAAACTCATTTAAGTATTTCTCAGCTTAGTGCATGACCTTGTTTTGCAGAGTTTTAATGCTGTGCTGTTTTGTTTTTTGGTTTGTTATTTTTACATAGAATTCTTTGAGGAGTTTTCCAACTATCCAGTTGAGTAACAATTTTATCAGATGCCTATTGACCATCCAAAGCTCACTGGCAATTACGACCTCGCAGACCCACAGCACAGATCTTTGCATCCTGATGCATACAGCCTTTTGGTAGATAACAAATCCCACCACCCTTATGACCAAGTACTACTGTGGGCTTTCTTCTTCCCTTGCCAGTGTTTTTTTTTTTTTCTTTGCTTGTAATCCTGCAACCCAGAGACCTGCTCCAGGTTCAGAAGACACCCAGTTTCTATGTTCCCCCACTCCTGTTCTTTCTGGCCCTGGATTTCTGCACCTTCCTGATCCATCCAAAAGGCAGAGAGACGAGCTGAAAAGCTCTTGCTTCCTGTTCTGACTCCAGAAGCCTGAGCAGCTGAGGGACTGAAGAAGCACATGCAGAAAATGCTCTCTCCAGCTCCAGTGTGGAAGGATTAACACAGTCAGGACTTTGCTACAACTTGCAGCAAGGAGCTGTTCGGCCTTTGAGAGGTGAGACACAAAGACTCAGCAGAGCTGGTGGATCTCCAAAGGGGCAGGGAGTATATCCACAGTGCTCCTCCCCCTGCCTAGTCACAGACTCCTGCTCTGACACAGATGGGCACAAATGCTTTTCAACACCTAAAGAAATCCACACAGCAGAAACAGAGATACTGCTCAAAAAAATCATTTTAACTGAGAAAGAGGAGGAGGAAATCAATCAGCCTGAGACAGGCATCCACCACTACTAGTCTTCTCCTCAAACAATTAACTTTCTGCACAGTGAAGGGTGTTTGGCAGTTTTCAAGCTCTGGGAATTGCTATATCCAACAACATGCAGTATCAAGAAAAGAACTGCACTTCTTAGCAAGTAACTGTTCCAATCAACAAAAATAACGTGCCTGAGATCCCATTTTAAACTCTTATCTTTCCCTCTCAAAGCTAGAGAAGAGCTCACTGGAGGAGGAGCTGTGTGCTTCACACCTCCCCTAGGAGCCTGAGAGATAGTTACGGTGGCATTTGGCTGGTACTTCACTGGCACAGCTGGCTTTTAATTGCAAATCCAAAATCATTTACTGACAATGCAAGGGCTGATACAAAGGAAGTAGGGTGCCAAGAACTACTTTAAAATTAATAAGAAATTATAGGTTTGTTCATGTCTTTAAGAAAAACAAACAAATAAAAAACCAAAAAAACCCCCACAACCAACCAAAACTACAACAACAAACAAAAAAACCAGCAAATCCCCTACAATCTGGAGGAAGTGTTCCCTGACCTTTATCCCCTGTAGATGAGGGCTATTGTTACCTGCCTGCTGAGCTAAGAGCAAGCCAAACAACAGACAGGCAGCTCTCAACTCTTCCACTGGCTTACCCATCTCCCAGGCCCTGTCTTGGAGACCTGGTCATGAGGGGTACGGAGAAGGCTGAAGTGCTCAATGACTACTTTGTTTCAGTGTTCACTGGCTCTAGCTGCACTGCCCAAGCTCCAGAAAACAAAGGTAGGGAGTAGGAAAAGGATGATCCACCCACTATTAGCAAAGCACCTCTGAAGAACCTGAAAGTGCACAAGTCCATGGGGGCTTGATGAGATCTACCCACAGGTCCTGAGAGAACTGGCAGACGAAGTTGCCAAACCACTGCCCATCATATTTGAAAACTCCTGGCAATCCAGTGAAGTCCCTGCTGACTGGAAAAAGAGAAACATAGTCCCCATCTTCAAAAAGGGAAAAAAGGAAGACCCTAGAAACTATAGGCCAGTCAGTCTCACATCTGTGCCTGGCAGGATCACAGAGCACATTCTCCTGAAGGCTTTGCTAAGGCAAAACAGAAAATTAAGAAAAGGTGATTGGTGGTAACCAACATGGCTTCACCAAGGGCAAGTCATTCCTGACAAGCTTGATGGCTTTCTATGATGGAGTTACAGCATCAGTGGATAAGGGAAGAGCAACTGATGTCATCTACCTGGACTTGTGTAAAGCATTTGACCCTGTCCTGCATGACATCCTGGTGACCAAACTGGAAAAGTATAGACTTGAGGAATAGACCACTCAATGGACAACGAATTGGCTGGATGACTGCACTCAGAGAGCTGCGGTCCATGGCTTAATGTCCAAATGGAGACCAGTGACAAGTGACATCCTTCAGGGGTCAAACACACTGGGACCAGTGTTGTGTAACATCTTTGTTAGTGTATGGACAGTGGGATTGAGTATACTCTCAGCAGGTTTGCAGATGACACCAAGCTGTGTGGTCTAGTTGACACGCTGGAGGGAAGGGATGCCATCCAGAGGGACTTGGACAGGCTTAAGAGATGGGCCCCAACACAACCTCATGAACTTTAACAAGACTCAAGTGCAAGGTCCTACACAGGGACTGGGGCAATCCCAAGCACAAATACAGGCTGGGCAAGGAGTGGCTAAAGTCTTGAGGAGAAGGACTTGGGAGTCTCAGGTGATGAAAAACTCAACATGAGCCAACAATGTGCTCTTGCAATCCAGAAGGCCAACTGTGTCCTGGGCTGCATCAAAAGAAGTGTGACCAGAAGGATGAGGGAAATAATTCTCCCCCTCTACTCTGCTCTTGTGAGATCCCACCTGGTGCCCCCAGCATGAGAAGGGCATGGAACTGCTGGAGCAGGTCCAGAGGAGGGCCACAAAGATGATCAGAGGGCTGGATCACCTCCCCTGTGGAGACAGGCTGAGAGATCCGGGGCTGTTCAACGTGGAGAAAAGGCAGGGAGACCTTATAGCATAGCAGCCTTCCAGTACCTGAAGGGAACCTACAACAAAGCTAGGAAGGGACTTTTTACAAGGGTTTCTAGTGACAGAACAAGAGCTAATGGATTGAAGCTTGAGAAGGATAGATTTAGACTGGGTATTTGAAAGAAATTATTTACAGTAAGGGTGGTGAGATACCAGAACAGGTTGCCCAGGGAGGCTGTGGATGCTCCCTCCCTGGAGGTTATTCAAGACCAGGATGGATTAGGCCTTGCACAACCTGGTCTAGTGGAGGGTGTCCCTGCCCATGGTGGGGGGGGTGGGAACTAGATAATCTTTAAGGTCCCTTCCAACCCAAATCATTCTATGAATCTATGAAATACTGTATCTGAGAACATTGATTCAGAGCTTACTACAAGGGACAGGTGAGTACAATAAAGTATGGCTGTGCACACAAACTCTGCCACAGCACTGACACACCACAGGAGTAAGTAAAAATTATAGAATCGTAGAATTGTTTACTTTGGAAAAGACCTTTAAGGTCATTGAGTACAACTGCTGACCAAACGCCACCATGGTCATTAAACTATGTTCCAAAGTGCCATGTCCACACATCTTGTGAACACCTCCAGGGATGGTGACTCCCTAGGCAACCTATTCCAATGCCTGAGCACCCTCTCAGTGAAGAAATTCTTGCTAGTTTTCAGCCTGGTGCAATTTCAGGCCATTTCCTCTCATTCTATCACTTGATACCAGGCAAGGGAGACCAACTTCCACCTCACTACAACTTTGTTTCTGGTAGTTCAGGTAGAGCAACAAACTCTCCCTTCTGGGAGGGAGGGTAGGGACAGAATGACCAAGAACCCCTCAAACACTCTCCCTATCTCCAAGAGTGTGGGTTAAGCCTGCACCACACCCACAGGCACAACAGCAAGTTGCATCAAGCTATCTACTGTAATCACTGCCAGTAGACCTCTAAACTAGGAAAGAAATTTGAGCTCTTGGAAGAGCTCCTGGGTCTCTAATCATTAGAGAGCAATTAAAAAAGAAAGTCTTTATATTCTCAGCATCTTCCAGAAGCAGAGGTCTGACAGTGCTGAACATCAAATGGATTACATAGCTTAAGGGGATGTTTCTGCCCCTGAAAGCTTTACAGCAGTCTTCCTTGATGGAGAAGCTCTAAAGAAGTATTTGTCGATAACTGGTAATGCTAATCCTAAAGTTCCTTTAAAAACTACTTTGCGCCTTTGACTACAACTATGAGACAGAAAACATTTCCAGAAACACCCCTGCCCCTCCCCTCTCTATCCCTTGAGCAAATACAGTGCACATTTGGGATTTTATTGTTGTTACTAGCGTTTTGTCAATTTATAAGTGCTCTTGAAAAGTAACAATGATGATAAACGCTAGGGAATGACTTCTATGCAAGAAATATTAGAGCAGGCAAGGACTCTGGCCTGGAAAAAAGACAACTTTGACAAGATCTAGTAAAGGCTTACATTAATATGCATGCCATGGAGACAATGGTCAAGAATTAACAATTTACCATCTCTTCCATTTCAAAAACCAAAGGCAAACAAGTGAAACTGGTCAGATTCAGTTTAATAACAAATGAAGCAGTTCTTGTAGCAGGATATAACAGACCTGGGGATGTCCTTGTTGAGAGATGCTGTGAATATGGAAAGTTTACACAGGTCAAAGTGCGAGTGGGACAAGTACTTGAAAGAGGACTACTAAACAGGTAGATCACACCAAGTTTGGGAGGCTCCCCAAACAAGCTACAGTTGCATAGCTGTCTGCCTACAACTTTTTGAGACATGATACTGAGCTAAATGGAGGACACCCTTAGCCTGAACCAGCTGTCCTCATACCTCTTTCACAACCTGTGTCATTGGGGACTGTTTTAACCATATGGGTCATGTCTGGTCTGTGGACTATGCATTGGCTATAACAAAACAGAAGCTAA
Source organism: Indicator indicator (assembly GCF_027791375.1). Taxonomy (NCBI): domain Eukaryota; kingdom Metazoa; phylum Chordata; class Aves; order Piciformes; family Indicatoridae; genus Indicator; species Indicator indicator. Next base: position 98,339,157 of record NC_072010.1, on the reverse strand, counting down.
AAAAAAAAAAAAACAACACATTTCAGCTTTTTCTCTGGAAGTGAAGTTATCTCTGAACACAGCCAACTGAACTGGCTCCCCCAAAACACCCACAAAACTGAAACAGGAGCCTGTGCAGGGAAGGGAATCATGCATAAATCCTATTTGGCTATGACAAATTATCATCTGCAGCAGACCACAGGACCTGGCAGACAGTCCCCAGTAATGAAGGCAATAAAGACAAGTGTTAAAGAGCAGTTATGCTAAAGCATCTACTTCCTAGCTTGAAAGATGCTCTGGGCACACAAAACCGAAGAGCAGGTGCAAGCACCAAGTGCATCACAGCTTGTGGCAACTGCTGCCCTGTCACAGGCTTGCTCAGGCAAAAGCAGTGCAGGAGCCCAGGTTTGCCACCCAGCTACCCTTTGTGTTCCAATGCACTGTGTGATACAGTTTGAAGAGAGACAAGTGCCAGCTAACTCTTTGTCTGGTTGTGCTCAGCATCTTCACCCCTGGCCCAATGCCACAAGAGGCAGCAGGCACACCTGCACCCCACTGTAAGCATGGGTGAGCAAAGGATGCCATACCCACAAGGAAACTGCTTTCAGCCAGTCCAAGGGTGTTGTGGCTTTATTAACTAGTGTTGTTAATTTGTTGCTTCCCCTCTGCCTCCCATACATTCACAGACCACCACAAACAAGGATGGCAGCACTGCAGGATGATGCCATAGCCTATGCCTCACAGGTAGCAGGCAACAGGGAACAGCAGGGCAGGTAGAAGCAGCCTTCAATCTGCAGCAGTTTGTGTGCAGACTGCTTTCATGAGTTAACAGGGTGCACAGTTACTTGTAGCCCAGCAAGCAGGGCTTCCGCTGCAAATCATTCTCCCTCAGCATTTCCATTCCCCTACCCCGTAACAGACATCATGCCCTGCACAGGTCTTTGCTTCCAGCAAGTCACTGAGGGACAGTTAACATCCTCCAAGCTCATGTTCCATCTTAATTGCAATTAATTTTTCAGTCTCCCTTAGGCATGATGCTTCCCAGGTGGTCCTTCTCTCCCTTCTGTCCCTCAGGAAGGATGCAGACGGCTCTTGCCAAGACCAGCCCTTTCTTAGCCCTGCTGTGGAGTTCACAGAAAAAGCAAAGACCAATATCCACAAAACAATGTTTTGTTTCAAGAAGGATCTTCCAAGCTCACCATTGTCCAGCCACTGAGAACACTTCCCCAAATGGCCATTTTTCACTGTCTGAAGACTAACACAGTCCCTATGAGAGACTCTGCCTCTGTTTTGGTGTTGCCTGTTGGAGCAATCATCTAGCTACACACACCTGCTATTCTGTGAAATCTCCTGTTAACATACACAAATAAGAATTGGGTTCAGGCTTAATTTTTGCTTAAATGAATCACAGCAGGGACAATCTCTGTATACTGCAACCTGCTGCCAGATGGAAAAAAACAACAATGCTATCACAAGGAAACATGCGGCAACCCTCATTCCCTCTCTCCCCGTCCCCAATTACTGTAAAGCCTCATTCTGGGAAAATACAGTATTTCGCTTTTTTCTGCATTTTTTGTCATGTCAAGAGAGTTCACTGAAAGGCTAGCTGGAGCCACCTGCAGAACAACTCTGTCCCTACCCTCCACCCTTCTGCTTTGATGTTTGAATCATGTTACCAAGGGTACCCCATCCCCTTTTCTCCTTCTCCACTCCTGTCACCATCCCACCACTCTCAGCACATGGACCATCCTTCCTGAACCAACTTGAAATGCTATTAATTCCTCATTCAAATTTCTCCTACTGCTGGCTAAGTAGAGAGGTCAGCCAGGACCATTTTATACAATAATTGGTATGGAAATATCACAATCAGCAAGGAAATATCAAAGCATGGGCAAACGAGACAGGAGCTGCCAATGAAACTCTTTGTTCTTCCAACACAACTGCTCTCACTCATCTCTGCTAGCTGCTCTGTCTTCCAGCCACTCACTTCTACAGCAGATGTTTACTGTCTTTTAAGAAAAATGTTTTCAATAAATATGAAAGAGGTGACATTTCTTTTAATCACCATAGATTATTCTGGCCTGTGACTAGCTTCCCAGCTTCTGACTGCAAAAGAGGTCTTGTACCTCTGCTATAATTATTATGCATTCAGTCAGACATCCAACTCCCTTGCCAAGATCAGAGCCATTTTTCATCCTTTGGTTCGTCTCAGATCTGGTCCTTATATTGACAGACAACTTCTTACTTTCCCCAGTACAGCATTGTTATTCTGCAGCTGCACAGTGTTAAATGTGATTTGCCCTTGTGATTTATTTATTTATTTAAAAGGCAAATCTCATACTCTATGGATGTCACATCCTTCTATCTGCTCCTTCTCCATGTCTACAATTATGCATGTTAAGATTCACTTGGTTTAGTATCACCTTAGAATGACACCTTCTTGAGCCACAGATCTTGTCTATTACTACAACCTTTAAACTTCTAAAAATGCTGGAAGGAGGGAGGAATAATTCATTATATACACTGGAAACTCAGAAGAGAAGAAACAATAGGCTCAGACTTGAACAGCAGAGATTCAGGTTGGACATGGGAGCTAGGCACATTTTTAACTTTCCAGAAGCAAGGGAAATGAGGTAGCATAAAGACTGCTTTGTCAGACTGAAATCTGTCACTCAACAGCACCCTCTGAAAGACATGTACTTTCTTCAGGAATACCATAGCTGGAGATGAACCTGCCATGGGGGGGTCCCATATGAGACCTCCCTGCTCTTACAGTTCTGTTCTCAATCATCCCACCAGAAAGTAGATTTAAAAGTTACTTGCTGCACTAAAGTCTGAAATTACTCTTTAATCTAGTATAGCTTTACTGTGATAAGTCACAGAGTCGAGCATCCAGAAGCCTGACAGCCATGCCTGTGGTCAGCGAAAAAAGTGACAGATACTCCACATTAACAAAGGAAGGAGGGTGACAGGGCAGCCTTTCTGCACACAGGTCCCTGAGCTCCCAAGCTCAGTGCTCTGCCTCCTTATTTCACCCCATCTTTGAAGAAGCTGGTGGATCAAGGTGTACCCGATGTAAAAGGTGAATAACAATAGTGCTGATGTACAAGAGAAATTCTGAGCTGACTGTCCCATTGGTTCAGATTCATATTGGTAAATTACTGTTGTGGGCTAAAATATTTTTGTGCAACACGCTTACTGCTTATTATAGTTTGACTGCTTTCCTGCCAAAATGCGGAGAAAAAGAATCCCTTATAATATGCAAACCTTGTATTCCCCAAAAGAGATACCAGTTCTGACTAACCCCACAGATCAGCAGAGAGCTCCAGCAGCAGTACAAGCTGTTTTCTGTACACAAGGTAGTCGGTCCTGTGAATATAAGTCTTTCCCAACTCTCAGATCAGCATGTTCTTCATACACCATACCATCATAACCCTTATCACAGGGAAAACAGAATCACAGAACGTCAGGGGCTGGAAAGTACCTTGAAAGATCATCCAGTCCAACCTCCCTGCTAGAGGAGGATCACCTATACCAGATCACAGAGGAACACACCCAAGCAGGTCTTGAATATCTCCAGAGAGGGAGACTCCACAACACCCCTGGGCCACCTGTTCCAGTGTTCTGTCATTCTCACAGTGAAAAAAAATTTTCCTCATGTTTCCATGGAACTTCTTATGCCTCATCTTCCACCCATTGCCCCTTGTTCTGTCATTGGACATCACTGAGAAGAGCCTGACTCCATCCTCTTGGCACTCACCCTTTACATATTTATGAACATGAACGAGGTCACCTCTCAGTCTCCTCCAAGCTAAAGAGACCCAGCTCTCAGTCTCTCCTCATACAGGAGATGCTCCACTCCCCTAATCATTTTTGTAGCTCTGTGCTGGACTCTTTCAAGCAGTTCCCTGAGGTCCTTCTTGAACTGAGGGGCCCAGAACTGGACACAATATTTGAGATGCGGCCTCACCACAGGGCAGAGTAGACGGGAGAACCTCTCTTGACCTACTACTAGCCACACCTTCCATTGGCCCTCTTGGCTACAAGAGCACATTGCAAGCTGAAACAATATGCAATCAGAAGCCCCCTGGCAGATTACACTCATGTTTAGAATATGCAGGAAGTGTTGGTTTGCCCATACAATACTTCTAACTTGCACTGCTCCTTGTCTCTTTTTCTTAGGAGCACCTTTTTTCCATACAACCCACTGAACAGATGCCCTAGTGGCTTAATCACTACTGCTGTTCCAGGTCTGGTTAAACACTACAAGACACAGCAACATTTACAGTGGCCTGCTGGAATGCCCAAGGCAATGTCTACTTTTGTATTTTCCAACGAAAAGCAGAGATGGCTTCATTACTGCCTTCCCAGTCTGGGCTTTGAAGCTGTAACCACAGGTACTCCACTCTAAGATTTAGCACAGACCTGCACAAAAAATGAAGTTTCCCAAGATTCCTGGGGTTTCTCCTTCTGTTCTTTTAGCTCTTAAAATACAAGCACACACTATTTACCCTGGCGTCTCCAGTACTGCTCCCAGACCTCTAAAAGATTCAGCATTGCCATGATAGTACCAAAGTTATGAAGCATCAAAACCCATTTCAGACCACTGAACTCTTAGCTGGTATGTGTTCCCAACCTATCAAGAGAAGGAGGGGAAATGAAATTGTTCAGGCAACAAAGCTAGGCAGGAAATTTCTGACATAGTTCATTATGCCCTGAAGCCTCTGTATTTCTTTTTATTATCCTTCTTTAGTCTTCAGGTCCTACATGTTCAACAGCCAGGGTCACTCTTCAAATTGTCAAACGTTATTCCTTGTGTGATCAGTCACTTTCAGACAATATGAAACTTCATTTTGTTTCACAGTCAATAATGTTTTAATGTCCCTTCTTTTTTTCATTTTCCTGCATGCTCTGCAATCCCCCCAAGATTAAACAACTACATGTCCCTGTTATTGCTGTAATTCACCTCACAACATGCCAGACACTTAAAACACTCTCCCAGGAAAGTGCAGACTCCCAAATCTCACCTTCAAATTATCCTTGCCAAAAGGAAACAGCATTTACCACCCAGCCTTTCATTAAAGGAATTCCCTCTTTCATGCAGAAGCATCTCAAAGTACTTCTGATCCACAGAAAGCTTGCTTCCTTACCTTACCTAAAATTTGCTTCTCCTGAAGAAAAGCAAAGCTTCTTAAATTTTTTCATTGAAAACAAATTGAGGGAAGGAGCACATACAAGCACATCTCTTTTCCTCTGAAGAGAAACTCCAGTGTTTTGGCCCATCTTTCCATACTCCTGGAAACTGCTTCCTTCCCCTCCCCTTGCCCCAAGTGACTCCAAGTTTTCCCTTACTTTGATAAGGATGGCATGTAGGCAGGCATTCAGCAGCCTGTCTCTATGAACTTTATTTACATGCTTGTTATGGGTAGGGCCAGAATATCTGCTTTTCAGCCTCCAAATCAGCACCCTCAAGTACCCATTTATGAACTGCTTAACCCAAAAATCTAAGGAGAGACACTTAACAATAACCTGTTAGACATCAACAGGTTTGAAGACCTGTCACAAATTGCCATGTCACACATCCAAAGAACACTACCAAAGAACACTGTTCCTGCAGCATGTCAGCTCTGGGGCCTCTGCACTGTCTCCCTACCTCCTTTTGAGCATATGGTTCTGAAGAAATGACACTGAAGCATGCGTAATATCCTGAAATTGATGTGGCCATGAGCAATCTATTCCACTTTCTTCCAGCACACTAAAGAAACATTCGTGTCCTTCATTCATTTCCATTAGCATGAGAGAACATTCAATTCACAAGGCAAAGCTGCCATCTTGTACCTCTTCTCCAGCAGAATGAGCTTTCAGGTAAACAGCAAACCAAGTTATCCCCAAAGTCAAGGATATTGGCTAAAAGCATGCATTTCTCTAAATTTTCACATCCCACCATAAAGGATCACAAGAATACAATAATGAATGTACAACAGAGACAGTTTCTATTTCCTTCTGATTTGTGTTCTATTTGCTAAGCACCAGCAAGATGCTGCCTCTCAAAACCTCTGTGAATCAGTTAGACACCATCCCTGAAAGAGACACAGATCCAGGGAGATTCTTCAGCTACCTGCTAATTAAGATGTCAGAACTCTTCATCTCCTTACACTGTAATTTATGAGTCTGACATGCTACAGAGACTATCAGCAGTTGTCACCAAATTACCAAGGCTCCCACTTCAAATGGGAGGACAGGTGCTTCCTAGTATTTGGAAAATAAAACAAGCAAACAAACAAACAAACAAATAAAAACAACAAAGATAAATGCAGAAGCATTTACATTACTACTGATTACAGTCTGGGAGAAATAAAAGTATAATCATTCCCTCTACACACATTCATAACATGATGCTATTACCAATGAGTAAGAAGGGCAATCAGATGTAATTCTTCTTCCTGGGTAGGAATAACCCCACACACCAGGGGAGACTGACCAGCTGCACAGAACAAGAAAACTTTTTTAATTTCCATTTTTCTTTAAAACAGACAAACAAAAGCAAACAAAAAAACCCACCACCACCCACAACAAAACCCACCACCAAACCCCACAAAACCAAACCAAACCAAAAACCCCACCCAACAACAAAGAAAAAAAAACCCCACACCCAAAACAAAACATCACAAAAAAACTGAAAGCTGGGACAAGTAACTGGCACAGGCTGCCCCAAAAAAGTTGTAGAGTCTCTATCTTGGAGATACTCAGAAACTGTCTGGACATGACCCTGAGTAACAGCTCTGAGATGGTCCTACTTCAGCAGGGGGATTGCACCACATGACCTGCAAAGGTCAATTCCAACCTTAACCATTTTAAGAAGGACATTCCACACAGCACTGCTGTAGGCTTATTACCTTAGCTCAGCACCAAGCATCTACTCAGAGCAGCCTCACTGTGCCAACTCCTTTACAGAGAAAATAGCAGCAGAAACACCCTCATCCCAGGAAATACAGTTTAGAAATTTGGTTTCACAATGCAGTCTAAGCCGATCTAGGGACCAGATGCCATGGGAAAAAAAAGCAAGCAGTCTTGCTTTCTCACTGGCTTTATTCCTAGCAACACACATATTCTTCTCCCCATGCTTGACCCTCAATGAGCTGAAAGAAGAATCACCCAAGGAAAGAATTATTTCCACTAAGACAGCAAGAACACATTTTTCCTTTGGGGCTTGGGGGAAACAACCCTTTTCATTAGAAGCTGGGATATTCTACCAGCTCAGCCACATTGTGAGACAGCACCTTCAGAGAGGCAGCAGATGGGTTGAGAGAGGCTGGGGAACAGGAGGGCAAAGCACTGCATGAGGAAGCGCCATGGTCTCTCTCCTGGAGACCCTGACAGTTGGTCTGTAACAGACCTTGCAGCAAGACATCAGGCGAAGCAGTGCTGCAGGTGCTTGCTGCAGGTTCCTCCCAGTCATGCCGAAGCAAACAGCTCCAAGCCACCGGTTTTAGCAAACAACCCTAAGAACAGGAGACTTAATGAAGCCTAGCTTCCTGTGCCTTCAGGAGGGAGGCTGTCTCGAAGACTAATGATTTGACTGCAAGCTTCAGCTGGAGCTTCTCCTGCAGCTGGCACAGTCGTTTTGAGGCATTGCTAGAGCCCTTGAAGAAAACTGTCACCTTAAGTTTCCTGCCACACACCCAAGACCCACATCCCCAACTTAGCTATCTACTCTTCACAAGACTTGCAGGAACACATTTCTTTCCAAGCTCTCTGCTCCCATCAAATTTGCGTGAAACCGGCCAAAGGACTGCCAGGTTATCCAGGAAGGGGCGACAGACAAAGCAGCATGATCGGATAAACCATCCTGAGGAAATCCAACAGGAGGCAGAGGCTGGGAATAGAAAACCACACAGAAGGAAGAAGTGCTAGAAAAAGAAGAGGTAGTACAAGGCTAAGGGCTTTTAAAGGGAAGGCAAGCATCATGTATTTGGCAGGGCAGAGGAGTAGGAGGAACTAATTTAAAATTTCAGACAAATGAGTAAACCACAAAAAAACCTGAACAAATTTCAGAGGCAGAGCTGGATGGAAAATGCTGCAGTTTACACTTCTTAAGCAGAAAGACTCAGGTGCCTGCATGTGCATGTAAGTAAGTGCCAGAGACAGAGGTCGAGATTTTAATTTGAACAGGATTAAGAACTCATAACATCAGCAGAGAGATGCCAGTCCAATTTTTATTAGTGGATAAAATTACCAAGGGGCAAGGATTGTAAGTGGACAGCATTGCAAAATAGGCCCCATACAGACAAGAGGGAAAAACAAACAAAAAAATATTCAAACCCTGAAGCTGAGCAGGGTTATCCTCATGAGGATGTAAGGAAACCTCTGTCACAGAGACAGGAGAAGGCAAAGAAAACAGGACTCGGAAGAAACTGTTCTGGAAAGAGACAAGAACTAGTTAAGGCAATGACAACTGTTAAGTCAAGGAAGGCAACACTGGATCACAACTGAGATGTAGAGCAGTGTGGGCTGTTAAGAAAACCCTTGCAAAGTAAATCAGAGAAGGACTAAACTGACAGAGAGCTGGGAGGCAAATGCTCCAGACAGAGCATCTCATGGGGCTTGTGGAGGACAGAGCAGCTGCTGAAGGAGGGGATAAAGCAGCTTTGCACTGAGCGAGACAGGCTTTAAGTAGCAAAGCAAACAACAGAGACAAGGGAAAATGAGATATGATCCTTCAGGAAAGCAGAAGAGTTAGAAAATCTACCTTCGTGAAAAGCATGGATAAAGAGGGGAGTACAGGACGAACCCCCAGATAAAGGCATGCCCTCATTTGCATGCCAGTCCTCTTCCTAAATTCGTTAAGTTTTTTGGGGAACAAATCTGAAGGTGGAGAAGGGGCTATCCAGGCTGGGGGCAAAGTATTATTAGTAGCATTCCATGAAGCAGGAGAAGTTAAGCTCTTATGGGAAACAAGGTAGAGGGAAGGAGCCAAGCACCAAGATGGAGAGGTCAGCACAGTCAGAGGACTCATGTCGGCTTCACGCCACTGCACGACAGCAGGAACAGAGGCAGCAGATGGTGGCGGCTGTGAGACAGGAGAGAGGGCGGAAAAAGTGTCCCAGGGGGTGGGGGCAGATGCCACTGTGTCGGTGGTATGGTATATACAAATACCAACAAAGAAGAAGCTTAGGGGGAAATCCAAGTCCAGGGTACAAAAAGAAAGGTGGCACCAAGGGTGGTAGGTGATGGGGAAGGCCCCAAAGTGGGAGAGTGGCATTGGCTGAAAATAAAGACAAGCAAAAGCCTGGCTGGCAAACCAAGTACCTTGTCATGACATGGGCGATCTCGACATCAGGAGGACTAACCAACAGCACCTGCTGAACGAGAGGGGCCTAGCCTTCAGCATCAGGACAACAACTACATACAAGAGATGTGAGGCAGACACGGACACAACCTGAACAACCACAAGTTTGACTTGATGTATGGAGTCTGGAAAAAGCTGCAAGTTGGATTTTTTCAGGATGACAGCATCAGCTCAGCAACATCACACCTCTGGCACAAGTCCAGATGCCCTCCTGCCTCCCACAGCAATGCATCTCAGCACTCACGTGACAAGACAGGGCAGCACAGCCCAAGAGAGTCTCCAAAGGCAATACACCCTGACTTCAGCAAGAGCAGACTTGCCTCTTCAATAAGGCTGCAGGTTTACCTGAAGGTCTGGAAGAAAGCACTGTCCCCAGTTTCTAGACACAGACTATGCATCTGTGGGTGACTAAACAGCATTTTTCACTGAACACACACACACACACACACACAAAAATCTTTCCAATCAACCGAGAAAAGGAGGAGTGGAAGGGTGTGTGAGGTAAACCCTTCCTCTGCCAATACACCACACTGAGCATCCTCCTGCCTACAGTCCCCGCTGAGCAGATGTATGCAGAAGTTTTGATCTTCAGCTCCTTACTTAGCAGAGCCGAGTCCCCTCTGAGCAGGGAGTTAAGGAAAGGCTTACATAGCTATCAGGGAGGGAGGCTTTTTATTTATCTGATTTGAACATGCCCAAGTTATCAGACTCTAGAGGAATTCAATTAATGAGAATAAAACTCTTGTCTGATGCAAGTCTGGAAGGGTGGGATTTTTTTTTCTGTAAAGAGCTGTGCCCCAGAGATTTTACACTGATTATAAGCCTCAACAGTGACTGATGCAAGCTGAACAGATAGAGCAACCACACCAAACTGCCACACACGCTCCAGACCTGTTGGAGACCAACAGAACTAGAAAAGACCATTTCAAAGACAGGGAGAAGAGAGGGAGAACGAGGCAGGGCCAAGAAGCTGGGAAGTGCAAGTCCAAAGCAGCTGCTGATGCCATCTTCCCTCCTCAGTTTACTGCAGTGGACTACAAGTGGTGATGGTTGACACAGCTTGCATTTAAGCACCCACTAGCACAGCTTCCAGAGTATCTGACCATGGCAGCTACAAAATACCACCTTCAGACATGGATGCAAAAAATTACATGCTCTGCTCAAGTTTCTGAGGTAAGGCCGGGGTGCCACTGGTACATGTCCCACATCACACAAAAGCCACCCCTGGCACCCAAAGCCACAATCATCCTGGGCTGAGGAGGTGCCACTAGGGCCACTGAAGCTGCCAGCTCCCCACCAAGCCCTGGGGAACACAGCACTCCCTCTTTGCTGGGGCTTCCTGCCACCAGGGCATCCTGGACAACCCAAAGGGGTAGCAAGAGCAAGAGGATTGTGGCACACACTGCTCAGATTTCCATCTTGGGCCAGGTCACAAGGAGGAAGGGACCATCTTGTCTCCAGCTGGGACAGAGCTGCAGATAAGGGATGCTGGCAGCTCCCAGCTCAGCTTCTCTCCTGTCTGGGAGGCTACAGACTCACTGGTTCCCTGCCAGAGCTAGGCCCGCTCAGCCACTACCACCTATAACAAAGCAGAATGAATATGGCCCAACATGTCTCTCCAGGCAGGATCAAGGGGCTCCTGCATGCTCAGGGAATGACTCCAGCACAATGGAGTCGCTCCTGCACCTGGATTAGTCACCAGCACTGTGAAAAAGAGGAAAAGAAGAAATTCTGAAAGCAATATGGTCTTTGGAGAATTGTACTCAAATGATCGTAAGGTTGGCCAGCTAGCTTTAAAGGAAACATAAAGAGGAACATTACAAACCACTGACTGATGGAAATCAGACACAGGGTACAAAACTCTTCTCATACAAACGTTTGGGGTTTTTTAAATCCTGCCATGAAGATAAGCATGGCTGCTGACACTGGCTTCTAAGCAGCACTAGTCCTAGGAGATCTACCCAATGTTTATTCAATGCCCATTTCACTAAAACCCACATAGTTATATCCAGCCAGGAGACTAAACAAACATCCATAATTTCCTTTGACATCTCCTAGCTACATTGATCTCACAAAAGCAACCAGAGGTGTCCAGTACCATTACATGCCAAAGAAAGAGAAACTCCAGGTCCCTTACTAAGCCCTTCAACACAGCAAACTAGCAGAAGGGAGGAATGGCAGGCTGAAGCAGCCAGAATCCATCAGCTGATTAAGAAAGCACGAGTAACACCTGATGGCTGTATACTTGGGAAAGACACATAGGTGTTTCTATAGTGTACTTATGCAGAAACCTCAGGAACTCTTCCTCCGCTTCCCTAAGGGACATTCAAGACATTTGAGATTTAACAGCTGCAACAAACAGTCTCCTCTTACAAGAGAAAATATTCAGGAACAAGATAACAAGAGACATAGTTACTGAAATAGGATAAAAACATGGAAAAAGCCTCTGGGGTCTAAGCATTGTCCTAACGATTGCAGACTGCTACTCAGTCTTGAGCATACTCAGAATTGAGTATACAGCTCTCATCACCACATGCAGATCAAACACGAATGGCAAGATGCAAATCTTGATGCCTGTAAGAGAGGCAATCTAAGCTATCAATTGTGAACAACCTGCTAGCAAAGCCACAGCCCCTGCAAACATACAGAAAAAAAAAAATCTGCAAATGCCCTTGATCTTGCATTCATTCCCCAGTAGATTACCGTGCTGAACCCAAACATCACTACTTTTCCACTTGGAGTAGTTGAGAGAACGATCCTTATTACACTTGAAATGGCAAGGGAATATATTCTCTATTCAAATTTGATTGCAGACATGGGAGATGGGTTCAAAAAAAAAAAAAAAAAGATCGGAAAGGCAATAATGCCAACCATGCTCCTTTAAAACAGTTTTAAGAACAGCATTTTACTTATTTTGCAGCCAAGAGGTATAGCAGTTCTACAAAGATAACTCAAAAATCAGCAGATTCTCCCTGTACACTGGAATAGAGGGCAGATGCCAAACCCATTACATAGGCAGCGAAGTGTCATCAGAGAAAAAGTAGGTAAAAATAGCTAAGTTATCTGTAAGATGACTAAGCAAATGGATTTTCAAAAATATGCTTTCAAATATGACACCCTTTTCTTAGAGCTGCATACATCTGTTTAGTTTTATTAACTTCTCAAATCTTTCTTCTGATAATTTATTTTTGGCCTCCCGCTAGCACACTTCCCCAGAAGCCTCACTTCACCCTACCCACACTCAAGACTCGCACGCACATATGGACAGTGATTGAGAAACTGATGCTAATCACCCCAGTAACTACAGAGAACCTCTACTGCAGCACTTCCAGGATAGCACACATGCATTTCTTTTACACAGAATCACAGAATGGGCTGGGCTGGAAGGGACCTCCATAGGTCATCTAGTCCAACCCCCTCTGCAGAAAGCAGGGACATCCACAACTAGATCAGGTTGCCCAGAGCCCTGTTGAGCCTCACTGTAAGTATTTCCAGAGATGGGGCCTCAACCATTTCCCTGGGCAACCTGTTCCAGAGTTCCACTACATCCATCCATTCATTGAAAAACTGGATTCCTGCTGTCTTCTACCCTCACTCTGACCCCTCCCATCTATCTCAGTGGTCTTCATGGCTTCACTGGCATCTTCCAGGACTGATGAGCCCACCTTTCTCACGTGAACCTTGCATTAATCGGTTTTTCAGGTAAGGAACACCCCATCTCTTTTCCAGGCCACTAACAGTGCCTAGAGGAAGAAGCAAGATGTTGCCACCTCAGGAACAGCAGTGATTAGAAGAAATGAGAACAGCAGAGCTATGTACTGCTCCTGCAGCCAGGGTGGGAGTCACAACCTCCAGCACCCCTCCTTCCTGCATGTGCTGCCAGCAGACATGTTTAGAGACTGCTGACCTCAGCTGTGGCCACACTCCTATGTGCACCTCCCTCTCTTTCACCAACACTCAAATGTCTCCATAAAGTTACCTTGTGCTCAGACTACTAGCTGGTGCTTGGATAAGCCTCCCAAGTCATTCCTCTGCCATACCAAAGACCTGTGTGTGGCTTCCCTCCAGCTTCTTCTCACAGAGGGATGGGTACCCACCAGCACCCGAAAGAGCCGACTCATGATACCTGCCCCAGCCCTCCTTTCTCCAGGAGCTGAGCACAAAGCCCTAGGCTGCCCTTTCCAGCAAGCAAGTTTCCAAGGCTCAAACCCATTACATCGGGATCATTAGGATGCTTTTATTAGTGTATCCCAGTGGATCTTCTAGAGCAGCTATTAGGTATTTGACACACAGTAAATCTTTCCTCATGTTCACCCCTCTCATCCCTACATCCTCCTCTAAAACAAACCAAGTCAGGAACAGACTGACCATGGGCAGACCTCCGAGAAGAAGCAGCAGATCCCTGGCGTACCCTACACCACTCCACGCACCTCTGGGAAGTCTCAGATGGCTCTCCCCCTCTTGTCAGAAGTAAACCGACCTCCTAGCTACTATATGTTTGCTGCCACCCTTTCCCCTGCAAAGCCTGGGGAAAAAAAAAAAAAGAAAAATCATCCCAAGGACTAGGACAGGGCACAAATATCAACAGCTGCTGGAGCAAGCACCGTCCTTCCTTTGCATGGTGGTTGCAAGGCAGTGAGAGTCCTCTGCCAAGTTCCCAGGGAGAACCCAAGGCAAAGCAAATAGCAGACCCATGTGCATAGCAACTGGCAGTCTTCATCCTTTACTTTTGTAAAGTTATCCCATTTAAAAGATAATTAGGATCATTTCCCATGACTTGGCCCACAAAGGCAGAGGAAGCTGCAGAGGAAGCAAGTTTTTGGCCTCAGCTCTCACTCAGCATCAGAAGCAGATGCTCTTCCAAGCATGTCAGAGAGCTCTCAACTATGGAGGAGAAAGGGGTTAAAGCTGAGGCTGCAGGCACAGGTGAAAAATTCAAGAGTAGTGGATGGGGTGTAAGAGCAGAAGACACTAGGAAAGAACAGAACAAAGTTAGGTATCTCAGGCAGCACTTAAAACACATACAAGAATGCAGATAGGGTCTCTTTATACTCCAGGTGTAATGAGGAGTACAGCAGTACAGGAGAGGCAACCTCTGAACACCCCCCTCGAGGTGGGGAGAAAGTGGTGGGAAGATGTGAGGTGAGAAAAAGGAAAGTGTTTTGATATCTACACATGAAGACAAGCAAGTTGATGTACAGCTACCTTGCAGCCTTTCAGGCTCTGGACAACCTCTGCCCCTCCACAGCACAAGCACCCAAGACTGAACTCTGATCCTTGCTTGCAGGCAAGGGCAGCTGAAGCCGATCTTTTTCATCTCTCTTATTTACAGCAGAAAGGAGCAAGTGCTTGGCACCTTAAAGCATTTGGCAGCTACAGACTCTGGATTAGATTTACCTGCCAACTAGCTCATGGCATGGGACTGATTAGAGCTAACAGCTTCCTACAAGCCGGTGACCCATAGATTAACTGTGCTGCTGTAACACTGACAGCTGGAACGAATCCCAGCAGCTCCCCAGATACAGTCACATGGGCTACACCCCACAAGTGTAATGGGGTGGCAAAGAGAGGCTGGTTCAAATCACCTAGGGTAAGTGAGAGAGCTTGTGCAGGTAAGTAACATCACAGAGCTCCAAGTAAAAATCAATTTTCTTCTTTTCCTAACACAAAGAGTGAAATCAATCAGGGCATAACAATCTCTTCCACGCTATAGTCCCAACACTTATAAGAAAAAAGAAGCCTGCTTGCTTAACAACAGCAAGTGAAATCTCAGCTCTAACATTCCACCTTTCCTCCAGAAAAATCCCATGATACCTTTTAAGCCACACTCTCAACTTCAAGGAGCCGAGAGCACACAGAGTGACTTATCTACAATTATATCACAAGTCAGAGGAAGCACTGGAATTTGCATGCTGCGACTCCCGCTGTAGATGCTGGATAACACTGCAGGCATAAAGGTCAAACCCTTCAGCAGGAGCTCTTAAGATACTGTGCAGGTCACAAGCAGTCAGCAGAAAGCTGGGAGATGGCATGATGCCAGCCCGATTTCTCTTGGTGTCCATGCTCTTCATTACAAAGCACCTTAGCACCTGGCAGGGCAGTTAAGCAAGCATGCCCTGCAAGACAGAGCAAACATCCCTCCTCTGTAATGGGATTAGACAGCAGAGTAGGAAGATGGGGTACAGGAACCTCCAGGAAGGGAAAGCAAAGCTTTAAAGTGTATTCAGAAGGCAGAGGAAGCTGAGGACCAAGAATTGTATGAGAAGAGGGAGAAGAAAGGAATGAACCAGGGAGATGAAATTATATAGTGAGAGGGGCAGAGTACTTTGAAAGCACACCGGAGATAAACGCATTCAGATAATTGCTTAGAAGAGAATAAATATTAGTAAGTACTATAATTACCTCAAACACTTTACAAAGCTGTAAGAAGAAACCTGACTAGAAGAAGGGCTGGCACACGTGCTTGTTGGGAGCTCCTATTTCAAGCTAGCAAGAAGGAAGCAAGAAAGCCTGACACCCAGGCTGATAATTTCAGCTTGGCAGCCAGCCACAGGCCTTTAGTTAGATCCTAGGTACTGGATAACTTGAGTTAATAAGTGCCAGATTTCAGCAGTACAGATTTTCAGAGTAAAGAGCTTCTGGACAACTTGTGGCTACAAGCACCTGCCCAATCCTGTGGCTCTTACTCAAAGCCCAGCTCCACTTTTAGAGAGACCCAAAGGAATCTGGGCAGATTCTTCCATCCCTGGTGATGACACTAAATGGAGACAGAAAGATTCATTCAAGAAATCAAAATATAAATTTATCCAAGCAGCCAAATCTAGAGAGCCACACTACAATAAGAGATCAGAGCCCTTCTTTTCCTGAGAGGCAAATGAACACTTTTTTTTTTTTTTGGTGGGGGACGACAACTCAGTATCTCATCTTCAAGCATCCATTTCTCTAAAGGCTTCAGAAATCATCCATTTCACACAGCAGACTGGGTCAGCACCAAGTTTCTCTCAAACACAGAACAAACATTTAGCATTACAGAGTCCATAGAAAAATGCATCTAGCTCATCCTGTGTTCCCAGCTCCCTTTAAAAGGCTTAATAACTTCCATACAAAACCCAAAAGCTGTAAAAGTGACAGCATGCCTCAGGGCAGGTATCACAAATGCAGAGGTGGGGGGAAAACAACCACAAAGAAAGGAAACTAAAAAATCCACCCAAAGCCCAGGTGCATCACCCATTCCCTGCTATTCCCCTGCAATCACAACTCCAGAGGAGAACGCATTTGCTGGGAAGCAAAACAATCCACTTCTCTGTGTGCAGCATGGAACACCAGGCTAACTGCACTGACTCCAGACTCCACTAATTAAAACAAAACTTAGCAGTGACACAACAATTGTACATCAAAATCACCTCCAGCTATGTCAGACCCTGATGAGCTCTTTTGCAAGGGCCAGAAAAACAAAACCTGCAGTAGTGTAATGCTTGACAATCCTAATGGCTGCATAGCTGCTCCACAAGTTGCTCTGCAGCATATCTCTGGATCCTGATGGTTTCTGCTATCCTATTGAGGTCCATTTTGTTGCCAGAAACTGCACAGGAATCTCCTTATTCCTGCACTGCAGCAGCAGCAACCTCTTAGCCCTTCCTGACTGGCAAATATTACAGCTGCCAAGATCAGAAGAGACAGGAGAAGTGCTAGATGATTTTTTGAGTCCCAAATGGAATCAATAGCTTGATAGGAAAGAAGTCAGCCAAGAGGGGTGGTAAGTGCACAGCTCAGGAACAAGGGAACAAATAAGGATGGATACTCCCTGTCTCCACTTTTATACTCTGGAATCTTTGACACTTTAAAAGCTATGGGTGTGGTGCAAGGCTCAGCTCTTGGTAAGATCTATCCTCCAGAACCTGTTCTCATCTATCTTTCTTAACAGCTAGATTTTCCACCTTTCTTCTCCTGCTACTGTTCTCCCTTAGCTCATTTCTTCTGCAGTTCACTTAACAGTGGGCCACATCTTCCTTTTCTAGGGACCATCACCCTGCAAGAGTGGGAACTGGACCTGGAAACACCAAAGAACCACCAGCTGCAGAGTAAAATAGAAGGAGCCACAGAAGAGTACAGGCAGTGGCTTCAGCCAGAGCCTGCAGACTCAGGACTATGAAGGCTGGGGCAGGCAGCCTCTGTCAGAGGCCAGTAACGATTAAGAAAGTGACTGCAGTCAAACATTGGATCCACCTCATCCATTTGGCAGGGCTGGGCAAATAGACACATACCTCAGACCCCTGGTACTGAGGCCCTGGTTCATGAACAGCAAACCAGGGTAACCCAGACAAATTAATTCATTGTGCCTTCCAGTCACCAGCCTCCCAAACATCTTCCCTTCCCTTGGTCCCCCATAAATGACTGAGGGACCATGTGAAAACCTGGACTACTTTCAAGTCAGACAGGCCCCCGAATCCTTTGTATTTACTGGTTTTGCCAAGTTAGTTTTCGTATCAAGCAAGTGCCTCCAACCAATTCCTCATGTGAGCACCCCATGCCAGGCAGGAACTAGCCTGGAACAACTCCTTTCACAAGCAGCCCTGGTTTTTAATATTTATGCAAGTACTGTACAGCAACAGTGCAAGTCCTGACTGCCAAAGCCTCTCCCTTTCTGAGAAAAGCTTCCCCATCATTTAGCTGAGATGGTCTAGTTTTGTGCTTATGTTCAATTACTTATTGAAATGTGACTTTGGCACAAGCTGGACAGGCAAGACTTCCTCCTGTCTCACTGCCATTTGCTAACCTCCTAATAACAAAAAACTTAACTAATGTACCTCACTGGAAACACATTCTTGGTACACTGAGGGAGACAGGGCGAGCAACAGGTTAGAGCTGGAAATGCCATATACACACCCAGACATCCTAGACCCACTGAAGGTAGCTGCACACCTGATTTCTTTGCCTTGCAATTCAATGAAACCCCACTTTGCCAAGAAAGGCTCCGTTTTAGCCTCTCCATAGCTGATAAGAAACAGATGCTGAATGTCTTCTAACATTTAACCACAGAACTATTCCTGAAGATTATATATGATTATGAAAGAGATGCCAATATAAAAAGGGAGTCAAAACCCACTTAGCAAATTATCATTAAAAAGTATTTAGTAACTTAAAAGGCAGAGGCAACTCACAATACTGCAGCTTTCCAGATACTGGCTGATACCGTCCTTGTATCAGTAGACAAATTAAATCACAAGGACAGGAACATAGGCAACAAGAAGAAAACCTAACTGTGCTTAAAACACTTCCCCTTTCTTTTCAAGCAACTTTCCCACTGCTATAGTTTTCTGTGAGGAGTCTATAGATTGCTAACCATTAGACAGTCAGAAGCACCCACCCTTTCAGGTTATACAGCACTCTTGATTTGTCTGAATTAAACCAACTGAAACACCTTTGGCTTCATACTAGACTGTACAACCTTTAGGTCAGTGGCTGAATTTGTAACTGATTTTATAGGGGTAAGAAAGAAGACAAGAGACACCAAAAGGAAGAACTTTAAAAGAATTTTTAAAAAAGCAGTTTCCTGGTCTAAAAAAAAAAAAAAAACCAATAAGCTTCCCAATGCAGAAGCAATGCTCTCCCTTTGACCCTCTCTCTCTCACCCCCTGCCCTGTGGTCTGCAGTGCTGCTTATTCTGCCTTTCACTTTATATAATGGGTTTGGTAAAAGTGTTCCAAGTACATATTCGATTTACAATAAACACTGCTTTAATAAAGACATCTAACTTGATGGAAGGTCAACTAAAAGATGACAATTCGCATAACCCAAAACCTCCTGTGTAAATAAACAGGATTTGCAGGAGCCTCAGGATGTCAGGCAGTCTGGCCAACACTGCAAGGGAGGGAGACTCTCCATGAAGGATTATTATTTGGGAGCGGAGCCTGACAGCCTGGCACCAATGGCTGTGGCAGCCTCCTGCCACACCTAGGAAACCCAGACAGCCAGTTGAACCCCGTGCAGAAACAAGGCAACTGCCAGGGTCATCTGCACAGCCCTCATCCAACACATTACCCAAAAGCAGCAGTGCCACAGTGCACCCTGATGCACCTAGAATTAGTCCAGGTCCAGCACTGCCGACGACGGTGATCTAGAGGCAGAAAACACAAGGGTGAAGGAAGCAGCACCCGCTTGCAAAATGAAGCTCACGGCAGAGGATTTTGGGAAGACGCAGATGGAGAAAGCACGATCTTGGCCACTGCTACTAACAATGCATTGAGGAGCAGATGAGGCGCCAGCAACATTCCTGGGCTGCTAGCTTTGGTAAACACAAACAACCCCAAACCCCATGTGTGCAAACACCCACTCTGCTGTTTTGCCAGTCTGCTCCCCTCCAGCCAAGGAGCCTTCAGCTTTACTGCATCTAGGCTTGTGTGGTCAACCACTCTCCCCTCAGCCCCTGCACCTGAGCAGGCAGCAGATGAGCAGGAGGGTGCGATAGCAGCAGTGACTTGAGCAGCAGTCAACTGCACACTACTGTTTCTCAGCCAGCACCACTTCTCCAACAGGATACAGCCTTTTAAGACCATCCCTTCTTTCTCCAAGTATCACCTCTGCATCATAATTTCACTCCAACATGCCATTTACAAGTAAAGATGCAGTTTCAAGACTTACGCAGGCTCTACTCCCCTCTAGGAATCGCAAATAAATCACCAATTACTATGCATGAATAGAGAGAGGAAGAAGGTAATGAGTCTATGTACATATATACATATGCAATGTTTGAACACAAAGAGCTGTAAATTGCATTCACAGGTGGTATTCTGGAGACTGCAGGAGACTCAAAAGCAGAACTATTCATAAACCAGTCACTGACATGAATGAATTCAGCACTCCCCAGAAGTCTATTGTGTTTCCTATATATTACACTATAAATATGAGGAGTATCAGACTTTGCATCCCCGCAAAAAAAAAAAAAGAAGGTAAATCTTGCAACTACACATTGGATTAATACTGGCTGGCAAAAGTATTAATGGTCTCATCGCTGCACGAGGATTATTTACAGCAGTTGCTCTATTTTCCTATTTTGTACTTGCTGTGATGAAGTGCCACTTGTTTAAAGAACTCTGTAACAAACACTGCAGCAAGAGGGAAAAAAAACAGCGAAGATCTACAAATGTTACACCCAACCCAGATGCAGGTTTTCAAACCCTGGGTTTTCAGTTACTTGGATTCTTGTAGCTACTTAATGCTTCATATATCAAATCATCCACCAGCTCCTTCCACAACCACAATTCCTCCTTCAGTGATTTTAAGGAGTTTGCAAAAGGATAAGGAAAAATTGAGTCGTGTTTATTTTTTTCTGCATACTCAGCCCATACTACCTCATCCATGTATCTTAGCAGTAGTGTTACTTGTTTGGAAAGCAACAGTCCTTTTCAAGCCAGCCAGAGATTTACATTACAAAATAAGACTTTTTACTCCTGCCTTTTCCTCATTAAGCCAAATGACGTCTCAAGTTGTAGAAACAGCAACTTAAAGCATTTCTGTGCAACTTGGGGCCTTGATGAATGGTCGCACAACCCCAGTTTTGTTAAAACCAGAATCTGGTCAAATGTAGAACAACTCTCTAAAGAAATCCCGGTGAAAAACACCAAATGAAAACTAACTCCAAGCATTAACATAGTATGCATCCTACAATTGAAAACAGTCCCATGTTCAACACAAGGAGGCCAGCACAACGTTTTTACGAAGTAGGTATGTCCATGGGAATTGGGAACCACTAAAAAGCAATTGATTCCCCAAGTAGAAGACACCTTGCAACTTACACCCTGGGGAAGCTGAAAGCCTGTTACGGCTAATTTTAGAGCAAGCTGAAAAAACCAGCTTCTGCACTCAAAGCGTCGGGGCAGTCTTGGCCGTCAGCCAGGCATGGGGTGAGCTCCGACACGTGTCCAGCACAGGCTGGCAGGTCCCACTTCTCCACGGCCGTGGGAAACCTCCAGTAAGGCGATG
Organism: Indicator indicator; assembly: GCF_027791375.1. Taxonomy (NCBI): domain Eukaryota; kingdom Metazoa; phylum Chordata; class Aves; order Piciformes; family Indicatoridae; genus Indicator; species Indicator indicator. The sequence goes on along the minus strand of NC_072010.1, from coordinate 98,317,847 downwards.
CCCTCTACTGCTATGCCGCTGCAGCAGCCAGGCGTGCTTTGGAACAGTATGCAGGCAACCGACCGCTTGCTCGCTCCATATTAGGAAGACTTAATCCAGAATGGTGTTATTGTTCTTCAAGAGGAGAGATTGAGAGTGTGTAGCCAAAACAGCGAGCAACTGCCGTTCCTCTACACTCATCTTGTGGGCTACAACAGACTGCCTGTACTCGTGGAGCAAAGTCACCCTGGATAAACTTAGCTCTAAGATGGCTTTTTTCAGAGAACCCAGGGAAAAAACCTACTGGTTAGGGGAAGCTTTGAACGCCCTCCAAAACCATTTCAAAGAGTCACCTCTCTTTTCCTAAAGACAGACAGCGTGAAAAACCACACACTCACAGAGACAAATTAGAGGCATGGAAGCACAGCTTCAATTCAAGTACAGATGTTGTTTCCAAATTGGCAAAGCAGGTAGATGACAATTCTCAAGACAGTAAAATTGCCAGCCTTGCTGCTTCTTCCCTCAATACCATTAATGCCAGCAGAAATTCTTAACAGTGAAAAGGCAAATCAAAACAACTCCGGGGCTGCTCTGTACAGACACAGGCAGAAAGCAGCGCAAGGGTGCCGTACGTTATTTTCCACAAACGTTCTTATCGACTCATCAGTTCTAAGCCAAGCACATGGACTGCCACAAAAAACCTGAAAGGCTTTTCATTGTCTCGTATTCTGCTTTTCCCAAATTTGTAGCAATGGACCTTGCATTGCCACAGCATCTCTCACCCACCAGTGGGATCCCAACGGATTACTGTGCGCAATTCTGTAAAGTCCCCTGGGCAGGCACTTGTGGGATGGGACAACACTACACGTTTAACGGTTCACAGGGTACGATACGCTGGCAGGAAGAGAAGGGACTACAGGAGTTTGGAGAGACAGCACAAAGCAATCAAATTGCATTTTACAACAGCAGGGACTGCCTGCCTTCTACATTCCCACGTATTCTTCGAGAGCCAAGCAGACGACTTCGTTTCTCCAGCCTACCTTCCCAGGTCTTCTCTGTCTCCATCGTGCAAGCTCCACACCGACCCGTAACTCCTTACTCTCACGACTCCCCCTCGAGACGCATCCTGAGTCCAGCATGGAGCAGCCCCTGGCCGGCCGGCCGCCCGCTCACCCTCCCAAGTTGTAGCCAGAGCCTGGCGCGAAGGAGGTGCCCGATCCCTCCGCTCCCACGCCCAGGCAGCCCGCTGCGACCAGACCCCGCGCCATGCCCCGGGGCTCGACCAGGGAGAGCATCGGGGTATTATAAGCAGAGACGAACCCCTGATTTATTTTTCCGTATACATCTATATATACACACATATATATGCGTATGCATTTATTCTCCCTCCGACCACGGGAACAGCGCCCGTCGTCAAAACTCCTGGGGGAGGGCGCGGGGTACTTTCGGCAGGGGTGATACCCCCGGAAGCCTTGCGATGGAGGACACCCGCTGGGGGTCCCGCCCCATCCTATCTCGCCCCGAGGACCCTTGTCCCGTTCCCGCCGGCAACTGGCACTTACCGAGGAGGAGCAGGGAGGCCAGCTGCGGCCGCAGGGTCCGCATGGCTGCCGGGGCGCGGGGCGGCGGCCGCCCTTACCTCCCGCCGCGGGGCGCCTCGGGGCGCCAGCTGCCGGGGCAGGCGTCGCGCCGGGCCCGGCGGCACAAAGGGAAGGCAGCGGGGCCGGCACGGGGAGGCGCCAAGGCAGGCGGGGGCATCGCCCCCGCAGCGGGGCGGCCACCGCGCCTCCCCTCCCCGCCGCTCCGCGCCGACGGCTCCGGGGCGAGAGGCGGGAAGAAAGACAGAAACCGTCTCGTCCAAGGCACGGAAAAAAAAAGAAAACCACAACGGGAAAGCGGGGCGCAGGGTGGGGGCACGAAGCAACAACAAAAAGACCCCACCCCGAAAAGTTATAAAAATAAGATGGGCGCCGCGCCCCCCAGCTTGCCTCGGCCTGCCGCCCTCACCTGCCTGCCCGCCCGCTCGGCGCTGCCGCCGCCGCGGGGTGCCCGGCGCTTCCTCCGCGCCACCAAACTCCTCCCTCGGCCCGCCCCGGCCCGCCCCACCGCCGCCCGCTCCCCCCCGGCGACGGGCGAGGGAGGTGGGCAGCTCCCGGCCGGCGGACAGGGCGCGCTGCGGGCCTGCGGGGCAGGACAGGGGATGGAGGGGTCCGCGGTGTGGGGGCGTTGGTTGGACGAGGGTCGGGGAGGGCACCGCGGAGACTGAGGCGTGGGGCTGCAAGGGCGCGGGTGAAGCCGGGGTCGTGAAAGAAAGCGGGTAGTAAACTGAGTTCCTTTGTTTTAAGGGGAAAAAAAGAGTTCTCGGGTGCTTCTCGGAAACCCGGCTTCTTGGGAAACTGTCTAAATGCTCCCTTTTGTTCCCAGGAAAGCCAAAAATAACAGTCAGGCTCTCCCAAGTTTCGACCAACTCGTGACCGTCCCTCTGTGAGGTCTGCTACCAAGAGCTGAATCCGCGGCTGGTATTAATGACAGGTTGCCAGATGTGAGCCCTCCCCATGTGCAGGGACTGCTGCACTTGAGAGGCTGTCCAAGCAATCAACAGTACAATGTCAACGCTACAATGTGTCTACGTCAGGAATACATCAAAAGGATATCCAAGAAACACTGAAATGCAGAAATATGGTAACACTGGGGGGGGGGGGGGAGTGGGGGAGGGTCCGGGTTATGCTGCTTGTAAGTAAAAAATGAGTGAGAAGGCCCTTTTCAAAGGCACAGATGCTCAAATGTCCTTGCAAACAAAACCCCCAGTTGCTTGTTTGCTCACAAATATAAGAGGCCAGGTGAGGCAGCAATAGTAGAGTGGGGTACTCTCCTAATGCTCCAGTTCTGCAAGGACCATTTGCAGGAGACCATTCTGTCTACATACAGTCTCCAGTGAGGTCATGGTGGTGCAAATGCAGAAATCCAGTCCTTCTGTGAGACAGAAAAGCAGAAACCAGCAGAATCCCAAGACATCTAATACAAGATGCCAAGTTTTCAGAAGCTGTACCCAGCAGAAGTCAGAAACTGTTTGTATTGCCATATGGACTCTCCTCCCAGCATGGCTGTCATGGCAGATGCATTGGTAGCCAGCTCCTAGTGACCCAGCAAATTATGTTTCTGCAGGCTAATAATATTAAACCATGCCATTTTCAAAGTGGGAGGTTTAATTTGCAGCTTTGTCATGCTCTCTGAGTGGAAGAGCCACAGAACAGAATAACTAGAGATGTGTGGGAGAGAAAGGGTTAGCACTGTATTTGCATTGAAAATTAAACTCATGCTTTGGTCCTTAAGCTTTAATTACATCAAGATTGCCTTCAAGTGAGACTTGGAACAAGTGATAACAAGAGTTGATAGAAAATACCAGTCTATTTGCTTTTTCTCTTAGGTGATCTGAGAGCTGAATCGTCATCCAGTGTACTATCACTCGACTTGCTCAATTTTTTTTTTCACATAGAAATCTTCTATGTCCTCACAGACAAGCCCATGAGGATTTAGAACAACTGCTGTTGGGGCTACATTGACGTAAACTTCCGGCATGTCCAAATGGATCCAGAATAAAGATTGGTTAGTTTGGCTCTTCAAAAGATATACTACTAGAGAAATAAATAATAGCAACATTTTAAAAAAGCAAATTATGGTGCAGGCTGGAAAAAGCATGTTTTTGTCAGAATAAACTCAATAAAAGGAAGCATTAAAGCCTGGTGATACAAGAAAGCTTTTCTAGATGGCAAGGGATATAGACCACCCATCCACTATATTCCTTTAAAGTAGAAGATGGTAGATTTAAGAGTAGGTATTAGGAAGAAATTCTTTACAGTGAGGGTGGTGAGACACTGGAACAGGTTGCCCAGAGAAGTTGTGGATACCCCCTCCCTGGAAGTGTTCAAGGCCAGGTTGGACAGGGCCTTGAGCAGCCTGGTCTAGTGGAAGGTGTCCCTGCCCATGGAAGGGGAGTTTGGAAATACATGATCTTCAAGGTCCCTTCCAACCCAAACCATTCTATGATTCTGTATGGAAAAGTTATTTCCATCTCCAGCTGAAGAGACAAGGAGGAAAACACTGTCATAATTCAGCTGAGCTCCCAGTGCAGGTCAGGGACAAGCTGTGAGCAGACCCCATGGTTTCTTGGCTCTTGAATACATTGCCTTCACCAAGGGAGCCTGTTGCAAGAAAATTCAAGACGAATTATCTTGAATTCTTGCATTCTTGCTATTTCCTGTCATTGTGTGACTTTAGAGTGTATGAGTCTAACAGAAGCATAAAAATGCCCTACAAAAATGTTACTGGAAATTCACTAAACATTTACATCCTCTTCTTTGAGCTCTTGCATTAATTCATAGTAACAACAAAAATATAAAAAGACCATGGAAATGACATTATAGCATTATAAGATTAATCCAATTCCAGTCAAATTAGATTATAATAAGAACTGTGTGTACTAAAGACTATTAACGGGAACCTGTGTTTCAAAAGCTTCATCACCTTTGCACGTGTTCTCCTCCCTGACCCCAATAATAAAAATAGCTTGGTGTTCATGAAAGCGCCCTTCTTCAGAGGACTTCACAAAACACTCTCTGGTCTTTTGAGGAAAACACTGGCCTCACTCCAGCATTAGTAGGGAAACTGAGGCCTGGGCAGGGTGGCTTTCTCAGACCTAGGGAGGCAGCCAGCACTTCCTCAGGCTTGGCTCCAGCATTTTGAGTTCTGACTCCATATGGACATCTGTCTATCCATGTGATTTATTCACACAGCTGAATGGGAATGAACATCACAATTGCCTCAAAGACAAAACCATTTCAAGCAGAAGGTTAATGTGAAGCAGCTCTCCAGGAAGACAGATCTGGGCTGCCTTGTACTCTCCGCACAACTGAGTCACTCAGGAGCACCATCCTCAGCAGGAGCCAGATCGTTTTGGTAGGGCCGTGCAGTTGCTCTTTTGCAGCAGGGTTGCTGTAATAGCTGGAGGCAGACGGCTGTGACTCAAGTGATGATGAAGATCTATGCACATCAGGCCACAGCCCACACTGCCGTCTTTCTTGTTGCTTGGTCACTGCCAGCAGTTTGCTCAGGCTTGATTACCCAACGCTCTCCTCAGCAGGCAGAGGTAGAGGCCAGAGAGCGAGAGCTCACTTTGGGAGAGAAGGGGAAACGCTCCCACATGCTGCCGTTTGCTCACCTGCGTTGTGCTCATACCAAGTCACAGGCTCTTCCCAGCAGCCCTGCCTACAAACAATAGGTACTTGCAAGAGTTGAGGCTGGGCAGCTGCTGTGTTACCAAGGGCTATCAGGGTAGATGTCTCCTGCAATACAACAGCTGTGACTAGATGCTGCATCCTTTGCTCTAGAGAAGCAAAGTAATGTCAAAATCCAGCATCTGAAGATGCTGCTCAGCCAACATGCACAAGCTTCCCCTGACCCACAGATGAAGAGTAAAGTCAGACTGTTATCTCTCCCTCAGAGAAAAGAGGTTTGGCAGAACTGCAACATATGTATGTTATTAAATAAGAATGTAGGTCCTTCTTCAGAACAAAACACTGCACACTGTCAAGTATTTGGCGCAGTGGGTATTTACCTTACTCTTCTAATCAGGCAGGGGAGGGAACAAGGTACAAGACAGATTTGCAACCCTTAGCTTTTGGAGCAGGCGGTAACCTGAATAGCTAATGGCAACAGAACATAGCAAAAAGGAGTCTGGGCTCAACAAAGCAAGGCAGGAGAGTTCCAACTCCTCTGCAAGCCAGGAGGAATGATTTCCTTCCTATATGGGAAGAAAAGAGATATAGGGGGAAAAGAGGAGATTTAACTGCAGTTGCAGGAGTGACTCTCTCCCTGAGGGCAGTGACTCTGGCCAGAGCTGGAGAACAGTTTAAAAGACTGTGTTGATTGGAGAAAGTGCATCTGCATCACTTCACTCTCAGAGGCCATCTGAATGTTTCATATTGAGCATCCAGAATCAAACCATCCAGAAACAGAAAGCCCTTTTAAAAAAAATAAATAGAAATTAACCTATGTGATTTACTCGAGGTCACACAATGCCATCCACAGAACTCAGGGTCTTCTGACTACTGCAGGCTTGAAGATATGCTTGGGGAAGGTCACAATCTGGTCAGTGCTCCTCTGCCACACTGTGAAAGGAAGAGGAAAGTCACCTAGAGCTCCAGGCTAAAGCAGAGAGTAATGGCCAGAGCCATTTAGCTTGACTAAAACATTGCCTAAAACAGACCCTATTTACACTGCAAAGTTTTGAACATCAGTTTCACCCAGAGGAAAAAGAAGATATTTATATTTAATGGCCATCGTTTAAGCTCTTTTAAAAAGAGCTGAGATGTTGCAGTTGGAACAGAGAGAAAATCCTAACTGCCCTAGCACAAAGCAGCAGGGCATCCATTGCAGGGAAGTTGGCATCTGTAACTAGACTGAGGGTTTGGGTCTAGGTTAGCCTAGATCGCACTCCCCAGGACCAGTATGCCAGTTCACGGATGGCACCAAGGTAGTTCCAAGGCAGGCATGTGGATGTGAAGGAATTCACATTGTTGTGCTCTGGGTAGAGGGATGAGTAGAGGGAGAACAGGAGGAAAAAAACCCTCCATGTATAAAGATAGATCAACACATTTCCAGATTTTCAGGACATCTGTCAGCAAGCTCCAGAGTCTATGGCAGCTAATCCCTTTGCAGATTTTCTTTTAACTGTTGCTTGACAGAAGAGTATGCCAATTTTTTTATAAACATCATCTCTGATATTGCACTCCTCCTGAGGTTATGATCCATCTGTGAGGAAAAACATTACACTACCAGCTTGGGAAATGACATTAAGGAAATGTCTCTTTGAGAACCATGCAGCAGCTTTAAGCTTCAGAGTATGTGCAAAGTGAAAGAAGTTTCTTGAAGATGAAGAAGGCCAGAGGCAAGGCAGTTATCTGACTAGATCTCAACAGTGCTGCCACCTTCTTCAACATGTGTGCTGGCTGCTGGCTTGCACCCAGGCTGGGCAAAACCAGGGCAGGAGAGCAGGCTGGTGCTACAGGTGAACTGACCATCAGCTCTGGCTTCAAACCCCTGCTAGAGAACTACAGAAGTCCTCCCATGTGTCCCCTCCAGACAGCAGTGATAGTTGTTGCATACTTCAGGATCTGTGAAAGCACAGAGCTAGAATAACATAAAGCTTCATTTGTTCCTTGTATAATTCTTGAATGCTGTGTTTTGTGGAGTTCAGCTGTTGGATCATTCATCTGCTAAGGGCAGGTAGATGAGTCCGTAAAACTATTCTTCTATACTGCAGTGGTGAAATGTCTTGGCCCTGATGTGGGCATGCACAAATTACAGGGGCAGAGAGTCCTTCAGTGCCAACAGGACTGGGCTGATTAAGCATGGCAAGACCCCAGGTACTCTGGCAAGCTGTGTAGGTTCTACTCTGAGGCCAGCCAAACCTGCAGCTGCTGCTGAGATTTTCCAGGCTTCTGTAGGCTCTGACTGAAGTACATGCATGAATGAACACATTTTTTTTTCTGCTTTCTAATCCTACCTACCAAACTCAAGCTCAAGTTCCAGTTTTGTGATGTCTTGACGACTGATTCAGATCTCCCACACTTTGAGTATGTCTCAGTTTAAGGCAAGTGAGTAAAAGGTTGACTACAAAACTCATTGTTACTGGTAGAATAGCAGTTTGTTTTCTTCACTCCCTAGGAAGAAAAGTGGCATAGAAAAATGGGCAAATGGACATTGCCATTATCAACTTTTTGGGGGGGACAACTAGTGAAAAATGGGTGTTTCATCAGTAAAAAGGGAGGAAAAAATCATCTTTGCCAAATACACTTTTAGCCTCTTGTCCCACAAGACTTTCAGCTCTTGGGTGCATGTTGTCCACAGAATGACTTTGAGTTAAAAAAAAAAAAAATCTATTTTCTGGCCTGAACTAACAATGTGAGACTCTGGGTGTGTCTGAATTCTTCCTAAGGAGTCCTGGGCAACTGTACAAAAAAACAAAAAAACAAAACAAAACAAAAAACCCAAAACCAACAAACAAAAGAAAAGAAAGAAAAATCACTCTCTCAGCTGCTGTCATTTGTCTTAAAACATTTCTTCCATGCAATTCTCTACGATAAGCACTTTGATTGTTAGTCAGGAAGAAATATGTAATCATTAGGTTTCAGAGTCCACACCTTCATTTCTGTGATAAAAGCCAGTTCATACCACTCTCAGTATTGGCCTGACAGCAAGATAGCAGCTGCTATTGGAAGATAACAGCAATTCTGCTTGCATTTTGCTGTGGGTGTTAGTCACCTTTATGTAATAACCAAATGATTTGGGACTCATCTAGGAGGGAGAAGTCCAGAGCACATGCCCTTACTTCAAGGATTGTTTTGTATTTTACATTCAAGAGTCGTTATGTAAACCCTAAAATATTCAAGACAGCAGGAATGAAAGCCCAGGAGTCTCACCTTCTACTGAGGTTCCTGAATGTTAAATTACAAGACTTCCTCCTCTCTTAATCCCCTCCACCACCTTGTTCTCTTTCTCCTTCAGCGTTTCATCTCTCACTCCAAGGAGCACACCTCCATGGGGTCAATGTTCCCAAACACAGCAGGCTTTGCTATCTCACTTCCAACATGAACTCAAAGCGCACAGCAGAGGCAGCCAGATACCTGCCTGCAACAAAAGCAGGCAATGAATGGCTTCTCTACTACACTGCAGATGATTCATCACCTCTGACTTTTCATCTCTTAGAGACGCCTGAGGGAGGCAACAGGTTTTTTACATTAGTGCTGAAGACTGGTATTCTAAATTGGTGCACTGGCAGAGCAAACACTGTCCCTTCTCCTTACAGCGAGCTAGAGGTAGGAGCTTGCCCAAGCATCCCTTGTGCCACCCTTACAACAACAAAGCAGGCAGGCCTGCAGATGGAAAAGCAAACCTATACCCTCAGAACAGAGAACCAGGAAGACCTTTCTCCCTTTCCTCTTTACCATCACGCCCTTAAATTCTGTGCAAATGAGAAATCATGCTGGGGACAAATACACCAGTTTCAGTATGGAGCAGAAGTAGCCTTAATCCACTGCTTTCCACTTTGCCCACCTGACAATACCTTGTACCCCTCAGAGGCATCATGCCTGAGGGATGTGAAGGGGCCATCCTGCTCCACGACTCCTGGCTGAGCTGGCCACCAGTGTACCCATAAAATGTCAACAGCCAGCATGGGTTTGTATCAATTCATTGCTTGCCAATGCTGTTCACTTGCATACTGAGAGGAAATCTTCTGTCCATTATATTTGCTGGTCAAGAATGAGGAAAAAATAACTTATCTTATCTGAAAGATTGTTTGGTGTCATTCCCTGCTGCATCTTATCACTTCTTCAAAGAGGCCCTGACCATGGAGAGAAAGGAGCCCAGGCAGCCTTCTGCTGCTGCCCTCACCATGCTCTGCCTGCTTCCTTGGCAGTGGCTGCATCACTGGAGACAAGGCAGGCAAAGAGCAAACCTAGAAGAGGCAACAGGCTTGCTGGATGCTTATTGCCAGGCTGATTTGCTGTCCTCAGCAATTTGCTGCCTGAAAGCAATTGCTGTGACTAAAGCTGTCCCTGATACAGATGGTTACCATATTCTAGGGATATTATCTTGCTCCCACTTTACTCCAATGGAAAAGACAGCTCAATGGACAAAGCAGGAGACAACTGAGGTCATGGGTTCTCCTGAGGCGGGACCTGGTCATGGCCCCCTCAGGAATAACCGAGGGATGCCATCTTTGACTTGCTATCAGCCAAATAATCCAAATCATCCTGGCCCGGCAGTGCAGACATGCTTTAGTCTGCAGCACTGGAGCCATCCAGACCATCCCATCCACAAGGAAATATGATTTAGACAAGGACTGCAAATCGAAAAGCTGCAGCGCTGCTCTGGTAAAACATATGCCAGATTCCCTTACTACCCTCCCCTGACAGATAAGCTGTAACAGAGCCTTTCTTTCCCAGGGGAGAAGGAGAACTGCCACTTGCCCTAAAAGGCTTCTGCTTCCAGCCAGTGGACTTCACTATCTGCTTTTCAAGAAGAGCCATTTGCTCTGTTTTTTTTCCAAGTACTGTTTGAATTTCTCTGTAGACACATATTTCAAGCTGGACCTGACACTGCAATGGGCAATAGTAGCTGAGGAAGGACTGTCATCTGCTGCCTGTCTGGAAAGCAGGGAAGAGGTCAGCCTGACCCCTGAGCTCTAACCTTGGCTTTCCTTCTGGTTTATGTTACCAGAATCATCTTTGCCTCAGTCTGCACCCCCGTAGGAAAAAGTAATGCTCTCTGCAGTGTTTCATGAATCTTCTGGCAAGCACTCGTGCCAGAAGGAAAGACCTGCCAGTACCTGCACTAGCACTTGGACTGGGCTGCAAGGACTCAGAGACAGACTTCACATCAGAGGTCTTGAAAAGCCAAGAAAGACCAGATTTGGTATAGTTGAACTCCTGAGACAAGGAAACAAACAAAAAAACCCAACCAACCAAACAAAAAAGACAGAAAAAAATACACAAAGTACTCTGGTACAAATACAGCAAAATGGAGTTTCTACAAATGTGTCATAGACCAGTGACAGCACCTGAGAAGGAGCAAGGCAGGAGTTTTGCAACCTGGTTATAAGTTAGCTCCACTTTTACCTCAGCAGCCAAGTACAATGGCTTTATAATGCAAGCATGCTGTCATCACATTATTTCACAACTGGCACAGAAGGGATGGTCCTTAACATTCATAAAAGGAAGCTTCCTTGTACCAGCATGACATGATTTGCCCTGTCTCTGGAGGATGGGGTGATTTTGGAAGCTGTCATATCCCCTAGGGGTGTGGACTGTGGCCCCCATGCAAACGGGGCAGAGAAGGGTAGAGGAAATGCCCTGATTCACAGTTATCAATTAGTAAGCAAAGTAACAGCAGATGGATATGGATAGAGGAGCATAAAGAAGCCATGAGGCAGTGTTAGTCAGCATGATGAAGCCACAAGAGTGTCTATGTTTGCAGTTATTTAGTTTACTTGTTTATAGACACACCCAACTGGAACTTAGATGAGATGTGGAAAGGGATGACAAGTATTGTGGATGTCCACAGTGGGCTTCTCCTTGTCAGGAATGGTCATACAGTTACAACCCAACAATGTTTGGCTGAAGAACTGTGAAGGAAAGGTTGGCATAGGTCTCTGTGACTCCCAAGTAATTTGGAAAAAGGCAGCCCAGGAACAGCTGAGAATCTGTGAAGGCATGGGAAGTCAGGGGAAATGAGAAGAAGCCAAGGAAAATGAGAGGAAGCCAAAAAGCCAAGTACAAGGTGGATGATTCAGTCTAGCATCATTCTGAATGGTATCTGTTGTTATCCCTGTTCAGAAGGGAGGAGAGGGCACTGCCTCTATGAGATATTGAGTCTGGATGAGTGCAGATGGCTAAGGAATGTTGCACATCAGCAGCATAATCCACAGAAGGTTGTGTGGATGGGAACATATCAGGACAACCAGCGTGGAAGTACCAGGTGCATGCCATCCCTGAGTCCCGGACAAGTGGTCTGGTGTGGGGATACCATGAAAGTCATCAATGGGGAGGAGTGTGGGCAAGAACAGGATGGTGTTATCATTACTGAGCTTGAGCTTTTGACAACCATCCATAAAGAAACAGTAAAGAGACCGAATTCAGTTTTAATTTGGACTAAAGAAGGTGGATGTAAAGATGAGATCACAGGTTGACTTGTGCTCAGCATAAAGGTAGTAGTTGGACTTTTATTGGCAGATGAGGCCACAGAGCTGAGACAGATGGTGTTCTCAAACAGGCAAGAGAGCTATTGAGGAAGGAAGGTGTCAACCTGAAAGGTAGCAGGTTTTCTTAATTTCCATGACAATACTTCCACATGAGTGCTCTGCATGGCCTGAAATGAAAGTGCCTATGTTGAGAAAGAGAAGGAAAACCAATAAGAATGGGATCCATGGCTCCATATTTTTTGTATCTTTCCCTCCCCTGCAGATCAGTCATTGGCAGCCCAGCAGCAGGTACAGCCTGGAAAGAATCGTAGAAAGTTTTGGGTTGGAAGGGACCTTTAAAGATCATCTAATCCAGTCCCTCTGCAGTGAGCAGGGACATCTTTAACTAGATCATGTTGCTCAGAGCCCCATTCAACCTGACCTGGAATATTTCTAGGGATGGGGCATCCACCACCTCTTTGAGCAGCCTGTTCCAGTGTTTCACCACCCTCATTGTAAAAAATGTCTTCCTTATATCTAGTCTAAATCTACCCTCTTTTAGTTTAAATCCTTCTTCTATCACAACAGGCCCTACTAGAAAGACTGTTCCCATCTTTCTTGTAGGTCTCCTTTAAGTATCGAGGGGCTGCAATAAAGTCTCCAGGAGCTTTCTCTTCTCCAGGCTGAACAAGCCCAGCTGTCTCAGCCTTTCCCCACAGAAAGAAGCATTCCATTCATGTGATCTTTTTTGTGGCCCTCCTCTGGACCCTCTCAAGTAGACCCATGTCTGTCTTGTGCTGGTGGCCCCAGAGCTGGACACAGTACTCCAGATGAGGTCTCATCAGTGCCAAGTAGAGATGCAGAATCACCTCCCTTGACCAGCTGGCCATGCTTCTTTTGATGCAGTCTAGAACATAGTTGTCCTTCTGGGCTGAGAACACACATTTCCAGCTCACATCCAGGTTTTCATCCACCAGTACCCCCAAGTCCTTCTCCACAATCCCTTTGTTCCCCCAGCCTGTGTTGATACCAGGGATTGCCCTGATCCAGGTGCAGGACCTTGCACTTGGCCTTGTTGAACCTCATGATGTTTAGAGGCACACTTTTCAAGCTTGTCCAGGTCTCTCTGGGTGGCATCTCAGCCTTTGGTGTTGTCATTTGCACCACTCAGCTGTAATGACTACCTTTCACTTTCAACACGTAGTGGTCCTACATCTCAGTGAAACTACCAGCCCTCTTGCAGTGCAGGACATTCATAAAGTTTTGCAGGATGGAGCTAGGAACAGGATGCAGTGGGATATGTGGTGGGAAGGAATCATCACACTGAGCTATCCCATTTGCAGCATGGGCCTCACAGTGCTGCCAGACAGAAAGCAGCATAACTAGGTAGAGCTTCCCAGAAGGGAAATTGCAGTCCAAACATGTTTTCTGTATAGGACATCCAGAAGAAGAAATAGGAAAAAAAGCAGCCCTTATCTATATTTATAAGATGAAGCTTTTCCTACATGAATAAACCTCTTAACACATTTTTTCTGGGCGCTGAGGTTATATATTTAATAGGTTTTTCTGGTATTGCTTAAAAGTAGATCACCACCATGCAATGACGCCTGCTGCACTCTTTTTCTGGCATCCTCACTAGCTCCCTTCACCCGTGCCCTCAGTAACTAGAGCACTGTGTGTTATTCTCACCAGCATGCAAGTGAGGATTTTTCCTTTACTTAGGAAATTTTGCTACAGAGTGTCCTTTTTTGGCCCTTTCTTCTTTCTTCTTTCCAACTTAGCAAAAAACCAGAGGAAACACTCCTCAGAAGAGAAGGGAAGGCACATACTTCACAGAAACCCTCCTCCTAGTTCTTCATTAGCATCCTGGGGCTGCAGATAAGCTGTTCTGCCCTAGACTGCAGAGCAGAAACGTGTGCAGGCATCCAGTCAACCTCAAATGAGTGCAAATGAGAACCTAGCCTCTTATGCCATGGGTAGCGAGGCCAACACCTGTATTGCATTTTTACAGAAGTTTATAGAGCAAAGGAAAAGGAAGTAGCTGCCTTATCAGCATTCCTAGGTTTTTCCACTCTCTACTGTTTAACTAAGGAGAACAGCTTTGGAAGCCCAACAAGACCTTCGCATGCATCACTTCCCTGCCCCAGTGAGTGCTCCAGCAAAAGGCATCCTTTTGAGCAAGGCCTGGCAAATTGGATGTACTGAAGTATACAAACCAGATCCCAGAGAATTAAACCTTGCAGGGCTATCTCACCCCTGAGCCAAGGCTACTTCGGTTTCCTTCTTACTAGTGGCAGCAGTTCTGCATTGTGATGCAAAGAGCAGAGCTCTTGCTCTGCCATGGCAGAACACTCCAATGGAAACACTGTTAGCTGTGGGTAACCAAAGAGAGAGTGTATCCATCATGCTCAGTGCCAGCTCTGTGGAGTAAGTAGTCTGTAACCTGTACACTCCTGCTTTCCACTTTTCAGACTTGGCATTTGAACTTTTGTCTAACCTCTTTCCCCTACTTGCTATGTTGTGGGCAGAAGTTTAATTTTGTTACTTTGTTGTCTCTCACCTCCTTATTAAATACAATAAGTTAAGACCACTGCCTTTACAGCCATCTCTCAAGAGGGAAGAAGTGAGTTACTGTGCTGTCACTTCTGTGTTCCTGACCTAAGAGAAGAAAAACTGTGGGACTTCTCTATTTTGCCTCTGCAAGGAATAAATATCTTGCACTGATTCTTAAGCTGTAGCTCACTGTAGACATCTCTCTGTTTCCTCCATCCACTTCCCACTCTTTAGTACAAAATAACTGCCTCTTCATCTCAAGAGATTTATCCGTTCCCTTTCGTGCATGGACAGAAAAAAACATTTCTTCCCCCGCAACAATGCAGCTAACTCTGGGATAGAGCATGATAGCTATTTCACAGCACAGAAGGAGTGGCAGGGAAAATGCAGTTGGTTTTGCCTGCAGAGATGGAACAGCAGATTGGAATGGCAAAAACTGCAATTTAACTGGAACCTTGAGAAATTCTTCACGGTTTTCATAATTTAGCCCAAAGAAAAAACAACCTGCATGTAAAGGCTGACTCAAAGGGAAGGGTTCTGTTTAGTGAAGTGTAATACTATCTACCAGAGCACCCACATATTTCTTAGAAGTCTTTTCATCTACCTAGTGAGTACACCCATTTCTGCTTACTTGGGAAACCAGGCAAGCTCAAAAGCAGGAGCATGAGGGTGGCACATGAAATAGAAAAGGTGTGGGTCACAGCATGAGCCCAGATGCAGCTCACAAGGAAGCCATCTCATCTTACCTGATTAGAGGGTGTGATACTTGTGTGAGAATTGATCACAAGCACTTTTTCTCCTGGCATTATTTCTAACATAGGCATTAGTCAACACCACCCCTTCCCCCCACCAGCTCCCTGCCCAAACCTGCTCTAGAAAATGAAAGCTTCAGCATAACTGTATCCCCATGGAAGCTGGTTCAGGGTCTGTTCCTGGCCAAGAGCATGCTAAAGTGAAAATGCTTATGTATCACAGTGATTAGCTTGATATAATTATGTGCTCAAGACATTACAGATAATTTGGGAGCTTCTGAGCAGGCAAAAGCAAACCTTCTCTACACTGATAAAAGTGGAAGGTCAGGACATAGGAGAGGTAGGTTAGTTAAGCAAAAATCAGCCTTCAGTGGGACCTCATATATCAATGTCATTCATGTATAAAGTAATAGATAGAGTAAATGTCCTGTGAATATCCTCAAGGAAATATCCAGCTAAGAGCACTGAGCCATCTCTGACTGTATTCGCTGCTCCTTTGTTAGAAGGCACACTGGGAATTACACACCCAGCAGGAGCTGGGTGGAGAATGTCTGTGCTGGAGCTAATTTTCGATGCAGCATGCTTTTCTGTCCAGCACCTTCATGCAGCACAGTACCGAACATCAACCACATGTGAGTGGCTTGGCGGAAGCACACCATGCAACAGCTTGGAAGTTACTGTCTTATCCCTGAGCATGGCTGTCCTGCTTTTCATAGCATGGTCCTGGCTCATGGACCTGGCTCATAGTCCTGGCTCATAGTCCTGGCTCTTCCATGTTACAGCACAGGGCTGTGTAAGAGGACTCCTAGGAGATGAATCTGGGGATTCCTGTGGATCTGAAGATGTTGGAAAAATCTGAAGACTAAGAAAGGCAAACACCTCTCCCACTGACAGAAATCAGTTCTAGGGAGGATGCAGGATGTGGTTTCCAGTTAATTCCAAGCCACATGTGCCCTCTATCCAGCCTTGGCCATATTTTGATTAATTTGCCTGGAAGTATTTTGCAGCAGTGGTCTCTGACTGAGAAAAAAAAGGCTGGATCAGAAGCAAAACAGCAACACTTGCATTACACAAGGTCCTGTCACAAGGGAATTAGATTTTTATCTGCTTGCTGATGCTTCTACTCTAGTACCTGGTGGTCAACTCATTGCCAGCATCTGTATAATTCAAGCATTTGCATCCATATGGAGAATGTATAATTAAAGCTTGATGCATACAACTGTGAAAACTTTCTCATATCCTCCCTAAATTGCACTGCAACCCCCAGATGAGGACTGGAAGCCAAATTGGAAAAAGTCTGGCATAAATATTTAACTAACTTCAGATACATATTCCTCAACTATTAGCTAATTATTCTATGCCAGCCATAAATGGCATCTGGTTCGTTAGCACAGGACACACAAGGATACTGCAGGTTGGACACATAAATGGGAAATGAAACATGACTCCATGCTAATTAATATTAATGAATGGATCAGGAACCAAAATCTCTTTGAAAATATGAGTTCAACAGAAGCCTGGGTGTGATTCATTATGATTATTGCTAGGGTGACAACCATTACCAATTTCAGAAAAGCCTCTGTTTCATGTAGCATCTCTTTGGGAAAGCCTTAATTGGCTTCTGGAAGGAGTGAGGATGAACAGGGTGGATGGTTTCAAACCAGCTGGCAAGTATGTGTTTTATTATCACCCTGCAATAGGAATGATGCTAACACTTCTCTTGAGTGTGTGTGTGCTGAGGTTCCCTTGCTATAGCTGGCTTGCCAAGGTAATAGCTGTAGCCTTCTGTCAAAACCCTGCCATTCTAATCTCTACTCCTCCCCTAGACACCACCCACTTTGCAGCTGTTTCAGACTGTCTTGGCAGCCAGCTAGCTTGTCTCTGAGGCCTTGTACCTGGATTGAATGTGTTTCTCCAGGGAAGAAGAAAGTTGATCCTCACTTTCACAGAGAATCTTTCTGGGACATGCTCACCATGGTGCCAGGGTGGTTACCAGGGCCTTACCTTAGCTAATGTATAGCCGTGTGATAGGAACTGACAAACATTTCTGTGCCCTTTGTTCAGGTATATGTGGGTTGCTCTCCCTTGCTGAAACACACTAAGCCATTAACAAAAATATTTGTCCTCATATTGGGGGCAGGACTGTTTAAAAGGGCTTGTAGCAACAGACAGAGGGGCAATGGTTTTAAACCAGAGCAGAGTAGATTTAGGCTGGATGTAAGGAAGAAGTTCTTTACATCGAGAGTGGTGAAATACTGGAATGGATTGCCCAGGGATGTAGTTGAGGCCCCATCCCTGGAGACATTCAAGATCAGACTTGATGTGGCCCTGGGCATCCTGGTCTCGTTGGAGGTATCCCTGCTCACTGTGAGGGGGAGGGGATTAGGGGTTGTGTGTGTTTGTGTGTGTGTGTTTGTGTGTGTGTGTGTTGGACAAGATGATCTTTGAGGTCCTTTTCAACCCAATGCAATCTGTGGATCTGTGAATATAGAGATCTTGAACAATCATCATCTGGTAGCCACTTGCTTTGCTAATCTATCATATCTATACATCACTTGGCTCAAGCATTGAGCACCTGTGCTGACAGATCTGCAACTCTAGCAGGGCTCAAAAGGAACTGCTGTACTCTCTTTGGTTAAGCCTGTTCGGTCAAGGAAAAGGTCTCCAGGTTGGTTTCTGGCCTTGAAGCAGCTCCCGAACTTGCATTATTATATACATTTGGGGAGTGTATTAGGTTTTTGGAAAGCATAAATCTTCTTGCTACCTCAGAATTACCACTCATCCCATCGTTCACCAACTGTTCTCTGCTGGGTTCTCCATTTCTGAGTCAAATTTCTACTAACATCTGAGTAGTCCACCTGCTAATTTTCCCCTGGTCTTGAACAAACATAACCAAAAGTCATCTGAAGCTGAAAGCCTGGTGCTGCTTTACACTATAATTTTCCTCAATCATGCAAGTCCCAAAGACCCACTAGAACCAATCATATATCTCCAGAAAGGAAAAAAGACCACTGTCTCTGAGCTGTCATTGCAGTTCCCATTAGTACAGCTTTAACATTGCCACTCCTGCATTATCTTTATCACTCTCTCAAGTCTTTGTGAAAATCAGTCATGTCACTAAAGACAAAGAAAGAGAGAGCAATCAATGTCCAGCTTGTGTTCTGGACTTACAGTGGGAATCAGAAACTAGATCTAGGAATTTTTCCCCAATGTCTTGTGACCTTATGTAAATCCCTTGTATTTCCTCCCATTTTGCTGAAAACTGGATGGAAAACTGGGTTAACAAAAAATGTAAAGAATCTGTCAATGCAGCAGAGACTGCTTCAGAGCCAAGCTTCCCAGGGGAAATAAATGCTGAACAAAACCAAACAACAACACAGCTCATATGATTCCTCCCTTCACCACAGTCCTGAGATTTCATAATTGCTCCCTTCATGGCCATTTTGGTTTGTAATATGCAGAGCAAAGATTTCCATTATAGCTGTGTTTACTTAATCACTGTAATTTTTTTTTTAAGCTAACTTCAGACTGTTGAAAACACCAGGCTGCCAACCCCAAGCAAATTAGCCATCAGTTAGTTGGACTAGAAGCTGCTCTGCTGTGATTCCTAGCAAAATATTTGCTTCCCAGCAGTCTCTTGGTTCTCTGATGGATCACCCACCTCTGGGAGTGGGAAGGTGATGTAACATGTTAAGCCCTTTGCCTTGTCAGGTAAGATAAGGAGAGGGGTTTTTTTGTGCTTGTGTGGGGGAAAAAAAAATCAGTCTCTGGGAATGGGGTGATCTTGTGGACATGTACGACTAGTCTGGTGACCACCAGAGGGAAGCTGGACAGCTGCTAAATGCAGAATTCATTTCAGAAAACAGCAGGACATCGACTACATCTGTGACATAGTCTTTCCAGTTAGGTTACATCGAATATTCTTGTCATGCATGGAATAAATATTCTGTCATGAATATTCAATCATGCAGGGCAAATATAAGTAGATTGACATTCCAGGTGACATCACTTTCAGATGACCTGGGCCCAGACTAGAATTTGTGATTTCAGATGGGAAAGCTCCATCTCCTGTTCCTGTCCTCCTAAGCCACTGATTCTCTGGCATGGGAATTAGGAAGCACCTTAGCCTTTTTAAAAGCAGCAGCAGCTATTACACAGGGGACTTAAGCCAAATGAGACAAATATGAGGAAATAGTATCTGCAGCAGCTGGAATAAAGGTACTACTTTGGCTGGAGCGTATGTGATTTGCTGTCACTTGAAGCAGTTGGCAACATCAAGATTTTCTTGGCACTCCCATGGTTTCCAACACCCTAAATCACTACACTCAAAACCAAACCAGATTGCCATTGCCATTTTCAAGCTGGTTTGACCTGAGCTACTGAGCAAAGCCATCCCATCCTGTGTGCTTGTAACCTTTTAGGAATGAAAGATCCAGCCTCTGAAACAAAACCCAGGAGTGCAATACATGGGCTTTCTTAGCCCTCATGTATTTAGGATCTCCAGCAGAAATCTCAGATCAGTCTAGTGGGCCTCCTTCACACTGTCCTTTCTGCAGATATTTCACTTTCACCCATAACACTTCCCAAAGTCTTTGCAGATGAAAGAGATGTGAGAAAAAAAAGAAATGCATGTGGTTTGCTTTGAGGGGAGACTGGAAACCTGCTCTGTCACAGTATGCAGTGCCAAAATCCCATAGAAATGACAGAAAGCAGATACCTCCATTCTTCTGGCCTGAAGCTACTACAGCACTGGGACCCAGTGCATCATCAGGAAAAAAAAAAAAAAAAAAAAAAAAAGATGTACATTGTCAAGAAGACAGGACATTAACAAGCTTACTCTTGTCTGGAGTTATAAGTACAAATTCCTCTATTCCCGTGTTTAAATTACTGTAACTAATTTCACACTTTCTACCTTCAGGAATATAATTCAATCATTTCAACAAGGTTGTCAGGCATCATGAATGGCCCTTGTATTGAAAGCTCCCAGTATTATCCTCATTTCCTAGTGGAGAGATTCAGAAAGTTCAATATCATCTCCGCTGGCAGAAACAAATCCACATAAACTGAAGCTATCATAGAAAATTTTAGTGAACGTGCTTGTATCATGGAGAGGTGGGGAGGGATAAGGAGAAATCTCACAGTACAGGTGACAGGCAGAGATTAGGAGAGCACCAAGTGGCCAGGTGGTGAAGGAACCCACTTCTGATTTACAATGGCAATGATTGCGATGAATAGGGAGAGTTTATGACTAAAGAGATGTCTGAAAATAACAGTAATGATTTCCGCTTGCATGCCTTTGATCAGACAATCTCACAGCACTGTATAAATGGAATCTCCCAATGTCTCTGAGCAAGGTTGGAAAGCCTTCTACTGACATGAAAATGTCAGAAATAAATAGCAGCTGAATGGTGTTAGACAGGTGATGGCTTTAGATAAATCATCCTCTCTTGAAGAAGAGCTTCTAGAGATGGAATTTGCTCCAATTGTAAGAGAGGAGGAGATCCTCAATGTGAGCTATATCGGACTACAGGCATAAATGACTGCGCAAAGTGATCATCCAGCTCTTTCAGTTCTCACTTCCGTAGGTGAAAGGGCCAATCAGGAAACTAATCACCTGGCTGTAAGGATGATTTTAAAAGATGGAGGCAGTGCCCATCAGGAACAACAAACAAGCTGCTGGTAACCACCAGAAAGTAAGAACTGCACTTTCAGTCGCTGTCTCCATAGGTTTAATTTGAATTAGCCATCTGGACTGGAAAAGTGTCTGTTACCACACTCTTATGCACTCATTCTGTGATGGTTTAAAACTGTCTTTAATTTTTTTCTTTGCAAAGTTCAAGCAGAGAAAAAGAAGGAATGTAAATTAGTCACTATTGGGTGTAAGAAAGCAAAATAATGATTGTTCTAAACACTTCCATTGGAGAGGTAGAAATGTTTAAGAATCTCTACTCAAAACAGAGCTGGGGCAGTCTGAGTTCTTGGCTTACTGCTGGTCTGTCTTGCTGCTGCTTCTTCTTTTCTGGCTGAAGATAACACACTGACTTTGACAAGCTAAGTCTAACAGCCTCTCTGCTTCTTGACTCTGCCTTCTGCCAGGGGGTCTGGGGGAGTCCTTCTGGTTGGGGAGGAGGCCCCTTGGGGGAAGCAAAGGGAGCTTGGTTGTGCTTTTTTGTTGATTGTACATGTTTGTAAATGTTGTGAATTGTGTATATTTGTACATATTCATTGCATTTCATCATAGATTGTAGATTTGCTTGTAAATACAGCTTTCATTTTCTTCCAGACTGAGCTAGCCTGGTTATTGTTGGTGTGGGGGGATTTCAGCTCTCACACTGTTACACATTCCCTGCAACACAACTATACAGGACTATACCATCCAGCCATAACCTTCATCTGGAGATACCTGGACACATCACCCCACCTACTTCTTTGGAAACCAGGCATCATCTAGTCAGCTTCTGCACCAGTTTCCCTGGGCTTTGCAGCTAAATCCCATCCAAGGGCATCAAACATCACTGAATATTTCTCTTGCAATAGGAGGAGTGGACCCAAAATTGAACAGAGTGTTTTGTTTTCTGTGGAAAGGCAGGTTTTTATGTTTGGAAAGCTTGTAACAGTTATGTTTGGTCTTGCTGGAGTGCTAAGAGGGTTAAATTATGGCTTGGCACTCATTTTGCTTATGACTATGTTTGTCTTCCTGCCACCAAGAAAGAACCCAAAATACAT
The DNA here is from genome assembly GCF_027791375.1 of Indicator indicator. Lineage (NCBI taxonomy): Eukaryota > Metazoa > Chordata > Aves > Piciformes > Indicatoridae > Indicator > Indicator indicator. Next base: position 98,296,097 of record NC_072010.1, on the reverse strand, counting down.
TCTGATATTCAGATCTGGCTATTTTAGTTGTGCTTTTCTCTATTATTCAGTGAATATGAAATTACTTTTCACTCGTTCAGAAGCTGTATAGTATTTTTCAAGGATAAGTTGCAGGGGTCAGACACCCTGACTTCACTGTTATGGTCAATAACCATAATTCCTGGTCCTTCTCAAGAGCCAGTAATAAGCTGCCTGCATTAATCCTATTTAGATGTTTGATTTGGATGTATCAGTCAGAAGACAGATTATATAAATACAAGGTTTGATGAAAAAAAATCCTCATACTGAAATATAACTAAGTGCAGTTTTATCCCTCATCAAGGAAAGGAAAAGTATTACCCAGCTAGTCAAATGCTGGAGATGCTCCCCAGGTGGCCAGAGGGACCCCTCTCCAAAACATAAAGCAGTCCTTAACCTATTTAGGGTAATGCCAAAACACCACTGTTAATAACTTAGAATGGAAATATATTTTATGAGGAAAGAGAAAATCTGCCTGAACTCCCCCAAAGGAGACTAGATCTAAAACCAATTTTTTTTCCTCCCTTGTTGCCACTGTCCCCTTGCCCTGGGAGGACTCTCATCCAAATGGGCACAATGACATGGATAAAACTCAAATGTGTTCTCACCCACTTGCACAGCAGCTGCAGTTTCTGGCATAATTACATGCAACATCTCAAGTCCCCCTACATGTTGCCTGTCCAGGTCCCTCAAGCCTGCCTGGCAGAGACAACTCTTTGGTTCCTTCCTTGACCTGTTTCACTATGAGAAATCTCCAAGAAAATATCCCCTTGCTTTTTGAGGGGTCTTTTTCTGATAAATTAAAGCCTCGAGCAGGTCAGAAGAAAAGCTGTGGGTTTCGGCTGCAGTATTAGGCTGATTTAGCCACCAGGAAGTCTCTGCCTGGAGGGGTGCTCTTGGTGGGCTTTGGGGAAGGAGGGCTGGTGAGTCCAGAGTCCTGGGACCTGCTGTGGCTGCAGTGAGAGACAGAGCAGATGGTAGCCCTGAGATGTGGGTTGGCTTGGCCACAGCAGTGGAGACACTGAGAGACCGCAGAGTCTAGAGCTTGGTCAGGGCTGCAAGGACCAGGTCCAGCCAGGAGAGAAAGGATGGGTGGGCCATGTGGCCCAACACCCACTGCCACCCTAGGCCTGTAGAAGCAGAACGTATGGGCAAGGTTCCTCCACCCCAACGTTTTGGGGGCTGTGGGAGCTGGCTAGGCAAAATACTCCTATGTACACACTAGGGACAGAGGTGAAGGACAAGATGCTCCATGCTCTCCTGCAGCAGAACAAAAGCTTTTCACCAAAGCAAAAAAGGTCTTAGCTGTGTGAGCCCTTAAGCCAGCCAGCCAGCCCAGAGCAATAACTGGTAGGAGCATGTTTGAGCTCTCTGATTTATTTGGCCAGCAGTTGTTAGCAGGACTAGCTTCAGTTAGCATTGAAACACCCTTGGCTCATTCTCTCTTAGCCTTCCTCACTGCCCAGGGTTTGTTGGAAGGAATAAAACCACACAGTTATTGCTCTATCCATGCAATTCATCCTCTTACCACTTTCTGTTCCTCTAACCTAGCCTGTTGAGTGGGGCCTGCAGTGTTTAATAGTCGCCCCTGTCCCCATGTAACTTACTTAGGTATTTCCTGTGAGCCTCCTGGCCTAGTGATTATTCCAGTTGTATGGTCTCTGGCAGCTCCAGAAAGGGTGAGGCGGTTCCTGTAATTAAATCAGGGTGAAAAGGCAATTCTTCTGCTCACCTGGAGGAAAAAGAAATGGAGATGAGTGGAAGGAGACCCTTAGCTGCTGACATGGGATAACGAGAAGGCTGGAAGGTCTTTAATTTAATTGTTAGCACAGAGTTGCCCCAGAAGTCATCAGACCCTGTTCTACCAACAGATCACTCAAGTAACATTAACCATTATGCTCATATATGGAATAATTATGGTCACATTTAATTTTTTCTGGACTTCTTCCCTCTCCCTCGCTTCTCTGGAATAACTCAGCAAGGTGTGGCATACCAAGCAGAGGCTTCTACTTTAGTTACACCCCTCGCTGGCACCCTCAGTTCTGCAAACAGCAGAGGCAGCACTCCTTAGAAACACTGAGCACAAATCTCATTCAAGTTTGTCCTAGCAGTTCACTACCTGGGGTTTTTATAGGGCTGCATATACACTGCTACCATCTTCTGCATTTGTTCTGTGGTATGTTTGTAGCTGATCTTAGTGTATTTCAAGTGGAAGCTCCTTGAGGCAGAGAGATATCCTTATGGGTAACACATACACACTGTGTGCTTGCTGCTGGGAGGCTTAGGGAGGAATATCCCAAATGCACAGGTATTCAGTTGGTGAAAGATCCAGACTGGTATTATGCCAACATTGTTCTCTGGACCAACACACGGGTTGCATTATGTGGTCCTATTTGACAATCTTGCACATTGTTAGTGGTCACCTTGTATCTGACTGCCCCTGGGATGAAACACAGGGTGTGTGGGAGCCATTATGCAGAACAGAGGTGTTTATAATGTGCACTGTAGAAAGGGGCTATGTGTTCCTGCTGGGGAGGGGGACATGGAGAAGGGTAAAACAGCTAGGTTTCAGAGAACTGAGTGCCAGCATGCTCTGCCAGAGAGGACTTGGAGCACAACTGTGAGCTGTAAATGGCTGGGAGAAAGAAGGGACTTGAGGCAACAGGGAAAGGTGGGATAGTGCTAGAGAGATCTTTGATGAAAGGGAGGAAGCCACTAAAGGTGACTGAGTCTAAAGCTTACTCCAGGATTATGCTGGCAGCTGGACCATCAGCACAAAGGAGGGAAAACCTCTGTTCCTGATAACCTGACAAGAGGGGGAGATGGTCCTGTGCCAGGGGTTGAAACATTCTTAATAAGTCTATGGTGGTTTCTGTGGAAGTGCCATAGGGTAACTTAGATGTGGATGCCAGAAATATTGCATTAGTTTATTGAAGAGAAGGGGGTGTAATCAGAAGAAAAACAAACAAACCAACCAAAACAATAAAAAACAGGCAAGCCAACCAATCAACAAAAGACAAAACCAAAAGCAACCCCCCCCCCAAAAAACGAAATAAACAAAACCAAACACCAAACAAAAACCAAACCAACAAACAGAAAACAAATCTAAACCCCCAAACCAAATAACCACCCAAAAACCCCCCAAGCAACAAGAAACTAAAAAAAAAAAAAAAAAAAACCCAAGGATTTTTCTGCAGATTGTTAGGAAATCACTTAAAAGAGCTTGTTGCAAGTCATTCTGCTGAGAAACAGAGGGCCCAAAAGAGAAACTGCTGTAGGATGCCAAAGAACTTGTATACGTAGTAATTTGGAGGATTGTGCAATGGTAGTTTAGGAGTAGCCTTCAACTGATTGACTTGTCTTGAGAAGAGATGGAAGGAGAGACTGAAGAATCAGGAATACAGAGACCCTCTGAGGGACTGAGCCATCTGAACAAGACCTTCCTCCAGCATCTAGGAGAAGTACTTGATCCTAAAAACTGTTTATATTAGAAATTGTTGTAGATAACTAGGTTAGGATAATATCAACTCGAAATATCATTAACATAAGTCTTTTCCCTGATCATCATGACTGGAACAAAAATGACAATATTTTGCTCCAAACACTTTGTTTTGGTGTATAGCAAAGGCTGTGTATATAAATAATAATTTTAACTATGAATTATCCTTAGAACTTAACATTTAGGTTGCTGATACTCCCTAATAATAAGACTGCAAGTAATCCATTAGTAGTCTCACAAGTGCTGGATGGTTGAAGCAATGCCACTCTTTAAAGAGAGACTCTAAATTCTTATAAAATTAGGGAATTCTGGAGACCTCCACTGAAACATCATGAGTCTGTATAAAATCCCCAGCGATGTGCTTCAGCACTCTGTTTTCACTTTACAACTCTCCTGAAAAGGTAGGAACATAAATAATGAGCTGTAAGGAAAGGAGGGGTGGCATCTTGAAAATTCCCTCTGATGGAGACAGCATTGCTGGAATAAACTCTCAGATTGGTCATTGAGTGAAAGAAGCCTGGATGTGGCAGACAGGATGGAGTTAAGGTCACAAGCAGATGTTGCTGGAGCCTTCTGCTGTTTTATCTCTCCCTAATCTTGTTACCAGTTTGCTATTATAATCTAACCTTGATATTAACTCTATCTAGTAATAAAATGTGGTCTCACTATAAAGCAGATTTTCAAGTTTTTTTTTTTTTTCTTTTTTCTTTTTTCTTTTTTCTTTTTTCTTTTTTCTTTTTTTTTTTTAATTTTCCCAGGGCTTAGTGATATTTTTTTCAGGAAGAGTAAAGAGCCAAAGAGTTCCAAGCCAGAGCTGATTGTGGCATTTCTGAGACACAAGTTTTAGATGTTCCCACTAGGGATAGGGACAGTAACATTTGTTCCTACACAAAGAGAAGGAAGTTTTTTTCAGCATGTTGCAAGAGAGGCAGGAGTCAATGCTGAGAATAACCTGCTCCTAAAAAGTGACTGCAAAGGATCCTCCAGGCTGGGGTAGCTGCAGGTACTGTATGTGCTGGACAGGCTGGCCCCTATATATTAATCCAGTGGGTCATAAGGCTCAGAAGGAAATTTGGCCATTATTTCTTCTGACAGGAATGGAGGTATCATGGGGCCCCAGCCACTGAGTTACCCATCTTGCCACAATAATTCTTCCCCAAATGCCATAATTCCTGAGGCCATTTAGCGTTTCAGCAGTTGTTCTGATCTACCCTGGGCTAACGCTTGCTCAATAAACTATAATAAACCTATTAGATAGGTTTGCCGAAGTGTACTGCCAGATCGGGCCAGAGTCATTTTTCATCGCATTCAGTTACATCCAAAGTAAGAGACCAACACGAATTAATGTTGATGTGATGGAGTGATGTGATCTGAAAATTACCCTTTCCTTTTATCCTCATACTGTTTCCTGAACGCTCTTCTTCCATGGGGCAGAGATGATCTGCTTGCTGCTGAGGGGTATTCTCTGTAGATGTGACATGTAGCTGCTGTTATCCAGGTCTAAGAATATGTTCTTTTTAATTTCTAAATTAAAAGAAAAAGACATTTTTCTCCTCAGTATCTGAAGGCTTTTAGTATCTACAATGTACCCTTCTCTTTATTAATTAATGTTATGTTTAAAACATAAGTAGGTTCTTATTTCTGCTCGCTACTTATTATAACGCCTTGTCAGCACTTCACTGTCTTTCTTTTCCCATCAGCCTCAGGGTGGTGTTCAACCCTTGGTGTGTTAGCCCTGGTCAGAATTGTGGTTTGTAACACCCGTACCTGTGACACAAGGGTTGGAGTAACTCATAATTCATGAAAGTGAGCCTTGCCTTCATCTGCACGAGTGCAGATAAGGAATGGCCAACCAGGCTTTCTTACCTGGCCCCATGGCTGCTGTAGGGTGCTCCATCCCAGGGCTGGGAGGTGCACACCCAGTTGTCCCTGCTCTGGCATTCTGCAGCCTGTACACCTGCCCACAGCAGGTGGCCTGGGCCACCTGTGCTCCCTGTCAAGGCTGGCATCTGCAGCAGGGGGATAAATGAGAGCATATGGGGTTTCTTGCCATGTTAACGTGATATCTAGAGGTAATATTTTGCATCAGTCTCAGTGTTAAACCTCTGTTAGGGATAATGCAATTAGTGCACTTTCTGCTTAAAAAAAAAAAAAAAAAGGAGGAGAGGAAAAATTCTTCACACAAGCTTCTTCTCTGGGAAGGGGGTGAGCTCAGAGAACTCAGGAAATATGCCAGCCTCAGCTAGGCAGGACACTGTCACCAGGCTGAGCTGGAGTTGGGGTTTAACCACCAACAGAAGAGGCTTGGGTCTCATTGCTGCCCTTCTCCAGTAAGCCACAGCACGTGGAGAACGTAGGACCAAGAAGGTGCCACATGGGCACCACCACACCAACACAATCTGCACAACTCTTTCTGTCTTCTGCAAGGAGAGACCCTCGTTCGTGAGCAGGAGATTCAGGAAGACAGGCAGGCAGGAGCTTGCTTCCTGCTTTAAAGTGCAGCTATATTTAGAGGCCAATTACAAACAAAGCGACTACGGTGAGCTGCTCTGCCCATGAATTACCGAACTGCGTGAGGTTCACAGACACTGTCTGCCACTCCTGTGCTGGTGAGGGCATGAGAGGGACCTGGAGCAAGGAGATGTTGCCTTTCCAATACTTGTGAGGTTACCCCCTGCATTGCCCCTGGCCCCCACTCACCCGTATTCCCCCTCCCCAGCCAGCACCGGCAGCGGCACGGCAGTTCAGCAGATGGTTGCCATGGGTTACCTCTGCACCGCAGATATTCCCTTCTGAAATAGCAACGCTAATTGAAAACAGGGGCTCCATGCTGTCACTTCAAGCTTTGCCTCGGCAGGCTTGCGGTCCTCGCCAGCAAGACGTAAATGGAGCTCATTCACCAGTGAGCTGCAATGGCACCAGTAAGGCTTGTGGCCCCCAAAACCTCCTTGCAGCCTATGTGACCTCATAGCATCCCTTAGGGACGATGTGCTGGGGACCAGGAATGCTTGACCACAACATGACCCAGCCAAATATGAAGGATTATTATAGAGCAAAGCCTAGGGAACAGGGCCAGGAGAAGGGAAGGACAATGGAGGAACAGTGACCCTTGAGAGGCAGCAGCCCCCACTGTAAAAGATACACAAGGCTGTGTGTAGCAGTATCCAAATTTCAGAGGTGAAGGCCATGTCCCAAGTGGTCAGCAGCTAGGATCTACTCCCAGATCTCTTAAATATGGTCCCATGTTTGTGCTGCCTCTGTTGAAACAGTTATTTTAATAGGAACTTAGTGGGGCTTTACAGGATGATTTGCCACACTGACATAAAGCTGGCAGGATGACCACAACACAAGGGTGATGGTAATTACAGAGCCAGAGTACAGGAGAAGGTTTCTGGTGAGGCACCAAAAGGATGAATGACAGGCTTCATGGTACTTTAACCTATTCCTTTGTAGGCTGATAAATGTGCAATCAGAGGGTTTGCAAAATTTAGATAATGTAACCTGCTGCCACCAATTGGCAGGATGTTTCCGTTCTGCGGAGGACTCTCAACCTGTACCATGGACTGTCATTACAGGTGCAACGTCTGCAAACAAGGAAGAAAGCTGGTCTCCTCTTCAGGGGCAACTGCCTCCCCTCATCACCCTATCCTGCACTCTGGGACTTTGCAGCTCCTTTTCAGGCCTGTTCCTCTTCTAGTGCAAGGATGCTGTTTCTGTCTGGCCTAGGGCTGCTCTGAGTATGCACTCACCACTGTTTGGGAGACACACAATACATCAGGGGCAGGAGGGTCTGTGCAGGGCTGTTTTGCAGTCTGAGCATTAGCAATGCCATTTCTGCATTAAGTTCTGACCTGTTCAACTCCTAGTTACACTAGTAACATTTTATCTGAGGCTACACCACTTCATACACAGATAAGCTTTTACCTCTAAGGTACCAAATTCCCTTTTATGTGATCCCTTCCCAAAGTTCAGCTCTGTCTTCCTCAATGTCAAATACTCTTACCTCCTACTGTTTCAAGCCTAAGCACCTCTGGGTTTGATTCTGGATGCTGCAGAGACTTCCAAGATCTGCTCCAACACCTTGTCAGGGTTTCTTGGTCCTTCATGTGAGCTCAGAAGGACACTTGCAAAACTGTTCTGCCAAAATCAGGGCCTATCTCAGCATCCCTTCTTGTCACATCCCTAAAAACTGAAAGTATAGGAGAGGCAACTTCAGTCTTCATTTTGCCAGTCATTTTTTTGTGAGCAAATTCCTTGCCAGGAACTTTTGTGCCCTCACAGCATTGCCTCTCTCATTTTGTTGCTCTGACTGTTCTCACTCCACACACTGCTTAGAAGGTAAGTTCTGCTATAAAACAAATGAAAAAAGAGCTACTCCAATTAATCCTATGCAACCCTAACCATCCCTCTTAGCTCCTGCAGGGTTTGCTTGTACAAACATTGGAGGTTGACACTGACCATATTGGGGAAAACCATCAACAGATGGAAGGTTGTATCATGAACACATTAGCTTATCAGATTCATTCTGCATAAGGCAATGACTTCAGGAGTTTGAAATCATCTGTGACATCTGGAAAACATCAGAATGGCTACAGTGCAGCACAAAGTAGCTTGGCAACACTGCTGAGGGAATTACACTCCTTGCAATGCGTTAGAACAATGGGTGCGATGGACTGTGGAGGCATTATGTAATGCACTGGAGGATGACCAGTCAGAAAAGTATTACATTACTAGGAGAGCTCAGAAAAGGTTTGACTTAGCAAAAACTGAAAGAGTTTAAAGGTATCTTTAGTGGTCAGATACCAGACAAGGGTGCATAGGACCCTATTCTGCAAGTATCCTAGGAGGTAACGTGACTATAGTGGGAAAGTAATTGCATCTAGAAACCAAAGGGAGAATTCATAAATGGAGCAAGATGAATCTCAGTTTAAAAAAAAAAATTCCTAACAGTGATATCTCAAGTCATAACATAAGGAACTCCCCTGCTTAAACCATTTCAGAGTAGACTGGAAGACACTGCCCACCTTGCTCTCTGGAACAGAGCAGAGAGTATGTGCCAGGACAAGATTGTCTTTAGTCACAAGTGCAAATCACTGGGAAGGCAGCCTTGCCGCAGCCACCAGACAACTAGTGCTGGATTTCCATGCCTACCTAGTTCAAATTTGGCAAAATGTGAGCAAATTTTAGGGAAAGTAGCTAAATCTTACAGCACAGCATTGCCGGTTTCGCCTCAGAGCAGTCATCTCTTGCTCTCAAATGCACATACTGCAGCTCAGGGCTCAGAGCAGTGGGGCCACAGCCACTTTGTAGGTTGGCTGGCTGAGTGATTGTGTCTCATTAACAGGGATTCATCAGCACCATTGTTAATAATGCAGGAGCAGCTTGTCTCTGGGACTGTTCCTCAGCAAAAGCTGCTTCTGTATTTCAAACCCAGCCTCTGCTGGCGTGATGGGCTTCCACGCTGACAAAGCATTTTGGTTATTTGTTATTCTCAAACAGCATCTCAGTACTGAGCAGTGACAGAGCTAAGAAGTATAGATAGAGAGAGGAGAGCACAGCCAGTTCTGTGCCAGTCTTGGACCTGTCTATCTTGGCATCAATAGGGACCAGTGTGATTGCTGATGACAGAGCTCTGGTCCTGTGGTCATCCTGTGGGGAAGGTGAGAGCAAGAATTCTGTTTGTCCTGGCAGCCTGCTTCAGTCACTCCACTGTAGGGAGGGGGGATGACTACACAGTGGTCCTGCTATTTCTGATCTCCTCATTTAGGACTATTTCCCTGGAGCCTTTGTGGTGGCCTTTATAACTCTGTCAGCATAGGAGAAACTGCTGCTGGGGCCAGACTCTCACACTAAATTGCTTAGTTCTCCCAGTACTGCAGCCTGCATGAAGGGTGGAGTAGATGGAATTCCATGTTAGATTCACTAGGTAATGACAAAATAAGGTTTTCCACTCATGTATGACAGCATGCAGGAGGAGGAATAATTTCACACTGTGTGGTAGGGATGCTGTGCCATGCCCTTTGTAAGACTGGCCTGCCTGCAGCCAGCCTGTGAGTTCTGCTGCTGCTGGGGCTGGGCAGATTCGTGATGGAAAAGGTGTCCTTTAAGACTGACCCAGAGAGGAAATTAAATTAGAAGAGACTTTAAAGGCTCTTTAGTGAAAAGCAGCCTACAAAAACAAACAAACAAACAAACAAAAACCCAACAAAAAAACAACCAACCAAACCAAACCCAAACAACAAAAACCCAACTCAACAAAACAAACCTGTCCTTTGGCCTATGTTGGCTCTTCTCCAGCCAGGCGTCTTTGAGCATGCATAGAAGTAGCAATCTCATAAATAAATACTTGCCAGGGCTTGTACAATGGAGTTCCCCAAGAAGCATTAACCTCCAGGCAGGGCAGCATGCTCATTTAAAGCAAATATTTTGACTGAGGTGAGATACCACCATCCCCTGGGAAGACTGAGCATGCCTTCTCTCATCCTGGCCTGAAAGGTGGAAACAGCTATGCTTCCTGGCTCAGCTGCAAGGACATCACATGCTGAGGTGGGTCCGAGGGAAGACAGCTTTCTTATCCAAGGTGGGAAGGTGCTCCACCATAATTATCATGGGCAACCAGCATAGCAGACGGCTTGCATGCAGGAGATGTGTGTGGTCAGTTCAAGCTGCCCAGTGCCTGCTTTGGTACCAGAACAGAGAGTGCATCCTTCTGCCCTGAGCCATGACAGAGAGTGATGACAGCAGCACGGTCCAGCTTGCCATCTGGGACACTGTCATACCTCCACGCTGAGGAGACCGGTGTCAGAAAGGGAACACTACAGGCCAAAGCCAAGCAATATACTCAGTTTCAGGGCCAGCCTGGCTTCTTCATGGAGCACAAGGTCCTGGGACCACCCTTGTTTCAAAGTACATTTGGTGGTTGATCCATAGAGAGATGAAACCTTCCTTACAGATATGAAGTGCCAGTGGCAAGTAGTGTGATCCCTGCCTCAGTGTCATGGGTTGAGTTGAACCTGCTGCTGAATATACTCAATACCGTGATGCCATTATGACAGCTTCAAAACAAAAGTGCTGGTTGGAGCAGAGTACCATGGGGCCTGAAATTCAGACTGTAACATGAGAGGCTTTGTATTCTGGTTGCTGCTTCTGCTTTCCAGGTTCTAGGCACTGGTCTATTCTACAGCTACGTACTTGGGGGCTGCTGCATACTTGGAGTGGGGGAACCATTTTGTCACTGGCTTTTGCTGCTGCTTTTGGTTTTGCTAAGGTAACTGTATAGCATATGATCTCAGAAAATTCTTTATCTCAACCCAGAGGTTTTGTTTTGGTTTGGTTTGGTTTGGTTTGGTTTTTGTTACTTTCTCTCCTGTCTGTGTAAGGGAAAGAGGACTTAGGAGAGTGAACTGTGTCAGTCCAGGACACTTGGGAATGAAGGCAGTGCCATCCTGCTCTTGCTTGAATGAGAATTTCTCTCTCTTTTGCAGTTAGATCAGGGAAAGCATTGCTCACGGCACCCCCTGAAACCTCTGGGAAAGCTAACAAAGTGATGATAAAAGTTCTTCAAAAACAACCAACCAACCAACCAAAAAAAAAAAAACAAAACCAAACCCAAACACCGAACCCACAGAAAACCAAAACCAACCAAACAAAAAAACCCAGCCTACCAACCAACCAACAACATCCCCCCCTCCCCAAACCCAAAAACCTTCAACACCAACCAAATGAACAAACAAATAAATTCTTACCTCTAAATCTTGTAAACACCCAGACTGCCACTGAGAGGGACAGCAGCCGTGATGCACATGGACATCTTTGTGGACACAGGGAGAATGTCAGAAGAACAACTGTGGGGCCAAGCTAGCCTGCCTGGCTGGCAAAAGATTCGTGAACTGATCTTATGTTTCTGTAAGGAGACAAGAGCAGTTTAGATGGGAGCCACATACACAATTTGCCTGAGAAGCTGGGAAGATCACCCCCTTCTCGTAGCCTAAGTGCTGCTCTAGTCCTAGCTGGGGCAGGAATGGTTGTTAGCCTAAGAACCCCAAATCTCAGTGCCTGGGAGGAAGCTGACCTTAGATCCACATTTTGCCTTTTGGCATGGGTCTGTGCTAAGGCACACTCAGGCAGTTGCTGTAGAGAATTCCCATTGAGAGACTTTGCTTTCCTGGGAGTGGATGCTGCAGCCATTCACAACTGCCCTGGTCTGCACTTTGCTCTGGACACCCCCATGTTACAGACCTTCTCCCATCATTGTTTGTTTGGGCAGGTCAAGCAAACAAAGGAACACCTTTGCTTCATGATCCAGATGTCCATGACTCCTCTCTCTGGTGTCCATACACCAATATGGATACCTCAGCACTTCTGCGGCTTCTCCTGCCATGCCCAGGTCACCCCTGGTAGATTGCCCTCCTTTACAGCATGGAAGAAAGGCTTCAGAAGCTTTTAAAAAAAAAGCACCCAGTGTCCCCAGTGTATGCTGCATCTTTTCAGTGGGAGAAGTGGCACCCTCTGGGGTCCATTCAAATCCTTTTTGATGACACGTTTCACCTCTCAGCAAGCCCCTGTGGCCATTCAGGGAGGAGGCCGGAAGGTCCTTGCTATACCACTGTGGATCTGTCCCAGCCTGCAATACTCTGGTTACACTCTGCCAGCATTTGAAATCCCTCTGGCCTCCTCTCTGCTCTACCACTGCTGCTATGTAAACCATATCTAAACATAGAAAGCTGGCTAGTTTGGGTTTGGGAAAGCACCCAAGAACTCAGATAATTTCCATTCTCTCATCCCATCCACAGAAAACTCATGAGCTCTCCAGCACAGTACACCAGGCTCTTTACATGCCAGGCTTTGAGAAATTATGGCAAATTCTCATTTTGGCTAGGAGTAGTACCGCAGCGCTAGCCTTTCACCACTGCAAAAAGAGGAAACAAAAGGAAAACACAAAATAGAGGGACATAAAAAAACTCATCAAAGTGTTTCTAAAAAGCTCCACACATAATCTCTTCCTCCCAGGCTGGTGCCTGTTTTCTATCTTCTCCCTACCAACATAAGTAACTTGGACCCCTTGAATTCTGTATCTGTGCCTGGCAGCCCACAGGAGCAACGCCTTGTTCCCACAGGGACTTTCCAGTTCAGTGCTTGAAAGAGCATCCATCAAGACCTTCAATTTCTGCGGAACCTCTGAATCTGCAAGCGCCCAGACACTGCTCAAGGCTCTCTGGGAAGGGTGGCAGAAGGACTCAGCTGCTTCCATGCAGGCTCCCATATCTCCACTTTCCCAGACCAGAGCTGTGCAAGACAATGAACAACTGTTCTTTCCCCATCAGGACTGAATAACAAAGCTATGAAAGCCAGGGCTGAATAACACAACAAAGCAAGCAGTAGGTGAACTTCCTAGGCACTTATGGGACCACTTGCCAGGTTCCCACTGTTGGTTCAAGCTGTGGGAAGAACCATTTTCTCTAGTGGTTTCTTGGAAAAGGCAGAGGGAGAGCAAGGTTCATCCTGACAGAGGTTAAAGTTGAGAGGAAGGAGACAGAGAACAACGTCTTGCTACCAGCCCTGCATATGCCTGCTTTCAGAGGCCAGATGCTGCCAGACAAACAAAGATCTCCTTATGTTTTTTTCTAAAGCTTGAAGAATCTCTTCAGATAAACACCCTAAATTAAAGATAAAAGTGCTGTGGGTTTGCCAGCAGTCTCCATCCCACTCCCTGGGGATAAGCTCCTGCTGGAGTCTCACATGTATCTTCCCATTCTGTGCCCTGAACAAGGCTTGCACCCAAGCGTCCCCTCTCCAGGGGGCCTGAGAGGTAACAATCCCTCTGCTCCGCTGCCTCGGCGGCCTCTGACTGTAGGTTCACCTGGAGCAGCACTGTGTCCCAGTTTCCATTTTCAGGATCTCTTGGGAGGATGTTAAATCCCGGCTAGCCCTGGCTGTATTTAAAGTGATTGTAATTCACATGGATTGGGCTGTGGTTATAAACTGAATTACATTCTGATTTAGCAGCAAGGATTAAGGCTCTGCATTTTAACTTATTAACTCAATCCAAGTTAGGAGAATTCCTCTTGCTGCCCCAGTAAGCTTCTGTGGAAGGAAGGCACGGCTACATGGGGAGAGTGTTGGGCAGAGTTGTGCCCAGGATGGGTCATGCCTGCACAGCTCATGTGGCAGTAGAAAGGAAGCATCAAAAAGGGTTGCAGCAGTTATTTGGCGTTCCCTACACACAGGAAATTCTTCTGCATTAAACCTGGTAGAAAGACACAAGTGAGCAGTTAATTCTCCAGCTAGCAATCAAGAAGATGTCTGCTGCTTACAACTGCCACTCCACAGTCTGGCCCCCTCAATTGCATCCCTCCCCTGATTTCTCACTGGAGAAGCCTGTAAGAGTTAATTTTTCTCTTTGGGCCACACCAGTGATAAGACAGCTTGCAGAGATGCTTGCTGCTCAGGGTGAAACAAGGGAAGCTCAGCATAGAGATGCCTGTCATCTCAGCTCAGGAGGGGGGAGCCCTGCACCTCCAGATCCAGGGTTCACCCACTTGGCTTCTCTCTTGTTGTCTGACAGACAATTGGAAACAGCCCAGGCACACTCTAGAAAACTTCACTCCATTTAATATTTAATGAAATCCCACTGTAACTGTCATGTCCTTTTCTGTTTTCTCTCACTAACGCTGCTGGCTGCACAGGTATCTGTGTGTAAACAGAGTCTGTCTCCTTTCCACTCTGCTGCGTCTCTCGAGCTCAGGGCACAGCTTATGATATGTGCTCACCTTCAGAGGAACTCCTGGGGCAGCCCTGCCAAAGACAGCATTACTCCCAGTGTGGTGTCCTCATCACTCTGGGCAGCTGGGAGCATCCCAGCTTGGCCCAGGGAGACTGAAGGATGGCAGGCTCTGGAAATCTCATTCACCATCATGGCAGAGAATTGCAAGTTTGCAGCAGCATCCCACTTTCCTCTGTGCCAAGAGCCCAGCGCTGCACACCCCATCACTTTCATCTCCAGATCCTGCAATTATTGTCAAGGCAGGAGGGAAGGCATTGGATTCTCATTCCCCAGCCTGTACTGAATTTCTGGCTTGTAACACATCCCACAGAGTAAGTTGCAGCCAGAGCTGGGTAGACGATAAGGGAAGAAAAAGTGGGATGTGTTTTTATGAAACAGTTTTCCCTCACAAAACTAAGCGGCCTGTGGTGGGGGTAGGAATAAAGAAGTTTGATGTTTGTCACTAGCATTTTCAATCTAGTTCAAAATAGTTTTCCTTTCAAAGAAACCCCAAAATGAACAAAAAATGGTAGAAAGGAAGTTTCTTTCCATCCCTAAATGTGTTATCATGGTTGGTGCACAGAGACATCTTTGAACAATTGTCTTGAGTCAAGAGAGGACGTCTGGAGCAGGGCTTACATTGTGATTTGGAAGCTGGTACCAGACAGAAGCCCAAGGACACCACTCTTCATATGAACACAAAGCTGTAAAAACTGGGCTCTGTAGAGAACTGCAGGCTCTGTTCAAGAAGGCAGGAGAGGATCTGTCTTCCTCTACATGGAGGTCTTCCCTGTCTGGGGCATGGCAGTGCACTGAATCTAGGGCAGGTACCCCATTACTCACCATTTCTCCACACTCCATGCACAAGTGCAGGGCTCCAGAAACCCTAAGACTTGGTCTAGAAATCTCGTATCTGTTTCTTGCTTCTTGAACTAAGTGCTTGGGGGGTAACTTCCAGCATTAGGGGGAAAAGAGCAGACCTTATTTCATGCCACCTTCACCTTTTCCCATGGTCCCAGAAGAGGTGTGTGAAGCCTGGTAGAGGATGTTCTTGCCAGCATCCCCCTCTGCAGGGCAGACAGCAGCTGTAGGAAGAAGTCTCTGTTAGAAGCTATATAGCTTCACAGAAGAAGCAGACCTAAAAAGTATGTCTGTCAGGGAAGAGCAGAAGCAAACCCAATGCCTGAGAAGTGCTTTAAGGGTAGCTATGTCTGCTGTGGACTCTTCAGCTCCATAGCAGAACATCTCCATCTCAAAGCATCTATGCCAGAAAAGCATGCCCAAACCAAATACTAAGGAGTAGAGGTGGCAACAGAGGAGGGCAGGGACCCTTCCCAGAGGCAGCTGCCACAATTGAGAAGCTGAGGCATGCTCTTGGATCTGACAGTCAGTAAAGTCTCCCTGCTGTGATCAAGTAGGGAAATACCATCCTCAGACCAGTCTGGTGTACCTTAACAACAGCAAACTTACTTAAAGAAGAAAATGGCTTAACTAATCTTTGGTCACTCAGCTTTACTTCTGCTGCTGACACAGCAGAAGGTACTCACAAGCCTTTATTTATTTAAGTGCATTGATTTTAGCCTATATTGGAAGAAAACGGGTGGATAAAGGGCAAGAAATTCCTCAGCTGTGAGAACCACACCAAGAACTAGAAATCAGATTTAAACTAGCAGATGAAAATACATTTGTTAGAACAAAGTAATGAATAATTCTGCCCGGAGCACAGAGATATGGCCAAAAGTCAAAGCCTGCCCACTTAAAAGCAGCAATTTGGTGTATTAAGCGGCGACTGCATTCCTATCACTGACCATCATTTAATAAAGCAGCAGTGCTCAGTGTCTCCCAACTGGAACTCAAAGCTTGCTGCATAAAACCAAAGCAAAACCTGTCAGACCTTCCCCCAAGACCTTATTTAAAAATCAATGGCCTCAGAGTCAATCAGATTCAATGAGGGAGGGCTAAGCAAGAAGAATGGAGAAGGACAAACTGTGCCAGAAGAAGTATACTCAGCTATATGGGATGCTGTGCACAAGCAGGGCATGGTAGCAGAAAGTCACAAAGAGTACCAAGACGTGCAGGAAGATGAGAAGCCCAGGATTTTTGAAGGGTACTATTTTGTTCATTCATCAGCTCTGACTATCTGCTTAACTTCTTTGTGACAGCCCAGTGGCTGGGACTTCACAACAGATGTCACTAGCTCTGTCACCTCTTGTCACAGACCTTGCCTTAGATGCTGGTGCAGATTGACATTGTCCTGTGGAGATGGGCAGGGAAAGCAAGAAACCTGAAGGAAATCCTAAAATTAAATCCTGGGGGCTAGTTTAAAATGAACATTTGCAGTATGTGAAACTGGTTCCTGCCTTCTTTAACAGTTTGGAGACTCTGGGCAACTCAGAATGAGAAACTGAGCCCCGGGCGCACACCCTGCTCCTTCCATGCGAACCTCCCAAGAGCTTCTGAAGATATGCTGGAGTACCCATTCTATGAACAAAATACACTGCTTAACACAGAAGACTGATGAGGAAGAGAGGTAGCAGAGATGATTGGATGGCAGCTGTGCTGTGAGAGATTAATAGGGAGCACACACTAGATGTCTCTTCTTTTCCCAGCAAGTGCTGTACTCCTTCCAATACTGGCGAGGCCTGAGCACCTTTGCTAGTCACCTATGGCTTTCCCTGTTCTTCCTGCAAGAAAAAAGCCCTCATCATGCCCAGTGAATATGAAGGCTGGATCTGGGCTGTCCACAGACCCTCAGAGTCACAGAGAAGAGCCTGTTCCCAGATGCTGAGGGACTTGAATCCCATGTTTATAAAGCTGCTAAGAGGCTGTTCACTGTAGAAGGCACAGCATTACTGAAGCCAGGAGAGGGGAAACATTCAGATGAGAGCAGAAGGGGCAATAAGGATGAGGTAGGAGGATGTTTGAAGACAGGTAGCTCAAGTAGCAGCACAGGAGGATAGAGTGCAACTGCTTCTCATCTGTACAGGGAATTTTACCCCAGATTAGTGTAAACCTTTGCCTGGTTAACAGGACATGGACTGTCTTGATATAGTCGTAGTGTGTAAACAGCAAGCAAGCCCACCAGAGCTTTCATCTCTGTACCCTCAGAGCAGGCAGGCAGGTAAGAACTTCCCTTGCCTGCTCCATCTCCCCATGCTCTTTGCTGTGAAAAGCTTTGAAGGCAGGTGACTCCCAGCTACAGAGATGGAGACTTACATCTGTCTTGCAAGGGCAGAAGGGATTCTCCCCAGCAAGGTCAGGCAGGTTATTATCAGAGCTAACCCATATTCTATAAACATTCATTACTCATTGCCCTGCAGGCACTGCAAAGGGTAAAGTTTGTCCCTGTTGTTGAAAACAAAGGTAGGAGAATCCAATCTGATTTTTGCAGTCCAAAGCCCTAGCGACTTAACTAAGCCAGAGGCAAACACACAGCAGGAAGAAGCTTTGGGAATTTTTTTTTTTTTTTTTTTTTGCAGAGCCAAAATCCAAACTGAGATATACAAAACCCCAGATACCTGCCAAGCAGAGGACCTGATGTCTTTTAGTTACACATTTGATAACTGATGTGCTGAACTTTAAAGATATTTCCTTGAGCAAATTGATGATTTGCTTCCCCTCCCATTGGTAAACCACAGGTGGAACACACTCAGCACAGCACTAAACCCACAGCTGCAGGACTGAGCTTTGTCACAGAAGCACCATCTTCCTCTCACACCTGAGCATCATTGGGGAGGAAAGTTCTGTTCTCAGAGCCAGGGGGAGCTGCATTATCGCTTGGCAGGGGGTTGCGCAAACCTTATTCTCAGTCTGCACAGGTTCTCAGGCTTTCAAGCTTTGTTTTCAATTCTGTATTCAGGACAAGTCCAACACTTCAGAGAAACCACAATCTAAAGGGGCAGATTGATCTGCTCTCACATCAGTTGCACTCCAGTGAGAGTTTCTTCTAAGAAAACCATCTCTGGCAGAAACTCTCACGCAGTTCATCCAGCATGGTGGGAACTTGGTTAAAATGCTAATCTGCAGACAGGGTTAAGATTGAACTGTATTTTAATCTGCCATTCTTCAAATGTCACTAAATGTGATAAAAATTCTCCCCAGAGTGTGGTTTTTACCTGTCAAATTCACAGCTTGCCCACAAAGGAGTCACTGTGCACTCAGCACTCTGGAGAAAGACAGGCAGGCTAAGTCACTCTAAGCAAGCAGTAGGTCAGCCTACATTGAAATATGGGCAGCTCACACAGAAGGTCCACCAGGTTATAAGTAGTGCCCCACAAACGTAAGCCTTTGCAGCATGAGTGGAGTTTTCATTCTGCCAGCACTGCTTGGATCTGGGCCCAGGCTGTGCACCTCAACAAATTCTCAGCATAAACAGCGACCAAATCTGACTTTGCAACAAAACCTAATGCTGGCAGTGTTTTGCTTCATTTTCAATGCTGCCGATTTCACTCTTCAAACCCTTGAATAATTGGAAGAAATTGGCAAAAGGCTCTGTTTGGCACTGCACACATAACTGCTCAGCGAGAAAGTGACAAAATGACAACGCATTGGGAATAGTGCTTTTTAGTTTTTTAAATATGTCCTCTTACATGGTGCTTTCACCCAGGAGAAGTAAAAGTCTAGGCTCTTATTTGCAGAAAAGATACCATAAAAAGGGCCACCAGAGATGATCAGCATCATGCCCAGCACTTGAAGCCTAGAGTAGAAGATCCTTTCAGGCTGCTGCAAAACAGCATGTTGTGGAGTGTTATACTGGTATACCTGCTGCTCTGCATCTCATGGTTGGATCTTTTTAGACATGCTAGGTATCCAGAGCATTCAAAATCCTCTCTGAGTCACAGGCAGAACATCCCAAACCCCTTAGCCACTGAGTAGTCTTCCCAGATTTTTGAAAACCTGGCCTCTCTTGCTAAATACATTAAATATTTCTGGGCGTTTCTGGAGTGTTAGTAGCCTCCTATGCTCTGGTGAGGGAAAGATCCTTTAACAAGAGGCACAGCACACACCTGAGAGCTTTTGTGCCTTCCAGAGCAGTAGGAAAGACACTTTCAAAGTTTTCCATATCAACAACCTGTCTCAAAACCAAGTGACATGTCACAGACACATGAAGATCCCAAGCACCATCATTGTCTTGCTAATTTACTTACCAGTGCTGCTGAGCTCCCTAGGAGCAGTCTCTTCAGACACTTAGCAAGGACTCATCAAAGAAAGTCTTCTTGCTGCTGATGTGCCCAGTTGGATATGTCCACCAGAGCAGACAGCATTTCTGCCACAGGGTGTCCATGATATCCTGTCTCAGCATTGCCCCAGAGCAATGGGCAAACCCAAGTGGCTTCACCTGCTAAGGTGGCATTTCTCAGTTTTACACAGCAACGAGGGATGTCCCTGTGCTTGCTCCACCTGTGAGGGGCTGCTGGCAGGAGTAGAAAAGTGACTCTGGAGCTGTATACTGTACTATACAATTGCCTGCTCCCTGCTCAGCAAAACCACCTCCAAGTATCTCCAAGCACCAGGCTGGCCACAGTGGAGGATGTGAAATGCAAAGCTTTGACTGAGGGCATGTGGTTCCTTGTGCCATTGGTGGCTGCGGTCATTTGTCAAGAGCTCCTTTGACTCTGGGAAGAAAGAAGAGTTCCACTGGATCTGCTCCCAGCTCTGTCCTTGTTAGTGCTCTTAAACTGGCACAGGTAGTACTGGCTATCCATAAGGACGTCAAATGACACTGCCCTAGAGAGGATTGGAGGCACTTTAGGCTGTCCCCTTGGATAAGCTATAGTGGGAACACGTCACCAAGAAGTGGGGCCCACAGCTATGGGATGAATCACCCTTTCAGAGGCATTATTAAGGGGCCACAAGGAAAGAAAGTGAGTGACCAACAGCCAATGCAGCTCATTGCCATTCAGGTTAGTAGCACATATGGCCAACCCACATGGAAGACCTCTTCCTTTGCTGCAGCCTTCCCCAAGCAAGGTTTGGGCAGTCCCCTCCCTAGCACAGCTGCTCAGCTCAGCATTGCCACTTTACCCTACAGTGTTCAGACATCCAAGAGATTACACACATTAGGCTGAGTTTTCATGTTTGCCCAGCCAGCCCAGTAATAAGTATGAGAGCATGTACCTGACAGCTCATGGGCCTGGTGCTCCTGGAAGCTGTGGGTAGAGGAGAGGCTTAAGCATCTCCAGAGTGGAGGGTGGAAGGATAGGGAACAACTACACCAGCCCATAAGAAAAAAAAAAACAAAATACTTGTAGGACTGAATCAAAACTTGAGGAGGGTGGTCAAATCCTGCCTTGCTTTAAGCAGCCTGAAAGTTAGCAGAGGAAGGATGGGGTTTTGCTAATTGCTGAGGTGGCTGGCACCAGGGAAACAAATTCTGGCAGGGGAGAATTTATCCTCTAAGCTTGTTATCCTGTCAAAAAAGAAAATTAGGTTAGTTGAGGCTCATTTGTTTGTGACAAACTCCTTTCTCTTACTATTTATCACAGTATGTGATTACCAGCTGACTTAAGCTGAGTGCACTGTAGTTGCAACAAGTCCAACAGTGATGCAGAAAGGAAGGTGTGGACTCCCAGAGCATCACCTGTCCCTCAGATACCTTTGCACCTCCAGAGCCTTGTGTAACATGGTCTCTCCAAACTCCACCATGGGCCAGGGAAGCACATGGCATAGAATCATAGAATGGTTTGGGTTGGAAGGGACCTCAAAAGCTTATCTAGTCCAACCCTCCAGCAGTGATCAGGGACATCCTCAACTACGTCAGGTTGCTCAGAGCCTTGTGGAGCCTGACCTTGAATATCTCCAGGGATAGGGCCTCAACCATCTCCATGGGCAACCTGATCCAGTATTCCACCACCCTCATGGTAAAGAACTTGTTCCTAACATCCAATCTAAATCTGCTCTTCTCTAATTTAAAACTATTGTCCCTCCTCCTATCACTGCAAGCCTTTGTAAACAGTCTGTCTTCAACTTTTTTGTAGGCCCCCTTAATGTACTGGAAGGCCACTATTAGGTCTCCCTGGAGCCTTCTCTTCTCCAAGCTGAACAACCCCAGCTCCCTCAGGATGTCCTTGCAGAAGAGTCATTCCAACCCTCTGATCTTTGCAGCTCTTCTCTGGATAAGCTATATCAGGTCCATGTCCTTCCTGTATTGAGGCCTCCAGAGCTGGACACAGTACTCCAGGTGAGGTCTTAACAGAGCAAAGTGACAGAATCACCTCTCTTGATCTGCTGGCCACAGTTCTTTTGATGCATCCCAGGCTGTGATTTGCCTTCTGGGCTGCAAGTGCACATTGTTGGCTCATGTCCAGCTACTCATCCAGCAGAACTCCCAAGTCCTTTCCCACAGGCCTGCTTTCTATCACCTCATTCCACAGCCTGTATTGATAATGAGGACTGTTCCTACTCATCTTGTGACCCTACTGCTGTAGCTGGAGTAGGAATGCTTCATCAATAGACTCCTCTTGATTGAAAGTCCTATAGTAGACTCTGACCATGAGGTTCCACTTGTTTCCTTGATCTCTAGTTACTACCCATAAGCTTTCAACTTGCTTGTAGCTGTTCTTTAGGGATATCTCTTAGCATTCAATCCATTTCTTAACACAGAGGGCAACACCTCTGCCCTACCTTCCCCTTCTGTCCCTTCTGCTTGTATTCATTGATAGCCACACTCCTGTCATAGGATTCATCCCACCAGGTTTCAGTAATGGCCACTATGTCATAGCCTTCCAGCAGCGAGGTAGCTTCCAGGTCCTGCTGTTTGTTGCCCATGCCACATGGGAGCTGGGGTTGTTTAGCCTGGAGAAGAGGAGGCTCAGGGGAGACCTTACTGCTGTCTACAACTACTTGAAGGGTGGTTGTAGCCAGGTGGGGATTGGTCTCTTCTCCCAGGCAACCAGCACCAGAACAAAAGGACACAGTCTCAAGCTATGTAAGGGGAAGTTCAGGCTATATCTTAGAAAGAAGTTCTTCACAGAGTGATTGCCCATTGGAATGGGCTGCCCAGGAAGGTGGTGGGATCAACATCCCTGGGGGTGTTTAAGAAAAGCCTGGATGTGGCACTTAGTGCCATGGTTTAGTTGATTAGATAGGGTTGGGTGATTAGTTGTACTTGATGATTTTGGAGGTCTCTTCCAACCTGGCTGATTCTGTGATTCTGTGTACTCATGTAGAGGCACTTCAGCTGGGCTGTTGGCTGTGTCCTCTTTCAAGAGAAACACCCCTAAATTTCCTTAAGGTGTTTCCCTGTCAGCTGTTACTACCTCAGTATATCCTGGCTCACCTCCATGAGACTTTGGGTATGCTGTTATGTCCCCAGCATGCTTCAGGGCTGAAGGCCCTTACTAGCCCACCATCCCACCAACCCTGGTGTGTCGTCCCACACCTTGTCATGTAAAAGACTGACATTATCCCCCTCCCGCTGTCGATCAGCCCCCCCATCTCCTGAGCGAAGACCCTCTTACCCCTTTGAGGAAGGTGTCTCCTGTTTGATATCAACAACCCTGGTGTTGTATAGGCCATACCATAGTCAAAGAACCCAAATTTGTGGCAGTGACACCAGCCACAGAGCTATGTATTAACAGACTGGACTGGAAGAGCAGAAGTGTAACAGTGTGAGAGCTGAAATCCTCCCCACTGACAATAACCAGGCTAGCTCTGTCTGGAAGCAAATGCAAGCTGTATTTACAAGCAAATCTACAATTTATGATGAAATGAAATGAATATGTACAAATATACACAATCCACATCATTTACAAATATATACAATCAACAGAAAAAGCACAACCAAGTTCCCTTTTCTTCCCCCAAAAGGGGCTCTTCCCAAGGGGCCTCTCTCCCACCCCCCAGCAGGACTCCCAAGACCCTCCTGGCAGAAGGCAGAGAGTTAAGAAGCAGAGAGGCTGTTAGACTTAGCTTGCCAAGGTCAGTGTGTTATGTTCAGCCAGAAAAGAAGAAGCAGCCAGACAGAAGCCCAGCAAGTTGTGAACTCAGACTCTGACTGCCCCACTTTGTTTTGAGTTCTTAAACATTTCTATCTATCCAATGGAAGTGTTTAGAACAATCATTATTTTGCTTTCTTACACCCAATAGTGACTTATTTACATTCCTTCACCTTCTCTGCTCAAGCTTTGAGAAGAAAAATTTAAAAAGACAGTTTCAAACCATCACAAGAAGAAAAGATGACCTGTGCCCCAGAGTCTTTCACTATTTATCCCAGGACCCTAAAGACTCTTTTAATTGCTCTTGGACTAACAGTCATTACTTCCTCTCCACTTACATGGAAGATCAGTAACGGGTAATAGTTGAAGGACTACACTAGGCTAGGAATTTTCCTAGTGACATCCCTAACCTCGGCTCCAGGGAGACAGCATACCTCCCTATGAGAAGGGTCTGCCTGACACATTGGTCCCTCTGTTCACCTCAGAAAGGGGACTATGACCCTTCTTTTATTTTCTTGTGGATGATATTGTGATAGGGATGATAGGCTTTTCTGAGTGTGGACATGCCTCTGGTGTAGGTTGACCATCATCCATGTTTTCATTTGGCTGTTCTTTCCCAACCAGAGCCTTATACTTGTTTTTAAATGGCACCCGAGGGGATAAGATGGGCAAGGAAGGAGTTTGTCTGCTACCTCAGTCATGAACCAGCCTCTATTCATTCCTCTTATCAAGGTTACTGCCTCTGGTCTGACAGGGGCAGGATACAGGGGCTCTCTAATCCTGAGTACTATAAGATGGGTGCCCCCATTTCAGTTTCATGGAGGGCAGAGCCTGGCTCCACTGGTCTATCTCCTGTTCTGCCTCCCTGGTACTCCTCAACCTTTCAGCTTCCTTGCTTAGCTCTACCGCGATGCTGAGCAGATTGCCCACCTTTTCACAGCAGACACAGCAGCTCTCATAACTGCCACTTGCTGCCGATGCAAGAATAGAATAGAATCATAGAATCAAGGTTGAAAAAGACCTCAGAGATCATCAAGTCCAACCTATCACCCAGCACCTCATGACTAACTAAACCATGGCTTCAAGTGCCACGTCCAATCCTTTTTTGAACGCCTCCAGGGCCGGTGACTCCACTACCTCCCTGGGCAGCACATTCCAATGGCAGATGACTCTTTCTGTGAAGAACTTCCTCCTCACCTTGAGCCTAAAGTTCCCCTGGTGCAGCTTGAGACTGTATCCTCTTGTTCTGGTGCTGGTTGCCTGGGAGAAGAGACCAACCCCAACCTGTCTACAACCTCCTTATTGCACCTCCTGCAATAAGGTCTCCCCTGAGCCTCCTCTTCTCCAGGCTAAACAGTCCCAGCTCCCTCAGCCTCTCCTCATAGGGCTTGTGCTCCAGACCTCTCATCAGCCTTGTTGCCCTTCTCTGGACATGTTCAAATGTCTCAATATCCTTCTTAAATCGAGGAACCCATAACTGGATACAGAACTCAAGGTGTGGCCTAACCAGAGCTGAGTACAGGGGCAGAATGACTTCTCTGCTCCTGCTGGCCACACTATTTCTGATGCAGGCCAGGATGGGCCAGTGGGTGCACTGCTGGCTCATGTTCAGCCGGCTGTCAATCAGTACCCCCAGGTCCCTCTCTGCCTGACTGCTCTCCAGGCACTCCAGCCCCAGCCTGTAGCTCTGCATGGGGTTGTTGTAGCCAAAGTGCAGCACCCGGCACTTGGACTTGTTAAATGCCACCATGTTGGACTCTGCCTATCTGTCCAGACGGTTAAGGTCTCTCTGGAGAGCCTTTTACCCTCCAACAGATCAACACCTGCTCCCAGCTTGGTGTCATCTGCAAACTTACTAATGGTGGACTCAATTCCCTCATCCAGACCATCAATAAAGATATTGAACAGGATTGGGTACCCAACATCGATCCCTGGGGGACACCACTAGTGCACTCCTTGCAGTCTGTGGCCTAGACAGCTGCATGTTTGAGTGGAACCTGTGTCTGGGTCACCACATTTCTTTTCACAACAGTTTTCGCCCAGGTAGCAACCACAGCTGGTCCTGCCTGCAAGACCTTCTGCACAAACTGCTGTGGCATGCCCAGGTGACTCACCACACCCCTTACCTCCGCTTTGCTCAGTGGGGCCATTGCACAGCCTGCTGTGGCTGTGGCTGCGGCTGTGGCTGCAGCTGTGGCTGCAGCTGTGGCTGTGGCTGCGACTGTGGCTGCAGCTCTGGCTGTGGCTGTGGCTGTGGCTGTGGCTGTGGCTGTGGGTGCGGCTGCGGCTGCGGCTGTGGCTGTGGCTGTGGCTCTGGCTGTGGCTCTGGCTGTGGCTGTGGCTGTGGCTGCAGCTGCAGCTGTGGCTCTGCTGTGGCTGCGGCTGCGGCTGCGGCTGTGGCTGTGGCTGCGGCTGTGGCTGTGGCTGCGGCCCTGGCTGTGGCTGTGGCTGTGGCTGTGGCTGTGGCTGCGGCTGCGGCCGCAGCTGTGGCTGTGGCTGTGGCTCTGGCTGCAGCTCTGGCTCTGGCTGTGGTTCTGGCTGCGGCTGCGGCTGTGGCTGTGGCTGTGGCTGTGGCTGTGGCTGTGGCTGTGGCTGCAGCTGTGGCTGTGGCTCTGGGTGTGGCTGTGGCTCTGGCTGCAGCTGTGGCTGTGGCTCTGGGTGTGGCTGTGGCTGTGGCTGCGGCTGTGGCTGTGGCTCTGGCTCTGGCTGTGGCTGTGGCTGTGGCTGCGGCTGTGGCTGCGGCTGTGGCTCTGGGTGTGGCTGTGGCTCTGGCTGCAGCTGTGGCTGTGGCTCTGGGTGTGGCTGTGGCTGTGGCTGCAGCTGTGGCTGTGGCTCCACCTGCACCTCACCTGCCTCCGAGAGATCAGCCTGCTCAGTGAGGAGAGGTTCTCTGCTCACCACATGTAACTCAACTTCGGGAAAAAAAACAACTGTCCCCCAGCCTCTGCTGCTCTGTTGGACTGCTGCAGGGATGGTTCAGCTCTGGCAGGTGATCTCTGAGGCTGGTTTCTGAGATCTGACCGCATCACTGGTCTTTCCAGTGTGGTTGTGGTTGTGTGCAGCAGTCTGAGGTTTAGTTTGAGGATGAATGAACATGCTCTGTAGGACTGAGTGCTCCTCAGTGTCCTCTGTGCTCCCCCAGAGCCCAGCTTTCCACTTTGCATGCACCTGGAGTACTACCTTTGGAGACAGGATAATGAGGATCATTATGCCATACATCCAATTTTCTCCAGGGACTGTCCAGGCTGGAGTTTCAGGTACTCTCTCTGACTGATCATGGTCCCTAACACTGTGTGGAGAAAATCTACAGAAAGGGAAAATATCATTCAGAGGGAAGTGAATCTCCTTCTGTACCAGAGGACATTGGGAACAGATACTGAGGCAGCAACAAGCCCAGCAAGACTGGAATGAAGTTCCTGAGAGTTTCATGGTGGGTCTGAAATAATGGCAAATGAAAGGATAGGAGTATATTTAACAACCAGCTCTGCCACTTTTGTGGGCCTTCTCTGATGAGATGACACATTTAATTGACACCTATCACACCTACTGCTTGACTCCAAGGCTGATTCCAAGTCAGCTTTAGGGAGGACTGTTGTAAGGCATTTGTCATTCGACTCTATGATATGTTGATTTAAAAAATCAGCAGTATATAATATCAATAAACCACACATTAACTGGATTAAGTGCTGGCTGAGAGATCTCAACAAGAAATAGTCAGCAGTGAATCATCTTCATATGGGAGTGTTTCTAGCAAGGTTCTTTGGGGAGTTGCTTAAGGCGTGACACTTTGCAGCATTTTCATCACTGGGAAGCAAATGCAAATCTCAGTGTTGTTGCAGTGCACAAGTGACAGAGAGATTCAAAGTGATGAATAATGAGGAGCACAGGGCAACCATGCAAAGCAATGTGTACAGCTCAATGAACAAAGCTCACTTAAACAAATGGAATTTTACTGCAGTAAGGTGTTCCTGGAATAAGTAATTCCAGGTGGAGTCCTGGGGTGCCATGTCTGGAAATCAGGGGCTCTGCAAAGGGTTTTGGTGATCATGACACAATATGTACTAACAGCATAAGGCCGTGGCAAAGGGTGATAATGGACATACACTCAGGGAATAATGAGCCAGTGAGTCATATACACCTTGGATGCATGTTAGCAAGACGAATCCCAGCTCACTGCCTCTAGTGTGGTGACAACATTCTGAAAAGATTGCTGGGAGATGAGGATATAGAAAGAAGCCAAATGATCTCAGTATTCCAGGGAGAAAAAAAACCCCAACAAAACAAAACAAAGGAAAAAAACCTCCCCACAACAAAACCAACAAAGCTTTCCAGCAGACACAGAGCATGCAAGTTATTTTGTTCATCAAAAGAAAACTGGGAGCTGACCTCAAAGGAAAGAAATATCAGGTTGAATTCTCTGTGAGGAGGAGGATGGGGAGCAAAAGAGGAAAGGTGGAAAGGCTGATAGGGATAAGAACCTGGATGTGGACATTGCCAGCGAAAGGCGAATGTGCTCAGCTGGGCGAAGGGGACAGCCAGACAAGCTCCAGTCCAAAATTCAGAGGCAAACTGCCAGAATAAAACAAGGGGCTTGTAGCAAAGGTTTCTAAAGGATCTAGCAAGCAGGGGGGGAGGAAGAGATATGGTGCTAGAAGACTGAAGGACAGCATGTAACAAATATGTAGACGTGCAGATAGGCAGCATGCAGGCACTAAAGATTTGTGCACCTCATGTGAAGGCAAGGCTTAGATGGAATGCAAGGGTAAATAAAAATCAAATGCAAGATGGATTTTACAGCAGGTAGTCATGCCCTGCACAGATGATAGTCTGCTTTGGTGAAATATCTTCCTGGACAAAGGTATGGCAGTAGATCTCATCTATCTGGACCCCACAAAAAACGTCTGGTGGTAGAAAATTAACAGTTAAGCCAGGCAAGCTGAGGATTAGCTTGAGCCAGCAAGCACTGCAAGATAAGTAGCAGCCTGACTAGAGAGGAGCTGGTAGTGGGCAGCATTGAAAGGAGGGTAGGATGAAACTCCTTTCAGTCTACTGGTTTTCTTGTCTTGTTGTTGTTTTAACAACCTTAGCACAGAAAAAAACAGGGGTAAGTTAATGAAATATTTTGGTGACAAAGGGGAGACATTGTCCATAGGGCGGAATACTGAAATAAACGGGAAAGAACAGATCACTGTGAGAAACCTGGCAACTAAAAAACAAATAAGAGACAACAGCAGAGAAGCTAAGCTTTGGTGGCCAGGAACAAATAGCTTGAATTCCTCTCACCCACTAGAACAGCAAATGAAATTAGTGGCAGGAGGGAAAAAAAAGATTTGAGTTCCTTAGCAGGCTTTTCCCCTGGTTTCCTACCTGACTTAGTGCTCTGATGGATGGGCCAGCCTGAGAAGCCCAGATATAACATTGGTTTAACCATGCTATACATAAAGTGAGGCTGTATCCCTTGCCTTCCACATGCTGCCCAGTATTCTCCCCAAA
The DNA here is from genome assembly GCF_027791375.1 of Indicator indicator. Taxonomy (NCBI): domain Eukaryota; kingdom Metazoa; phylum Chordata; class Aves; order Piciformes; family Indicatoridae; genus Indicator; species Indicator indicator. The sequence goes on along the minus strand of NC_072010.1, from coordinate 98,267,389 downwards.
GACTCAATCTCTTTGTGGGCTATTCTCTTGAGATTATGCTTACAGCATCTGAGTTCACATCATATATCAACGAGCTGATTTTTCACTGTAGCCTGTAAAATACAGAAGAGAGAGAGAGGAGTGAGACTAAGACAGAGATGCTTACTAGCTTTGATAGTACAAAATGCTGAGGCAGTAAGTTCTGTTACCTAATCCTTGATATGCTCAGACTGCTTTGTCCTCCTCCAGAGGTGATCCCATCATCTCACAGTATCATAAACATGAGGAGCATGCAGGGCACACAGCAGAGGTGGACAGCTAGGCATCACTTCAGAGCTCCATGTGGGAAGTAGATGCAGGGCTGACTGCAGGTCTCCACTGGAGCTGGAGATGCTTCCATTTCTCAAGCACAGCAAGCCCTTTTAATGAACTTATTTTTCCTTAGTCTCTCTCTAAGGAATAATGGAATCAATTTTGCTGAAGCTTGTGCTTAAAGGAAAAAAAGTAAAATTTAGCCTAGGGTAGACATTTGCTGTGGAAATATTCAAATGCAACACTCAAGGGTCTCGCAGCAGTACAAGCAACTGAGAGGAAGGCCTCTCTCAGAAGCATCTGACTCTGGTGTTAATAGGGGCACCCCCACATCTGCCCAGATGAGCAACTCAGTGCCACCAGGGCTTTCTGGCTGCTGCAAGTCTGGAGGCTTATTTGCCCTTTAGTGCCCATTGGCCTCAGCCAATGGCACTTGGCTGAGACTATCAGAACATTGGTGCTGCCTTCTTCCTGAATAACAACATTTCCAGCAACATGGCTGTGAAAGAGCAGAGATCTGGCATTGATCAGGTAAGAGCTACTTATTGAATTAAGGCTGTTTCCTGGAGGACTTCACTCCAGCAGTCCCTGTCAGAGAACATGCTCTCCATGGTGAACCTGCCCTACAGGAAGAAGCTTCCCACCAGAAAATCTTCAGGCTCCAGATACAGCCATTAGGATCTGAATTTTCAGGGTGTTTATCATTGTTCTGGCCAATCTAACTCACATCATCAGCAGAAAGCAACCTGGGAGAACAGGTTGCCCCAGCACACCTTGGGCAAGGATGCTGTGCAGAGCTGTGGCAGCCTGGGGTGCATTGTTTTCATCACCTGCCTCCTGGGCACACAGGAGGTGGAGCAGTGCAGCAGAGACAAGAGGTTGCTTGTATGCCCTGGGGCACAGCCATTTACTCTATAAACTGTGCTACTAGGGGCAGGAATGCAAGGGCCCTTTTGAGTGGTTTCCAAAGCAGGTTGCTTTTTTTTTTTTTATTTTGGTGTTTGGTGGTGGGGTTTTTTTGTGTTTGGTGTTTTTGTTTGTTTATTTTGGTTTCACTTGTTTTGGGCTTTTCTGTTTATTTGTGTTTGGTTTTGTTGTTGTTTTTGTAAATGATACATACCCATTTAGCTGTGATTCACAGTCATTCTGGTCTCCCTTTCAGGAGGAGTGTGGTCAAAGCTCAGAGACTGAAAGCTTCACTGAGACACTGCTATGTTTAGGGGAGCTCTTCCTCTACCAAGCTGTGTGAAAGCCAGGATGGCAGTACATGCCCAGGAAACCATCTTGGATTGCTACACCCTGAGCCTTCAACTGCATGAGTGCAATGTAATTGTTTTTCCTGTGCATGCTTCATCCAGCCAGAGCTGGATGTTGAGCAGATCATGTGCAAGAATAGGAGAAACCACCCCTAGTGCTTCTTTCCCTGCCTTCCTCCCCCATATTGGAAATGGGGCCAAGAGCTTTCCCTCAAAATCTAGGCTGCAAAAGCGTAACAAATCTCCCTCTTTCACCCAAATTTTCAGCAAAGCACCCCTACCAACCAACCAACCTCAGACCAAATGCAATACTTTGTGTTGGAAGGAACCAAAATAATTTCCCAGCTGAAGTTGCATTTTTCTGTGGATAAACACATTCCTTTTCTCTGCATTACATCAAAGATCTGCTAAGGTCTACCCAGGACTTCTGCTGTGAGGTGATTTGCAGTTATGTTTCCCTGCAGAAAAGGAAACAAAACTCATGAACTCCAACCACAGAGCTTCTCACTTCTGTAAGCAATGTATGCCTCGGGTTCTTCGGGTTTTGAAAAGCTGAAAGCAAAACCTCAAAAATCCTATAAAGGCAAGGCTGTCTAGACTAGGTGAGTAGAACAGGGAGGCTGGAGCCTTTAGGGAGAGAGAGAGAAAGGGAGAGCTCTCCAGCTCTTCTCCTAGATGGAGACAAGCAGAACTAAAAATAAAAGCTGTGGGTAGGTGGTCAGGACCCAGCATCAGCTCATGTCAGTTTCATTCAGTTTCACAACAAGCAAGGAACCACAGCAAAGCAAGGTTGTCCCACTCCTCCCTGACAAAATTTCAGCACAGGGCTTGCTGCCGGCCAAGTGTGCCCAGGTCCTGGTCTCTCCCACCTTGGAGGAGCACGGGAAGGGGTGAGGCCAGCAACAGAGCCAAGCACAGGCAGAAGCAACTGTTTAACTGTGTGCTTCGGTACTGTGGCATGGAGGAGCTGTCTGCTGTTCTGTGGATATGAATGTCTACAACTTAACGATGGGGATGGGCAGGGTTGAGTGTTTGTGAGTGAGAATCAAGGGGAAGACCAACAAGGCATATATCATGGCGGGAGTTTGTTACAGACTGCCCAGTTAGGATGATGACACTGATGAAGTACACTACAAGCAGTTGGAAGAGGTTGTACGATTGCTACCTCTTGTTCTGGTGGGGGACTTCAACTTCCCAGATGTGTGCTGAACCCAGAGGTTCTTGGAGTGTGTGGAAGATAACTTCCTGAAGCCAGATAGAGGACCTGCTACTTGTAGGAGATGTGACAGCTGGAGGCCATCCTGGGCTAAGTGATCATGAAATAACAAATTTTGATTCTTACAGAAGTAAGGAGGAGGGTTAGCAGAACTGCCACCTTGGACTTCCGTAGGGCAGACTTCGGCCTTTTCAGGAGACTGACTGCTGGTGCTCCTTGGGAGGCTCTCCTCAGGACAAAGGTGTTGAGGAAGGCTGGGAACTCTTCAAGAAGGAAATCTTAAAAGCACAGAAACAGGCCTCCCCCATGTGCTGAAAGAGAGGCCAGGGGGAAAGAAGGCCAGCCTGAGAGCTTTGGTTGGAACTCAGGAACAAAAGGAGAGTTTATGTCCTTTGGAAAAGGCAATGGGCCACTCAGGAGGAAAACAAAGGTACAATGAAGCTATGCAGGGTAAAAATGAGAAGGGCCAAAGCTCAACTACAAATCCATCTAGCTGTTGCCATAAAAGACAATAAAAAATGCATCTATAAATATATAAAGAACAAAAGGAGGACTGGAGAGAATCTTCGTCTTTTATTGGATGCAAGGGAAACATAGTGACTAAGGATGAAGAAAAGGCTGAGCTGGTTAATGTCTTCTTTGCCTCAGTTTCTAATAGCAGAACTAGATGTTTGCTAGATAGCCATACCCTCGGGCTGAAAGACAGGGATGAGAAACAGAGGGAGAGTGCCATATCCAAGAGGAAATGGTGAGTGACCTGCTGGACCACCTAGACATACCCAAGTCTACGGAGCCAGGTAAGTTACACCCACGAGTGCCAAAAGGATTGTCAGATGTGCTTACCGAGCCATTGTTCATGATTTATCAGCACTCCTGGCTAACTATTGAGGTCCCGACAGACTGGAGATTAGCAAATGTGATGCCCATCTGCAAGAAGGGCCTGAAGGAGGATCTTGCGAACTACAGACCTGTCAGTCTGACCTCAGTGCTAGGGAAATCCTGAGTACCAAAACACCATTTACAGGATCATCAGGTGATCAGGCTCACTCAGCACAGGTTTATGAAGGGCAGATCCTGCTTAATGAACATCATCTCCTTCTACAACAAGGTGACCCACTTGGTAGATGAAGGAAAGGCTGTAGAAGTTGTTTAGATGGGAAGCCTTTGACACTGTTCTCTACAGCATCCTCATGAAAATTCTGGCTGCCCTAGGCCTGAACAGGCATACACTCTGCTGGATCAAACACTGCCTGAAAGGCTGGGCCCAGAAAGGGGTAGTGAATAGAGTTAAATCCATTTGGACACAAGTGGTGTTTCCCAGGGCTCAGTGTTGGAACCATTCCTGTTTAATATCTTTATCAGTGATGTCGACAAGGAGATTAAAAGTACCCTCAGTAAGTTGGCAGACAACATCAAGTTAGGTGGGAATGTTGATCTGCTGGAGAGTGTCATGACCTGGTGTCCTGAGCCAACCCTGGGCAGGAGGCTGGGGATGGGGAGTGTGTGTGTCTCGTGTGTGTGTGTGTGTGTGTGTGTGCGCGTGTGTGTTCAGATTTAAAAATTACCTTGGAGTAAATTAAAGTAAACTGATACCAAGCAGCTGGTGAGTTAGGTTTATTAGAGCCAATGAAAGCTGTTACGAATGCTTAGTTGGACCAGAGCAGAGGGGAAATGGGAAGAAAGAGGAGAGGAAAAATCATTATATATATATATATATATATATATATAAATATATAAAATGAGAGAGAAAGAGTGAGAGAGAGAGAGAAAGCGAGTTAAGAAGAGGAAAAAAAAAAAAAACAAAAGACATCACCACACCTTGGATCCAGTGGTGTTTTCACAGGCATAATTCAAGTCCTTCAGTGGCAGGTGTACATCCCAGCAAAGTCTTCTGTGGTAGGTGCAACATATGGACCCTGGTCGTTGTGGTAGCGTGTGGCAGGGGTGGGGGTTAGGGGGACAGTGTCTCCAAATCACAGAGGTGTGCATGAGTGAGGTGTGCATCCCAGTGCAGTGTCTGGTGTTGTAGTGGTCCTGGTAGAGTTAGGTAATGGTTGGACTTGATGACCTTAATGGTCTTTTCCAACCATAGTGATTCTGTGATTCTGCCTTGCTCTCACAGTCAGGGATGCTGCGGGAAGGGAGAGAACCAGCACTTGGACAGACATCCTGAGGCACAGGGCAGGTGGAAAGGTTGCCAAGCCATGACAGGGTGTTAATTAAAAACAGTAATAAAGGTGACAGTGGCAACACCCACTCCTCAGAGCGGATGGCATTGCTCAGCTCATGGGACAGCTGCCCTAATCCACCCAAAACATGCCCAGCTGAGCACAGGGACAGGTAGTGTCCCCTTCAACCACTGCATGCACAGGGATACATGAAAGACCCATGTGAGTCTCAAAGCCAGCAGAGCTGCCAGTCCTCTGCATTTCCTAGGACCTTTCATATGGGCTGAGATCTACCTTTGTAGCCTGACTCAGAAAACTCTTGCTCCCTCTCTTCCTTCCCTCTGCTGTGCAGGTATGTGCTACATGCCCCGCCTCCTGGAGGCAGGTGGGTTTCTGTGCCAGACCTGCTTCCTGCTGCTTCTGGAACTTGTATGATGGGGCAAGAGTTCAGGGATGGAAAGCCATTTGTGCTGTACCTCTGTTTCTCCTTGAAGAGGTAATATTTACATTCCTTTGTGAAACATCCTGGCCCTCTGGAAGTAGTACTTCAGGACTGAGGTGATAAAACAAAACAAATAGGTAAGGAGAACAGTAAACTAGCCTGCAGACATGCTGACTGTCCCAAGTGCTCATTCAGATAACATCTCCTGCCAGCTTCTTGGACTTCTTGTAGGTGAAGGACGTGTCAACCAGTTGGGTGTCTGAACAAACCCAAATCAAGGCAGATGCTCCAGCTGCAGGCCTCAAGGGACCACCTGTGCATGTCCACCAAAGTCTCTCTAGCTGCTTTGGGGAGACACCTTTTCTTGCAGAGTGACCCTCACTGCAGGCAAGACAGGCACTGCAGCAGTGGTCTGAGTGCTCAGACGTGCATTGCCTGCTTGCCAGCTGTGAGGGATCACCCTGAGCTCCTCATTGCCTCCATGGGCTGCTTTCTTCCATCATGGATGCTGTCACTATTTGTTTTGCTATTGAGACCAATAGGAGCTGCATGGCTCTGGTGTGACAGCTCTTTCACCTGCTTCCCCACAGAGCTGAGCTGGAAATGAGATGTAGGGAGTCTCATAATGCCAGGGGCTGAGGCTGGTGAGACAGCTTGCTCCTGCAGGAGCAGCTGCTTTATTAATAAGGGAGCTGAGCCGTCCCTCTCAAGCCTGCCTGCACTGCAAGGACTTCCCTCACATTCTTCCATGCAGACATGGCCACCAAATACACCCCCACACACACCTGTTCCTCCTCTCTGACTTTACTGACAATGCATAAAGAATCTGTCTGACACTTGAGGCCAGCTACTGACCCAACACATTACTTGTTTTCCCAACAAACCCAAAAGGAGACTAAGTTTCCCAGTCTCCACTCATTTTCCATATAACCTGCCATGCTCTTTCATACAGGGATGGATGTACCATATTGAGCCACTTTTTAACTACTCATCTCTTGTCAGGTGCTTGGCAGTGCAGCCATCTGCCACCAGCGACCCCCTGGTAGGAGGGTAGCTCCCTATGGCTTTCACCAGGTGAACACTGCTGCATAAAATGAAAAAGCAGGGACCTGCTCTCCCCAGAGCAGATCAGGCACGCTCAGTGCTTGGGTCTGCAGGGCTGTGCAACCTCCAGATCAGGGAGTGGCAGGACCTTTGCACAACTCAAACTCTGCACTTCATCAGCAGGACACTCCTCCTGACAAAGCTCTTGGCAGGCCCTTGTTATTTCAGCTAAGGCTCATCGACCATCCTTCTGTCACTAAATGCCTTATTATATGCAATTAATGGACTGACTGAGAGCAGCTACAAAGTCGTTTTCCCTGTGAACCAAAGGAGGCAGCTGGGTTACTTCTAGTGACTCTCATGCTGCCAGCTTCATTACTGAGTGCAGCTGTGCAAGGGAGAGAGGAAAGGAGAGCAGGCAGAGAAAATGAAGCAAAGGAGTTGCATACAAACAGTTCTGCTTTCAAACATCCCCAGGCAGTGTGGCAAAGAGATTCCTGCTGTCCCTGGGGCTGACATATCCCCTTGAGGGACACTCAAATGCTGGTCACCATCCACAATTACTTACAGGCAATCAGTGGCTCCAGCCCTGTCCCACACAGGTAGGTCTTTACCTTTTATTTGTTGATTGATTGATTTCTTTATTATTATTATTAATAATACAACAAGAGGAAAGAGAGATAAGAGCAAACTGACAATGTAGGCTGAAACAGCTAATTTGACTGTAACCAAACTGCACTAAGATGTGCAAAGCAAAAGAATGATTTCCTGTCTCTGAGCTCTGACAGATCATCCTCTTAGATGTCATGATTACATTCGAAAACAGTCTGACAGTACTTGAAGTCAGTGTCCCTTGACAATTCACCTACATGTGCACACCCTTCATGACTTCTTGCTGCAATACAGGTGTGTGTTTTGAACCATTATCAGACCCTTCACATACACAACTGAAAACAATAGCTAGGTAGCAGGGGGTTCCTAAGCCAGTCCCAGACAAAAGGACACTGGTCTCATTGGAGCGTGGCACTGAATTAATCTGCCTTGTTACCAAAAATAAGAGAGTTACAGCTGGCATTTATGCAATCAGCTCTTTCACTGTGCTAAAGCAGTTCCTAAGGACTGAGTGGTAAGGAATTTGTGGAAGCTTATTTTAAAAACAAACAAGCAGTGTTTCATGTATTTTAAGTCCCTCTGCCTTATTTTCTCTGTACAGAAAGTCTGGTGCCCTTCTACCAATGGTCATCTGCTTTTGGGAATTTTTTTTAGGATAGGAAGTACAAAAGAAATAGATACATAAATCTGGGGGGCAAATTCATCTCGGAGTGAAATTGACCTAAGCCCTTCGAAGTTAAGGGCGAGGCAATTGCTTGGATTAATCCCTAATGATCCAAGCCAGAATTAATGGATGAACCCTTGCAGGGTTTCCAGGTTTTGAGTAAACATAGCCTGAGCAGCTGGTACTTTTTGGAAAGCAAAAATGAAACTCCAAGGATGTGACTTAAAGCAATTTATATCCACCCTAACAGTAAAACACTCTGCTTTGAATATTGACAAAGGGATGACCAGCCTGTCATGGCTTGAAGACTGGCAGGAGTTAAGATGGTAAACATAAGCTCTTGGAGAAATTTTCAAATGAAATCAAATCATGAAAACTTGCCATGGACAGCAAAGATTGCAAGCACTGCATGAGGCAAGAGTCATGCAGCCACACCCCCACTCCAGCGTTGGATGATAAGGAAAGGCAGTAGCCACCAGAGCTGGTGGGACATTAAGGCTTTCTTGCCCTTTCCCTCTCCTTGCACACCCAGAAAATCCTTTCCTGTTTAGGGACATGAGGAGAGGAACCTTCAGTGAACCTAAGGAGAATGACTGGGGCAAGCCACTTCCCAGGAGGTTTCAGTGTAATGCATCCATCAAGGGGCAGATGTCACTCTCATGCCCAAGTGCACAAGCACTCTCTAACATTGCCAGTCCCATTCTCAGATTTCCTCAGTTATTTTGTCATGATTCAGGACATGAGCTCTCTGCCTGCAAGATAGTTTTATAATCCTATCCTTCTTCTTTCTCCTGCTCTCCCTCCTCCACCTACAGTTTACCTGTCTTCGGCAGGGAGGACTTTTCCCAGCACCACCTAAAAGAGTAGCAAAAGGCCTATCTGCACATGTAACCCAAAGGAAAACATGAGATTCTATTTTCTACTTCAGCCAGTATGTCTTTTGAATACCATGCAAGCTGGGAGCATCTTCAAGGCTTTGTTGTTTCTTAAGCAGAGAGGGAAGCACTAAAGGTTGAATCTGAATGCTAAAAACATTTCTTTGAACTGGCAAGATTTACTGGTGTGCACACGGCTCCCAACACAGACACATGCTTGGAAAGGGGAAAAAAAAAACAGAGAGATGGAAGAAAATGGAAAACACGTCTATTCCCCCTCTGTTTCTGTCACCATTTGATTCCAATGCATTGCAGTCTTACCAAGGAAATTGTTGGGGAAAGGGAGCTAGACAGCATTTCTCTGACAGTAGCTTGTCAACCTGTGCTTTGAGTGTCAGGAAAAAGAGCTTCATCTCGCATCTTTAAAGTGCCATTCTGCCACACCAGAAGGGGAAGATATGTACCTGGCTTCACTGGGACACCCCCCCCCCCCCCCTTCCTCCCTCACCAGAGCTGCTACCAGCACACAAAGCAGACCCATGGCCTGCTTCCCTGAGGTCTGTCACCTGCCCAGCCCCAGGCTGTCTGGTTTCTCCTGGGTCAGACCCCAAATGAAAGCTCACCACCATCTGTGCCCAGGGGCACTGCACCTCTTCACAAGACAGAGAAACAGGCAGGGACACTTGGTGCTATCATCCTTACAATGCATCATGAGCTTTTGCTGTCCCTACTGGCTTGGTCCTGGCTGGCACAGAAAGAAAAATCCAAGCAAAAATCACTGATGTTCCACCTCCTCCTGACAACACATCACACAAAGGGAAAAGAAAAAATGTTTCTGATGAGAACCACAGCAAGAAGAGACATGTGATCCCTGACAGTGCCCTGAGATAACTCAACATATCCTACTTATGGTGTGTCTTAGAAAGGAGGCTTCATCTATCTTATCTGAAGCACACAGCACTGACTCAACCTTGCAATGCTCTGAGCTGATGACTCCAGAGAGCCTGAATATTTCAAACCCAGAGCTGATATTGTACAAAACCCCCATTGACTCCATCCCATGTTATCTGTACAAGGTTGTGGTTTCTCCAGCAGCCATTGATATTATCAGAGCACAACAAAACTCTCTGCTGCTCAGATACTGCCTCACATGTCCTCTGAGCTCAAAAGAGCAAGACCTCCTAGATAGTTTTATTTCAGAAAGAAATATTTTCTGGGCCGTAAATAGCCTTATTTTTCAAGCCTCTGCTTTTTAAAGATGAAATACCCCAAGCTAAAAGCTGGCATTTCTGGAAGCATGGGTTGAGCACCAGGAGAGGAAGGGATGTAGTTTGCAGCTGTGATCAGGTTATCTCCCTCAATGTTTCCTTGGCAACCAAAAAGCTCAGGTCTGGGTGACAGTTGCAAAGTGTGATAGTTTTTGAAAGCCAAAATATACATATTTTGTCAGTTAGTGCCATGCTTCCCTTGAGATAGGCCAAAGGATCAAAATAAAACTCCACTGAGAACTGATTAGCCTCCACATAAATAGGGAAGACAAGTAACTTACCAACATACCCCAGCACCTGGGGGTTAGCACTGTGTTTCCATACTGCTTGTGTGCCCAGACAGCCACCATTTATTGAGGACCTCAGATATCATTTAAAAACTGTGATTAAGAGAAACAAAATACACCCAGGCCACACTCAGAAACTACCATACAAACAGCATGCTAGAAAGGCAGGAAGCAGGCAGGATGCGGTGAGGAAGGCAGAAGGGGAGAGAAAAGACTTGCTGTGGCAATGGAGTGAGTAAGAAGCAGTTTCCTGATTAGGGCTGAAGGTCTTTTCATCTCCGCTCATCCTATATATGGCAGTCCAACCAACTACTACTATATACTATACTTTTGCCAAAGGAGTTTGATCCTCATCCCAAGTGCTCCTGTTCCTAGCAGAAACAAATTCAAGATAGGCACCAAGGCATGAATATATATACATATATATGTGTATATATATATGTATGTATCTCCTTTGTATTGCCCTTCTCTGCCTTATCTTGTGACTAGGTATAGCTGTTGTGGGAGGGCATGTGGCTGATCAACTCCTGTTCCCACCCCTTTTCTGTTCTTGCTGTGAGGTGTGCACTAAGTACCAGGCAAGAAATAGAATTTTTTAATTCCTCCCCCTAGCCATTCTACTGGGAGGGTTTGAACAGCAGCAGCTCCAAATAGTTTCTAGCTCCTTTGTATGGGCACCCAGCACAGCCATGCACTGGGCTCTCAGCATCAAGGCTAGGTCAGCGTTTGTTCACAAGATCATTTCTCTCTCTGTTTTTATGCCCGATACTCCACTGGAGCGGCAATCCTTTGAAAATTATTTTGCAATGTGAAGTTTCCCATCTATTTCTGAACAGTGGCAGGTGTGTGAAGAATCATCCTACAGGTGATGCTGCCTGCAGCTTAATAACAGGGTTACATATTTCTTTTCAGTTGAGGAACTGAGGTGCAAGTTGGAGCTTTCAAGACAAGAAGGGTTTGTGAAAACAAACTTCTGGCTGTGGTTACATCAAGGACAAGAAACTCAAGGCTCTCCTGTAGCGTGAGCAGAAGTTGGCTGCTGCAACCTAAACATCTGAGTGCATCTTTCCCCTCCCTTTCCATTGCTTGGCTCCTTTTTGTTCTGGAGGATCTGTGAGCAGGAGCTCTCAAATGCCTAACTACCTGATCAGGTGTTATTCTGCTCAACAAACATTTGCCTCTGGGAGGATAAACAAGCATACCTTTGGCTCCCTACAAGCTGTATCTTCAAGCTGCTGTCTGTGGTTGTGGTTGTGCTGTGTAGAGGCTCAGGCTGAATGAGGTTGTGGATGTGCAGCTAAAGGACACAGCGTCGCCTAGCACCTTGGCCTTGAGAAACTGCTAAGCAGTAACATGTTGAACCCCCCCTTGTCCCCAGCAATGAGTTGTGGTCAAATTGCAGAATTATGGGCATAATGCCAAGGCTGCACTGCTCTTGATACTGTGTCAGACAAAAGAAAAGCAGATGGTCCTGATGTTCTCCTCAGGTGCCAGCCAGGAAGTCTGGACAGGATAAGAGGTGCCTCCAGAGAAGTGCTCTGCCAAGGTGCAGATGAGCTGCTGTGTGGTCCCTTTAAAACAGTTTTGCTGCTGTGGGAATATTTACAGGAGGATCATCACCATGGTATCTGAGCAGTACTGACTAATGGGGCGTATCAAATGCACCTGGTTGTATTTGTTATTAATTTCTTTAAGGGCAGAGTTTTTGACATTTTGGCTTTGTTCCCTGCTTCAATTTGGACGTACTGCTTGTGTGTACAGCACCTTTCGTAGTGGTGTCCCTTGAAGGCACCATGGAAGAGATGAGTGTTGGGATCGAGGATAATTAAAGGGATCCTGTCAGCCAGTTCCATCCCCAAGGTTTAGCAGTAGTTTTAAAAAAGGAAAAGGGGAGGCAGGGTGTTATTAAAGCTATAGGAATTAAAAGGCTTTCATTTTTTAAAAAAATAAGAATTCAATTAAATGGTTAAGTCACTGTTTCTCTCCACTACTGAGATGAAAGCAGTAAAGTCACACTGAGCAGACAGTGAATGCTTAGACCAAAAAAAGTGAAGAAATGAGAATCAGCAGTGGTACCAGCCAGGACGAGGGATGCTTTCAAAGTGTATGATTTGAACATGCTAGGAGTTCTTTTTTAATTTTTATTTTCATTTTATCTATAAATAAATAAATAAATGTACCGGCAGTCGTCCTACAGTAATAAACTCTGATGGAGAAAACAGAGTCAAAACTGTGACTTTTCTTAGAACAGACAATTTTGCTGGTACAACTGCATAGAGCTGAATACTTCTGTTAGCCCCCTGGCCAGACCTAGCCAGCTGGCAGCTCCCTTTTGCCAAGCAAGCCTTTTGTGAAGACAAAAAAAGCGTGCTGCAAAAAGAAAGTGGTACAGAGCAAACCCTTGCTGCAAGATCACAGTCATGGGGAAGTATTTTGTTATTTTAGCCTCTCTACAAAGACATTGGTGGAAAAGGCTCTCGATATGCATCTGTACTCTGCGCTGGTTTTGTGTGGATGCCCCGAGGGCTATTCCACTAAGCACCTGGATCAAAGCATCCCAGCTATGTCCGCTATTCCAGGTTTTCAAGCTGTTCTAAATCACATCCACATTGGCCCTTCCAGCATGCTTCTGATGCACCTACACTACATGCATTTCTGGATCTAGTGCAACTGTTACTAGAGAAAAAAAAAAGCCTCCAAAAAAGAAGTATTGGAATCAGAAATTTGGGGGTTTGTTGCATCATTTTGATGTATGCTATCTGCACCAGTACCTAGCAGGGAACAAAGGGGCAAATTCCTGATACACTAAGCTTGCTTGAAAGCTTCAGACCTTCGAGGCTTTGGGGACAGAGTACAAATCCCATGCTGTTCCAAGTGTATAATGTAGAGATGAGGTATCCTCTTCCCAGAGTGCCTGCCCTCTTCCAGGCCCAGACTCAGCCTCTCACAAGTCTCCATGGTCAACAGGACAGGATTACCAGTACAAACTCCTGTTTTGGATATCAAGATGTCTCAGTCCCTTTGGGCTTGTCTTTCCTGGTAAGGAAACTTGAGGGCCAAGCACTCTATAAACAGCAGGAAGAAGGCAGAGGGCAGCTTATTCCGCTCATCCCTTCTTCTCTGTCCTTGAACTGCCAAAAACTCAGCTCTGGTTGTTTCTTCCTTTGCCTTTGAGCATAGTCCTGGCTCCAGCTTTCCTTTAGTTTCCAGGTGTTGTCAAATTCTTCCGAGCTTTCCATAATGGAATTTTTAACACTGTGTCTGAAAGGTGCGGGAAAGTCAGTGCAGACCCTGAGAGCCCTGACAGGTTTCCGTTGCTGGGCCAGGTGATTGTCTGTGTAACCTCTCAGCTTTTAGCCACAGAAATCAGATCCTGAAGTGGAATGGATAAACAGTCATTTTGCAGCCCTATTTAAGCCCCAACACTCCTTGCACAATTCTTACAGTGAGATCAGGTTGCCTACAGAGTAGAGAACTGCTTTGCAAAAGGTGAAAGTCCAGCTCAAGGACTGAAAAATGAGCTGGAAAAGCTGCAGTGGTATACCTGCAGCATGAGCACTTTTGGGAGAAGCTAGTATGAACACAAAGGTTGCTTTGTGTGGGAACAACCATGCCCTGGTCTCCACTTATTGTAATCACCTCCTGCTTACAAGCACAGACCAGAAGCATGCCCTCAGGTGCCCATTTGCAAGACCTGCTTGGGTAGCACAACTGCTTGGGTAGCTCCAATTGGCAGAGTACTTGCCAAAGCAGCAACAGACGAGGACCTGTGAGAATATTTCAGACGGGAAGCTGCTGGTGAACCTAGATTACCCCATCTTTTCCTGGCTCTTCATCACGCCTGTTGTGCAGTGAAGCAGCTGAATGAGAGGAGACAGCTCTGACCTGGGGCAACAGAGGAGCGTGTGTGCATGTGAGAGGCTGCCAGGTCGCAGCTGCCTGCGCTGTGGGCAGTGACCATGCCATGGAAGGCAAAGCTGTTGCCTGATACCAGGGAAGCCAGAGAGTCTGCTGCTGCCCCTGCACTGAGCCCTGTGAGGGCAGCCACAAAGGGGCCTCTCCCAGCTCCAGTGTGGTCCCAACTTCCAACAGGAGTTGTCACTATTATTCTGTAGTCTGATTCTTCACCAGTTCCTTCTTGTGTGTTTTCCTTTGCTCTTATCCTTATAACCTTTGGCTGCTGGTCTGAAAAGGGGAGTTTTGCAAGGCTCAGAATTGTTTTAAACCTTCCCAACAGAAGGCTCATTTTCAGTTGTTTGTGTGACAGTGCTAATGGTACTCAACTTCCCTGGCACACACCCTCTCTGTTAGCTTGTTTCCACCAGCAAGCAAGGCAGCATCTTTTCCACTCTCCTTGTCTTTTTCATTTAGTTTCATTAAGGAACTACAGTCATAGAATCATAGAATTGCTAGGGTTGGAAGGAACCTCAAGGATCATCTAGTTTCAACCCCCCTGCCATGGGCAGGGACACCCCACACTACATCAGGTTGCTCAGAGTCATATCCAGTCTGGCCTTAAAAACCTCCAGGGATGAGGCTTCCACCACCTCCCTGGGCAACCTGTTCCAGTGTCTCACCACCCTCATGGTGAAGACCTTCTTCCTGAAATCCAATCTGAATCTACCCATTTCTGGTTTTGCTCCATTCCCCCTAGTCCTATCACTACCTGATACTCTAAAAAGTCCTTCCTTTCCCTCACCTTCCTCACTCCCAGTTTGTCTACACCCTATCTCCCTGTCAGGGCCAAATTGTGCCTCCCCTCAGCAGTGATTCCCCCTGTGATGAGCAGGGCTGACACTGAGGAAGGTCCAGAGCAGGGGAAGAATCCTGCCAGCTCTGCAGGGAGGATGGCAGGCATACCTGCCATCCTGAAAAAGAAAGGTTCCCAGCTCCCTGCCAAGCCCTGGTGTCCCTGTTCCTTTTGGCTCAGGTGCTGGGCAGGCAAGCAGCAGTGGTAATACAGGAGTCTGAGGTCTTACTCTGATCAAATTCATGTTTTATTTTCTGTGACACATCCCTTAAGGAGCTCGTAACCTGGGATGGGCTACATTCCATAGGCAGATAGGTTATTCTACTTGTGGGAAGGGGGGAAAAAAGCAAAATAGAATTTTGCAGCAACTATTCTAATTCAGCAGTCCACTGGTAAAACATTTGCTGATTTGTTTAGTTGTTTCCTAAACATCTTCAAGTGGTGTTTCAAGAGGAAGTTCTCTTCTGAAAGAAACACCCAAGGAGTGCAAACAAAATGGTATTTTAAACTGCAGATATATATTTTTATTCACTGTAAATTTTTAATTTGATTACCAAAGATAAAAAAAAAAGAAAAAAAATATTTTTACACAGCTTTATTCTGTGGAAAGTCAGTTGTTACCAAGGGCAAAACAATTCTGTTGAACTTACAGCACCTCAGACTGGGAATCTGGAAACACAATAGCAAGATCTAATAGCAAGGAATGTTAACAATTTTGTGTTCATGAAAATAAAAGTTTTCTTACCATTTATAACACATAATTTCACAATCCTCTTAGTCCTGCCATGTGGAGAGAGGGTATGCTGGTGACCCCTCTGCTCCTTTGTATTGCAAATAACATTTTCTTTTTCTCTGCTTCCTATCTTCCTGTCTTATTTGGAGAGAGAAATGGCCTCCCATGGAGGTGTGCGCTTCGAATCACTTTCATTGCTTGGGTATGGACTTCTTTGCCTACTCCTTCCAAGGTCTGGGATAACTTCTACCCTATAGATGTAACCCCAGCAAAAGGAGAAAGTACCACAGTGAGTACTCGCTAACTGACAATATTTTGTTTTGTTGAACGTATGAAAGCATTTTTAGCAGCCTTTTTTAACCTTTTCCTAAAGCACCTAGCATATTGCATAGATTTCGCTCACACAGGCATACCCACCTGGGTAGGAAAGTCTTAGTTACAGCTGGAAAATTGCTGTGTGGATGTGATTTGAATTCTTTTGCTGCCAGTCATCACAGGCAAAACAACAGGAATAGCAGTTGTGTATCGACATTAGGGATTTTGCAGCATAATGCATAATTCAGTCAGAGAGGTGTGTGGTATTTCTCTCTTGACACTACTAATTCTCACCAACAAGACTCACCCTCTCACCCCATGATTTGCTTTTAGCTGCTGCTTCCATCAGACAGTCCATGAGGATGCAAAGAACATATTAAAGAGATGACAGTTAAACCAGATCCCACAGAACATCCACCCCCAAACATGTATTTCAAAACAGGGAATGGTATTTGCTAGGATTTTTGTATTTACCTCTCCCAATTAGGTTCCTTTGAAGCTGCTCAGGTGGTTTTTTGTTTGTTTGGTTGGGGTTTTTTTGGTCTTTTTGTTTGTTTGGGTTTTTTGGTTTTTTTTTTTTTTTGTTTTTTTTTTTTTTTTTTGTTTTTTTTTTGTTTTTTTTTTAGCAGGGATGGTGGTGTTCAAATCCCAGCACACTGGCAGGAGTATGTGCTTAGCCAGTTCAGTGGTCCCATTTTCAAAAGCATTTGGTTACCTAACAGGGAAGCACACCTGTTGAGATGTCCTGGAAACCCACTCTGGAGTGAACTTGTCTGTTAGGTTTGCTGAGCCCCTGAGACAAGCTATCAAAAGTGCTTTCTTTGCTGGGGGAAGACAGAGAGGACAAAAGGAGGAAGAAGAGGGAAATTGATAAGGGTATAATTTATCAAAATATTAGGCCAAATGATGCCTTCTGAAGCACTTGGGAATGCAGGCAGGCTACTGAAAGTCATTCATCTGCAGAACTAGATGTTTTTGAATTAAATGAGATACAATCGTGAAATGTGGCAAATAAGGAACTTCTACCAAAAAAACCCAAACCCAAAATGAAACCACAAAAAAACCCGCAAACAAACCCAAATAAAAAGCAACCAACCAACAACAACAAAACAACCAACCAACCAACAAAACACCCCACCCAAAACAACCCAGCCAACCAAAAATTAAATCTAACAAAAATCACTAAAAAACCACCCAAGTGTGACTAAGTGAGTGCAGTCTTTCCCAGCTGAGTGACACTTCTTCTTAGCAACCTTAGCAACTGGTGTCCAGAGGGCCCAAGAAACCCAAGAGATTTTTGCCTGACAAGCCTCAGGCACTAAGCTCCACTGAAACCTCAGAATACAAATATGACTGAGGTAGGACATACTCATCATTTTTGTAAGAGTGCCACCAGGAAAACCTGCCTTGCCCTCTGCTTCCCACCAGTTAAAGCTCGGAATCATGCCTGTATCATGCCAGCTATCTCTGCCTGAAGATGATGCAAGAAGGCTAGGTGACATACTCAATGCCACCTGCCCTCAGGTGCCCATGGCCACTGCTTGGACGCTCAGTTATTAGCTCCTGATGTTTCACCTTCACCCCAGGAGGACCAGGGCTGCTGCAACACACTTGTGCAACACACAAGGTCAAGTGCCTATCACCTGCTGCATTCTATTTGTCCCCAAGACCTGTCAAGGACAAGCTGTCTTTGTCAACCCCAGCGTGGTGAGCCCTCCAACACCTTGCCTGCTCCATGCAGCTTGACTCTGCCCCTCTGATTTAGGGGGCCCGATGCATGCTCTGCTACCTGAAGTTACCACGTAGCATACTGTGGCTGACATGAGCAATAAGGGACTGGCCTGAAAGCTAGTGCATTATAAATGATTTATTGGTCTAATAAAGATCCTCAAATTATCCACCACATCTTTCCTTTCTCCCTTCACCCCAAGGACCAATACAGATACTGTACAAACATTTTCTACCTCACATTATGTAATGTCACAGAGAAGAAAAACAAGTATACAGCCCTCCGGAGAGCTACCCGGCTGACAGCCCCGCCCCGTCCCCACCAGCAGGCTGGTAGACAGCAGCCGGCGACGCTGCAGCAGAGTCATCATTGCCACGAGGCTGGGGCAGAAACAGATTGCTTGCAATCATGGTCATGGGAACCATTTTGCTGCTCTTTCTTTCCCATCTATAGCACCTCTTGCCTCCAGCATCCCAGCAAAATATGAGTGACCTGCCCCCTCCTCACAGCCCCCCATTCACTTTGGGTTGCCAGCAGCCAGAGGCATCTTTTCCTACCTGACCATGCAGGCCCTGCCTTACACCCCACGCAGCAATGGGGCTCTGGCAAGTGAGGGTTTGTAGCCCAGTGCCAACAAGAGCCAGCTGTGCTGGAGGGGTGACAGACTGGGACTAGAAATCTTCCATTTTAGGAATTCCAGAATTTTGCCTTCCAATGTGGAAGCCCTGGTAGCTCATTCAGCCTCCTGTTCACCATCCTCCTCTCTAATCCATATACTACTCCATCACCATCTTTTTCACAGCAGTCGATACAAATCTTCGGTTGATAAAGTCTGGGAGCTTATTATCTTCTATTACCGATGTAGCTTTTTTTGTTCAGTTCCTCGGGGACACTCCTTCCTCTCCATTTAGCCTAACCTCCTGCATGCCCTCATGCCAATTACTCCAGGCACAGCCCTTTCTGGAGACATGTAGCTGTAGGAGCCACACCACACACTGAGAGAGCACAGGGTTTCTATCTTGCCCCAGGGAGGACCCCTGCCCTGTAGTTCAAGTCCACAAGTCTTGCCTCTCCTTCCAGCTCATGACCAAGTCATATATTCTCACCATACACAGAGAGGGAGTAATAAATTAACCTACTTTAAGTGGCTTGCAGGCCTTAACAAGTAACCATTGCTAAAGGGCTCGGGAAGTCTTGGAAAGTAGCACTGTAAAACAGCAGAATATTATCCCTCTCCTCATCATCTGCTATTATCCTGAAGATTATGAGGTCAGATGAGGTGAACTGAAGACAACAAAATGGTCTTAAATATTCAACATCAAATTATTTTAAGTGTGGCAAAGGAAAAGAAAAAGAAAAAAAAAAGAAGAAGAAGAAGGAAGATAAAGAAAAGCTACAGCTACGTTGTCCTTCCAGGCATTTAGCTTCAGCATCTGACAGGAGCCCCACGACTACGACATTGCCCTTTCCTCTGCATTTGGCAGGGAGCACAGAAGGTCTCTCAGGTGAGGTAGGCACCCCAGGGTCTTCCACAGCTCCCGGGACCCTCAATACAGCTGCTGGCTTCCCAGGCACAAAGCTGTACCTGAGCCCATGAGGTTTCCTCCTTGAGTCACACTGGGAGACTGGGATCCAAAAATGCTGTTCACCAGAGGAGAAAAAAAAAAGAGGGGTGGGGGGGAGAAGGACTGAGGGGCAATGGAGAGATCTGAGAACCGCGGGTGACTTACCTGGGGCCTGATTTGCTTGAACAGGGCAATGCTGTATTTTTTAAAAGCTATATTTTGAGTACTTACTTTCCTCACAAAGCTGACCTAATTATAAGCAAAGGAATATTAGCCCCTGGGGAAAATTAAATAATACTGTTAGGAAACAGGGACTGTAGGGAAATAAATGAACCAAGGTCTCTGCTAGACACACTCTGTGGGTATCCAGGCAGTCTATGGGCAACCACGCTGAACTGTCCCGACTTTGGTAGTCTTGTCTTATCTTTGTGCTAAAGACAGACAGCTGTGTCTCAGCCTATGATAGAGCAGGGTAAGTGGGGCTGCCCTCAGGGAGAAAACACAGTCAAAGAGGAGACTTAAAAGCCTTTGCCCAGTTGCCTCTAATCGACCCAGACCTCCCCACCTTGATTACCACATATGGTGCACGGGTGTGCAGGGAAGAGTGGGGAATGTTTCCAGACTTGGTAACAGCAGATGTCTATATATAGTTTGTTTATGATTTTCTGTGCTTTCTACATCTCTGTGAATGGGAAGATGGCCAATATACATTTTACCAATTACATTGCATTATGTTTTCTGAGGGTACTGATGGGCAGTTCCCAGGACTGAAAACCCAGCCTAAGAGCAAGAGAGGACCACAAAAAAGGACAAATCTGTGCAGCTGGTGGTGAGTCAAAGCAGCTTCCTGGGCACATGCTCTTCCACCAATAATGGGGGTCATCTGAGTCTCAGCAGGGGCACCCAAGCTCACATCTCTCCCTGCCTTCCCAGCCACCCAGCCCTAACAGTAGTTAGCCCATGTAGTTCCTCGAGCTCATACACACAATACCTCCTTTGCTAGTTATTTATATGAGTTTTACAACTCATCCTGATTTCATACTTAAAGGTCCCATTTAATCATGCACAATGAACCATGACAGAAGGCCACTCCAGTGAGGGGTGCTGGGAGCCCTCAATGTGATGTTTTTGGGTAGTGATAGTAGAATGAGATGCAGTCTGATTTTCTAGTTCTCTCCTACCCACTCCCCAAAGCACTTGATGCTTTTCCAGAGTGTAACAATGCTTACATCCACGCAGTTTTCCAAAACTCCCTGGGTATCTGAGATAAGAGGGAACCTACACTTTCTCTGCTCCCGTGTTTCATTGCTTTTGCCAGAGACATGCCAACTCCTACCTTCATCAGCTCATGGCTCATATATTCAGACACTCACTGGTGCTTTCTGCCTTTTTGTCCCTCACACTGGACAAGACATCCCATAGACATCTGAAAAATTGTCTCTTTCTTCTCTACCTTTCGAGTACTTTGTCCAGTTCTGGGCCCCTCAATTTAAGAAGGACTTTGAGATACTTGAACATATCCAGAGAAGGGCAACGAGGGACAGGCCTCAAACACAAGCCCTACGACGAGAGGCTGAAGGAGCTGGGGTTGTTTAGCCTGGAGAAGAGGAGGCTCAGGGGTGACCTCATTGCTGTCTACAACTACCTGAAGGGAGGTTGTAGCCAGGAGGGGTTTGGTCTCTTCTCCCAGGCAATCAGCACCAGAACAAGAGGACACAGTCTCAAGCTGCACCAGGGGAAGTTTAGGCTCAAGGTGAGGAGAAAGTTCTTCATGGAGAGAGTTGTTAGCCGTTGGAATGTGCTGCCCAGGGAGGTGGTGGAGTCACCATCCCTGGAGGTGTTCAAGAGGGGATTGGGCATGGCGCTTGGTGACATGGTTTAGTAGTCATGAGGTCTTGGGTGACAGGTTGGACTTGATGATCCTTGAGGTCTTTTCCAACCTTATTGATTCTGTGATTCTGTAAATCCCTACTATAGCACACCCAAGGACTGCAAAATACTTCACAAGGCCCGGGCTGCTGCTGTGCTAAGGCTACTACATATGACACTGACCAGTACAGTTCCTTTGCCGCCTTGCACTTATTCCTCCTCTGCCTGGAGTCCTCTCTTAGCTCTCCCACATACTATGTAGGCACTCTGTGGCATGAAATATCTTCTCAGGTTTTGATTTCATAGTACCTTACAGAAATAATCCAGTTTTATGTTCTGAAATATGAATGAACCTGAAGACACTAGACAAATGCATGTAAGCTGAACCTATGTGTAGCTATTCCAAGAGAAGGTCTAGGCATGTCCATTTGCCCAGGAAGCCTTTGAACTGAATATTACCTTAAGATGGAAAGGTTAGCTGAGGACGTATCAGTGTATTTTTTTTCCCCTCTCCCAATGTTCCTTGCCTCAGTATTTCATATCAGTCCATGACAGTACACCACCACTAGTGGGCCTCAGTATGGCCATTTGCACGTTCTTTTAAGTAGGGGTGTAACAAACTGCAAGAAAGAAGGAGAAGCCTGATTATTAAGAGCTGCACACCTCCCTTCTGTGGTCTTCTGATGCTTTGTAATGAATAAATAGAAAAAGGCTGAACTTGCCTAAAGCTAGAGAAGTAATTTTCAGTGGCCAAAGGGCAACATTTTAGTAGGATATTTTCTCTTAATCTACCCCTACTCATCAACTCAGTATAAAGGACTGGGTCTGAAGAGCACAGGGAAGAAAAGGCAGCATGGCAGGATGTTTCTGCTTACAGTCATAAAATCCTGGAAGATACCTGGGAGGTGGCTCTCCACATGTGATGCTAGTATTGTGTCCAACCTCCACCAGCTGCTGCACTAATCTTCCTTAACTGCAAATGCCACCAGCTCAATGAGAGAGCCCATAGCATCATAGGAGTATTTGGCCAAAGCACACGGATAGCCCAGGTGGTCAGCATGGGTCCCCACGTCATGCTGCCTACTGCCTCTGGCCTTCACATTAGCACCAGGGAGGCCCCTTCTGCTCTCTCATGCCTGTCCAGCCCTGTGTGTCAGCAGCCTTCATCACATCCCTCAAAAAAAGAGCTGGCTGTCAAAAAAAAAAACCACCCAGAAATAAAAGATTTTAATCTGAATTTATTTTAAGTGACACCAGCATGTACCACCACTCTTTGAACAGGTAGCTTAGTTGCACCATGTGCCCCTGACTGTGCAAGCGTTGAGGGGCATGTTACCCCCTGTGCTCTCCCCAGACTCCTCCATCGTGGTGGCATGGGAGCATTCATCTGTTCATGGTACCCAGAGCTGGGTTTAGGCATGACCTTGCACCTGCAGAGCAGCCCTCCTAGCCAGCACACTGAACCCTGCACCCAATGGCAGCCTGCACTTCAGAAGATTTGCTGCCTGCAGGAGGGAGCTACGCCAAGTAATTGGTCCCCTCCCTGGCAGCTCCACTCCTAATGCTCATGCTCCTTTACATAACCTGGATGACAAGAAATTTGCTATGGCTGGTTTGGGATTGCTAGGGAGATGGTGCAAGTGCTGCCAGCATTTTATTATTACTGTTATTTATCATTATTTGCATTACAATAGTGCCCTGGGGCCTCAGTTAGGATTAGGATGCAATTGTCCTGGGTGTGGGGAATATTTAGCCAGAGACTCGCAGCTGGGAACAAGGTTTGTGCTTAAACTCCCTCAGAAAAGTACTGTTGTGAATACAAAAGAGCCTCTAGCCCAGTGGGTTTTAGTCTTTCCTACTACCTTAATGTTCCAGTTTCTGAACATGACACGTCCTGAGATCCACCAACCTTAGGGAAGACATAGAGGACAAGCAGGAGTGCTTGTATTTCTGATTACTGAAGGATCATGGCCATTCCTTCCACACTGCCAGGATTAAAAGGCAGACCGGAAACCAAGGAGAGACATATTATAAAGTCTTCCAGGACCTGCAAACCCAAAGAAAAATTGCACTCATGTTTGGGTTGCCTCTCCGCCGAACGAAGGCTCCACAGAACGAAGGTTGTGGGCATGGCTGGTGTGGAAAAGTTAGAATCATAGAATTGCTAGGGTTGGAAGGGACCTCAAGGATCATCTAGTTCCAACCCCCATGCCATGGGCAGGGACACCTCACACTAGATCAGGTTGCTCAGAGCCACATCCAGCCTGGCCTTAACCTCCAGGGATGAGACTTCCACCACCTCCCTGGGCAACCTGTTCCAGTGTCTCACCACCCTTATGGTGTAAAACTTCTTCCCAACATCCAATCTGAATCTACCACTTCTAGTTTTGCTCCATTCCCCCTAGTCTATCACTACGTGATATCCTAAAAAGTCCCTCCCCAGCTTTCTTGTAGGCCCCCTTCAGATACTGGAAGGCCACAATGAACAGCCCCAACTCTTTCAGTCTGTCCTCATAGGAGAGGTGCTCCAGCCCTCTGATCATCCTGGTGGCCCTTCTCTGGACACATTCCAGCACCTCCAGATCTTTCTTGTAATAGGGGCTCCAGAACTGGATGCAGTACTCCAGGTGGGGTCTCAGCAGAGTGGAGTAGAGGGAGAGAATCACCTCCCTTGACTTGCTGGCCACACTTCTCTTGATGCAGCCCAGGATGTGGTTGGCTTTCTGGGCTGCAAGTGCACATTGACAGCTCATGTTGAGCTTCTCATCCACCAGCACCCCCAAGTCCTTTTCTTCAGGGCTGTTCTCAAGCCAGTCACTGCCCAGCCTATAGTGGTGCTTGGGATTGCCCGAACCCAGATATAGGACTTTGCATTTGGTCTTGTTGAAACTCGTGAGGTTGTCATGGGTCCACCTCTCCAGCCTGTCCAGGTCCCTCTGGATGGCATCCCTTCCCTCCAGCGTGTCTGCTGCACCACACAGCTTGGTGTCATCAGCAAACTTGCTGAGGGTGCACTCAATGCCACTGTCCATGTCACCAACAAAGATGTTGAACAAGACTGGTCCCAGGACTGAGCCCTGAGGGACTCCGCTTGTCCCTGGCCTCCACTGGGACATGGAGCCATTGACAGCCACTCTTTGGGTGCAGCCATCAAGCCAGTTCTTTATCCACTGAATGGTCCATCCATAAAACCCAGACTTTACCAGCTTGGAGACCAGGATGTGGTGTGGGACAGTGTTGAAGGCTTTGCTCAGGTCCAGGTAAATGACATCAGTTGCTCTCCCCTCATCTATTAATATTGTGACCTTGTCATAGAAGGCCACCAGGTTTGTCAGGCAGGATTTGCTCTTGGTGAAGCTGTGCTGATTGTACCCAATCACCTCTTCACTATTCTTCTGTCTCATCAGTGCCTCCAGGATGTTCTGCTCCATGATCTTACCAGGCACAGAGGTGAGACTGCCTGGCCTATAGTTCCTTGGGTTATCCTTCTTACCCTTTTTGAAAACGGGAGTTATGTTTCCCCTTTTTCAGTCAGTGGGGACTTCCCCAGACTGCCAGGACTTTTGGAATATAATAGAGAGTGGTTTAACAACCTCATCTGCCAGTTCCCTCAGCACCCATGGGTGTATCTCACTGGGTCCCATGGACTTGAACACTTTCAGGTTCTTCAGATGGTCACCAACCTGATCTTCACTCACAATGGGCAGTCCCTTCTTCCAGTCCCTGCCATTATCTTCCGTTACTCCAGGCGTGTGGCTGGAGCCCTTGCCAGTGAAGACTGAGGTAAAGAAGTCATTGAGAGCCTCAGCTTTCTCCATGCCACTTGTCACCAGCTCCCCTGTTTCCGTTCTGAGGGGGCCACACCTTCCCCAGTCTTCTTTTTACCATTAATATACCTATAGAAATTTTTACTGTTCCCCTTGATCTCCCTGGCTAGATTGAATTCTAACTGAGCTTTGGCTTTCCTAACCAGGTCTCTTGCTGCTCGGGCAGCTTTCTTATATTCCCCCATTCTAGCTGTCCTTTCTTCCACTCATTGTAGAGCTTCCTTTTAAGTGATAGTGTGTCCAGGAGCTCCTTGCTCATCCAGGCAGGTCTTCTAGCATTCTTTCCTGCTTTCCTCTTTGTGGGTATACTTTGCTCCTGGACACAGAGGAGGTGGTCCTTGAATACTGACCAGCTGTCCTGGGCCCCTCTTCCCTCTAGGGCTTTGTCCCACAATACTTTGGCCAGCAGATCCCTGAAGCTATCAAAGTCTGCATGCCTAAAATCCAGGGTTGTAAGCCTGGGATGTGCCCTCCTAGTTGCCCTGAGGATCTTAAATTCTATTGCATCATGTTCACTGCAGCTAAAGTTATCCCTGAGCCTCACATTGGTTACCAGCCCTTCTCTGTTGGTGAGACAAGGTCCAGCATAGCACCTTTTCTCGTTGGTTCCTCTACCATTTGGAGGAAGTAGTTGTCATCTATGCATTCCAGGAACATCCTGGAATATTGGTACCTAGCTGTTCTGGCACGTCTGGCAGGTCTACCTGTGGGATCCTGGCCAAACTGCTTGGCACTCAGCATGGCTGTTGAGAAGAGCAGTGCAGAGAAAATGTGATCTGCCTTGGCTGCTACTTGTCTTCAAAGTCTTCACATGAGTTGCACAGACAACAGTACAGGTTAGGTGTTGCCCTGATGGTGAGCAGCTCCATGGAGAAAGACGTTGGAGTCCTGGTAGACAGCAAGCTATCCTTTGGACAGCAATGTGCCTTTGTGGCCAAGAGAGCCAATGGTATCCTGGGGTGCCTCAAGCAAAGTGTGTCCAGCAGATTTAGGAAGGTTCTTTTCCCCTTCTACTCTGCCCCGGTAAGACCACACCTGGAATATTGTGTCCAGTTTTGGTCTCCTGCGCTGGGTTAAGCCCAGCCCAGGGGGCATGGGCTGAAAACATGGCCACAGGTGGGCAGGGAGACCTGGGCCTTTCCAGGGCTGAAGTTTATTCCACTCCCACTTGCTGTCCACAACCCTATTTAAGAGAGAGTCAACCTGCTGCTTCCCTCTTTCTCCTGCCTTTGCGTGGTCAACACCTCCTGCTGCTGCTGTGAGCTGCTAACCATGTGGGCTGACCTACCTCTGAGTGTTGGGGGCCTGCATCCCAGAGAATCCACTCCCATCGAGAAAATCCATTTCCATCTGCGGTCTGGTTCTGTGTATACCTGTATCTATTCCTTTTCCTTATATTTCCTTTTACTTAAATACCCTTTAATATTTGTTAACATTACTTTTTTTTTTTTTTTCTACTTTTGGGTCTGCTCCACGTGGTGGGACTTACACCTGAGAGAATCCATTGCCAGCTGTGTCTCATTTTGTATATGTATATATACTTATTTATCCTTTCCCTTATGCCTTTCTAACTTTCTTTTCCCTTAATTACTGTTTACCTTTGTTTAAAAAATTACGTTTTTACTTCCAAAGTCAATGCAAGTCTATTCTTGTTATTTTACCTGTTCCTTTTCTCCTGCCAAATTCCTTTTTCCTCCCTCCTGGGAAAAGGGAGAGAGGAAAGGGAAGGCAACCTAAATTCTGTTCCATTTGGGGTTTTGGGCTCTGGGAAAGCTTTAAACAGCCACATCTCCCCAGTTCAAGAGAGACAGGGATCTGTTAGAGAGAGTGCCACAGAGAGCCATGAGGATGATCAGGGGACTTGAGCATCTCCCCTGCGAAAAGACACTGAAAGACCTGGGGTGTTTAGTCTTGAGAAGACTGAGAGGGGATGTGATCGATGTCTATAAATATGAGGGGTGTGTGTCAAGGGCCGATCTCTTTTCAGTGGTGTGCAGTAATAGGACAAGGAACAATGGATACAAACTTGAACATAGAAGGTTTTACCTCAACATGAGGAGAAACTTTACAGGGAGGGTGATGGAGTACTGGAACAGGCTGCCCAGAGAGGTTGTGGAGTCTCCTTCTCTGGAGATTTTCAAAACCCACATGGATGCATTCCTGTGTGGCCTGCCCTACTTTTGGAAGGGGGGTTAGACTCAATGTCTGGAGGACCCTTCCAGCCTCTAACATTCTGTGATTCTGTGACAAAACCAAAGCCAGAAGAGCTCAGCAGTTGTTCTTACTTCCACAAAGCAAACACAGCTTCTAAGGCATAATGTGGTTGATATTTAATGGCACATAGCAGTGCCGGGCAACAGCTTAAGAAATGCAGTGGTGATTACCTGTTACCTTATGACCACTTTTTGCTATTTATTCAGTGCCATTAGCATTTATCAGAGCAAATGGAAACCAGTCACTGTCCCAAGGAATTCAGTCTCTTTCAATTGTCAGGCCATAAAAACTCAAGGTTTGGCATGTAGGGATAAGATCTGAAACTACAGTTCAGGGGATGAAGAAATCTGGTGTAATGTGAATATCATTACACACATTACATATGAGTAGAACATCAGGCTGGACATTGCTGTGGTTCAGACACTGATGAGAACATCTCTGGTGACCAGATCTCATTTGGGTCATTTTTTCTCCAGCTGTACATCATTGTAGTCTTCACTTAGCAGCAACACCACTCCTCGCTGTGGACAGGACTTCAGCTGGTTACAGAGCAGAAGCCTGTAGCCCTTTGTGGGGCAACCTCAGTGACAAGCAGTTTAGTCCCAGCCTCCCACCCAAATGCTGAGTTTGGCCAACCATTACGAGTTATTAAAAAATCTGCTGAAATTATATCTCTTGTAGATATGGGGCTGAACCTGGCCAAGGCTTTCCAGACTCGTTTCAGGTTGCAGTCAGTCAGCACTTCCAATATGAGTGTCCTGCAGCTGCCCCTGAGCAGACTAAAGTGGTCAGGATCTAGCTAGCAAGGTTGGACATCTTGCTTTCCTCTTCATCAAAGCTGGCCCATGTGCTCTGTCCCCTGGTTCTGAGAGGGGTTAACTTGTTCCATTACAAGCAGACAAAGGCAATGCTCTCCGACTCTATTTTTTCCCTCTTCTCCTTGCCTTTAAGATCAACAAGGGAACACAGCCCTCCATGCACAAGAGAATCTTCATCCAGATACCCCATGCTGTACTCCCAGACACATGATGCCAAGTTTGCTGTGACCATGTATCCCTGGAGAAAAGATCATTTTAAATGCTCAGTGCTGAAGAGTAGTGAAGAGAAGGCTTCCCCACTAGGCTCACTCCACAGCAGAATTACCAGCAGTGGGACTTCCTATATAACATAGGTGGAAGAGGGCAACTTGCTGCTATGTGGGGAGAGACAGGTTTCCGCTGCTCAATCAGCTTGGCAAACATCATTGGGGTTGTACCTCCAGCATTCAACAAACCTGGCTCAGCATGGAGGTAGTGAATCTTGCTGTATTTAAAGAGACAGTCTCAAGGGCTCTCTTTTAATCTCTCAGTTTGCAGTTCCCTCTTCTGAGCCTATAAACAAGAGTTCTTTCCCCTTCCGGTGCTACTCTGTTCAATTTCCTCTTCAACCCTCCATGATCCCTCCTTCCCTCTTATATCCCTATCCCCCTGTTTCTCTAATGGAGCTTGAAATAACATGGTGATTCAGCTTCCTTTCATGTCTGCCAAGAGTCAGTGGTGTAAGCCTGGAAATAAGGCTTGATAGTTTTCTCAGTGTGGCCTGCAGCAACCTCTTTGCTTGCACCATGAGGCTGGGGACCTTCTTCTTACCACAGGTAGCAAGGAGAGGAACTTCTTCAGGAACTCCTGGGGTTGGCCATGTCCCAGTGCTCTGTCATGGGACACAATGCACCATGTCCAGAGCATGTTATTTCTCACTAGGCAGATGCGTGTAGATTTTCTGGAGGGTGTTTGAGCAGAAGGGCCTGGGAGATGCCAGAGGATTTGCCAGCTAGAGTCTCAGTGCTCCCACTGCTTCCCAAAGTCTCAAGCACTGGCTGTGTTGACGTTGGGACTCACCCAAACCTGATGCTTAGATCTGTCTTCTGAAAAGCTCTCAGGGCCCCATCAGGGATTGACTTGTAGCTCAAAGATTTGCCTCCTGAAGACACACAGGTTGCAGCCTACATTTCCTTTGTAGTATAATGGCAGAGTTACAAAGTCATATGGAAATTTCCTTCTTATCCCACCTGATGTCTGCGGCTGCCCTCTGACAACTCCCATTCTTTGCCCTTTTATCTTCAACACCAACAGATGTGTAGCCCCATGCTCCCTCTCTTTTATAGTCCCTGCTGCATGAACCTCAGTCTCTTATCCCCAGCCTGCCTCAAATTCTAGTTAATTACTTTCCCTCTCTCACCATCATGGCACACCAAGGAAGAAACATCTGCCAAACATCCTCTCTGCCACCAGCCCAGTCCTGCATTACTATTTTCTTTCTTTGATTCCCTCCAAGCAATGTTTCTCCTCCTGAATGGAGATTTTTTTGTGTGTGTGACACTAACTCCCTTTCATTCACTAGTGTTGTGGGTTTAAGGCTGGATGCCTTTAAGAACCACAGAGTTGAGAACTTTCAGGAGGACCAGAAAAGTCCAGTGATGGACTGGAAAGTGTAATCTATGTTATTTCATTCCCATGTTTCTTCTCTCTCCTTTCCTCCCTCTTTTCCCCGGCATGTGGCACAGGCTGTTATCTCTTGCAAGGGAGGTTTGCAGCCTTGGCAAAGCTGCCAATTTGAGCCTAGCATGGGGGGAAGCAGAGGGGATGGGGAGGGAGGGGAGCATGTAGGCCTGGGCATTTGAGGACTGGCAGGGGGAAGGTTTTGGATGGTGATGATCTTGTGAGGTTTTGCAGAAGCCCATGCTAGTGAGCTGGCCCAAAGCTGAAAAAGAACTGCTGAGTATTATTTTTTGTATGCTTTTTTATGTTGTATGTAGTTGTGAATAGTACATTTCATTTAAATTTTCAATTTTTTCCAATCCTGTGTGAAGCATTTTCTTTACTCCTTTGGGAAGGGGTGAAGAGCATCTGTCTCACTCCCTATAAACACGTGACAACCAGCTTCCAGGTGTTCCAGCTTTGGAGTCATAGCATTGACACTCTCCTGCAAGACTGTACAGTCCAGCTCCTACCAGTAATTCCTACTTGTCTTCATCCTTTCATAGAATCATAGAAATGTTGAGGTTGGAAGAGACCTTTGAAATCATCAAGTCCAAGCACTCGCCTGGAGCTCACAATCCTATGACAACTGCTAAGTCACTACCTCTAAACCATATCCCTAAAGCATCATATCCATGCATATTTTAAATACCTCCAGGGATGGCAACTCCACCACTTCCCTGGGCAGCCTATTCCAATGCTTGATAAGCCCTTCTGTGAAGAAATTTTTTTCTAACATCCAATCTCCCCCTGAATCTTCCCTGGCACAACTTGAATCCATTTCCTCTCATCCTGTCACTTGTTGCAGAAGAGACTGATCCCCACCTTGCTCCAGTCCCCTTTGACATAGTTGCAGAGGGTGATGAGGTCTCCCCTCAGCATCCTCTTCTGAAGACTAAACAGCTCCAGCTACCTCAGCTGTTCCTCATGAGACTTAAGTTCAAGATCCTTCCCCTTTTTAGATAGGCATGTTGTCTTGGCTTCTTTTTGTCACATTCTTTCCCACCTACTTCCCTGCTTAGATCTTTCTTTTGCCTTTGCATTCAGTGCCCATTCTTTCTGCACGTTTCTTCATAACCCATGCTCCAATCCCCTACATCTCCTTTCTTTTTACTTCACCCCACTCACCAGATCATTTTCTCTCTTCTTCTTCTGCAATCTGTTTGCTTTTCTCAGCCCCTTCCACTGCAGCATCCATGCTGTTTCTCCCCCTTCCACAGGATGCACAGGGGTCTCAGGGAGCAAACGTGCTGCATTCTGCCTCACTTCTTCCCAAAGCACCAAGGCATTGTGCTGGGCTCTCCCTGTGCTCAGTACTGGAGACTCTCATGGGTTGCTGATGGGCTGCACTATGTTCAGGGGCACTCCCCTGCAGTCCAGCAGCCCTGTCTCTCCCCAGGATGAACGTCAGTGATTAGCAATAATGATTTCTGCCAAATTTCCCTTTACATTCAATGACAGTGATATCTGTCAGCAGGCAGTTAGCCTTTCCCTGCATGCAGTGCACAGGAACAAAGAGGCATTATATGGATATGTGGGCACATGAGGTGACCATTACCTTGAGGACTTTCAGAGTCAGATGGCATGCATTTTTATGGCTTGAACTTCAAAGTTGGGCTGCCTGCTCGAGAACTGGCGCACATCCTCTGTGGGTCAGCTACAGGCGGGGAGCTGGCAGCTGCTGAGCTGTGAGTTATGAGTGCATGTGCAGTAGCAGGGATGTATGGAGTGAATGTATATGGGCTGAGAAGAAATGCTGTTCAGCAGGCTGTCAGCATGGCTGGGACCACACAGGGAGAAATGAGTGTGTCTGTGGGTGCTGTGCCACTACCCACAGCAGAGACCACGGCGGTGTGTGAATGGGAGAATGTGCATGTGCTTAGAGCAGCCTGGACTTGTCTTCTGGCCTCTCAGGTTAATTGATTTAGGAAGTAGTTGGGCTTTCCCTCCATTAGTGAGGCAACCATTTCTCCCCAGAGCTTAGGCAGGGACACTTTCCAGGAACTGTTCAGATAACAATAAATGATGCATGAGCTAAAGATACTACGTCAATAAGGAGAGGTTGTATAATAAACATGAATTACATGAAGGGAAAATAAAATACCTAATTCAACTCGTAGAAGTTAAATTGTCTGTATAAAAGGTAGAAAGCTGGTCCCTTTTGAAGAACTGGCTATTTTAAAGAAGCATCAGTAATCTATCTCATCTATCATTTCTTAGGAGATCTATATAACAGTATCTCAGCCAAGGCAAGACTTGGCTATTGACAACGCACAGGAAAGTGAGCAGTATCACTTTGAATAGATTCAGAGGTCCACAAAATCCCTATATGCCAGAAGCCATTGAAGCCCTTGCAGTAGCTTGGATAGGTGGACTCTTCACTGGGTGAAAAAGTGGCTGAATGGCAGGGCCCAAAGAGTGGTGGTGCATGGAGTTAAATCCAGTTGCCAGCTGGGCACAAGTGGTGCTCCTCAGGGCTCAGTGTTGGGGCCAGTCTTGTTTAATATCTTTATCAACAATCTGGATGAGTGGTTGAGAGCTCCCTCAGGAAGTCTGCAGATGACACTAAGCTGGGAGGGACTGTTGATCTGCTTGAGGGTAGGCAGGCTTTACAGAGGGACCTGGACCATCTGGATCAAGGTCAACTGCGAGAGGTCCAACAAAGCCAAGTTCTGAGTCCTGCACAACAACCCCATGCAATCCTACAGGCTTGTGGGAGAATGATTTGAAAGCTGTCCAGTAGAGAAAGACCTATGGATGTTGACTGACAACTGTCTGAACGTGAGCCAGCAGTGTACTCAGGTGGACAAGAAGGCCAACAGCATCCTGGCCTGGATCAGGAACAGTGTGACCAGAAGGACCAGGAGGTTGTCCCCCTGTACTTAGCACTGGTGAGTCCACACCTTGAGTACTGCATTCAGTTTTGGGGCCCTCACTATAAGAAAGACATTGAGGTCCTGGGGTGGGTACAAAGATGGCCAATGAAGCTGGTGGAGAGTCTGGAGAACAGGTCTTATGAGGAGCAGCTGAGGGAACTGGGGTTGTTTAGCCTAGAAAAACGAAGCTCAGGGAAGACTTTACTCTCTACAACTCCTGAGAGGTTGTAACAAGGTGGGTGTCAGTCTCCTCTCCCTGGTATCAAGTGATAGGACAAGAGAAAATGGCCTCAAGTTGCAACAAGGGAGATTTAGATTGGATAGTAGAAGAAACTTCTCTGAAAGTGTTAGCAAGCACTGGAATGGGTTCCCCAGGGAGATGATTGAATCACCGTCCCTGGAGGTGTTTAAAAGATGTGGTGCTAAGGGAACATGGCCTAGCATCAGGCTTGGTAGAGTTACATAATGGTTGGACTCAATTATCTCAAGGGTTTTTTTTGCCAAGTGAAATGATTCTGTGATTCTAGAAGAAGACAAGAAGAGGGAAACATACACATTTTTAAGTCCCTCCAGAGCTGTAATTCTAAAGCCCAGCAGTTGAGATGTCTCACTTCAGGTGATTTTAATTGCATGTAGGGTTGTTTTAATGGAGAGTGTCAAATGGCTGCTGGACACTGAAGTCATGTGCGCAGGAGACAGGTGCTCTGCTTTGGCTTCCTTTCCTTGTTGCAGTGCAAAAAGTGTTTCATATTAAAGTCTGACTTCGGCAATCTTGTTTAATCCAGAGACAGAGTGACAGTGGGGGAAAAAGGAATCCCTGTCCCTCAGAAAACCTGCAGGGCCAGAAAGTGAAGAGTCTGTTCAGCCTCTGAGAGATGGTTCATTCTTGTGCCAGCTCAGCTAGCCTGCAAAACAGACAGAAACCCCCCTGACACTTACTTCTTACTCCACTTCTTTGCAGCTGCTAAGAAGACAGTCCCAAGACCTGAGGATATCTGCCAGAGCAGTGTCAAGAATGAATTCATTATGGTAACAATAATTCTCACCAACATATGGTGCTCAGACCTACTCAGGAAGGGAGAACACTTCTGTTTTCTCACCTTTCTTTCACCCCAGGAGAAGCTTCATTTCTGGGTAGTTCATGGCAGGGTGACAGCAAGTGTAGAGCCTGTCCTTGAACACAGCCCTTCCTCTTTACACTTTATCATTAGGTTGCCACTCTCTGGCCCAGTGAGTGGTAAGATCTCTCAACACCCTGCTCAGGAGGTGAGTAAGATGAGAGAGAGGCGCTTGGCTCATTCCCATTTGCAGACTGTGCCTAGGAGAACTTTGCCTCACTTGTTGCCTTCCTTATCCTGCCTCCTCCACTGTTGTATCAACACTCTCTCCTGCTGTTCTCTCCCAGAAGGAAGTGGAGGAGTCTGGATGGTTTGAACCTCACCACCTCCTCAGCAAGCCTGCAAGAAATCTTTTCTGTGGCCAGGGATGTTCTCCCACATCTGTGGTGATGGACTAGCTGCTGATAACCTGGCTGGTCTTTGCCTGGGCAATCCATCTCAGGGAGAAGGAGAGAACATTCTGCCTGCTTTAATTGTATGGTGCCATAGTATCCTTAAAACCAGCCGAACATTTGGAAAAGCAGGAAGGTTATTCTACTATGTTACCTTCTGCCATACACTAAAAGGCCCACACTGGTTTCACTAACCTGCTTTTCTGTGCTTTAGATAGCCCAAGAGCCCCTTTTTAATGTATCCCTCCCTGGTTTCTAATAATATGGAGCTCAGGAACTTTGTGAACAAGAAACCATGTTTTTCTTGTGTTTAGTAGCCCTAGGAGGTTTTTTCCATGTGTTTGTCCAAATGCTTTTTGAACCATGTAACTATAAACCCATAGCATACTGTGGCAATGAGCTCCCCAGATTAACAATGCCTTGTATTAGGAATCACTCCCTGCTACTTTGAACATCCAGCATGCTGGCTTCAGCTGGTGCCCCTTTATTCTTGTAGGACAACAGCTAGGGAATGGATGTGCCTTGCTTGCCCTCTCTGTGCTGTTTCTGATTTTATAGACCTCTATCAAAAACTATTCAGCAAATTCTCAGCTGAAGAATTCAGCCCTTCTCAGGCAGGCTACATTGATTTATGCCAGTTGGGGTCCTGGCCCTCTATGCTCACTGAAAATGCAGGGTGACCTCTAAATACTAAGAAAGCTTTGTGAAAGCATTTTGTGTCATGAAGGTTAGTGTATGTCTCAGGCATTTTCTATTCCTTCAACACATACACTGCTACAGTTCTCAGCTCAAAAATTTCTTTTCAAGACAAAGCAAGCATGAATCCACTGGCCAGCAGCTTATTCCAGAGAAATCTGTTCCATAGCATTTGAGGGATGTTTCAAATGAGATGGCTCAGGCTTAATACAGCTTTACATCATTAACTGTTAATGTTGGGCCAGAACAACAGAGTAAGCTGTACTTACTGCTAGTCAGCCTGCAATGGCCAAGGAAAAAACAATCACTAAAGGCATGAGGAGATTAAAGTGAGGTGATAATGTCTGAGTGCTCATTCCTTGGCAGTACTCACAGCTCACTTATTCACTAATTCTCACATGAGGAAGGACAATCCTTTTCCTTCACCAACCTCTTTAACACCAAGCCATTTCCCTTCCTCAACCTCAGCTCGAGTGACAGTGGACACATGAAGTATCAGGCAGACATCTGGAAGGAACTAGCCTTCTACTTCATAGATGGCAACAGGAGTCCATAACATGGAGATTTATTTCCCAGCAAGGGCACACCTCCTCTGTCTCCTGCAACGCAAAATAAAGAGAGAATGAATCACAGCAAAAACATAAGAAAACCAAGGAGGAAGCAGTATTATAGCTCTCTCATGCCCCAAGCTTATTGGACATGCTGCCACAAGCCCCTCACTAGTGAGAACCTCACCAGCCCATCACAGTGGACATTTGAAGGTGTCTCTGTGAGCCTCCTTTGATGCACTATTCGTGATACAAACCTGCACATAGATGATGTCATGTGGCTATGAGGAATCACAGTAGGAATAGGAGAAGCTGTTATGGATGCTGCAGCTTGCCTTTTTTTCTCTAGGGTGAAACCATGAGTCTAGATTCTGACCTTGTCATGCCCCAACATCACAGTACAGAAAATTAAGCTCCTGAGGATATTGGCTTGTGTGAAATAAACCAAGGGCCACTTCTGCTACTGGCTGCCCTGCCATGCAGATACCTATACTGCTGGAGAGCAGTACCCTGGGTACCAGGCTGGAGTTAATTTGCAGTGCTGACAACAGAGAGAGCATCTCTAACCCATAGGTGAAACCTGACATGTTTTTTGATTAAAGCAGTCTCTGAGCATGGCAGGTTTTTGTGCTAATGATGACAACCACACACTTAAACAACTACCCCCCTCGTTTTCCTTGCAACAGCCCTTATTTAGAAAAGAAAGAGGAAAGCTGAAGAGCTCAAAGCCTGGTGAATGTTACCGCCTGTGCTCTTTACTCAGCTCCACAAACCATCGTGGTGTCTGACCTCCATGGTGGCTGTCTATAGTGTGCCTAACCACATATGGTCAAGCAGCAGGTTTTTGTGCCAGAAGAAAGATTTGGAAGGGGAAACAGACCTTCTGCTGCTTTTGCAAGCTTAGCCAGCAAACTACACAAACCTGGGTCTGAGGAGTAGTGATGGCACCTTGCAGCATGGCTCTCAGCAGGGAATACAGCCAGAGTATCCCAGAGTGCAGCTGGGGCTTTATCCTTCCCTGCTGGTGATGTGCTGAAACTGCTTACACTAAAGAGCAGAAACAAAAATCCTACTTTTCAGCATGGCCGGGAAGGAAGATGAGACATGAATTCCCTCCACCTGGCTCTGGTCACCATTAGGGATCAGTGTTCCTGACTCCCCTGCACAGGGCTGAGATCCTGCCCTGTCATAGGAACTAAAAAAAAGGGAGAAAAAAGTTAGGTCTTTAGCACACTAGAAAGTCAGAACCCACTTTTGGACATGTGTGCTATGACGCCACAAAAGACTGAGGCTCTTGTCAGGGATACAAGGTGACAGGCCCTCTCCTACACAGATGGATATTTAGGCTAGATTACCAGTGGCCAATTTGCACTAGAAGTAGAAACTCTTATTTAGTCCCTGCAGTCAAAAAGATCTGCTTCACATCTCTTGATCCTAGGGCCTTGAGCCCAAATTAAAGCAGAACTCTCAAAAGCAGCACAGACCTAACTACCCCTAAAAGTAGCAAACAGAACTGGGATTTATGCATGTACAGGGCATGCACCTCAATAATTTTAATTTCAGAAGCCTGAATCTCTCAAAATGTCTTACAAGTGAGATATCCAGCAGCAGGACATTTGTAGGGTGAGCCCATACTTTTCTGACAGTTGTTTGTTCTTCAGCTTTAGCCATTAGGCAATTTTGGGATGGAACACACCATCTTAGAGGTCTTCTCTGACTAAAACAATTCTATGATTAGGATACAAAGTTCACACATGAGGGATCTCTTTTCCTTTTTCTCTCAGTTCCTTTTACTGAGGCCCTTTACCCCCTCACCCCTTCACTTCAAGTGGTGAAACTAAAACTTCTTATAGCTTTTATCCCTTAATAATAACCTGAACAGACACTGATTCTGGTATTAGAGTGCCTTTTTTTGGGTTTAGCTTATGCAGCTGGTGGAGGGATTTTTGCTAAACTGAAGAAATCCAAACCCTCAGTCACAAACACCCTGGGATGTAAGAGCTCAGGGTGCAAGGTGGATTGCAGGAAGATAAAACCCTAAGTAGCTACACCTTAGCATCTGGTAAAACTGCTGTGTATAGACAAGGCCTCGGCTTCTGCACAGGCTTATCCTCTCCAGTTGCATGATCTTCCATGCCATACTTAGCCTCTAATTTAACATTTACAGAACTGCCCCCAGACTCACATCTTCTAACCCATCGGCTCCTCTCAGTTCCCCTATACTTGTTCACTGACAGGGTCCTCTGATCTGGTCCTTGTTACCATGGCATGCTTCTTCATGTCCACTGCCACTCAGATAAGCTTCTGGCCTGTTTCACCAAATGTGGAGCCCTCCCAACATTTTTCTCACATGACTCTATTCTTCTTTTCTTCCCTTTCCAGGGATTTGAACCTACCAGGGACTCAGGTGAAGTGAGAAATGCCATATGCACTGAAATACTGGGAAACTCTCAGTCCCCTTGAAGGGCTGCAGAACAGGAACTGCAGGGCTCCAGCCCTCTACTCACCTCTATTTTTTGGTGTCTTTGGGTTGAATGCTTGGATCCCCCATCAGAGGCCAACACGGTGATTGAAAGCTGCTTGGTGTTATTGCTGTTACTTTTTCACATTGCCCTCCTTGATGGTGCATTAGGTCTCATGCTGTGCAAACGCCCTGGTGCCTGCCGAAGCAGACTTTCCCTCCCCACAGCCCCCTGCCAGCACTGCCTCTCAGGGTGCCAGCTGTCACTCGCTTCGCATCCTTCCTGCCGAGATGCAGGCGTACCAGGGCAGCAGCAAAGGCACACAGGCAGAAAGACAGAGAACGGCATTTGGAGAGCTGGAGCGGCACCAAGGGAGTGAGGAATAGCAAACGAGGAGGGCTCTTCAAAGAGGAACATCAAAGCATCAGAGAGGGCTGGGAATGACAGATCTGGTTTAAAGAGCCATCTATCTCCCAGCTCTTACTATGCAAATTACTCCTGTTCACTGGCTGCTGCTGCTGTGGACCTAATTGCTAATATTTTTTGGAAGCACCTCCTCTGTGCCAAGAAACCAGGCCTTCTCTCTACCTCCTACAGTGGCATAGATGTCCCCCACTACGTGAGAGTCAGGCTGTCCAAGGCGTGCCAGGGCAGCAAGCACCTCCTCAGAATGGGGCAATTGCACTGCTAAGGGTGGGAGGCCATCAGTCTCTTGGTTGACCCATTCTCCATCTGCCCTCCCTGGCTTCCAAGTCTCTCCACAGGCTTCTCACTGTCCTGTTACCCTTACTCCTCCCATGCCGTCTGCCTATGTTACGGCATCCAACACATCTTCCTCTATACCACTCCTTCCACTTCCCACTCCTCATCCTCCTCTTCTGGGAGCTCCCTCACACTCTGGCCCCTTTCTGCCTGCCTATCTCAGTACAAGTTTGCCAAGAAGGTGCCTTTTTCCCCAGCCCAAACAGCACAGTGGGGGGAAACAGAGGCTGGCCAAGGCTGGAGTCAGCAACATTAAAACAGAGGCTGAGGAAACCATCTGTGCTTTCTCTTGTCAGGTTTACAATACTTGAATCTTCCAGCTGAAATGAAGGCAGAACATAGCACCCAGTCCAGGACCAAAGAGGTGGGTGTTGCCTTTTGGAGTCTCTCAGTCAGCCTGTTCCTCGAAGCCAGAGCTTTTTTTTTTTTTTTTTTTTTTGAGGGGAGCTGAGCATTTTGCTCAGAGACTTTCCCTTTCCCTCCTGGGAAGACCTGACTCCACAGGCAATCACACACACCCTCAGCCCTCAACAAGTCTCTCCATTCTCCCCACTTTCCCATTTCTTCTCTCTCAGTTACAGTGCCTTTAGCGAAAACTAGATACCTTCTCCCTTCCTCACAAGGGCATGTCCCTATGGTCTCTTTGCCTCCTTCACATTTCAAGAGCCTGCAGGCTCAGACTGAAGTGTTCTCCCCACCCTTCCTCCTCCAGTTGCCCTTCATGGACTCTTTCCCATCCTGGGGTGGGCTGAGCACAATTACAAGTTAGAGGTGTAAAGCAAGTTAGTATCTGGGGAGGGTGGGAGGCAGGAGGTTACTGCAGGAGAAAGTGAGAGGACACCAGTCTATTTGTTTCTGGGAGCCTTCCCCACCCTTGACAAAAAAATCAGGGAAAATGGCTCACTCCAATCCCCACAGAAAGTAGTGATTTTGGATGCATGCTCTCCCAAGGGTTAAGATGTAACACATATTCTTCCCCAGCTTCATGTAGCTCAGTGGAGGGAATGAGGGCCTAAAATTCACCTTACGGGCTTAAAATGAGCATAAGAAATTGCAGCCCAAAGGGTCAATTTTCCAGAAATATCTAAGTACCCAGGAACAGGGGCCCAAAATGAAAGTGTCTCTCGAGCCATCTCTTTCCTTCAGTGCTGTGGTGTGATAATAAGGTGCTTTTTATGTAAGTGACCTATTTTCCAGGGAAGCCAGTTCTCTGAGTGGGGAATTGGAAAATGACTAGTGCAGCAGTTTCGTACTTTAACATGTTTTCGTTCTCCATGAGCAACAAGCAGCTACTGTACCCAGAGGATGGAGGAACTGTCTGCTCTCATCAGGGATGCTCCCTGGTACCCAGCCTAGACAGGAGGTGGGAGGTAAGCCCACACTGTGTGCCATGCAAGCCCCTGCCAGGCAGAGCTAGCAGGCAGAGCTTTCCCCTTGTACCTGCTGAGAGATAAGGCCTTCCTTCCCTCCTTCCTTCCTTCCTTCCTTGGGGAAGAAACTGAGGAGCCGTAAAGTTGCATGGAGGAGGAATGGTGAGCTGGCCATGGGCTTTGAGTTGACTTGGAAAAAGGGGTCACAGTTGTGACTAAAAACTAAATTAAAATCTACAATAAGATAAAACAAAATTAAAAAAGAAAAAACTAACTGAGACCTTCAATAGTCAGAATACTGCGATGAACAAGCTGGGTGACACAACTGAATAGTGCTCACAGGGAAGATGAAGATAAACTTCTGAGACATGAGAAGTTAGGTCTTCCCATAACAAGAAGAGAAGCATGAAGAGGAGGGATCAGCACAAAGCCTCTGTGCTGAACGCCTGCAATACATTCCCACAGTGATCTTGGTTGTGGCATGGCTGTGACTGTTGCCACACTACCCCCACAGTGCCTCTGCTGCCAATACTTGGTCAAGCACAGTGGACCCTTTCCACTCAGGAGAGGCCTCACACAAGGGAGGAGGTGGTAGCGGTCTCCCAGCATCACCCAGCACCCCTGTGGCTGTCAATAAAGCTCCTCCAAGATGAACTTTGACCTCCTTCTCTCCACTGCCTTGTGTAGCCACCACAGGTCTGTGGCCACTTCTGCCAGGTCAGCACAGGAGCAGCAGGACATACAGCATCCTGCTCCTTCCCCAGCATGTCAGCCAGTCAGGAAAGTGTAATTAGATTCTGTTCAGCAGTGAAATAGTGCCAGCATTGCAATCTAATGTACTCCAAGGAGAAGGGGGAGAAGCATGTGCCTCTCTCCCAGAGGAGCTCCCTTCATGTTTGGGCACATGGCTTTGCAGCAGCTACCCCCCACTCACATCTAAGAGTTCTCCCTTCACTAAAAACTCACATTTTAAAAAATTTAAAGCTGTGATTCTGGCACTAGAGATATATTCACCAGGGACAAGCTGCAGCTCACCAAGCTGCTGTGAATCAGTAGACCCCTTTGCCCCAAGGCATCAGGAGAGATTAAAAACCATTAGTACACTAGAAAGACAACAGCAGTTTAATCAAAACATCTTGGGAGCCGCTTATGAATACTGTTAGCAGGCAATATTTTCCAGTGTATTTGTCTCTCATTAAGAAGAGCCTAACTTAAGCAGCTTCCTTTTGAGTTTTTGCTTTCTCAGACTTGAATTGGATTTAATTGCTTGCGCACAGGCCTGGCTGGCCACTCGCCACCTTCTGTTCCTCCTGTATCCATCACTGCAGTTCAGCATTTCTGATTTTTAGCCAGGAAGCTGATTGCCTCCTCTTTTGTGTACTGGATTCCTTCCCTTGGTATTTGCAATTCTAAATAAGTTGAATATTTATTACCAGCTCATTATTTTATATGGAGGACTGAGCTCTCCTCAACATGCACACCCAGACAGGCTTCTTAGGGTAAGAGGCACCTTCCTCTGCTCTGCCGTGGACCCACAGACAGTCTCCAGGCACAGCCAGGGCCAGGAATTGTTCCTCTGGATTCTCAGGAAGGAAAATAAAAGAGGGCCAAAACTGCACTCACTCTACATGCCTGGGCAGGCACTGCAGATGTGGCCCCTTGTTGTCTGGTCCTGACCAGCTGCCACCCCAGAGGTCTCATGTGCCTGTAAGGTGCAGGCAGCCATGTGGGACCAGGGACTGGTCCCTGAAGCCCAAAGAGGGCACAGCATCATTCCTAGGCTCAGTAGAGCTGGCTGCTGCAGGAAGGTGTCCAAAAACATAGGGTCTTGATGACATCACACAGGGAAGGACAGTCAAGAACAGGCTATGGACTGAAGGAGGCTGTTGCTGCAGAGAAGAACCCTTCATTTCCAGTGCTAGGGCAAGGGCTGCCTTTGTTTACTGGTCAAACACTTGCTGCTGGCCTGTCTTCCTGTCTGAGCTGGTATCAGCTGGCAATCCCATGCACAGGCTGGGGGAAGCTGTGCTAGGACTGAGAAATAGGGCTAGGTAGGAAAGGTAATGCTGATGGTATCAGGGACTGCTTCACAGGGGAACAAAGCTTGAGAAATCCTAACCATCAGGCAGTCATTTCTTGTGTCTGCTGTGCACAGCTGCAGAAAACAGCCTTGCTGCTGTGCTGCAGCTTTCTAGTATGATGAAAGTATGGGGGAAACTGGGCAGCCCAAAAGGAAGCTGTTGCAGAGCAGCACCCAGCAAAATGTTACCCACTCTTGTGCCATGCATCTGCTGATGACCTTCCTCACATCTGACCCCTTACATATCTGACCACTACAGAGAGACATCCTTTTGTACAACTGGCATAGAGCGTGCCTAAACCTGTGTTGTGGGAGGTTATCCTTACAAGGTGTAACTGACCTTAGGCCAGTCCTTCTTGTGTCCACAAGAAAGGGCACAAGCTAAAACTTAAGAATGAAAATAGCTCTTTCTCTAAAGGATTAGCAACTAAAAAAAACTCCCCTGCCTGAACAAAAAATAACCAACCAAGCTTTTGCCTAAATCTTGAAAGGAAAGTAAACAGTACTCAGAATGAAGTTACTGAAAATGAAACAGCATACCCTTCTGTCAGCCTTTTCCTGGCAAACCTGCCACACTTTCCACACCACTAGGCTAATATGCATTATCTAGCATTTGTCCAATCTTCTTTTTTTTTTTTTTAATAACCTGGTCATGGAGAAGCTTCCATCAGTTCACCAAGATGTTGCTTTACATCACTGATCTCATCACAAAGAAATTCTCCTGTTCTTCAGCCTGCATGTTGCTCTGCTTTATTTCATGACCTTAGTTAGCCCCCCTGCCAGACGTCCAACACACCAGCAGAGGGCTGCTCAGTTATAACACCTTGACATGCCACCGTGTGACTTCCATGAGATATAGGGCTGAAATTTAATCTGTGTGCCTGTAGCCAAAGCTATTAAGGCCAGGTTGTAGATTTATAACAACATACTTTTTCTCCTTGTCACTGACCCAAGGACTCGGCATCTGCACCTGCAGAGCTGTGACCCCTGGGACCCAGGCTGTTGCTTGCCAGTGTCACCTGCCTGCCTGCTGAATGTTGGCTGGGTTGGCTTTGACTTCATTCAGCTGGGATGCAGGAGGAACACTGAGGGTGGAAGAATCGTTATAGGTGTCACCTGTGCCCTGGTGGGCCTGAACCATCTGTTCACATAGAGGTATCAGAACCTACAGGATAGCCTGAAGTCTGTCCTTGGCAAGCAGCAAGAACAGAGGAATTGGGGGTCAGACTGCTTCAAATGGGAACAGCGCAGGGGTCACGTCATGGGTCACACCAGGATCAAACTGGTCAGTATAGTTGTGTAGATGGTTGTGTGCTTTGGGTGACTAACAGCATAAAGGGTTCACACTGACCTTCCTTCCCCAGTGAAAGACTCACCAAGCTGAACACCCATCTCTTCAGACAGGTCGCAGCTGCATGTCTCCATCTTCCTTAGACTCACAAAACCATGAGACATTTGAGAGTTGCCACAACAGCCGTGCACAGCACACTGTGGAACTCCCCAGCAGATGGTGAACATAGAGGGACATCACAACTTTGATTCTGCTCACCAAAGAGGGTTCAGAAATTCAGGGCTCTCAGAGGATGAGCTGAGAAACCTGCTGCAATCACCTGAGCCATAAATTCCCTTTTCCTGTACCTTCCAGCCTGCCATGCTGTGGGAGAGGCTGATCACCACACTGAAAACCTGAGTTAACATATTCATTGGATTATAACACACCTTCTGGCTTCTTCATTTGATCTCATTTTAGGAAGTCCCCAAAATTCAAATCAGGGTACAAAGACCCTGAGGTATTTGTATTTTCAGCCAGAAGAAGACTGGACAAACTCTTCTCTTAAGGAAGATATCTTTGTACCAGGTCACATTTTTTGTCTCCTGAGGAGCTATGGGTTGGGCAGGAATTCAGTCATCCAGAACTCAAGCATCCTGGGGCTGTGATTCAGG
Organism: Indicator indicator; assembly: GCF_027791375.1. NCBI lineage: Eukaryota > Metazoa > Chordata > Aves > Piciformes > Indicatoridae > Indicator > Indicator indicator. The sequence goes on along the minus strand of NC_072010.1, from coordinate 98,223,500 downwards.
GTACACAGAGGTCATTGTATATTAGAAAAGAGATGATGTTGAATGTATCCAACACACTTTTAATTAATGTCAGTATGGAAGATCAGGACACAGGAGTGGTGGGTCCCACATTACAGTGTGGCTTCACTCAGTACTCATGAAACCCCCATGGATAGGTGGAGTGGCTCGTAGGGCACACCATGCTGTTGCCCTGCCTTTATATGCCAGGCACACTATGCAATGTAGCAATGGTTTTGCAGATGAGCCTGAACTGGTTGCAAACTTCTGGTGGCCTTAGAGGTTGGAATTAGCCATCTCTGCCTCACAGCACAAAGCATTTTGTGTGAGAATTAGGGGCGGTGTAAGGAATTTCCAAACGCATGCAAGAGCCCCGCTCCTCGAAGGCACCATCTAATCGCCAGGGTTGGCTGCAGCTCTGGTGCTTGTGGGGCAGCTCCACCCTGCAGACTTCTCCTAATGAGCAAAGCCTTCTGCACGTTTCACAGATCTGCCACATATAAACAAGTAGGTCATTCCTGTAATCTCTTCATCTGGGTATTAAAAAGCTTGTCCAAATTTAAGCTTGGGGTGTGTCAGCCTCATTACTCCCAAGGGCTTCTGTTGTGTCTAGCAGAGGCAACATCAAGGCTGCTGAGGTTAATGAGAGCATTTCTAACGGCTGATGAGTGCCCTGCATCACACTTTCTGAGTCTCTTCATCCAAAACACACCTGCAAGAGCCCAGCTGCCGCAGTTTGTGATTCAGGGGCTGTGAAGATGGGGACTGGACAAACAGGTCCTTTTTTTTCCAAGCATAGAACACTTGGAGTCAACAGAGAGACTCCCAGGCTGGTGCCAGGAAGAAAGAGACTTCTCTGAAAGAAATACTGCCTGGCATTTAGCAGCAAAGACCCTGATTTTATCAGAGAATACAGATGTGTGTGAACATGTGGTGAGTGATGGCACGTGAGAGCAAGAGGGCCCTTTGTTAGCAGCCTAGGCCCTGGAAACCAGAGCCTGTAAGGGAGCTGACTCCAGCTCAATATTGCACAGCAAATTGAGGATGTTTGTTGGACACAATGCAATAATTGTATCTGGGTCTAAACTAACTCAGCAATCACTCCAGGATATAGTTATATATCAGTAACAGAAAGTTAACACCAGTTACTGCTCTGAGATGTACTCTTTCCTTGTCTTCTGATTGGACACCATCACTCTCTTGCTCCTAACAGTGATTGCTTTTCACAGCCTCTATCCATTTTCCTTACAACAAATACAGCTGCCCTGTTTTTTTGACTCCTTCCTCATTGCATTGATCTAGTTCACATTCCTCTCCCTCCATCCCACAGGCACATATGGCCCCAAAAATGTGAAGCACAGGCAAAAAATCAAAGCAGTAAATTTTCACCAAGCTAATGCACATCCAGACACTGTCGCTCAAATACAGGGGACATTACACTACTGTCAGTATCTGCCACTGGTCAAAACCCATTTACAAGCCAGTATGTGCTTATGTCCAAACAATGAGCTCAGAATAGGTTTTCCAACACAAATTTCTTGCTCTAGTGTTTAAAATTATATTACCCTAAGATTGCCTATTGTGGTCTACTGACAGAGTCCGGATGTTTGTCTGATCTACCATTCTTGCCCAGCACCTAGGTCAGTATTAATATTACCCCTTACCAAAGTGAAGAGCAGAGCCCCAAAGCTCAGTGGCTTTCTGGAAGATTCATAACAAGTTGATGCTGCAAAACCTGACCTTTATTTTCCCAAAATGAAAAGCATCATTTTCTGCTATTCAATATTCACTTTCAAATACAGCATGTCTCTTATGGAAAAGACAGTTACAGATTTCAGAAAACAACATGAAAGTGGTTTTCCTACCCTGGCTGAAATTCTCCTCTGAGGTACATACTGACACAGGCTTCACTTTAAACAATATAAATGTGTCCATAAATGTTGCTGTTAATGTCAGATAAGCAGATAGATGCTTAAAGAGCAGTTGGCTAGTTTGGCTCCATTAGGGAACACCACCATCATGGCTGACACAAACCTAGGAGATGGATGGGCACCGTGTCTGGCAACATCCCCTGCCCTCCCCCTTGAAGGTGCTGGTGGAGCTGGTGTGAGATTTATCTCCACAGAAAGGGAGCTTGGGCATTCACTTGGCTCATAGACAGAGGACAGCTTAGGACACAGACATCTCTCTGAAGATGGAGGAAAGAAAAGCAAGGGGAACCCTTCCTATCATCATCAGCCTACATATTTTGCTGTCCCTGGACAGCACTCTCCCCGCAAGGTTTAGAAAGCCTGAGGGGAGCATGGGAGGGTCACCACGCTTCCTGCCCCTCCACAAGCACCCTGCTCCACACACATGCGAGGAGCCCACAGACATTTGTGGTCTATGGAGAAACTGAGCACATTTCCCCACCATTTCAGGCACAGCTAGGCAGGTGCTCAGGTGAGTCCTCTTATAGCCTGCACGGGTGAGATGTTGAGATGTTGCAGCGGACCAGGCTGTGCAGCCATCTCAGCTGGGAAGCCCTGCTGAGCCCTTCAACAAAAGCACCAACTCTTTCTCTGTGTCCACAGAGCAGAAGTCACAAGCAAAACTAACAACCACAAGGCTGGGAGCGCAGCAGGCAGCTCCCTCTTCCCCTCTCCCCCTCCCCCTCAGCTAGGGCTGCCCGCGGAGCACCTCAGGCTCGTCCCCAGCCAGACTCGCCACCGACAGTGCCTCAACGCCCTCTCTTGGCAGCTGCATTTGCATTTCCACCGATTCGGCTCATCTGCTTGCAGGAACCGGCGGCTCTTAGGCTAAGACGTGGGCAGGGATGTTTGCGGGGCCCAGCAGCAAGGACCATAGAGTAGTAGAGAAACCATCCAGACAGAGGGTGGGAAGATGCGGGGACCTTTTCTGACAGCCGGTGGCTAAGTGCTAGCAACAGAGAGAAGAGGACACGGACTTGAGTTTTCCCCTGCTCTGTGTAGGACAGGACATCTGCACTTGCACATCATGCATGATATTAGACACCCACCAGTACAGGAGGAGCTGTGCAGTGAGTGCTTGATAGTGAAAGATTAGACCCTTGCAGTTGGTAAAGAACCTCTGAGGGAAATGTCTAGAACTGGGAAGGACCCTTGCTCTTTCTGAAAGTAGGGAAGGGTTTCCTTTGTTTCCTCTGGAAAACAGAGCTAGTGCACCATGGTACCAGCTGGCACTCACCCTGCTGGAACAGTCTGCATGCTGCAATTTAAAACCCTGGGCTGTGCAATTAAACCCTGCTACCCCTTGGGCTGGGATGTGCCAGCCACTGCATCAAGAGCTGTATGGCATCTCACTGGTGACTGAGTTTCATCAGAGATTTTACCTGGGCAGATCTCCACAGGAACTACCCAAGGCTTGCAAAGTGTCCAATAAATTAAAGTTCCCTCTGTCTGCTGCTAACTCAATAGTGCCAGCCAACCAAGCTAACCCAACAGTCCTTTTGACTTGCACCAGTATGATTTGTCTGGCTCCATGGGATAGATATGCCATCATGGCTCCATAGGTGAGATAAGCCATCAGCTGATTTGCCCACAGGGGCAGAAAGGAGTCAGACAGCAATGCCTGGAAAAGCCCAAGCACAGTATGAGGCTGAGATAGGGAAAGGATAGAGAGAAGACTGCACAGTGTCAGAAGAGGATTTTGGCAGCAGGGAAAGCAGTTACCATGTGTGCTACATGTACTTCTCAGCATAACTGCAAGTCTTTAATTAATCAATAAGGACCCTGGGAAGTTCAGATGCTACAGGAGAACAAGACAATAGCATCGATTCTGCAACCACTGCCACCTGCAATGTGAGCTGCCCTGGGGGGAAGGGGAAGAAAAAGATCCATCATATTTAGATCAGAGCAATGTGTTTGACTGATGCAGGAAATGGTAATGTACCTCTAAGCCTCTACTTCAGGAATATTTTTTATCTATCTGTTTTGGGTACAAATAAGAGTAGAGAGATCATTTTGACAGTGGTGATGAGATTGCTCAGAAAATGGATCTGTGAAAATTGATTTCTAAGCACGCTGTTGTAAATGGGAAAAAAGAATAATTTCAGGTTGTCTAGAAATGCAGATCTTCCAGTTTGCTTGATGACACCCACCATGGAAAAAAATAAACACTGTGGGTTGGCTAAATCCTTGCTTTGGACACAGAAATTTTTTGCCATTTACTTCATTTTCAGGGTTTATGTTTTGCTTTATGCTTTTTCAAAAACTCATATTTCACAACAGAACATTATTTCAAAATGAAAAAGTGAAATGTTTTGTTTATAAACTATTGGAATAAACCATTTAGATTGAAACAAAAAGCCACTCTCCATTATTTAAGCCCAAACTATTTGCTGAATTTGACATGCATTTGCAAATGAATTCAGTTGCCCTGAAAATTGAGGGGTTTTTGTTTGTTTGTTTGGCTGGTTGTTTTTTTTCTGCCCTTCCCCTTGCTGATAGCTGCTTTGGGGGTGGAAGGAAAATAGCCTGTTTCTGCCCTGCAGCTCGTTTGTTCTTGAAGCTTTTTAACTCAGCTGGAGTCAGAAATGTTCATCTTCACTGTGGGAATAACCAGGCTGCAAAATCAGCCTGAGGGCAAGTGGTGGAAAAGGTGCATGGTTCCAGTGTGGCTCTTTGCACCATGCACCAGCACAGGGAGGGCTGCAGCCCCTGCTTTTGCTCTACTGTCCTTAATGTTACAGCACATTACAAAATTTAGGACTGCACATGGAGACTTGCAGGGTAAGGCCCTGGAACCAGAGCTCCCTGGAAATGCTGTTTTGCCACAGAGGATGCAAAAATGTATCATTTTCAAACAATATCTCATTCTTCTATCAAGAGGGTCTAGAGCTCCTGTATTAGTTTTGGGTTAAATTAATGAGACAGGAATTATAAAATATAGTTATTTTTATTTTCCCAAAAACCCCACCCCAGAACTATGTACAAAACTGACAGAATTATTTACAGGTTCTATTCGGTCGTGAATTCTTCCAGGATGCTTAATGGCAATTTTGACACAATTTAGAGAGTTCAGAGACTGGAAAAAGCTATGACACAAATAGCTTCACCCACTTATAAACCAAAGGCCAACCAATAACCCTTAGGAAAATATGATCAGTCCAGGATTTACTCACGAGGATTAAAGTGGGAATTTGGAGATGGTCCCTAGCTCGCTCTCTCTGCTGACAGGCTCCAGAAACTGTCAGTTTGTAATCCAGTTCGAGGCTCAGGCTTTATCCCAGGGCTCTGGACCAGGCACTCGAAGCAAGGCAGGACACTCGAGATGACAAGGCTTGAAGTGAGGCGAGGCTTCAGCAGATGTGAGCAAGGCAGATTTGAGCGAGGTGGATCTGAGTGAGGGGATCTGAGCAAGGTGGATCTGAGCAAGGCCAATTTGAGCAGCAGCCCCTAGGCTCCCTAGCCACTTGCATATATACAAAATGCCAGAGGTCACTTGGTCCAATGGGGCACTAAAGCTAACATGTAGCTGCCCAATGGAAAGCATTCTGCTAGGCTATGACCACAACAGGCAGAGGCCAGGACCTCGTATCTGGGGGAGCTTACCTGCTCTGACCCCAGATGGGCATCTTGTTTACCAGACAGGCAAGGTCCTGTCCCCTTTGTTCCTTTTCCCGTGTTGCCCTGTTGTTGTGGCAGGAAGGAGGGGAGAGAAAGGACCTGTCTAGACATCTTGAGGCCTGTCTGGATTTGTACTGGGCCAGGCCATGTGTCGTGGCCTACCACCACAGCTCCCCTCAGTACAGGCCCTCTGTTCCACTCCCTTGAGTGGCTTTCATTAGGAGAAGTAGCAAGGATGTGTGAAACCAGGCTGCAGGATATGATGATGCAATCCCCCTGCCCTCATACCTCTTCCCATCAGGAGGGCTGCAGGGCACCATCTCCCCTTGTGAAAATGGTCTTCAGTGCCTATCCAACCTTTCTGCTGTTTATCCTACTTTTGTGCTTCTAATTAAGCTTGTTATTAAAGCAATTAATTCTCCAAATACAAAGCTGCAATGAATGAAAATTATTACCAATCAAAGGCTGTTTGGTGGAGTGTGGTAAATGAGTTTCAGAGCACTGTAGCCTAATCCTAGTCCCCATGGATCAGGATTGTTGCAAGGAAGCCTTCTTCCACTGCCGGACAGTTTTTTTGATGGGGTTCACTCAGCGGAGGACAAGGGCAAGGAGAAGCACAAAGACCCTCCTTCCCTGGGAGCAGCACTATGGGAGCCTCCAAACCTCATCCCTGACAACACTGCATCAGCATCCTCTTGTTTTGTGAAGTCCTGGGTACATCAGGGCTTAATAACAAGCTCAAGGCCTGGGGATCCAAGGCCTGAGGGGTGCTTTCCTACACCAGCATAACAGCCATGCAAAAATAAGACAAAAGGCCATTCCTCCCTCCGAAAGTCATCTCTTCCTCTCCACACTTTCCTCATCCCACACTGTCAGCACTCCTAGACCTCACCCTGGCAATCATTGGGAAGAACTAGAGCTTTTTCTTTTGATACTTAGAAGTGATTAGCCTCTACAGTATAAGGAATTTTCTCCCTACAAATCTACTGTTCCCGAAGGCAGAAGGATAAGAGCTACCCTTAGTCCTGGTCTCCTCCAAAAGAAAAGAGGTGAGAAGAAACAGCAAAACAAGAAGGACAAGAAGTAGCCAGGGGCTGACAAGCAACCCATGTAGCACCAGGAGGAAATTCCCCTGTGCTGTGACTGCCCTGTCTAGAACATCCCATCGTTTAGGGGTTGGACTAGATGACCTTTAAAGGTCTCTTCCAACCCAAAGCATTCTATGATTCTATGATTTGCCTGAGCAACCAGGCAGCAAGAAACATTTATAACATTTTGATTGACAAACATAAGAAAACTCCTTTTTCCCTCCTCATCCTGTTGATACCCATTGCATGGTATTCAAAGAGTGCTCCTCTTTTTTTTTTTTTTTTTTTCAGGGCAGACTCATTTAGCTAGCTGAAGCTTTCTTTTGATTATCTTCCTCCCCACTCCAGTCCGGCTGGAGTGGGAAAGGAACCTTTTCAGGCACCCGCACCAAGCATTTGACAGCCACAGTGCCTATCAACAAAACCAAGAGAGAATGAGCTCCAGCACCAGTGAGCCAAAAGCAGTGCAAGCAGCAATGCTGTCCATTAACTTCATCCATCCGTTCCCCAAAGCTCTCGTTCTCTGGCTCTACCACAGTGTAACCTCCAACTGGAAAATTTTCTCCCTGCATGGCCCCATTTTTCAGAGGGATAGTCCCTGCTGTGGTTTGGCAGACAAGGCAGTCCCCAAATTGGGAGCTGCCTTGGGGCTAGTGTGTTGTTACTCCAGGACAGTGTTGTCTATTCCTGCCCTGGAGTTCTCCAAGTCTTCTCCTCATCTCATCATGATTGACCTTGTCACAGTCCCAATTCTGCACCAACTCTGGCTCATGTGTTGTCCTGCAGAGAGGGTGTGGATGCCATGTAAGATGGGCAGCAAGCAAACCCTCAAACCAGCCTAGGGATGTATTTTAATTATCAGGCATACAGGGAGCCAGGGCATTATCCAAATCCTCTTAAACACTGACAGGCTTGGGGCATTGATCACCTCTCCCTGCAGGATGCCTGTTCCAGCGTTTGATCACCCTCTCAGTAAAAACGGTCTCCTACTATCCAGTCTGAGCCTCCCTGGCACAGCTTTGAACCATTACCTATACATCCTTTGTTCCCAGTCAGGATACAAGTCCATATACCCTTTAGATTGATTAGAGGCTGATGGAGAGGTCAGGGTTTTTTAAAAGAGGGCCTGGGGTGATGCCAAACCTGGCACACACAGGTGAGGTAGGGATTCACTTGTCCTACCTGCCTAACTTTGAGCTGTTAGTGTTTCACAGGTGCTGGAGTTTCCCCCTTCTCCTGCCTTTATCCCAGAAGCAAACATAAAGCACTGCCCTTAACCCTGCATCCCAGTGCTGTGCAGCACCACAGCATAGCTCAGAGACGCTCTCACCATGCCACCAGGACACAGCAAAGGGAGACATATCTCCAGAGATTAAGAGGCTTTCTCATGCCAGTGAGAAGAAAGTACTGTCCCTAAACTAAATGCAAAAAGATACAGAAAGACCCTGCCAGCAGGTGAAGTTCTCCCCTGTCATTCAGTGGGAAACCAGACTGACATGTGATTAGCTCAGCATTGGGAGACAGCCATGTTTGAGAAACAGTGCCTCGTGTTCCCTGGAAATGGGCCTGCCTCTCACCCCAAGCACAGACACAGCACATCTTTACCCGTTCTTGTGGCCACCTCTGGGTGCTAGCTGTGGAGCAGTGGTGCAAGGGAAAGGCTGCAGTACAGCCAAGCAGGAGTCCAACATCCCTCACCAGGTGCTTGTCTCACGCATCAGCAGAGAGGCCACCTGCTACTGAGAGTGTTGCTGCAACAATCTGTTCTACTGCTGCTTCTAGTCACATGCTTTGGCCTCCTCAGGCAAACACAAGATGGGCAAGTCTCTGTGGATCCTTAGAAGGGAAGACTGTCAGGCAGCTGCGGATGGAGCAGGGTGAGGCATTGCAGACATGTTGAAACCTGTCCAATCTGTTGCTATTTGGATCAGTTTTCCACATGCTGGTATCATCCTCCAGCCAGTGCAAGCAAAAGCAGGAAAGAGATGCCAAACCCTGGAGCCCTGGTGGTCTTCTGTGCTGCAATGCTAGGGTGACACAAGCCAGCTCACAGGCAGAATCGTTGGTTAAATTTCCTACCTACTAGCATCTCAAGCAGCTGAGACCCCCAGCTGTGCAGCACCAATGCCTTGCAGATGCATTCAGCTCTTTCTGGATTTGCAAGGGTCCCTTTCTCCTGGGAGAAGAGTGCAGACATGCTCCACAGCCAGCACAGCTTGGTACAGCCCCTGGCAGGGAGAAAAGGTATTTTTCTCTTCTTCTGTGCCTGCAGATACGACAATCTCTAATCCTAAGGACAGAATAAGGCAAAATCTGCCTAAACTGCCCACAGCCATGGCTCCAGCTTTCCATATGTGACTTTAGCCAAAGCCAAACATCTCGTGCAACCTCCAGACATTTTGCTTGCATGACACTAAGCAGATGAACTTCTCAGAAATGCTTTGCAAGTGTTTAATGTCCTCCCCCTTATTGACTCTGGTATATCAGGGACTCATCTTCTGCTGAGGTTTAAGGGATTTGCTTTCCCATGTGAGGCAGAGCCAGAGTACAGCAGCAGGACACCTGCCTCTCCCAAGTGACCCAGAAGTTTTGGGTCCAACCCACTCCTGGCTGCAGGGGCTCCCTGCTGCACACAGGAGATCTCCTGCCCATCTGGAAGAGGCAAAGAAAGCACCAAGCCCACCACCACCACGCTACACCCTCAGTGCCTGTCTGCAATGTGTCCTTGACCAGAAAGGTGGCAGTTCTCGACTTGGTATCAGTCCAAAGTACACTCTGATTTTGGTGGAATTCAGGAGATTGATGCCAGCCATAGGGATAGCCCTGTTGGATGTATCAGTGCTAGGGAAGGTGATACCTTTGTTTCACTGCCAGTAGGATGATCCCTTTCTAAGGCTGCCACCAGAGTTCTGGAGAAAACCTCTCTCAGCCAAATAATCCCACTCATCTGTCTGTCAGGAGGGGAAACAAAACAGCAAAACACTTTGGGATGTCAGCCAGGTGCTGTTGTACAGCGAACAGCTGGCTGGCTCTGCCCTAGTGACAAAAACACAGCAGCCTTGGCACAGGAAAAGGAGGATGTAGCAGATGCTGAGCATCAAGCAATGCTGAGTCCTTGATGTTTGAGAGAGGACTGTGCTTTTCCAGGTGCTGCTGCACCCCAGAGTGGGAGGTGGATTGGAGTTCTACCCAGCTATATACTCAAAAGGAATCACACTAGCGTTAAGGCATCTCCCTCTCTCCTTTCCTCGCTCCTTCTGTGCCACGGCACTGACAGCCCTTGCATAGAAGCAGGCAGCCCTTGTGAGATCAGCTGAGAGTGCCTCCGGGGGTCAAACCATTTAAGAAGTGAGATGCTGAAACGAGCCTGAGAATTAGATCCTGTATAAAACCAACAGTGGAAATACCAGTGCAGCCCCAATGCTTCCTGCACCAAAGCCTCCTGCAAGGCTGCGGGCTTCCACCTGCATCTGAAGATGCTAAGAAATCAGGAGGCAAGGGGCAAGCAAGCCCTGGTAACTGATAGGATCATGCCCTTTAGGATGTACTGTTGCATAAAGAATGGGGTAGAAGAAAGGTGAACAACCAAACCAGCTGCCATCCTTTTGTCTTCCTTCAGGGGAGGATCTAGCCAGCTGGTTGCCTCCTCACCCAGGGGAAGAAGTAGGAGCAGGCAAGAGCTCTCTGCACATGATTCCTAAGTAAGTGTTTTACTATAGTCCAGAAATCAAAGGATCACTATCTTGTGAGGCAAGACAATAGCAAGGCACTCATTTTTCATCAGTCTCTGATATCCCATAGCTCTAATTGACCTCAGCAGAAAATATAGATGTGCTGCACTTCTAGGAAAAAGAAAAAGTCATGCCATGGTGTTATCTCAGATAGTCCCAGGAGAGGTAATAGCCAGAGAAATTCAGTTGCTCACAAGTATCCACAGGAGGCTTGTGTACACAAAGACATTTCTGCTGGGTTTCTGGCTGCATCCCCTTTGCTGTGCATTTTTGGGTCAATGCACACCAATGTCCTTCAAGTCTCCTTTTATCCTGCAAAAACCAGAGAACCATTTCTGATGGGAAAACTAATTTTAAAATTACTCCAGAAGGCTGATGTCTGTCTGTGCTCCATCCCCTGGGGAAATGGGCCCCAGCAGACATCCCATAAGGTTTCCTACTTCCCCACAATCCCAGCACTGCAGAGCAATAGAAGGGGTGCTGGTGAGCACTGGGGAGCTGGGAAAGTGGAAACACTTGGCACCTCTTGCACATAGAAGCTGGTCTAGGTCTTCATGGGCTGCTGCTGCTGCATAGATGCTGTGAGTACTTCTGCCTCTTATTCCTTCCTTGGTACTTCTTCCATTGCCTAAGACATTTGTCCCCTGTTGTAGAGGAGGTTTGCAAGACTTTCAGCTCTGACCAATGCCAGCTGAATATTGAGGCTGATTTTCTTTATATAGAGGCTGCTTTTCTCTCTTTGTAAGTGGTTTCTGGAAGCTCCCAGGCCAATTGTTTGAGAGCACATTTTATAGCTGTATATGACAGTAAGGGGGAAAAATATGCTAATATGGTCCCAACACAGGAGAAGAAATGCCAGGTCAGACTGCAGGAAAGGCAGCAGCTTCCCAGAGACAGCAGCCCCACAAGGAGATGCAGATCTGCACAGGCAAGGCGTGGCATGCTGGGCTAGGAAGTGGCCAGGCTTGCTGAGCTTTTCAAGAGAAATGTGGCTTTCTTTCATGCAAAGCATGGGTTTACCATGAAACAAGGCAGTGGGGAGACATGGACGAATCACTTGAGCTCGCTTGGCATCCATCCTTGATCCTCCAGGCTGCAGACACCCAGGTGAAGCACAACCAGCCAGAGGACAATGTGAGCAGCTCACATGGACAGCTGGAGACACACTCTCAGATTCAAAAGAAAGAAATGTTTATTCCCTGCACCTCAGAAAGCACTAAAGTGGAAGTTAGCTGCCGGCGGAGGTTAGTTGCTGGGGGACGACGAAATCAAAAGCAACAAGTTTCTGGACAACTTTGGGGATCAGATTACTCTTGGGAGAAGGAAGGTTTCTCTACACCTACTAGCTTTGCATAACTGAGACAAGCCTGCATCTCTGCATTCTTCTCAAAGAGATAACCCAGAGGTTATGGGAATGGAGACACAGCAACTTCTCAGGTTTCAACAAATCCAAAAGATGAGATCTAGTCTCTGTGTGTTAGGTGGTACCAAGAGTAGGATGTCGTACTTTCAATCACAGCTTACGTCTTGCTTACTGTTCTAGCCCTGGGGAGCACAAAGCCCCCTCACTGAAAAGCTTTTCTTTCCTCACATTTCCATTCATTAAGCAAGCTGTCAACAAAAGCCTGTAAGCATAAGACCCAACCACAGCAGTGGGCTTGGGAGACTGCTTTATTTTCAGAAAGGAAAACCTTAAAATTACCATATTTCTCTGGAGAACTAACTCTAGACCCATTACTAGAAAAGGCTTCCTTGAAAAGAAAACATTTTTTATGAGGGCATTTAGCAGCACTTTCAAGAGCCCAACACTCCTGCAGCTTTATCAGAGGAAGGGAAGACTTTTTGGGCAAGGCATCCAGTGTCAGTGAAAGACTATAGGGTAGGCAGCATAACTGGCCTTAGCTTGTCCATCACCACTCCTAGTAATAGGTGATACTTTTGCTTTCAGAATTCAGCATTTCCCCTCTGGCTTTGCATAATGCACAGAGATCTCATATTCCTAAGTGGTTTGCAGTGCACAGTCCTTTTATTCTCAGTAACTCTCTCATTATAGGCCAATTTCAACTCATAAATTAATTTATAAGCCAGTCCATTTGTGCAGAACATCTTGCTGGAGGCAGGCTTCTGCCTTTCTCCATCTCATTCCCTCCCTCCTCTGCTGAAGTCCCTAATAAGGACAAGTGTATGTGAATCTGGGACACCTCTTGCCTATTGCTTGCATGGGGCAGGGTCTGACATCAACCACAGCTTCATCCAGGAGCTGCAGACAAAATCAGAGAGGGGCAGCATAGCTGCAAGAGGAAGCCACTCTTACTGCCCAGCTGTGTCAGGGTAAAAGCAGTACACATGATGGTGACTACTGCAAATACATCTATGCCCAGACCCACACTGCCAGATCGTGCAGGCAGGGATGAGTTCTGCCTGCCTGCAAATGGTGGGCAGCGGGGGTTGCTCTCAGGACCTGCCCAGCAAGGGTCCTTGAAGCATGCTCTCCTTGCTGCTGCTCCTTCTCAACCCTCTCTGAAGGACCAATGCAAACACCAGCACTGGTTCATCTGGAAGAGGAAGCAATTGCCTCAGTGTATCTTCATCTGTCCAAGGATCCTCTTCCCAGTGGTCCTCAGATGCTGTCCCATTGCTACCATAGCCTTGGGGTACAGATAAAGAGTGCTTGGGGAGCAAAGTAGGTACTAGGACAGGAGCAACCACCACCAGTGTGCAACAGGAGACAGGAGAAAGGGAAATGATATGAAAGTTGGCAACAAGAAAGTTGACCTTGACAGGTCCAAGACAAGGCAGGCATCCTTCTTTAAAGCAAAGGGACTGCAGGCACCCAGCCCCAGCTCCTTGCTTATGCCACACCACACACACTTGCTTAGGATGGGTCACCAGGCTGGCCCTGGGTCTGTAAAGACAGGCCATCAGTCACCTTTGCCACCATGCTGCTAATGACACATTACAGTGACAAAGTCATAAAGTAGTGACCAGGACGAAGAGGAGAAGGTGATCTCTGCCTCCCCAGCAGAGCCAACATCCATGACAGCTCCCGGGATCCCATCTGCACAGCTGCCTCCCGAAACCTGCTTTATTTCCCGAGAAACCCCAGCAGATGGTGCCAGACTGTCAGAAACCCTCCGGGAGCCCGGCCCCGGCTCAAGCTCCGCTGGTTGCCCCAGGAGCTGCCGCCTGCCTCCCCCCTCTTGCTTGGCAGCGGCGGGTAGCGGGGCAATGAGGGTTGCTAGATTTTGGGAGGGCCTGCATTAACCGCTAGAAAAACCCTAGAGGCTGCGAGAAGCTCAGCACCCAGCCCTTTTAATCCAGCCAAAGCTCCTTGGACAGCATTGCATTGTTTCCAACATTTCATTTCCCAGTCTAATGACGTTTGGTCTTGTGAGTGACCAGGGGAATACAGTCCCACACACCCTCACCCCTCCCTTCTCGTGGCTGACTTTTCTCTGGGCAATTTATCTCAATCCTCAGTGTAAAATTTTCCTTTGCAGCATTTCATCCTATTATTCCAGAATAAATCAGGGTCAATTTCGTGTTGAATGCCAGCAGAGGAGCACCAGAGCAGCAGGGGGGGGTTTCAGTGCAGACGGCAGTGCAGACGGCAGTTCAGCCAGTTAGGAGACTTTCAGCTGCACTCAGGTGCAGGGACAAAGGGCCCTTCCTGCTGACAGGGCTCCCCAAGCTCTCCACTGGTGCCTGGGCTCCCCACATCGGTGATCCTCTCCCAAACCTCTCTCCTAGCAGGACTGTGCCAGAGCTGGTGAAGACGCAGAAGGCTGTGTCATCTCAAAGACCAGCCTGGGAAGCCACACTGTTTCAACTATAGCCTGAGGGGGTAACTCAATAGGCAATACTGCTGGGCTGGACTGGAAAGGCAGCATCCCAAGGTGTGGAGGTGAGCAGGCAGGCAGAAGATCAAGCAGCTCAGCCATCCTCCTCCTTCTTGCAGGGCTTGTGAGGTAGGGAGGGACTCAAATGGCATTGTTGCCCTGGGGCACAGCAGTAAACTGGGCAAAAAAAGAAGAGTCTACTGGACCTGGGTGGGCCTTCTGAGGAATACACTAAAGCACAAACCAGGCTGATGCGGGGTCCATCCTATACTGAGGGTGGGTCCACGCCACACAGGCAAGGAATAGGCATGGTTTTCAGCCACTTTTGGAGCCTGGAGTGCTTTCCAGTGGAGGGCACATGCCTTTGTGTCAGCAGGAGTGCCTGCAGACAGCAGACACATACCTCAGACCCCAAAGAGCAGGATAGGCATCCCTAGGGAGTCACACAGCAAGGACAGAAAACTACTGACCTAGAAACAGCCACACAGGCTTTGATGCTTCCAGCTGGTGTGATGCAGTCACAGATACACAACAGTCAGCTTTTAAATTACAGAGCAGAGAGCCCACCCATTTCTCATCTATGCCCGACAACTGAGCTCACTCACATGTTATTTTAAACCATGACATCATTCTTCCAGGCACGCCACTGTGACCTGGAGCCTGGGAGAGCTGAGTGAACAGAACCCTTCTGGAAAGCAGGGCTGGGACCAACAGCCCAGTGCCCCAGGAGAGGATTTATCACTTAAGCCTGAATGTGGGAGCTATCTGGCGGAGATCTGCCCACTCAGTTCTGTTTTCCCCCAAAAAGTGCTCTCCAGCCCAGATGCTCACACAGGGCATTGTATCACTGAACCCTGCTCTCTACTCTACTTTTCCTAAGCCTGTCATCTGGGCCAGGTGACTCTGCATGCTGGAAGCCTTCCTCAGTCTGACCCCTAAACTTTTGCATTTGCCTGAATGGCTAGGAAGCACACAGTCCTTATACATATGTAAGCCATGCCTCTCCCTCCTCTCTATACATGCTACCCAAGCAGTACCATCCCATCCTTCCCCTCTTCCAGCAGACAGCCCAGCTCTGTGTCCTCAGCACCCCCAGCCATGTCCTCAGGATGCAGCCACCTTACCTCCCAGTCATGTCCTCAGGATGCAGCCACCTTAGCTCTCCCTTGCCTTGCAACGTAAAGACATGAGCCTACAAGACTCTTTCCTGTTTATCTGGGGATTGCAGGTGCTTTGGCCTTGTTTTATAAACATCTATGTCTCTCTGCTCTGGTTGGGCCAGTAGTGCCTCTGGCTGCTAGGGCTCTCTGCCCCACAGCCAGGGTTTCTCCTTCCCCTCCAGCACATCCTGGCTGGCACATCTAATCAACTGCTTGCCAGCTGAAGCATCCTCTCTGCACTGCTTCTTGCAGCCTGCATGCATGTGTGTCAGTACAATCATTAGCTGGTCTGGCAGGGATCTGATAGCAGACAGCCAGTGCCACCTCAGCAGCACTGCAATTTGTTGGCTGCCACCCCTGCAGCTGCCAGCCTCAGCAGCACCCCTGGATGAGGCCTCTTTCCAGCTGAGGTTTATTTCCGGACTCATGTCTGCAGTAGAGAGTCAGAGAGAGCAGCAGCTCCAGCTATGTTAAAGTCTCCTTGACTTATATCCTGTATTTCCACACAGGCAGGTGAGCTGATAGAGGATTGAGAGCCTGTTGTCATGTTGGCTTTTACTCAGCTTCCACTAGGCAGTTACAGCCCTCTGGGGCACAGTTAGGTATGTCCTCCCCACAGGGGCATTTTTAATCTGAGGCTTTAATTTGTTCACTTCTCACTGGGTTGCTGCCACCAGTGAGACCCTCAGCCAGAAACCATGATCTCTGTTTTGCAGCAAGAAAAGATGAGACATCACCCAGCAAGACATGCTTGAGTTTGAACATTGCCACACAAGAGAAATCAGGAGCAGAAAAATTGAGGACACTGGTGTGATTTTGTGTATTTAACCTCCTCATAATTCCCCCTGTCAGTATTACCTCTCAACTTCAAATCCCCAGTTTTTTTCAGAGGGAGATTTCTCTCAAGGCATTAATTCCTGGGATTAGACACCTAGGAATCGCCTGTCTGGGACGCAGTGATGGGCTGTCTAGCCTGGCTTCACCACCATGGCCATGGTGGGAAACATGAGGAGCACACAGGGTCAACCACTCCTGGGGCCTGTTCTCATCATCCTCCCACAGTGCCCATCATCATGGAGCCAAGATATATCCCATCCCTTCAAGCAACCCATTCTTGAGCCTGCTGTCCTTGAATGCCTCTAACACTGCCTGAACCTGCCAGTGCTGCCTTCCTCCCTGGGACAGTGAGGGCCAGGCATCCAGGACCTGCTGCATGAAGACATCCTTATTCTTTAAGGTTTTACCAAAGAGGTGCTGCAGGGCTGGATGAACAACTCCCTGTTCACTGCCTCCATGTTTTAGCAAACCTTGTTTGTTTGTATTCCCTACCAGCCTTCTCCTCTCCAAAACCTGACATCTTTACACATCCCTCAGACATCAAAGGACCCAGTTAGGGCTATGGGAGCCTAACTTGCATCCCTGAAAGAGCCAATATAACCACATCTAATTCCATACCTACCTTGGTGTTGAGATAATTGCCCCAGGCTGAAGCCAAGGACATGTCCGTGGGGACTGGTGAGACACATCTAAGGAGTCATGGGAGGACTCAGCCTGAAGACCAGGTTATAAACTGGTGCAGATAGTGGCATGCACCGATCAACCTTAACCAGGTGACAGCTATAGGTCTAGGCTGTAAGCCTTTGACTCCAGGGCCATGGAAGGTTTTAGAAAACCCATTCTGAAAACTGCTGCAGGACTGGGAGCATCACTTGAACAGCCTGTGCTGGTGCAGTGTGGTTTCAGTTTCTTGCACTTTGTGTAGACGTGTCATGTCACACCATGGGACTCTCATCCTGTGTAGCCTGACATTTTTAGAGCAGGAAAAGGCAGTGGTGAACATCAATGCATACATAACAAGCACAGGATCTCCAGGCAGGTTGCATGAGGCAGTAACGAAACTCCAAGCTGGCTAAACTTCTGCAACAATGACAAGCAAGGAAAAAAATCCTGTAGCTCATTAGCTTTTCCACATAGCTCCAGCCTTTGAATAGGCAGAGGTCGCTTTACAATGATCCTTTTCTGGGCACTTTTTGATGGTTCCTCCTTGACGAGCTCAGTCTTACTGCAACAATGTCTTTTGATAAAGAGGCAAATTCCATCAACAACAAACCTCTCTTTCCAGGCTGATGACTAAATAAAGGTGCTTCAAGCATATACAGAGCGTAGAAGAGAGAGGAAAAGAAGAGCAGCTTATTCAGGGCTGATGTGAGAGCCTTGCCCTGGCATAGAAGACACGAGACATTTACCCTGGCAAAAAAAAATTAAATGTGCACAACACAGTTAAAGGCAAGCATGTATGTTACCAGGCATTCACCCCAGGGACACAAAATGAGATGAAAAGGGAGCTAAAGAAAGCAAACACCAAGGAATTCATGCCACTCAAAGACATAGTGTGATCCCACTGCAACTGCCCCACCAGCTGCACGTCTGAGTCTTGGCCATGTGCTGCTCTGCATGGCCCTTCCTGGGACAAAATTTACAGCGGGGAGTTGATGGGACAGGATACGTGTTAACATTTTATGGGCAGCTGAAGTGAGACATGAACACACAACATGACTGTATCAGTCTCCTGACCACACATGACGAGCCTTCCCATCAGCCCGCCCCAACACCACGTTTAGCTTTCAAGGCTAAAATATCCTGTGTCCAGGGGGAGGCAACCTCAGTGAGAGCTGCTGAGCAGTGTGAGACATTGTTCAGCAGACCAGCCAGGAGGGAGAGAAACAAAATGCAATTTGTGGATGGGCCAGCAAGCCATCCAGTGGGTTTACTATGATGGCCTGCAAAGGGGCTATGCTAAAGCAAAGATTTCTGCCTTGAATTTTTGGTGGTTCCCCCTTGACCCGACCCATCTCTTTTTGCATTTCCCAGCCTGAGACACAGAGAAAAGCTGTCAGTAGGTTGCAAATAAAAACACTGGATCAGTTTAGGCACAATGTATGTTTGAGGTACATGTAGAAATTTCCCTTCTGATGAGAAAGGCAAGCAGAGGGAGCATCAGACCGACAGCACAAATGCACCCTGAGTCTCCCTGCCCACAGCAGGGAAAGACTACCTGGCATTAACTCCTAACATGAGATAACTACTAACATTGGAAAAGTCACAAGCCCTAGAGATATGCCTCCTCCCCTTGTGCTGCTGTTCCCAGGGTGGTTGCACATTTGTCCACCTTAGCAGCCGTGGTGATTGACCTCATGACATTCGCCTCCTTCATTTCTGAAAGTAAAAAGACCAGATCTGGAAACAGGCACCGCTGAGAAGAACACTCCCTCCTCAAGGTGGGGAGCAAGTCTAGGAACTGAGTTCCCGCTTCCCTCATCTCTGGCTGTGTTGCCTGGACTCTCACAGCACTGTTATCCCATGGGGCAGCACACCCTGTCGTCTTCCATCCCATGTGACATGAAACAACACTGGTCAGCAGCTCTCATAGCAGTAAACACCAGGGTGCAAGACAACAGAAAGCTTATTCTCCACCCCCAAGGAATGTCCCCTTGCTTCTTATAATGTTTTTATCTGCATGACGTGAAGATGCTGCAATAGCTGGGACTCAGTACCATGCTCCAGCAGCTGTGACCAGCAGAACACCCCTACACCTGCTGGCACTAACCCAGTGGACTCAGACCTCCCTGGGAACTCATGAGGACCTAGCCCTGAGGATTTCTGTGGGTCCAGCAGTGGAAGCATTTTAAAAACATTTGCAATCAGAACTGTGGCCTGGGTTCTGCACTTGAGAAAGCTTAGGAAAAAAAGGTCCTAAAGTCATGTCAAAATTATATTGAAAAATAAAAAAACAAACCAAAATAAAAACCCAAACACACAAAAGAAAACAAAAACCCAAGCAAAACAAAAATCCATACCCCACAAAACAACTCCTGTAATGCGTCAAGCTCTAAATTAGGCATCCCTTAGGGCTCCAGCTCAAGCTTGTGAACACCTCTCCTGTCCTTGGAAGGGGAGCACCCTGGGTAGAAGCAGATCAAGAAATCCTTATAAGCACTAAGAAAATCTCCACAGGCTGCCAACAGCAGGGACCCAGTTTCAAGGGCACAAAATTTCACTGCCTGGGCTAAAACGCTGGGTCTGTCAGATTGGGGGCAGTGATCAAACCAGTGATCTCCTCTGCCTAGCCACTAGAGCATGTCAGCACATGCTATGGTTGCAATAACCAATAACTTGCCTGGGATGAGCCCAGGCTCCTCCAAGGTTTTGGACAAAGGGCACACCTGAGCTAATGAGCTGCTGAGAACATCATTGTTGGCCTAGCTACCAGTATCTTAAATAGAGTGTAGATCCACAGCATTTCCAATTCATAACCATAAAGACATGCACCCTTTCCCTTCAAATAGGTTTAAATCCTGAAGCTGAGGAGATTTGCAAAGCAAAATGACCCGGGCAATTCTGCCTGCCTGCAAGAACCACAAGGCTGACAGCCAGCAGTATTTCAGGCTGGCAGAGGAGGGAAAGCTGTCATTATCTGGTGTTCAAACAGCTCATGGTTTAGCCTGTTCATGCTTGTCAAAGTTTAGGCTGCTTCAAATGATAAACCCACAACCTCAGCCAAACCTGAGGAACTTGAAGCAACATGAGAAACTCAGGAGCAGCAGAAAAGCCAGAGCTAGAGCAGAAACATTAAATTCAGTTCACCTTGCCCATGTGCAGAATCAACTGTAACCTGAGCGTTCCTGCTGAAGCCCAGGGGCCCTGATGAGCAGCTTGAGGGAGGGAGAACCACTCGTTCATGTGAAGATGCAACGCCAAGAGAGACAACAACACAGAGGAGATGGCAGGAATCAGGTGGAAAAAAACATTTTTCAGGTCCTTGGCAGTGACCCAGAGCAATCCCATTGCAAGAGGGAGTTTTTTAAAGAGCAGTCTTGCTGGGGATTTACAGGCGAACAGGACTATATTTTACCGTACATTCTTATGGCTTCATTGGTCAATAATCTGCATTTAACACAGTCCCTTCAGAGCGTGATGTGCCATAATGCTTGTGAAACAGCTGCTACATGCTGAAATAATAATCAAGGAAGCAGAGAGCAGAGCTGATAATTGACTCCGGTAATGTGCAAGTTGGGAATTTGAGTTATTGATCAGATGTGCTTCGGTGGCTCAACAAAAGCCCAGTCCTCCATGGCTGGAGGTTATTGACTTGGATATTACCAAAAAAGGATTCCTCTGTTCTCCCTACATACTATCCCTTTTTAGATTGTCATCTACTCTGGATTCCTTTCAATCCTGTGACTGGTCTAACATCGACCCCTGAAACTGCCCAGCAAAGCAGCTGTGTCCCTGCTGCTAGGCTGCTGGAGCCCTACAGACCCAGGACTTAAGTATCAGGGACATAAACATGCAATGAATGCTGAGGAGACAATTACTTTCATCCCTAACCTCTTTCTGTCAACCCCTTTTCCTTCTACCTTTCATGTGAATCCCCACCCCCTTCAGGTCTTCCACCCACCTCCTCTCTTCCTTTTTGACTGACCTAAGCTTCCCTGCAGCTTTGTTACATTTCTTCCTGACCCCAAAGGTTACTGTACATTGATTGATCAAGGTGCTGCACTGGCACCTCATCTGTCACACCACCACTGACCACCTTGCTCACCCACCTACTACCCAGTGTTAGAGCCATAACAACAAGCCACTTCATCCACTGTTAGCTGGATGTCTGCAGCCACATCTTGAAAGTACCCTAGCAAAAAGCCTGCTGAAAAAGCTAAATAAATTGTGTCAGACAGTGCTTCTTTCTCAGCTAATTCACTAGTTTGTTCAAAGACTTACAAGAGTTCAGGAAATGTGGTTTCCTTTTTCAGAATCCCTGCAGGTTGCACCTCTGAGCAGTCTTACCTGTGTAAGCTCTATGGCCAATTCTCCTAATTTGCTAGGCACTGCATTCATTTGCATGCATGTCAAACAGGCTTGTAATTCTTCAGATCATCCCAAAAGCTGTTAAAAATGTGCGTACAACATTCTCTATCCTTATCAAATACTGCTTTTGGTTAGTTTTGGGTTTTGGTTTTTTTTTTCTTCAGTGAGAGAATATTTCTTTTCAAGATGTGACTCTTTCATCTTTGTGTTCCAGAGAACTCTTGGCTGTATGCCATCAGGACCTAGCAGCTTGCTAGTACATAGACAGTCTGGTTATTCCAGCTCCTCCTCTCTCAATCTCTGATACTGTTTCCTCTTGGTCCAGAAAAGAGCAAGGTCTGTGTAAGCACCTCCTGTGGAAACTAATATGAAGAAATTATTCAGCCCTTCAAGAAAACCTTTAGTTTCCTTAATTGCTCTTTTTTTAAGTACAAGTGACTCAATCTCAAATATTTAAGCATATCTCCTTGTGTGGGTTACTTGGGAAATCAGTATTTTATACATCTAGGCTTCTGCACATATAAACCAGTTTTGATCTTCCAACTCTGGGGAAAATGCTATCTATCCAGTGAATGGCATGACAAGCTTAGTCTGGGTTGCACAAAACCACTTGTGACATGCTTTAATCAAGTACTTCACAGAGTCTGTGGAGAAAGGCGAAAGTGGCTGAAACTTTGAGTCAGGCAAGCCCTATCAGGAAACAATGTCATATGCTCTTAGCTCTTAGTGAGCTATATCCACTATAGCTCACTCCAAGTGGAGGCTGGAGTCTCTCCATCTTTATATCTTCATCACAGGAACATTATTCAGACCCAACATCAGATCTCTGGGTGAAAATCTCTGCCCTGACCAAGGTCAGCCAAAATGTTCTGGCAGTGGTCCGGACTCCAAGTCCCCCACACAGGCTTCCTGATACACATCATTACACTCCATCCCTACCTCCTCCAAGACACCAGCCAGACCAGCTGCTGGGAACAGCCATGCAATGTGATTAATGGCCACCAGCACCTGATGAAAGCCTTGCTCTCCTGCACCACCCTGAAGGAAGCTGAAGAGCGGCAGGCAGTGTCCTGTGCAAATGGTCCTCCAAGAATCCCTGTTATCAGGGGCCAGATCATGTGCAGGCATGGCTAACAGAGACCCACAAGCCTCTGTCCTCCTGTAAAAGTTTTTCAGAGGTGACACAGAGAGGTGTGACTTGTGGCCCTGGGGTAACAGGGTGAGAAAACAACCACAGTGTTGAGCTGTCTGTCAGGCAGTAGCTGCAAGTTCTGCCACCAGAGACCAAGCCAACAGCTGGTGAGCAGCACTTCCTCTTCCAGCACACACAGCTGCCATGGTTGGTTGACCACCAAGGATGTGGCCCAAGCAGTGCTGCTGGTGCCCAGACACATCTGTGGGTAAGAGGTCTCAGACACTAGCCAGGAGAGCACAGGACTGATGTCTGGTGGGGAGATAACCATGGTTTGTGAACCAAGCTGCAGTGAGGGCCAAGAGCTTCACTGAGGGAGAGAGCCTGCATCTCACAGTATGCCTCTCCTGACCTAGTGTCACCTTCACTGAGCACTGAGTAGGGTGTAGACTTTCTTCCAGGACCAGTCAGAGATTCTTGCAAGGCCTGCAAAACACTTCTCTCTCCAATGCTTGCTCCTGAGGCTGGAGGTAATACTGATTTTCAGATACAAACCCCATCAACAAAGATGTGGCAGAATCCTGCTAGTAATAATGTTGCTTATGACCAATAAAAGTCCACGGCAGTTTCTTCCAGGTTTATCATGGTCTAGTGATTTTCAACATTCTGAAGCAATAAACTGTGGGATTAATTTGACTTTCTTGTAGATCTCCCTCCAACCTTCTTGTCCATCTCTTAACCAGAAAACCCATAACAGCCTATGCTTCCTTGGGTTACTTCTAACTGTTCTGTGGGCTGTGGCTCTGGGGCCAGTGTCACAGGTTTTCAGGCCACCCTTCAATTCCTCTAGAACAGCATTGTGATGGTTTGAAACTGTCTTTTTAATTTTCCTTGCAAAGTTCAGAACAGAGAAAGTGAAAGAATGTAAATAAGTCACTATTGGGTGTAAGAAAGCAAAATAACGATTGTTCTAAACACTTCCATTGGATAGATAGAAATGTTTAAGAACTATTACCCAAAACAAAGTAGGCATTCTGCACATTCTGCATTCGGCAGTGGGGGCAGTTGCTGGGCTGTCTGGCTGCTGTTTCTTCTTCTCTTCTGGCTGAAGATAACACACACTGACCTTGGCAGCTAAGTTAACAACTTTCTGCTTAACTAACTCTGCTTCTCTGTCCAGGAGGGTCTTGGGGGAAGCTCCTGGGAGAGAGAGAGGCCCCTTTGGGAGGGTCCCCTTGGGGGGAAGCAAAGGGAGATCGGTTGTGCTTTTCTGTTGATTGTATATATTTGTGAATGTTGTGAATTTTGTATATTTGTACATATTCATTGCATTTCATCGTAGATTTTAGACTCTGCTTGTAAATACAGCCTTCATTTGCTTCCAGACTGAGCTAGCCTGGTTATTGTCAGGGGGGGGGGGATTTCAGCTCACACCGACACAAGCATTCAAAACCAGCACTCTTCCCTGACCACCATCATAGGTAGGGAGGATGGGACAGGTCAAACTCTCCAAAATCTAGCTGAAGCATTATGCTGACTAGATGACAGACATCCAATGAGCTCTGCTTCCCCTCTATCTGCAGAAGGGGAGGAAGATAACTTCCCATTTCACCACAAGTTGCCAGATGATGTGGGATGTGCCTGTGTTCCTACAGCTCTGTATTGCCCTTCTCATTTTCCAGGGTGTCTTTCCAACCAGATTTGTCTGTTGCCACTTATTGCTCACCTTGCTGACTTTGTAGCTCATGTAACTGCAAGATTGTCACTAAGGTTCAGAGTTTTTACCAAGAGGAGCAGAAAGTTAACAACACATTTGCAGTTTTGCTGTGGCTGACAGAGTGCTGAGTTGAAGCAAGGGAAATGGGAAGGCTCTTATCCAGCTCACTCCCATGATGCATGAAAAGCTAAGAAATATTCAGGTAGGCAAGAGAGTGATGGCTTCATATGGAGACTCAGGATGCTGAGAGTCAGCTCTGCAACTCAGAAATGCGGAAAATCAGGATTTTAAAATTAAAAATGGCATTTTACAGAAATAGACATAAACAGTTTCCACAAAAGCATCAGGAAAATACTTTCCAAGTGCCATGCCCACTGGACAGAAGCTTGCCTGGAAGACATGTATGCACAGAGCCCATGGTTGTGGGCAGCAGATCTGCAAAGTAGGAGCCACAGCTTCCCCCAGCCCTAGGCCTCAACACTTCCAAGAAAGGAGAAGCTGCTGTTCTGCAGAAGTGGGGAGGGCACATATACCTTGGCTTTTCAGACTTCCTCACCAACGCTTTGTCCACAATTACTTTGTCCACCCTCAGTGTGCATATAATCTCTGCCACCTGTGCTTGCTGGCTAGCACCCCACTCCCTGGGGGGATGGGCAAGGCACTGCAGCATGGCAGCCAGCCAACTTGTACAATACCCCCTACAGAAACACAAACCTTGCAGATGAAACATCTGCCCCCAGGGGGTGTCCTTTTGGTTCATGCAGGTGAGGGGTACTCAAGGATCAGGAGCTCCTGATGGAGAAGCTGAACACATCAGCAGTGCATTGCTGCAGCAACAAAACCAAACTGGATCCAGAGCTGCTTCCACAGGGATACTACTAGCAGAAGTAGGGATGTGATCATCCCACTCTACTCTCTCCTTGTCAGGTCACATCTAGCATATTGTGTCCAGTTCTGGTCCCCACAATTTGAAAAAGAAATGGACAGGCTGAAGGTGATCCAAAGAAGAGTCACAAAGATGATCAAAGGATTGGAGAACTTGCACTGAGGAAAGACTGACAGAGTTTGGTCTTTTTTTGATCAGGGGGTACCTAATCACAGTTTTCCAGTACCTAAAAGGCAGCTGCAAATTAGACAGATGCCCACTTCACAGGGAGCAACACGAGGAGGACAAGAGGCAATGAGTGCAAGCTATACTGGGAGATAGCTCATCTTGATTGTGAGAACAATCAGTCACTGGCACAACCTTCCTAGGGATGTGGTGGAGTCCTCATCACTGCATGTTTTCAAGATGCAGCTAGACAGGGTGCCAAACACTCTCACCTAGGTTCCATTTCCCATGAAAAGTTGGATCAGATGATCTTTTGAGATCAGTTCCAACCTAGACTGTTCTATGTTTTTATGAGACTCATCCTGTCTCCAGATCACAGCCTCCTTCCAAGTCTATTCACAACCTGGCCCCTGTGCAGCCCACCGCTCAGGCATTTCCTCTGCTACTCAGGGATGCTGCCTTCAGCCATTCCTCTCCTCTTCCCTGCCTCTTATGAGTGTGAATAATGACTGAAATGACCCCAGATAGAGTGTACCCTTGACAGCAGAAGTGTTCTCTTTGCCAGCAGGCTGCTGCTTCTGCAGAAGGATTTGTTCCCTTGCTTGTCCTCCCATCTCCTCCTGAAAAAAAGCAGAGAATAAGAAGGGAGACAAGCCTGCCACTTTGTTGCCCCTAATGAAAAGGGTGCAGGGAGTGAAGGAGACTGCATTTAGTAACACATCTGAAGGATTTTGGGTAACCTCCTCACATACCTATTCAGCTGGCCGATCCAGAATCCTGTGTCTTTTATCTCAGTCTATCCCCTTGTGATGCACAACAATCACCCTTCACCATGAGATCTCACAACTTCGATACCCACAAGCAGCACCAGTTTCAGTCCTGTCCTGGATAAATCACAGCTGATCTAGCCATTGTAGAGGAACAGGCAACAAATCACCCACTGACCAAAGACAGCCAAGGAAGTGCTTTAGGAAGAGTGGTGCTGTGTTGGTTTAAGCTGACTGGCCCCACTAGAAGGGACAAGGGTTAGGGTTAGGGCTAAGGTTAGGGCTACTCCACAACCCCCCACAGTGGTGCAGTGCAAGATGGATTGTTATTCTACACCATGCTAACATCACACTCACTGCATGACACAAAGGGGTTGGGCAGGGCTTATGGGACTTGAAATATATTCTATAGCTTGTAACGTTTCCTGTTCTGGGCTTTTCAGGTTTTGTTTTGTTTTTTTCCTTAGGTTCCAGGCAGGGGTGCCTCCCTTTTCCTGGTCCTTCAGTTTCATGGGTATGAGTGGTTTGCCTTTTGTCTGTTCCCCTGCTGCTGCACACACTGGTATTTCTGTTTTCTTTTGTGCAGTCTGATATCCCTGCAATAGAGTAGTAAATTGTTCTTATCGCAACTAACATCTCTGCCTCCTGGATCCTTTTCCTCCTTGCCCACCTGGACAGGAGGGAGGGGTGCAGGGAGAAGGGTGTCCTAAACAGACTGCCAGGAATTAGATGCCAGATGAGTTAAAACCAGGACAGCTGCAAACTGTACCCCACATGGAAACATAGACTCCAGATACCAGGCAGCTCACAATCACTGGAGAAAAGGTGCTGGTAGTTACCCAAAGGTTTCATCATATGTGTGTGTACCTCTATTGCCCATGCTGCCCTGCCTGAATTCAGCAATAGCTCCCTTCCAGCTCAGCAAGGAATGTTTCTACACCACTGTTTCTAACCATCATGTCAACAGCAACCAGATCTGGCTATTCTGTTCTGGATCCTTCATCCCACTCCATGGCATCTGCAAAAGAAATGGAGGTGGAAATGTCTGATACAAACCTAAATCAAATTGCCCTGAAGGCTCAGAACAAGTTTTTGGTTCTAATCCATTACTAAACACTGGGAAGTTCAGAGGGCCTTATGAGCCTGCTAATGAAGCAAGTGCAATAGGGAGAGAAATACAAATCCCATTTCTGTGCCAAAAAGTGAATTCAGTTTTGTAGAGAAACTGCATATTCAATACCAGGCGTCCTGTGATCACTCAGTTCCAGTCTGCCCTTTTCCTTCCCTAACAGGATTTTCCCAGCACTACTTACCTCATCAGCCTTTCATTGCTACTAAGCCAGGATTCCCAGACAATCTGTCCCACTGCCTCAAAACAACTTTCTGTCTATCACTAACAGATCTGCAGCATCCATATGTCCTATAGCCTCCACTGCTAGCAACAGTCTTAATCTCCTTGCTTAACGCTGGTTATCAAAGTAACACTCAGAGGCAGGAAGAGATGCTACATTTCAGATCATTAGCAGAAAACAGAACCAATTACGGAAAAATAGCCAAGAGTCGTTCTCATTACTTTAATTTGGCATGGAAATACCAGGCACTGCAGGCTCAGAAGGAAAATGTGCCTGGACAGAATGCTGGCAGTGGTGGCCTGTCTCATGTCTGTAGCATGGAGAAAGGTGTGTGCAGCACTGTGACTTGTTTTATAGACCGGAGATGCCTCCCAGGGGCACCTGGGCAAGAATAGCTAGGCAGCAGGCAGAGATAGCTTCTGTGCTGGGTGCTTATTGCTGCTTGCCACTTGGGATCAGAGGGTCCTCTTGGACCTGAGGAGGTAGCAAAAGGGTGACAAAAGTTGCTTGTCATGTGCCACTCTGTGTTCAGTACTTTGTACACTGATACAGGTCTCCTCAGGGACCTGAAAGCAACAGAGGAGAATAACTGCCCATCAGGCACAAGTAGCCCCCATTCTTGTCTTGCTTCTTTCGACAGCATCCTTTCCTTATACCTTGAAAAACATGGAGCTGAAACCACCACCAAAGGAGAGACTAACCGCTGCCATTTCTAGTATACACTTTTGGTGGTAATAACATGACAAAACAAAAAAATCTGTCCCAAAGCAGAGAGGAGGAGGGAGAGGATGCCTGCAAAACAAGTGTGGCTCTCAGCAAGTGCTACTGAATCTCCAAGAGATGAAGCATGTCTACCATCTCCCTGCCAGAGTAAATTTTGAGAAGGAATAGTTTCTGGTGGTAAGGGAAAATCAAAGCCCAGCAGTGCAAGGGAGCAGTTTTGGCTCCTGCTGCCCCTCTCCTAACAATTCAGCCTCCAGCACCAGCTTCACCATCAGCACCCAGTGCATTGAGAGCCCAGTGCAGTGACACCAGTGGTGGCCTGATGGGTAACAAGCCAGAGAGA
This sequence comes from Indicator indicator, assembly GCF_027791375.1. Classification (NCBI taxonomy): domain Eukaryota; kingdom Metazoa; phylum Chordata; class Aves; order Piciformes; family Indicatoridae; genus Indicator; species Indicator indicator. The sequence goes on along the minus strand of NC_072010.1, from coordinate 98,195,147 downwards.
TCGTTCATAGGGACTCCACAGCAAGTCAATAGCTTCCATGTGGAAGGTTACATGAAGATGGGTTGTTTAAATGTCTTGAGAGTTTATTTTGGCTGGGACAGGCACAGGAGCTCAGGGGAGGGAACAGGAAAACCAGATACAAAAACAGATTGTTTGTTCTTCAGTATCTGAAGAGAATCCCAAAGCACTGTCATCAGTAGGCTGAAATTCATTATGTGGGACTACAAAGTGCTCCTTGGAAGTGTTTTGTGGTGGTCTGCAAATAGACATGTCCCCAAATAAAAAGTTTAAAGTCAGTGTGAAATAGAGAGGGATTAATAACATGAAAAGTTTGTGTGAAGAATTACCATAGAATGCCCTCAAAAAAGCTTCATCTATTCCAAGTGTAGCAAATGAAATAGAACTCTGAATCCGACCATATTTGTCCTATTAATTTGGCTAAGCATAAAGTCACAACAGAGAGGAGAAAAATATGCACAAAACAGTCTTAAATAGCTTAAACTAAACCAAATAATTTGCCAGCACACAGTCACAATAAAAGCAATTAGCATGCAAGATATTAAGAACCTATCTTGTCTTTTAAATGTCTACGAGCCACAAATAGAGGTACACAAAAGACAGATTAAGAACAAATCTCAACCTCTTATGTCATCAGTTCTCAACTTAATTATCTAATAATCACCATGGTGTTCATTTACAGAATAAATATCTCATGTAAATTTAAGTCTGCATGTAAATAGAAAGAGTTAATTAACAAAATAATGAAGTACCTAACAATGGAAACACTCTGCTGACTTCACTTCCCACTAGTGAATAGAGTCTGCTGAAACTTTCTGCTGAACTGATTGAAGGGATTGAAGCACCAGGGTCTGTACCTTTAGCAGCAAAGAAACACATGTTGTCATAAAAATTAAGCTGCAAGTTTGTCAGTGGTGAGGAAGCCCAAGAAGGCCCAGATTCCAATTCAACACAGCTTATCCTTATTTCTACCTCCATTAAATAAAGCACGTAAACTCCCACAGAAATCACATGCTTGCACCCTGAGCTGAATAGAGATATGCAAAGAACATGCTTAAGTATATTGCAGAATTAGATCATGGCATCATAGAATGCTAGGGGTCAGAAGGGACCTCCAGAGATTATCGAGTCCAATCCCCTGCCAAAGCAGGATCAACTAGGGCAAGCCACACAGGAATGTATGCAGGTGGGATCCATCATCTTTATTTCATCCTGCAGTAATTTGTTTTCTGAAAAAAAAAAATAGATTTATTTGGAAACTTATTTTGAGTCCAGCAGAGAGGTTTTCCCTTTGACTTTCACATTTAGAATCATTCTTTCCTCCTGTCTCCTTCTCTACAGATGTTCTAAAAAACCAGACTTCTGATTTCTTCTTTCTACTGTGCCTAAGTTCCCTCATTTGTTAAGCAGAGAGAATTCTCAACTGTGCTATCATGATGATGTGAAGTCCTTGAATGGAAGATGTTGTAGAAAAAGAAAGTATGATCTAAAAACTTCACCTTGCCTGGTAGCCTACAAAGTAGCACTGAAAGAGGATTCTAATCCTTTTAGACCATTTTTAGGAAGAAAAAAAAAATAAGCAAGCTCCCCATTAGGGGGTATAAAAGGAAGAGAATATGTGAAAATCTGACGTCTACAAAGTAAACATGGAGTAAGAGCATAAAAATATTCTGCATAGTCAGACCATCTACCTCCTCACCTTGTTTTAGCAATGGCCAAAGGACAGGCCTAATACAGAAGACAAAAGCAGAGTAGTCATATGTGATGCTTCCCCAAATCCCTACCAAGCCACATATCAAGAACTTAACCAGGATGGCTGCTTCACAGTTGGCAATGCTCAGCAGGTTCCCTTCTTGATCATTTTTTCCTGGGAAATAAAAGTTTAGAGCACAATATTCCATAACAAGCTTTCCAACTTAACTTCACGTCTTTGCTTCTTTCCGTTTGTTTTGAGGCTGCTGCCAGCTAGCTTCCTCAGTGTCTCACTGCTCTCATGCAGGGAGAGATGGAAAGCCTAACCACCCTCAACCCTTTCCTTGAGATTTGAGACCTCTCTCACAGTCTGGGGGTCATCTTCCCCAAGTGAGTCAGATATTTCCCACTTGAAAGATGTGCCATGACTTTCATCAGCCAGTGCCAGCATTCACTGTGCCCTTCTGAGGTCTGCTGTCCTCTCTTAGGCTGGAGGAACAGCTCTGCATGGAAGGTGTGGGTGTACTGCAGGTGTACATAGCAGCAAAATAAATGCTGGGTTTACTCTGTATTTCCTGATAACTCACAGCTTCTTGTTTGCTCTCTTGGCTGCTCTGACCATCACATAGATGTTATATACACCTGTCTATTCTCACATCAAGACCTTGTTTCTGAATGATGAGTCAGCTCAGAGCCCATCATTTTATTTGTGATGCCGAGACTGATTCCCCCCCCACACACACATCTCACTTTCCAGTCACCTGACGCAAAATGTCCTCTGCTGTTTCTTTAACCAATCAGTCTCCTTACACCCCTGTGCATTTCATCAAAGCCAGCCCTTGCTCCTAATACCTTGACTAGCAGTCATCCTTTGATTAGTAGTCATCCTCTTTTTCAGACCATTGCAGTGTCCATCAAGTAACACAGGTTTCATCACTGGTGACCTCCTGTTTCTGTCAGAACTATTTACTTACTTTTCTGCCTTGCATTTTTATCAAATAGTTTATCCATGCAAGGACCTATCAGTTTTATGTCATAGTTCCTTACTTTCCATAAGATTATTGGATGATGGAATTTGTGGAGACTTTTTTGGCTCTGTAGAGACTACATCCATGAGATCCATCAGATCCATCAGAAGCTCACTAATTGTTTCAGAGAACCTAATAGATTTGTGAGCCACACCAGCCTTTTTCAACAGCCAGACTATTTCTTCTTTGCTTGCTGCAGAGGACAATCTTCGCAGCTGCCTGCAGGTCCCTCAGCTTTCCCACGTCTGGCTGGTCTAACATAGCAGCTTGCAGAGCCACCCAAGCCTCTGAATACTCACATGAGATTTACAACAAACTGTCCCAATCCTAGGACCCAAGAGCCTTATGTTAGTGAAGAGTGTAATAAAAACATCTCTTTAGACATTCATTCTTCAAAACAGGTCAGCTCTGTGCCCAAAACAGTCTTAGGAAGATGTGTTTGTCCAGGGCGAGCTCTCAGATTACTGCTTCTGGCTTGATGACTCCATTCCCAGGAGCCTCTGGGTCTGCCACAAAACAGCCTCATTAGTCAAGGTGTCACAAGTTTTGTCTTGCCTGAGCCCAATGAAGTGATAGCACAAAATGAGCTACTTAGTACCCCCCCACCCCCCTCTTCCCTTTAATCTCACCTAGGGAATGCACTAAATTGGTATTCACACCCTGAGACCAGACAATAGGATGACAATGAGCACTATGCCTCCTACAGGACATGTGCCCTAGACATGTAATGGTACAACAGCACGTTCATAGCTTCTCTCTAGGCACAGAGTGGCTACAGGCTTAGCCGCAGGTATAGCTTCCCAGGGACAGAAAACACAGGAATTTGCCCCACACTGACAGTGGTGAGAATTACCCTGTGACATCCTTACCCTTCCTCCCCGTCCTTAGACCTTCAGTAAGTCCTCTCTGAATTGCTTGCCTCTCCTAACATTATCAGGCAGAAGCGTAAGTCCCACTTCATTAAGCCTGTAAGCCCCCACTGGATGATATCTGACTCGCATCCGCTTGCAATTTAAAATGGGCATTTGCTTCACATCAAAGCGGCAGTGGCGGCAGGAGCAGAAATTAGCATCTCACGGTCTCTCTCTCCCCGGTTCCATTGCCACAGTGTGTCTCCCTCATTACCAGGGAAATGAAAACGTCTTTACAGCTCAGGCTGTCTCTGCCTTTTATCCTGTGGCCCCCGCATGAGGCATGGCTGCCACACTTAACAGCAATTGGTCATAGCCTTCCTGTTTCAAACGAGACAGTGAGCCTCTCCTCCCCATTAGCAGCCCAGGAGGGGGCTGTGAGGAGACACGGTCCCTCGTGGTTTGCCACACTGCTCCTAGCACTCACCCATTCATTCCCTCACACTAAAAGTAATGATAAAAACCTGTGGCTCCCCACCTCGTATCTGAGTTTTTGTACTTGGTCGACAGTCCCAGAAACAAATGTTCCTCCCACCCCCTACAAGGAGCAAGTACCAGCACACACAAGGCCAGAGACGAGGCCATCTCCTGCTTTGCAGCCACTCCCACGGTGCCTCGCCTTCATGATGGTCCACAAGGAGGGGTCTGAGGACAGTATCCATCTCAAGGGCAGGCTCCAGGAACGCCAGAGGAGCAGCTCCCTTCCCTCTATCCTCACTTTGCCCAGCCGGCAAGGCACACAAATGAGCACAGTGTCAATTAAAAGACAAAACAGCCCCCACTTGGATTATTCTGCTGATGGAGGTTAGTGGTTTGCAAAGGCAGTAGCAGGGTTACACCCACACACCCCTGGAGAGCTCACTGGCACTGGCTATAGCGGAGGGCTCAGCTCTCTACCAGTAAAAAAATGTAATGAATGAATGAAATCAAGAAAGCCCAGATGAGTATATTTGAATTTGCTGCTTATGGTATTGTTTCCTCTTTAAACTGCAGAAGCAAATAGTGTTTGCACCTCACTTTCTAGTTTGCATTTCTAAATAGAAGCTGCTAGGAAAGCACATTTGGTTTTGGTTTAAATGATGCCCATGAATATATATTTTTATATATATATATATATATTTTTTTTTTTTTTTTTTTTTTTTTAATGCCCAAGCAGGTAGGGGATCATCAATCTTGTTAGCCTCACACCACCAGAATCAGGCTCTTTGCTGGTGAGTGCAGCTGGCTGAAAGGACGCCGAGTTAGTCTCTACTGCTCACTGCTGTAGCAAAGCAAGCCAGATACCACATTACCTCTCACACATCCTGCCCACCTTGAGCTTCACAATTTGTACTGCTGTGCCTTTGAAAGCATCACTCTAGAGCAAGGGCTGCCTTTTCCTGTCCTGTGCATCAGGACTGTAATCCCACATATGCTGGAAGAGAAGAGGGAGGAGGCAGGGGATTGGAGGAGAAGGACAAGAAAAAACAGCAGTGGGTAGATACAATACAGCAGTTTCTTAGTGGTTAAGAAAGTTTTGGAGTCTTAGAAGCAGCTCTGCTTTGTCTTAAGTGCCAAATACCAAGGCCAAAGGATGCACAAAATAAGCAGATGCTGCAAGTATCAGCTGGAATGCAAAATGGCATCAAGTGAGAGCAAAACACATCAAAACTGCATCTTTTTTTTCCAGTTTTTAAATATTTCATCACAGGAAGAAAGTGGAGTGTCAGATTTCAAAACCAACTCAGAGTTAGTAGGAAGGAATTAAGAGATACTGCTTGAGGAGGGACATCCCAGAGGAACCCCAAGTCATTGGTTTGGAAGCATTTATTGAAAGTTTGGCAACCTTTCTCAACAACATAGCCCTGGCAGTACAGGTCAGCATGCTGCGTCTGTGCCCACTTCTCCCAGGGAGCTGGGCAGGCCAGGAAGCACTGAGCCACTGGCTTCTAGAGGATGCAAAGTATCTCCTTCCTTGCAAGACACTTCCCACTACTCATGTGCAATGACTAACTCATCACCCACCCTCCATTCTCACAGGACCAAGGAGCCTTGCAGCAAAACATCTTCAGTACTCCAGTCTCCTGATGAGAGAGTGACTGGTGTGATCCTTTGTCCCACTGCGTGTTGGGTAAGCACCTCAGAGGTCACTGAGTACTGGCCTTACTACTGCCCAAAGACATCTCCCATAAAAGTATGCCAGGAAGACACCAATGTAGAGGCTATACTCCCCCCCATCCTGCTCTCATCTCATCCATCTTCTGAAGAGTGAAGGTCTGCCAAGCTGCTGAGTGGTGCTTTCTTGCTTGAGTTGTGCTCTCCCCTTGCCTTATAGTTTCCATACCATCCTACAGAAACACAACACAGCTCTTGTGCTTCTATAACACTATGCAACTGCTTCCCAGTGGATTGATTCCTCTTAGATTCAGCTCTGCATTGCCCTGTAGCCCCTTCAAGCAGCTTTAAATACTATGAAAGGACCCTGGACCTCCCCACTGCACACTGCCCTCAACATAGGATGTTCCCTGGGCAAGGGTGCATCTGTGGGACTTTGTGTGATGGTCACTGCTGTGCTGCAAAGTCTGTGCTGTTTCACTGGTTTCCCCCACAGGGCTATAACAGATAGATATACATTTTTATTAGTTGTTAGAGGCAGGACTTGGAAAAAAGTGGCAGTAGGTGTGGGTGGAGGTGGCCAAGAGGCCCAGACACGTATCTTTCTCCCTCATTTTCCTTTATCTCAGTCAAGTGAAACATTCTCTTTAAAAACAGGACTGTTTTGGAGCATTTTATTTTATAAGTGACAACTGTAGGTTCACTCATGGAAAAAAAATACATCTTAAAAAAATATAGCTAAAAAAGTTGAGAGTTTTTTGTTTGTTTATTTATTTGGTTGGGTTGGTTTTCTTTTTTTTCCCCCACTGAAGAAAAAAAAAAAACACAACAAAAACAAACAGAACAACAAAACACTAAGAGGAAAAAAACCCACACTGCAAAACCCTAGGCACACTTTACAAATTTAAATTAAACCCTCTAAACATGCATGGATAGAACAGTTCTACATACACAGGCCTTTGGTTAAGTGAGTGAAAATCAGACAGAAGAAGAAAGTGCTCTGTTGATAAAGAAACCTCCCTCCTTCTCTCTGCCCACCTTCTTAACCTAGTCCCCTAGACACAAAAATCTCATGTTGCAGTAGAGTCTGCAACTCTGTACATGAAGATCAGACTGCATCAAAGGCTCCTCAACTGACCTGCAACAGAGCGAGGAGGTGGTCAAGCAAGGGGGAAGTGCAGGCCTTGGGGATGCACCAAACCCACCCACGCACAGGGTTTGCACAGCAATGAAGACTGACTCACACATGGGATTGCTGCAGCAGGGTAGAAGCTGTTCCATGCCCCCACCCCAGCACTCTAGTAATGAATAACAACCTCATAGATTTTTGAGCAAAAGGCTGATCTTGATGAGGTTCATCCTAAAACCAGCAAAAAACTGGGCTGCCAAGCCATCTGTTAGCAGCTTGCTGTGGTATCCCCTGAGGAGGTGTGAGTCACCAAGTGATAAGAAAAGGGCAACATTCATTTTAAAAAGAAGGGGAAACTGAACACTTGCATCCTCCTAACTGCAATTCTTAGGGAGGTACAAGCAGAAAGTACTTACAAGCACCTATAATAATGCAAGGGAAAAAAGCAACTTTATTTTTGTTTGTTTTAAATGAAAATTGAGCATGTCAGACCTATCTAATCTTCCCTTCAAGAAGGCTGCAAGCCTTGTGGGAAGGGGTAAGCAGCTGGTGTCACATATTCTTGATTTTGCCAAGGGCTGTGAAGTGTGGTCTCAAGGTACTCTTATGAGCCAGCTAAGGAAAAAATCCAAACAAAAACCCCAAAGAGGCAGCACAAAATTGGTAGATAAACTATGTGCACAGATTAATTGTTAATAGCTTATCATCAAAAATAGTCCCATTTCCTTTCCTATGCCCTAACATACCCACATCTCCTTTCTGTAGCCTCTAATTACAAGCTGGGTGCCAGGCACCCACTGGTATGGCTGGCTCAAGGCTGGCCAGCAACTCAAATTGCAGCTTTCCCTTGGTGGGACAGCTTGCCTGCCCCTTCTCCTTCATCCAGCTGCCACTTTTATCAAACTTTTAGAAGTTTAAAATGTCCTGGGTGCATCTGCCTCTCTGTCTAAACAGACTGAAACTAGTCCATGAGTTAAAACATTATCAGGACAGGAGGATCTCTCACAAACTGGTGCAGAAAGCTGTTCAAAAGACCCACATTAACAGCACTTCAGTTAGACAGGAAAAGACAACAGCCTGAACACAGTGGAGAAACAACTTGCTAGACAGCAAATCTGCATGAGAGCATCCCACTGATGGCGAGCCAAGCGCGAACAGTGCCGTGCTGTCACACGCTCACACAAAATCAAACATCCTACTGGGATGTAACCCACAAGGCAGGGGGGAAACCTCTGCAGAGACCGTCACGTGTGTCTCTGAGCACTCAAGCCACAGGAGAGACAGCTGGGATCAAGGCAGCAAAGGGAAAACTGCATGGAGTTCAGAAAACTGATTCCACAGGAAAAGGCTGAGCAAGATAGAGCCAGCCAGTACAGATGGAGGCAGCTGAATAGGGAAACAAGCAGTAGCCTTAAACTTGTGCAAAAAGTGCTTTTTTTTTCAAGGAGAAAGGGATTGAAGCACCCGGCATTTCTTGGGTTACAGGGCTGGCAGCTTTTCTAGCTGTAAGGAAAGTAAAATACTTGAACATTTAGAGGAGCTGTGATGTCTTCAACCCTCCCTCTGGTCAAAGGAGGCAGGCTCATAAATATCTGCCTTGATTGGGTGCTTCTGCCTAAGGCTGCTTTTGTCTGAGAATGCCTGTCTTCGTGACCTTACAACCTGCTGGGACCACATTCCACTTTGAACAATTAGGAGCTGAGTATTATCCCTTGTCTTACAGGAATGGATTGAAATCTCCTTTCCTCTAATGTACCAGCCAGCCAAGCTTTGGGCAGTAAAGCTCCTCAGCCTTGAAAAAAAGTGAGCCTGATCTGGGTCTCAGAGCATAGAAGAGCGGTCCTGCAAGCACAGACATGACTTTTTGATTACATGGTACAACCTGGAGGCATTTGGATACCAGCCAGGCAGCTTCCAGACCCACAGACCACCTAGGCATGAGAAGCTTGATGCTGTCTCCAACTGCAGCGATCTCAACAAAGGGAGAGGCTGGAATGTCTTTGTACAGTCACCTCGGAGATGACTTCGTGTCCACTTCTTTCTTCTGGGACCCAAGACTCCATGCCAGTTATACTGGGGTCAGCAGGATTCAGGTTTTTTGGATGGCTGTAGTACCCCTGCTATGGGATCTTCAGTGTCAGTCAGCCTTAATGACTCTTCATGTTCCTGCCATAGGTTTTGTGATGAAGACCCATTTCCTTTTGAGAAGATGCTTTTTGGGCACAGGCATTCTCAGAACAAGGTGTCTGAGAGTTTCACCAGCAAAGGGTGGCCAAATGCAAGAGCAACACCTTAATTAATAATCCATTTCCAGCTCTGCCATTGTTTGTTTGTTTGGGTTTGTTTGGTTTTTGTTGTTGTTGGGGTTTTTTTTGCCAGCACATCACATAGATTTTTTTCAAGTACCTAAAATGAGTAGCAGTTTGATACTTTTGTGTTGCAGTGCAAAAAGAGCTGATTTTTTCCCTTATCCTGTAGAGAAATGACACGACTTCCATCCACAGTGGGGGTCACATACTGCAAGGGCATCAAGTATACCACAATGAACAAAGTGTGAAACAAGTGGGTACCTAACCTAAGAGAGAAGAACACCTGTTATGAAAACAATTCAAAGCTGCTTTGTTCCATTAAAAGCAAACATGCAATTAACTGGATTCATTGCAAGAGCTACTACAAAACAGTAAAAAGCATCCCCTGCAAGCAGTTGGTCCTTCTCAGCTGTCCAGCTCTGCTCCTTCAAATTACATCTGCTGTTACTGACCAGCTAAGTTTTCTTGACCCCTCCAGCCCCTTGCAGTTCCATCAGCTCATCTCCTGTGCTGTTGCCCTTCTTGTTTTTTCTGAATTTGAAGTACCAGCAGAAGACAGCAAGGGCCAGGAGAAGAATCAGAACCAGTGGTAAGTACAGGATGAAGTTCAGCAGTGGTGGGGATGAGCAGATCCTAGACAAACCAGTTAACACTGGAGGGAAAAAAGAAAGGAAATAAATGTGAGGCCCCAAGGCAGTTTGAGTTTCTCTCCTACTGTTTCTATACGTTATCTTCTTATCACTTTTCCCTCAATCCTCAACAGCTACCAATTTTTTAAAATTCATAGAGGCTACCTGAGGAGAAGGAAGAGAGAAAACAGGTAATTTGCCTCAATTTCTTGTTTTGGGAGGTCAGATAGAGCCCTATCTTGTTCAGCTAAAATTTCCCAACTGAAACAGCATGGCTCTTCAGTTAACCTATTGCAGCCTGGGCTCAGTAAGGAAAAGACATATATCCTTCATGTCCTGAGTCCTTGCTAGGCACCAATGAGGGCAGGGTGAGGTAGAAGTGTGTCAGAGGCTGTACCACTGAACAAGGAGGGACAAGAGGAAAGCAGAGGCAAGCAGATCAAGGAGCTCCCTGTCTCCCCTACACACCTGCCCCTCCTTGCTTCTGCTGCTTTGCTATTTTATTTCAGCCATTCTGAGCTGCAGGCAGCTGCGAACCTTGTCCCTGGCAGCTCCTACAGGACAGCTCTCCAAGTGAGATAGAGGCTGCCTGTACTGCTGGTGGAACCTCTGAGTAATTAGAAACCCCATGATTGATAAGTGCCATGCTAGCTGAAAAGGTCTCATTTGCAGTCTCTCCATTTTTGCTCTGGCCACTGTTTAATCCCGGCCATCAAAATCTCCTCACTTGACGCACAGCTTTAACACCACAAACTGACCTCAGATGCACCTGGCCTACCATGAGGGGTCATATAAACTCCTTTGGATCTGTTTTATCCATCTCAAAGTGTTGCTCCTTGACTGTCTTTTCACCCAAGACCCATATGCAGATGTTTTACACTTGCTCTGCAGAACCATGCTGTCTGCTGATTTGAAGTGTCCATGGGGGATGCACATAGCCTGGTGGGGTAGGTGTGACCCTAGGGGACAAACCAACCTGGGAACTACTCTTGGCTGTGAAATTGGCTTTTTTTACCTTTCTACCTTGGAAGCTCCAGGCCCCATTCATATAGATGGAAGTAGCATTTACTCTCCCATAGGAAAGCAGGGAGAAGTCTCCACTACATGAATGGCTCTATAGTACTAGGGAGTTATCCTAAAGGGCAGCATCAGGGGTTAGAGCTAAAGTGATTCTTGGTTATGGGTATACTTGCACACGTCATGGCCTCTCAGAAAACTTCAGAACACTGACATGCATGAGCCAAAGGGGTCTATCTATGTTGCTGGAGAAACACAGACACGAAATCCCACCTTGTTAATCTCTTGGATTTTGTGAAAACCACGAAAATCAATTGGCAAAAAACCTTAGACAAAAACTGGAGGAGAATTTTCTAGCAGTTACTGAGCAATTTTAGCGAGGGTTACTCCAACAGTAATGGCTAACAAGAGACAGAGGAAGCTAATAAAGGAGAAATCTGAGAGCTAGAGGGAGCTGTGATGGACAACAGCAGGAACGTAATAGCAGGGAGACAAAGCACTGTCAGTCCTTCCCTGTGCAATTAAATCCAGATTAGCTCTGCTGAAGGTGTAGAGTCATGAGAGAGGGCTCCATGCCTGCCTGTGCCATTAGCAGGCACAAGGGAGGGCTCTGCAGGTCCCACTAAGGTCTTCCACATCAGTCAGGATTTGTAATTGCCTCAGAAGCTATAACCACACTTAGGCACCCAGGCTGCATTTGGGCATGGCAGCTGCAGAGCTGAAGGCACAAGAGCTCCAGCGTTCTCTCAGCTGGGTGCAACACAATTGGTTTCACAGTTCATGTTTTTTCCTCCACATGGGTCATTTGAGCCTCCTATATCCCCAAACAGGCAATACAAGGGTACCTTCTTACTGCTTATTACTTCCTTAAAAACACTGAGTGCATCTGGCTGAAACCTTTGCTATTATTAATGCAAAATCCTGCATGCAGAATCCAGCTCTGTCTTTGCACACAGCATGCACCCCAACATGCCAAGAGGACGAGGCTCTTTTTGGAGACCTCACTGGAGATGGCTTGCCATTAAAAAAAAAAAAAAAAAAAATCACACCAAGAATTTTTTCCTCAAAACAATGAGAATTCTGGTCACAATAGTGCAGTTAAGTTGGTGCCCACAATCCAGCAGGGAGCCTATAAGCTGCAAAGCACTGCAGACAGAAAGTGCACTCGGTGATATCCCTGGGACCACACACTTCACAGTCAGAGTTCTTGGTATCTCACCTCCAATGTTTACAATGACAAGCACCTGGGTTTCAGCCCTGGCAGATCAACAGCACTGGAAATGGGATCTCATTGCATCCCCCCACCAGGCCCAAAGCACGTGTCCCTTGAAGGGCTCCCTTCCCTACCCTGGTTCCCGTTATAACTCTGGTAACCTCCCCAGCATCAAACCCCTCTGTATCCTTGTTACTGCAGCCGGTACCACCAGTGGAGAGCTGCACTATCTCCCCCACACAGCCCAGTATGGATAAGGGTGAACCGGCGTGGGGTGAGCAACCCCTCACACTCAGAAGCATTACCTGTTGGGACAGTAGTGAGCTGGGTGTACCCCGAGCGCGCCAAGGCTTGCAGAACCCAGCCCTTCTCCTCACTCAGCTGCTGCCACTCCTCCACCTGGCAGTGATAGACCCCAGCATCGCCCCCCTCCACTCTGCTCAGTGTCAGGCTGAAGTCACTGGCAGCAGGGCGGCGGAGGTACAGCCTCCCTGCCAGGCTCTCCCAGGGGTACTCGATGGTGCCATCACAATGGAGGGTGAGCAGACTGTCCTCACCCCGAAACCAGGTGGCAGAGAGGTGGGTGGTGGGCAGTCGGGCACCTTGCAGCAGGCAATGCAGCGTCACATCCTCGCCTTCCCTTGCTGAGATGCTGTGGTTCGCTTTCTCCAGCTGCAGCTGACGCTCTGGGGTAGGATGCGAGCAAAAGGAGACATTGTGGTGTTGCACTGCTGTAGAAACGTTCCTGCCTGCAGCAGCAGGCAGTGAGAAATCTTCAGAAGCAAAGTGTAGGGAATGGGGATGGCCATGGGCAAGAGCTTTAGCAGGACACTCACAGGCCCCTTACTCTCATGACTCATTCTGCCTGGGATGCTTTCTCCCCTCACCATCATAGAATCATAGAATTGTCAGGATTGGAAGGGACCACAAGGATCATCTACTTCCAACCCCCTTGCCATGGGCAGGGACACCTCACACTACATCAGGTTGCTCAGAGCCACATCCAGCCTGGCCTTAAAAACCTCCAGGGATGGGGTTTCTACCTGGGCAACCTGTTCTGGTGTCTCGCCACCCTCACGGTGAAGAATTTCTTCCTAACATCCAATCTGAATCTACCCATTTCTATTTTTGTTCCGTTCCTCCCCCTAGTCTATCACTACCTGACATCCTAAAAAGTCCCTCCCCAGCTTTCTTGCAGGCCCCTTCAGATACTGGAAGGCCACAATAAGGTCTCCTCAGAGCCTTCTCTTCTCCAGACTGAACAGCCCCAATTCTCTCAGTCTGTCATCAGAGCAGAGGTGCTCCAGCCCTCTGATCATCCTGGTGGCCCTTCTCTGGACATGTTCCAGCACCTCCAGATCCTTCTTATAACAGGGGCTCCAGAACTGGACACAGTACTCCAGGTGGGGTCTCACCAGAGTGGTGTAGAGGGGGAGAATCACCTCCTCGACCTGCTGGCTATGCTTCTCTTGATGCAGCCCAGGATGTGATTGGCTTTCTGGGCTGCAAGTGCACACTGGTGGTTCATGATGAGCTTCTCATCCACCAGCACCCCCAAGTCCTTTTCTTCAGGGCTGTTCTCAAGCCAGTCAACTGCACAGCCTATAGTGGTGCTTGGGATTGCCCTGACCAAGATGCAGGACCTGGCACTCGGTCTTGTTGCCTACCTCTCTAGCCTGTCAAGGTCCCTCTGGATGGCATCCCTTCCCTCCAATGTGGCTACTGCACCACACAGCTTGGTGTCATCAGCAAACTTGCTGAGGGTGCACTCAATGCCACTGTCCATGTTGCCAATGTCTCTGACCCTGTTCACAAACTTCTGCTGCAACACTTCCCATTACCCCCAGATAAGGGACAAGGCACCCTTTGGGCCAAAAGCTGTTTAGGAAGCTGAAATTCTCTGATCCATTTTATTTAGGGCTATAACCTATAAACCAAATGAGGCTGAGAAAGGGAAGAACTGAGCCACAGAGACCCACCATGCACACCAGTGGTGCAGTGCCCAACCCAGATTGGCAGCTGGGCCTTCAGCCTTGTTCTCAGCAGCAGTGTGCTCTAGGCTAAGGAAAACTGAGCACCTTGCTTCAGGAGCACTAGCACAGGAGCTCTGTACATAGCCCTGTACAAACAGCCAAGTGGACCATGCATTGAAGGGATAAGAAAATGCCACAACTGACTTTGCTATGAAGCATTAGACATCACCAGCTTGGTTGCTTTTGGAGGATGTGGTAAATCCTCCTAGATCTCTGTTTCCCCTAACATGTCCTGCATCTCTAAGTCAGATCCAGTGCTGGAACTGCTGCTTCTCTAAACCCTGCTGGCTTAGGGGAGGCCTGGTGGAGGCTCCAGCATAAAATCGATCCCCCTTTCTCATGAGGCACCTGTACAAGAGATAACTGCCTGCTCACCTGGGACCTTGAACTCCAGCATGGTCCTTCCCGACACTTCCTCTCCGAGTTTGTACCATCCATTGCCCAGCCACAGCCACTCCTCTACCACACAGTAGTACCTGCCCTGGTCCCTGGGGTTTGCAGAGAGTATCTGCAGCCAGAAAACGGTGCTGGACACTCTCTGGCTCAGGAACCGAGACTTTTGTGCAGGAGAGCTAAACTCAGCTCCATATTCCAGTATGCTGCTGTAGTCAGCCCTTATGATTTGCATGGGGGTTGCCTCTACTGGAGCAGGTAGGAGGTACCAGGTAATAGCAAACTGAGAATTGTTCTGGGCAGACATGATTCTGCACTCAATGGCTGTGTCAGCACCGCTGGCAATCTCCACAGAGCTCTCTTTGGTAGCCACCCGAAGCTTGCTTTCTGAAAATGGAGAAACAAAATAATCAGGCTGACTTGAGCTGCCAATACATGGATGCTGGCAAGGAGAGGAATAAGGCTGGTCTGAGAGATTCGCTGAAAGAGGAGGGAGGATGAGATTGCTCAGAGTACAAAGACCCTTTAGGGGACGATGGGGAAAGGAGGAAAAGAGTAAATCCACACAGCTTTATTTGAACTATGGAGGGGTGCTACTGGGCAGGCCAGCAGCAGAGGAAGCACTTGAGGGATCATGGGGCATGAATGGGGAGATGGAGACAGCCACTCTGTTAGAGTTTGGTGGTAAAGCGTCTGTCTGAAGCAATGTGTCTGTCTACCACTGCTGCTGTTAGCAGGCTCACACCTAAGTGACAAAACCAGCCCACAGCTTTGGAGACTGTGAACAAGTGTCTTACCTCAGATTAACTATAGAGCCTTCATGAGTTTCACTAACAGTCACCATCTCAGGATATTGCTGTGGTTATTAATCAAAAGACATGGAATACACCCCTGAGCATCTCCTGCCATTACACCCAGCAATTGTTCAACTTAGTGCTGAGCAGTTCAGGAGAGCTGTGGTGCTGTCCCCCTGGTAGAGTACAGAGTTACTCCCACTGCTCCTGTGTTGCTCCTGGTTTGAGGCACCCCCTTTCTACTGTACATTACCCTCTGCTATCACCCTTCCTTCTCCTCCAAAAGCAGAAAGGCTGCAAACTAGTTTCTCCAATGGGCCTCCAACCACCTGCATTTCCCTTCAGCCCTCCACTCCATGATGAGACACCGTCTGTCAGGTGGGGACAGCGGTCAGGTGAAGAAGTACACACAGAAATCTACCTGTGGGTAGATAGAAATTACTCAGCACAAACACCATCAGGGTTTTAAGGGACTGCAGACAGTTTTCATTCTTGGCATTTTCCTTATGTATGAGCAGAGCAGCAGAACACCCTGAGCCACAGAGGCTGGGGGACAACCAAGCTCCCTTAAACTCAGGTCCTGGGTTCTGGTTTTGGGACAGGCTGCAGAAGATATGCTGAGATGTTCCCACAGAGTGTCTCAGCCCTATGTTCTCAGCAGCAGGTCAGCAGGGCCCTCTCCTCCATGGTACATCCCTGAGGAAAGCAATAGGTGAACTGATCACCATGGAGAAAACAAAACACTTGGCTGTTAACTTCAGTTGCTCAGTACAGGGGAATATCACTCCAGGAGCTTTATTCAGGGACCTAGAAGTGAGCTCTGAGACAGGGAAAGAAAAAATACTCCGGTATTTCAACTGAAGAATTTACTCCCTTTTCAAAGGCCACGATAGAGGAGCAGACAGGACTAGTGCAGGTGGTGGACATCAGGGATGGCTTTCCTATGTGCCATCCCCAGTCACACCTGCCAGGGAGACCATGCCAGCAGAGCAGCCCCACCACTTATCACAAGTAGCACTACCACCTCTCCCAGCAAAAAGGAGCTTCAGGGAAGTCAGCTGTGGGGCTATGCCAGACCAAATGTGTGCCTCTCTCCACCTGAGCTCCTCTGAGCAGCAGTGCCATAGTTAGGGGCAGGCCAGTAAAACCCAGGGTCTTTCCCCAAACCCAGAGAGGCTTCCAGCACAGGAGACAACAAACTGCCTGAGGCAGGGGCCTCTCACCAGTGGATCTGGCACACACTGGGGTACAAGATGCTACTTGGAGCTTAGAGAGGAGCCACGGGAGTCACTGCTGTGAGCACTTGATTTCAATGAGAAAAATTGCTGTTATGCTCCTGGAGGAAATCACCTCGAGACAAAGCAGAGAACTTGTGCAAAGCTCCTTTGCTTCAGCCCCAGGTCTCTTCCCCTTACTGCTAAAGGTCAATTACTGAAAAGGGCAGAGCAGCTGCCTCCCTCTTCCTTTGGCACAGAAAGACATGGTGCTGTTTTCCTTTCATTTTCAATTTAATTAATCAAGCTGAGACTCTTGCTGCCCATCTCCTTGTGAAGCCTGCCTACTGACACCACAGGCAGCTCCACTCAGAGACTGATGGGAGGCATCCCCACTAGAGCTGGGCAGCATCTATCTGTTCAGGGCATTAATTATGGGAGTCGACCATAATATGGGAGTCAGATGCTGAACTACTTAAGAAACCAGAAATGGAAAAGATCTATCTTCCTTCACCTCACGTTACGACCTTTCACACATATCCCTCCCATCAGAAACTACAGGCCAGGTCCACAGTGGCATTTAAATTCCTAAAGCACCAACTGACACCGAGTGGTAAATAAAGTGTTGAAGCACAAGTCAAGAACTCCAGTATCTCTGTAGGCTTCAGCCATAAGGGTTTATATATGAAGAAGCAGGCTGGTGATTTTCATGATTTGCAGATTAATTTTCTGTAGCTTTGCCTCATCTCATTGCTGTTAGAGCCTGCTTCCTTCCCATACTTACTTCCCAAATATCCTTCACTGGCTCTTGCTGCATTTCTGAGGGAGATGGTACTCTGCTGCTCAGTACAGCTGCCTCCCACTGCACATCACCCCCTCCCAATTGCCACCATCTTTGCAGTGTGACAGTACCCAGTAACACCTGCAATGCATTTGGAGTCAAATGTTGTAATATCTCACTGCTCCATTGCTACCATCTCCTCTGTGTAGGTGCTCTACAATTACACCTGCTCCTTTTGATGCCATTTACACTACTACCTGTACACCCACAGATGCTGTCTGATGTCACCTTTAGCCTCAGTACCACCCCACGGACCTCCTGCCCCCAGCTGGCTGTAGCTCAGGTGTAACACAGAGCACCCCAGCACCCATATCCACACGGACAAGAGGAGCAGCAGTGGAGCAGGAGGGAGAGCACCATGGAAACCAGACAGAATAGGGAAGGAAATGTGGCAGTTTCTGCTACTGCAAACCCACCGGCTTGAAAAAACACAGAAAATGCTTCATTTCAGTTTGCTGGGTTGTGATCCCCAAAATTCAAGGATTAGAGGAAGGAGCATTTAACGCATGAAGAAAGAATAAGAACTCTCCTTTTCTGGCAGAATAGACATTAGGGGAAAAATAACCAACCACGTCCTTAGACTTGCCTCCACAACCTCAGAGATTTTGGACATAATGACCCCTTCAGTTCCCCCAGCAGCCCCAGCCATGAGTAGGACACGCCAACACCATGTTGCTGCCAGGGGTGGTGGGGAACAGGCACACAGCAGGCTGGCTGGCATAGGCTGTGGTTCATTTGCAACATCTCTCTTCCATAAGAGGACAAGACTCCCTGCACAATGCTGGCAGGCACCGTGGCAACACAGACACTGCCTGCAGAGGTGGCCATAAAAGGGAATCCTGGGCAGGTCCCCCGGCTGTGCAGTCCAGCCATGCCTGGGGGGAAATACCTCCACACAGAGTCCCTAGCACCTTGCAGCTCAGTGCTGGCTCCCAGCCTGGCAGAGAGCCCTGGTGCTTTCTCAGTGCACCTCAAATACCCCAGGGGAAGCTCAGGGGGACACAGATATATCCTAGTACCAGCTTCAGGGGCTGGTCTCTCTTCATCACCCTCCAACCCCTACAAGCCCACACCATGCAAGGAACCTCATACCTCCAGCATTCAACTGGGTTCCTTGGAAGGGACTACTACTTTTCAGAAACAAGGCTTGAATCCTAGCAGCAAGGCATAATTTGCAATCATTGACATTGCCACTCCCCAACACCAAATTTGCCTCCAAGAACGTCACCAGAGGCTGAGGAAGAACCAGGACAGGCAGCACCATCTCATGCGGCTCTGGTAGGTGACCTCACTGGGGACACCCCAGTCATCAGTGGTTCTGGTTGCTTCTGTTCATGTTTGATGGATTTAAAGTTGCAGAAGGAGAGATCTGTGCTGAAGAAGTGCCTATGGCACTGCTTACCTGGCAACACCACCTTTATCCCTACGGCATTGGACCTGGCGGTGGCTGCAGGCTGCCCCAATGGCACAGTGTTCCTCCTCCAGACCTCCACCTCACACCGGTATGTTCCCTCATCAGCAGCCATGGCACTGTGGATGTGTAGGCTAAAGGAGGTAGCAGTCTTCATCAGCTGGACTTTACCCCGGAAGTGTGGCTGTGCTGCACCCCAGGCCACTGTGCCACTGGGAAAGACCTGGACCAGCTCATGGTAGTGGCCAGTGGGAGGGCTGGGCTGGAAGAACCACCCCACAGACATTGGCACTTCTTTGAGGCTGTAGTTGGCGCTCACTTGGCAGACAAGTTCAAAACTATTCCCATACGTGATGGTGGCAATTCTGCTTCTCAGCGTGGCTTGCAGACCAAGACCTGCTCAGGAGGAGAGAGAGCCCTTGGTGCTGGGACAGAAATCCTGCCCCTTATAACCACCCTTCCCAAGCAGCACCAGCCCCGCTGCCCCAGCCACCTCAGCCCCATGGCAGCCAGCAGCCCTGCTGCTCCTCTGCCAGCACCATTCTTCCTCAAGTTGCACTGTGCTCTTCCAGCCTCACATGGTACCTGGCCCTCTCATACCTCATACCCCCACTCTCCGTTCCCCCATGGCAACCCTGAGTTCCCTCTCAGGATCTCTAGTCCCACCCCATGGCAGGGAGCCAGCTATGCTCTACTGGTGCTGCTGCCCTGTTAGCTGTTTCTTTTCACCCTCCACAAAAATCTAATGAGTCCTGAGCCCTACCGGTGCTCTCAGACACACAGCACAGCAATAAAAATGGTAAAATACCTCAAAACACAGCTAAAAGCTGCCTCTCCATAAAGGCAACCACTCCAGCAACCAACAGAAGAAACAGTGGGGGAATTGCATGCTGGGGAGGTTAATGGCTCCGCGCTAAGAACGGAAGGCAGGAGAAGCAATTAGATGCAACACCAGAGCTGTAACTCTGACAAAGGCCATCATGAAACTCCACAAGTGCCTTTGCTGAACTTAATTACTGTAATTATCCTGCTAGAATAGATACTTTGTTTTTCAAGAGAGGAAGACAGTCAGAAAGACCTGCTGAGTAAGTCACTGTCTTTTTCCTCTCTGGACATTTTAGATGTTGTGTCCCACTTGTCTGTCACAAAATATCTCAGTGTCAGGTAAACCTACACTGCCAGAGGAGGTCAGGGCACAGAAGACCTCTATCCTACCGACAAGTGTCCACTTGCTCCTCCAGCCTGCCTCCAGCATGGTCATTCTGAAAGTCCAGAAATAGGGGTGGCTCAACTTACCCATGGAGCTGACTCTCACTGCCGTATCCCCCTCCTCTGTCCAGCTCTGGCCTCGGAACCATTCCGTTGCTTTGCACCAGTACCGGCCACTATCGCCCTCATCCAGTGTGTTAGGGATCACCAGGGTGAAAGCACCTGACCTTGCTTTCTCCAGCCGGAGGCTTCCCCGAGTCCTGCTGTCCCGGTAGGTGCTGCCCAGGCTCAGGGTGCCATCCTGCTCCATGGTGGCCACCAGCACCTGGGGACCTGGGTGCTCCAGTGGCAGGTGCCACCACTGCACAGACACAGGGCTGGTCGCTCCTTGCACCTCGCAAAGGAGGATCAAAGCATCTCCAGCCACGACCTGTGGCGTGCTGGTGGACACAGACAGGCGCATGCGGCTCCCTGCAAACAACAGTTACTGCATGGGAGGGGACACTGTTGTGCTCCTCAAAGAAAGCCAGAGATACTGTGCCATTAAAGGAAGAGACTAGATAAACCTCAGCTTTTGAAAAGGAAAGGAATTATCTAAAACTTTTAGTCAGCCTTTTCTTAAAACTTTGGATAGGACTTTGTGGTTGTTTTGTTTCAGGGTTTTGTAGTTTTGTGGTTTTTTTTCTTTAATGCATTTCCTTGGACATGGATACATAGAGAAGTACTCAAGGAATAGAGTCCCAATAGGCAACTCCTGGTACATTGGAATAGTAATGATCTAGCTGTGAGAAGGAAACCAAGAGTCACCTACGCATCTTTTTTAGAGTAGTTTCTCACAAGTCATCCCTCCAAACCAGGGAGAACACCCAGATGAAAACAGCAATGATCCCTCACCACCACCACCATTGTCCAGAAGTGCCTGTTCTGCCAGGTCATCTTATGATCTCCAGCAGTAGCAACAGGTGTTGCTCACAATTTTCTGTACCAGAGACATGGGAGGACCTAGCTTCCCCTAAACTTTACCTATTTGCCCCAAAACTTACTGCAAAGAGACTGAGCTAAAGGTTTACACTTTGTTGACAGCTGTTGCATGTTATGATAATGTTTGCCAGAACAAGTGCTTTTCCCATTATTATCTACCAAAAAAACCTATGGTGCATTTACACTCTTGCTGCAAACAAGTGTGTTGCCCCTGTTGAGATGAAGCCAGATTTTAAGCATTTTCCAGTCAGGGATCACTGCAGGCTTTACCCAGAGGAGCAGCCATTAGGATTTACTAACCTTTTGGCTTCACGTTGACTTGGATGCCTGATGACAGATTCGTTTGGATGCTGTGAAAGTCTCCAGGAGTCCTCACCTCAGAAACAGAGCACTGATACATACCATTGTCCTTCAGCCCCACCTCATAGATGGTGAGGACATAAACCACATTGCTTTGCTTGAAGGCTCGTACTTGCCCCAGCTTGGCTCTCTTCTCATATTCTTCCTCCCAGATCAATACCCCCTTGGGATCCACCCTGGCCATTTCCACACTATCAAAAAGCCAGAGCACTTGGAAGTGCCTGCTGCTGCTCTTCTGGGATCCCACTGTACAATCTAGCTGCAAGGTATCACCTTCAGAAAGGGAGGTTTCAGCAGCAGCAATGTCCACGGAGAGGTCTCTGCCTGTGGGCAATCAAAAGCAAAGCAGGTGCTGGGTGGCCCTGCCTATGTTTCCCACCCACCTGGCAGCACCAATGGCTTTCCAGAGGGAAATGGGAGGGAATTCTCTACTGAAACATTTTCTTTCATGAGAAAAATGATGAAGATGGAAAATTTTGCCTGTGGGGAGAGTGTTGCTAGCTCCAGGCATTAATCAACAGTTGCAGTTGGAGGAAGAATCAGAGTCTTGAGGAGCTGAGTTCCCCCTTTCAGAGCAGCTAACTCCCCCAGGACAGAGCACCCACTAAGTCACCCCCTGCCCAACTCAGTCACCTGAACTGAGTGCTGCCCTAACCCAGAGGCCTTGGGTGACGCCAGAGGGAACAAGAGGTGCCTGGCAGGGACAGAGTGGAGTAGGGGTGGATGGGCAGCACTGACGAAGGGCTATTTTTCAGACTTCCCTATTTTAATCCATTTCACACATAGTAGCAAGCCTAAAACTCCTCTCTCTAAATACCTAATATATTTCCCTACAATATAATCCAGGAGCTTGGTGTACTCACTTCAAAGCACAGTCTGACTCACAGTTCCAGTGCCACCATAAATTAACTACTTAGGAGGAGACACAGAAATGGTCTTAAAACTAACACCAATTGCTCTGGAGGGCAGCAGACTCATGACAGCACAGACAGACAAGCTATCTCCAGCAGACATCAGAGCCATGCAGCACATGCAGCATGTCCTTGTGTCCCTCAGTGCACATGGCTGAGGCACTGCAAAGGGCAGCTGACTGTTATCTACCTCAGGTCTTGAGGCCATGAGACCCTCAAAACAATCCAACAGTTGAGGTTTTCTGCACACTGGAGATTAACATTGCCAAGGAGCCAGCCTGATGTGGGCACATATTGTTCTCTCTGCTAAAACCTCACTTGAGCCCACAAGGTTGCATCATCACTGCCAGCATTCCAGATTCCCCTCCATGAACCTCCAAAGTGAGAAACACCAACAGCTCCTGAACCAGTGGCTGCTATGGCCTCAAGCCTAGTTTCCTGCCCTCAGTGCCCACAGGATGTAGCCAGACCCACAGGTGGGACCCTGGGCTGCAGTAGAAGCAGGCAACAGCCACTGAAGGCTGCTGCTATAAAGCCTTAAATACACAAAGTATTTGGAGCCAACATGTGAGTTTGCAAGAGCCTTACCCCAACTCATGACCACTAGCAAAGTCCTTCCTGTTTGCTTGTGGGAGATGTCCTTCCATGTCTCATCAGGATCCTCAATCCACTCAGCTGCTTCACAGTACAGCTGACCCTGGTCAAGCAGCTGCACTCCTGAGATGGAGAGCTTGTATGTGGTGTTCCCAACCTTGTTCAGCTGCACATCTCCTGCCAGAAATCTCTGCAGGTAAGAGGGCCCTGGGCTCAACACAAAGTCCTTGGAGAGGGTGAGGACCTCCTCAGCATGGTGTTCTCTTGCTTCGTGAAGATGGTACCAGCCAACAGAGAGGTGTGTGTGCTGGGCAGTGGACTTGGAGACCTCACAGGTGAGATCCACCATGTCCCCTTCAGTGCGGGTGAGGACCTGGGGTGCCATGGAAGCTGAGAGAGTGTCTGAAATCACTGACATGGGGAAAAAATAGAGGGGAAAATGAAAAATCATCTCTTGGCCTCAACTGGCAACCTGCCACTCCAAAACCATAGCCAGGCCCCAAGGGATCTGTCAACATAGGAGAAATAGCTGATTGACAAGGCTTCCATCAGCCTGTGCCAAGGTGTGAAGTGATTAAAACTGCAGTAGGGAAGAAAGCATAGTGAATATCTCTGCAATACCTTCTTCAGTCGAACTACAGACAGTATTAATTAGGCAACCCCAAAGAGATTAACATCCAGCACCTCACGATATGAAGTGTGATATTGTACACCACCAGAATATAGGAGGAAGCAGGAGTGAATACCAAAATGGAAGTACTATACCACGGTGTTGACTTGGCTGTCTCACAGTAGGACCTTTCACTTTTCCTTTCCACCAGATTACCTTCCCTCTCCCAATGCTCTACAAGACCACTATGTCCCTTTGTCTGTGGGTATCTTGCTTGGGTCATGTCCCACGCCCTCACCTGAGAGGACATCAACAGCAAATGCACAGAGACTGAAAATTCCTGCTCTCCTAAGTGCTTAGCTGTGAAATGTGATGGCTGTGCCAGTAGCTGAAGTTAACAGTGGGCTGTGAGACAGCAGAGGCTTCCTCTCCCTTCCCTTGTTCTGTCTCGGAAGCAACAGCCAGAGCTAACTGCAAGGGGGCATTTAGGCATCCCTAACTTGGCCACTGAGAAGCAGGATAGCAATCCCTCAGTGGGGAGAGAAGGAAACTTTGTGCTCACCAGTCCCATTAATCACTCCTTTTCCCAGCTGCTCCTTTGTCAGAGATCTAGAGATAACCATTTCTCCCCAGCGCAAAGGTGGGGGTGGCAGAAACCTGCCTGCACCCCCGCCAGGCAGAGCTCTGTCAGGACCCACCTGAAAGATTTGTCTTGGCGCTGTAACTCCCAAAGTACCTCTCGTCAGTGTTGGGTGTGTGGCACTCATACTCCCCAGCATCCCGGTCCTGCAGCTCGGTGATGTGCAGCAGGACAGCGTCCCCCTGCACTCGCTCCACATAGATCCCTCTGCTGCGCACACGCTGGGTGTAGATGGCGTAGGGGAAGGAGGGGTCCACAGTGCTGACGATCTGCACCTCCCGCTCAGGGGCAGAGGGCAGGTAGATGGACCACTGGAAGTTCTGCTCTGCTGGACCCTGGTAGCCGCTCACCTTGCACCACAGTGTGATGTGAGACCCCCTCACACGGTAGAGAGGTCCCTTCTGAACAGTCACCACCCGTTGGCCAGTGCTGAAACCTACCAGCAAACAATCAGCACATGTGGTGTTTGCAGGAGTAGATGGCACCCAAGGACAGCAGATGCTACCCAAAACAGCAGCAGGTCTGGGCATGCAGGGGACTACAGCATAGCACCGAAAAGAATTACCGTGCAGTTTCATTCTTTGAAGCACAAAGTCCAAGGGACTTCATACCCCTTGCAATTGTAAGAGTATGTCTTGGAGGACAGACCTCCAAACTTTGTCTCCTAGCACACTGAGGGTCACATGATGGAGACCAGAGCGTCATGGCCAGAGGGCTATCAAGCCTGTTCATGGCTGGAGAGCATCTCTCAGCCAGCTGTTCAGAGAGAGCAACAATCAGGCTGAGAGCACTGGAAGAAGGTTGTAGTGTGTCAAAATCAAGAGGGCCAAGCACTCAGGTTCTGCACAGACCTGTGGGGAAGGGGAGCAGGTACCAGAGTTGACTAATACCACAGAAGGAGATAGAATGCAGAAGCCAATGGACACAGGACAGCAGAGGGAATTGGCAGACTGCATGCTGCAGAGGTGCTCCACAGGCAGAAACTGGGGAGGGCATGGGAGAAGGGGCTGGCAAAGGCTCCCCTGAAGACAGAGGGCACAAGGAGGCAGCAAAGCCTCCCTTCATTTCTGCCTGCAAAGCATCTGGGAGGTGATGGCTTCCTGTGCACTTTCCTCTCCCAGAGAGGTCCTAGGGGTGATACTTGCTCTGTTCTGGCACTCAGCATGCACATCCACAAAACACTCACAGGATGTGGGCACTGAGTCAAAAAACAACCATGGAGAAAAAGCCAGGGAAGAGAGCTAGTGGCAGCACAGCCCAAGACACCTTCAGAAACCCCCTCCCAAGGGAAGGTGAGGTAACCACCTCCGTACCTACCCCAAGCAGCCACTAAACAGAAGCAGGCATGTCCCCTCATGAAAACCTTCCTAGGGTCCAGGCTGTGGCTTTGAAGAGAAACCACAGTGCCAGAAGGAACATGCCACTGCACTTCTTCCCATGGCCACTAAGCCAGAGTAGCACTTGCCACAGTGGGGCCCTACTTGCCCTGCAGCTCCAGCAAGGCACTCCACTAAGCCACCCACCTGCACCACGAGGGTCCTTTACTTCCCCCTCATCTAACCCCAGGAAAGCTCCCACCACCAGGCAGGGCACTCACCCAGGAGGAGGAGAAGAAAGGAAGGCAGCTGCCAGACACCTCGCCAGCCCCATGAGAAATGACTGTGCTTGGGTCCTCTCCCAGAGGGGTGGTGGAAGGCTCTCATGGGTGATGGTGACAGCCACTCTGCTATTTTGAAAGCAGCTGGGAGGAAGCTGCCCCACATATGTGGTTTCCTCTGCTTAAAAAGGGTGGGGAGATGCTGGGGAGCAGGAACAACAAATGCTTCTGGGAGGTGACAGCTGCCACCCCATCCCCATGCCACCTGGGCAAGGGCGATGCTCAAGACCCTTCCTGCTGTTCTGTGCATGCCAGGTGCCTGGCACTACCAGCTGTGGCTTTGTGTCTGACAGTCATTTAGAGGCTCAACCTCTGCCTCCTGACTTTGTTGCACGGAGTAGTTTGCTACCAAGGAGAGATATGGGCAGATTTCTAGGGCTGAAGCTCCTCCCAGCTATTTATTTCCCACAGCTTCAACAGCAGCATGATGCCTTAGGTAGATGTTGGGGTTGCACATAGCTCCCTGAGGACCAAGCTGTGCCTTGTGGTGCAGTGGGACCCCCTGAGTGGAGTGTCATCCCACAGCACTCCCACCCTACATCCTAACAACCAACCTGGCCTAGGGAACTTACCTGCTCTCAAAGGAACACCATGCAGCCACAAATTGGCTACAAACTCTCTCTCCTGCAAGCACATCACATGGGCAAGCATCTGGATGCCAGGGGTCCCAGACCAGTGCTACTCACAGGGGCAGGAAGACCACAGGGAGAAGCATTGGGTTGTGGCCAGGAGCCTGCTGTTCACAGCCCTAATGGCAAACACTATGGTGTCATGCTGTTGGCACTGCAGGGCCTGAGGCATGCTGCTTCCCTGATGGCAGGTACCAGGGACATGATGGGAGGCTGACAGGAACACATCCTGGGCAGGGGGAAACTCAGGCTCACAGGCATGCAGTCAAACACTAGTAAGAGGCTTAAACCAGAGATGCTCTCTGAAAGGATTTGTTTGAGGGGGTTGGGGAGGGGTTATTTCAGTTATGGTTATGTTTTTATTTGGACGGGTTGTGGTTGGTTAGTTTGGGGTATTTTGTTTGATTGTTGGTTTTTGGGTTTTTTCCCCAGAAAGAACCCCTGAGCCATGCTGCTCCCATCCTGCTGCCAGATCAGGGATTTACAAGCAGAACCAAGCATAAAACAAGCCCTTTCATTTGATCCCATGGGGCTCCTTGAGGGAACAAGATTCGTGTAATGAAGCAAAACACACACAAGGTCTCTCCTTTCCCCAATAAACTGATTCACGTGACAGCGTGGAGGACCAAAAGAGAGCAAGAGAGGCTCCTCATTCCCTGTAAGGCTTGCACCTCCACGAAGCAGGCTCTTCAGAATTCTGTGTGTGCAGTTCCTATAGCACCATGGAGCCTTCCAGAAAGCCAAATGCAGTCTGGGGGGCATAAGCTGTTGCAGCAAAGGGGGCCCTGTGGGATGGCACCTGTCCTCTACCATCCACCCTCACTGCCATGAAATGGAGCAGAAGAGCAGCACCTCTTCTGGGGGAAGTGGGTGCAATGCAAGGCTGAAACCCATGTCCTGGATCCTCAGAGGAGGTGAGCAGGTATAACAGAGGCTGGTGAGCAGTAGAATGCCCCAGCCTGTTGGTGTGGAGGACTCTCAATTCCTCTGTCAGTAGGACACAGCCATGCATATAGCCCTAACTGAATGATAGGCTTCTGCTCCCTCCTGCAGGATGAAATCCTCCTGTCCCAGAAGGGAAGGCAGGAATTAGTTTGCTTTCCAAGAGCAATCCACTGCCAGTAAAGCCCTGGGGATGCTGCTGCTGCGAGTGAAGCCAACCCACTTACCACTAAAGCACCTCTGCTATAGCAACAGAGTAAATGGAAAGAAAACTTGGAGTTCAACCTCAGTGAGCTTCTGACAGTCAGCGTGCAGATAAACACACACACGAGGACAGTTTCACTCCAAGCTTGCGACTCTAATGATGCATGAGTCGCTGTTTACATTTGCAGCAGAGAACTGGGGAGAAGAGGATCGCCTGGCCCAGCCCCATCACTGCTAGTGAAGATGCTCTGTGGACAAAACAAACAGCTCCCTCTTCCCAGGGCTGTGCAACCTAAAAATTGCTCTCTTCCTCCCTGGGATATCACAGCAACCAGACATATGGAAGGGCTATTAACCATACAAGGCAGGGTAAAGGAAGAGGATCAGAGAATCCTTTAGAAAGATAGCATTGCCATCAGAAAACACATCAGGGAAGCCAAATCTGTGAGGAGAAAGATCCCCTTACTCTATTTTCCTGAGGATGACACCAAATGGGGAGTGAGGGGGAAATATGCTTCTTGGATAGCACAAGAGGTCCCTGCCTGTACTTACAAGGAGCAGAGGACTTGCCTCTTCTGAGCCAAGCAGTGCATGTGCCCATGCACTCTGCTTAGTGAGGTGAAGTGCTGCACCAGGACGATGGGGATTAAAAGCTATTGATATCTAACCCTTGACAGAACCTGGCTGCAGCCAGTGTCTGAGCAGTAGGCTCACATCTCAGCACACCCCAACAGGGTAACACCATCTCCCACTCCAGAAGACAAGGCCAGAGATCAGGCTTTGGCTTTCATGCAGGTGATGACCATCCTGCATGCCTCCATACCCATTCTCCTCTTTCCTACCTCCTTTGATGCCTGCTCAGGCACCCTTTCTGGATGATGCTCAGGCACTTTGGGCCAAAGCATTTCAGAAGAACACCACCAAAAATGCAGTATGGAAAGCTTTGCCATGCCCAGAGTAGCTGGGCTGAAGTCAGACTCTACCTAAAAGACCTTGGCAACACTCACTTGGAAATGTCCCAGACTGGTAAAAGCAGACCAGGCCCTCCTCTTGCACACTGTAAGAGAGACTGGAAAAAGCAGGATCACTCCCACAGCAAGATAGAAATGCTACAGAAGCAGTTGAGGATGAAGGAGATGACTACATGGCTGTTATTTTTTAAGGGCAACACAGTGCTGAGACCCAAAAGCAAGCAGGTAAATGTAGAGGAGAGACTACAGCCCCAATTCTCTGTCTGGCAATATCCTCCCCATGAGATCACTCATCCCACTTAGGGGTGCCTGGGGTTAGTGCAGCTGTTGTTGCTTCTGCCTGAAGCCATCGCATTGTTGCTGGGTTCCACCTACTGCAGCAGAGGATACAACTTACCCCACCTTCTGAAAAGCAGCAACAAAGCCCATCTTACAGAGACCAGATTTCTAATTACATTTTAGGCAAATTCAGATGAGTACAGGAAGGCTTTTCAGCCACTGCCATGGTTTCTTGCATTGGAAAAACAACATAAAATACAACCCGCCCACCCCTCCTGAGAAGCACTGGTGGGTGGTGTGGTGGTTGGAGGCTCTCTTGGGCTTAGTGACCATGAAATGTTAGAATTCTCAATTCTTGGTGACAGAGTGTGGGGGG
The DNA here is from genome assembly GCF_027791375.1 of Indicator indicator. Classification (NCBI taxonomy): domain Eukaryota; kingdom Metazoa; phylum Chordata; class Aves; order Piciformes; family Indicatoridae; genus Indicator; species Indicator indicator. The sequence goes on along the minus strand of NC_072010.1, from coordinate 98,166,058 downwards.
GGGGAAGGTCAGTAAAACCACTACCCCAGACTTCCAGGGGGCACACTTCAAACTGTTGAGGGCACTGGTTAAGAGTGTCCCATGGGAGACAGTTCTGAAGGGCAAGGGGGTCCCAGAAGGCTGGATGTTCTTCAAGAAGGAAGTCTTTGAGGTGCAGAGGCAGGCTGTCCCCCATGTGTTGTAAAATGAGCTGTCAGGGAAGATGACTGGCCTAGCTGAACAGGGAGCTCTTGCAGGGGCTCAGGAATAAAAAAAGGAGAGGTTAGCACCTTTGCAAAGAGGGGCAGGCAACTCAAGAGTACATGGATCTAGTTATGTTATGCAGAGAGAACATCAGAAAGGCAAAAGCCCACCTAGAACTCAACCTGGCTGCTGCTGTGAGGGATAACAAAAACAATAAAAAACGGTTTTTACAACTACATTAACAACAAAAAGAAAGCCAAGGAGTATGTCCACCCTTTACTGGATGCCACAGGGAACACTGCCATCATGGATGAGAAAAAGGCTGAAGTAGTTAATGCCTTCCTTGCCTCAGTCTTTAACAGTCATACCCATTACCCTCAGGGTATTCAGCCTTCTGACAGGGATAGAGAACAGCATCAACTCCCCATAATCCAGGAGGAAGCAGTTAATGACCTGTTATGGCACCTGGACACTCACAAGTCTATGGGGCCAGACAGGATTCGCTGAGGGAGTTGGCGGAGGAGCTTGCCGAGCCACTCTCCATCATCTATCAGCAGTCCTGGTTAACAGGGGAGCTGCCAGATGACTGGAGCCTTGCCAACACAACACCCATCTACATCCTTTTTAGGCTATCAGGTAGTGATAGGACTAGGGGGAATGGAATAAAGCTGGAAGTGGAGAGATTCAGGCTGGACGTGAGGAAGAAGTTCTTCCCCATGAGAGTGGTGAGAGCCTGGAATGGGTTGTCCAGGGAGGTGGTTGAGGCCAGGCTGGATGAGGCTCTGACCAGCCTGATCTTGTGTGAGGTGTCCCTGCCCATGGCAGCGGGGTGGGAACTAGATGATCCTTGTGGTCCCTTCCAACCCTGACTGATTCTATGATTCTATAAAAAAGGCCGAAAGGAGGATCCAGGGAACTTCAGGCCTGTCAGCCTGACCTTGGTACTGGAGAAGATTATGGAGTGGTTCATCTTGGGTGTGCTCCCATGGAAAGTGCAGGACAATGGAGGGATCAGGCCCAGCCAGCAGGTCCTGCTTGACCAACCTGATCTCCTTCTATGACTAGGTGACCCACCTAGTTGATGAGGGAAAGGCTGTAAATGTTATCTACCCAGATTTCAGTGAAGCCTTTGACACAGTCTCCCACAGCATTCTCCTTGAGAAACTTGCAGCCTATGGCATAGGCAGATGGACTCTTTGCTGGATTTAGCCTGTTTTAGGCTGGATGGCCAGGCACAAGGAGCTGTGATAAACCAGATGGTCACAAGTGGTGTCCCCCAGGGCTCAGTATTTGGGCCACTTCTGTTTAATATCTTTACTAATGATTTGGATGAGGGGATCAAGTCCACCATCAGCAAGTTTGCAGATGACACTAAATTGAGCAGGAGTGTTGATCTGCTCAAGGGTAGGAATGCACTGCAGAGAGATCTGGACAGGTTAAATCAATGAGCTTAGGTCAATGGGACGAGGTTTCATAAGACCAAGTGCCAGGTCCTGAACTTTGGTCACAACAACTCCAAGCAATTCTACAGGCCTGGGGAAGAATGGCTAGAAAGCATCCCAGTGGAAAAGGTTCTCCGCTGGCTCATCCACCAGCACCCAGTGTGCCCAGGTGGCCAAGAAGGCCAACAGCATCCTGCCCTTTATCAAAACCAGTGTGTCCACCAGCAGGAGTAGGGAAGTGATTGTGCCCCTGTACTGGGCCCTGGTGAGGGCACAGCTTGAGTACTGTGTTCAGTTCTGGGTACCACAGATTAGGAAAGGCATTGAGGTCTTGGAGCATGTCCAGAGAAGAGCAAGAAGGCTGATGGGGGGTTTGGAGAGCACGTCATACTAGGAGTACATGAGGGAGCTGGGGTTGCTTAGTTTGGAGAAGGCTAAGTGGAGATCTTACTGCTCTCTACAACTACCCAAAATGAGGTTGTAGTGAGGCTGGTGTTGGTCTGTTCTCCAAAGTAACTAACAATAGAATGAGATGAAATGGGTTTAAGTTGTGCCAGGGGATGTTTAGATCAGACTTTAGGAAAAACTTCTGTACTGAGAGGCATTGGAACAGGCTGCCCAGGGGGGCGATGGAATCATCATTGCTGGAGGTGTTCAAGAAGCATGTAGATGTGGTGCTTCAGGATACAGTTTAGTGGTCAGGGTACTTGGGTTACAGTTGGCCTTGATGATCTTAAACATCTTTTTCAACCTTTATGATTCTATGGGTGGAAGCTCCCTAGAGCTGTCTGGAAGGGAAAGGCATGTGGTGTCTGCTTGGCTGTATATACCTCTGGCATCTTGCAAAGGGCAGCCATAGAGAGCTCCCTACACTTCAGGCTCTCTTGCATCCAAGTGGGGAAGCAGAATACAGCCCAGAAAGGCAGGCTGTAGGAAAGCTCTCCAAAAACACCTCCTCTGCCTTTGCAGATCTCAGGAGGCATGTCCCCTGCCCAGAAATGCCACTGTCACATACCCACAGTGACTGGTGATGGCGGAAGGACAGGGAGCGATGGAGGCTGCAGCCTCAAAAGAAAGAGGCTGGCACCAGGCAGGGTGGGGGGATGCAGGGAAGAGCTCAGCATTAGCTGGGATAATCTGGCAGTCTTGGGGGATGCGCCAGAAGCCTACAGATAATCAGGCGAGCTGGCACAACAGACTTTGAAGTCTGCTGTCAGGTTTTCTCAGTCCGGCTCAGACATCAAAGGCAGCTGGTTACTACCCCCTAATCACAGAGCAGGAGCTGGCCAGCTGCCTGGCTTCCCCAAGGACAGCCAGCTCAGCCACAATCCCCCGAGCACGCTCTCATGGACAGAAACCTCCTGATAGAGCACAAATGCCTGAATCCTGCAGATCCCGTCGGAGCCAAGCTCACTCTGCTGGGAGCTCACCTCATAGCTATGTGGGCTTTCACCTTGGGCTATTGGAGCCAAGCGAGATCTCAGTGGATAAAGATCTCCCCAGTGACATGCTGCAAACCAAATTGCTCAGTCCCAGGGAAATCAGATGGCCAGGAAAATGCAGGAGACTGGCAAAGGTGAAGAAAATAGCAACCTTTTCTCACAGTGGTGGAAAGGACTGGTTCTGTTACTCAAATCTTGTGTGTCCTAGGCCGTCGTGGGACATGGCTCCAATGCACAGTAAGAATAGGGTATTCAAGAGCAAACCCCAGAGCAGCACAGAGAGGTTGTTGCAACTGTTTTGTACTGAAAAAACATAGTATCATTGGTATGGAAACTGAACCAAATCACTCACACACACACAAAAAAGGCAATTGAAATATAAGAGCAGAACAGGCTGGGAAGCAGAGAAACACCCATCCTATGCAACCACAACTTTCCAGGACTGACTGCTTTCAGTACTGAGCTGCCAGGACTGGCCTAGAAGAGAATGCCCACAGCTCTTTTTTGGTGACCTAGTGTTTGCTCAAATCTGTTTCTGGCTTCCTCCCATCACAATAGAGGGCACAGCCTACCAAGCCTTCTGTAAAGTAGCAAGAAACCCCACCTTCCAAAGGAAATCAGACCTCAAACCATGTCTTAGGAAAATCTTCCGTTGCACAGGGAAGATGATGTGTTTGCAGCGTAATTTCTGCTGCATAAAGTCAAACAAGAGCAAAATTGTCCAGAGCACTGCAAAGAGACCAGAGTCCATCAGAAATGTGGGATGGCTTATTCCTGTTTCACTGCTACAGCTTCAGGCAAACACATTTGTTCTAAATCTGCTCTGCCAGTGGGGCATAATCAGAACTTGAATCATATACCCCATCTTATCCTAATAAAGAGTGCCCTAATTCCTCTCCTCCATTATTATTATTTTTTAATATCTTCCACCCATGTAAAAGAGCTAAAAACCCTCACCCCTCTATAGCCATAGCTCCACCAGTCTTTGTAGTTTGGGCCAACAGTGTATTTCTGACAATTTCTGACACCTTCACTGCAGGCAGCAGAACTCTCAGAGGGACAACATGCTGCTGGGGACCCTGAGGGATGCTGCACAATGGAAGGTAAGCCTGCCAACTCCTTGCAGCACCCAAGGAAAGAGCCAGCAGTGTGGTACCTCAGCAAAGAGGCATTGCCTAGTAGCTGCCCTTTCCTGCACCTCATCAGACCATTCTCCTATGGCTGTGGGGCTTGGCTCTAAGGGAGTACAGCCTGCCCTCCATAAATCCTGGCAATCCCCAAACAGAGCACATGTGGGGCCTGATCACATCACCACACAGCCTGCAAGTGCAGCTGCCCTGCCCAGCACAGCTCCTGTGTGGCACAAGGAGCTGCGACACGCTGCCCCCAGACCATTCTGCGTTGGCATCCAAAGAGGCATCAGCATCTTTTAAGCAAGCAGCATCACAAAAGAGTGTCTGATGCAGAGCAGGAGAGGGCTGTGCATGGTTGTTTCAGTTCCCGATGGACACAGCAAGGGCAGAGATTGGGGAAGAGAAAAGGAGGTTAAGTAAGGGCAAGAGGGAGAGCAATCGCAGCAGGCTGTTGTGCAGAAGGAAAGTCTGTTGGGAATACAAAACAGTATTACATGTTGGGAGAGAGGCTAGGTTTTCATATTAAGCTGCTTATTTAGGTCTCTAAGTTATGGAGATGCTGCACTTCAAAACTAATTGATTGACAGAGCTTGGATTTGATTACAGGATTTCCAGAAGCATGAGGGTTTAAAATTTAAAAATTTAATAAAAAAAATTAAATAGCTGCCCTGGAAATGTTAGCAAGGGAATTAAACAGTCACTGCTGCAGCCAATTGTTAAGTACATCTAAGCTGGGAAAAAAGACAACTCCAGCTTCCAAAACCCACTACACCAGTGGATGCAGTAGGGAGATATCTCCTAACTAGCTTGAGTGGAAGATGCACAAATATGTCATTCCCAGTTCTAGACATAGGCAGAGGGTCTCCAAGGCCCTTCAAGAAGCACGTGCCTTTCTCCGATGTCAGTGTGTGAATCTCAAAGCACATGGATTTTTCCCTACCCTGAACCAACTGCAGTGAGCAAAACATCCAGAAACTGTAGGCAGGCACCTGCAGGGCTGAAGGGGCAGAGCCTACAGGTTCCAAAGCATGAGGGCTACACAGGGAAACTGTCACCTGCATGGACAGAAAGTCCCAGCCTTCCCAGCCAGGACACTAAAGTGCTACCTCCATCAGAGGAGTGTAACCAGCCCAGCACTATGAACAATGTGGGTGTGACATGCTCCTGAAGCAATAAATCAAGGTAGCAATGTCAGAACTACACTTACAGCTCACTTAGCATCAAAGCCTTCCCTCACCTACCCAAAATAACTCCCTCTTTCCCACTCCTCTGAGACCATGGGAAGAGTTTTGCCAGGTCCAACAGCAGAGCCAGCATCTCCCCTTTAAAATCCCAGAGCTGCCAGCTTCAGTTCTTCTTGAAGCTCTGAAGTCATCCTTCATCTGCGAATATGAAGCTTCTCTCCAAGTACGCATATGCAAGTGTCAAAACTCAGTTTGGGGCCTGAGAGGTTGCCGGGGACACCCTGACTCAAAATGTAGCATTAACATGCTACTTAGTGGTCTAGATGTGCTTAGCTACCAGACAGCTGTAACACGTTGTGCAGTAGATGCTCTGTTCTTATTTGTCACCTTTTCAGTCTCCTTGGGTTTGGGCAGAGCACTCTGGACAACACCATCCCATGTTGCCCTCACTGCCACACAAGCATCCCAAGAGCACAGCAGCAGAACATGGTGTAGGCAATACTGATGATGTTGCTGCTGGTGTCCTCCATTTGCACTAAAGGAAGGCATCTTAGCTATAGTACAAAAAAGCTAAGCTATATTTACACCAAGTCAAACTAAATTCCTTCAAACAAAAGGCAGGAGCTGCAGTGAACTCCAGGGAAAGCCTGCAGGGGTACACAGCTTTGATTAAATGGAGATGTCAGGAAGAGTTGAAAATGTACACACTAGGTCTCACTTTGTGCTCAGACCATCAGTCTCGGTGAGAAAGCAACTCCCCTTTCAGTGCTGCCACTGAAGGGCTTGCTGAAGTATGTACCTTTGACTGCAACACAGCAGCAGCTATCTTACTTTTGCCTGACATCTCCCACCTAAGGCAACCTGTAGCATCTCCCTTGCTACTCCCAGACTCGGAGAGCTCTCAACACTGAAACATGGTTTGGGAAGAAGTGATGCTTAGAAGACATGTCGCCACCATCCCTGACACAAGGTAAGAGAGGGTTTAAACACAGCAACCCTTCAGATGCCCCCAAACTCCCATTTGATACACGTTCAAAAATACCAATCCAACACAAAGGTTCTGAAAGCCATCTTGTTAACACTGTATACAATCAGGTCAAGGAACTGAATGAACAGCAAAATACAAAAGATCTTTCTGAACAAATGTGGGGGACTATGGGAGATAGAAGGAAGAGAGAGAGGGAAAAAAAAAAAAAAAAAGGAAGATAACAGCACCATTCAAGGACACCTCAGGACTCACCTGAAAGGCTCCAGGAAAAGCTGTCAGCTTCAAAAGGACCTTAACATCTTATTTCTAAAGAAAATTTATACTTCCACCAGGCTGGGCACTCGGAGATGAAGGGACTCTGCTTGAAACATCAGAGATAGACATCTCTGAGCTTGTGGAAAAGGCTATGCTTCTCAGTGCACAGTGATGGGCTTGGGCAGGGAGAAGAGTGGGCAGCGACATAAAACAGCTGGCAAGATCTGTTCCTGTGGAAGAAGGCCAAGTGCCTGCTAAAGGAGAAAGACAAATTATCCTTTTCATTACTGGAAGATTCACCTTATGGCAATGATACTGTTCTGAAAACTTCAAGAAACCTCATCACTCACTATTGGTATGCCTATTAGAAGAGACACCATCAGAGGGACTGGATGCCATGGGACCTCGGTATGAGACTTAGTTGTCTCCAGCAGTCACATGGCAGAGAAGCTTCATGGCTGAAGACTAGGAGTGCAAGAATAAAACCACAGTTAGAGTGAACTGGATCCATCCTGGTGATTATTACCCAAGAACTACTCTTAGGCAAAGGAAAGATGCTACACAAGTAACAAAATAAAGATTAGAATCCACCTTGGAGCGGTTTTCACAGAAAGATAAGTGAGAATGGTGTTAGAGATCTTAAACTCTTCATCTGTTGGTTGAATAGTGACCACAGCTATCTGCTGTGGCTTCTTCCCTCCTTCCCTAGCCCATCACTAGAGGCAGTTGCCATTACCTGAACACCAAAGGGGAAGTTAATTCTACTGTACTTGCATTCAAAACCTGTGTTCTGCATTTGGCTGCAGCCACAAACAGCTTTCATATATCCAGGCAGATGCTGATCAACATGGATGTTTTTCCCTAAAGAGGGAAATTACAGTAACCACCATAGCCCTAGCATCCCAGGCAACAAAAGCCACAAAGGCAACACCAGTCCTGTCTTCAGACATATCTCTGGGTTCTCAGATGCCCAGTAATTGGTATGTTCATACCACACAAGCCAGATCAAGTTGCCAACAAGAAACAGAATTTCATGTCCATTTACCTGCTGCTTCATTTTCACTTCTGAAGCCAGATGAGGTACACTCAGTCTGAGTCTGGGGTCTAGTCTAAGGCCCAGTACATGCTGGAGTTATAGAATCCCATATGAGCTGAGTATGATATAATACTAACTTGCTTTCACAAAGTTTGCTTTGGAAAGTCCTGCCTTTCTACCCACTTGGCAGAGGCAGAAGCACATGCGCTTACACTTCTGGCACTCTGCGGAATGCAGCTTGGCTGCCAGGGAAAGCAGAACAGCTTGTCTTCGTGGCACCCCCTCTGAGAGACCTCGAAATCCACAGAGCCTGGCTTCCTCAATAACACAGGCATTCCCCTGGAGCTCTCAGTATCAATCATCTGCTGGCTGCAGTCTAACACTGTTTTCCTCAGTAATGGAAAGAGATCACTGGCAAAGGGCTGATAGAAGGCTATGTGCTGTATTTAAGGTTTATTTATCTTGCACAAGAATGAACATGGCTTTTTCCTCAGTTAGCAGGTCCCACAGCTTCGATGAGTTGCTTTCTTGAAAGACCATCAGTCCCAACACCTGCTGTGCAGACCTCAGTCCCCTGTAATCACAGAAATATATTAAGTCCCCCAGAAAAGGCAAAAGCCATGTTTCCTTGGAAGATTTGCATGACTGAGCAAACATGACAAAGAGGAGGCATGTCTTCCCGTGCATCCCACTCAATACTTGTCAGCTTCAACCTGGCAGAGGTTTTAGGACTGGCCCTGACCTAAGCAGAGTAGTCAGAGCCATCACAGCACAACTAGGCTCTGTCATACAACAAGCACAGCCAAGCACATTGACTGAGCCTGGTGCTACAGAAGCTCTGGCAAAAAAGTGCCTTTCAGACTGCTGCTACGACACTATGCAGCTAATACCTCTATAGGCAGGTATTGAGCTGAACCCATGGCAGAAGGTGATGATGGAGACTTGGTAACTCTCATCATTCACTGCAACACTCAGGCAGTTACTTGTAAGCATCCTTCATGTCCCAAATGCAAGTTTCAGCTTTCTTTTATATGCTAAAAACCTGGCACACTTGCAAGAACAGTATTTAAGATCCAGGTCATCCCTGCAGGTTAGGTAGGCAAGAGGATTTCATAAAGTTAATCCAAACTTACCACTAAGCTGTAAGCTGCAACCTGCACAGATAGAGACCAGTGACTAATGTCCCACAAGCATGCCACTCATTACTTGTTGACACGTACAGGTTAAACATCTACAGCTGCCAAAGGCTCTGGTAAGGGATCAGAGATTCATGCCATTTCTGTGTCTCAGCTGATGGTCTCTGCCACCCCTTAGGAACCAAAAGCTTTGTGCCACCTCCCAGCTTCCTCTAAGCACGCTCTACCAAAGACATTTTTTCATGCCAGCTATGACACCACCATTTGGGAAGAAGCCAAAGGTATATACACTTCAATGTCAACCAGCCTGCACTGCAGCCATCTTGGATGGAGCACGCACCAGTCTGAACATAACCCTCCATTGCCAAAACCTGTCTTGGCCTCCCAAAACCACCTCTGCCTCAAACAACTTTCTTGTTGGAAAAGCAAATTACTTCCTTGTTGTACTACCATGGTGTTCTTACATGATTGCTGGGAACAAGAAAAAATAAATCCTAAATTCAGTCACTGACAAAGTAAGAAGGAAGTTTACAGCCATCACTACCAATTTCCCTCCTGGTACCTTGGAAATAAGAAGCCTCAGGAAGGGTTCAAGGAAGACCCAATATCTAATGCCTAGGGTTTACAGTGGATAATAAACACATACTCCTAACTGACTCCTGGACCTCAGTAATCAGAAGGAAACTCCAACAAAAAGGTTATCTTACAGTGGGTAGAAACAGAATAGACTCAGAAGACAGTTGTCTTCTTCCTCAGTTCATCACACAAAAGCAGGCAACTATTTAAAACTTACTCCAAAACAGGGCTCATGCTTGTTTTACAGGGCAAGCAGTGCTGGAAACAGCACCATAAGGTTTACGTTTGATATCCTTACTTCAACAACAGTGTCTGCATACAAGGTACAAGGAAAGTAGCACCCATAATAACTCAAACACCCAGACCCACAGCACAAACATAATCAAAAAGGCTCATTCTTTATTTTAAACATAAAAAGAAACATTTTACACAGCACTGTTAGAACTATTCAGTACCTGCATTCCAGGATTGTGCCAAACACGTTATTTTATAACTTTGAAATTAAAACAAAAGAAAGAAAATATCTTGCCCTTCTGCTACATGATGTTCAAGCTTGTCCTGGATCAAAATTCTAAGTGCCTGGAGGAATTTACCAGCTTAACCAGGAGATTTTGCAATGTGAACAGAGAAAGATCAACGTGAGCCCTTAGGATACTTTGACAATACCACAGGTTGCAGCAGGGAGGATATATGGATGCTTGTAATGCATCTTAGGCAGCTTACTCTTCTGATACTCTGCAGGTTTAATACACAACCAGATGCACACACACCTCCACTCACACAAACCCTGGTCACACAGGAAATAAAAACATGAAAAGTGACTTTTTTTTTCCCTTAGAGATACGATTCCCACTCTATTTTTAAAAAAGGGGATAATACAAAATTGGCACAAGTAGAAGGAATTGCGGGGGCGGGGGGGGGAAATGTTTATATCTAGCCCCTCAGTTTCTATCCTTCCAACTACAGCACATACAGGGTGGAAGAAGATGCAGCATTGCCTTTCAAGGGGCTGGCAGCAGCACGAGTCAGAAGTGATCAAGCATCAACTTGCTTCACTTGGAATGACAAAATGATTTGTCTGGGGCCATGAAGGAAGGTCAGCATTAGCTAAGGACATGGGGACCTTTCACTAGAGGAACAGGGAGCCCTGACCAAAATAACCCTGAGATTTTTCCAGCAGGGAGAAAATGTGCTATATCATGTGCTTGGGAAGAGCTGGTGGTTCCCTGCTCATTCATTCCCTAATTATTGCATTTCAGTCATGATCCTCTCTACCTAAAACTTAACTAAGAGCACATAAACAAGGAGTCAGCCTGCAAGGACAGAAAGTGACTTGATGCTGTGCTTTGAGCTTCACCCCCACTACGCCCCCTCCCAAGATGCCCCAATGCCACAGGCCTTCCATGAAGAAAGCAAATATTAATGCAGGAAAAAAAAGCTGCTAGACCAGCATAGGAAAGATAGCCAGCATCCCCAACATCAGAATGTTGTTTCATAACATCCAAGGAAAAAAGCACGATTTCTCTATAGCAGACAGATGTGAAAGGAAGAAAATTCCTTGCTGACAGAGTAATATCTCAGCGAATCCTTCCCTCAGCTTCCTTCCTTTGGAAAGCATCACTACAGATCTCTCGGCTTTCACAGCAAAAGCTAGAGACTGCTTCTGCCCTCGTTCTCAGCAGAGACTGTCTGCAACACAGGCCTTCTGAGAGCTCCAGAAAAGACAATACCAGGCCAAAAAGAAAAGTTGCTGTCAATGTTCAGGCCATGAGGCTTATAGGTTTTGGGTGTTCCAGTTTTGGAATACTACACAAAATGTCTTAAAGACTCAACACATCACAAGCCCCAAATGCAAATCAAGTCTGTTTTGAAGACATTCAGCATTCAGATTCCAAAAATCAGTGGCCACCTCTGTGCATACAAATGTATGTATATGTCACCTCACACATGCTCACATGTGGGAAGTGGAACAGCCTAAGCCCTCACATCAGCCTCAGAACAATGCAAAACTGGGGCAGCAGGGAAACACACAAGGAAAACTCACTGCAAACCCCCACAATTTCAGAATAGCAATAGTGGTGACTGCAAGCTTCCACAAACACTAAAGCAAGACAAAGGCTTTGTAGCAGAGATACTTGACCTGCAGCTCCCCTGGAATGTGCAGCGAAATTAGCTATTAGTGAGGCAGCGTGTCTAGCACATAACTAATGTCTAGACTAACAATGGCACATCACAGTCACTACCTACCATGGATGCTCTCATTTAACATAATTTATTTTTAAAAAATCTGGAAAGGATTGAGCTCTGGCCTCAACTCTACATTTGTCACTCTTCTTGATGCAAGCCAAACCTAGGCTGTGACATCAGATTTTGGTACAGTCCTACTTCCTTCCTTGTTTATACACAGTATCTTTATTCTGACTTTTATTGCTTAAAACACCAGCTGTGCTGGGAAGACAGAACTGCCTGAAACAGAAGCTGCTCCCAGCTCAGGAGCCAGGTCAGTGTGTGGAAGACGAAAGCCCAACTTCTATACTATAGCACCTAGGAAGAGTTCTCAAACCCATGAGGAAAGTCTGCTGCAGGCCCACGCACAAGAACAGGAGTACTGGTATCTGCAGGATTCTTGCTGCCCTCTTAGGCTTGACCTTAATTCTACCCTGAGCTGCACTTCAGCTGCTGCAGATCTGACTCTGTTCACAGGTTCAAGAGTTATCACTGAGTGACTGGCAAAAGCAGCATAGTATCTGGTTTGTGCATCCAGTAATACATAATTTACTCTGCTTCTCTAAACATGGTCAGTTGGCCACCTGCAGACAAAGATCCAGCTCTTTTTTTGTTTTTCATCATAATCAGTGGGGGAAGGCCTTCTACCTCTCTGCCAAGGCCAGCAGAGGGCTGGGCTTTATTCCTGGACATCATGTGCCCCCCTGTCACAAACAGAACAGGGTCTCAGGCACAACATGGGCATCTGTAGTGAGGAAAAAGAAAGTGGCCATAAGAGGACATTCACAAATGCTTGTCTGAGGATTGACTCTTCTGGGCTGTCAAATTAGCCCCTATACACCACAGCTAAGAGCTTTGAGCACTGAAAATAAAATAAAAAAGAAGTTTAAAGGAAAGTGTCTTAAAGACCTCTAGGCAAGTTATGGTTTTGGGGTTAATTGCAATCCTTTTGAAAGACAGAGAAGAGAAGGCATGCTGACAACAATAAACCAATTCTTTGCTGGACCAGCCTCATGAGGCACCAGCAGAGGAGCCCTCTCTAGCCTTCAACCTAACACAGAAGTCTGTCAGATACCAAGGCAGAGAAAGGGAACAGGATGTTGTGATGGGGTAGAGGCAAAAAGTAGATTGGTTAATAGAACTGAAGCCTAACATTTCTACTAGTCCTTTTCCCAGCCATCACCCTGCCCATCATGCTTTCATATGGGGACATCTTTTCAAAACCAAGAGTGGGTAGGAAAAAAACACTGGAAAAAAACCCCAAACAAACAAACAAACAAAAAACAACCCACAACCAAAAAAAAACCAAAACAAGCTTGGTGAATTTTGTCACAGGGCCCTGCTGAAGGAAGGACACAATTCCTTTGCAGAAGGTGCTGCTGGAAAAGGAGAACTCTGAGTCACTAAATATGGCCTGAATGCTCTCAGGCCGTGAAGTGTAACAAGGAGAAGCTTGAGGTCCAGGTTGAAATCAGAAAGGAAATGCACTGTCTTGTCTGGTCCTGTGAGCAAGTGTCTCAGCACAGTCCAAGAGCCCCAGGCTGAGTCTCTCCCAAAACACAAGCATGTCTGGCTCCCACATTCAGTCCATCTCCATCGACATCAGTCGGCGACGCTCTCGTCTTGTTTCCTGCACTTCCTTCTTGCAGCACCAACGGGAGCTGCAGTAGCCAATGAGGCAGGATAAAAGTCCAATGACAGTGGCCAGACCGATGCCAATCAACAGGGGATACTTGAAAGCATTCAGAACTGAAAGAGGAAGGCAAAGTCATTATATATCATTGAGAAATTCCCAACTGAAAAAGGAAGAAAATTCCACATTATTCATATTAATTATTTCTGAAGGACATTACACTATTTTTTCTCCTTGTTTTCTGTCTTTTGAGGTTTGGACCATTGGTGTCTTACCAGACTCACTTACCCTCCTCACTCTAACTCTTTCTCTACCATTTCAAAGACTCAGGGAGGCTGGAAGCACTAGAGGAGTTTTGGAGTGAGACAGCAAAGTACAGCTAGTTCCAAGATGTATCCTTGTTACCTGTTCCTCCAAACAAAAAGCCTTGCAATTTTTCCCCCATCAATGGCTGACTGTGGCTGCACTCTTAGTAATATGTTTCCAAATGACAAGGAGTAGACTCCTTTATACTTCACTCGATTAGAACTACTGCCACTCAGCAACCCAGTCTATTCAACCTCCAAAGTTGGTACCTAAACAAGAAACTTGATTTGTAAGCATGTATTCCTCAGTTAAAATGCAGGGCCAAGAACTGTAAGGAGCTTAGAAAGTACAGATATGATAGCTATTTACATAGTAGAGAGAATAAAAACTTCTGATTGCTTTCGAGTTCATGGAGCTTTCCAATATGACCTTTCCTGGAAATACTGAGAAGAAAGCAACTTGGTCAAAACCCCTCTTGCACTGATTTTCCTGAGTGCAGCTTGCTTCTCATAATGTCAAACAACACTTGCAGCTCAGGCTGGAAGGCAGACAAGGCATCAAGCACAGGAAGCAGCACGTCTTGTGGTTAGGAGAGGGAGGAAGAATTACAGTTCTGACTTTCTGTTCTCAGGTTTGCTAACCATAATGCAACTCTAATTCAGCACACTCCATCTGCAAACCAAGGCTTCCTCCTGCAGGCAGCAGAAGGGTTAACACTTGGAAAGAATAAAATACCTTGATTGAAAGATTCCCCAGCTACAAAAAACAACATCAAGAGCTGATCCAGAAAGAAAACAGTCCAGCCTTACGGCTGTGATCAGTTCAGGACTTCCCAGTCTGTGGAATCTGGAATCAGAAGTTACAAACCACAGAAAAAGATCCACAGAAAAAGATTTACAAAATCTAATGAGATCAGCACAGGCACCTTTAAAAGCAGTCATGGGGACTATCTGTCACAGAAAGACATAAGGTGTTTAAAAATTTTTTTTGAATTGTGTAATACATCGTGCAGTCTCTTACCATCCATTTTCACAGATATAAAGATGGGTTTGGCCTTGATGTCAGGTTCCTGCTGCCATACGCCAGTGGCAGATCGCACCCATGGGGTCACTACACAGTAGTGGTTCCCAAAGTCATGGTCCTCACAGCCATGCACACGGAGCCGGAACTCTAGTGGGCTGATTCTCTCCAGGCTGAGATCACTGCTACCGTTTCTCCTGCTCTGTGTCACAATCCCTCTCCGATCCAGCGAGGCCAGCAAGACGGGCTCTCTGTCCAACGCAAAGGAGTGCACAGCAAACCAGGAGACATCAAAGGACATATCATCTGCATTTGTGGACAAACAAGAATTTAGACATGTTAATGAGCTCTGCAAAGTATTCGTTCTGCCAATTCCCAGCAGAAAGTTTTATCTGCAAGCAGCATAGCCAGCACTGGTCTGACAGCAGAAGGAAAAAAATAACAGAAAGCAAAAGGAGTAAGAGTGCCCTGAACATGTCTTTTCTAGGAGGATTCAAGCAGTGAACTGCAATGAATTGCAACTTTCAAGCAGTGCTCCTGCACTAGCAGCAGAGTGTCCTTCTGCTTGTTATCCAAAAATTTGTATTTAACCTCTGATCTAAGTTTTAACCAAGCTGGCCCAGTGTTATAAGAACTTCTATAAATATGCTGAATCCAAAATGAAAAGCGAGTGGGAGTGCTAGCAGAAAGTGATTTGCAACCATTATCTTCACGTGCAATCTACAACAACCACAAAGTCAGAAAACTTTGATGATCCTGAAGGTCCCCTCCTTACATTTAGTCAGACTAAATGAATACTGAAATTCTACACAAAGCACCACGAATTGCCTACAAAGTATTCAGGAGCAAAGCCTGACCATGATGTTTTTGTGTGGAGTTTTTTAGTTTATTTTTGGTTTGTTTTTCCAGAGTTGCAGATTTATTGTCACACATCATCAAGGATCACATCTTGTACAAGTTTTACCACCCAAAGAGGCAGTCTATAAAATGCATTTGCAACACCTTCCACATTTAGTATAATTGACAGGTAGTCAGCATTCATCAGTACATTCAGCTCTTTCTACATTCATGCAAGATTCTATTGATCCCATTAGCAGATCTCAGCCTTAACCCTATTAGGCTGATGTAGCTGAGTGCCTACTTTAAAAATCACTGCTATTCTTTGCTAGCACAAGCCAAGTGACACCTGCCACAGAGTCTGAAACCTGGCATGACCTGGCACAGAGACAGGAAAGCCTCCTCACTTGTTTCATCAACAGGTCCTCTCTCCTGGCACACTAGCAAATTGATGTGCCCAAAATGGAAATAGAGGTTTCTGGTTTTGCCCTGAGTTTTTGGTACTGGTAGAATGTGTGCACAGGGCTTCACCTTTTCACAGCTAAGGCAGTCCCAGTGATTTGGGCGACATATAGAACCTGAATTTCCTAGCATCGAGTTCTCTGAAAAATACAGTATTAGCAACCTGAAATTTAAAGCTGACTTTTAGCCTAATTGAGTTCTCTTCTCTAAACTTCCATATCTGACCTCCAGACTAATGGAAAAATTAAAGCCCTAAACCTGCTGCTATACTCAAATTCCTTGCGAATGTAAGTGAAGATAATTTTTAAGCCTCTACCAGGAAAACTAACACTTTGGAAAAGAAGGGAACTCTAAAGCAATATTTTTAAGTAAAGTGATGTGAAGGAACATCCTTAGCTCTGCTATTTCAAATATAGCATCAGCTGGCCAGGTAGAACATTCCTCCTTACCTCACACAAAATGATACCCCACCCAGTGGGTGGTTTTTAATCACCTCGTAAGGTGCACTGAGTTTTACACACTTCTTCAATAACAACACAAAAATATGACAATGCAGATGCTATTTTCAGAGACACTGGCTGAACAAACCGTTCTGGGACACCAGTTTCCTGCCTGCTATGGCCAGGTGCTCTGGGTGACAGCATAGAATCTCAAGAGAGTACCCAGCTTGTTCTGCAGGCCTACAGCAGGAGTAGTTAGTTTCCCAGTCCTACATGGAGGTCAGCATAGGTCATATGGCCCAGCAGCCCCCACAACAATCACCTCTCACCTATCATACTACAAATGCTAGTATTAGTTACTTGGCATAGCACTCTGACTGCCCTTGAAAGCAATGTTAACAGAAGTTACCATAAACAGGACCAGTTGACAGGACCAAAGTTTAACCTCTGCTTTGTGTACTCATCCAAGTGCCTGTGGGAAACGGGGCCTCTACTTTGTTTCTGTAAACTACTCCTTGTCTTTGCTGCCTGTTTACACCAAATATGGTAACAGCACTAGGCCACAGGCAGTCACATTGGAAGCAACCAATTCCTTCCAAACATGATAAAGACTGCCATTAGCTCTTGTGTTTCCAAGTACCATAGCAGCATATGGACACCTTCCAGCCTAAGTTCAACTATGCTGAACACACCATTGCACTTGCCAAAATTTTGTTTAAACAATAAATTTAAGTATAAAATAATAGATTTAAAAACACACTAAAATTCTAATCTTCAGATTCCCAGGCAATCTGCTACCTTTTAGGAATTCCTTTTTTTCAGTATCAGTTAATGCGAGGTTCCCTTCCCTCCACATACAAATATGAGCACAGGCACTTGCTGTCATTTTGAAATAGCTGAGTATATCTTCTGTAATTACAACATGGGACAACAGTATTATGCCAACACGTTTTATTAGTCTGCATGCACAGCGTACAATTAGTGACTCGCTACAGACAGAGGGAGGATTTGGCTCTCAGTACTCTTTGTCACTATCCTCCTTGAAACAACACAGCAAAGTCATCTTATTGATTCCTATGTATCTCTGGTTGTCGTGCAATAAAAACACAGAAAAATTTAGCAAAGCCAGAGCATAAATCAGGTGCTCTCTAAAGGTCAGTGAACATGTCTAGCAGCTCCTAAGTGCTAATAAATATGTAGTTTTACTGACATAGAACAGGTCACACATTAGACTTCCCAAAAGCATCTGTACAATTCCATACACCTTGCATCAATGTTGAGAAGTCACTCTCAATTTTTGTCCCTTATCTACAAAAAAACCAAACCGAATCACACTCAACAGTGCAAAGGTTTCTTTCACCCTTTCCTTTCACGATCCACAAGGCTGTAAGTAGTTTGGGACACCTGTACAAGGTGCCTCATGTTAGAGAAAAGCATAATAATCCCAGTACCAGGCTCAGAAGACCATCAAGAACCTCAGTGTCCCCAGATCACACAACTCAGCTGTTTTCATAAAGGAATGTAAAACACTGGGAGCTGTATGGTTCCAAGCTCCGTGAGCAGAGTAACAGCAGTGCTGCGTTTCCTCCTCCCCTCAGTCAGTGAGGATCATCAACATGTAAAGCACATCTTTATGTACATTTCAATTTGACACACAGAACTAAGCTGTCTGGGCCTTAGCTGCTTCTCTGGCCAATCACTCCTCAAAAAACCCAGGGAATCCTATTTCTAGACTAGGTCTTAGGAACCATACAGTTTTGCTGCTTAGAATGGAGCTCTCTCAGCATCTTGTTAAAGCGCTGAATCACAGTTTTGAGACTCTTTGTTTACTACATTTAAATAAGATTGAATAGGGCTTCCTAGAGAGCTAAGCAAACCACTTCAAGCCATACAAGAAGTAAACAAGATGGTTTTGTTAAATTCTCCAGAGTGCCCACTAGGTCTGTCTGGAGCAGATGAAAAAAAAAAAAAAACAAAAACATCTCCTTTCAAGCATAGCAATACTTTTAAATCCCTAAGCACATAGCTCAAGAAGGGGTGATCTGGGAAGTCTAGAGAGATGGTTTGTGAAAATGTGTATTCAAGAGAAATATCAGAAGCAGCTTTTATGTCTTCAGGGCACAGAAGAACTACTATTCCCCTTGACACACACATACTCCCCCTCATATCAATTCAAAACACTAACCATGGCTGCCAAACCAAAGGAGCACTATTTTAGATGGGGCAGTTGCTGCCATATACTTGAGCTTAGTAACACACACTCCATTTCAGCAGGGTCTCAAGCAAACAAAGGAAATTAAAGCATGCAGCAGTCACACCAAAACCTTTTCCACCCTTTTGAAAATTTCCCACAGAGTGCGTACAAGAACATGCACACAGACTATTGTGAATTGCCTCTACCAGACAAGGTTCCAACCCATAAGTAACACTTCTAGAAAGAAATGGATTGAGCTAACTGTAACAAAGAGCAGCACTGACAAAGGTCATTGGTTATTTACCTTTTCTTCAATTCCTTAGAAGTACTTTTATTTTTCTGATTGTGCATTCTAAAAGGGAAGAGAGGTGGCACCTGACCCCTCAACTTAATACAGGAAGCATACATATTAATCCACATGTATGGTTGCAAAATGCTTACTTATGTGCATGAAAGCACAGCTGGCTGGCATACCAAGTGTGTTAAAAATGTTTTGGATGCTTATTTAACAAGATTTCCTTTGAATTTCCCTGATCCTTCCTGGTTCTCAAGAGGGCCAAAACCACCATCCTGCAGCAGGCGTGACATCAGCAAAGTAGATGGCCTTTGAAAGGGACCGTGCTCCTCAGAAGAGAGTCAAATGCAAATGCTTCATTGTCTTTTCTCATCCCACTCCTAAATGGAAAGATGATGTCTCTACTGGTGCCATCTGTTTTCTCTTAGGAGGTGCTGGTAACCCTTGCCCTGTTCATGCAGTTCTTTCATGTAGGCTTTCCCTAAGAACATGCCTTGTTTTACCCACTGAGACATGACACCCCTGTTATTTTCAGTCTGCCTCATGTTTGGCACTCATTTGAAAAGCAAGTTCTCCATTCCAGTTGTGAACTAAATTGTGATACTGATTCAGCATAGAAACTGATCACAGGTGGGATACAGAGTGTCTTTGGGTTAACAGAGTCTGCTCTAACAAGCAAGCTCCACACACATAAGATAGGAGGGAAAGTAACACCAAAAAAATGGGGGTTGAGATAAGCAGTTTATTGAGATCACATGTTGTACAGTTACCTTAGCAGAAAAGCACAGCAAAAGCAGAGGCCAGCGATAAAACAGTTCCCTCCACCCAAGCACCCAGCACAGAGGAAAAGGCCAACACCCCAAAACTGGAAGGAGCAACCAGAACAGGAAGCCTCTCATGTTACAATCTGAACTTCAAGCACCATGATACTTTGCTCCAGCCAGAACTTTCATTTTGAAGCTGGCATGACAGCCGCATGGTATGGAATACACATCAGTAGATTCAAATGAAGCATGAGAAGGGGAATAAGAGTACCACCGATCCCTGTAGGCCCTTCTTCACCTAACCTGCTCCATTATCTCACTGCTCTAGTCCCTTCCGTCTCTCAAGGCCAAGAAGGCAGACTGACACAGTAAGTCTGCACATCCTACAGCTGTTGCAAAGACTCCAGCTGTTCCCTGCAGTTCTTCTGCCAGTATCACCCAGAGGACCAGCAACTGCTGGAGAGAGGCCAGCCTCTCAGGCCCATATAAAAGGCCCAGATGGGCTTTCTCCACTCAGTATGGCACATTAGGCCCCCAACTCTGCTCATTCAGCAAATAGAGGCTCAGAGTCTCTAAGCTCCCTCAAAACCTGCCACAATGTCACCCTTTAATCCATTCCAGGCATATCTGTTGCCTGGTGCCTCATCTGCCCCATTACAGACTCAAAAACCCACAACACAAAACAAAACAATAAATACCACCCAACAAAACCCACACACACACACAAAACCAACACAAAACACAACACACAAAAAAACCCCAAACAAACAAAAAAACAAAGGAGAGAAGCAGAGGTCTGTCATGTTCAAGATGCCATTACCCAGCTATGGAACAGATTATAGTGCTGAAATTCAAAACTGCAGTGGCTGCTCGTGATTGCATTATTTCCACCTCTACGTATCATCTACCAATTCAACAGACATTCATGAACCCTTATGAAGTTGGCTAGTTAAAACTTGATTGTGCTTATGAGCAGCTCCTCAAAGAGGTCAGCTTTGTACTTCAATTCCTTTGATTATCCTTATCTCATCAGTGCTTCTCCTAGTCTCAAGCTACCGAACACACAAACACCATCACATAGCCAACTGCAGCAAAGCACTGACAGGACTGCCCCAATATACTACATGGCCTCTTTTCACGTTTTAAGTGAGTCAGGGATGCTGAGACGTCTTTCACAAGGCAACCCCAAGGTTATTTTAGCTGTCAAACACCTGAAGAAGCAGCAGCTCCCCCCTGCCAGCAATTATTACTTTGAAAAGGTAGCCAAGCTGCTTTGGGTACTGCCTCACAACAATACCCCTAAGAGCTTGGGCACACCCCGATTTAGAGGAGGCTTCCTGCTGAGCAAAAACTGCAGGACAGACTGAGATATACACACAGGCATACACCACTGCTTACTGTGTGCCAGGGTATGAATCTTTTGACAGCAATGAAGTTTACTCAGCTTTTCCTCCCTACCAACCATTTACATAATACAACCTAGAGCATTCTATCATTTTTCACAGGCAGCACACAACTGTAACCTAGCAAATTGCTTCCCCACTGCACTCAGATTTAATGTAGTACAGATATCTTGGAATTTCAAAGTGATGGGCCTTTACTAAGCTTGGTACTTCATCTCATCAACTACTACATTACAGTAACATTTTCTGCACAGCACCTCTTTTGTTGTGGCTTACATGCATATTTCTAATTTTTGCATAAATCATGACATCTTTGTATTTTGGTGTATACATTTATATTTACATAAATATTTAGAGATTTATTTTAAAAATATTTTTATAGTCATATATATGAAATTACTTTTAAAAAAAAAACAATTAAACTCACTCCAAACACAAATCTTGGATAAAGTAATCAGATATTCTTACAATATTTTGATTACAAGCAGCTCAGGCAATGTTTAGCAAGCAGCTAAGTTTTAAGCCATTCTCTGAACTTTTCCGCTCTTCATAATAATTTGCCTTTAAAGTGTCCACTATCTTTTTCACAGCAATTTGTACTGTGCTTCTTTCTTCTTCCACACAAAAAAGAAGGCTTACCTCATCAGCATTAAACATTCATTTGGGGCATTTAGGCTGCAGTATTCAATTATTTAGACTTACCTTAAGCCCTAAATTCACTCTGAAGTGTGAAGCTGACTGGTCAGGTGACTTCAAGATTTGTTTCTAGATGACTATTTCCTTCTAACAGGCCTTGCCAATAGACTCCCTTTCCAATTAAAGGAAATACGAAAAGCTTTCACAGCCCATCTAGTGGTTGTAGGTTAAGAATGCCAGCAGTGGGGGGCTTTAGTAGTAAGAAGACTTCCTCCCCTCCACCCCCACTTGGAACATGAAACAAAACCCCCTTGTTTCAAGTTGGGCTATGTAAAGCAAACATGCTCTCCAGTATTCATCTAATTCTACAGGATTTTCAATGCTGGTTCTCAATTCTCCAATCCCACTCAAAGGATATAGGGTTGTACTGCTGGTGTTACTCTGCCCAGTGAAGGTGAATAAGTAAAAAAAATTTTGCTTAAGTACCTGGCTCAAGTGCCACTCCTTCCATTGTGACAATACACAGCAAATCTGCCAGCTCACCCTGGTAGATCGTTGGGTTGTCAGAATGCACCGAGACATTAAACACAGGACCTAAAAAAGAGTAACCACAATTATTCATGACAGATTTTTCTTCAGGGTCCAAAACTTCTCTTGCATTTTTTGGAAGTATTCTCTGCTGATTTGTGGAGACAGAGCTCTGAAGTGAAGTTAAGCAACCATGGATAACTGTTTTGTGAAAACTTACATTTGCACTAAGACAAAGTACTCAAACCTGTGACCCAACAGGCTGCTGCCTGAGTCTGCATTCTACTATACTGCATACAAAATGAGCTGGTCTTCCACTAGTGAATCCTAAGAGCACAAGAGTATAGGTGTTTAGGAGAACCCCGCATGCGTTATCCTAAGGCTGATGCTGTCAAGAGGAATTCAAGTTAGATGAAACCAGTATTTTAATAGTACAGGTGGTTCTGCTACAGAATTGAAACACAATGCAAGAACTGCATCTGATAACACTTTTCTGTGAGTTTTCCTTCAGGCTCTGCCACAGATAGTTTCTTCTGTAGAAGATGTCTCAAAGCCCAAGGGTACAGTAACTCCTTCAGCTGCAAGGTGATGATGATATTGACTAAAACCATTAGGCTGTTATGAAATGCTCAGACACCATAACATGGTGTTTGACTTCTGAAGTATGTAAATTAAAAAACAGAACTTCCCCAAACTTTTATGACAATTCCTTCTCTGGAGCAAAATTAACAAAACTACAACTCCTCAGATATGCCAACATCACTAGTACAGTCTATCTCATAGGATAGAAACTGAATATATCAAAATATTCTAAATTATTTTTCTATTCAACAAGGCCAGAGGAAGCGTGATGCTAATGGTGGCTTCCAGGATGGCTTTGGGAGAAGAAACCAGGAAAATCAAGAAGGAACTTGGGACTCGGATTAAGTAGTAACCCTTTTTACCCTTCCCAGATACCATTAGCTGCTATCATTAACCTGGCTCAGCAACACCTGAGACTCCAGCAGCAACAATCATAAAAAGAAAGAATGAGAAAGAAAAGCTGTTGGAAGATTTGCCCTCCTCCACTCTTACATGCTACTGTTTTAGAACAGGGATTGTACATTTCAAATCCACTGAAGACCAGAGGCAAACAATGCTTTTGATGGAAAATATTTAAGGAAATCATCCAAGACAACCCACTCATCCTTTGCTCTCCCAACAGATTTCTGTGGAAAGCAATGCTGGTAACTCAGACTGCACACACTTAACCACATCACTTCCAACCTGAGGTTCTGGAAAGAAATTTGGATGTGCTGTGAAGCCCGAACTGCCAATTTCAGAGAAGATATTCTAGTCTAAAAAGGCCTGGCTTGTTTTGGTCAGCACAGATAATATAGCACACTAAGAAATTAACTCCAATTCAAATGCAATAATTACTGCTGTGGCTTCCAAAATTCTCCTCACAATTTCAATCGGGCACAATGTGCTGCTCTTTGTTACACCATGAATTTTTTACAGTCCTCTGGGCTGCCCCAGAAACAGTTGTGCTTTGTAAAAAAAGGCAGTGTATAGAGATATAATCCCAGAGCCATGTTCCCATTTTAACACATTCCCTTCTGTTAAAAATTAAGATTTCAAGTTACCCTAACAAACAAAGAAAAAGGGTGGTAGAGATGCAATAGAGGTTACATGTGGATTACCAGCCAAAACCCTACGCTTGTGCTAGAACATACTCAAAGAAATAAGCGATCTAGATGATTCTGAAGTTCAGCTGTTCCAGTAGTGACTTCACAAGCAGGCTGCAGCCGTAACTTAAGATCAGCATGATTGGACCCTCTTCTGGGGAAATGGAGAGAGATTAATCTGATTGCTTCCTCAGCCTCTACCCAAACTCTTTTTATGTTAATTCAGTGCTTCCTGACATTCACATACACATCAACCATATTCCCCTTGCAGCCTATTTTACTATTCATCTTCAGATAAAAAAAAAAAAAGAAAAAAAAGACATTTTCCGTAATTTTTTTTTGAGTTGCGCAGACAGAAGTTCAAGGTCTTACAGGACTGAAGGCGTCACAGACCAGGGCATTCCAGCCAGCTATAACCAGAAAAGTCTCAAGTTGTGTGTGAACTGTCACAGAAACAAAGACTGTCAAAACCTGCCACGAACATCCCCGTATTTCCCAGAACTTAACCTCTGCTTCACTGATCAAAGGCAGACCACCACCATAATAATCCTGGTACTGTCTAGAGCTTGGGGTCTATCTTAAATCCCAGCAGTGAGTGAGGTGACATTATGTCAGGAACACAGAACATACTCTAATCCAGCAAACAGGCTCTTGGCTACTTGCTGGCTTGGATTGCAGCAAAGGAGATGAACTGCCTCATCTCAGCTTTGTCAGGCTAAGGATAGCAGGGTAAACAAGGCAAGACAGAGGGTACATACAGACAGGACTTTTCAGGCCTTATTTGTAGGTTGAAAGTCCAAGCATCTATTGCGTTCAGCAGACACTGGCTTCAAATCCTGACATGCCAGCAAACAGCTAATGCACTGAGCACTCCTGGCCATTGAATGTCACAAGGGTAAAAGCTCATTTGGTCACTCAGCCAGGAAGGGCCATGTACTCTGGTAACACAGCTCCCCCTATGTACTCTTCAGTTTTGGGTCAATGAGCACAAACCCTGCCTCCCATGAGAGTCAAAGCTTCCTGGACCCTAAGAAGGCTGCTGGGCAGCAGCTGCTCTGTCATTTCATGATCACACATGCCCCCTTGGTAAGCCACAAACAGTTATTTCTCTTCAGTTATCTCCCTACTAGGGCAGATCTGCAAATTACCATCTGTACCTACAGGGAAAAATCACTCTCCTGTGTTAGAAGAACTGCATTTCAGAGTCGAGAGATGCACAAGAGGCTGTGCTCTTCGCTCTCCAGCTGAAGAGGGAAAACAATTATCTTTAGGTTTTTTTAAACCTAAACAAGCTTCATTATAGTGAAGGTTGCTTAGTTCAGTTTTGAAAACTGTCTGGTTGCAACTTTGTAGGAGGAGCACCTTTCTTCTCTGGAAGTATCTCAGGCCTTCTGCCCACGTGCCCTGGGCCTCACGCTGCCCTCAAAGGACAGAATACAGAACCTTTATAGTTTGCTTAGTTTCCTCTCACTAGAAGACCTGAAAAGGCAGGAGGCTGGTTGCAACAGAGGCCTGTTAGCCTGGGCTGATCCACAAAGACCATTTAATTCTCTACCCTCCACCACGAAGTCCACTTGAGTCAGAGTTGTAATCACTACACAGCCTAGAAACGATTCACAGAGGCTGATGCTATGGCTCTAATCCCTCTTTAAGTCATCTGCATGCCTCCCTTCTCTATACAAGGGTTCTGGTCTTGGTTTTGTTTGTTTATTTTAAAACAAACCAAACAAAAACAAAACAAAAAACTCAGTTGACCAGTACTTTTAATCTCATTGTAACGTGCTTGATTTATGTCCCCGGCATAAACAATTTACTCTGGCTTCAGCTGAACTTGGATAAGAGAAGCAGGAATGAGCTGTATGCCAACCTCAAACAAAAGCAGAAGCAAACCAGTGTGTGTTGGTGGGTTACAAGCAAAGCCATCACCCTTCTCAAACTGGACATCTGACTTACTACAGGCTCAAGAAAAGCACACAGACAAAAAAACCAGCACTAAAGCAAACACAGGATGCTTCCAGACATATCTTCAAGTCTCCTGAGGAACTCCCGAGAAGTAAAAACGTACCATGAAAATCTTCAAGCCCTGCATCTAGACTTCACAAAGCAGGGTTTGGTGCAGAAAACTCAAATGCTTTTCTTAAACTTTTGCCCTCCACGATAAAAAAAACCAACAACCTCAAAACCCTAAGATTTACAGATGCAGGCATGTGGGAACAGGCAACTCCCAGCAGACACTGATGACACCAGGTATCAGGGTCTAAGCATCACTGCATTAAAGCACTTGCAGTTTCACAGGAAGGGTTGGGGAGGTGACATGAACTTTCCTTCAAATGCTCACCTTGCCACCTGTATTTAACAGTTTGCAATACTGGCATTGGCACCCACTGGTCACTCTAGAAGACCAAACCAAACAGAATTTAGTTTCAGTTGTAGGGCTGACAGATCATGCATGACCTGTGAAGCTCATCAAGAAGAAAGCAAAGTGTAGGAAGGCTGCTCAGGAGTTTGAAAAAAGAGAGGGAGGGGAGGGAGGGGAGGGAGGGAGAGATTGCAGGAGCAGGATCTGGTATAATTTCTTCTGAATGTCCCCTTTTATGACAGATCTCATTGTGCAATCCACTGATTTCATGCAGGACAGGAAGGAAACTCCAAGATCCAAATCCTATAGTGATGCAGTTTTCAGCTATGAAGTGTATTCCAAATTCTTCCTGTTACATAAATGATATGAAAAAGTTTTTAGAAGCACTAAATCTGGTTTACTACATTGTGCTCATTCAGATTCACACTGAGCAGGCTGCAGTGTAGAAAGGAGGAGTTCACATTTGAGTTAATTGACTCAGCTTAAGGATTCCCATATTGGAGAAAGAAAAAAAAAAATGGAAAAAGAAAAAAATCCTGAGCCCTATTTACCTCATGCCACCTCATTATCCCTTCTCAGTAAGCCAAACACCTTAAATCTGCAAGGAAATGAAAAGGAAAAGAAGGGAGGAACAACCAAAATTCTAGATTTACCACAGAAGAGATCCCAATTACCTAGGTCCTAGGTGACATTTTGACCTTTTCTAAATCATTTTAGCCAGTACTTCTCTGTAAAAATAAGGTATAGTCTCCCCATAGACATGAGTTACCCTTATTTTCTAGACAAGTAAAGCAGAGCAGAGAAAGGTCAAGTAACTTGACTGACAACAGAGATGCAGAGCAAGCCCTTGCACCCAAGCAGCCTGCATTCAGTCCATTACCCAGCAGGGAGGCCGCAATCACTGCATACAGCTTCCCTGCTTGCAGGCAGCCAGCAACACAAACCACAAGTGGGAAAAAATGCCTGATGCAGCCCACAAGTTCTGTGTCTTCAAAATATTACTCATATCTATCCTGGCACCAAATAATTCATTCTTGCACTAAGGATCCCATGACTTGTCTTTCTCCAGATATCAAGGTCCTTCTCACCTACACTATATTCCAGCCCCCTGCCCTCTCCCTGCTTCTTCATGGAGCTATTCTCTAACAGGTTTCACCCCAAGCCTCATAACAACTGTTACTGGAAGAAGTCCCCAGGAGTTTAGTCTGTGGTTTCTACTTCCAGCTACAAAACACACACAGGCACAAAGGCACACAATGACTAAGCAAGTTCCTGTCCATTAACAGTGCCTGGAAAATACCAGCCTTTCTTGCCAAAGAGTTTCTGCTGTATTGCTCTTCATTCATTTCCGTGATTAAGGTTTCTTTCCATTAAGATTATTTCTATTCTCCTTTCCTGAAACTGAGTACATCTCAGAGTCATTGCAGGGCATCATTTAATTTTAATTGCAAGTTCAACATCAATCCTCATGTCATATTTCAGCAGCTCTCAGTTTATTTCAGCTTCTTCTGAAATGAATGATAATACATTGCTGTGCAATGAGCTCACATGCAGATGTAATTCAGAGATGAAGATTTCATTGAGACACTCCTCTTACTGTTTTATTTTTGCCTTTCCAGAGCTTTCTGCCCTCTGTTGAATGGGACAGAGGGAAGCTAGACCAGAGCACAGCAAACAAAAAAATGTCTCTCATAATGAGAGAGAGACTTCTCAATATGAGATTAAAAGCTTCCTTCTCCCTGCTTCCCTTAAAGGGAAAGGAAAGAAAGTCACTTCTGTGGAAATTCCTGTGAGTGAAAGACTAAACACTAACCTGGTTTGCCAAATTCAGGGTAAAGAGAGAGACAGAAAATTAAAGAACAAATGCCAAAGAATTTTTGACGCCAGGATAAACCAGGTGGGTTTCAGAGAGACCAGGTGCCTCAGTATTAAAAAAAAAAAAAAAAAAAACCTGCTGCAGGCCAGCTGGAGCAATTTGAACCAGGTACCTGTACACAGACCCACATCAGATAAGCACTTTGATCTCAAGCCAGTTTCAAGCTAATTGACTTCCACACCTTTGCTGCCCTGCTCAGCTAAGACTGAGGGCAAAGCAGAGCATGAAAAAAAGACACTCTGTCTTATTCACTGTTCACTGCTTGCACTGGAGTAACACCTCCAAATTACCAGAAGACAAGCAAGAGATTTCAGTGTGGGTGGGTAGGATCACAATTCTTTCAAGAAGCTGTCTTTATGTACGGGCTGTAGAAGAATGGCAAGCAAAAGAAGACATGTGCGTTCCAGGCTAAAAGGAAGGCTACATACATCAAAGCACCCAGGAAGAAAGAGGATGCATTTGAATTCCAACAGTTCAGCAGATACAATGAAATTAAGAGAAAATTTCAAGACAAGCACTAGCACCTGCTTGTCCCTCACACTGCTGGGCAACCTTGGAATAAGAGAAGGCAGAACCTCTGTTCTGGACTAGGAAAACCAAAAAGAAGCACTGAAGAACATTAAAGTCTTCATACAGGACAGCTTCCCTCTGCCCCCCAGATAAGCTTAGCTTAGCTTGCTTACAGCTACTGGACATACAGCAGGCATCCATTTTATGAAATTAGTCTAGCAACCCATGTTATTCCTAAGGCCAGAACAGAAGATTCACAAAAGCCTCTCTGGTTTTAAAATACATCCAGCAGAGAACAATCTGCCATTGACTGAGTATTTGAAAACTCATGACCTACTAGGCTCCTCCTCAGCATCACCACCACCCCCTAATTTCCCATTTTTATATATATATTTCAGTGGACAAAATCTGCTTTTCATTTTTCAGTTCAGGAAGTTTCAAACAAACGCCTTTACATTAACATTTCAGATTGTTAAACAAATGGAATAAATATATCCCTCTGCAACACCAAGTGGAGAAAGAATAGAGGAGGTCTCTGCTTGCAGCCAGCAAGTTTTGCCTTGAATGGAAAGAATCCCAGCAAGACATTTTCCACAGATGTTCATGGAAAAACATTTCAGAGCACTGCCACATTTCAAGGCTGTTGTGGCAGGAAACATTGATGCTTCATGTGCACAGTCCACAGCTCATAAAAAAAAGCTTACAGGCCTCCTGCCATTTAGACAGATCACACTGCACAATGCCTATGCACACTGAAAACTCCTTGAAACACCACTTAGATCTGGGATGGAGTCAAACTGAAGGGAAGGTTTTCCAATCCTAGCAAGTCTCCACAATCCTGCCAAAGGGGAATCAATAAAAACAACTGGGAAAGAAATGACTACTAAAACCCTTATGTAAAATTGTTTAAGGGCTTCCTTCTGATGAAAATGCTGCTTCCATATTGATCACATCCCCATTTCATCCTCCATGCTATAAACTGAAAATGCTGTCAAAGTCCAAGTCTTCAAAGTAGGAAGGACACTGGAATACTCTGGTTTTCGCAATTTTATTACTGTATTATATCCCCTCACAGTTAAAATGTCTTTGTTTCACTTTAAGAACCCCAGAAGTCAGCACAATTGACTTACTAATAGTTTTCCTATTATAGACAAACACACTCAAACTACTCATCACACCCTACCCTCCCCTTAACTCGGTATTTAGCAGAGCTGTGCTCCCCAGCTTTCACAGCTGTCTGGAGAGCTGCATGCCTCTGCTTTTTCTGATTCTTTCCTACTAGTATCTTCCCCACAATTTCAGGGAGACTCTCATTCTCCCTAGAAACCACTAGCTACCTCAGCAATTCAAGTCTTTCACCATTCCCATTAGGGAAAATGTGGCACCACCTTCTTTTTCTAAAGAATAAGTTTGACAGCTGCCTGTATCACAGGATGCAAGACAAGAGTGTGGTATGTGAGTTGTGCTTTTAGAGATGCTCCACAACTTTGCCATTTACCTCAGTCTGAGTTTCCAGAGACAGCATACCTTGACAAACAAAACCTAAGTAACACACTTATGAAAAATCTTTCTGTCTTGTATACCTGATTCCAGTAATTTTCCAAATAATGATTCCACACTTAGTCCATTCTAACTGTGCTCATCACATGTCCTTATCATGCCCAGAGATGAATGCCCAGAAGAGATATCCCAGTAAGAACTGAAGGACACAAAGTTCATGCATCAGTTGAAGAAAGGAAGGTATTTCAAGTCATATTTTGCCACATGCCAAGATTATTTTGGGAAACAGGTCTCCAGTAAATTGTGCCTGGGATCTCATTGCTCTCTTCACTCTTTTGTAAAGAATGAAAGGCTTTAGGATCATCCCTCCCTCTGCTCCAGCCCTGCTACTGGAATTCACACATTCCCAGGGCAGTTTTACAGGCTGCCTCCCTTTCTTCACTGCACGCTCCAGAAATCCTATCTGGGTGAAGAGGCTGAGAGTAGAGAGTGACAGCAAGAAGCAGTCAAGACTGCAACACGCACACTTCCCTCCCTTGCATAGCTCACAGATTCCCATCTGAACCATGGATATTAATAGCATCCCACCAAACGTTTTGGCTGGGAGTTCAAAATGACATAAGATGAGCAATGTTGGGAGAGTCGCCAACCACCATTTTTGTGCAGGAAACCCCCATGCAATAGCTTCGAGGAGCGGGTAGGGGTTTGGGATAGATTTCGTTCTTGCATTGCTGCTTTGCAAATGCTGCTCTCCCACTCTGTCTGACCCAGATATTGAAAGTAATAAGGCTAAAACTATAGCCCATTAAACCACCCCAAGAAGACAAGACGACAGCAACATTCATCTGTGACAGTGCTGTCCTAAGAGGCATTTGGATCATATGAAACTTGCAGATAATTTTCAGAAAACTAACTCACCATAAAACTAGATAAAAAGCCAAGTGGGAATTATCTGAAACTGAAAGCAACACTGAGATAAGTCAATGTCCTCTCTCTGACTGGCATAGGTCAGGCTGCATCTTCATTGGGGTGTGTACCAGAATGCTAGATTTCAAAGCTTCTTACAAAGTGATGTCCTCATTGGAAGACTATCCGCTACGCTCAAGCCCTTGTCCTTTCGTCTATATGCCTCCTACAAGGAAGTTGTTTTCAGAAATCATCTCATTGTTCTCTATTTCCTTAGTTATAGATGCAACCAGAAGTCAGGCTGCTCTTGCCTAGTCACAGGCAGATCTTCAAAAAACCCTATAGCCCTGCTATTATAAGGAGATAGCTCACACGGAGAACAAGGGATGTGAAGAGAGACCTTCACCCAAGCTGTGCTTGTGAATAGGAACAGAAGAGTGCAGAAGGTTTGAGATAAAGCAGCCAACTAGAGAGATCCGACACAGGGAGTTGGGCTACATTGAGAGCTCTTCAAAAGTGCTCAAGAGGTTACCAGCTTTGGTTTATCAAGCCCTGAGATGAGGTCTTCACTCATAAAGCGCACCACCATTACAAAAATAAATTCTGTGACACTTTGCACCCACACAGCACAATAGAAAGCCAGGGTTAACACAAATCTCTGAGGATTCAATACAATGCTGACCCTCTCTCCCTCCCCCCAACAATATAGCAGGAGAGGCATGCTTTTCTAGAAGCATCTCAGGCAGGCAATGTTACAGCTGAAGATGAGGGTTTCAGCAAGGATGTGAGGAACGGTATGCACTTCTGGGTACTGAAATTCATCCCAATTTGTGGAGCTTTGTAGTCCAGCCACAAGGGGCCTCTAAAGTCTTCCAGTGGCAAGATATGATTGCAGAGATGGCTGAAAAGCTACCATTGCCTTGACCTGACTGTTTTATGCAATTACATCAATCAAAAGGTGTGGTCAGGCAATTTAAGGCTGAGTCTGTTTTGGAGCAGAAATTCAGTTTAATGTTCTTCCAGAGTAGCCACTACCTAAACAGCAATCCAGTGATAAAACTGGCAAATGTGGCAGCAGTTATTCCATACTGAGAATGAGCTCTGAGCCTGCATGATCGTAAAAGCTACATTAGTAAAGAAAAACCCAGGGGTCATGCTTACAGTCAATTCATTAAACATATTTCTGTAGACAGTCAATAGCACAAAGGACACACTAAAGGATATAAGCACAGCTCTCAGTCATCATACCATTTGGAGACAAATTCCATGTTCCAAAGAAGAGGGAGGGCATCACAGAACTCCCTCCCTTTCTGGTTTAGCCACAGAGCTGCCAGATTCTATACCAACCTGATGTCTGGAAGTCTATCTGAATAGGGTTGGATAAGCCATTCACTGCTTCACGCCACATGCCACCACCACCTGGAGACCAGGCAGTCACCACACAGCGATACAGTCCAGCATCAGAAATCTGGGTCTGATACATCCTGTAGCGGAACTCATTCTCCTGGACCTTCTCCAGAACCACGCCATCCACACGAGTCTGGTCAGTCCAATCCTCCAGCCGCACTACTGAATCCTGGTTCAAGGAGATGATGCGAGTGGTCCCATTAGGATTTGACTGATCCGTTAGTGGCTTCTCAGCAGTAATAAGGACAGAATAGCGTGGAGTCTTGATGTTTTTCGAAGACACTTTGCATGTCATCTCAAAGGTGTGGCCTGCTACAAAGAATGGCTTCAATTTCACCGCCTCCACTGTAAGCGTGTAATCTGAAGAGGGAAGGAAATAAGTAGCAAGAGAGGGATTAATGAATAGGTGCAGATATTTCCGTAGCACCTTTCAATCTAAACTATACATAGGTACAGCACTGGTTTTGGGGAGACACATTCCAGCACGTTCATAAAAACACCTATGGACATCCCAGAATGCTACTCAACAGTGCACACAAACCAGTACACAACAGCTTGAGTCAAATTACAAAAATTCAAACAAACATCAAATACTGAACAAATAACATAATACACAGGTCACAGCATGACAGGAACTCCAGGATAATTTTTATTCAGGAGTAAAGATATTAGTCAGACAAGACTCAAGAGTCCCAGTTTTATAATGGCTATGCAAGTGCATCCTTAGTGACAGGGTATGAGGACACTGCTGAAGTACTCACAACTAGTGACAAAAGCTGACACTAAGTCAGCAGCACTTAGTGTAGCTTTATTTCCTTTGTAAATAAACCCTAAGAGAAATCCAGATATGTTCAGCTGAACTCCCAAGATCAGTTGGAATTGCATTACAAAATCAGCAGTGGTGACAGAAGTCCTCATTCCCAACAGCTCCATGTGTTAAAAGTTTGGTATACCTCTCCCTCCAGATGTGTTCTTTTCCCCTGCTTCTGATGCATTCACCTGAGTACAAGCCTACTGGAAACCTTGACCAGCCCATTTGGCATCAAGAATGCCAGCTGGCAACACTTGCTTCTCAGTCTCCATCCCCTTTCTTTAGCATTTTTGAAGTCTGCTGACTCTCCAGTCCCAACCGTCCCCCAATTACAGGATTTGGGAAAATTATACATCTAGGAGCACAGACCCATGACACAAAATATGCAACCTCACATTGAGAAAATGAGAAGTGGCAGATAAAAAGGGAGCTGCTAGTTTCTGGGCACCATGATGTAGAGACACCCTGCACTCTCAGGTTCTTCCTAAGGAAGGGAGGACTGGGGCAGAAAAAACACAGCTTACAGTCACTTTCCAAAGTTGCTGTATTGCAAAAATACAGACAGTTTGACTTTCTGGGCTTACTTTTGCAACATATCCTGCATCCATACTTTATTAAAAAAAAAAAAAAAAAAAAAAAAAGAAAGAAGAAAAAAAAAGAGCAAAAGAGCACAGACATGTTAAACAAAAAACTTCACATATCACTTTTATGCACGGTGAAACTTCTCAAGAAAAGGGAACTAAGTGATGGTGAGATTATAACACATTCCCCAAAACTGAACTAAATGCAGTAATATTTATGCCCTCCCTACAAGAGCAACAAGATACTTGTCAAGATTACATTTTGCACTGTTTTGCCTTCAAGCAGCAGTTTTCACAATGAGTAAACATGGCTCACAAGATGAGAAACCTCATATGACAATTTTAAATCAGTACCGTATAAAGCAGACCACAGTACAAAGCTATATAAAGAAACAGCAGGAGCAGAGAAGGCTGAGCTGCTTCTAGTGGTCCAGCCGAGCACAGAATTACTTCATACTCCACAACAAACCCCCACACACACACACTTCCACCCACTAAGCAAGTGGGAATACAAGAGTTGCACAATGAGGCACTCAGAACATCACAACTGAAGTTGCACTCAGTCATTCTCTGCTTCCTTGTTCAAGAACTCATCATGCATCTGATTCTAGACTTCAGATCCGTTTTTTCCTTGTTTTGTCCACAAGATTCTGATATCACCTTCTTCATAAGGCTGCTGCATTTAGGAACTCAGCACAGATCAGCTTGTCATATCACTCAGTAATTGTGTTTTGCTCCAAAAGCAGAAGCATGAATAGCTAGCCATACTTTTCTGCTGCGTGTTGTTGCTATCCTGGCCTTAAGAGGAGGTTCTCATCAAATATCCCTCCTACTGCAGACGTTCATGGTGCTGTTGATCTTCACTGTCTGAGCGCTGAGTATGTTGTGCTTCAGACAAATACCTTCATATGATCTGGTCTACATTTGTATTGCTGTGAACTCTCCCTACTATCTGGGCACCAAATGACTGACTTCAACTATTCCCTGAGCCAGGGGCCAGGCAGCATTAGAGAGGAGGACAGAACAAACTTTGTTACCTGACACCCTTTCTTGACTTTCCATTTGAGTGCGATAGAAAATGCTGGGTTTACCAATTCTCCTTTTCCTTCAGTGAAAATAAAGGAGTGGTTGCAGCATGGGACACCAGCAGAAATGCCATCTGTAAAGTTTGTGGAAGACAACATCTGAGGCCCAAAGACACAGTTGGAGAACAGTGGTAGAATTCAAAAGAGTTAGGAATTAAGATGCTGAACAGAGAACAGGGAGAAATATTCTTATGAAAGTTCTTTCAAAGTATTTCTCTGCCTTTTGAAAACCCAAAGCCCCTTAGGTTGGATGAATAAGAAGGCAGAGGCAGCTCTTCTTATGTAAGACCTTAAGAAATGCAGACCAGAATAGAGAGGAAGACACAAAAAACAACACATAAAGGTGCTGAATCTTTCTTGTTGCAGGAAAAAAAACTATCAAACTATCAGAAGAACATTTCTGAATCTGCAATAGTATTAGAGATCTGCATAAGAAATAAAAAAAAAAACTCATATCCTATCAACTAAAGAAGCCTAGATTACTATTCTTATCAGTACAATGCTGTGCCAAAATTGTTCTCTCTCCCTCACTAGCAGCAGACAAAATTTAATTAGCACCCCCACCCAGAAAAGCATGTAGTTGTCCCTGCATGTAACAGCACATGTTATGAGAAAGATGACAAATCAAAGACACACCACTTAGATTAGAAGTAACAGTAATTTGCAAGGAAGGTTAAACTGGAAAAGAAAGTTTTTTCATGTTTCCTACATTAACAGAAACTACTCATCAAGACCTTAAAGCATTACATGGGCCTTAGAGATCAAAGAATATTTTCTTACAAAAACTACAACTTGAGATATCATTTTTAATCTTCTGAGAACTGCCAAGGGAGCAATGTCTGAATCTCGACCACTACACTGCATGCTTGCCCCTCCACACACCTGCCTGCAATCCCATGCAGAGTCTCTCCTTCTCCATGAATAAAAAGCACATCAAAACAGAATCAGTCATATACAGGACTCTGCAATCTGCAGAGTTTATACTGGAAAGTAGTAGGGGAAGAGATCCTAAGTAAAACATATCCAAAACTTAAAACCGGATTGGGCACTACTCCAAGACACAGGGCCAGCAGCAGAAGAAATCCTAGCCAAATGATTCCGATAAAAATTTGAGTAATAAACTGTACTTTGGAGCCTGGCAGTGCATATGTCTGCCAGTCTAAGTGGTGAAGCCACACTAT
Source organism: Indicator indicator (assembly GCF_027791375.1). NCBI lineage: Eukaryota > Metazoa > Chordata > Aves > Piciformes > Indicatoridae > Indicator > Indicator indicator. The sequence continues at coordinate 98,130,056 of NC_072010.1, read as the reverse complement.
AATTCTCCTGTTGCCCTCTACCACAAAGTGCATGCTCAGCTTCCAGAGTACTTCCTGAACAGTGACCAAATAGAGTTCTTGCCCAATCTAAGGCAGTAAAATTTCTAGAAAAGCCTAACAGATACAAGGGCAGGGAGCCTTTAGGAAAACAGCAAATGCTTTCCTTGCACTCCACTAGAAAAGTAACATAATGGCCACAAGCTAACGTTAATCTCAAAGCCTAACATTTCATCAGCAGCCTCAAGTAATGCCACTACAATATTCATAAAGGCTTCCTCATCCCCCAATGCACTAGCTAGTTTGCAAGAACAGGGAATGCAACACACATTAAAGTAATGACAGCTTTGCCTTTGTAGGAGGCAGCAGCTATACAGCACCCTGAGGAACAATTGCAGCCCTAGCAGTGCTCTGAAAATACAACAGGCACACTAAGGCCTGTACCACAGCCTGATACATGTATGTACAACATCTCCTCACTGCTGCACACATACAACTAAATCACCCTCACTGGCCTGCTCCCCTGCCAAGCAAAGACTAGAAACACTTCACCTTCATGTTGCCATAGGCATGGAGAGCTCAGTCATCCTTGACCAGGGCTTGTATATCTAACTTGGGGCTCTTTAGGGTATTTTTATTTCCTATACCCAAAATGGGACATACACCTGGGAGCTTGGTGCCATGGGTATTGGTGTTTCATCGTTCAAGAGGAACGGCATGTCTGTACTACGCAGTGTCTATTATACACCAGCAATGATAAAGGTAAGTGGGTGGCAGAATTATCACCTGTTCTTTATGCACACAACTTTCTGAAAGATTAAGATACCCTTGCTTTCAATTAAATACAACAGAAGAGTCTGGGCAATCATTTACGACAAGTAACATTATGTCAAATACAATTATTTTGCACATTTGGGACAAAAACATTAAAAAATCCTAAATAATAGTATTTTGGGATTTGAAATTCCGATTAAAAGATAACATTCTCTTTTGCAAAGACCTCCACACAGAACCGAAGTTTATAACACTGAATTAGGAAACCAACATCAGTTCTGCATTCCACTGCAAACAGCAGTACATCTTTAAATGTAGGCAGTACTCACATTCAAACAACTAAAATTATCTTTTAAAATACCAAAATACCCACATTTCCTTACTGCCCACCTTTTTACTGACAGGAATTTGTACTGTAAATAACAACAATATAATTTATACTTTTCATTTTTGAAGTGAGATAAAAATGCTTCCTTTGTCACCTTGGAGGGGAAGAGTGTAGAGGAAAGCAAGGAACAAATCAGGCAGACCTGATGATAGCAACTGGCTGCATATACAAAGCCAAGTAAGCAGAAAGAAATGAGCATTACTGGTTTCCATAGAACAAAATAAAAAGTTACAAAAACCTAAGTTAAAATGGGCAAACATACAACTTATTACAGAATACACAAAAGACGACCTTGACATCTTCACAGATTTACATTTTAAACAAAGGCTTCCTTATCCTGAATACTCCTGTGCTGACTGACAGACACAACAACAAAAAAAATTCTCCTTTTTCAAAAAAACTCAGAATAATCTTTTCCAAAAAGGGATGTCTCCAAAGTCCTCCCCAAGCATTGCTCTAAAGCTAACAGAGACAATGCAAGTAATGAAATAATTGGAAGAAAAGCCCCTATATAGGCACAAGCTATCTAAGGAGGAGGCAAATTTCTCTTCTCTCCTTAGGCAAACACGTGGGAGCCTCACTGCTCACTTCTGTAAGCACTGGGAGCAGTTAGGGACTCAAATCACCAGAGATACTTGTCAAAACAGTCTGAGAGCAGAGGCAGCAGCACATTAACTCCTTCATAGTTTCTGGCTACAACACTGGGCTCACAGTTGAGTTTGGAGCTCACACGATATGGCAAAGGACAAGGCATACAGAGAAAGACATCTGGGGTGGCGTGTGGGAAACAGAAGGGAAGAAGAGGAAGTAAAATCTATATATTGCCCCCATGCTTTATAGACATGCAACATGCTTTTTCAAGTGGAGGTGTTTGTAAGAAAGCTCACTTTCACATCGTAAATCTCCCAACTCCAAGTTTTGCCAACAAAATCTACTTTTCAGTATGGGGACTATAATATTGTTTGTGTTACAAAATTAGCAGGCTTTAGAATAAAACCAGAAACAAGGAAATGTTCACACCTGTCACAGTTTGTTTTCCCTCAGAAATGTCAACACAGGCTGAGACTTTTCAACTCCAGCTGGTCTCCCTAGCTGCTTAGAAGGCAATGATCTGTTTCGCATGCATGCACATACACACACACACTCCGTGTTGTGGCATAACAACTGAACTAATTGTGACCAGCCTTGAGCATTAATGAGAGATGTCATTCCTGCTGGAGAAGCCAGCTTCAGCAAAAAGCACAACCTTCTCACAGACCACACCTGATACGGAGATAAAGGGAGTACTAAGCAAGCAGCCCACCGTTGCTCTCTGCACTGAAGCAGAACCACAGCAAAAGCTCTCCAATTCATAGTTTAGGGATTATCCATAAAAAACTTTAAACTGATTTCAAACTACTTGTCTCTGAAATACAGGTCTCTGCCCGTGGCTAGACTGTTAAATCGATCAGGATAAATGCAGCTTAGCTAAGCACAAATTTTTGCCAAGGACTTCACCACTACACCCTAGGTTACCCTATTCCTTCACTCTCTGCCTCAACAAAGCCTCTTACTTGGTCTCACATAAGCTAAAATAGTATCACTCTACAGGACATCCAGGATATATACGCTCATTTTAAACCAGTTTTAAGCAATTCTGGTAACCTAAGAAATGCTCCTACAATCAGTTTAAATACCTACTAGAGCTAGTTCACTTCTGCCAAAAAAGGCCCAGATTCAAGCAATCCACTATCTTTGCTCTGTGTCTCAGAGTCTTGGGCTGTCTTGTCTCAAACAATTTGAGCTGGAACTGTTACAACATGAGAGGAGATGGATCGAGCCCTGCACAGGCAAATCAGCAAGCTGTTTTTCTCTACCCCACCCCCTCTTATGGCTGGAAAATATCAGTGTGAGCATGCACCAGCTGACAGGTCAAACTTCTGTTTGCTGTTGCCCCCATGAACTTTCTCACCCAGTTTCAACTCCTAGACACAGAAGGCCTAATTTCAATTCCCAGCTATTACACTGTCACTTCACTTCCCTGAACTCCCTCAAATACTCAACCAGGAAAAAGCAAGACAGTTGCCACCCCAAATGTGGTCCCAGACCAACACAGATACATGTGAGGGCATACATTTACCTTTGTCAAATAACTATCTATGGATCAAAAGTCCAACTCAAGACAACAATGCCAGATCCAAGGATGGTAAAATAGCTCACTCTCCCCTCCTCCCTCTTTTCTATTTTCTTCTATTTGTTTTTCTTTTTTGATAGTCATCACCTAGTTTGTTCTAAAGCAGTTGGTAAGGAAAGAACTCTTCTGGCAAAGTGCCTTTATTTGCAATGTTTGTTCATAGTTGTTGGAAAAAAAAAAACAATAAATCAGTTTGTACTTTTCCTCAGGATGATTGTCATGACTCTACTGCTGTTTTGGTTCCAGCCAAGCAGGTATAGTTTTCATTGTCCACCAAGTGGGACAAGCCATTGGGCTTTTGTATTGTTCCTCAGTCACTGTTGCAACTCTTATTGCTGTTGTGGCTCAGCCAAGCAGGGTTAGCCCATTCAGGAGATTACAAAGATTCACCTCAGTCACCATCCATTGAGTGGGACAAAACATCCTGCCACTCATATTTTTGATAGTCTGGTATTACTACAGCCATGAACTTCCTCAAAAGTGCCTTCTATAAACATGGGCTTGCAGGAGAGAAAAAAAAACCTCTCAAACTGGTAGACAAAGATGACTTAAAGTGAGTGACATTCATCTCTTCACCTCAAGACAACCCTGTTGTTAGCAGCAAGATGCATACTAGACAGTGAAATACTCCAAGTCACGAAAGAGGGAATTGGCCCCAACATCATTGTTGGATGGTATCCCTGTCACAATGACAGACCAGCTCCTGGAAGTCTCAGCAGTTTAACTGACCTATCTCTGCTCTGCACTTCAAACTCTTGCAGGGAACTGGTTCAGTAGTTACTACCCTCCACAAGTAAGAGGCCTTTACACATGGCAATAATGGCTTTGACTCTTCATAACACAGAACACCACTTCCAAAGCCCATTAGCAGGCCTTGTGGCTGATGGGCCTACTCAAGATAAAATTAACCTCAGTTACCTGGGTCTTTCAGTAAGTAAGTGCAAGGTTCCTACCTTGTGTAGCCCAGAAAATGCTAACAGATGGAGAAATCACATCCTTGCTCTTTACCCAGCTGTTGTTGCGGTGCTTACTCCATGCAGAAATGACACAGAAATAATCCCCTCTGTCACCTTCTGAAGTCCACTGGATTCGTAAACTGAAGATGTCAACAGCCTTTTTAAAGAAGATTATTTCCCCATTCTGAGTCCGCTCCCTGCTCCGATCCCCAAGCAGCAGAGTCCAGTCTGCATCCATTGTGGCCAGGAGTTCTTCTGTCACCACATCATCACTGTGCAAGTGCTGCCTGTAATACCAGGAAACTGTAAAGCGGATGTTTGCTTCAGTATCCTGTGCGTTTGTGATCCTACAATTGAGCTCTGTGGGGTCATCTGAAAACTTGGGTGTTTTAGAGGCATTCAGAAATACCTCATAGTCTGGCTCTGCAGGAAAGAAAACCCAGAAGACATAGGTTAGAAGCTACAAGCAGAAGGGATTAAGTGCCAGAGATTATTAAAAGATTGGTAACTTTTAACATCCAGTCTGAGAAAGCACCTGAGCTAGAAGCCAAGTGCCAGAATACACATTTTTCTTACAAGACCTGGGGACTGGAAACTTGGACTCAAGCTCTCAGACTTGCAGCAGTCTGATGCAAGTATTCCTAGGCCTGCATTTCCAAACAAGATCCTTTACCCACACAGACACTAAAACCAGGGGTTATTGGTACCACCACTGGCACTGGCCACAGATAGCACTAGTAGTGGTGCCCAGTAAATTTCAGCAAGCAGCAAAAAAACTAAGTTAAGAGTCAAAAATGCATAAATCGGAAGAGCTCAGTCTGGAGGGAAGAATTACATGCCATACAGCTATAAGGCTGGAAGACCTCACATTTGGAAAGAGTGCCTGACATTCATGAGTTAAGAATGGAGCTGTTGTATTTAAATCTGAAATAGTTGGCTGTCTAAAACCTAAGAGTGATAAGACAGCCTCATGACTATTTTCTCTCAGACTACAGAGAAAGCAAAGGAAAAAGATTACTGCAAGAACCTCATACCACAAAGAAGATACATATTTATTTACTAGTATTAGATTTTTTTCTTCTCTCTTGCTGTCTCCTATAATTCAGGAAAAAGAGTAGTTTTCCAAATGTTCAGCCAGTACTCAGCATATGGTTTTTACACAGTAAGTGTATTCAGCACTCAATACTTATTTCTTATGTTTTACATGGCATTTTGCCCCCCTAGAAACAAGTAGCTGCAGCTATACTTGGGACAGAGAATGCAATCCACAGGTAGAACTCAGCTCATCAATGAGCCAAAATAATAAAGCATCTTAATCGAACTGCTGCACAAGCTGTGTGTGCACATACATTTTTGACTTTCAGATGCAAAGGATAAAAACAATTGTGTAAAGCAAGCTGGCTGCTGCTGTGTCAGTTTCCAGAAAGAATCTCTCATCATTAAACGTTATGCATGCAGTGTCCTTGCATCTAGCAGGAACAAGGGCATTAATACACACCAGACACTAGAGTATCTAGTGATACTGTTGCAATGTTAGGTAACACACAAGCACAAAAATACCGTTTATGTAAGTCTGTAGCACCTACTACCAGCAAAGTTTCAGTGCACAGTTTCAGTGTAAGCAAGACAAAATAAAAAGAAAATACAGAGAATTCCTCTGCTGCAACCAAAACGTAGATTATTAATGGTGGCCAAAACTCAGTTTTAGTGTGAGTTGCCATGGATCTTACACCTACACTACCCTTCCTCATTCACAAAAGATTAGTATTCTCCAGGGTCTCATGATAGAGTTCATGCTCTGCAATTTTCTTATCGTTCTTCTTGCCTCCCCTTCCCCCCACCAAACAAGGCATTCAAGACTAGTTAATATTATCAAAGCAACAAAGAGCATGAGCACAAAAACTCTTCTCTAGACAGGAACTTCAAGAAACTCAAGTTCTTAGAATATCACTTCGGGTTTATTTGCAAGCAGAAAGACCACTAAAAAGAGTTTTGGCTTTGACAGCACCACTCCAGATAGGAGCTTCACCCTGACAGACACTCAAACAGAGGATTTAGAGAGAATAAAAGGTTGTCTGGATAAACCTCATTTCTCTACTCAGTCAGCTGTTGAAGAACAGCCTCACTGACAGTTCAATGAGTTAATACTCCAGAAGCTTTTAATTTTCATTAAGGGGCAGGAGTCAGTGAATTCTGGATGCAGCTGACAATTTATTCTCCTTTCCCTTGCCCTAGCAAATACGCATCTGCTGAAAAGTAGATTTTATTCTCTGCTCTTTCCAAATAATGACAAATTGGAATGGAAAGAGTAAGAAATAGTCCTACAGGTATGGGCACTATGAGAGAGTCCATAAGCATGCAGTGCACCTGTACACACATGAACACGAGTGCATACAAGTGCAAGCACACATATAGGGGAACAAGGGATCACTCACAAGTTGAATGTGCAATCTGAATGGCTGAATAAAGATAGAAAACAGACATTAATCACACAGATCTAGCACACATTCTAAGTATTCTTGGAAATGGCCACGGTTCAGCTGCTCTGTACAATGCTAAAATTCAAAATTTCAAGTAATTCTCTGCAGGAATTTAACCTTCTGACACAGGTATTTATTTCTGGAATACAGGCTTCAGAGTGCACTCTCTTTACGTGAGCCTACTTCGGGTACCTTTAATGTTGAAGAAGCTCTGCCTTTGTAACTGGACGGTACCAGCAGTTTCTGGTGACAAGAGACTCATTCTGGTGACAAGAGGTACATTGAGGGGGTTTAGGCCCTGATAATCACATCCAGTCAAAGGCTGAGAACTAACACAGCTCTGTCAGTTCTCCCCTAGTCATGCTGCCAACACAATCAATACTTTGTGAATTTTAGCAGGTGCAGATACCTTACCTACAGCATCCTGCAACACCACCCTGAGCTTCACTTCTGAATCAAAAATCATCTCTCCCCAAGATTAAACCAGGAGCAGGATGGGTAGGCTGACATATCTAGACCTATCCCTGAAATACCAGGCTTTGCAGAAGTTTTGCGGGAGTTTAATTTTTAGTATTTCTCCCAAATAACTTTACTTTTAAGGATATCCACATAAAGAGAGATCTCTAAAGCCTAAGAGTGCAGCTGGGATAATGCAAAGCAAAAGCTTTACAAACTACAGCATGTGTATGAGACACTGGATCTTCAAAACAGATTTGTCTTTGCAAAGGGGTGTAAAGAAAGTGTCAGCCTGCTCTTGTATGCCAGGTACATCAGATAAGCCTGTTACCTCTCTTAACTATAGCTTCTGTTCCTCATTCAGTCAACCAGTCTTAAATGAACAACTGATGGTCTCTATTCTCACCTTTCTTTACTCCCCAGTTGTTGGTTTTCCCTTCTTACAGCTCTAATACACATAAACAGTATTAGAGCTGTAAGAAGGGAAAACCAACACAACTGGGGAGTAAAGAAAGGTGAGAATAGAGGCCATCAAGTTTCTGTTTAAGTAGATTTTCCCCCCCCCCACTATTGAATTAAAAGAACTTGCTGCAGAAATGCTGAAGCAACATACGGAAACCATAACTTTAAGTGCACAAGTAATCCTTTGCTTGTCCAAAGGCTCAAAATCCCCTCATCTGTAGGACTAACTGATAAAAATGCACCACACTGAGGTGCAGGAAAGTCTGCAGGAAAAATCTGTTTCCGTGAGCCACTGTGCTAATCAACACTGCTAGCCACAAGCCATGTCTCTCTCACTTGATCACACCACTCAACAGCTATATCTCATAAAATGAACTTGTGTGTTGAGAGAGAAGGACAAAGCAGTATAAAGTCACATCCCATTCTAAATCCACTGGTTGGATGTGTCTCTCCAGTGATTAAAAAGGCAAAACAAAACCCCAACTTTGAAAGCTCTTGAAGTTCACTCTGAAGTTTCCATTATAAACAATTTTCATGGTAAATGACTCAAAAATATAGGGAAGAATCTGGTATCATTGTGTTCAGAGCTCAAAGAGAATGACTGTGGCTGGATTAGAGTCCTGCTAATGGTACAAGGGAGGTGAAAGGGAACAAAATGACAACAGGAGCAGCTCCAAGCACTGGAAAACAAGGTAGAATTTTAATAATTTGTATTTCCCATTTGCAGACTGTTCAATTACATAAGAAAGTGGAGTACATGGATGGGACACACACTAAGAGATCCTAAAAACCCTATAATGTACAAAGCCAAAAGCGCATAGGACACATCTCTACTTTTATATGCCAGAGGCACCCTACAGGAAGATGACAAATACAAACGAGAAACTTGCACAGAAGCAATTCTGCAAAGTCCTCTACCACTTCTGGGACCAAGGAATGAACTCTTAAAGCAGAATCACTCACCTAATGCTGTCACCACCACACTGACTGGCGCAGATGTCCTTTCCACCACCTTATGCCAGCTCCCATTGTACAGTGGTACCCAGACAGCTGCTTGGCAGAAGTAGTAGCCAGAGTCTTCCACAGCCACATCACGCACTAACAGGCGATAGGAGTTCCTATCTGTGTGGCTCAGGCTGACGAGAGTGGAATCGCTGACAACAGAATCATGGTCCATGCTCAGCAAAACCTGAGCATCTGACAGAGTATCATCAGGTGACACAGAAAAATACCACATCACTCCCACTTGGAAAACACCACTCCTGCCTGTTGTGATGTTGCATGTAAGATCCAGGGAGTCTCTTTCAGTCACAGACACATTGCTTGTTGAAATGGCCACATCTAGAGCTTAGAAATGAAGAGATATTAAAAACCAACAACAACAAAATCAAACAAAAACCATTGGCTTATTTATTTTTAAAGAGTGTACTGTAAATTACTCAGGACTTCACATTTTATTGCAGAAGTTTATGCTCAGTAAGCTCCACCTTCAAATGCCTGTTTGATACTGAGCTTCACAATCTATTACAAGGGAAATACACATCAGCACTTGAGAAAAGGATACCTGATGAGGGCTGAGGGAGGAAGGGAAGGAGAACAGGCTTTTATAACTCAACAGCATAACAACTTTGTCCCAGTCACAGACCACGTCACCTTTGTACAGCAGGAAAACACATGCAGGATTTTCCATTCTCACAAGAGGGTCTAGGATTATCTCTCAGAAGAGAAAGTATCCACTGAAATCACTAGGAACTACATTAGAACTCCACTTCGTTTCTGCTGAGATGGCTTAGAGCTCCTCTAAGAAAATGGATTTAGATGAGAAGCAGCCACAGCCACATGTGACAAGTCCTGACTGAGCTCAGGTGCATTGCAGAAACATGAAATGGAAGCTAACAGAAGGCAGCAACAATTCCTTAAACCTTTACTTAGGGTTATATACCTGTTGTGTAAGACACTATTGAAAAAGACATATCAGCAAAGTCAGGCCCAAAGATGTCATGATTTTAGGAAATCGAAGTGATGAACAAGTAGATAGAAGAGCGACAGTAGAAAAAACTCCACAGTTACACAAAAAACCTTTTAGGTGACTTTTTTCATTAGATATGTGAATTCATCTTTTGGTTTTGGGGGGGCTTTGGGAGGGTTTTGTTGTTGTTTGGGTGGGGTTTTTTGGGGGGGGTGAGGTTTTGTTTGCTTTTTTTCATTGGGTTTTTTCACTTTTATTTTTGTTTGCACAAATACGACCCCACAGTTTACAGCAGGTGAAGAAGTCCAGCAGCAACCAGGCATACCATTTACAACTCACATTAATTTTAGCATGCAAGTGCAGAGGTTTCAGATGTTAGCACAAGATGCTCTTTAAGTTCTGCTACAGGAAGCGTGAGTAAAAACTTCCACGACATTTTGCTGGAGAATAGCCTATCTCATTTAGCATAACTTAAAAAACCTTCATGCCCCTAAGAAAGTGCTGCCAATGACTGAGCTAAAAAAAAAAATAAAAATCACACAACACTTTGGATTAGAAGGGACCTTTAAAGGTCATCTAGTCCAACCCCCCTGCAGTGAGCAGGGACATCTTTAACTAGACCAGGTTGCTCATAGCCCCATCCAGCCTAACCTTAAGTGTTTTCAGGGGTGGGGCTTCTACCACCTCAAAAAACACCCCACAAAACGAACAAAAAAATCCCCAAAACAAGCCCACACTCCCAAACACTAAAAAACTGCACTACTACTGCTCCCAGCCATCCTCAAGCATGAGGAGTTTTCAACTGCTGATTAAACTTCACCTACTTAAAGCAAATTCTTCAAAAGTGCAACAAAATAGAGAATTACAGTTCCTAACTAAGCAAGCCCTGCCTCAGCAGAAACACCTGCTGTGTAACTGGTACCCTGAAAAAGAGGAAGCAGATTGATGCTATCAAATTTCACAGGCCAAGTACCACCAGGATACTAAGAGTACATTCAAAAAGTTAGCAAAAAAAAAATCTGAAGTTCTGGGTTCTCCCTATAGTGATTAAAAGACGACAAAAATGAAAAAAGATAGCCATACTGTCTGAGCACTTCTAAATCAACATCATAATCTCACATTTCTGAGGGACCATCATTGCCTGGTTTTCCACCTATGGAATGGGAAAACACATCAATCTCCTCTGCTCCCCCCTCCTCCAACTAGCAGGAGTAATGCTAATGCAATTAAGTGCTTACTGCATCTCTTCCTGAAATCTATATTGGCAGGGTTATCTGGATATCCTCAGCACAGCACTATATGTATTTTTGTCTCTTTAGTCAAGCATGCAGTGATGTGTTTAACAGAACCATTCCTGTGCTAGACCCCTTCCAACACAGTGACCAGTGATCCACTGTCAATCACAGAAATGACTGGATAATTTGGCCTGTTGAATTATCACCGCCTGCCTTCATTCTCTTGATCTTTCTATGCTATTTTGATAAACAACACACATAAATCCCTTACATGTGTCACTGAATCACTCAGCATTTTTACACAGCAAGTGCAGCTGTTTAGTGCTACGGGGGCAGCTCCACGTTAATGAGACCAGAGGAAAGGTTTGGGGTGCTCAGGTGTTAAATACAATGTTTATTTAAGAAATATGAAAACGAGAAGCAATCTGAAGTGAACTAAGCATCAGATAAAACCTAGGTCTAGGCATCTAAGAGATTTCAGTTAATCCTTCCATGCCATCATCCTCCTTCTCCCCAAAATAAAAGCTAGAAATATTATGCCAGGCATTTTCTATCACCTAAGATGTAAACAGGCCAGTTATCTAAACTGGCCTGTTTCTCCTGGACTATCTCCTTACTTAGTTCAGCTTACCCAATTTCTGCTCTCATGCTATCACAGTCTGGACACAACACTGCTGTAGCTACTAGCTATGACCCCATACTTTCAGTAACACTCACCAGTCTGCTGGATTGTCACACTTGCTATCTCCACATTCTTCTCCTGAATCTTCTGCCATGAGCTATCTGCTCCTCTCACCCACTCGCTCACAAGGCACCTGTAGGCACCTCCATCCGCCGAGGAGACCTGGGATACCGATATCCGGTATGTGTCATTCGCTCCCGTATCCAATCGGATATCTCCATTGCGATAGCGCTCTTCATAGCCAGGACCCGGCTGGAATTTGCCCTCATGAGTCAAAGATAGGATGTCCCGCCAAACCGATCCACTTTTGATCTGCCAGCTCACATGCAGGTGAGTGTGCTCCAATGAGGTGGTAATTGCTGAGCAGCGCAACTTGAAGGAGTCACCCTCAGACAGCCTGAGAGACATTGAGGAACGTGCTTTTGAACCGCTCACCGATAAGCCATCGGAAATCACTATTTAGAAAAAACAGATATATGCATCATGAAACAGAAGCAAAAAGAAAACATCCACACTGACCAGTTCAGCTATGAGACAGTAAAACCACCACAGAGCAACACCTGGTCAATCATTCCTTTTTCCAAACGAGTATATTCCAGGAACAAGGAAATTCAACCAAAAAAATCCATTGGAGGAAGGGCTCCACTTCAAACAAACCGCAACAAGCATTCAATGTCATTTATCCTTCACTTGGCTTTAGCTTCTTATCCAAATATCATCACTCTGACTATTCCTATCCAGAACCATCTTGATTTTCATAAGAGCAAACAATAAGACACCTCAAAAAAAATGTCTCACAAGTTACTAACACAAAAACTTGCATGACAGAACAAAGCTAGAGTATGACTACAGTATCAAATGCTAAAGGAGAAAAGGAAGGTAACCTCCTTCACACAGAAAGATTCTCTAAATAACACTATAAATAAGAGAGAAAAGACAAGCTACGCTTTTTTAAACTGAGGTCATCCTCTTTGCCCAGAGTCCTAGGAACATTAAATATTTGCAGACATCTTTAGAAATCTTTAGAAAACTCACTGCTTAAGTTTTCTCATTTCTATTTACCTATTTACTATATAGAAAAAAAAAAAGTGGTATTTATAGTAAACAGCTTCTTTTCACCTCACTTGTCTTTGCTATCACACTTTCCAGTTTTGGTTTGAGATGAATTAAACAGTAACAGGGAAGAGAAAAAAAAATGCTCATAAGCAGCAGAATTTCAACATTCTTACAGGTACATCCACAATCAGTATCAAGAACAAATTTAGAGCACACCTCACTCTTCACAAATACCTTTCACTTGAACCTCCGCATCATAATTTCCCTGAACGGTGGCATCAGTGCTGGGTGTGGAACATTTGTATCTCCCTTGGTCAGCCGGATGGATGTTTCTAATCACAAGCTCCACAGCATCATTGCTGCTCCGTCTCAGTTTGATATCCCCGCGGCCCACACGTTTTTGGTACTCTTCAGAGGTGAATGTAGGATCCCAGGTACTCACTATCCGCATGAAGTCAGTCTCTCGGGAGAACTCCCAGTCAAAGTTCTGTTCACTGGGTCCATCGTAGTCACTAACGCTGCAAGGGATCACCACCTCTGTGCCCAGGACCCGAATAAGAGGACCTTTCGGCACCCTCACAATGCGCCCTCTGCAGAAAGCTAGGCAGGAGAATAGAGAGAGAACATACAATTAAAGAAATCACCAGGATAAACTTCAACCACAGAAACAGAATAAGGCTGAGCACCCCATTCTGCAGAAAGCTAGAACCAGTGAGAGCAGTATCTTCCATTAACATTTAACTTCACTGGAACAAGAGCTCCTAAATACACCATTCTTTGAGTAGGCAATCATTGTTTCACTGCTTACTGAGAATGGGAAAATTGCAAGGAGGGGGGGATAAAAAGGAGGAAAAAAAATAAAAGGGAGCGAGAACTAGACATAGATCCAGTGGTAAGAGCTTTTCTTCTACTACAAGCCATGTGCTATGTAAGATACTTAGAATCATAGAATCCATCAAGTTAAAAAGGACCCTCAAAGGTCATCTTGTTCAACACATACACACACCCCAAGTGAGCAGGTAGATTTTTTTAACTAGATCAGGTTGCTCAGGGTCCCATCAAGCTTGACCTTGAATGTCTCCAGAGATGGGGGCTCCACCACTTCTCTGAGCAACCTGTTCCAGTATTTCACTACCCAGATTGCAAAGAATATCCAACCAAAATTCACCCTGCTCTTATTTAAAACCATTGCCCCTCATCCTATCACTAGAAGCCCTTCTAAACAGTCCCTTCCCAGCTTTCAGATAGGTCCCCTTCAGATATTGAAATGTAATTATAAGGTCTTGATGGAGCCTTCTCTTCTCCAAGCTGAACAACTCCAACTCTCCCAGCCTGTCTTCATAGGAGAAGTGCTCCAGCCCTCTGATCATCTTTGTGGCCCTCCTCTGGATCTGCTCCAGCAGGTCCATGTCCTTCTTGTGTTGAGGGCCCCAAAGCTAGACACAGTACTCCAGATGAGGTTTCACCAGAATACAGTGACAGAATCACCACTCTCAATCTGCTGGCCATGTTTCTTTTGGTGCAGCTGAGAATACAATTCACCCTCTGGGCTGCAAGTGCATTGTTGGCTCATGTCCAGCTTCTCATACACCACTACCCCCAAGTTCTTTTCTGCAGAGTTCCTCATTACCTCCTAGCCTGTGTTGGCAACAAGGACTGACCCAACCCAAATGCAGGACCTTGCACTTCACCTTACTGATCCTCATGAGATTCTCCTGAGCCTACTTTTCTAGCCTGTCTAGGTCCCTCTGGATGGCATCCCGTCCTTCAGTCTTGTTAACCATACCACTCACCTCTCACACTGTAACAGGCATCATCATCAAACTTGCCAAGGGCACACTCAATCTTGCTGTCTATACCACTGATAGTTATTGAAGAACACTGGTCCCAATACAGACCTCTGAGGGACATCACTAGTCACATTAATAGTACTACATCGTTTTCATTACCACAGTGAAAGCATAATCTGATCAAGCATTTTTATAAATCTTCTGCTGACATCAGTAAACTAACTCTCCCCTAACTTGAGGACCATCAGAATAGTAAGTCGACATTCTCCAAAAACAAGCATAGTGAATTCTGCCCTGAAGGGCCACAGCTTACCTAACACAGATGAGCTTCCCTGCCTACCTGACTGATTTAAAAGGAGGAACTGGTTTCAAGAGACACAGTTTGCTTGAACAGATTTCTACAGCTACACCTGTTTCTAACACACATTTCTTCTTTCATGGAAGTCTCAGAACATTGGAGTATGAGCAGACCAGGCTCCCTCCAGAACAGAGGAGCACAGTGTTCAGACCATGCTTTGTGGGACTGTCTTACTAGGACAGAACAACAACAGCAGTTCTCTGCAGAAGGCTGGGAAAGCAGCATGTCATGCTCCAGGTAAAAGAGAGAACCACTTAAACTAGCCAGAGGACCTGTCAAAGATGCAGCAAGAGGCTTTTCTGGTTGACTTGGCTCTCTAGCACAAAGAATAACCCCAGCAGCTGCACGCAGATTTGGGCAGGTTCCTACCTCCCAAAAGAACAAACTGCTTTGATTCATAGTTCCAACCAGAGACAATTTTTCAGAAATAGAGGAACACGACCTAAACTCAGTCTCCAAACATGAACAGTCTACTGCATCCCACCAGCTCTCTATCCATAGCAAAATATTTTACCAGCCAGGTAGAACAGATGAAGCCAGAACACCGAAGGGCAGATCTTGCTGAAACCGAATAGGTGGCCATAACAGCATCAAAAGCAACTAGACCAAAAGGATGATCTGAGATACCACAGAGGCAGTCAGATTTAAGCAAACAACCCCCCAAAGCACAAAGTCCAGCAACCCACAACTGCTCTAATTTACCAGCTTTATTGGGAAAGCCACCAGCTAATGACATCAGCACCAATATACTCACTGAGCCTTCCCCTCCTATCACTCTATGTGTCTTCTTGACGCAAATTAAGACTCCACTCACTAGCTCAGAACTATCATGCCAATAGGTATGCAGGTGTGGGCAAAGTTAGTCTTATGGAGAGAAACCACCCACTGGAGAACCTCTTAAAAGGTGCAGCTTGTCCCCTCCAGAGCAGCATGGAGAAGGATATGTTAAAGTATCAAGATTTCTGTGGGCATTTAAAAACTACACAAGCAGGTGCACACACTGAGCAAAACTACAAGAGAAAGGACATATTTTTGTCACCAGTTACAGTTCAGCAAACAGTTGAACCAAGGACTCTGCCTTTACCTCTCCAGGTCCTATTTCCCAGCACGTTGTTTTGCTTTTCCAGCTGTTCACATGTACAAGCTCAGTCATAATAGTGCCATCTCCTTCTGTATTTAACAGTAGTACTTCTTTAAACTTATCTATAACACCAATTGGGGCTAATCTCTTACCCTTTATACCTCTCCCAGAAGATGGTTACATACCTGATCAAGTGATTGACTAGTCCTAATAAGGAAGCTGGACTTCTCTCCACCATTCACATGTGAATCAGAGAGAAAAGCCTCCACTGCCTACGCATTGCTCTACAACCAGATGTCTTTGAGATCTCTCTAAACACAAGCACCCTACAGTAAAATCATTGGTACAGAAAAATAATGAACGAAGAACCTAAGGAAAGTTGCAGCGCTTTGATGTTTCCTCACTAGGTCTTAAGTTGCAGCCCCATTCAATCCTTCAACTTATCCTCTTAAGAAAAAGCAGTAATAGCAGCAGGTAAGCTTTAAAGCACTGCCTGACAGCCAGACCAGCTTCCATCAGACCACTTTTAGAAGTCACCTCAGAATCCTCAGGGCACTCCTCAAGTGCTGATGTTTCTCCTGTGACACTAAAATAAGCAGGCAATGCTGTCCTGCATGTGTCTTCAGCTGTACACCTGCATACCATGCACTGCACTAATCCAATCTAGAGGTGACAAAGCCATGACTAATGTGCCAAGGGCTGCCGACTATTTTTTTTTTTTTGAGATTAGCACCAACAGCTGAATTTCTCTCCTGCCAAGGTCACTAAAGACCCTTTGACGTTAAATAAGGGTGGAGGTGATTACTATCTTCATTAGTGGCAGGTCAAAGGACACTGGGACTCCTCAACAGATTGTTCAGAGTGCATAACCTATTGCTCTAAAGCAATGATTACACCCCCCCCCTCACAGCACAGTCCCACAAGCAGTTCCAGTTTAGCACAAAGCTGGAAGGAGTGCAGTGGGAAGAGGCTGCAGGAAGAGGAAGAGCCTGTAACAGTCACAATTTTATACTTTACAAACAATAACACTCCTTACTTCTAAGACAAATTAGGATTCTTACAAGGCAGAAGCACACATACAGCATTAAGGTAAGAGAATGAGAACTTACTGCAGAACATCTGCTGTGCCTTGCCCATAGTTAAGGAGAAACATGAGCAGGGCAGACACTCCAACACAAGCTGCACTTCTAGAAGACCCAGGAGCCTCAGCATCTGGCAAGCTGTGAATTCAGGGCTCTGCCTTTTGTCCTGCAGCAGTCAACAGCAAGAGTATCCCTAGCTACTAAATAAGGTGTGATATTCTTTGCAGTGCATTAGAGTTTAACATTTCATGTAGCTGTAGAAGGCGGCACTGCTGCAGACTGATCTTGGCAAGATGTGAACTCCATTTTACTCTGGCAGATAAATGAGGAGTGTTAAAAATTATCTTATTCTTGCAGTGCCCTGTGTTACTCATATACACCTCCTTCACATTCCTACAGCAATCTAATTTCAGTTTTCATGATGCAAAAGTTTTGAAACTCTGTAAATTTGTCAGAAACGTTTATTTTTTCATGACACCTAATACATTTGACTGTTAATATAAGGTGACATGTTCTTAACGAATTCACTTCCATTTAACTGTAGAAATAGATGAAGCAGGACAGAAGAGGATACACTAGCGACAGAAAGTAACAGAACTTTGACAATTCAGTACTTTCCAGTTTCACTGAGGCCATCAAAGATGTGTGTTTAGTAGGAACTCAGTAAATGGCTCTGCATCACAAACTGCAATGTTGGACATCAAACCTGCCTGAGCACAAGATTACTTGCCTAAATACAAAAGTTTATTTTTACTGAGTTGCCAAACCACCAAAAGAAATTGCAAGGAACTATTTTCCAAAACAAAAGGTAATGATGTCCCTGCAAAGAGGCCAGCATACAAAGGATGGGACTTGCTCCTTTGGATCATTACACAGGTGACAGGACTGCCAGGAAACAGTGGTACTTTTGCAGGGATGAGCCAGAAACATCCAAAAAGCAGGGCAATCACATGGCTGTTTGTCAAGTACTTCATTATAGGTTTCACCCAAGGGAGGACACTAAATACTCCACCAGCAACACGAAGAAAGTGTGGCTCAAGGTAGATTAATAATCAAGGGCCTGTCATATTAACAGGCAAAACAGCTTAAACATACTCTAGGCAGTTTTAGCTTTTTAGCTAGTGTTTGTTCCCTAGCAATGGTGTATGAAGGTACTTAATTTGTCCCATCACCTAGATGCACCATCTCATTGCTTTCATTAAAAGAAATCCTTTCAAAGAGAACAATGAAATCAGATGACTGAATAGGTAAATTGTGAAGTCAATCGAAATACACTGAATAGCAACTTGTCATTTTTAGAATAACCAAGAAAACAAGGCAGAAAAAATGTGCAGGATCTACAGAACAGCTGGTCTGTTTAAACTCTCAACAAGCTACACAAGTCCTCAAGGAATAGGCTGGTGAGGATTTGCTTTTGCATTGGGGACATTATTATAGATGACGAAAGTCTTCGAGGAGCTTCATCCTCACACAGGTTTTGTATCTACATATCATTTATGAAAGAACAAGACGGGAAGTAATTTGTGGAGTTGCCCACAAGGCTGAAAAGATATTATCATTGCAAGGAATACACTTCTGCTTCAGCACTCTTGCACAAGGTGCTTCCTGCAGCCTGCACTAGACAGCTCTATCTAATAATAAAACATGTTCTTTTAGCAGCCCAGAGAAGGAGGTCGACTCTACATCCACCAGCCAAAGGAAAATTCAATGTGACATGCAGTAGGAAGCCAATTAAAGCCAAAAAAGTAAGAGCTGAAGTGTGAGTAAATTGGCTCAGACTAAGCACTTGAGCTTCTGCATCAGAAAGACTTAGAACACACAGTCCAGCTCCTCAAGGAAAGCAGTCACAGGAGACATAGCGACAACTTTGCTGATGCCTTTCATCTCAAAAGAGCTTTTCAAACAAAATGTTGTTTCATTTGCCAACTAAACATTACATGTCTGGGAAGGAAGTCCAGTAGCCCTTTTCAAATCACAACAGTTTATGACAGGAAAAGAAAAAAATATAATACTGTAGCCAACTTTGCAATGGTAGTAACAATTTCCCCTCCCTGAACTCCTATATTTATTTTAAATCTAGGCACTACTTTGCTTTAGCACTGTGTAAATGAAGCAGTTGAGCCACACTAGAGAATAAGCAAGATTCCCCACTATTAAAGCCATGTACTCTGCCTTGTATTTCTAGAAAAAAACCCAAATAACCAACTTCTGTACTGCACGGTTTAATAACTACAGTGTTTATGATGCATGAAGCCATTTTACAAAATGGACAAAAAAGATTTTATTTTTGGGGGGGGGGTTTGTTGTTTTTTTTTTTTTTCCCCCAAAGAAACACATCCTCTTTGATTTAGAAAGAACTGATCAGGATCCCACTGGAAGGCATTCAGCAGCTTTTCTTAGCAAGCAGACAGGTGAAGGGACACACAGCACGCCAGGCATTCACAGGCTCTTCTCTAGAGAAGAGCCAAAGCATATCAGCACAGGAGATTATGACCTTTATCTCCCATCTTCCCCTTGCCTCTCCTCCCAGCTCCAATTATCATCAGGCAGCTCCACATCAGCAATGTCATCTGTGACCATCTGGGAGAGAAAGAGCAAGTTATAACAAATATGCCTACCATGTTTAAAAACTGTTCAGTACTTTTTTTTTTTTTTTTTAATGGACAACACAAGAAGTGTTTCCTAGAAGTGGCATATTTACACAAATAATGTTGCTTTGGGATTTCCCTCCTTTTTTTAATGCAATCAATTAAACTTTATATCCTCCACTGTATATATAAGAGGAAAAATCAAAGAGATTAAGGAATTTCCTTAAGTACCAGAAACATAGCCAACTACTGAAACTTCTTTACTGAACTCAAAAAGAGAAAGAAAAAAAAAAATTCTGAGTAAGTGCAATCTCTTACCACTACTGCTTAACACAACAACATCACACTCTTCTTTCCAGCGCAGAAAAACACACAGTTGAGGTTAGGATCTATGCTAAATAAAGCGTCAGGCTCTTGCCACTCTTTTCAAATCACAAAATTGAGTTGCCCTAATCAGCAGAATCAACCTGCACCTTACAACCAGACAGCCTGCACTGAGACGGAACAAAGAGCTTCTTTTAAAAGACACTAGATTTGATTCTTTATGTCAAAGCTGTAATCACTATCAGCAGTACAGAATCATCTGAGGCATACAGGGCTCCCTCCATGCCTTGCAAGTCTCAACAGCACTGTTACACCTCTCTGACTGCAATGCCCCCTACTAAAAAAAAAAAAAAAAAAAAGAGAAAAAAAAGACTGATAGATTTTTATAGCCTGGAAGATCTGCAGCATATCATTTGCAGATATCAGAGAAGAGCAAATGAAAGGGTTCCATGAGATACATTTACATTGTTCTTTCCCAGGCGGCTAGGATTCTTTTTTTAGATAATGTAGAGCTCTTATCAAAAGGAATTAGCCTGGGTGTAATTGCTTAAAACCCATTATCTCTATCAGGATGAAGAAACGCATACTGCATCTTAAGCAAAGCCTCAGAAATGCTATCAAATTCCAAGGCTGCTGGATTGCTCTAATCTCCATGCCATCTGAGTTATCTCAGAGAAACCACATCTCCAGCACTGGGTGAAAAACTAAGTACCTTCCCTGTTAGACTGTATCTATACACATGGCTTAAGATTGAGAGACAAATATTAAACATATTCTGCAGTACAGTACCAACCTACTGTCTTTCACGTTCACCCTTGTCACCTACCACTCTTCCACCTATCCCACTCTAACCCCAAAAAAAAGGAATTTCAAGTGCACCTAAGCAAACCACAAGGCTTTCACTAGGACATAGTTCTTTGTTGTCAAAGAACCACAGTATAGTTCCATTTGCAAGAGATCTGTAAGGTCAGACAGTTCTAACCCCCTGCCATAGGCAGAGAGATCTTCCACTAGATAAGGTTGCTCAAAGCTCCAGCCAATCTGACCTTGGATAAGGAGTCAGGCCCCATCTTTCCTATAGGCTCCTTTTAGGTACCAAAATGCTGCAAGAAGGTCTCCCTGAAGCCTTATCTTCACCAGGCTGAACAAATCCAACTCTGAGCCCATCCTTATAGAGAAGGTGCTCCATTCCTCTGATCACCTTCATGGCCCTGCTCTGGACCTGCTTGAGCAGGTTCATGTCTTTCTCACATTGGGGTCTCCAGAGCTGGACACAGTACTCCAGGTGAGGTCTCACCAGAGTAGTAGAGTGGCAGAATCACCTCCCTCAACCTGCTGGTCCCACATATTTTGATGCACTCCAGGACACAATTTTCTGGGCTACAAGCATATAAGTAACCCCAAGTCCTTCTTGGCATGGCTGCTTCCAAATCTATTCACCCCCCAACCTGTATTGATACAGGGGATTGCCCTGGCTCAGGTGAAGGACTTTGCAGTTGGCTTTGTTAATTCTCATGAGGTTCACATGGGCCAACTCCTCAAGTCTTCTGCCCACAAACTTTATACCAACTCTGTATGTCACTAATGAGGATAACAAACAGTTCCAATCTTAATACAGACCCTTGAGGGATATCGATTCTGCTTAACTTCATTTGGACACCAAGATGTTGATGGATGCTCTTTAGATGCAGCCAGCCCACCAATTCCTCATCTATGGAATAGTCCATCCATCAAACCTCTCTTTCTCTCCACAGTGACAACAATGTTGTCTAGAACTGTACCAAAGGCCTTACAGAAGTTAAGGTAGGTTACATCAGTTACTCTTTCTTTATGCACCAAGACAGTCATTTCAACTTTGGGCACTAGGTTAGTCAAGCAGTTAAACTATGCTATGCTGCATCTTTATCCTTTCCAGGAGTCCTTCAGAAATGTAGATGTTTGCTGCCTTATATGACTAGTTACCTAGCCTGTCATCAATGGAGAGAAGCTCTCTGAAAAACTTCTCTCCCACTGCTGCTTCTAGATAAAGCCTAGGGAGACAACCACTTGAGCTCAGCAGAAAAGCTAAACAGACTTCCCATACTTCTCCTCTTCTTTAAAATAAATAAAAATCCCACTAGCAGAAAAAAAAAAATCACTCTTTAAAAACATGAAGCACAACAGTAAAATGGGCCAGATGATCATTCAATGAATCAGACCCAAGCTGTTCTGCCCAACACAAGTGTCTGGATGATGCTATTTCCATTAAACACATAGTAATTGGCAAGTTCAGATCCAGATAGAGCGGTCGGAAGGCGCTGTTATCCAAAACGCCAGGGACAGCGGGAGAACAATATTTCACCATATAAAATATACCATATCAATACAGATAAAAATCATAAAATGGTTTGGGTTGGAAAGGAACTTAAAAGACCATCTAGTTCCAACTCCCCCACCACAGGCAAGGACACCTTCCACTGGATCAGGTTGTTCAAGCCCCTATCAAGCTTGTCCTTGAACACTTCCAGGGAGGGGGGCATCCAAAACTTCACTGGGGAGTCTATTCCAATGCCTCACCACCCTCACTGTAAACAATTTCTTCCTAATATCCAGTCTAAATCTACCCCCTTCCACATTAAAGCCATTCCCCCCTTGTCTTGTCATTACAAGCCCTTGTAAAAAGTGCCTCCCCAGCTTTCTTCCAGATAGTTAGTTGATCATCTGCCTGATCACAGCACCAGAAGATCTATTTTGGAAAAACTTCACTGAACTGCCTTACAAGAAAGTAAGCCTCCCTTGTCTGTCACATAGAATAGAATCATAGAATCAGTCAGGGTTGGAAGGGACCACAAGGATCATCTAGTTCCAACCCCCCTGCCATGGGCAGGGACACCTCACACTAGATCAGGCTGGCCAGAGCCTCATCCAGCCTGGCCTTAAACACCTCCAGGGACAGGGCCTCAACCACCTCCCTGGACAACCCATTCCAGGCTCTCACCACTCTCATGGTGAAGAACTTCTTCCTCACGTCCAGCCTGAATCTCCCCACTTCCAGCTTTGTTCCATCCCCCTAGTCCTATCACTACCTGATATCCTAAAAAGCCCTTCCCCAGCTTTCCTGTAGGCCCCCTTCAGATATTGAAAGGCCACAATAAGGTCACCTCGGAGCCTTCTCTTCTCCAGACTGAACAGCCCCAACTCTTTCAGTCTGTCCTCATAGGAGAGGTGCTCCAGCCCTCTGATCATCCTGGTGGCCCTTCTCTGGACACGTTCCAGCATGTCCATATCCCTCTTGTAATAGGGGCTCCAGAACTGGAGACCCCCAGGAGGGGTCTCACCAGAGGTGAGTAGAGGGAGAAAAATCACCTCCCTTGACCTGCTGGCCACACTTCTCTTGATGCAGCCCAGGATCTGGTTGGCTTTCTGGGCTGCAAGTGCACATTGACAGCTCATGTTGAGCTTCTTGTCCACCAGCACCCCCAAGTCCCTCTCCTCAGGGCTGCTTTCCAGCCAGTCACTGCCCAGCCTGGATTTGTGCTTGGGATTGCCTCGACCCAGATGCAGGACCCTGCACTTGGTCTTGTTGAACCTCATGAGGTTGGCTTGTGCCCACCTCTCCAGCCTGTCCAGGTCCCTCTGGATGCCATCCCTTCCCTCCAGCGTGTCTGCTGCACCACACAGCTTGGTGTCATCAGCAAACTTGCTGAGGGTGCACTCAATGCCTCTGTCCATGTCACCAACAAAGATGTTAAACAAGACCGAGGACTGACCCCTGAGGGACTCCGCTTGTCCCTGGCCTCCACTGGGACCTGGAGCCATTGACAGCCACTCTTTGGGTGCAGCCATCAAGCCAGTTCTTTATCCATCTCGTGGTCCACTCATCAAGCCCATGTGTCACCAGTTTGGAGACCAGGATGTGGTGTGGGACAGTGTCGATCTAGATGATAGATCACATCTCTGCTAAAGCAACTGTATCAGACAGAATCACCTCTCTTGGCATCTCTTGGGCTATCAAGAATAAAGCACTGCTCACCTGCTCACCATTCTCCTGAACACCATCTGACCCGCATCTCTCTCTCAACCGCACAACCCATTTCCATTCTCTGCCAAAATGAGCCATGGGAATTTGCCATAGATGTGTTTGTGGATTCTTCCTGCTACGATACAAGGAGTAAGGGCCAGTAAACTACAGTGGAAGTTTTTACAGTAGAAACAAGGTTGCATATGCAGCAATAATTAACTTAAAACGCTGTCACTGGGTGCTGACGCCACAAATCCACAGCACACCACTGTTTCCCAGTCATGGGGAAAGGTATGCTACTGCAAGGTAGAGCAAGGCATACAGCATGTAAAGGTGAAAGGAGAAGCCATATAAACCTTTCCCAGCTGTGCAAAGCAGAAGGCTAGGTTGTCAGAGTGGACCTCCACAGGCAGAGAACCACTAGGGCAAACAGTGGAAATGTCTAACAGGCAGAGATAATACTAAAGATCATAATTTAGATGCCTCTGGATGTCAAACAATTCCATCACACATGATCTCTATTCCCTTTCCCTACCACTGACTGACAGTTGAAGATAAAACGTTGTATCTAAAGAACTACTTTCGCTAAGTCTCAAAAATGCAGCTGGGAGCAAAAGGGGAAGGAGAATAGAAAAAACAAACAAACAAAAAAATCAAAACACTGTTGTGGTCGAAGGGGGGAATTATTTATTAATTACCCTCACAATAACAAACGATATGGCAAACGGGTATTAATAAAAATAGTAACCCTTTATTAATATAAATATGCCAAAACTCATTGAATAGGATCATTGTACAGTTGGAAGATATATTTACAATGGGAATACAACCTATTCTATGCAAATTAGGAGGCAACAACTTGGAAAGTCCCCAAGAACAGATAGTGCTTGATTACAGCGGGGGGAGGCTTGATAAGAACCTTTAAACCCAAAGGACAATGAATTAGTTACTCACAGCTACTTTTACCCACACAGGGATGCTGATGCTGCTGTGTTACCTTTGGGGTGCTCTCATACAGCACGGCGGATTGCTGGCAAGAAAGGTTTACTGCATGGTCCCAGGCTGACCTGGCTTCAGTGGACAGTAGGCAGTTAACGATGCTCTTCGCAACGGGTGCTTGCTTGGTTTCTGGGTAAACTGAGGCACGGTACAATTCTGGTAGCAAGGAGAAGCAGGCTAGGCTTGTGGCTTCTAGATTTGTGGCTTCTCTGGCTTGCATGCATATGGCTCATGGCTTTATCCCAGACTCTGGACCAGGCACTCGAGGCAGGAAAGGGCAACTCGAGGCAGCTTCTGCGAGACAGGTCCAAGTAGGCTTGAAGCGAGGTTTGAGCAAGGCAAGGCAAGGCAAGGCAAGGGTGACTACCAAGTCACTTGTATATATACAAATTGCCAGAGATCGATTGGTCCGATGGGGCACTGAAGCTAACCTGTAGCTGCCCAATGGAAAGGCGTTCTGCCAGGCTATAACCATAAAAGGCAGAAGCAAAGACCTTGTTTCTGGGGGAAGAGTGGTCAGCTTACCTGTTCTCACCCCAGATAAACATCCTGTTTACCAGACAGGCAGGAGTCCTGTCCCCTTTGTTCATTTCCCGTGTTGCCCTGTTTCCCTGCAGGAAGGAGGGGAGAGAAAGGGACCCTGTCTAGACATCTTAAGGCCTGTCTGGGTTTGTACTGGGCCATGTCATGGCCCTACCATGACAAACACAAAAAACCCCACAATGAAATTCAAGAGTCAGCATGCTGTTCCCTCCTGGGTTTCACTGAAATACCTGTCCCTGTTAACAAAACTTTATTTACTTTCGCCCAAATAGTCTCACAGAACTCCGTTTTCAGCCTAATCTGACACAGCAACCTGTTTAGGTTACTTGGGATCCAGAAATTCCAGGGACACTAGAAGTGGTATTTAGACTATCATGCAAGATGTGTGATTTTCTGCTGTTCCACCTTCAAAGAAATTTGTGTTGCCAGGAGAGGTTAAACATGTTACATTGTAAGGGAAACAGTTGACAACCGATTAAAGCCCATAGCTCAAAGCTGAAGAGCTAGCACAGTTGGAAGCAGGGTTGCAAATATTTGTGTGAATGCTGTATAGAATGTATCTTCACATTTTCTTTAGTGGGGAGGAAGAATGTGGGTTAAAAATGGTAATACTAGTTCCACTCGAGTGCATAATTTTCCCAATTTCTTTTTTAAGTCCTCAAACTGGAATATACAGAATTAAAATCGGTTCTGTTCTGCAACATCATTAGCTTGCACTTATCTGTTATCTTAAATCTTTCCCAAAGCAGTTGGAACAAGATCATGTTAAACTATAAAAGCTAATACATTTTTCAACCAGCATAACTTTAAAAAAGACAGCACCCAGCAGGGGTGAGAAAGCTGGAAAGCTAGGAAAAAGTGTTTTTGTCAAGACTTTTTAAAAGATGCATATACATCAATGTCCCTGTGTTTCACATATCTGTAATTTCACAAATTACACATTTTAAAAAGGACATTCTAGAATGCTCCCATCTCCCAAGAATAATTTCCATTATTATCCCCTTTCCCTTACAGTGCAGAAGGTATTGATTTTTACTAGTGTAATCACTTGTTTTCAAGGTTATCTTTGTAAGGCAATACCCAAAAACTACTCCAAATTCAAACATAAGAAGTGCTGAACCCAATATAAAGTCTTTTACTCTTCATTAGTAATTAAAAAAAAAAAAAAAAGGCAAAACAAAACCCCACACATCAACACCTCTTTGGGGTTTTTTATGTGGTATTGGGGGATTTGTGTGGTTGTTTCACTTTGGTTTTTAGTATTGTGCTTGTTTAAGGGCCTTTTTTCTGTGAGGGGTTTTGTGGTGTTTGGGTTTGCAATAGGGATTTTGATGGTTTGTTCGTTTTTTTTATTTGGCTGGGTTTTTCTACATACATTCTTCCACTTAACCCAACACCTTCTCCATACTGACAAAGTCCTGACTAAAGAAAAGTTAAATCTAAAGGGGACTGGAAGCTACATTTGAACATTCCAAAGGTAATATTTTAAAAGCCACATTTTCATATTCCAAATATTATTATCTTAACCTCCACTTCCCCAAAAACTGGTTTGGGGGATCATTTGAAATATCATTACACAGAGACTAATTTACCAGCAAGGATTCCACTGCATGAGTGTAGGCATTACATAGACTTCAGCAAAAACAGCAACAAAGACCCATTACAGAAGTTGACAGCCACAAGACCAAACAATCAATAAGTATGTTAGGCTCTCAGACTCTCCGGATGGGATCCTAAAGGGCAGTTTCACTCTACATCTGCTGTTGTGAGACATTATGAATGGAGGTGGCTGGGCAGCAAGGCTGCTGGAAGTGCTGAACAAGCCAACACAAGGCCCACCTTGGCTCTCCGCTTGTCAATTGAGTTGCGGCTATAGGAGCCAGTGGAGGGATGGATCTCAGTGTTTATAGAGTAATCCTTTCATCTGTAATCTAATTATCTAGAGGTCCCATCTTCACCATACATAATCTTCAAGCCAAGTGGCCACATTAAAAATGCCAACAACAGATGCACAGAGCGTGGGTGTTACAGCATGAGAATGAGTGCCTGTGCCTTGTCGGCACATGCAGCTCAGTACAGGAGCACAGCTGTTGCCAGCTCTTTTGCTGCAGAAGATGTACTTGGACAGATTAACCGACTAAACCAAACTCATGCAGCAGAACAGCAGCAGTCAGGTACAGATCACAGGCACTCCTAGTTTCAGGCTTAGTGTTCATTTCACTGTATCACACTGTTTCTTTACATAAAGAAGAAAACAAAAAGATACTAGCTAGGCAAAGAAGACAGCAGGAAATGCAAAGCAGACAAGTTAGCTTGTACTCTATCAACTGGTGGACCTAGAGGTCCTCGGGAGCCCCCTGAGGACTTCATTTGGGCACCTACGCCACCACCATATCCATACTGCTGTCTGCAACCTGGAAAATCAGAGACCAGTGTTTTCCAGTCCCTTCTCTCAAAGCACTAATAGACCCAATTAGCACTCGAAAGCCAATTTCAGGTCATGCAGAGCAATACTGTTTAGTATGCTAATCTCTGTGGAGCCCCTAAGTTAGAGGCACAGATAACTTTCTCCTAGACAAGGCGGAATAGCATGCATGTATGCACACACAGAGTGTGATTTGAGAGACATCAGAGCCCTTCCTCCTTTAACACGACTTACATAACTAATTCTGTAATTGAGAACAGGACCACAAGGTATTTGTAGTACTTGTTGCTGATGATCTTTTATTATTTGCTATGGCACTGTTGATGACTTGCCCCAGAAAAGGTAGTCAGTCTCTGGCATAAATAACAGTGGACACATGAACTCACCCATTTCAAGAAGAGACATATTTCATTACAGTATTGTTTTCCTCTTGCTAAGGAAAGTTTAGAAGAGGCAAGAGGAGGAAGAGGTCCAGATAAGAAAAAGACAAGAGGTCAGAGACATAAAACATCATCTAGAAGACACAGGGATCCCAGTCAAGGTCTCTTAAGAGGGTCTGTGTAACCCACACACAGACCATTAAATAAAACCACCCCCAGATGGATCTGAAAAACAGCTGGCACTAAAAAGAGAGGCATGCCACAGCACTCTTATTATTTGAAAGACAAAAGTAGTAATACAGACAGCTCTGGAAACAAAAAAATCCTCACAAATAACATTCATATCAATCTGGTTGCATTCAGAGTCTTAAAAATTGAGAATAAGGCATCAGGTGAGTAGATGGAAGACAAGATGGCTTATTTATTTCACTAATATTTAAACAGCAAAAAAAAAAAAAAAATCTTATCCCCCATCACATAGAAATTTAAGGCTAGCCGAACTGTCTACGTTGACACTTGACACAGTCCAAAAGGAGAAAAGGCTGTAGAAGGCAGTTGGCACCAAGGCCCTGAGAATCACAATAGGCGTGTTTGGGCAATTGCATTGGATCAGGCTTAGTACCACAGGCCAAAGACCTAAGGGCACTCCACACACAGCAGACACGCTCCTAGAGTGACACCTCTAGTTCAGCCCTATCTAAAGGAATCCTTACCACACACTCAGATTGCTTCACAGTAAAAAGCAATGTGCGGAAAGAGAGAAACTGAAGAGCTTCACCTCAGAAATTCAATCCTCACCCCAGCTGAAACGGTGATGATGCAGCCTGCATGCTCTTGAAGGATACTTAAAGGTCTGTTTACATTTAACTTCAACTGCAGTGTGGAAATGGGAACTCTTACCTAAAATACAAACACAAGCTGAGCCATGAACAATGGTATGGTTGGGATATGAAACTCACCCACACTTCACAGTGCTGCTTATCCCTGCTCAACAAATTTAACATCCAAAATTTTCAAAGAAGCCTGCAAGAGTCAAAAATATGCTGGCATTCACTGCCTCCAAGAGCTTGAAGCCAAATTAGCTGTATAGTTACCTGCCCGTGCCCCTGATTTTTATCTCTAAAAAAGCAGTTCTCACATGTGAAAGGAAAAGGTAGTATATGCAGCTGCTATTTAATTTACTAGAAGATTAATTTTACTGGACAAAAAGATGAGACTTTCTGGAATGGGTGGGCAGGTATGTGCATGTGGGCAACATATGAGACATTCAGAAACCAAGATGATACTACTTCATGCAAGACACACACCTGATACAAATCCACTCCCAATTACATTAATCCTGCAGAGAAACAAACTTCTTTTTATTTATGCCTTATAGAGTAAATGGAGAAAAAGAAACACTCCAGTCCTGTGGCCAAAGTTAACTAGCTCAAGAAATGAAGAGGTTCAGATTTCAAAAAACCTTGAGCATTAACCTTTTCAGGAACCATATCTCTTTGTAAAGTTTCAGGCTCACGGCCTCAAGCCTTCCACCACCTCCAAACACATTGTTCGATGCAGGTATTTTGTTATTTCCAGGAACAGAATACTAAGGCACATCAATCTAGAACCTGACTGAGAAAGCCCAGCAGTCTTCTCATGTTTCCTATCACAAATTGAAAGTCTTTTCTCCCCTGTTTAGATTATACACCAGCAAATAATTTTCACTCTTAACCTGTTTTGATTAACTCACAGCATTTGTAGTAGTACTCTTACCTCTATAACCAATACTGAATAGCCTCCCTGGTATACACAGTAACACATAGCTCTACAACATGCCACATGCAGTTAAGATTTGAGGAGAATTTTATGCCATTAGGCATTTAAGAAAAATCATCCGTAGCCATGTAATAAAAAAATGCATCACAACATATTACTTTTGGAGTCTTAGTAAAAGGTTGGCATTCAGCCATTAGCTACTAATTTTCAGATTAGCATGCCTAAATATACATTTTTAAATGTTTCTTGTTACTCCCACTTTAAATAAACGTAACTCAAACATATTTACTTTGCTGCTGTCATTGGTGTGCTGTGTATTGGAAGGTCAACATCACACATTTCAAAAGAGAAAGTTAACACACTGAGATGACCTAATACACATCATCACTCAGAGCTTTTCAGAAAACTGAACTTCAGAAGTAGCCAAATGCAACACCCATAAGCCAGCAAAATCTTGAATGAAATACCCAAGGTTAAATATGAAGATATCACAAATAACTTAGGAAGTGTCCAGGCTAGAGATGAACATGAGATGATACACTAAGATTATAACAGGGTGTGCTCACTCTTTCCTGTGTATTTGCTCTTGGCCACTGTCAGAGACAAGACACAAGGTTGAAGGATTGTCAGCCTTGGCTCTCTTTCTACAGCTCTAGGAAGTAGGAGCTTGGAATACCCTTTTACCTCTGTTGCTCCTCACTGGTACCCAGGCTGGTGACTAGGCTACAATCAGCATCAAGAGAAGAAAACAAACAAACAAAAACCCAAAACAAAAAACATACAACATGAAAGAACATGGATTTTTCAATTAACTTAAAAATCAGCAGAGAGAAAATCTTTTTCAAACATGAAACAAGAGAGAAAAGCCAGTAGAGAGCCAACACAACATTAAAACAGCAGGAGGAGAATACAGTTTTTGAAAGACTCCCAGAGGGAAAATGCTTAATTGTTTCTTCTCACCTCCAGTCTCCTTGCAGAGCTGTTCTAGGTTACCAATTTAATAAGACAATCCACAAACAAAACAAGTAGCTGTTAATATTAGAATGACACTTGGATACCCTGAAATTATTCAGTAACTAACACTCATAATCAGGTGGCACTTAACAGATTGCATTCACCCTAGGCATCTTCGTATTTGCTACACTGGGAAGAAAAGTTATGTCCCACAGTATGCTCTTCAACAGATCAAAAGACTCTGTAGTCAAACTTTATCCCAACAGAAAGCATGACAGCCATTTTCTGGATCCTGGACTGGTACACATCTGTAACAAGAACTAAATACAACATTACAAATTCCAAATACCCTTTGCAAAACCAGTACAGAACTGCAGACTAAGGTCTCAGAACTCTCTACAAGCCACTGTATTAACACAAAAACAATTTTAACATCAATCATAATTATGCCTAGTGCAAATTCAGCAGCAACCAGTATACAGGCCAACATAAGAACAAAATTAACATTCCACACATCTGAAGTGTAAGAAAAGATTCTTAGTAATAGCTTTTAAGAACCTTTGAGATTTCTAGCTGAATTTCCCACTTCATTCAAGGGCAGGCAGCCCTTGGGTAACAAAGGAGATGTACTCAATGCACAGGGAAAGCTAATACTCTCCACAAGTACTTCTAATTAGGCCTAGAAAGCTGGAACGTGAAATATTGGTGTCCAATGTGCAGAGCAAGGCATGACTCCTTTATCAGACCATATCCTGGAAGCCATATCAAGTCCAAGGGACCTGTTTACCCAGCCTTAGCACCAGAGATGACTTGAACCAGCATATCCTTCAGAATGTAAACACAAAGCATAGACCCATACACATGGAAACAGGAAGAAAAAGAAACATGGAATAAAATCGTACAATGCCAGCTATATCCAAGAAGTGTTCACTTGGTACTTTGGCCTTGAACTCAGGCTGCAAGAAATTGAAACTGAAAGCCTGATCTCAGTAACAGTAATAAAAAGAGGACGAGCAAGAAAAACACCGAATGCTGTGCAGTATCAGGAAATTCCCCTTGCTCTCATGCTATATGATAGCATCTGAAAAGCTAGCATTGCTTGAGAAAGTCAGTGTTATATCTCAGCCCCAGTAGGCAAAAGGAGTTATGCCTTCATTAATACTCAGAAAGAGTCACAGTACACATATAGGCAGATTTCTCAATGGGTGGTTTAAAATGTAAAGGATCCTTCTCCCATCTCTGCATCAAGCCATGGTCCAATATCAGCAATATACAACAATTTAAGAAGCATTACATATATAAAACAAAACTGTTTATTTCTCTTTTAGTTTCTTCATTGTTAGTAAAATTATACTTTAAAGCTTCAAAATACTATTTATACTCCCTGATCACTGTTTGTTTTACTACATCACAAAATCAACAGGGTTTAGCTCTCTTGTTGGTATGGCAATCATAAATCATGTTAACAGCAAATCCTATAATAAAGTTTGTTTATTTTTAGAGAGCAGCCATTAATAATACTAATTAGAGATTATTATTACTGTTATAAGAAAACAAAATACCCAGAAAGCACCCCTGCTGCGAATGAAGACCTAACCAGAAAAAGGTACATACAGTATTTATAGACCTATAGACAACAATGCAACTTTCTTCTCACCTCACTCCTTGCCTCTCCACTTAGTTTTTCATAAATGAGAACAAGTTTTTAGAGATTAATGATTAATGATATAAATAGCATTTCCCAGGAGCTTAAATCAGTTAAAATCCACAACAAATTAAGACATTTCAAAGAATTCAAGCAGAAGAGCACCCACCATAATACAATGCAAGAGCAGCCTACAAATGCCTCCACTCTTTGTAGTTTTAAAGCCTAAGCCTATGAAAAGTCACAAAACAGGCTACAAAGGACACAACTAGATAAGGTTTTGCTTTTCCCCAGACAAAACACAGATTTCAAGATCTTTGTCATTTTCACAGGGAATAAATAAGCATTGGACAAGGGATTGCCAGGAAGTCAGAGGTCCTGTCTGTCCCTACACTGAAAAGCACTCATTGCCTTTAGCATAAAAGGAGGTCCTCTTTGCAAAAGAAAAATAGTGTAGTTTTTTTTTAAACTAAGTCATTTTACCACTGAAGTAACTACCTTCCCATGGCAGTTTTAAGGTATTCGTATTGCTGCCTGCTCTGTTCACATTACTATACTTTCATCTATTAAGCAGTTCAATGCAAGAAATTCACTACGTGTCCACCACCTACAGTTGCTCAGTACAATTAGTGAGATCTCCCAGAGTTCTCCAAGATCCTATTGAAAAAAAAAGAACCCACTGATGAAAAGAACCATCTTCATTAATCCACCTGGCAGATGTATTCTTCCTTTCTAATCATTATGGGAATTCACAATTATAACAAAGCTGTACTCACATCCCATTATTCAGATTACAAAATCTCTGGAAAAAGAAAGCTCTTGGGCACAGTGCTGTAAATCATCAAAACCACTTCCTACTCCTTTAAAGCTGGTAAGCACTTTAAGTGTATGCACATAGACTGCTAGGGAAAAGTCACAAGCATGGTCAGTCAACTGGTTATCAATGAAACAAACATCTGATAAACAGCAGAACTCAACTGAACCCTATATTTCCTACAAAAGGAAAAAAAAAATTTAAATTATACGTTGTTTAGCCCAAACTTTGAATGAAACCCACCCAAACAGATGTGTTGTAATCCAAGGCTGTAAGTTATCTGCAGAGAGCCTGAAACAACAGCAGAGGTAAAAGCTGTCAGTGCACAAAGCTAATAATAAATTTAATATCACTAACACGAACTGTTTAAGCATTTGCATATTTTTTGTGGAAATGCACAAATGTGCAACATTTGAATACTGAATTGCAGATATCAAAGCCTAAGACCATGGAACAGTACTGGAGTTACAAGAAACGTTCTGCAGGAAAAGTTTAAAATGAGGCTCATTAACTTCTCTCTAAAAGGGAAGAAGAAAAGGATGGACTTTCTCAGCCTAACCTCACAAGTCAATGTCACTCAGTTAAATGTTTCTCTCAAGAAAGAAAACATTAACTCGTGTCAGTTTCTATCTCAACAAAACAAAACACAACAAACTACAAGAATCTGATGGTTAGATGTTGTTAAAGAGAAGGGGAAATACAGATGTGCACAGTGGAATTTCTATGACTATCACCATAAATTCAAAGAATTTTCTGACAACTATTACATTTCTAGAGCTTAATTGGTTTTAAGCTCCCATTTTATTATGACTTGTGGCTTTCCTAAAGAACAAAACACCCAAGATGACCCGACAAAATCCTTGCTGGCATTCATACTCCTGATATTGCAGAGAAGACTGCTTAGATAGAATTGGATTGAAATAGAGAAAAAAAGGCAGCAAGCAAGAGACATGCACAGAAACAGATGTTCTAAAACAGAGCAAGAAAGATTCCACATTCCTAAAGATGCCAACAATATATATCACCATATAACCAGAATTCTGTCTAAATGAGTGCTGCTCAAGGTTCCCAGCAGGTATTCACTTCCCTTTATCTATTTGATACAAAGCATGCATGCCATCTTTTCCAAGAAAAAGGAGAACCACCCCAGTACAGGCAGGCTAGCTAGGAGACAGAGGCTACTTGAAACAGAGGCATGTTCCCACAAGCTCCCACTAACTGTTGAAGCTGCACTTGATGTACAAAACCTGCTGTCTCCAAAGAATGCCACAGCAAAACAAAACACAGGTAGCCATACTTGCTCCACTTTGCACATGGGCCTGTGAACGTACATCTTACCTATACATTTCCCCAGTAAACCAGTAGCATGTAACAGCAGTGAATGTTACATCAGCTTAGAGTGGCTATATG
The DNA here is from genome assembly GCF_027791375.1 of Indicator indicator. Taxonomy (NCBI): domain Eukaryota; kingdom Metazoa; phylum Chordata; class Aves; order Piciformes; family Indicatoridae; genus Indicator; species Indicator indicator. Next base: position 98,095,277 of record NC_072010.1, on the reverse strand, counting down.
CAATTGTCTGTGAGGAATTTAGAGGCCCCTGTTAAACAGACAATCATCATGGTATTTCCTGTCATAATCTGGTGGCATATACTCCAGACTACACAGAAGTCCTAAAGACAGGAAATTAATTACAAGTTAAAAATCTCCTTGATTATAGGTATTGAAAGCAAATCATCAATTCTTGAGTTTTTCACATTTATAATGTGTGTAAAAGCAACAATTCACAGGCAGATGTAGAGGGAAGTGGGAATGTTGAATGATACTGAGAAGCACTCAGGTAGCTTTGAAAGCCAAATTTCTTCACCCACCCATGTTAACAAAACATTCAAGAACAAGGCAAACAGGACTGTCCCCACAACAACCTCCACATGCATGTGTCAGCCACAGCCAACACATATCTGGATGTTTTGTATCAAACTGGCTACTGAGCTCACTCGCCTTGTTCAGGGAGTGACCTTGATCAAACACCATCCAGTACCTACTACTATTTTGCTTTGGCCAGCTGACATATGTTCACCCAACTGAAGCAAAACCAGTAATTCATCTTACACAAGCCAAGCGAAAAGCAGACACAAGGCTGGATTCATACCCACACACTGAAAAGCAGAAAGCTCTAGCTTCACATTGCCAAATTCCCTGAGACTAGCTGTCTTCCACCACCAATTCACAACATGCGCCCCTATGCCACCTTTGTTCTCCACGGGCCCAAAGCTGTCCATCATACTAACCCTGTCAACATGAGAGTTTCACACCTAAGCAAGGAAGCACAGGAAAAGACTACTTCACCTACAATCAGTTCTCAACAGGCCTTGCCTTCTCCCCGTCAAAACCTCCAAACATCTTCCCATGCCCATACACAGGCTGCTCTTCTTCAAGGCTCACTCTGTAGCTCTGTGACTGGTCATCTACCCAGAAAACAGCTTGCCTGAACATATTCTTCCAGCCCAAGTGACAGGCACAGGATGTCTCCTCTTAACAGCCTCCGAGGTAGAAATCTTAGCTGCAGGGCTTTAGTGTTGTGGTGGGTTGAAAATTCCCCCCCAACATTAACTTTGCCAGACCAGCTCAGTGGAAGCAAATGAAAGCTGTATTTACAAGAAAAACTACAATCTACAATGAAATGCAATGAGTATGTACAAATATACAGTATTTACAATATTTACAAGTACATGCAATTAACAAACAGCACTAGGACCCCCCTGGTCAAAGACCAGGGGAGCTGCAATATCTTCTCTCTTGCCTGCCTCCTCCTTATCCTCCTGTACAAAAGGGACAAGAGACAGAAGCAGGGATATTAGACTGCCAAAATAAAAGTGATGCAACCAAGGTCAGTAAAGCCAGTTAGTATCTCCCCAGAGCACAGAAGCAAGAAGAGAGAGCAATTGTTTTGGGAACCAAATCTTATGGGAGATATTTCTCCAATAGAATTGCTTAAAATAATCATTATTTTCCTTTTTACACCCAATAGTTATTTATTCACATTTGACTACTCTCTGCTCAAGATCTGTGAAAAATTTTAAAGGCATAGTCTAAAGGTACCACAAATGTCAAGAAACATCCATGTACTTGTGATGGTCACTTGACCAAAATCCCACTTTGGACTGCAAGCAAGATCCTACAGCAACAAAGAAACTCTGATATGGGAGGATTACTGCTGACCCCAGATTGTCATTCATGTGAGGACAGTATTCACACTGGACATTGGCCAAAACCACATATGTAAAGCAAATTTTCACCCAAATGCACCAACACCAAAAATGTAACAAAAGAAAGTACAGAATTAAGAGAAGCCAACAAGTTACTTAGATAGCATATGCATGATCCATGAAAGCACTGTTAAGATGACTAATTTCTTATTCCAAATAGGATTTGTTAAAACAAGGAAAGGACCCACCTCACAAGTCATGACACATAAGCACTCACTGCATCTGTCCTGCCATCCACATGTAAGTTACTACTAGACACTTATGTACGTGTAAGTTAGGCACATGTAAGTTATTACTAGGCACTCCCTGTGCCTTCTGGTCATGAGCTGGAACATGGCTACCGTCTGAAGCTCACTTGTTCTTCCCCATCCAGTAACTCTATTCACAGTACTGCAGCTTCCCCCTTGCCTCTTTCTTTCAGACTCAAGAGGCAGACACCAGCATCAATACAGATGTCACACTATATCCTGCAGCCAACCTGCATCACACTTCAGTCCTTGTTTTAAACTCTGCAGGAGTCTACAATTGGGTAATTCTATTTATTTGCCAGCAGTGAACAAAAAACTTTGTTTGGAAAACTAGGATATTTCAAAATTTAATTGGAAAGCTTTGAGAAACTTGTGGTTTTTCCAAGGCTGTGTTTTGGTAATAGCTGCTCCAACACCACCCTCTCATGCAGTCATGTTTTCCCCTCTTTCTTCCATTTTAAAGAAGATATTCTCCCATTTCCCTTTCTCTCTGGGACGTGTGACTTGCTCCAGTACTTTCTCCTTACCTTCCATCCCTCAACTCTAACCTCTAGCAACATCCAAATTTCTGTGCCCATTGACTCCTGGCTACTAATGCTATTTTCTCAATTTGGTTTTTGTTTTAGCAAATAAATAAACCCACAAACCTAGGGATGTCAGCAGCTTTGCAACTATTAACAGGTGCCTTTCAATACAGTTGCCAGCAACCATGGCTTAATCAATGGTTTTAGTGTCCATCCAAACAGACATAAAAGACACAGACTTACTGTGCTAGCTCCCACCTCCACCAATACAAGACTGATTTTGTCTCCAGTAAGCTGTCATGCTATTTTCTTACGGATGAAGCCTGCTTCAAGCTCCTTAATCCAAAACATACAGCATACCTTGTCTAGAATCAAACCCCAAGATCGAAGGGTGTCTACTGATGCAATAGTCTTATTACTCCATATTAATTTAAATCTCAAAACTGAGTATGAACAAGCATACTCTATACAACATAAAGGCTCTTTACATTGACATAAATTCAATCCACTGATACCACTTCCCAATACACAGTGCATCACTGGGATTCAAAAGAACATAGTGCTTCTTTTGTGAGATGGTGGAGCTTGTAGCATCTGGGTAAACATTATGGGTGGCGCTCTGAAAGAACAGCATAGTTTGTGGCAATAGCAAAAGGCAAAGGAAGATGCATCACCTCTCCATCCTCTAGCACTCAGAAAAGGATTAGAACATGAACAGAAAGACTAACACCTCAGTACTTATTCTAACAGTTTTCATTAACAATTACCTATTTTCACCTCAGTATTACTTTGCTGTATCTGAGCACAAATTAATACACATAATGACAAGACATATATTTCTAGAAAAAAAGCACTGAATTTGAATAAATATTTACATTTATGTGAATTCTGAATTTTTCTCAAAATAATTATGTTTGGTACACTGAAAAATTAAGAAGTGTCCTCTATTAAATCAGCATCTGTTTCATATTTAGAAGCTATTCTTTGCAGACACATGGGTCATGCTGCTTTTAAAACAGCTCCTGCCAATTCTCTTTTGCAGGGCAGATTTAATAGTGAATTCCACTGCCACAGGATTCACTGTGTAATAATGAAGGGTAGTGTGTCAATAGATGAAACTGAACACATCAATAAGAAGTTGGCAGAGGTCCCCATGGATGCCTCTCTTGCAACAACCATTTTAATGCATGTAGGAGAACAATGCCTTACAGCCTGCGCAAAGATTCCCCACAGCCACACTGCATCAAAGACCGACTGAAATACGATGCTAAATCTCTGCAGTTGCAGCTAACAGTGGAACATGCAGGGAAACAAAGTCCTTTCATCAGCAACTTGCTTTTTAAGACTGGCAAACCTAAGCTCAACTAGCTTTTGTCAGAACTGGACTCTAGCTAGCCCACACAACCCCCAGTTTGTATTCCACCCAACTCTTTTTAATGGCTGATATGACAAGAGTGACTAAAAACCATGAATTGCAGTCATGAAGCAAACACTAAGCAGCATAGCTAAACCGCATCTTCAAGAAAGTCAGAAGAAAGGCAAGCCCAGACTGATCAAGCCTGTTAAACAGAAAGTAGCATAAGTTCTTCAGGTTTTTTGTGGGGTTTTTTGGTTTTGGTTTTTTTTTTGGGGGGGGGAGGGGGTTGGTTTTTTTGAGAGCAACCATAGCAGCAGGAGTTGTTTTACAACCAGCATGAAGTAATGGACAATGGGGAACACCTGGGAAAAAGCCTAAGAAAAGAACTGAAGCCTAAGAACAAAAGTTTCTAAACCACACAAAGTGTACATTGATTATTTTTTTTCAAAAGCCACATAAGAGTGATGAGATATATTATGTAGATATATAGATATGCACACTTTGTGTGCTATAAATAGCAAGATATGATCAGTGATTCCCATAGACCAGCACATTGCACCAGCATGGGCCAATCTGACTGAGAGGGAGAAAAAAAAAGGCAAAAGCAAACAAAAAAGCCCATGAACAAAACAAAACAAAACCACCAAACACCGAAAACACCACCAAAAAAACCCCACCCCAACAACTTCACAGCACAAAGAAGTGCTTTCTCTAGGGACCCAAGACCAATTCCCTAACAAGCATTTACAAACTGATGTTTTTCCAAGCCTTATAATGTCACCAAATTTGGACATTTTTCATAAGAACAGAAAAAGCCACATTCCTGATGCAAAGTTAATGAGCCAGCCAAATTTTCCATTTTCTCTAAAGCACAGAGGTGCACGAACTTCTCATCTTAACAACTGAGATTATTATTTAAGAGCAAGGAGTAAAAATTGGCCAAAACATGCAAGAATTAAAGAATGCTGCTTCTTCGTGTTGCCCCCACAAGTACAACAGCTGGAAATGCTGGAACTTTTTTTTTTTTTTGCTGTGTAAGAGTGGGGGGGATGCATTTCCTAGGAAAATAAGTCAACCTGCAGTAGACAGCTAGCCCAGAAAATTTCAGTATGAATGCCCAAAGTCTTGCAGAACAATAAACAATTTAAAGATGGCCCTCATAACAAAAAAGCACCAAGCAGATAGATTACACGCATTGCTGGCAGTCTTGCCTATCAGCAGCTGTGACTGCTTGCCTGGGAGCTTCAGTCTTTAATCAGTTTTCATTCCTTAAGTTCACAAGTCAATTAATTCAAAAAAACATCCTCAGATTTTTTTTTTTTAAAGGAAATTCTGTCCTGACTTGGTGTCTAACTTACCTATTATTCCCATAGCTCACCTAACAGTTCAGCTCCATTAGAGCATCCATGCAAATTCCATCTGGCCATGGAGATCATCAATAGTCAAATACTTCATCTTGCTTCAGCAGTTCTTCATATTTCTGCCACAGTATTTTGCCATCGCTGCATACAAAAAGATATTTTTCTCCAGGATGCTTCTTCAGACCTTGTCACATAAGACTTGTGTGCAACTTGCAACTCCCTGCAACATGCCTCATCTAGTGTAATGAAAAGGAGCACTGACTGCCACACTCTACCACAAATTTCAAGGAGTCCTCACAGTAAGCACGCTGATTCAAATCTACCAGCACTGCCATACTGCTTTAAAACTTCATAAGACTCAAAGGCATTTTGCAACACTGTTTCTACATTCCATCTAGCTCACTTTAAACTTAGTTAGAAAACCATAGTTAAAGTTGATAGTGGTTTCCACTGTAAACAGCTTTGAAACATGTCCTCTCTCCAGAAAAAAAAAGGAGAGAGACCTTTTTTTTGTCTCAGACTTCAGTTAGATTATACCAGCTACGCTTTACAATTATGAAAGCTTACATGTAAACCAGTTTCTGGTAAGAAATTAAAAAAGTAAAGAATTTTTTTTAATGTTCCACAACTTGTCTTGCTTCCTACCTTATTTTAGATACACTGGTGATCTAAGCAGCTATTTTTCAGATAAACCTACCCCAAAAGCAGTTTTGTCTGAAACTTACCTTTGCCCTTTGCAAAACCCAGTACAGAAAGGTATTAGAAATTTATGTCAGTATTTTAAAGCCCTTCTCTGCAGATATTCAAGCCTTGAAAGAACACTACAATTTGAGGTTTTCTAAAGAATCAACTCACAAAAGTATGGACAACTGGAGAACTTAGCACCTCGCTCCTTCCTTCTTTAGAGCAGGAGATACTAGCAACCCAGACATAACCTGCTTATGTTACAGTCCGTCCTTGTTTTGTTCCATGCAGTTCTGGGGTACCTTGCTTAGGTTAGGAATGGAAGTCATGAAGGAAATTGCTTATTATTCTTGGACAGAAATTTAAATATCAATATCTCTACACAAGTTCACTTTACAGATCTCTAGAAAACAGACTTTATCACTTAGTACTGCAGATCTAAGAAAGTAGCACACTACCAGAGGCCTGGGAAATAACTGCAACATTTCCAATAAAAGTCAATAGCAGAATAATAAGATATTTTTCTTTGCATTATGATAGATTCTTACTTTATAGTCCACCTAATATCCTTCTTTCAAAGTTACTAGAAATGTTTGTAGACACTGTCATAACTCCTCCTATAATCCAGCTCATGTTAGGAATCAATATCTCAAGTTCTTTCCAACTTAGCTTTCAAGTGATTGATTTCTATACATAATCAGAAAGAATTCAGATAATTTTCAGATGTGTCCATCTTCCTTCCTTCTAAAACAAAGAACTCCACATATGACAAAAATACATCAGTGAAAGTCATCCAAAAACAGACAACTGAAATGTTCACTTTCTAAAAGTACATAATTGTGGTATGTAACCATTTCACTACTAAAAAATACACCAGTGTGTTTTGCAGGTAAATGTTTGACACAGATTACAAAGACTGGGAAAAAAAAAATAGCCACACAACAACCCAAACACAAAAAATAACCGCACAAACCCAAATCAACCCAAAAATGTATTAATGTGAAAGCTGAAATTGCCAATGTCCCTGAATGTTTGTTTATATAGCTAGACAGATGGATATATATTATTTCTTAAGTACATTCCCCTCTAATCAAGCATGTGACTGCATTTTTAAATGACTCCCCTACTACTTCCTTCAAATCTTGTTCAGGCAGGTTTATACCTCAGTTTGAGGATTAGAGCCAAATACAACAGAGACTACCTAAAGAGAGCAAGCTGTTGACATGTAGCAGTCCACAAACCTGGTGAACAAGGTCAAAGAACTTCAGAAAAAGCACCCAGACTCCCTAAAAATGAGCCCTGGACAGGAACCTACAAAGACACAAGAGAGAAAAAGGTGCCTAAGCTATCGTTTGCCAACCCAAAAGAAGAGAGGATATAAAGGAAAAAAACACTCAAATAGGCTGCTTGCCCTTTGATTTCCACATTTTCCCATAGCCTTCACACTAATACATCAGCATGGCAAAAACTACACAGAAAATGCTTCCTCCTCAGCAATACCACCTGCCCTTCAGTGCCTCAGCAATCCAGTTCCAATGCTCACTACACCCTTCTACTGCTTTAGCAGTCTGCAGCTGCTATGATCAAGACAGGTTTGCTGTTATTTCCCCTTTGGGAGCCTTTTTAACCACCTCTAAATCTCCAACAGAAATAGGTAGGCCTAGTTGTCAGCTCCTTCTCCAACTACCTGTAAGGATCAGAGCCTGCATTACTGCAAAAGCAGGCAGCCAAAGGTGACCAACACTACTGGGCTCACCAAGAGGCAAGCAGGCATTAGAAGGGGAACAGGAAGCCGATTCCACTCTCACACACCTTGAATGCTCCATGGGCAATTATCCTTACACCATCTACCTGCCCTAAATGTTGAGGCTGTCTCATTTTCTAATGCTTTCACTCTAGCTGCAAACACTGGAAAAGATTAAAGCATGTTTTTTTCCTACAGTCCACAATCACATAATTTACACTAATTACCAAAAGCTTTCTATTGCAGAACTTCAATTAAACCTTGATACAAATTACTAATTGTTGTAACTTCTGAGAAGAATAACATTTCAGATATGAGTGGCAGGAAACAATTCTATTCACGTATATACAAGACTCCTGGAGATCTGACATGCTGGAACTGACTTTCATCATAGAGGAAAGCAAGTGTCACACAAGTCTAAATAGTAGTAAGAACAAGGCCATATGTAAGAAGCTCATCATCAATATTTTCCCCTCAGATCTACTTGAGTGCCTGCTCTCCTGAAGCCCCACAGCACTTAAACAGCACCTTTTTTCTTAGATACTGAAAATTTTAACCTTGAATCTCAAACAAAAGACAGGAGTGGGGGGAGAAAATAAATAAAATTCAGGAGCTGCAAGACTTACTCTTTACTTTAAAATCTGAGCTCTAGTAACCACCAGATACCTGTCTTGGTTTTGGCTGTCTTGTCCATGGGTGGATGTTTTTGTTTCTACAGCATTTCACAGACTGATTAGGCAGACTGACTGCAGAATAAAATTATACATAAAAGAAACGGCAGTAGTGCAAAATGCCCTCAATGGTGCTCTCTCAGGATCTAACCACACTAGAGGAGGAAAGAAAAAAAAAATCCTAGATCAAGCCTTAATCTCAAGATCCATAGTCTCGGTACCAAACAGTTTATCACTGTACAGCATACAGGAGAAAGGGTGAAAAAAAAAAAAAAAAGCAAATGGCCTAAGTACCCACAAGGGATGAACTCTCCTGTGTTTGGACTTCTTCCCTCCATCACTTTAACACAAGAATTCCTCAATCCTTACAGCACATTAGTTAATAAAAAGCCCCAACCTGTCACTACTAAAGACCCACTGTAAGACAAAAGTTCACAAAAGCATCCAGAGTGAGAGGAACAACACCTTCCCAAACTCTCACCATTTGTAGCATCTCACAGAATCTACCAAGTAATGGTATCAGGAGATAGCCACACTGCAATACAAACCGTAAGACTGAAAAGTTTAGGTTTTTTTCCTGCAAACTAAAGCACCATAAACAAAACAAAACAAAAAAGACCACACAAAAAACAACCCCAAAAAGGAACTTTTCAGAAAATTTTCAGACAAACAGTATCAGGAACACTGGCCAGGTATCTGTGCATACAGATTATCTTGTCTTGAATTAAGAAGAAAACAACTTCCCCATTGTACATCATCCTTAACAGTTTTTACTTTTCATTGCATGACCTAGAGTATCTGAGAATCCTGATTTTCTGCTTGTCGTACTAAACCACTCTCTTGAAACAAAAGTTTATCCCCTTTCTGATTCTAAACAAAAACACTAAAGATGTTCTCTCCAGTTCTTCATTGTTTCACCACGAGCTGCAAGTAAAATAAAGCACAGTGGACACTTTTCTGTGGTAGGATCTTGACTTGTGGATAGATGCTCCTCTGCCCCAATTGTCTCACTGCCTGCAAGCAGCCTCGGCTGGGAAGAGCACAAGCTTAGAAAGATGACTTTTCAACTCTTAACTATCTGCTCTGCAGACCTGTCTATGAAAGACTCAACAGCCAAGCCATGAGGAAAACACTCTGGCAGACTTTAAAAATAAAGAATTAGTCATAGCAATGTCAAAAGTATAAGCACAAACTAAGTCAGAAAATAGAGTTTTCTTTAAAGAACAGCACTGCAATGAGAGACTAGGGCACTGTTTAGTTACTCACTTCTTCCACCCCAAATCAGGAAAAGGCTCCAACTTACTACCTGCAATTAGTCAAGTGTTCTGAATCGAGAACTGCTTATAGTGATCTGCAGGGCATGCCAGCATACCAGCACCTAAAGTACTTCTGACTGCACAGAGCTGACACAGAACCACTTAAATATTACACGTAACTATGTTACCTGAGCAATCTTCTCATTCTCCAGTTAAACTCAGTGTTAGGTCAGTAACACTGGGAGTAACAATGCTACAACTCCAACGCTGAATAACACAACAAAAGAAATTAAAAGCAAAAAACTAAAATCCACCTCCCACCTTTTTGTATAGCTCTTCCTAGCTTGTATTTCAGCATGCTGCCAGCCCAGCATTGACACCATTAAGAATAAGACCACATCTTAAGCTACGCTATCATGAAAGTATGGCATAAAACATCACCTACGTAAGTATTCGTTATCTTTTAGGGGGAGAAGTTCACGGCAGAGGTAGCAAACCCCGACAGCGAGAAGGGAGGCTGCATAAGTATCACTTCCCCCAGCACATCTGTGTGTGCCCGGAGAAACTTGAGTCTCTGCCGCCGGCACGACGGGTGCGGGGACCCCTCAAGCAGCCTCCCTCACGCAACAGGCAGAAAGATCAACCCCTCGGCCCTGAAACGAGACACTCCACGCTCGTGAAATTTCACTGCCCTCACCTCAGAGTGGCCACCACCATCCACCAGCAACTGTGTACGAGCAACTACAGCTACTACACCGTCACGTTAGCCTGTCCGGCGTACCGCGGGACCCCGGTCGCCGGTGGAAACCCCCTCTCATCGGAGAACCGCGCCAAGCGGTACACCCCATCTCTAGTGTGTGAGGATATCCCTTTAAGTTTCGGGAGATACCCGGCCACAACCCGCGCCCCGGCCATTAGAGGGAGCAGCGGAGCCGTGAGGGCTGCGGCGGCAGTTAATGCTCGCGGGCGAACCTGGAGGAAACGATAGGCGACGACAGCACAGCCCGTAGGGCAGGCGGCGCTGCTCGGCCCCCCGCTGCCCCTCAGAGGCCAGCGCTCAGGCTGAGCTCTGCCGCAACTCAGGCGGGCATGGCACGGCGGGCGTTTCCTCCTCGCCGAAGAGCCCACAGGCCCGGCCCTCCTTCACTACCTGTGGGCGAGGTGGCCCTGCCCAGCCCGACCGGCCTCCCTAGACGGCCCTCCCCGCTGCCCCCCATCGCGCACCCCCCAGCCTCACCGAGCAGCAGCAGGAGAGGCAGGCAGCACACCTTCTTCCCGCGGTGCCCCATGCTGGCAGGGCTGCGCGAGAGGGGATCGCCGGCGCACACGCTCGCGTCGCCCAGGGACCGGCGGCAGCGCGCTCCTCGGCCGGCCGCTCTGCCTCCCGCTGCCCTGCCAGCACACGGAGCCGCCCACCCCAACCGGCCGCGCCGCGCGGCGCAGCCAACCACAGAGACAAACTTTCCTCAGTGCCCGCCCCCACGCGCCCCCGCCCGCAGGTAGCGGAGGCGGTGCGGGGCTCCGACCCGGCCCCACTCCCTGCAAGGGGAGGAGTGCGTGTGCTTCTAGTCCGTCCGCCGCCAGCTGCGGGGTGGGGAGCCCCAGAGCCGAGCGGCGCCGCGCGGAGGGCGGGGCGGCTCCCAGCTTCTTGGAGCCGCCTCGCAAACGAAGCCCGGGAAAGCGCCGGTTCCTTGGGCGGGATGGAGGAGGGGTTCCCGACACGGGGCGCCCCCTTGCCGACAGCGGCCTTTGGACCCTGCGGCCGCGGGGAGCCGTCATGGCGCTGCTTCTGCCCCAGCTGCAGGGTTCTCCCGGCCCCGCCACTGTAGAGTGCGGTCTGCTCGTGTCCGTTGCCCTCCTCGCACAAGCGTGGAGGTCGGATGATGCCCCTTTTCCTCACAGGCACAACAGCCAGGATCTCCGCACACAGAACCACCGCACAGATAGGGGCAGAAAGTATCACTCCCGCCCCTGCCCTACACACAGATCCCACCCGGGGCCTGCTTGCTGTTGCACGCACACCCCTTACACACGGATTCATCCCTGCACCTATTCACACAGCTCTAGCTGCCGGGTCCACTTGTGTTCCTCATCTATCCATGCATGCATAGTCTCAAAAGTCTCTGACGGATAGGCCCACTCGTGTCCTCTTCCCTCCACGGACACGCTTGGCAGCACCAAGTCTGCAGCCCTGCCTATGCTCCTGTCCGCCCACTGGCCTCACGGCCTGGGTCAGCAGAGGGGGAGTGGGAGCACTGCTCAGCCAGGGCAGCACAGAGGCCCTCCACCATGCCTGATGTACCGGCAGGGCTGATCCTCCACACTGATAACCAGGCAGCTGTGTCACGCAGCACTGCCCCTTTCTGTGGGACTGGTTTCTTTTCCCCTGCCTGCATCCCTGCTTAACTCAATAAGGGGCTCATGGCATCCATGCCAGCATTCTGCTGCTTTCCTTCCCAGCCTGCTGGAGAGTTTTTTGTTTGCTTGGGGATTTAATTTCCTGTTTGTTTCTAAAAACAAGGAACTGAGGCGCTGCCCTGCTGTCTACTAACTGAGACAGTTATCTGCTGTTTTAGTCCCCTTGCCCCATTAACTGTAAAATCAGTGCTCTCCTTGTGTGTGTTTTGCAGTTTTTGCAGTTTGCTGCCCAGGCTTCCTTCAGGCTACCTGATTTTCTGTTGTTTGATTGGAGCCAAATACACATTCCAGAACCTGCTGCTCCCATACATAATGGCTGGTTTAGGCTTAATTCTAGCATCTCTAGTGTACCTTGGTCTTCAGTGTGCCTTGGCTGGGGCGAAGTTATTTGCTAGCAGGAAGTGCACACTGTGTTCATAACTGAGCCTGATTATCAGACTGGATTTTAGGTTGGACTTTGTTATTCATTCTAGTGCTTTACAATGGAGAGAGTGTTGCCTTATAGGAACAAAACAAGACCCTCCAAAAACTGATGAGGAGAACTTTGACCTTCTACAGAAGATCTCTTTGCAAAGCTCAACCAGGTGCCTGGGAGACACTTAGTCCTGTGTACTCTGAAGCTCTCCAGTCTCCCAGACCACAAATGAAGCTGAATCCACAAGCGTGACTGAGAGCATGTTGCCCAAACAAGACTCTCTTCATCTGTGTTTACAATACACTTATATGCCTGTTTGTTCTTGCTGCCTGTTTCCGATCATTCTGCTCTACCTCCTCCTTGGCCAGCGCTCAAACACTTTTTTCGTTCACTGGAAAACATTGCTTCTGTAAACCAAGACACATCTCCTACATCAAATTCAGAAAACAGGTTGGAAGATTTCACCCTTACTGGTCAGCTTCCATCATGCTGTTTAAACTTGCTGATCCTTCATCAAACACTAGTTCTGAAAATATATCTCCTTGTGCTTTTTAAGCCTTGCAGCAGCAGTCCTAATATGTACACATGAATGTAGTCATGGATGCAAAGTTTTCTGTATGCACAAGGCCAATGATTTCGGAGGAGACCCAATCCCTTTTTTTTCTGTGCTTCCTGTTTCCTGTGCTCTGTTGTTAGCTGAGGATCCAGGACCTGAACTACAGTGCTGAAAAGTTACAGCAGTGAATTCATAATTTTCCTTATGTCCTTGGAGAGATCTTAATTTTGACTGTCCAATTTGGAACTCCCTATTGCTATTACTGTAGCTGCCAGATAATAGCAGCTTCACCCATGCTTCACATCGTTAGTTACACTGGTGAAAGGAATAGGTAAACCCCTGCTATCCTGAGCTGTGGTGTGTCATATCACTCTTTTACTTAATATTTAGTAAGAACTGCTTTCCCTCCCATATAGTCAGACTTGCAGACAGAAGGGACCACCATAATCCATTACTCTGACTCCAGCAGCTGGATCAAAGTGAGTTTGAAAGGCAACACATCTTGTCTTAAAGACTCCATGTAATGGCAAGTACCTTACTCTACCTACTAATTTATTCCAATGTTTAATTGTCCTTGCTGCTAGGAAATTGCTTCTTTCAAGGTTGAATTTGTCTAACTTTGAGGCATGAGAACTTCTTATGCCTTTGTCTACAAACCTGCACACCCATCCCATTTTCATGGGTAAGTAACTACATGGTGCTCCTATCACTTCTCCTTGCTAAACTGAATAGATTTTCTTTGAAGCCTCAGATTGTAAGATTCAGGTTCATCCACTGCAGCATTTTTTGGACTCTCCAAGGTTTCTGAGTGTTTTTTGACTCACGGGCAACTGCCTGGATACAATATCATCCTGGTCTATATATGTGTGCTGTGCACAGAGTAAAAATAATTTCTCAGTCATTTGGTTTTCCCCTTCTCACATACCTAAATGTGGAATTAGACCATTAACTTGCCTACACTGTACAAAAAGCTTGTGGAGTCTGTTACCAATGCTGAATCCCCAAGTGTCTTTCTGCATTTGCGTTTTCCAAGAAAGCATCTTTATCCTGCCATTCATCACTGATACTCTTCCATTCTCACTATCTGGCCTTGCAGCAGAATGTGTTAAAATACATTTCTTAATGTTGTGACAATTTAAGCAGGTGTTTGAGATCCCTCATCCAATTTGAGAACTTTTTCTCTGAGGCTGATAAATCACCAATACAGATGACAGAAAGAGCAGGCCTGAAGATGACCGCTGTGTTTTCTTCTCTTTTTTGTGTGTCCTACTTTCAATGGATTGTTACATATATGTGATTATGTCATTTTTTCCCCCTTGCCAATTCCATTTTGTATAGTTCAGCTAAGAGAGCCAGACCGAGTCAAAAGCTTTCTCCAAATATGAAGTCAAAACAAATATCTTTCTCTGGTTTTGTGCTTTCTCCATGTTTATTCATAAGATGCAGGGTAAATATGTGGTCAGTTGTTTGATTCTCAGGAAGGCATCCCATTTGACTTTCAGTATTTAGTATGTTGTTTCAAGTATAATATAACTCATTTATTGATGACACTTCAGAAACGTTTGCCTGCATTTCTTCGTATCTAGATTCTGCATAATGCATAGGCTGAAGACATCGCTCATTTGGGGGTAACTAAATTAGCCAACAGAATCTCAGGGAAGCATCGGGAGCGTAGGGTTATATTAAGCACATTATTATTCATGCACATATGTAAAGGAACATAAACACATTAATCCTAAAGAAACCCACATGCAACTACTCCCTACTTGATCCTCTCCTCCCACAGGTACTTGCTGGCTTTTGCAAAGTTTCTCTCTTGACAAGCATGAATAAACAACTCTTGTTCTACCCATCTTGCAGCAACGGACAAAGGCAAGACAACTATGCATAGAACACATTCTAAACACCTTTCAAAAGTCCCATATATCTCAGACCAACAGATGAAGGACCCACCCTGACGAGGACCCAACACCCTGTTTAAGGGCAGAGGCTGCAAAAGCACTGCACACATGCAGGGCAGATTGCTGGCTGCAAGCCTTAAGAAGGGGAGAAATCTTTTGGTCCCACTGCCTTAATTACGTGAGGCCCCTTGCTGCTGGTGTGTGGCAGCCATTAAGCTCTCCACAACAAAAGAGAGGAATAGACAGACAGGCAAAGGCCGCGCTCAACTTCTCTGTCAGCAAAAGGACAGCCACTAAGCACAGGAAAGGGACTGTCAGAGGCTTCCAAACTGCTTGCATGAGAACCCAGGGAAAGGTAACCACAGCAGGAACGTTGTCCTGGAGACATCTATATGGGGATGTGCCATCTCATGTCTTGGCTGACCATTAAAGCCCCTTTTCTCAAGAACTAGGGACATTATCCCTAGCATACTGGCCAAATTCCATGTTGCTTGATTTCATTCTGCCTCTAGGTTTCCTTTGTGTTCCAGAGCAGGCACAATACCCATCTTCATTTCCTCTCCTCTTGTTAAATTTTGCCTTGCTCTATTAAACAATTTGCACGTTCCAGCCAAGGGACTGCCCCATCACGATTGTTGCTGACATGAGCCCTACATGGTCAAAGCTGTACGGTCAGTTTTGTGAAATACTTCTGATCATACCTCGATGGAAAATATATGCCCCTTGTCATTCCTCTCTCAATAGCTGAACTGAAATACGGGCAATTGCAGAAAACTCACAAAGAACTGTGAACAACTTAGCTTACCCATTATGTATTATGCATTAAAACCTGTCTCTGTTGAGCTGTCCAAGATAAAATCCTACTGGCATTTGATCAAAAGAGTAGGAAATTACCTTGATTTGTCCTGGCTAGAGCTGTCTGCCTCATGTAAAAAATACTTGTGAATAAATTATTTGCAGATTGATTAATATTGTTCAGCTGGCTATTGAGCTAACCAAATCATAAGGAAAAAACTTACGTGAATAGTTTATTTGAAAATCCAGTTGAAACTGACAGGAGAAAATGGTCAAACAAACCATCTGACACTATTATTCAATGCCAGTAGACTTGGATAGTGTTCATGTACTAGTGAAGCACATGCTGATGCTCCAAGCCAAGGTCCTAAGAAAGGTATTGAAATGTGAATTCAAGTCTTCAAACCTACATTCACCTTTTCCTTAAAAGAGATTCTTCTCAACCAAAAGACACCTATTAATGACTTTAGACATTAAAACAGATTCGCATTTGAAGTTATTTATTCCTGTTTGTTATAAAGACATTCTGGAAACTAGCTTGCCTGATCATAATAGCGATGAAAATTGAGTACCTTTTACTCCTCTACAGCCTCCCTTCAGTGGATCTCTAAGCACTTCACAAATTTCAGTGGGTTTAGTGTTACAGCTGTTCTGTGAGGCAAGAAGGCATAAGGACATTCAGGAAAAGTAGGAAGCACACACCGTGTGCTGCAGGTTTCTTTACATCTTAAACTTCAGAGTTCCTGAGTGTTTTTACACTAGACTCCTTTCCATAGAGTACACCGTTTAAGCATTGACTACATTTGTCAAATCTGTCTGCTTCCCAGCTACTTAAGCACCCAAAAATAGCTGCTTTGTATTAGACGCTGAGCTCCTGTTGAATTTGATGGAATTTTAGAGCACTAAACACACAAGTGTATTTCCATGCATACATGGAGATTCAGCAGCTTTTTCTATAGTTGCCTGCATGGTGGTCTACCAGTTAAATCCACAACAAGTAAGAAACAGGCAGGTTGCAAAGACCTTTCCATGGCCATGGGTCATGCATCCATGTCACTGATGCCACATGATCATACCACACACAAAAAAGTTATCCATCCTGTCACACAATAAATGAGACATCCTCTTACTCCATGTCTCTCCTTTGCTCTTCCAACAACAGGGCTGCAGCCTGTCCATTGCTTTGAGGCTGAAGTTGTGAATGCTTACTACCCAATATGAGGGCCTGCACTTCAAAGCATAGAAGGTACTAAAAATTTGGCATTAGATGTTATGGCAGCTCCCACTATGGCACAAACAGTAAGGATAAAAGCCACACCCTCTTCAAGTTATTGGACATTTTTTTGTCAACATCAGGGCAAACAGGATTTTATCTCTAGTAGCAAATTGAGTGTCAGCAACCAAAGAATTAGTGAACTTCTGTCCACTAATAAGGCAGTATATGATAAACTTATTCCCTAACAACTTGCTGTCTGAATTCCCACAGAGGTGAATAATTAAAGAATCAATCTAAAACATACATAATTTTATATAAGAAAGACTGAATATCAAATTAAAGATCCGCTGTCAGCTTAAACACTAACTATAAAACCGTAAATAAATATTTGTATGATTGCTGTTGATCATGAGAGACAGCTTAAAATCCAGATTTACTCGGTATGATTTTTGTTCTCTTTCCCACTGGCATGCTTTCTCTCTTGAACTAGAAAAAAACAAAAAGAGTCAATTTTGCTTTCAGGTTTTCTCTTTCTGCGTTGTGACTGCAAAAATCATATAAGAGGATATTGCTCTGTTTTAAAGGAACAGTTTTCATTAGAAACAGAGAAGGAAAATAATAGAGACATTTCTGTTGGCATTTGTTTGTTTTATATGGATTCTCCTAGGCAAAACTGGAAGTCATGAGTGAGGGGAAAGCCTCTCCTTATAACGTGAGCAGGTACAACCCTTGCTCTGCTCCACTCTCTTGATACAGTCCAATTTAACTCCTTTTTGGGAGCTAATTTTTTTCACTATGATCAAATTTAGCTTAGCTCTTCACATTTTTTACCTGCGAGACACATCAGAAACAGGCTCAAATCCTATTCTGATCTTCACTGCAGTGAGCAGGACATCCATGCAACAACGACCAATCATATTAAATCAAAAGCAGTAGCAGTGCATTTCTCTTGCAGGTCCCAGAGCTTCACTTTCTGCTACACGAGGTGCATAACCCAACCTTGACTTTAGGCTATTTTGAGACAGGGAAATTACAGAAACAAGAAGCCAGAAGGTCTCTGCCTATGCACAACTGGAATGCTGCACATAATATACACTGAGCTGTCACCTATTATCCTGAGTTGGTTTTAAATAGTCTATAATCCAAGCATGAGAAGTGGGCACCATAGGATGTAGCAAATCCTTCTCATACAGCAAGACAGTGCTGTCACTATAGTGAACCATGAAAGAAGGAACATGCTGTCTCTTCAAGAGAGGACTTCTTATTTCTTGAACACTGTGGCTAAAAGAATCTTTCTGACTGCATTTACATTAAGAGGAGTTAATTAAGAAATTAGGCTGCAGCTGGTGATCATGACCCTGTCTGACAGTCTGGGCACACTCTTTATTAATAAGAGCCTAGAAGCAGGAAAAAGGAATGATACAACCCAGTGCAGTCACTGCATCCCAAGGAGCAGATATCTCAGTCCAAAGGACAATCCAGTTTTCTGGGGGTCTTCTCTCCCACTAATGGTACTGGAGATGACATTGAGAGAGATCTGTGTTCTCAGACAATAATCAAGGAGTCAGTAAAGCCTCAGCGTGTGTTTTTCAGGTTAATTTTGTACTTGCAGTGCAAAGCAAAGAGATTAGAGATGCAAAGTACATGCAAAATAAAACCAACATAGAAGTTCAATGGCAACTGGCACACAGAAACCTCTGCTTTTAGCAGAGTTCCAGAAGCAAACTGCAAGAGCTTGATAAACAAATAATAAAGGAAAGCAAAGCAACCTCGGCACTTATTTTATTTCCAGTACTTTTAGCATCCTAATAGTCCAGAAGCTCCTGCCTATTGCAATTTCTCTCTTCTTCCCTCTGTTTTGTTTTCACATCTGATGACCAGCTAACTAGCTATTCAGCCAGCAGAGGGGAAAAAAAAGTGAAAAACTGCAGATGTCTTCATGTTTGTGCCCAAGGGATATCAAATAGCAAGCTGTTACAGCCTGTCTGCAAATCCACTGGTTGGCTTGTTATTCTTGAATGTCTGCATAAGGTCCCATCGATTGTAGTTTGGCACTTTCTTCTTTAACCCTGCAGTGTTTTGGGGGTATCTGCAGTACACAAGGCTTATCACCTCATACAGCACTTCTGTGACTCTTGGCCTTCAAATAAGCCATCAGCTGGGGGCTCCTATTGACTGCTAGGACATTGCTCCATACATCTGTGCCTTTGCAAATCGTTCATGTTCAAGGATGTTCACTTTTAGAAGGTGCTCCTATATTGGCAACACAATGAATGTGCCTGCTGATCATGTGGTTCACCAAGACAGCCAAAAAACAATATCACAAGGTTTACTACAGCACAAAGTCTCCATGCCTACTCTTGGACTGCAGGGACTGCGAGCAAGGAAACACATTCAGATTCAAATCACGATAAATAAAAGTCTCACTAATTCATAGAATCATAGAATCATAGAATCAGTCAGGGCTGGAAGGGACCACAAGGATCATCTAGTTCCAACCCCCCTGCCATGGGCAGGGACACCTCACACTAGATCAGGCTGGCCAGAGCCTCATCCAGCCTGGCCTTAAACACCTTCAGGGATGGGGCTTCAATCACCTCCCTGGACAATCCATTCCAGGCTCTCACCACTCTCATGGTGAAGAACTTCTTCCTCACATCCAGTCTGAATCTCCCCACTTCCAGCTTTATTCCATTTCCCCTAGTCCTATCACTACCTGATAGCCTAAAAAGTCCCTCCCCAGCTTTCTTGTAGGCTTCCTTCAGATACTGGAAGGCCACAATAAGGTCTCCTCAGAGCCTTCTTTTCTCCAGACTGAACAGCCCCAACTCTTTCAGTCTCTCCTCATAGGAGAGGTGCTCCAGCCCTCTGATCATCCTGGTGGCCCTTCTCTGGACACGTTCCAGCATGTCCATATCCCTCTTGTAATAGGGGCTCCAGAACTGGATGCAGTACTCCAGGTGGGGTCTCATCAGAGCTGAGTAGAGGGGGAGAATCACCTCCCTCGACCTGCTGGCCACACTTCTCTTGATGCAGCCCAGGATCTGGTTGGCTTTCTGGGCTGCAAGTGCACATTGACAGCTCATGTTGAGCTTCTTGTCCACTAGCCCCCCAGGTCCCTCTCCTCAGGGCTGCTTTCCAGCCAGTCACTGCCCAGCCTGGATTTGTGCTTGGGATTGCCTCGACCCAGATGCAGGACCCTGCACTTGGTCTTGTTGAACCTCATGAGGTTGGCTTGTGCCCACCTCTCCAGCCTGTCAAGGTCCCTCTGGGTGGCATCCCTTCCCTCCAGCGTGTCTGCTGCACCACACAGCTTGGTGTCATCAGCAAACTTGCTGAGGGTGCACTCAATGCCACTGTCCATGTCACCAACAAAGATGTTGAACAAGACTGGTCCCAGGACTGATCCCTGAGGGATTCAGACCCAAGAGACTTCATATGAGGGCAGATTTTGGCTCTATGAGAAAGCAGTGTCTGCATGTAAAGTCACTGGAAAATGTCTGATGAGGCTACATATACTGTGTCCCTCCAAATACACTTCTGTGACTGAGGACTAGTTGTGGGTCCTATAGCAGAATAAGAAGGTTTCGTGAAAATAGCATGAATAAATGCTGTTAGCACTGCTTTAAAGAGACTTCTGATTCAGCCTTTGCACAGATGAGTGAGCAAAACTGGGCAAGTTTGCACAGGGGCTCTGGCTATTTTCTTGTATCCTTGAGGAAGTTAGCATTTCTGCACCGGTGGAAGCGAGAGCCTGTGCGTTCTCCACCACTCAGATTTCCCGTGGGATTTCAGACCAGCTCTCCATCTACCACCATGGCAGCAATGCTGTGGAGTGGTGTCTCCATGTGAGCCAGATGACCCAAGAGTGAGGCGAACTGAAGAGAGGAGAAGGACTAGTGCAAAAGGAAGTATCATGATATTTCCAGAGCTTGTCATGGAGGATCAAGACAGCTGGGTAGCCTTGGAGACAGAAATTGAAGGTGTGTTACAGAGATTTAGATGCTGGTTTTGGAAGCCCTGTTTAATTTAAGATGCTTAGCATTATCTGTGAAAGCCCTCAGGAAACTGACTCCTTTACATTTTTATAAAGGCATCAGAAAAGGCATAGCCCCTTTCTTATAGCCGGAATTCCCTAACCAGTGGCTGGTCTCCTTGCTGAGACTAGGCAGCTGCTGTGCTCAGTAGATTATAACCCAGGCTGCATGGGAAGATTTGATTTAAGGCAAGACTGGATGATGACTCTCTGCATGTAAAACTTCCAAGCAAGGAGGAGGGAACAGCTGCAATTACAGTTTTCAACTGGGAAGTGAGAAAATAGAGATAATTTCCATTTCTACAGCAATGTGAGTAATTATCAAAAAGAAAACGGCAGACTGGCAGCTGGAAGCCTTTCTCCTACTAACCTAGAGCAATGGGCCAGCAACAGCAGCACAGATGAAATCTCTCGATGGAGTGGTCCACTTCTAAATGCATTTATTTTTTTCCCTAGAAAACACTGTATTTTACAAGGTTTCCACATGGATAACTCTTGTGTGGTTCCATGTTGCCTCTGCTTACATCTCAACATCCAATCAAACAAGTCTGCAAGCTATTCAGGCACTAAGCCTCTATAAAACCCTGCATCCATTTCTGGATTAAGAGCAACAATGCTCATTCTCAAGAACATTTGAAAACCGGCCATATTTACCAGGTGATGGGCACTCCCCAAGAAGCTGCTTTCATGCAGAGCTAGTTTCCTTGTGTTGTCTCAGACAGGTCTCATAGCAAATACATAGCCGAAATGTGACACATCTAGGGCAATAGCCTTCAGATGTGTTAATAAAATGCGAAGCCAATTCTGGAATCATCTTCTGGCAGACAAATCCTGACTCACATATCTGAATGTTGCCAAATCTGCTGCTGCTGCCTAAAAGAAGGTGGTGCCCCATGCAAATAACACCATCTCAGCTGAACTACTTGGTTATTGCAGCACCCGATATCCAGCGGTACTCAGCTGGCCTAGCTGACAATCCAATGAAATCCACTTAGCTACCAACACTGAAAATGCACAGGATCTGAATTGGAACGATCAAGCAGTCAACTTTAAAACATCAGTACAATCTGCTACTGAGGCCATGGGCTCTCCAAAATAACGAGTGTTAAAGAGAAAAACAGTCTTCAGATAAGAAGGTCTCACTGATATCTTACATAGCAGTTAATGCCTTTTGCATTTCTCATTGAGCTTCTGTAGCTGATCTCCTCCAGCTGAACATGTTGGAGCACATCTCATGCCTATTCAAACAAACAAAAGAGGATGTCTTGTCTTTCTTCTTCCTCCATACTACAGGGAATTACTGCTCTTCACCATTCTGCTTCTCATGTGGAGAGAGTAATTTTTAATTTTTTAGTGCAGTAAAAATAATACAAAGCTTCATGAATGAAGCTGGCAAAATACAGAATAGGGCTTTACTCTTCATGCACAAAGATAAAATGGTAACATAATATTTAATCAGGGAGTGAAAGAAAGAGAAGTGAGTTCATTAACTTTTCCCTTGAGTGAAAACTCCTGTTTTCATTCTTCTTTTATTTTTATTCAAATAATTTGAAAGCGAACACGATCCGTATGCAAATGCATATGGGTTCTCAGAACACAGCTTTCTTTTATATAGATGATCATGAACTCACTCCAATAAAGGGAAAGAATCAGGATTTTTCCATAGAAATAATTGGCCAGGCAGCCAGCAGTAAAATCTCTGTTAACCTCCAATTATCTCTTCCACTTTCTCGAGAGCTTTGTACACTTCAGTGGACAGTGTTTTGCAGCATTGAACATCACAGACGCTTTGACCCAAGTTTGTTTCTTTTTTTCCCTTACTCACTAGTGACAGAAGTTACTTTTCACATTTAATTCTCCATGCAGCAGGATTCATGGTCTTGAGAGTTTTGGAGGCTCCATATTGGCTTTGTGAAGACCCATGCCTCCACTTCTGGATGCCAACAAAAACTTTGGATTTTGTCTGGAGTGCATTCAGAGGCAGGGCTGCCTGTGATGCAGAAGGACAGGGAAAGGGCAAACAGGCTTTGATTTTGAATGATGGGCAAATGTCATTCAAAAGATGATGTTTCCACTGTACCCTCATTCATGAGAGTCCTGGAAATGGGACTGTGATTCATTTTACAACCAGAGGCCAAAGACAGGGGAAAGGCTCAGGGTGACAGCTTCCAGCAATGGTTTGGGTGAACTTTGAGTCTTAACAGATAGCTCACCTCTACCCCCCCTGACCTGTTTAACAACCATCAGTTACCAGCTGAGCTGGATCAGGCATCATCTGGATCAGGCATCAGCTCTGACTCTTGTTAAGCATCCTCATTATGGGAAGGAATGCTCTTGTCAAGCAGACACCCCGTACACAAGCATACAAGAAAGCACAGTGAAGTTTAGCAATAGGAGTGGCTGTTCAGAGGCACTGATCTGGACTGCCTCATGCAGCTCCACCCTGAAAGCTTCCCTGGCCAAACTGATGGCAGCACACTTTAGCCTTAAAGCACAGAGCACAGTGGCAGCATCAAAATAACTCCAGAGTCAATATGTCCTGAAGGTACGCTACTTTTAGAGGAGACTGTGTTGTGTCTCTTCCAAATGATCCCTCTTAAGGGTGTTGACTCCAAATACACCCACTTGGAAAGCAGTTTTATTGAGCAAAAGCTTTTAAAGAGGTGGGAACCCAATCATTAATATAACCTAAACAACCAAAGCAATTCCCACACCCTCTCTGTGGCATAAAAACCATACTTGTCTCCCATCACCTGGGCCTGTTACTTCTGGATTCTTCCTGCTATCATTTCCTTGTAGTTAACCACATTATATGAAGCCAGTAAATTGTGAGGAAGAGACAAAAACGACTGGTCCCTTCCTTGAAGATGTTACTTCTGTCAGATTAGTGTGTGAAAAACAAGTAGGAACTTCTCAATTAATCTTTCTGGAATATGTCCTAACCAGCTGCTGATTCTTTCTGAGTAATAACAGAAAAGAAATCTGAGAAGAGAAACTGCAGCTGCTGCCACAACAGAGAGAGCTTATTATGAGACATTGTGCTCTTTTGTTTTTTTCACTTCATTTGTTTGGGGTTTGTTGGGGTTTTTATTTTTGCCAGAGTGATTAATTACTATGTAAAATCCGCACCAGGAAATTGATATATACCCCTACCAACAGGCAGGTTCCCATACAACCAGGGATGATGTCAGCTGTTTTGGTTAGTAACAGCTTTGTCCCCTGTGGTGTTTCCGTTGCCTTGCTACAGGACTCAAATTATTCGCTGGAGGCACCAAACTGGGATTTGAGCAATTTGCCACCAGTGCCTGGTGCATACACTGGCTCAAGGTAGTGCCATTTACAGTGCCACAGTGCACCATAATCGTAGGCATCTTCCTATCTCCCTCAGTGGTTAATGAGTTTTGATACTAAACCTTTCCAAGACAGGATCATCTGACATTGAATTTTTAGGCCCTATTATAATAAAATAACTGATAACGGAGAACACTATCTGCAGTAAAGCATGATTCCCAAGGCTGCACTTAAGGCAACCTTTCAATCCTTAATTATCCAACACAGAATAAGAGAAGAAAGAAAGAAAACCCAGGAAAAATTGAGCTCCAGGCATCTGCTCCCATAGTCCCTGAGGAAGAAACCCAAGCTGCCAGCCCAGATCCCACCACTGTGCAGCACTCTTCCTGCTCAGAAAGCGTGGGTCAGTAGGAACCAAGAGATTACGAAATGTGATATTCTTGGGGCAGGCCTGTGCTACCAAGTGTAATAGTTTTGGGTTAAGTTAATGAGACAGGAATTATAAAATATAGTTATTTTTATTTTCCCAAAAACACCACCCCAAAACTATGTACAAAACTGACAGAATTATTTACAGGTTCTGTTCGGTCATGAATTCTTCCAGGATGCTTAACAGCAATTTTCACACAATTTAGAGAGTTCAGAGACTGGAAAAAGCTATGACACAAACAGCTTCATCCACTTATAAACCAAAGGCCAACCAATAACCCTTAGGAAAATATGATCAGTCCAGGATTTACTCACGAGGATTAAAGTGGGAATTTGGAGATGGTCCCTAGCTCGCTCTCTCTGCTGACAGGCTCCAGAAACTGTCAGTTTGTAATCCAGTTCGAGGCTCAGGCTTTATCCCAGGGCTCTGGACCAGCGCTCGAAGCAAGGCAAGACACTCGAGACGACAAGGCTTGAAGTGAGGCGAGGCTTCAGCAGATGTGAGCAAGGCAGATTTGAGCGAGGTGGATCTGAGTGAGGAGGATCTGAGCAAGGTGGATCTGAGCAAGGCCAATTTGAGCAGCAGCCCCTAGGCTCCCTAGCCACTTGCGTATATACAAAATGCCAGAGGTCACTTGGTCCAATGGGGCACTAAAGCTAACATGTAGCCACTCAATGGAAAGCATTCTGCTAGGCTATGACCATAACAGGCAGAGGCCAGGACCTCGTATCTGGGGAAGCTTACATGTTCTGACCCCAGATGGGCATCTTGTTTACCAGACAAGGCAAGGTCCTGTGCCCTTTGTTCCTTTTCCCATGTTGCCCTGTTGTTGTGGCAGGAAGGAGGGGAGAGAAAGGACCTGTCTAGACCTCTTGAGGCCTGTCTGGATTTGTACTGGGCCATGTGTCATGGCCTACCACCACACCAAGAAAGGAAATTCAGAGAAGAAAGCTTTTTGAAAAGAATTACCAAAGCTTTTGAGTTCCAAAAAATCCCACTTTACACTGTCTCCTGGTTAAGACAGCCCACTCTCACAAGCAAGCCCCCCACACACAGACAGGAGGGAAAGTAACACAAAAAAAAATATCCCTGGGTTGAGATAAGGAATTTAATGAGATGATAGGAGGGAAAATTACCTCAGCCTATTTCGCAGAAGAGCACAGCAAATGCAGCAGTAGAAGCCAGCAGTAAAATGACACACACCACACCCCCTGCACCCCCTAAGCCTGCAGCCAGCCCAGCAGAAAAGACCAACACCCTGAACTGGAAAACAGAAGCAGCAACTGGAAACATAAAACCTCTCATTTTACAATCCAAACTACAAGCCCCATTATGCTTTGCTCCAGCCAACACTTTTGCTTTAAAGCTGGCATGATGTTAGTGTGGTGTCAAATATCTTCACACTTGCATTACAAATCTGTGTGACAGACACTGAGGCCAAGAACCAAAACAAAGGGGAATACCTCGTATTGTAATATAGATGGACTTCAAGTGGCTATAAGCATACTATGTGAAAGTGAAGAAACTTCTAGTCACCAGTGAGCTCTGCTGAAGCATCTCTGACTTTCTCCAACCTCCTCTTTCACTGTGGAGCACCTAAATAAAATAAAATATATGCTACCTTTGAGGAAGTAGGTTATTTACTCTCTTAGATATTCCATGCCCTCCTCTGGAGGCTGCACACTCTTTTCTCCACCACTGTTCACTTGCTTTGCAAGTTCAGTTAGGCATTTGGCAATTCCTTTACAAATCTGGAAACAACGATGTGTCACAGAAATATTTCTTTGTTCAGCGATAACTGGGTGGATTAATTGCAGTAGATTCTCAAAGGACAACTTCATCTGTATTAGTGACTCGCCTGCTTCTCAGTGCAGCTACTGTCCATATGTTGGGTAGGATGGATAGGATGTGAGGAGCTTGAAATCATTTTTACTCTTCGTGTCTCTTGACATGTCTTAAGCAACTTGTCTAAATGTCTGGCAAACATTTGCCACAGTTTAGTCAAATGTATTATGAAAGTGAGTCAACAGAGAACCTCAAGTTGGTTTGGGGTTTTTTTAAAACTTTCTGAGGCAATCAGCTAGACCATATCCCCCTAACCAGCTGAATCTCTAAATTATTTGTCTATTTAAAAAAATGAAGTTTTAACCAGCAACATGACTTTGCAAACAAACTATTATATGTCTTGGAATCAAAAGTTCTCTGTGACACAGGCATGTCTCATTATTGATTCAACAAGTTTCAATTCCATATGGCTTCAGTTACAGAAAAACTAACTGGAGTCTTTCCTTTCTTGCACAAAATCATAGTCAGCTCAACTCTAATAACACAAGCTTTATTTCAGGCATGAGCAAGGGGCAGAAAGTGCCTAACTCAATCTGATTTAATGCCTTTGCCAGTTTTAAAAATTAGTGTGGATTGCCATTTATTCTAGATGAAGGGGGTAAAGAACCTCCAAAACCCAAATAAACACAAACAAGCAAACAGACAAAAAGATGCCATATATTGAGGTGGTGCCTGAGTTGATGATCTGGTCCCATTTTAAAACTAGGAAAAGAGTAGTCCTAGAAGGGTATACTTCCTAGGAATGCCAGAGGATGGTGTGTGGGTAAGCTGGGAGAGTTACGGATCAGAATGCAACTCCTCTATGGATCAGAAGGGAACAGGAACACTGAATCATGGGGTTTGATAAGTCCATCCTCCTGATTTTGACAGCCATGGGCTCTCGGTTCTGCTGGATCTGACACCAATGATCTTCTCATGGAGGCAAAGCCATCCCTTAATGGGATCACACCAATATAGTCTTCCTCCTGCAGCTTGTGATTCCAAGCCAATGCCCACTCAAATCAACAGGAATAATTTGTTGACTTCAAAGCAGCCTGACTAAGCCCTAATTTGTCATTAGATCCTTTGAGTGTAATTAAAGTGCACTCTTGTGTAAAATGGAAGATGAACATTGTTCCTTGGGTGAGCATTTTTCTGGTTTTGCCTGGTTAGTAGATATGATGATGATAATAATACCAATAACAGAAGCATCTATTTTGCCTGTACTGTGAGCCCCCCAGTGGCTTCCAGGTCTCAGGTGATTTAAAGAATTATGGCTTTGCCTCAGTCCCAGCTTTATAAAGATTCACAGAGAAGTCCAAACCTTCGCTGCCTTTTCTAACCCTTCATTTAATTGCACTTTCCTCTTCTATTCACCAGATTGTCTCACTCCTGCTTGAGCCCTGACTGTAAAGCAGGATATTTCAAGAAGGTTGGTGCTAGAAGCTACTCTGCTGAGATGTGATGTTATTTGTCAGGAAGGCAATGGGGTCCCAAGGAAGGGAGCTGGGACTCAGATCACTCAGAGTAAAACAAAATCTTTCTGTGGGGGAAAATGAGGTCTGAGGGGCTCCCTGACTACAAGCTCAGTGCCTGCATGGGTTCTCTCCAGCTCTTTCCTTGATGACTCTCACTGCTTTCGACAGGTCACCAGGCAGTTGTAGATCAAAATCACAAGCATAACCCTAACTTCATCTGGCAGTGTCTTAACTGAGACTGGCAGTAGCTGATTCTTCAAACCAGCAAAAAGGTGTAAGAACCTCACCAACATATTGCTGGGAGGGATGGGGCTGTGCCAGCAACTCTGGTCAACCATGAAGCATTGCAGATGTACTGTGCGGAGAGCCAATTGTGGAGAGACTTATGGCTGAGTTCTGTTTTCAGGTCGTTCTCCGGTACAGAAACACCATAGCAGCTCCTTGTCTTCTAACCAAGAGGATGTGTCATTGTCCTACTTTTCTCCATCAGCCTGCAGGATGGGGTGACAGCAAATCTATGCATCCTGTCTCTTGCTGTCTCACGGCAGAGGCTGAAAGATTCTATCCACACCCCCAGGGAATGAGTCCTGCCCATTCCCATGGAAG
The DNA here is from genome assembly GCF_027791375.1 of Indicator indicator. NCBI lineage: Eukaryota > Metazoa > Chordata > Aves > Piciformes > Indicatoridae > Indicator > Indicator indicator. The sequence continues at coordinate 98,066,769 of NC_072010.1, read as the reverse complement.
GACTGCTAATGGGTCCTGTGCTGCACTATGTTCATTGCAGGAGCTAAATTGTTGTTTATCTTACCATGTGTATACATTCAGAGACAAGGTAAAAATGGACTGGATGTGCTTGCTGCATCTTTTTGAGCTAGAACTGCCTAGGTACAGTAAAACATGATAGGCTGTTCCAGTTGCTCAAACTGGTATCTGTGTTTAATCAGCCCAGGTGCCCAGCTGTCTGCTAAAGGAAATTCTCCTAGAAGCCACTGAGATGGGCTTTTCTTTATGAAATCTAATAACTGTGATAGGTGGTAGCAGTGTCTATTATGCAGGTTGGTATTATATTCAGTTTCTTCTAACGCTGCCTGACTTTGGCTGGACTGACATCTTCTGTGAGAGGTCTTGCCTGGGGCTGATGGATTCTTCAGGCATTTGTACTGCATGCTATTCAAATAGGTTACTCTGGACCTATTAAATTCCTCTTAGGTTCTTCTATAACAGCCTTATAGTGATGAAGTGCTTACAGCAACTCCTGTATTGCTTACCACCAGCTCACCACCTGATGGGAAGAGGCAGTCATTTCTGATACCTTCTTTGAGCAACCTAGGGTCTGCCTACCCAGGGACCAGTACACCTTCAGAGCAGGACTCTCTCTGATCTCTGTCACCACAGAGGACAGCACTCCCAGGATTTCAAAACAGACACTGAGCAGCAGATGCAGCAAATACCTACGAACACCTGTGTGATGGTTTGAAACTGTCTTTTTAATTTTTCCTTGCAAAGTTCAAAACAGAGAAAGTGAAAGAATGTAAATAAGTCACTATTGGGTGTAAGAAAGCAAAATAACGATTGTTCTAAACACTTCCATTGGATAGATAGAAATGTTTAAGAACTATTACCCAAAACAAAGTAGGCACTCTGCACATTCTGCGTTCTGCAGTGGGGGCAGTTGCTGGGCTGTCTGGCTGCTGTTTCTTCTTCTCTTCTGGCTGAAGATAACACGTACTGACCTTGGCAGCTAAGTTAACAACTTTCTGCTTAACTAACTCTGCTTCTCTGTCCAGGGGTGTCTGGGGGGAAGCTCCTGGGAGAGAGGCCCCTTTGGGAGGGTCCCCTTGGGGGGAAGCAAAGGGAGATCGGTTGTGCTTTTTCTGTTGATTGTATATATTTGTGAATGTTGTGAATTTTGTATATTTTTACATATTCATTGCATTTCATCGTAGATTTTAGACTCTGCTTGTAAATACAGCTTTTCATTTGCTTCCAGACTGGGCTAGCCTGGTTATTGTCGGTGGGGGGGGGAATTTCAGCTCACACCGACACACTTTTTACTTTTGGCGCTCCAACTCGGGGCTCGATTGCTTGTGATTTATTTCTGCTCAGAACCTGGTTCAAGTGATGTCTGTGATATTCCACAGGTACATGACAGCACAAGCTGGGAGAAAGTCCAGCTTCCTGAGACAGCACGCTGGTGTCTCACCAGCTACACCTCAACTACTACATGCCTTCCAGCTTCTCCAGTGAAAGCAGTGTGGGTCCACTGCAACAGCCTCTTCCATCCTCATGTTTTGCTGTTCAGTCCCTCCACAGCTGCAGTCTGTGCACTAAGAGAGGCAGGGCTCCAGGGGCTAAAACAGCAGGTGAGCACATGAAGCCCAAAAGAAGACTGCACAAGGCAACCATTGTTCTGGCTTTCCTCCATTGCCTTCCTGCTTGTGGTGGGCTTGCTTTCACAATCCTTATTGTTGTTCTTTTAACACTATTGTATTGGGAGATGTGTATGAGAGATGTCAACAGAAGCTGGACATCTTTTGTGAAGCTCTTCAGTTGTAGTTCTGGGCCAGGTGCCCGAGTAAAGCTCAGGAGACAGGTACCAGTGTCCTTTGGTGGCCTGTCTCTCCTTGGGAAACCATGGTGGTGGAAATCTCAGCTCTGCTTTCAGTGAAACTCCAGGTGAGTTCAGGCTCCCCAGGAAATGTGCTTGTACTTTAGAACTGCCCAGAGAGGGCCTCAGATGTGTGCTGTGGCTCTCCTCAGCTCATGGTCTTGTGAGTAAGCACCCACCAAGAGAAACCACTAAGAGGCAAAACTAAGAGCTCTCACCTGGTACCTGTATGTGCTTTTACATGGAAACTAGGTGTAAGGAAGTAGGGATCTCTTCTTACTGTGAAGATGAGATGTGGCCAGGATAGGTGCCAGAAGGACCTTAGACTGAAATAATAATACAGATGTAGCCTCTGGTACCAGAGATCACATGCCCAAGAGTGTTACTGTTTATCCATTTTGGCATCAGGTCGCACTGGTTTTAGAATTTAAAATAATGCTTCAAGCCTAAATTCTTCCTGCAGCCATGAAATGACATAAATGGAGGCTCCTAGTTGACATGCAATCTCTTCCTCCTACTTCCACTTCCGTCATGACTACATCATAGCTACTTTATCAAGCTAAGCACTGCTGCCTTCCACTCAGAAATGCCAGTCAGGGTTTTACACTTACAAAAAGGCATCAAAGTAGATCTTACAGTCTATCAGAGCATGTGGTGCTTTTTATCCTATGAGCCCATCTTCACTGCTGCACTGAGCAAAATGGGCAGTTCTCCTTCTGCAAGCCAGTTACTCAGATCTCAGACAGGTTGGGTTTTCTTTTTTTTTTTTTTTTCCTGAGCTGCAATTATTACAAGCTCTGTCTTCTACAGACTTGTTGTATTGGATCAGAAATAGTGATGCATGGCCACTGAAGGTTGAGCCCTGCGTTTTTTGCTAATGTGTTGGAAGATGATGCCATCTGTGACACGATTCAGAGCAGTGGTTTAGTGAAATTCTGTTGGCAGGGAGTAATTCACCAGATTAATGTTTCAGAAGATCTTGTGCTTCCGAAACAATGCTTGCCTGACCTCTTCCTCTGCTATTTTCTTTCACATCTCCATAGGTAGGCCCTGTCAGATGTCACGGGTGCCTCATTAGTATGTCTGGATGAAGCAGAAAATATAGCTTTTGCCAGCAAAAAGCAACAATGCACAGCTTGAAAGGATGAACAGAGATCCTGCCCCTCTGATGCTTTGAGCAGGCAGTTGAAGTGCCACCAAATGCTGTAGCATGGGCACACAGACAGAAAGCATCCTCCCCTCAGACCCCATCCCCATGGCATCCCAATATAGAGGGGATCTGCAGTGCATATGCAGAACACAGTGTGGAAAGAAAATTTGATTCTTTCATGAGAACCAAATTTTGTCCATCTGAAGACCACCATGGTCTCTGGGATGTGCCCCATTTGTGTAAGAGAGAACAACTTGAAACTACCATTGATTTTAACACCAAGTCCGTACTACAGCTCTCTACGTGCATCAGCTTTGTCTAGTTTACAATCAGCCCTAGTCACCTTGATATTCATCTGCAGAGATGGACTTTCCAGAGGTCCACTCAGGGCAAGAAGTCCCACTGCTTTAGGTGCTGCTCAAACACCTACAAAGCCAGTCAAGACCCAAGACCTCACAGCCCAATGAAACACTTCATAAACATATACCAGACAGTGCAGACATGGGAAATCAAATTCTGCAGTATTGTTGTATGCACTTCTACTCAGCTATTTTCTGAAATACATTTTTCCATAAAATAGCTCTTGTGGTGGTAATTTTCTTCAGCACACAAAGAGGTCTCCTTACAAAGCACCAGACGTTTTTCAGAGCTTCTACAGCATCTTGAGGACAGGGTGGGGTTGTTTTGAATTGCGTTAGATCTTCTTTGGTTAAAATAATCTATACTTAGTATTATTTGTAATTGAGAAAGAGAGGTTAAAATCAGTGAATCCTCACCACCATCACAGAACTGTCACAGTAATTGAGCACAATAATTAAGCAATAAAGACAGTTGTTTCTGAAGTACTTTGAATATCATAAAACTAGTTTTAGTGGTTAAAACCTAAAGTGATGGGAGCCATCACTGTGACAGCTCTGTAAACAAGAGCTGTGTCCTGGCAGTAAGATGCAGTAAATTCACTCCCAGCAACAGTGGACCACTTTGGAAAAAATAGGCAAAACAGAACATTTTCCTATCTATACATTTCTAGTCTGCTGTTGATTGGACACCATGTCTGATCATTCTGTGCAGCAGAGTGACAAATACCTTAAAGAATTATTTCTTTGAAATGGTTTAGAAATATACCTGTTCTTGCCATATTTCATCTGAGAGGCAATTTTCCCCTGCCCTTCTCCTCATCAACCTGGAGTTTCTGTTAGAAAGATGCAGTAATACAGAGAGACATCAGCATCATTCACTGAATGAAAATACTGAAACAGCAAACAGTTTCTAAAAATAAAAATATAGTGAATATGTCTTTAGGTCTCTAAGGCATTATATGGTGACTAATCAGAGCAGTTTTCCTATGAAAAAGGGACAGAAGCAACAGAGATGGAACCAAATTTAATAGTACAAAATGCGAGGTCGTGCCTTGAGGGAGTAATAACAAGAATTTCTGCACCAGCTGGGAGCTCATCATTTGGAAGTGACAGAGGAGGAGAAAGACCTGAGCACACTAACTGATCAAATGTCTGTAAGCTGGCAATAGCATGCAGATGTGAGAAAGACAAATGTGAACCTCAGGCATGTCAGATGAGGGATTTCTAATAGAACTTACGAGATTTTAATGCCGTCGCACAAGTACAGAGTATTGTATGAACATATAAAAGATGAATTAATTTAGAATTGCCTTTTCTGTGCCTTTCTCTCTTAGGATGACATGGGGAGGAGAGAGCTTTCTTCTACAAGAAGAGACTAAATGAGCTTAGTTTCTTGAGTGTAGCAAAATGCAGGCTGGGAAGAGATATATTTGTTGCTTACAAATACCCCGGAGGGAAGTACCAGGAAGAGAGAAATGCTATTTGAGTGAAAGGGCAGTGCTGGCACAAGAACAAGTGCCTATAAATGTGCCAGGAATACGTTTCAGCTGGAAATTGGAAGAAAGTCCCGAGTGTCCAAGAAGTGTATTTCTGTGATTGACTTCCAAGAGGTTTTATCAGCACAAAAATCCCAACTTGTTTAAATGGGGAGGTGAGTCAGCTCGTTACCGATACCATACAGCATACATACCCCAAACAGCAGGGCCTCAAGGCGATGTGATACAGAAGGCCCCTTTCAGGCCTATTTTTCACTGTCCTCATGTGCCTGTCTCATTCAACAACATAAGGTTTTGCACTAATGCTATTCAATTACATTTGAGCTGTCAAAGCTGTCTGGGTTTCCTTATTTTGCTGACTAGAAGAAGTCACAGCTGAGGCTTGGTCCTGTCTCTTGTCTACTTTCTGGCATGCCATCTTGTGGAAATCGGTAAGGACAATCCCAAGTCTGCTTCTAATGGACACATGCCACAAGCCAGAGACTATCTACCATGTCTATAGAGAAAGAGGCCAAAGGCTCCAAGCCAGTTATTGCACTGAAATGAGCTGTGCTCCTGCCTAGGGTGAAGGGAGATCACTTATTATCTGACAGTTACTGCCAATGCACATAGAGACCTTACTCCTGCAGTACAAGGTGGTACATGAGCAATCATAACTGACTCTTTGTGTTGAAAAGCTAGAGATGAAGCTTGGGACAAAGTTATGCTGAACAGCTGAAAACTGTAATTTGAAACTGCCAGGTAGATGATGAACAGCAGCTTATGGAAGCTTGCTTGCCAACTGCCCAGCATTTTATGCATATGTAAAGTCATCTGAAATCCTGAAGAAACTCATCCCAGAAGAAAAACTTAAGGTGAACAGGTATGGCAGATGATCAGCTGGTAGGGGCTGGGTGAGGTTAGGCACGTGGTATTGGAGTCCTCCCTTGAAACAGATTAAATGGTACCATTGGTATAACTGAAAGATGGGAACCTCAGCCTGAGCCTGATGGAGGTGTGCTAGATGTCTCTTAAGATCAATATGCTCTGACCAACCCTGAAGGACAAGGAAGTTTGTCCTTCCTATGCCTGTAGCAGGAGTCTCTGGAAATCAACAGATGATCTCAGAAAGTGTCAGGATACAAAGCATTAGATAAGGAAATCTTTTAAATAAGTTTCTTTGCTTTCAGACCTTAATATATCAGTGCTTCCCTTTGTTTTCTTTAACCTTCTTCTCCCTGGCATATCATGGCCATCAAACTGCCATACTGTTAGGCTGGTTGTTCTTTTCATGTAGCACTGTAACTTCACGCAGCAATTTGTCACTGCAGATAAAACATCTTTGCTGTCCCAGGCGACTTGCAAGCTAAAACAGGCATGGCATGCAAATTCAGCTGAAAGTTAAGAGTCTGAGTGCAGATGAGTCTGGAGGAGAGGAAAGAAGTAGGGGAGTGATTCAAGAGGACAGTTTTGCAGAAGCCTGCCTAGGAAGAGGAACAGGGCATGCCCAGACAAGAGCAGGGAGGGCTGTCCAGGCACAAGCAATGCAGCACAGAGGGGCAAGAGCAAATACAAGGGATGCAAGGAGGGATATGGAGAAAGTCTAGATAAATACAGAAGGAGGTTGGAGGAGGAAGTTAGAGAAAGTTGGTAACATTTCACATGAACTGCATGGCTCTGAAAGGAGGAGAAGGAGCCCAAGGACACTGTAGATAACATAGAATGGCTGCTACATCCCTCCCCTTCATTACCAGGCAAACAATCATACACACACAGAGATCTACAAAGTGTTTGGAGAAGCTTCAAGGTGAAAGGCACCTATAACAGGACTTACTATTGTTAACATTAAGAAGCTGTGGGAGTCTTCTCTCAGAAACGCACCTGGGTTTTGTCTCTTCACAGCACAGATGATACTCAACTGCAGATCTGTATGGGAATTTAAGTGCATATCTGAACTCAGTACTCGAGATATGGCCTCAACAATGCCCTGTACTCAGTATTGGTGTGGCCACACCTCAAGTACTGTGTTCAGTTTTGGGGACCTCAGTGCAAGAAAGATATTGAGGTGCTGGAGAGGGTGCAAAGAAGAGCAACTAAGCTAGTGAAGGGCCTAGAGAATGAGCAGCTGAGGGAACTCGGACTGTTTAGTCAGAGGAAGAGGAGGCTGAGGGGAGACCTTATCGTCCTCCACAACTACCTGAAAGGACAATACAAAGAGGTAGGTTCTTCTCACAAGTAGTCATTGATAGCACATGAGGGAATGGCCTCAAGCTGCACCAGGGTAGACATTAGGCTAGACATTAGGGCAAAAAAAATTCACTGAAAGAGTAGTCAAGCATTGGAACAGGCTCCCCAGGGAGGTGGTTGAGTCACCATCCCTGGATGTGTTTAAAGGTCACTTATATGTGGCAATTAGTGATACGGTTTAGTGGTGAATTTGGTAGAATAGGGTTAATGGTTAGACCTGATGATCTCAAGGATCTTTTCCAACCTGAATGAGCCTGTGATTCTATGATTTTATGGTCTTTGTATTTAATTTGGCCAGTTGATTTGGGTTCAAAGCAGTAGAGTCCTTCTTGTGAGTTTGGACAGCATGCATATAAAGCCCTTACTCTTAGTACAGCAGCTGAACATATAAGTTTAGTGCCATTTTATACTCCAAGCACTGAGCAAACTCTCAACAAATGATGTCTTCAAAAACTCATTACACACCCACACCAGTCAAAGTCTCCATGGAGTCAGACCTCAGAAATCCCTCAATAAGAAGGAAATATTGGCTTGGTGTGAAATTATTTAAGGGGTGGTGAGAAGAAAATACATTCATCAGGTTTTATCTAGTCTATTGATACTGTCCTGAAACTCAGCATTCTACTTTTGTTAGATTTTATACCCTTGCTGATGAGTTACATTTTACTCTGGAGCACTACAGGGAAGAAAACTTGAAAGAAAGACTAAAAGAAACAATCCTCTTACTCCAGCTTTTTAGGTAAAAATGCACACTACTGCAGTGAGCTCCCTGTGCTCAGTGTCCCAGAGGAATTGAGGTCCCCAGGTGACCCAGTTTGTGAAACAAATAGAGATGGGGCAGCCCTTCTCGGTAGAGGTTCAGGTAGCACAAAGCAGCTCCTCCCTCCCTCTTCTCCCATGAGAAGGGGATTCATCAGAGAACCTGTCACTTTGTGGAAGAGTGGGCAATGAAGAGACAGAGGTAAGGAGAGCATACTGAGCAAGGCATATTCAGGACATGGATGCAGGAGCAGGGAGGGAGCTATGGGGCAGCAGTACAAGCAGGTAGCTGGCCCTGCATGGCTCTTTGCACCCAAAAAGCCTAAGAAGTCCCCTTAATTGAGTACCCAGTGACAGTCTGATGAGCACAGGGGGAGCTTGTGCTGCTCCATCCCTCTACTGCTCTTGTGACTCCAGGCTGATTGGGAGATAAAGTTACATTTATACTGAGAATAGGAGGAGGGAACTGTACCAATACCTTGTTGTTGATGTTGTCCTCTGGGGAACCCATTGTGCCCTTGGAGAAGCCTCAGCCCTCCAGGGAAAACAGGTTTTTGCTGTAAAGGGCTGTGTCAGGGAACAGAGCAGGACTTTGCTTTCAGGCAGGCTACATTCAAATGGTGCAGCGCAGAGCAGATGTCCAAGAGACAGCCAAGAGGTGAGACTGAGGCAAGGCATGGAGAATGAGTCACCTAGAGCCAAAGCCAAGCAATGGCTGAACATTGAAACAAATTGTGCAAGACAAGAACAGGGTCAGAGCAGAGTGGGAAAGAGAAGAAGTCATCCTAGCAGGAAAAAAACAATAAAAATAAAATAAACCAGAGAGACAGAAAGAGGAGAGTGAAGAAAATCAGAAAACTACAGGAGAGAAGGACATGGCAGTGACCACACCTCACTGGACCTCACCAGGTGTCCAGCTTGGTATGCTGTCTGCAGCAGTGGCCAGGAGCAGACATTGAAGGAAAAAGCTCAGAAAAGCAAGGACAGGCATAGAGCATGACTTTCCTCAGAGGACCCTCCCAGCTTCTGACAGACCATGACGTAGCAATTCCTTGAGCCAGGGGTTACGCTTGCAAGTTTAATAGCCCTCAGGGACCTTTTCTCTGAACCTAATTGCTTTGCAAACCCTTCTTTTTGGCCTCCATCCCACCTGGCAGCAGTGAGCTTCACAGCCTGGAGGCATGCAGGGGGAAAGCATCATGTTGGGAGTGTGGAGGGGAAGGAAAGATCTGAGAAGTGAGGGAGGACAAAGGGAACCCTTCTGGGAAGGGTTTTTAGGTAACCCAGATGCAGTACCCATTGCATCAGCCAGCCCAGCCATTAGCACTCCTAAAATGACACCTCAAGGTCCTGTCATTGTAGTACACTCTGAAGTTCTCATGCCAGCCCCTTGGAGGGTCCAAGACATTAGCAGTACATTCAAATGGACTGCCCCAAGCACATCACTGTCAGAAAGAAAAGTATTGCTGAGGAAGAAAATGCCAAAACAAATGAGTTTCAGAACCAAGAGTTTCTTTCTCCTCCAGAGGCCCAAGGAGCCCATAGTTCCCACAAGGCCAGTCCCTCTCCAAGGGAAGAGCTCCAGGCACTTGAGCAGCCTGCACTGAATCTCCCTTCTGGTCACCTTGGTGCTAACCAATGTTGCAGAGGCATAAACCTGCCCTGGAAACAGCAAGAGGAGAGGAGAAAGCCTTTTCTTTTCCCTCACAAATGGTAAAGCATTTCTTTTTACCTCTAGGAAATGGGCAGCAAATTAAAACATTCTACCCATTAAAAGAGATCGCAAGAGAGGAGGGGACAGGATTTGGGTTACAAAAGAAATTGTCACATTACAGCAGTGGAGGCTACCAGGTACAAGGCCACGGTGTAAAAGGAAAAAAAAAAAAAAAAGAAAAAGTAAAAAAAAAGGCATTCAAAGCCTTTGCAACATCCATCAAAGAGATAACACTATTGCACGGTATGTTTATAGCTCCCTTTGCAGCCCGAGCAGCAGCTTGTCAGTGGGGCTGGGCGTAAAACAAGACCAGAGTCAGTTCTCTGCTGCTCCAGCACCAACAGACAAGCCTATTTTACCCGTGTGTGTGGACATTTCCCGGCCACTAGCTGAGACTCTGAAATTCATTTCACCCTTTAATTGGATTTTACAGAGGAGAGTGAAGCACAGAGCGGCGATGGCTGGGGCTGTCGGGGTCCCCGCCACCCGCCGGGGCAGCTGCCGCCCTGCCGGTGAGGAGGGTTGGGACGGGTTTGCTTTTGCACCCACCAGCCCGTTCCCACACGCTGCTCGGACCGGGTGGCTGTGCTGGCCAGGAGAGCGGCGAACGCCCTCTTTCTGGTGTCAAATTTCAGCAAGCGCAAGTCGCTACCATTTCATCGTACTCTAAAACGGCTGGGTTTAACTAGGTCACGTTTCCTAGCCGCATCAGAGGCGAAGCCTTGTCTTGCTTGAGTGATTTAACCACCTTAGACGAATTTTACGAAGCGGTGCAGAGAGTGCCCGTGCTGAGCGATGACCCCTCCCCTTGCCTTGCTTTGAAGGAATGATAAAGACCTGTGCAGGGACAGTTCCACTGCTTTAAGATCCTAGGTGAGAAGCAGCTCCTCTTCAGGTATTCATGAATACATGCATTTCTGAGATTAACTTTTTCCAGCTCACATTTTTTTCTCTGTTAGCTGTCAAGGCCCAACTTTTGTACACTGCATATATCTCATGTCTTTCTACCCTAGGCTGCAAAAACCCCATGCAATTAGATGCTGCCACTCCTCTGCAGGGAGAAGACTGAACCTCAGTCCTGGGTGCTGATGGGTACATGAAGAGGCAAGGATCAGCAGATGTTTTGATGTAAACCCCAGCCTTCTCTGCCTCATTCCCTCAGCTATGTTGGTGGCACAACCTGCCATCTCAGTCCTCTTGTAAAGAATTCAGAGGTAGTGATGGCTCTCATGTGCTGGCTGACAGCCTCACAATGCTGGGGGAGCCCACTCACCTTCCTTCCCAGTTCAGCATCACCTTTGCACTGTGGCCACTAGCAAGCTTCAGGGAAATGTTCCAGGAAGCCTTGGGAGCAACTCTTAGGAGCTGCATCCCAGTGCCTGCCATGCCAACTCCTAACCCTGACACAAAACATGAGTGTATCTGTGATTCCCCTACATGTACAGTCCTACCATGATTCATCATGCTGGACTCCTGGCATGTGCAATATATCCTGTGCCATCTCATCTCCTGAGCTGATGCACAGCTTAGAAGAGCCTATCCCTTTGCCCACATTAGCCACTTTGTCCATCGGTGTCTGTGGCTCTCTCTTTGATTGTAACTTCTTTAGGAGCGTAAACTGATTTGTCGTTGTTTTTCAAACACCTCACCACAATCTTCCTCATACAGGTGGAAACAAGGCAGTCACTATTTTTAATTTCTGTATCCATAATTTGCTTCACCTGTTTTTGCTCCCTCTTCTTGATCTATGTGACTCATGCAACAAGACAATGACTCCAGCCCATAATTCACCTGCTTTGCTTAGACAGCAGAAAGGTGGTATTTTCAGCATGTTTTTTTTTTCACCCTGTTCTTTATATAGCCAGCTATTTTGTTCTCTATGGAGACGTCTGCTGCAGATTGAGCAGATGTTCCCACTGAACTGTGTGCAGTGACAGCCAGCCTCCCCCCCCCACCCCCCCGTCATCACTCAGACAGCTGTGGTCAATTGAGAATCCAGCAAGAGGGTGGCAGTGCTCAAGCAGCTTTCTCCACTGTGTTTTGTCAACAGTGAAGCTCACCTGCCCCTTTACCTACCTTGGGTAAGTCCCAATGGGTGCCTGCACAGTCCTCTCTAACCTAAATAATTTCATGTCATCTGCAAAACTTGCTGCTTCGCTGCTTCCCTTGCTTTTCCAAGTCATTAATAAATATTAAGCACTGGCAATAGGCTCACAGCTCACTGCCCAGCCTGCTCTTCCCAGCCCCAGAGGGAGAGTACATCCCCACTTCCCTTACTCCGACTGCCCAGTCCTTCACCTATGAGACCCCCGGGTGTTTGCTCCCATTGACCTCTGCATCCCCAGCTTGCTGCAGGGGGCTCCAGCCTGTGCACTGCAGCTTTGCTGGGCTGGAAGGGTGTTTTAGTCCCCAGTCTGCCAGCGTTTCTACAAGCAGAGTGCAGGTTGTCCAACAGCTGGCTCGCTCAGCTCCTCCATGTTGCAGAGCACTCAATAATTCACAATGCTAAATGGCCCTTTTGGTTCAGACTGAGCTTCCCATCCCTCAGGATGCCAGACACAGCACTGCCAACTCCTTCTACTCATCCTGTCCTCCAGCCAGACCATGACTGCAGCACGCAACAGAGGCCCCCAGACTGAGCTCCTGAAGGTCTCGAGGTGCTACTCAGCTCTCTGAGGATGTAGCTCCCCTTCCCATGGTGGGAGGAGGAATCAGCAGGCTGTGGGAGGAGGAATCAGCAGGCTGTGGGAGGAAGAAGTGGTCAAGAGTTCCAAAAGGAATGACTCTGGTAGCGATTTCAGTGCTGACATGTAGGACAGGAAAAATGTGAAACAGTCTACCCTGTCTCTTGTTGGGGCACTCATTTTTCCTCCCCACATGCCTTTGCATACAGCCCAAAAGCAGTTTCTTCCCTTCACCACCCCCCTCTGGCCTCATCCTTGCTTCTGCTTGTCCCTACTTACCACACCCAGAAAAACCCACGTTTGGCTTAAGCCCCCTCCCCAGCTTGCCTGGCAGCCGGGGGCCTGGCAGCCAGCAGCCTTCGGGGTGCTCAGGGGCTAATGGATTTAATGCCTGTAGCAGATGCTGACACAGTCATGCTTGCACAGAGGGAGATGGGGCCAGCTCAGGCACTGCACCCCCACAGAGCAGGGTACAGGAGGCAGGCAGCATGAGAGCAAGGCACTTGGTGCAGCCTCTGCCTGGTAGCTTGTGATGGCTCAGGCAACTGGCTTGTAGCCTATCCTGTGACCCTACCCATCCCAGCTAGAAATCCTGCCTCCCATCCTGAAGAAGGCAGCCATTCCCCTCAGTGTCTGTTTCTATAGTTTTCCCTAGCTTGTGAGGAAGGGAAGGCTTATTTTATTTTTTGTCTTTAAAGAAAAACGGGAGGAAATTAGGAGTTTAGTTCTGCAGGTCTGCAAAGCACTGCTGCCTAGTAGAAGTAGCTGTGGACATTACAAGTGTTTGGCCAAAGAGCAGAATATCCCACACGCTTTACTGTCTCCCAGTGCTTTGGCTTTTGTATCTCTTTTCCCCCTCATTTTCCCTGAAAGGTCTATGTGAGGAAGTCCACAAGGACCACTAGCAACTACAGGGCTCCTAAAGCCCTAGGGAAGGGCATCTCACCCAGTTATTCTGCCATCCAGTTCAGCAGCACGCTCCTTGCCTCTAGCAAGCACCAGGGAGCTGCAGTACAGGGTCTTCTGCCCTTCTCCAAGCTTTGCAGGGGGTCAGACCAGGGCTCTGCGCACATTTTGCACAGACCACAACACATTTAACCAAACTTGTCACTGTGCAGGGAAATCAGCCACTCATGCACACTGCAAAGCCCCATTCAGCTGTTCACTTTGATAGCTTAGCCACACAAAAAAGTATCATGTACGTACAGTACATGACTTTAAAGCAATCAAACAGTCTTCAAAAGAAAGCAAACTTTGCAGGCATAAGCTGAGAGTGCTCCTCGTAGTGCAAGTTACTTCCCTGCCTAAATTCAGCCTTTTGACGATTCCTGGTAATTGGTAGAATCACATTTCTTCCCATTTTCCAGAGAAAGCAACCCTTCTGCACAGACCCAGGCTGGTATAGTAACCATTGCTTGGAAGATGAACATTTTGAGCAAGAGGGGAACAGGAGGTTAGAGAGAAAACCAGTGCCCCATCTACCCCTCAGCACCCCCACTTTGCCATGCCACTAACAGGGGACGTCTCTCTCTCCTTGGAAGAAGGACTGAGGATGCAACTATCAGTAAAGCTTGTTTTCCTAAACACAGGAAGGAAACAAAGGAGATATTTTCCATTCACAATTTCAGGCTCATTTCCCCTAAAACTCTCTGAAGTTGATGTTTGCTTCTTTGATGTTTGCTTATATCCTCCTTTATCTGCTTCTGTGATATTTTTGTGTCTTTTCTGCAAAAATGATGCAGCTCCCTTCCTTGCTCAGCACTGGCCTCCTGTGCTTATTACCCTCAGCTACTTTCTTCTCTAGTCATACCTCTCCTCCCATAGCTCAAATACCTGACTCACCTTTTGTACTGCTTGCAGTTTGGATAGCATCTCCTATCATTTCAGCTATATATTTCACAAAGGAAATGTATTTGGGATTTTTTACAAGTATCTTGAAAGAGAGTGGCTATTAACAGCTGTTGGTGACCTCCCTGATGCATCCAATTCATTCTCAAATAGCATAAATAACAGGACTAAAATCTCTATAAAAATATCACACACTACCCATTCCTGAATGTTTTTGTCTAAGGTTCTCTGTTGCTTTGAGGTTTTTTCCTAAGGTAGGGTCAGGAATGGAAGTAGAGCTTCTGAGGGACGGTTTATAGATATTGTGTTATTTGCATTATAACCTACGGATCAAACATGAGAGAATGAGAGAATAACTGAAAACTTTTTTTTTCCCCAAATCAATTTGTAGTGCAAAGGCATTCATTATTTCACGGTAGTCTCCTTCTTGCTATCAGACTTCACTATCAAACATTCCTCCTCCACTGATTAATATTAATCTTATCACAGTCTTCATGGCATTCCTTGGAAGGAAGTCATACCAGAAAGATGATAAGAAGGCTGGAGCACCTCTCCTGTGAAGGTAGGCTGAAAGAATTGGGGCTGTTCAGCCTGCAGAAGAGAAGGCTCCAGGAAGACCTTACAGCTACATTTCAATATCTGAAGGGGATGTACAGGAAGGCTGGGGAAGGACTGTTTAGAAGGGCTTGTAGTGATAGAATGAGGGGCAATGGTTTTAAACTGGAGCAGGTTAGATTTGTGTTGGACGTAAGAAAAAAGTTCTTTACAATAAGAGTGGTAAAATACCACAACACGTTGCCCAGAGATGTAGTCGAGACTGAGTCCCTGGAAACATTCAAGGTCAGACTTGATGTGGTCCTGAGCATCCTAATCTAGTTGGAAGTGTCCCTGCTCACTGCAGTGGGATTGGACAAGATGACCTTTGAAGGTCCTTTCCAACCCAATGCAATTGGTGAATCTGTGAATTTCATGGCCTCTCTCGCAGCTGATGCTGCACCTGAATATAACTGGTAATATTTTTTCTAGTATAGATTTGGATCCAATGGTACCAAAATCTTCATAGGCTCATCACAGTCTGCATGTCTGTTGATGTAAAAACCACACAAACAAACAAACAAAAAACCTGAGTGACCAACCAACTCTTCAGGCAGCCAAAAGGTTTAATTTCAATATTGTCAAAATGAAGCACTCAGAACAATTTTTTTATTCCTTTCAAGTCAAAAAGCCTCAGATCCTCATAGATGAAATAAAGAAAATTAAATACACATATTTTCTTCTTTGCTTTGCTGTGTTTTAAGTTAGTTCATGATTTCTTAATTTATCACCCTGTCAGGGGATTGCCAGGAATTTCCAGTTGCAGCAGACTGCTGAGTTTCCAGAGCAGAGGAATTAGACAAAACTTCCCTAGCTCTGCTACAGGCCACACTGCCCCATCCAGGCAGCTGCCAAGCTTTCTACAAGTGCTTCTGCCCCAAAAATGCCTTCCTTAGTTTTTCACAGATTTTCTCTCTGCATTACCATAGTCTGGCCCCTGCGTGGAGAAGCCCTTTAGCCTGTGCTGCACAGAAAATTGCTTCTAGGGCAGGGCTCTGAGCAATGCTGGCTTCTCTTCTGCACTTCACCCACAGGTTGTTTCCACCAGAATGCTATTCTAGCCTAGGAAACTTGCTGGCCTTTCCTCTACAAACAGCTAGCAATTTGTCAATGGCCCTGAGTTGCCTGAAGCACATAGCATTGCAAGTGTTTCCCATAAACCCATCATCCCACTGCAGCCAAGACCTCCTTTGCGCTCTCCATAGCCCATATTATGGGGTGCTGCTGCCAGCATCTGAATTGCAAGTATACAACCTGGCTGAATTGCTGTCTGCTCCCCACAGATCTCATTCAGCATTTCCACCATCACCTCTTGCTGGCTATCTGTTTCAGATTGATTGGTCCAAAGATGGGGCAGCCTGCATTTGTCTGGATTATTTTCTGCCCAAGCTGCTAACCTCAATAGATATATTTTTTTTAAAGAGAACGTGTTGGCAGACTATCAGAAAGGAAAACTCCCTGACGGTGCAATTACAGTTTAATGTGCAATAGCCGTTGAAGAGATGCTGGGAAAGCCCAAGTGTTTTGGGCATATGAAACACAACTCGCTGCTACACACGGAAAAAAATGAAAAACCCACCAGAGAGGACTTGCAACAGGCAGAGGTGAACAGACTCAGTGTGAACCAATAGCTCATTTCCCTCTCCATCTTTGATATCATAGGTAGGGACAACTCACGAAGAGGAATGTGTGCCAGTGCAGTAAAGGTAGAGATACCTGTGGACAGGGACAGCCGTTCCTCTTGGCAAGGGGCTAAGTGAGAAAACAATACCAGCTTGCCCTGATCTTTGGTGCAGTGACATTGGCAGAGGGATTAATTCAAACTGAACGAGCACAACTTTACACTTCATGTTGCTGTCACATGTGATTAAAGCTGATCAAATTGCACACTGCAGATAAATCCTCCAACAAATGCAGCCCTGTTGTCTGTCCCCGAATTAATCAGCCAGCAGCCTGTCTACTTACAGACAGGGTTGTTTTAGGATGGCTGTGACAAGCAGTTTGCGTGAAGGCATTTTAACATATGGCTTAGCTGAAACCCTTTTGCTGAAGATACCCCTGCTCCTCACTCACCATTTACATTGTGCCATTGGTCATGTATGTCATCCTATATTGCCTCTAGCTAGGTACCATACTTCATAAGCAGGAGAAACATCCTCTCCTCATCGCAATATCTTTGCAATCATGCTGAATTGTTCGACAAGCCTATTAGGCAACTGATAGAGCTCTTCAAAACAGCTTGGAGGATAACACCAGCCTGAGCATTCAATTATATTTATTCACATTACACTAAAAGATAGCTTGCTTTCATGAACATCTTTGTGGGTAGAAACATTTTTTTCTGCAGAGTGTTTGGGAATAAAATGGGTCACAATTGCTAAGGAAGACAGGCTGCATGTTTTATTCACAAGCACATTTTGTGAATGTTTATTGCTACATACACCCAGCTCTAGTGAAGATGGACATCTCTACTTTTCCTTCTCATTTGCCCTCTGCTGGTTTTTACTTTTGTCTCCATGTATTTATGAACTGCAACCTACTGACATTTTCAGCTCTCAAATGGAGAACAGTGGAGGGTCGGGGGGAAATAGTGTTTCTGGGAAACTACACAAAAGAAAAAGTTTATTCCTTCCTAAACCTTCTCCTTAAATTCTGTTACGTTGCTCTCATCCACAACATGGCTAATGGCCATTTAGAGTCCATATCAGATGCAGCCTCCCAGGTTCAGTTGAGGGACAGAGACCTGCTGGAGAAGGTCCAGCAGAGGGCTACGAGGATGATTAGGGGACTGGAGCACTGCCTTATGAGGAGAGACTGAGGGACCTGGGGCTTTTTGGTCTGAAAAAGAGTAGACTTAGAGGAGTTTTAATAAATGTTTATAAATATCTGATGGCTGGGTGTCAGGAGAGAGGGGACAGGCTCTTCTCACTTACTCCCTGTGATAGGACAAGGAGCAATGGGAGTAAGCTGCAGCACAGGAGGTTCCACCTCAACACAAGGGGGAACTTCTTTACCATAAGGGTGACAGAGCACTGGAACAGGCTCCCCGGAGAGGCTGTGAGTCTCCTTCTCTGGAGACTTTCAAGGCCTGTCTGGATGTGTTCCTCTGTGACCTCTGCTCTGGGAGGGAGTTGGAGTCAATGATCTCTTCAAGGGTCCCTTCCAACCCCTGACATCCTGTGATCCTGTGAAAATTCTCTGGAAAAATGCCACTTTGTTTACTGATGAGTTGGTTTGCTCAGAGCAACCCAATTTTGACAGATTTTCACCAGCTACCATGCAGGATTGGCAGAATGAGTTCCTGGCACAGCATGAGTGCCAGCTGCATCCCTGCCTCCTGGGGGGAGTGCTGCCACGGACCTGGTGCTGTCAGCTCCACAAGCTCTCGCAGTTGTTAGGTTTCACTGGCCAGGTAGCGGCACCTGATGTTTTGAGATAATTTCTTCAT
The DNA here is from genome assembly GCF_027791375.1 of Indicator indicator. NCBI lineage: Eukaryota > Metazoa > Chordata > Aves > Piciformes > Indicatoridae > Indicator > Indicator indicator. Next base: position 98,048,627 of record NC_072010.1, on the reverse strand, counting down.
GTGGCATGCTCATACTTCTGGATTTTCAGGCCACACTATAATGCTGTGAGACACAATTTTGCCCTGATCAAACAAAAACACCACAGGTCACCATGCAGCTCAGCCACCCTGCTTCTCAGGTTGCTTTGGGCATCATGAGGATTCCTTAAAACCCTTGCCACAGAAGACTGGAGAAGACCTCCTGTGTTACGGGATCCCAGAATTTCACACTTGAGAGCTTGATCCTCAAGACCTTTCACAGCCATGTGTTGGGATCGGCAGGGGAAAACAGATCAAGAAAGTGTCAACCAACCCACTGGTAGGGGTTGTGCATATGTGTGAGAGCCTGCCAGTCAGGAAACAGAATGGAGATGAAGTCCTCCTCTCCTAGAAACCAACTCCAAGAGCAAGGGGGAAGAAAGGATCTGGTATCCCTTGCACTGCAAGAGGAGGAAGAGGAGAGGTTTCTGCCTCACGCAGTTCTTTTCTCTAAAGGCTGTTCCTTTATACTGCTTCAGAAAAGTCATTATGGAAAAGGAAAAATAAAATAGCTCCAAGGTAAAGATAAGGGCTGCTTGCCTTGAAAGTGAAATAAAATTCCTTGCTTTAAAAAAAAAAAAAAGTAGAGGAGAAAAAGATAAATAAATAGTGCCTTGACTTTAATTTTATGTTACTATCTGGGGGAACTTTTTTCAATGCTGCTGCTCTTGGAGTCAACATTTGATGTAGAGTGCAGGTGTGCAAAGACAGCTGGATGGGAGGCTCCCAGTTTTCCACACAAGTGAGAAACAGTCCCAGATGGCTATGGGGTTGACAGGGCCAAAGAAACTATTCAACACAGCCCTGAGTGGGACTGGTTGTGCCTCGGGTACCATTGCTGAAAAGCTGTGGTGTGGACATCACGCAGATGGACATAGGTGTGCCATTCTGTTGCTGTGTCTCCATCTGGTAGAGCAGGATCTCCAGAGGTCCCCACGTGATCAGGGGTGACTGAGCACACTGAATGCCTTGTGCATCATGGCCTAGCATTCCAACAGGCCACCCAGCACCTCCTTCCCACTGGGTGCGAGGAAAGGAGACAGACTGGCAATGCTCCTGCAATTAAAACCACAACACCCTCCTGATGTGTCTTTTGGATAAAGCTCTGTGAGCATTTTGCAAATCTTAATTTGTTAAGCAAGTCTCACAACTCTTCTTTGAGGTACTGGATTTTTATTTCCATTTTGCAGGCAGGGATGCGGGGATGGGGCAAGTGAGGGTGTTTGTGTGAGATCCCATATGTTCTCCATTAGGAATCACTGCACTTCCTGGCTGCAGCACAACCTGACCGAAGTGCTAAATAACATCCAACATTTGTTCCCTTTGTACATCCAGACCAACCAGTGGCAGGAAGCACAAGTTGCAAACTCATGCAAATCTGAGAGGTCTGGGGAAAGGTTTCAGCCTCCAAGAACACGTGCTCAGAGACCCAGAGAGCAGAAACACAGGATGTGTTAACCTTCTGTGCAACGATACACACCTCCTGCCAAGGGCACAAGGGGCATGATTGCTTCTAGATAGCAGGGACATCTGCTTTTTAAGGGGCAAGTTTTTAAGCACCTCCCATTCTTCCTCTGGCTACCACCGAGTGGGAGAAAAGGTTCATAGGACACCATCAGGAGAAGAGAGCAGCAGCAGCAAGACAAATTCACCACCTGTGTGAAGCTGCAGGACATCAACAGTGGCCTCCTCCCAGCTGCATGCATACCTGCCCCACACACCATGTTCCTACCATCGTTTCATCAGGGGGTCAAAACAGCATGTGATGCAGCCCTTGTGATGTTGACCACTGCACTAACATATAGTCACTGCAGAGGGGGAAAGAGGCAATTATTTACCCAGCTGAGGCAAAGAGAGTACAACCACAATGATGGGCACAGAGCACACTGCCCCAGCTACATATAGCAGGGAATGGTGAAGGCAGCAGTGTTATCCATAAAGTCAAGGAGAGTAAGGTGCACATCCAAGAGTCTGGATGTGATCCACAGCTGAGCCAACCCTCTGACCCATCTTAAATTACCACAGAAGTCCCACTACATCCCAGTAAACCACGATTTTTTTCCAAGATTTCTCTGCTCAGAAACATGATTCCTCGCAGTCTACCTGCTTCATCTGGGGGTTCACTGGGGCTTGGACTAGATGGCCTCCAGAGGAGTACCTTCCAGCTTAAATTAAGGTTTGATCCTACAGTTCTCCAATTTGGAGGGAAGCAGCCTGAGCCAAAGCAACACTCAAGCGACAACACTGCTCCTTCCAGCACAATCACTTTTATCCTCAGTGCATCTTTGAGGTAATTGTTCTTGATTTCAGCTTGAAAAAAAAAATCCTGGTGGAGGCACAGCTGCAGCTATATTAACATAGCTGGTCACCCAGAAACTTATGAAGAAAAACTGGACCATATCAACTCACTTCACAAAGATGATGCTCCCTCGTCCTCTGCTTTGAGTCTCAAAGTTATTGTAGTGGTGTAAGGGAGGCTTTCAGTATGAAAGTCCAGATTACTCCGAACATGCCATGTGCAGACCTGACTACATTTCATCAGGAGGCTAAAAAGCTATGGTCTCACCATTAGCACCACCAAATTATCCTGCTTAACACTCAAGTTTCACGATATCCACAGTCATATCCCACCCAGAACCCAGAACATAGATTTTGTTTGAAACAGCCTTTTCAACCTAATCACCTCGGGACAGAGGGATTGTACAGAAGAGTTTTGTCTTTTTAAGTAGCCTGAATACTTGTTTATCACACTACGTCAGTTCAGAAGCAAAAGGAGGAGCTCTACATCAGATAGCACATGCAACTGCCCACTTACTGAGTTTGTGCCTGTGAAGATAAAACCACAGGTGAGAGTAAGCTTGTGCAAAGACCCAGTTAATGGTCAGAAACACAAATACACCGCACTGTCAAGCTCCCAGGGCTGTAGGGTTTCCAACATTGTTTTTACAAGAGCCGACTGGCTCTTTGTTTGCTCTGAAGGTCACTCTTCAAAAGGTGGTTGAGCACCATTCACCCACATCCAGATCAAGCCACTCATCTTCTCAGCCACAAGACAAATAATGTGCTTGCCTTTTTCCTCTGCATCATCTGGGCTAACGTCTTGCCTTCCCACGCAGAACAGCTGGCTCCATCCAGGCTCACATGTTTCCTAAGGACTTTCTGGGGGATGCATCAATTTTCCACTAACACTGCACTTTGTTTATGCCCAGAGGTCACCAGGTCAGCAAGCTGCTGGGAGCAGAGAGCTGGAGCCTTTGCTCTGCTGTACACAAGATACATTTGAGTCCTGTCTTTGGCTGGGCTGGGAACCCTGTGTGAGAGGTAAATGGAGCAGTGGAGCAAAACAAGCTGGAGATACTCCTCACCATGGCAGCAACAGCTGTCATTCCCTGACTGAGCAGATGAGAGAGCTCACTGAAAACCAAAATAACTTATAAAAACTTATCTCTGTTCAGCATACGTGTAATTGTTGCGACTCACCACAAAGTTGCAATGAAGTGATGAAAAGAGGGAAGTGAGTGGAGGTAGCACCAGCATCACTGTTCTGCAGAGGCAGGCTGTCCTGAGAGGATTGTGTGAGACAACACGTCTGTTGGACATTCCTTCCTGCCTCATGTCTGTTCTAAACCAAAAAGAAAATATAAGAAAGTGCAAAAAGTGAAAAGTATGTGCCCAGTTTAGAACCCTAACTCTGAGACACCCAGAAAACCAAGACTAGGAGAGAAGAAAAATGGGGGCTGCTGGCACAGCACTGCCAGGACAAACCAGTCGAGGCTAGCTTCTCAGTAAGATGTCTTTGAATGCAATCCATCCAAGGGTCTGCAACCAGTGTTGCTCTTATGGCCTCAAGGCTGTTTAGAGCAAGGTGTTACTACCTTCAGGGACATCACAAAGCCTGGCTATGCCTTCCCTAGTGGAGTGAAATAGGCATCCTCAAAACCAGGGCTCACTCCTACACTACATTGTGCCACACCACATCCCTTTCAGCTGAGTTGTCATCCATTCACCCTACTTCACCAGAGCCTCCACAACACATGGATGCACTCGGGATCAATGCAGACAGAGAAAGACAGACACTTGGCACAGTTCCTTTTTACTGCATATCACCTCAGCACTGGAACAGGAGACTACTAGCATTCAGGTGTGCAAAGCCCAAACCCGGTTTTGCACCAAGTGAATGCCACAGAGCCAATGCATACCTCTCAGTGTCACCTCCTCACAGCCCTAGTCTCTCAATCCAAGATAACTCACTCTGAGCATCAGGAAGCTGTTATTTAAATGTAGAACATAGCCAGGGAAGTACCTGAAATCTGTCTGGGGCTAAAGCCCTTACCCCAGGGCACAGGCCTTGCCGCCTGTGGAGGCTTGCAGCTCATGTCAGTGCACCCCACTGGGGCAGCCCACCACTGGCACAATCCCCACCAAGGCTACATCTTGAGAGCCCTGGGCAGACCATGCAGCAGCAAGGTGCAAGAAACCTCCCAGGAATGACCAGAGAGAAGTGATGCCCACTCAGCATGGGGGTGAAGGGAGACCCTCATCACCTCCGCTTTCCTGATGCTGCAGTGCAGCACAGCATGGCTGCCTGCCCTACTCCAGCAAAAAGCACCCCTTGCCACAAGCTGTGCTGTCCCAAAAGCTGCAAGCTTTTGTTGGTGCCAGAAAACCATCCTAAACCCCCTTTTGGCTGTCCAAGAACCCACATCACTCACCCCCACCATGTGCTGCACCCTGGCTTTCTCCTGCTCCCTCAGCGCTGGACTACGAGCAACTCACTTGTTGAACAAAGTGGGTGGCAGTGCATTGCCCAGGGCCAAAGTGCCATGGGAGAGCCTAGGCAGGCTGGACACAGCCTTCTGACCTGGAAAGAGCAAGGTGTTTGCTATTGCAATAGCGATGGAAGAGGTACCACACCACCCCAAGGTGGTCCCTTGCTGTTGCTGCACAGAGCATCCCACAGGGGGGAAATATTTAATCAAAACACTGCATTTTGTACCATCAAAATAGGGCAGGGGGGAGTTCACTGAGAGAGTACAGATGGAGCCTCTTTTTACAAGCCACACATCAGCCCAGGAAAAGGCTTTGGACAACCGTGATTTCAAGTGACTCATCTGCAGCACCTTGCAACGTAGTTGACAGCCTGAACAAGCAGGAGAGACAGGCACCAGAGAAAACAGAGTCAGAAACAAGGAGGAAAGAAAGACCAGAGTAGCAGAGACAGCCTAACAACAAAAGTTTCTCTGTTCCTGAGAAAGGAAAATAAGCTTGTGCATGTGTGTTTGTGTGAAGAAAATTAGTATATTTATACTTGAAGTTCTATGCACTATGTGGAAAAAGGTGTCTGTACATACACAGTGTGTAGATCAGAGCAGTTGATGCCTCTGTGCTTAAAAAGTGGAGATGTACACACATAAGTGTGAGCTATACATGGCTATCTGGGCACAGCTATGTTTTTTGCGTGCATGTGTTCACTAAGAGAGTGGGGTGCTCACCTGAGGAAAGGAGTTGCAGGGGAGTGATGCAATTCAAGCATCAGCATATACAACAAAGCCACACAAGCAGAGCATCTAAAAAGCATTTGTTGGTAGAGATTTCATGCTTGAATCTGCAAGCACCCATGAGAAGTGAGAAGGAAAGAGAACGTTTGGGGATTGGGGGTGAGAACAGTTCCTCGCTTCACATGTGAGAGAAGGAAAGACCACAGGATGCTCGCCCCCCCAGAAGCGAAACATGGCAGGGACGCTGCTCTCTGACTGCATGTGTAAAAATTCACCCTGAACAAATGACTGATATTGGTGTTTTGCCCAGACACCCTCAGCACAGCTGAGCTCTATCTATTTCTCAGGCCCTGCAACTTTGATTTGAAGTCTGATGTACAAGATCTCTGTCTCGATGTTTGCAGCCTTTGGAATACTTCTTTTTAAGGAGCAAAGTTCCACCAGTATCAGCGAGGACCAGATTTTAGGGTGTCTCAGACAGCCAAGCCCAGCATTGCTCACGGACTGACGTTCTTGCTTGATGAGGTGAGGGTGGATCTTTCTTTCTTCCACCTCCCACAGTGGTTTGAACACAGGTTCTGTTTTACTGGAAATGGCATTTTTCAGGGAGATTTACAGCAACAAACAAACAAAAAACCACAGCAGATTTGGGTTTGGCTCCTGAATTGCTGCGTGGTTACAATATGCTGGCGTGTGCCTGGGTGTTTTGGAGATGATCGTATTGCTGGGAGTGGGCATGGGCATGTGTGTGGAGTGGGGGAGAGAATCCGGGGCAGGAGGGGAGTGGTGACTGGGTGCAGGTAGGAAAGGCACAGCCTGCTGCTGACTGCTCACAGAATAGCCCTTTGTGCTCTCCTTCCATGCCACAGAGCAGCGGATTCCCGAGAAGAGGAAAACGGGAGCGGCTGTGCGGAGGAAAATGAAGAGAGGAAAGAAGGTGGAGGGGGAAAAAAAAAAAAGAAAGAAAAAAAAAAGGAGGGAAGAGCCCTTGGGCAGACACGGCCGCGCACAAAACAGCTCTCAGGTGCCCCCTCCTGGCCCGCCTGCGGGGCTGGGCTTTCTCCTCAGAGCAGGCCAGAGATGACGGCCTGGGGCACGGCCAGGGTCACCGGGGCAGGCCCTGCCCCGGGTGTCGGGCACCTTCCCTGGGGACGGAGTCCCTGGGGATACTGAAATGAGATCCTGGCTGTGGGCAGTGGCAGGAAGGGCTGGTGATGCCCTCAGGGCCCTAACATGATTCTTGGCTGGGTCCTGTCTGCCTTCTTGGGCAGAGTCACATTTTGGCAGCTGTGACCAAAACCCGTCTTCTGTGAGCAAATGTGCTTGGGGCTTGTTAATTTTCTCCTGACTCTCATATCATCACCCTGTGTGGAAAGGGAATGCTGCCAGGACCTTCTCCTACTCACCATCAGCTTCCCCCACTGAGCTTCTGCAGCCACTGTAGTTGACACCATGACAGGAATAGTCAACCAGGGGGCAAAAAGTGCCTCACATAGCAGACGAGAATAAGAGAAATTAAGCCAGGCGGCCTTTAGAAAGAGCACTTAAACAGATGTATCCTGAAGGTTAATATGCTTCCTGAAAAAGACTAAGATAGGGGTGTGAAGGCAGGGTAGGGAAGGACAGCACACCAACAGAGACAGATACCTTCATAAATGTGTTTACTTTGGGACAGCAACCAAGATCACAGTCCATCACAAAGAACAGAAGTGTAAATAGATGAAAGACTTTAACCTAAACCATCAAAGAGCCGCATGGAGGGGAGAAGGCGCAATGGGTACAAATTGCACAGGGAGTCATTTCATCTTGATGCAAGAAATACATTTTACACAGTGAGAACTATCAATCCGTGGCACAACTTTCCTGGAGACGTCAGGGAGTCTCCATAGCTGGAGGTTTTCAAGATGTGACTGGACAGTGTCAGATAATCTCACCCAATCACACTTTCCCACGAAAGTTTGGACCAGACAGTCTCTGAGGTCCCTTTTAACTTTGTCTGTTCTATGTTTCTATTTAAAATATATTTAAGAAATTCCTGAATCTTTTAAAACAAAAACATGCCAATGCTTCTCGTCTGGGAGACTGCTTTTGGTTCCCTGTTGCCTCTTGCCCGGGCTGTGATTCAAGTTCTATTTCCTCTATCTGAATTTGCAGCATCAGGCTTTCCAGCACTCTTCTGCTGTGTAAGGAACTAGGAGGCACTTACCAGGCAAGGCCATTAGAGGCCAGGAAAGTTGTAAGATGAGCTGCAACGCCCTACTCCCACCTCTGCCCTTCCCTTGCCACTCAGCCTTGAATGTGTTCCAAATGCTAAGTCTCTGACATTGTTATTTGTCTGCCGGAAGACAAGTCAACTCAGTGTACCCTCTGGGAAAATCTGGGACAGCCAACAGGGAGGTTTGCCATGTGTTGTGCAAGTGGCAGAACATGTCTGAGCAGCTGCAAGAGGAAGCAAAACTTGAACCTGATTGTAGGGGGGATCACAAACAGAAAGTAGAAACTGATGCTGTGTTTTGAATACAAGTAACAGAAATCAAGTGTTATGAGAAGTCTCTAGCCTTAACCATTCAGATCTCCTTGGGTGCAAAACAATATCTAAATTAGATGGACAACTAGCCGTTATTCTTTCCGTTCATTGGGTTGATCTGTTTTACAAACATAAAATACACTCTTCTGGGAGGAGGTACATGAGGGACAGAGGAGTTCATGAGTTTGGCTGAGCTCTCTTTAAGCCTGGCCCGTGATATATAAGCCTGATGAAAACTATGCATGAAGCCTCTGACAGTAACAACTTTTCTGCTGCTTATTGTAGGGAAAAGTCTTATGGCCCCAAACCACTCCCAAACCTCTTAGTTCAGATGTAAATTAGTGCAAAGGAGGAGTAAAAGTAATGAGGAAAGGAAGGGCACGGAGCTATTGCCAGGCTATACTCACGTTGTCCCACTAGATGACAGCACCAACATGTTCTTGTGCACCCTACACTTAACACTAGTTCCAAGCAGGCTGCTGCCGGCAAGGCACCTGCTGTCTCAGCTTCTTGTCCCTGGAGACAGCTGATAGCACAGCTGAACGAACCTCTTGAGATAAATCTTGCAGGACAGGGCTTTTTACAGGAGCTGCTAGGTAGTTCTGTGCTGTAAACTGTCTTCCCTGCCTGGAGATGTGTGTCAAGCTGGCTAACAGATGCTGTGTTTGAATAAAACAGCCCTAAAATGTTGTCATCATTGTATGGCCAGCCCACAAACTCCCCATCTCCTCCAGTGAGAGCATCCAGCCATTAGTTCCCTGAGAAGCAGTGATTTAGCTGCCCCTTGAGCATGGATCCAGCTTTGTGTCCTTTCCTCCAGCCATGATATTCACCACACATGGTAGACACTTTACCCTAGAACCACTAAAAAGAGCCAAGTCTGGGTGTAAAACAGGCATAGGACAAAATTCCCATGCTTCAGGCAGGCAAGTTTCCCAGGGAACACCTTCAGTGTCATGTTTTAGGTAGAGCATCCATCCTGGCCTACTCTGGGTTGTACCTGACTAAAGGCAGACCCTAAAGTGGTGGTAGCAACTTGTCCAGCTTGTCAAAGCTGTGAAGTGGTTCATAGCAGAGATTCATGGACTGGGTTCTTGGCTAGGAGCCACACCATTATCACACCCCTGTTTTGGGGTGCTGGTGTAGTAGTAGTAGCCCCTGATAACAGGGTCCCCTTGGGCAACAAATGTACGAATCCCATTACTGCTCTAGCAACAGAATTCCAGAAATACCGAGGACAGAGAATCTCAGAAGTCCTCTCAGAGTCCTTTATTGCACCGTTGCAGAATCCCCAGCGTTACAGAGTCTTAGAGTCCCACTTACAGAAGAAGTCCAGGAATCCCTTAACAGAAGAAGCAACTAACAGAAGTCCCTATAAGAATCCCTAACCGAACAATGTGTTCTATTGCTCTGAGTAGCTGTTTAAATTCTCTTTCTTATCAATCACTTAACGAATAAAACCCAACCACAAATATAAGCTAAAAGCATTTCCCAGTAAGAGGTGCCAGCATGTCAGGATGTTGTTCTTGGCACACATGGAATGTTAATTGTTTTGCTCTTTGCAGCATGCAATTGGTCAGCTTAGGGAATCATGCACTCTGCACATGTCCCAGCAGCTGCCCTCACAACAGCATCTGCCACATACCGTTTGCAAATATTTTTCTAATTCCAAGATGTGACTGCTCTGTGAGACTATCCACTTGCTTTTCATACATGTGCATGACTTAGATCTGGGAAAATGTGCAGAGCAGCCAAGTCCTATGAGAGGGATAAGCCAAGTATGTCAGGCTTTCTTCTCAGGAAGGGTTGTCAAGCATTGGTAAAGGCTGCCCAGGGAGGTGGTGGAGTCACCATCCCTGGTGGTATTTAAAATGTATGAATTTGGTGATTAGGGACATGGTTTAGTGGTAGTGGCTTAGCAGTAGTTGTGGGATTGCAAGCCCTAGGAGAGTGGCTGGACATGATATCAAAGCTTCTTCCAACCGCAACAGTTCTAATATCCTATGATTCTCGGCCCAGGAAACTATGCCTATCCCCAAGCTCAGCCTGCAGAGGGTTGGTGCCTGCAGAGGGTTGGTGCCTGCTGTGCAGTCTGCAGTGCTGGGTTAAGCCTCAGCTGTCCCACAGTGAAGTATGATCTTTATCATTTCTTTCATCCTAAAATTACCACACTTCCTAACAGCAATTAAAAAAAAAAAAAAAAAAAGTGCAGCATCTCCTTTTTATACCTTGGAGAATCAGAGCTTTCACTCCCCTTCTGTTCAGTCTAGGCCTGTAAAGCATTCTTCTGTACTGCTTCTTATTAGGGCTTCAGAAGCACGTGTCCTTCAAAACTTCAGGAGAAAGAGAGGACCAACAGTTCTCACTGCTTAACATATGCATACATATGTTGGGGCAGTTGAGGCAGCTGCTTTGGTGCCTGCCAGTAGTGGTGCATTCTTTCATTTCTAGATAAGACACCAGGCCAGCATTTGCCTCAGGTTCCCTGTCACAGATATTCTTCTCTAGCACAGATGTTTTGAGAGAAAGAAGACTCACAGGTACTTCTTCTACAGCTGCCATTTTGAAATGCCTCTTCTCACCTGTCAGTATCTCCTCTAACCCTGACACCATCTGTGGCTCTTCAGAGCTGCAGTTTGTTGGTTTTACTAAAGCTGACCCAATTTTCCTGATGTGGTGATCCCAGTGCCAACAGAGAGGCATACTTCAGGTACTATTTGATATTCAGAGACATGCATATCCTGCCCCTTTTCCCTAGAACATACCCCAGGGAAGCTCTTCCTGTAGTACAGTGATGACAAGGAAGAGGGGCAGGAGGACAAGAATGAGTCTGATAAGAGAATGTACTTTGGCAGCAACAGACAGGGACACATTGCTGTTTTCAGCAGCATGAGACTAGGCAGTCTATATGTGGCCTGCATTTCTAGGCAGGGTGAGATGTCTGATAAATAGAGAGGGTGGGGACACTGTTTATTTCCACCCCCTTTTCTGTATTAATCAAACCTTCCTTGGGAAGACTTTGGATTCAACAGCAACTCCTCCAACACTCAATATTTAATTTCCACTACAGGGTTTAAAGGCTCCTGCAAGTCACTCTCTGTCCAGACATGTTTCCTTCCTGTGAGTGCTTTGTAATGCTCAGTTCTTCTTTTACAGTGGCTAGCTTTTGGCTAAGCTTCTCGGGTTTTCTAAATGTCTCAAAGAAAATAGAACTTATAGAAATTGTAAGCTCAGCAAAAGAGTGTTGGAGCTTTTCGGGTTGAATTTGGGAGTTAAGATACGGGCACTTCCCCTGCAATAGGAACCACATCCTCATTCTGCCACTCACTCACTCTGGCACTGGCTGTTGAAATCGCACTGAAGCCAGCTAAGACTGAAGTTTTGGCTACGATGGTGACCAATGTGCCTGCAGCAAACAGGCCTTGCCCTTGCCCTCGCATTGTACCCCCTGGCTGTACAGTCCTTTGTACAGCCCGGTGCCGTACAGCTGTTCTTGGAGAGACAGCTCCCTCGGGTGGTACATTGAACAGCTGTAAACCCTCCAGGAAAGTAGAAATGGAATAAAACAAATGGTATAAAACATTCCAACCCTACAGACTGCACTTACTCTACCAGATGTGCCATCTGCCCCAGTACTCAGGGCAGGGAGAGTCACCAAGGGACATGACACACTATCAGTGTAAGATAAGAGTAAGAGCAGAACATGGGAATCCCCGGTCCCCTTGCCTCTAGCACAGGGCAGTACATCTTAGTGAGCGTCTGCCCAGCAGAACCATCTGGTGAACCTGCCAGCAATGACAGGGGTCTCTGGGGCACCCAGCCACATGAAGAAGGGACTGAAGCAGGCTTTGGGAAGAGTTCATCACAGAAGCAACTGTTTTGTGGAAGAAAAGGTGGAAACCAAGGGAACCCTTACATAGGAACTCACTGGCAAACAAGAGCCCCTTTGTTTCATTCCTGTTCTTCACGGGAAAGCTCACCTTGCCTTTAACAGAGAAAGAGGGGTTTGTCTGACTCCACCCACTAACAGCAGCAGTCTCAAGCTGTCCTAACAGGCATTACAATTCTGCAGAAGGCTTTTCAAGGGCTAGTTGTCCTGCTGCACCAGCCTTGCTGCCTGTCACTGTTTCACTGGTGCTCAAACAGGGAGCAGTAAGTATAGAAATGCAGTTTGGGGATGGCTGCAGACAGTTTGTATCAGAGCTGTTCCCCTCCAGTTGTCAGCAGTGCCTGTGCCACACACATCTCTACTTGCAGTCTCCTGCCTTTGCACCATGTTTGCTCACCTGCCCCACACCACCCAGAAGGGCTGGAAATGAAAATGGCTGTTTGTGTGAGAGGCCAGGCCGTGACCCCAAAGCTCACCTGCTTTTTTTATGTAGGCAGAGAAAGCGCATGGGAAATGCAACCAATGAGCACCCCTATGCGGAAAGCATCTCTGTTGTGGGGTTATCTCTTCCTGTTATCTCAAAAACTACATTTCGGAGGCACCGAAGGCAGAATCTGCCTAACAATATAACCCAAAACAAAGGCATGCAGGGCACTGGCACTGCATTGCGGTTGGTGTCACTGAGAGCCAGACGGGCAGAATTGAACATTGCTTTAGTTACTTGTCTGCCCTACCCTAGCCTTTGCCCTCTCCTTCCCTCTGTGTGAACTTCAATAAAACCAGCAGCTTATACCAGCAATGCATATGCCAAGGGTGAGGGAACTGGGCCTGCCAGCACCATGGGCTCTGGGTGAACGGGCCTCACCACATGCCCAGCAAGACTTGGAGAAGAAGAGTCAGCATCAGATGTGCAGCTCTCATGGCAGGAGACAGCAAAGAGATGTACCCTGCTTTGATACTTTTGGAGTCAGGCATCATTTCCAATGGCAGTGGCAAAGGCTGACAACAGCAAAGTGACCTGGACCAGGCATGCCCGAGAGGAACCATGCTCACCCAAGAGAAACCATGCTCCAATGCCACAGGCACACCGTGAAAGTCCCCCCACTCTTGGTAGGCACACTGCCCTTAGGTTGATATGCACATAGGTGGAGTGCTGAGGTGTCATTTAAAGAGGAAAATTAAACCACCCAGAGTGGGTGTTTTGTAGGAAAGGGAAGCTAGAATAGAAAGAAACACTGCAACAGTGCTGCCTGGGAAGTATCACAGGAGGTGAGGACAAGGCAGCTGGCCTTGGGATTAAAAATAGAGGCGGAAGCAGGAGGCCCAGCAAAGCATCAACACATGCCCCTGCTCAAAGGGCAAATTGGAGTTCAGACGAGAGCTCTGCATGGAAAGAGAAGTCCAGCTGTGAGCATAAGAAAGTTACATGACTCAAAACCTTCCTGGTCATCTAATTCATCTTCTCCAGCAGCCATTTCTGCGCCTGCACATCCCTCTCCACCTGCTGTATTGTTCATCATGCTGCATATACAGAGCCTGGCTTATTCCCTGGGCCAGTTCACATGGTCTCTGCTCCCCTCCTCTGCCCAAATCACAGCTGGGCTGGCAGATGCCCATACTGATGTGAAGGTCCTCATCTGTTTCCTTCACTCTCCCCCAATCTTCACTTTGCACCTTTCTAGTTCCAGCAGGAAGTCAAGGAGAGCAGCAGCCATGTTGTGCTGCTCTGCTGTGGGCTTTGGGAAAGCTCCTTCACCCAGGTATATTCTGTTCCTGTGGAGAAAGCATCTTCCCCCTCACCAAGGAGGAGAAATTCTACTTAGGGGGCTGAAGGTCTGCATCTTCCCTGGTCAAGGATATTTGCCTCAGCCCACAGAGGATGAATAATTTTGCTCAGTTTCTTACTTTAACTGCCATATTCCCATCCACAGAGAAGCTGGTAAGCAGTCAGGGTGCCGATTCCTTTCTGGTCTTTCAGGACACACGTCTCAGGGGTGGCTTGGTGCTTGGAGCCTACCTATGGAAAATCAACCCTAGCTGCACCAGGGCAACAATTTCACCCTCTGCCTGCAGAGCTGCAGTTCTCCCCCTCTCCAGCAGTAGAGCAGAGGGGAATTTCAGTTTGGAGTGAGCATCAGAGGCCCTCTGAGTAGCTGCTCTAGCAACCCTCTGCAAGAGTAAAGGCTAAAGCTGCAGCCCTGAGGGATGGAAGTGTTCCCACAGCCTCTACTGATCCATGGCTCAAGGTAGCAGCCAGGCTGCAAGGACGTGAAAAAGTCCTTTTCTAAACTCCCACCTGCAGGGAGGGAAGGAGCACTTTGCTGGGAGAGAGGATGAAAAGGCTGGATTTGGCATCCCTTCTCTGAGATGAGAGTGAGAGAGAAGGCCAGGATGCCATATTATTGTTACTGAGTATCTTACTGTGTCCTCTTTCAGTTTACTCTTATTTTTTCTTCCCATGATATAAGATAGGATTGCTGTGCTGGATTTACACAGCCCGCTCTCACGCCCCCTCTCCCCTAACACAGAAGTGAGAGAAAGTAACACACAAAAACGCTACAGAGTGAGATAAAGAGCTTTACTGGAAATGACATAATACCATGCACAATTAGCCTATTTGCAGAAAGTGCAGCAGCAGAAGCCAGCGACCTGCCTCTTCCCACCCCTCAATCTGCAGCCAGCCCAGAGGAAAAGAAGCCAATCCCCAAACCTGGAAATTGAAAGCAGCGACCAGAACAGAAAGCCTCTCATGTTACAATCTGAACTTTGCACCCCATGATACTTTGCTCCAGCCAACAATTTCATTTTGAAGCTGCCATGACAGCAGCATGGTACTGAATACACATCAGCACATTCAACTCAACCCATGACAATTGCCCAGCAGCATTATTTCAAAAGCTTGACAGCTACTAGAAACTGGTCTTATCCCAAAGTCTGGGGCCAGACCTCTTACACTGTCACTCACAACACATGAACAAGACCCAGGGTGGCTATCAGCCAGTTTGAGGATCAGAAGGTAACAGCCATCCTAGTGTACTTGCTGCAAAGCCAGCACCTACAAGGAACACTGGTGGAGCACTTTGCCCACCTTGCTAAACTCTACTCCTACTTGTTGCCATGGCACATCCCATGCATTACTACAGTTTGAAGGACAAACCCAGTATTCCTTAAGCCTTTTGCCATGCTTCATCATGGCTGAAGTGATAATGCCGTGTCAGAAAGAAGAAGGGAGCTGATGTGCAACACAATCCCAGATGGGATTTATCTCCACATCAGAGCCTGAAGATTTGTTGCAGAATAAGGATGAAATTGGTGTCTCTTCCCCATAGCATTATTTTGGCAATCATCCCAAGAAAGACATTTGAACCAACCATGGTTTCCTACTTGACCTTTTACAGGCTTAGAGTTTTATTTTAGAAATTAATTGTTGATCTGTCTCCAGCACTGCCTGTGCCAGAGAAAGAAAGCCTCCCTCTGGACTGGTTAATACCTAGATGAGATACAAGCAGGTCTTGTCTGCTTTAGTAGAAATGCCAGTTTTGGGCAGTGTGTGCTGCTGATGCCATGTGAATTAAAACTGATATAGAACATTTGTATCTTCTATACCACCATTTTGTGTGCCTGCTCAGCTTGCACAGCTGGCAAGCACTGCAAGACCGTGGCACAACTACAGATCTCTGCTGCACCTTCCTCCCCTTCCTTCAGTGCTGGCTTTGCAACACATCACCAATCAAAACTGATCCCTGCTAATGCCTGGGCAGCATAAACTGTGTCTGTCTAATCAGGGAAGACAAGGTAGCATCCTTACAGACCAGGGTTTTTTGTTTGTTTGTTTTACTAACTCTCAGTCATGAGAGTGAGCCTTGTTAGAGCACGCTGTGTTAAACCAGGACAGCACATCAGCCCTCTCAGCTCATCACCCTTAAGAAAAATGGGGAAAACCACCTCATCTTGTGTAACTATAGATGCATCTATGTAAGAAGAAACAATAAAGGTTGTATCACCAGAGCCAAGCAATCCCTGCTATTTTCCAGGTCTTGCTGTCTGCTCATTTTCCTAAATGAAACATCCCCTACAGCACAAAAACCTGGCATTCAAAAACTCCATGATGCATATTCAAAAAAACTGCTGACTTTTCAAGTAGGCATCAAGTAGAACTCAGGACTGTACAAGCGTCATCTGTCACAGCACATCACGAACAAACACAGCAAAAACAATGGTAATGATAAAAAAAAAGTTATCAGTCAAAAAAAAATACTGCTCTGATGAGGCTTCCATTGTGTGGAGGTACTCTGTGCTCATGGTTTTTACTTGTCTGCCCAGTGGAGGACTGTGTTTTGGTGCAAATCCACCCATCAGCGCTTTTTACTCAGTTTGAACCTTTTACCATTTAAGTGAGAAACATTAAGCTCAAAACAGTCTAGTAAGCCAGAGGAGACCTCAAAGAGTTAGCAGAGGCTGAGAGTGCTTCTCTCAGCCCACGGTTACAGCAGTCAGGTGGAGGGTAGTATAAAAACATGCACCTCCACACCTCACTCATGCCCACTATTGTGGCCTCTGGCCTGCCTTGTACTTAGTGTGTCCACTGGCAGCCCCACCCCCCAGGAAGGGGATCTAAGAGCAGCTTTTGAGTGCTCAGCCCTCACAGAAAACAGAAGTTTCCAGTATTCAGAGAGTGAGCTCGAGTCCAGTCTTGAGGGCAGGTTTGATCCTAGTTTTTTGACCAACAGTAGAAGAGCTTCATGCATCCCATTCTTACCCTGGGTATGACTTAGCTTTTTGCTGCAGCTCCTTGCCAGAAGAGCAAGCACAGCCCTGTGTTGGGCCAGAGTCACCCTGGCACCACCTCATGCACACACTGGTGCTCACCTGAAAGGACCTCTGGCAAGTGTCACCCCACCAGCACCAGCTCCAAGCAGAGGAGAGCCCAAGGCAGAAGCTGGTGGAAAGCCCAGGAGGCTTTCTCAAAGGCATGAGAGATGCTCACCAAGTCTCAGCCATGGGGAAGGAGCATCTCCTGCAGCTCTGTTAAGCCTGGGGCACAGAGAGCACTAATCAGTGGCAGATGGTTGCCAGGAAGAGCTCATCCTGCTCCTCAGGTCTCAGTAACACTTCCTCTCTCCCAGGAAAGACCAGTGCTCCCACAACCCTAGAGGAGAGCTAGCTTGGCTGCTTGGTCTAAAGAGGGCACCAATAAAGCCCTGGCCTCATAGGACAGGCAAGAGCATGCTGCCACAGCAGGCAAGCAGGCACAGCTGCTGTGCTCACCAGCCCAGCCCCTGAGCCGCCAACATTCAAGTGGCAGCTGGCACCTGCCGGGGATCAGTGTGAAACCTCCTGCATTACGTTTCCATGGCTCAGGCACCAAAACATTTTCATTGTGTCCTTTGCACTAAAGTGAGATCCAAATACTGAAGTACCAGCACAAGTGTGAACTAAGATCCTCTCCACCCACTTTTATCTTTATTCATTCACTACAGGGACATAACATGTGTTACAAAACAAACCATGAAATGTTTACCAAATGCAACTTTAAATAGTGGAAGCCCTCAAACAAGCTGCAGAAAGCTAAGGCAGGAGCAAGTGACACTTCCAGGTCTGTGTCCACCACTGGAGTTCAAGCAAATTGAGCTATGGAGGAGGCAGAAACCTCCTTCTCCTTGACAAGTTAGTTTCATGCCCTTGCACTGGAAGATAAAAAGATTCGCATTTCTGGGGAGAAACAAGAAATGGTTGGTTTATCTACCCTGGCATATATAGGATAGTCAAGCCTGAAAGAGCTATTACACATTCTTCTACCTAATGCAGCAACACACTAACTGGATGTCTTGTGCTCTGTGGCTCTCACAGATCTCTTCTCCTCCACCTGCACTGCCTCTTACCCCATATGGGCTGGTGTACGCATTCAGACATTTCTCTAAAAAGACCTGTCCTATCTTGGCTCCTTATCTGTCCTGCAGAGGCAGTTACAAACTTCTCCAAGGGTGAAAAGAGAACAGTGTCTGTCCAGCACATTGAGGGTGATGCAGGTGGAGTTTTTGCAGTCCAATCTCCCTCATTTGGGAGGGACATCTCTCAGTAGTTCTCTGTTATGACCTGGTTATACACAAGGTGCTTACCAGCAAAATCAAAGGGCAGGGTCCCTCACCATCATCAGGAAGCCCTACAATGGAAAGCCATGACAATTCAGACAATGACTCTAGTAATCAGATTGCTTGGCAATGGTTAACAAACATCTCCTATGACCAAAAAAAAAAAATTATATGGATTACCGAAAAGAGCTATGCTGAGAATAAGCTTTCAATCTTATTTGCCATCAAAAAGTCACAGAAAACTGAGCTGAAACAGTCCTTGGAGAGGCTGTGTAGCACTTGGGCTCTCAGCAGGACAGAGATGCCCTCACAGATGATTGCCTCTTCTGCCTTTGAAACTCCCAGCGCTGGAGATCCTGCCCCAGAAATCTATTTCAGTGCTTCATCTAAACATAAATAAATAAATAAAAATCCAGACCTAACTCTCCCTTGCTGCAAGTCAATAGTTTCTTGTTCTAAACATGGTAGAGAAAGTTAAAAGTTTACTTTCTCCCACTTGCATTTTTCCCACACAGGTGCTTCGAGTCTCTTGCATCTCCTATTGGTATGGTCTTCTCGGCATTAGATGACACCAATTCTTTCAACTTCAGACAACCCTTTAATTGCATACAACAATTTTTTGATCCAGGAGCTTCTTCTTGATATAATCCATCCAAAAAGCATGAAGACAACAAGGTGTGGTACAAACAAGTGAGCCACGGAAAGACACAGGTTTCAAGGCTCAATGCTCGGTACCCTAACATGGAGACAGTTAAAGAAAAAATGACTACAAGGATGAATGCCCATCACCTTCACTCTCCTCCACTGGGTCTCTTCATCTCCATTTGATGCTCTCTCTAATTTTCTGCGACAAAGCTGTGGTTTCATAGCTGAGCATTATGCAAGGCTGGGCAGGAGGAGTTTCTGACGATTGGAAACTTTTTTTTCCCTGTGAATGGCGGAGCAGAGAGGCCTCATTCCTCCCGGGGCAGGCGCTCAAGGTCTTTCTCTTGGGTGGTTTAGAGTTCGTGGCTGAGCACGGGGCCTGGGCCGTGGGGGCAGTGCTCGCTCTTGTACCTGGGGCTGTGGCAGTGGCCGCTGCTGCACGCGCAGCTGCTTTGGGGCGGGATTGCATGGTGGCTGAGGGAGCTTCCGCACCACCATTTCACTGTCCACCTTGCAAGCCTGCATCATTTGCTCCTCACCTGCAATGACAGAGGAACCCAACAATCAGGCACACACTCAAGTCTAAGCAGATGTTGAACGGAGAGTGAAAAGTGTCTGGCCCAAGCAAGATAATGCCAAGTACTAGTCTTACCTGGAAGGCCACTGTCATTCTCAGGTCTTTCTGCTACTCCATTGGAACAACCAAAATCTCCTCTGCCTGCACGTTCCAGGCAAACATGAAAACATTTTGGCTGCCTGGATGAGGTTAAGATGCCTGGAGGCATCTGGGACAGCTCTGCCCTCTCTGTGTTAGGGGAACCAGCTTTGCTGGGGTGGCCTCAGTGGTCACCAAATGGACACTCCCAGCCACTCCTCTGTCCTCTTTTGGAAACAGGCCCATTGAAAGGAAAGTGAGATGCAACCTCAGGAAGCAACACCAAAGCACTCTGTCCTGCTATTGTCTGTACTGGGATTTACAGGCATCTGGAAGCCAGAGGTCCATTTTGCTGGCATTAATTTCCCAACATATAGGAGAATTAAACTTATGCCAGCTGACTTTTAACCACTGACTCATCATTTCTGAAATGTCAGACAGCTCATCTTAGGGACTGAGAGACACTGAAATGGCCTTGAGCACACACAGAAACATCCATTTGGAAGAGACCCCAAAGATAATCCAGTCCCACCCTCGACTGAAGGGTCAACACTAAGCCATGTGCCCAAGCACTAGGTCCATGCGGCACTTGAACACCTCCAGCAATGGTGACTTCACCACTGCCCTGGGCAAAACATTCCAATGTTTGAGAACCCTCTCAGTGAAGAAATATTTCCTAATATGCAGCCTAAATCTTCCCTGGTACAGTTTAAAACCATTTCCTCTTATCCTATCGCTTGACACCAATGAGAAGAAGCTGGCCCACTCCTTGCTCCAATCTCCTTTCAGGTAATTGTAGAGAGTGATGAGGTCTGCCCTCAGCCTCTTCTTCTCCCTCAGACACTCCTTGTAGGTCATGTGTTCCAGGCCCTTCACGAGCCTCATTGCCCCTCTCTGGACATGCTCCTGCACCTCAATGGCCCAAAACTGAACACAATATTCAAGGTGTGGCCTCATGATTGCTGAGTACAGGGGGACAGTCACCTCCCTGTTCTTGTTGGCTACAGTGTTTCTAATACAAGCCAGGATGCCATTGGCTTTCTTGGCCACCTGGGCACACTGCTGACTCAATTCCTCTGACTCTCAACCAATACCCCCAGCTCCCTCTCCAAGTTGCAGCTTTCCAACCACACATCCCCAAGTCTGTAGCTTACCATGGGGTTGTTGTGACTCAAACTGTTTCAAAGAGGCTAGTCACCCTCTTATATTAATACTCATTTTTTCAAACTTCTCTTAGTTCTTGCTGAATCTGGACACAGGGATTACAGATGTGCTGTCACTGCACAGTTGAGGGAGCAATGTATGCCACTCAAACCAGAATATCTGTAATGCAGAATAACACTAAGATGGGTATGCTCACACCAGTGTTGTGCTCACAGCAGTGTTGTGCTCACAAGATATGGCAAGCCTTCTGAAATGATATTCCATCGCTGCACTGTGATGAGCTCTCCCAGTGAATGGGAAAAGCACTTGCTTATTCTTCATGGTCATAACTTCAGGGAAAGCAGGAGGGCCATGGCAAGTTACCCATACTTAAGTGTGGTGAGGTTGCACTCCCCTCAACCATGGCACTGGTTATACTCACCCTTGTTGTCAGCCTTTGAGGCTTCAGCTAAGGTTTCCATCAGGCATTGCCCTCTTTATCTTGATAATGAGTGTTGTATACAAAAGACCTTTTAGTCTCATTTTGTAACTGGAGAACTGACTCACACAGAGACTAGCTGGTATTTGGGATCACACAGGAAGCCTGACAGTGTGTGGGCAGCACTCAGAAACAAGCCTTTAAACAAGCCTTGCCAGGGTGATCTCCCTGCTGATTTAGCCCCTCTTTCCAAGTGGACCAGATGACTCAAGTGTGAGCTCAGTATCCTCTGTCCAGCGAAACTAACAGCAATGCCCAGTTATAATTCAAGGCAAACTCTCTGTCAGTCTTAGACCACACTCTCAGAGAAGTCTCTGGCATTCTCTAAGGTATAGATTATGGTCTTAAAGAGGCATGAATTCTCAACCAGAGACAAAATCTCTGTCCACTCCAAAAACCTCAATTCTTTAAAGTGCTACAAGTTAGACCTCCAGTGTCAATAGTCCTCCAGGGGCATTGCTGTGTAGAGAGGATAAGTTCTGTGAGATGCCTGAACTCTTTTTTGCCCTTTCTCACGTTTTCAAATACAAGAAATGATTTCAAGGATCCTAACTTTATATTACATAAATGCAATGAAAAAAAAATCTGCTGACAGAATATCTAGTCATATATTTTAACCTTACAGATGCTCATGATTGGTGGCCATGGCCAAGCTTTAGAAGAGCAATTCTTCTCTCATTAATAAGCAAAAGGATTTCAATAAAGTCCTTTTTTCAAAGCACATATCAGAAACCGAGACCAGCAATGCCAGCTGATCTGCCAAGATTCACCATATGCCAAAGCTATGTTATTGCTCATGCCAAGGTAGAGAGCAAGCTCCTGTCTACAGGGTGCTGTTAGCAGGAAGCTCTAAGATTTAGGTGGCTGGATAGCAACATAAAACCCCTTTAAATACTTACCATCATCTTCAAACCTTTCTCTTTTCTTCTTCCTGATGCAATAAATAATCAAAATCACAAAGATGACAAAGAAGACTGCACCTCCTGCTATGATTAAGATGAGATAAAGGTCCAGCTGGCCTAGAAAAAGGAATGAAAGAGGATATTAGACGGAGAGAAATAACTTGGACAACACCTACCTAGAATTCTCTATTCTCTTCCATTGACTGTATAGGCAGGCTCAGTGAGAAAGCCCACCCTTTGCCTTGCTCTGAGCACAGCAGCAAGTTGCTGGTCCTCATGTGGAGAATTTTGATTGCACATTGATGGATTCAAGTTCTGCAGAAAACTAAAACCAGAGCATTCATATGGGCCAAACTACCTTATTTAAATTATCACAAATGCCCTGTTCCTGCTAGCAATGGACCCTTTTATGGACAGCAAGCGTCTAGGCAGTGCTCAGCATCTGTCAAAAATAAACTTTTAAAGTACTTCCTGCTAAGCTGGAAACACTGAGACTAGCTTGCTTCGTAGTATTTTGGTACTTTCTCCTCAATTTTTGACTATACACAGATGTTTAAAATTGTGAAAAGAAAAAGAACATAACTAAACATCCCACAGTCTCAAAATAAAAGTTCAGTTTAGCTAGTGAGCAAAAATTTATATGAGTGTTCCTTTTTTTGCCATGTAAGAATCCTGGATGCTTGCCTTCCTTCGTCACCTCCTGTTTGGACACTCCTCCAGGCATTCAGTGTTCATACTCAATCACAGGCACTATGGAGTCCAGCAGAAATGCACCTTCCTTGGCTTCTAAGGTGACAAAGCTCCAAAGAGAGTGACACCACTGGGACCACCCTTAACACTCACTGGGCGTGCATATGGAGAGCAAAGAGTGATGAAACCAAAGCTGAGATGTCTACAGTATAAAGACTACCATCAGCCTGGGCTACCCTCAGTGATGTGGTTCTTCTCACCTGTTTTAACTGACAGTGTTACATCAAGGTGTGTTTTGCCCCTTCTGTGCCTGTTTCTCCCAGCTGACTGGAAGCTGATCCCAGGCAGATTTATGAATAGTTACACTTATGGAAAGTTAGCTGAGCTAAAGCCCATTGGCTTGCTGATACATTGCCTGCTAAAGGACAAAATTCAAGGTGATAGGCCTTGAATGTAGGACCAGATGTTCATGGAGGGCAGCAGGATTGGAAGGAGGTTTAACTGGAGCTAGAAGAGTCCTGCCACACCACACAGAAAGGTTTGAGAGGTTTTTAATTTGAGTGGAAAGGGTACTGCTACAGGGTTTTCACGGTTTTGGTTTTTGCTGTCTGAGAAATGTTATATTTGTACCTTAAAGATCAGTGTGGCAAACTTTATATTTCTCTGTTGATGAATTGAGAAACAAAAATTCTCTCACCTGACTCACCCTGTGAAAAAAGAGCATTTCTCAAGGGTAAGAAGTGAAATCAAAGCTGATGGCTAACGTCTGCCTATATCAGCAAGACAGGGAGGCCTACTGGCTTCAGCCAGCATTTCCTCATTAAGACAGTGTCTGAGCTAGTTTACCCTGCCCTAAATGGACTGAATCCAGCAGTATGTTTTCACATCTGGCTCCAAAGTCCATGCCACATCCCACTCCCCTGTATCTCAACCCCTTCCCAATGTAAGCATCAGCAGGACTGTGCAGCTCATCAGGCCAGGCATTCATGCAGCAGAAAACAACCGGGGTTTTTTGCTATTTTAGGCATCAGAGAGATCAGAGAATCACAGAATGTATTTGCTTGGAAGAGACCTTCAAGATCATCCAGTCTAACCTTTGACCCAGCAGTGAAGGGTCAACACTAAACTATGTCCCTAAGAGCCAGATACACAAGCCACTTAAAGTGACTCCACCACTGCCCTGAGCAGACCATTCCAATGTTTGAAAACCCTTCCAGTCAAGAAATATTTCCTAACATGCAGACTAAACCTCTCTTGCTTCACTTGTATCCATTTCCTCTAGTTTTGTCACTTGTCACTAAGGAGAAGAGGCTGGCCTCCTCCTCACTCCAGCCTCCTTTCAGGTAGTTGTAGAGTGCAATGAGGTGTCCCCTCAGCCTCCTCTTCTTCAGACTGAACAACCCCAGCTCACTTAGTTGCTCCTCATAGGGCACGTGCTCTTCACAAGCCTCGTTTCTCTTCTCTGGACACATTCCAAAACCTCAATGTGTATATAAGTGCTGGAGGTGCTTCTGATAGTGAGAGACCCAGGACTGAAAACAATACTGAAAGTGTGACCTTACCAGTGCTGAGTACAGGGGGATGATCACCTCCCTGTTCCTGCTGGCCAGTGTTTCTAATACAAGCCAGGATGCCATTGGCCTTGTTGGTCACCTGGGCACACTGCTCACTCATATTCAGCTATCACCCAATACTCCAAAGTTCTTCTCCAAATTGCTGCTTTCCAACCACACATCCCCAGTTCTATAGCTTACTATGGGGTTGTTGTGACCCAAGTGTAGGACCTGGCATTTGACCTTGTTGAACCTCATATAATTCACTTTGGCCCATTGGTCTAACCTGTCTCAATCTAACCTGTCTCAATGTAAAGCTTCCCTACCCTCTAGCAGATTGACACACCCACCCAGCTTGGTGTCATCTACAAAATTGCTGAGGATGCACTCAATCCCCTCATCCAGATAGTTAATAAAGATATTAAAGAAAACAGGCGCCAGTACTGAGCCCTGGGGAACACCACCTCTGACCCAGCACCAGCCAGATTTAACTCCATTCACCAGCACTCTTTGAGACTGGACATCCAGGCAGTTTTTATCCAGTACAGAGTGTAGTTATCCAAGCCTTGCACCATGAGTTTATGAAGGAGAATGCTGTGGGAGGCAGTGTCAAAGGCTTTACCAAAGTCCAGATAGACAACGTCCACGGCCCCTCCCTCATTCACCTTGTTGTAGAAGGAGATCAGGTTAGTCAGACAGGACCTGCCTTGCATGAACCCATACTGAGTGGGCCTGATCCTTCAGGAAGCAAGAAGTGCACAGGAGAGCAAAGACCATTCTGTTCCTCAGTTCTTTGCCCATCAGTCAGTTTCAGCAGGCCTTGGATTGCTTCAGTAAGGTTTTTATCTTAAAGCTTGCTCCCTTACCTCTTATACCACGGGCTGGCCTTTGGACCTGGACTTTCCCTAGATTCACTATGGCAGAAATAGCTGCAAATTGGAAATGCTGAGCCAGCTCCCAAGAGCCTCCCACTCTTCACTAGCTGTGGCAGGAACCTAAAGCAAAAGAGTGCTTCAAGCAAAATCTTCAGGTGGGATGAATGCAAGCCCAGCAAATTCAAGAACTCTTCCTCAGTACTGGACTGTAAATTCAAACATGGAACTGAACAAAACATCTAGTCTCATACCAGTATGAGCTGTTCCCTGTTTTTTCCTTAATTTTCAAAACTTTTGTAGGAGTGGTTATGACTTCTTTTGCCTACCTAATGATTTTAAGCATGACTCTGCCCATTTAAAATGCAAGTCCTTCAGTTGATGCTTCAAGTGAGTAAGAAAATCCATGGTACGTTTGAGCCATGCTCACCTGAGCCATGCAACCCCAAAGCTCAGCTGAATTGTCTATAACCTCCCTCTTGATTTCTAGGACAAATGCAGACTCCAAGCATCTTATTTTTTCCCTTGTGAGAGCACTCATTCATGTCCACAAGTAGCAGGTAACCACCAGCTTCAGAGACATGATCATGGAGAGGAGAAAAATAATGTACAAAATCATAAGGATAAAAATCAAGAGCATATCCCCTGAAATCAATGTCATGGTTCCATACACACAGGAGAAGATCCCAAGCCATATTTCCCAAAAGTAAGCTGTTCATTTATGTCATGGTAGCTCGGGCAATTTCACACTATCTTACTAAAGTCAAATCTTTGGACAAGTTGACTGAAGTCAACCTTTGGGAATTACCATTAGTTTTAGAGGAATAAAGGAGGATAAAAATGAGAGGGAAAGTGCTTTCTGCCTTTCACAGAGTGCTATGCGTGATTAAAACACTTTCAGGCTCAACTCCCCACTTTCTTCTTTACTTCATTGGCCTGTCACTAGTGATGGTTGACACCACTTGAGCTTGTCAGGATGCTGACACTAAAAAGTCTGTCAGGATATCTTTGCAGCTTTTGGAAGAGTCAGCAGCAGTGGAGAGGAGGGAGAAAATGGTGGGATCAACAAGACTATCAGTCTCATTCATTCCCTCAGCCAGCCTCATTTTGCTGGCAGGCTGCAAGTTCTTCCAAGAGACTTTGCCTCTGGTGAAACAGCATCGCAGTGTGCCCTGGGAACCTCTCTGCCATGCACAAGGCTCTTGGTTCCAGAAAAAGCTCTCCTCTTCCAATGACCCAAGGTCTCACTGAGTATAGTGGAAACAGTACTGTCCATAGGAGAAGAGGAGGAGCACGGTCCATCTCACTGTTCCTGGCTTGGCCTTTCTGCTGTTAGTGGGAGGCAGCAGCAGGGTGGGGAGAGTGGAGATGGAACAGTTAGGTAATGCCCGGCAGAAAGAGCGACTCACATTCTGGCTACCGCAGCAGCACTGGCTCTCAATAACTGTAGTGGTATGAGACTTACAATACCCCAGGTATGGAGAATCATGGATGCTCCTAGCATCTAGACCAGTAATATAGATATGTGCAACTGCATCGGGCTTTGTAGGTTTATCTTAGCAGATTATGGCAAAATAGATTTTTTTACCTGAGCACTTAATTAATTTTTCAGCTGTTTTTTCGCTGACTTGGTTCTTAACAACACATCTGAACATTCCAGAATACCGTGTGTGCAATTCCAACTTTGTTGCATTCTTTTGAAGTTTTTTGTTTTTATCTTGAGTCAGTTCTATTAGAAATGCTTCATCTTTAGTCTTCTGCTTCACTTCGCACTTGACAGATGCAGTTTTATTGATGCATTCAGCACTGAGGATTGGCTGAGGAACAGGGTCTGAAAAGAAGAGAAGGGACAGGCACATCTGAGATGGTTTCTCTTTTTGAAAACCTCCAATATAAATCAAAGCAGAGAATTAGTCACTGTTTAGCAGTAAGGAAGTAATACCAGCTCATGAGACTAGAGAATAACAGAGAGCAAATTAGACATCTACTACAGAAGTAACGTAGCTAATAAAGAAAATGCAGTATATTAGCCTACATATTTGGCCTAGCAAAGCAGAGCTGCACCACCATCTTGGGACTACTTTCAGGCTCAGCCTGGCTCACAGCCAGCCAGCCAAGCAAGGAGAGGAAGTTGTGTTTTCAGGGTACAGGGCAGATGGGAGGGACTTGGAGCCACAGCCTCCTCCGACTCCAGCTTCAGTGTTTTGGTGCAAATGAAGTCGGCTGTGATCAGCCTGTGCCCATCAGGAGAGATTTCCTCTAGGCCACAGCAAACAGCTACTTACGATGCTTTATGTGCTGCCAACGGCACTCAGCTAGCACAACAGCCACAGCATGAAAATCCATCAAAATGGAATAGAAAACACAAACCAGACACCTCTTAGCTCTCAATGAGATTATGACAGTGAGAATTGATTTCTGTCTCTTTTTATGTCCTCCAAACAGCTAGCTATAGTTTGGTTCCAGGTTCTCTGTCACTGGTGGCACTGAAGAAGCCAGAAAAGCCTGCAGGGCATTCCTCAACTAGGTGCCACTGGCAGGGACATCAGATGGAAAAAATTAGATTTTTACCTTTCAGACCAGGTAAACAAAAACATGCCAGGGCCACCTCTGGTTATAGGCAGTGTAAGTTATTGAAATCATAAATTTTAAAGCCAATAAAGGCTCCTCATAGCAAATGCAGTCTAGGTTCACACTGTGACATCTGCAGACACCCATTCCTGCTTAAGCCCACTCCTCTTCTGCACACTGTAACCTATCATACAGAGGAAGATCCCAGTGTGAAACACTAGAGTCTAGGTCTCCACGATGAAATCATGTAATGGTATCATCTAAACTATTACTTTTTGCAGGGGAACAACTGTTTGTCCATCCCTACTACCAATAATACAAATAATTCTAGCCCCCAACAGCTGCTAAAGATATTTACTTCCAAAAGTGCATACCAGAGGTAAGGCAGCTTCTATGCTGCATAGTAGATGAAATGATGTAGCACATAGCTATATTGGAATTTCAACCTGAAATTGAACCCAGGACACCCCAATGACAACTGAATGGCTTAAAGCATAAGCAAATAACATCAAGCCTTGATGACTTCCTGAACCTGCAAATAGTTTGCAGTAATAATTCCCAAAGTAGTGTGGTATGAGGTTAGAGCAGAACTAATTATGTTCAGCGATTTTTGGTTTTCAGCTCAATCTCCTCTAAGTAACTGCACTTTCTGAAGTTAAGAGCATATTTTTGTAGACAGGGTCTGCTTCTTGTAGTGATAATATTCAATGTATATAGTTAGCACTAAGGATTGGTGTGCAGACCAAGGTCACTGCTAAATCACACTGGGGGTGCAGAACGTAAAAGGCTGCACCTGTGGGGAGGGACAGACAGGATGGGTGACCCTAAATTGACCAACAAGGTATTCCATTCAATATACATTATATTCAGTATGAAGCTCAGCCATCACCAGGGTCAAGCTCTCTTCTTCAATGGCCAGCATCTTTGATTCCAATACATGAGTTCCTGAATCCGGTTCCAGAATCCAGCTCTTGAATCCAGTTCCCATCTGTCACTGAGTCCAGTCTGGGACTTCCCCAGTGCCTGCTCACAGCATCATTTGTGATGATGATATAATTGCCATGAGGGTGTTTGGGCTCAATATTGGTTTTGTAAATATATATTTAATTGGTTTTCATATATATATTTAATTTTTTTTTCATTAAAGATGAAGTTAAAGCTTAGTTTTCTTTTCCAATCCATAAGTCTCTCTTCCTAATTCCCTTTCTATTCTTCTTCTAGGAAGGTAGAGTGGTTCATAGAGAGCATCTGCTATTCATTTAGTGGCCAGCCCAGCCCTAACCCTTGATATGGTGAGATGCCCTAACTGCTCAGCAGTCTACTATCATGGAGCATCCCACTGTGCAGAAACCCTTCTAAAACCATTACAGCTGTATTGATGCCTTATCAAGGCATCATTTTTGTAGCACCAGCTGGTGCCCACAAACTTAAGAGTTGGGCAGAGTTGTGCATGCTGGCTAAGGAAGGATGGAACAAAATTATCCTCTTGCTGGGAAAAACACACATGCTGCTGTGCAGCTTAGTGGGCTGGAGAGGTGGTAGCAGCTGCAAAAGAGCAGGACAGCCATTTCCCTCTTTCCTACTCATCCCAAACTCTTGGTCTTCTACCACTCTGATCTGTCAAGACAAGATACAGCACAGGAATGGAGGCTGCCTTCAAGCTTCCAAAGCATGCAACTGAAACCCCTCAAGGCATGCACTTGAGTGTGTTTGAACATCACATTCTTCACATTTGTTGTGTTATGCTTTGCAAGGATAGGATGCAGGAGTCTTCTTCCCC
The DNA here is from genome assembly GCF_027791375.1 of Indicator indicator. NCBI lineage: Eukaryota > Metazoa > Chordata > Aves > Piciformes > Indicatoridae > Indicator > Indicator indicator. The sequence continues at coordinate 98,019,293 of NC_072010.1, read as the reverse complement.
TGCAAATGCAACTCCTGTTGTGGCATATGTCAGGGGAGGTGACTGCTGATTATTTTTGATATTAGAGCAAAAGCAGAGTGGAACTGCATTACCTAAATACAAGCATTTAGTGCCACCTGGGCTCTTGAGCTCTCCTCAAGTGATTGGCAGATGCAACATAAGGTGCTTACCTTGCTGGAGCATTAACTAGAGACCACATCTCATAACTTACTCTCTATAAAATAGTATCAGAAGCACCAGAACTGATCAGTTAATCAGCCACAGCTACACATCACATAGGTTGCTGCACTCCCACAATAGGTGTCTGGAAGCAGGGTGCTGCTAGGAGCATTGCCCTGTTTGCACAGTGCTGGTCCAGCTCAGGGCCCAAGGGGCCCCAGCACCATATGCAGTGATGCAGTACAGCTGTCCATGCTCACCCTGCTGCCAACATAGGTGTTCATGGCTGCTTGCTTGGGCACATGCTGGCTGAAGAAAGACAGAGAAAAATCATCCTCTAGCTGGGGAAAAACCTGGTGGCTGATAAAGAGGTGAGTCAGAAAGAAGGAGGGGACCAGAGGACATCAACAGAAGCAAGAGAGAGGAGAAGAGTGGCAGAGTGCTGTCAGAGACAGGAGAAAAGAGGTATGTCTCAAAGAAGTCCCTCCAAAACAGGAAGGAGGGCAATGAGAAGAAGAGGTTGTAGAAGAGAGCAGGAATACCAAGTCTTATTTGGCTAGGCTTGGAATGGTATGGGAAGAGCAAAACTCACCCTGAACAATGAGTGTTTTTTCTTCTTCTGCCTTCAGTTTTCCATTCTCCATATACACAGTCACAGCGTAGTTTCCACTGTCCTCTTTCACAACATTTTGTATTTGCAGAGTCCCATTTGGGAATATCTTACATCTGCACTGGTTCCTGGATGCATAATACTTAACTGTCTTGTTTTTTATTTGAAGCAACTTATTTCTGTCTCTCAGCCATGTTGCATCATATACCCCCCCAGCAATAGTAGTGATGCTGAGAAGAGCCGACTCATTCACTGCCCTGTAAATCCTGTTGGAGACAGAGCCTGCAAAGGGAAGCACAACCAGCCCATCAATCTGTCTCTAGCAGCCCCAATACCATGTTCAGCAACCACAGCAGTGACCCAAAAGGTCCCCCCAGGTTGCTTAAGCTTCTCTGCATTACTGGTCTTGTCCTCCTTCCCTGTATCAAAGCACCTCTTGATTTTTCATTACATAAATGTCAGAGTCCAATTTAAGTCTGAGAGGGAAGGAAGATAAAAATCAGGCTTCCAAAAGCTGGCTTTATGCTCTGGCTGAATTATTTGCAGTGGTTTTGCTTGCCGAGACTCATGACTGCCGCGAGCCTAACGCTAAACTTAACCCTTCCTGGAAATAGGGTCACTTCAGTCTGTTTTGCATGTGACACAGGCTGGTACTTAGAGCACCCATCGCTGCAAACATCACTGTGGACATCAGGAACACAAAATAGTAGTGGTCCTGGACAGTAGGATCAGTGCAGCAATAACAGTGATGGCAGCAATAGTAATAATAGTAAGTGTGGCCCACGTGAAGCAGTAAGTGAGTGAAACACACTGAAATGGAGGCATCTTGCAGTGCCCCCTCCTCACTCATCCCAGCCACCTTGCCCTGGTGGTGTATATCCACTTGATTTTTCTAGCACAGGATCGTGGTGGGGCAAGCAAGGCAGGGAGAAACAAACAGCTAACTGCATCCTGTAAATTTATCAGGCACTGAAGCCATTAGGAGAAAAGCAAGGTCAAAGAAATCTTTTCTCTTTGCAAGTCTCCTTTGATGACTGGTCCCCTCTCCAGAACGAGTAAGAGTAGACACTTTCCAATGGGCAGCACTTAGCTTGTGGCTGCTGAATGGGAAATTCAGGAAAATCATGTCTGTCAAACCATGTTACTACTGGTGGAGATGAGGCACCCCTTGGGCTATGGCTGGGTGTCCTGCCCCTCTCCCCTCTAAGCTGCTTCCCAGCCTTTGCAAGGCCCACCTCTGATGAACTGGGACTTCAGAGTGCACAGTGTGTGTGGAGGTCACTTCAAGTAAGGTACTGACTCTACCTCTGTGGTGAGTACAAAATTTGCAGGAGAAGGTGGGAAAGTGCTTACAAGTATCAAGTGGAAGAAACTGACTGAAGTGTATTCAGGGTTTATGTCATTTGTCATTTTCTTATGTTTATTCCTCTTCAGTTTACAGAATAAAGCCAACTGGTAGCAGGAGATTTTTCTTCACATCACCAAACAGAGTTGATTCTTCTCTGATTTTACATATTTTAAGCATTTTTTCCCCCCACAGAGAGAAAAACTACGTTTATGCATATTTTTCTTGCAGTCCTTCATTCCTGGTATCTCAGACAATCATAAACTGTATTACAGAGGGGAAAATGAAACCTAGTTGCTATTTGATGAAATTAACAATATTAGAGATAATCAAAGAACTGAAATAGTGTGTCTCTGTAACAAGAAAATTAACACTGAAGTGCTTCCAGCAATTTGCCTCCATTTTAAGGAGAGGCTGCTATTTCACTATTGTTATTTCTCACAAGGTATTTGACATGTCTAATCAATTATTCTGAAATCAAGCTATAAGACAAACAGTCTTGGAAGCAGCTATCCTCCACACAGATAAAACTACAGAATATACCTAAGTATTTGAATTCTGGTACTTGTTTCTGCTGAATCATGCTCAGGTATTTAGAACTAATAACAGCATTTCTTTGCATAACTGATACTATAATTTATTTATTTTTCTCTCTGGAAGTAAAGGGGGAAAAAAAAACAACTAAGTTTTCAAGGACAGTTCAATGGCATCTCTATGGACAGATCCACTTAGACACATCTCTGGATGTTTATGTGATCTCCACACTCTTCCTAACAGAAAGCTGAGTATACCACACACACGATATTAAAAATCTGTTTAGCTAATGAAACAGCATTTCTGCTAATGCCAATTGAAATGCTCTCCAAGGGGCAGAATGATCTCACTTGCAGTCACAAGAAACAGTTAAAAGGAAAATCTCCCATAATAAAGGAAAATCTCCCATAATAACTTTAGAGAAGGAAGGAAGTCTTTGAAAGAAGTTTGAAGGAAAAAAATATTTCTGCTGGGGAAGATGCTTTATCTATCACATATTTTTTAAAAATCCTTATTTGTATATTAATTTTGTTCTGGAAGAGAAAAAAAATAATTAAACAGCCATACATACTATCTGTAGTAGATGGAACAGAGAAAAAAACATCTATGCATGATTTTATTGTCTCCGTCTCTTATAACTTTCTCTAATCCATGAGTTAACACCTTAATTATTTAGATTAATATTTTTTAAAATGAGAGCAATAATACAAAAAACATAAAAGATGTATGTATTTTCTTGCTCTTTTCACATCTTAGACTTCTACGACTCCACTGAAGACTCCAAGATGCATCACTCTTTCTGTTAATATTTATAGAAGAACATAATTTGCACTTTCAAAAGATTTGCTCATCTTTGATAAGAAAAGGAAATTACATGAGATAATGTACCGTGAACTGAATCTCTAATGTAGAAAACCTACCTCAAGGGCAGAGAGAAAACTGCATGCTGACATTTCTCATTATACATGTGTCAAATTAAGGCTCATTAACTTAAAACCAAAACTGTTTACAGCTTATTATTATAACTGGAATAGGAAGCTCAGGTCCTGCCCTCCCCTTGGCTGAAAATTAAATCAAATAATAATAGCAAGAACCCAAAGGTCTTCACTCACTGGGAAAGTGGAAGTCATTTCTTATCAGTAACATCCCACCAAGCAATAAATGGTTTAAAATCCAATTTTAACAACATTAGCCTGACAGGAAAAAGAAAAAAAAAAAGTAAGAAAGTAAGAAAAACTCACATTTTACACTGGGGAAAAAAAGCAGCAAGCACTTGACTAGGAAGATCCTCCTAAAGTTCATTTTCAGGGTCAAAAACAAAACAAACCAAACAACAACAACAAAAACAGTGTCGCCTTGTCTAATAGTAGCTCCTGGCAGGTGAAAGGATTTTCTGCTATGAGCAAACTGTTGTGGGATGTGTTGGTACAGCCCTCACAGCCTCCTCCCCTCCTCCAGCTCTCACCCTAGCACTTCTCGTTTCTAGCACAGGCACAAAAAAGAAAAGACTTGGTCAGAAATACCTCTTAACAGGGTGTTTTATCAGGGTGGAGACAACATGCAGCAACAAGGAAAACACACTAAAATGTAGGAATGCCCCTGACATCTGTCTAGCCAGCTCGAGGGCCAGCCCCTCATCCTCTTTAATGTGTACTCCAGCACCCATATGCCACCATCCTAGCATGAGTTTTTTTTGGGGGGGAGAGGTGATGGGAATCCTTCTGCTCCCCCACAGCCTCAGCAGCAGCAAGAGCACAGCAAGCCCAGGATCCTCAGTGAGGAGCAGGTCGTTGTTTTCTGTTGGGCAGTGTGCAGAAAGGAGACATGCTTCCCTTGGAAACTGTTAGTATCAGCTTCACATCAACCTCTGTCTATGAGAGGCTGGCCAGTGTCACCCAAAGGCATCCTGCAGGCACAGATGGCTGTTTGAGCAAGCTGAAAAAGAGGGATGAGAATGGAAGGGTATGAAACCACTGCCTTGGGTCTACCTAGAAACCAGCTCTGAAGCTGGGTGGTGTGGGAAAGGTGATGAGGAAAGAAGCTAGGAGAAGGCCTGTGAGTTAGGTCCAAAAGCATGTAAGAAGCTCATAAAATCTTTAGTCCTGTTTCCAATATGAAACAGATTGGGTGGTGAGGATTTTTAATTGTATCATCCCTAGCATGATCCCTCTGTTACAGCATCCACTGAAATCTTGCAGCTTTCTGTGCCTGACAGCTACCCTCTGTAGGCAAAAAGAAGCTGAGGGCAGGGGTTGCTGTGCCTGGACATCTCACCAGCCAAGCAGACTGTGCTGGCAGCTCTGGCCAAAGAGGGCTGCATGGACCTCTCTCCTTAGCAATGCCAGCAGGGACATGCAAGGTCTTCATGCTTGGATACATCTGCTTCCGGCACAAGTGGCCACAGGGCTTTGGGCAAAGGCAGCAACCCCTATCTCTCCTGTTTCGTTTTTATTCTGGGTCCATAAAGCAGCATGGAGAGAGGCCTCCAGATCAATGAAACCACAGCCCACACTCTGCTCAACCTTGTCTCACCTCTTCCTCAAGGCAGCATCTCTCAAAGCCAGCTTCCAGCGTACCCCTGTGTTTTGCCTGTTTGTTGGCACACTCAGATTACAAACGTGCTGGGGCAGGGACCTTCCTTCTGCTCTGTGCACATATGGAACCTACTCTGGGCCATCCTGCTCGTGGAATACTTCCTGCTACACAGGAACTGCACAAAGAAACTGGGAATGCTGCAAATGAAATACAGATGGAAAGTGAGGTGTGCATGTGTGAAAGCCAGAGAGAGGAGAGAGGTAAAGCTCCACAGCAGCAGAACATGGCTTTAAAGGATGCCCTGCATTCATAATGAAGGCCACTAGCTAATCAAGTTTGTCATGCTCAGATGCCCACACTCATAAAATCACAGCTAAATTGGCACAGTATGCTTCAACACATCAAATGTGGCATCCTTTTTCCTGTTAGAGCAACAGGCAGACAGAAGCAAGAAACTATTCTTAAAGGATATAAAAGGTCTGTTCAAATCCAAGTTTTCTGTGAGCAGTGAAAAGGTACTCAAGAAAGGTGGTGAGCCCTCAATACTGATGTCCCCTGTCCAATGTGCATCACAGAAGTGAGCCCAGGATTGGTATTTCTGAGTACTTAGGGGGATGTGCATGAAGTCAAGTTGCTTAGAGGTTTTATATAAAAAAAGCTCAAGAAAGCCAGCAAAGGGGCACACCACCCACCTGTAGCAAGGGTTCCCCATGAGATGCTGGCTTGTGCATAGTCCATCTCACTGCAGCCCCTTTTCTAACCAGAGCTGGAAACCTCCTGCGTCAGATCCGGCTGGATAAGGAGAGAGTACCCTGTACCTCAGCCTCCCTGCCAGCTGAAAAGTGAGGAAATGGCAATATCCTTGTGCCTTTACCCTTCCTCTCTTGAGCATCAAGACAATGTCATGCTGCAGTCCTGGCTTGGCTTCAATCCCTGTCCTAGAAGGCAGGGATTTTCTGGATGTTACTGAGAGAAACACACTGGAAGTCCCTCCACTGATGTGTCTATTTACCCCAAGTGAAGGCATGAAGCAGAGAGCGTCCAAAGGTAAATGGTGATCTGTGGAACACTTGGCAGCTTTGGGCTACTGCTACACATTAGCTGTGGAGGCCAGCATGTATCTTCAGCAATGTGGTGTGGGATGCATGTCCTGAAAAGAGCTACAGCAGGGAACACTGGCAGAGCAGCCTCTAGCACCAACCAGCAATGCCCTCATGGAGTGGAACAGGGAGGGTAAAAGCTACTGCTCACAGCTGTGTATGCCACAGCTCAAACACCAGCTGGAGCTGTGCTGAGCAGGATGAGGTGAGGTCTGCCAGGCCTGCAGATAACTATGCCCTCACACTCTCCAGCTCACTACAGACACCCTCGCTTCTCTCCATTACACAGGAAGTAACACTGCTGGGGTGAACACAAGCCAGCTAGGAAACCAGGACACCGAAAGAAAAGAAGATGTCTCCCAGTATGGTGGTGCTGGACTCAGCTTCACTTAGGCCTGTCAGCACATGGCTAAGGATGTCTGGTCTCTGTTTAGCTCACTGCCTTGATAGATCTTTTAATCTTCTGACACACAATAGAGCAGAGGACCAAGCACAGCTGTGACATCAGGGTGTTTCTTCACAGCCATTGCTATCTCTGTGGTATTTTTTCCACCCCAAAACCACAGAGCACTGTAGTCATATACATTTGCTTTTGTTACTTGTTCTCTCTTTTATTCTTCTGTTCTTTGTACTGTGCTAAGCAGTTTCCTCACTGGGAATGTAAGTATCACACTTACATTTCATGTAAAGGTGACAGACTCCTACACATCTGAAGGCAACATCTCAAGAGACAAGATGTAGCTGTTACCAGCTCTAAGTTTTCAACTTAGTGATGAGCCAATAAACATTCATGCTTGAGGCTTATTAAAAAAGAAGAAAAAAAAAAGAGGTAATGTTATTAGATCTGCTAGAAGAGTACAAATACACTTAGCATGGTCTTCTCAGGAAAATCAGTGTGCAGTAAGCCAGTGTGGATTTGTAGCCCAGCTGCTAATTTGCATCTCCTCTGGTATAAAGCATAGGTCATATTAAATGGCATTTGCATGGGACACTCCTCCCTGAAAGGAGAGTGAGACATCCTGCACTCACCATCACCCAAGAACCCCACCATGAAAAATAAGTGTATTGCAGATTCATACCTCCAAATTTCTCATAAAGACAAGCTTTTGGTGAGGCACAATTTATGAGAAGAGTGAATGGGATCTTGATTAGAACCTTAATGGGTTCTAATAGCTTGTGGAGTGAGGGGAAACTTTGGAACGGGGAAACTTTGGAACAGGCTAACCTTATTTTGGGGAGATCTCCTGGGTTTGCACCCTAGCCTGCAAGACTAACAGCTGAGCTCAAAGTTGCCCTGGACTGTAGCTGAGTGTTTCCCAGTGGCACATTCCCTTCTCCTTTAGCATAACTTTGCAGGGCACTGTGAGTTGTGGGCTAGAGTGGGAAAGAAGAAAAATAAACCTCGGCAGGAAGAGTCACCCCTGCATTGTGAAGTGCCAAGGAACCACTGGCTTCCACATACAGTTTCAGCCATGCCCTTTAGCTGATGAAGACCATACATCCCCTCCTTTTCTCTTTGCCTTACAAGAAGCCAAAAAAGGAACAAGTCCAGCTTGAATGAAGCAATGCAAATATGAAAATCATGAACTCAAAAGGAAGGTTCAGCCAAGAGTTTGGCAAGGATATTGACTCAGTGGTTTGGAGCCTGTTACATTCAGACTGAGAGCACTGCTTTGCCTGCATGCAATGGAAATACTCCAAAAATAGTGACACACGCTGTTAGCACTGAAACAGCTATTTGCAGAAACTTTTTCATCCTTCTTTAAACAGAGGTAGATGGAAGGTTTCAAATTATGGTCCGAGCAGAATAGTCCTTGGATGATTATTTCAAGATAAATGATTCGCTTGTGATGTCCATAATACCATACCATCAGCCCCAGGCGTTCTTGTTCTCCACTAAGTTTCTTCCTTTCTACCTGTGAGCCTGTGTCAACAGCCAAACCTCACAAAATACATCCAGTTTAAGTCTGGTCTGAAGGCATGCAACATCCCTAGACAGAGCAATCTGACAATTTGTGGTTCACAAAAATGACTGAGGCTAGAGCAGATGTCAGCGTCCCATCAGAGTTATTCTTGCAGATGGGGTATTTCTGTCTCACTTGTCTGACTGACTCACTGATTCCCACAACCTATAATGATCCTAGATTTAGGATCTGACTTTCAGTGCCATATTCTAGTAACTGCAGTGATGTTACTACTGCCACAAAACATGTTGTGGTCCAAGAAAAAGTTTGTTGGCATGATGCATTCGTTCTGCCTTACACAAGAAGCCAGACAGGTGGACAGAACAACCTCTGCCAATCTTACTAGTGATAAATACATGAAGACTTGTATTAACAACAATGTACCCCTTCATCACCAGAAAGGGGGTGATATAGTTACCTAAGGAAGATACTAGAACAGCTCTTAGAGATATACCTAGGAAAGCAACTTGATACTGCCATCTAAGCAATCTCTCAGTCAAGATCTGACACTCTCCAATAAACACTAGCTTAACAAATGCATAACTCATGCCTTGTAGAAAGTTTTATTCTAATATGCTATTAAGTCCGGAGAAGAGTGAGGGACAGTCCAAAACAGGTGTGGGAGAATGAGAAGTGATCCGAGAGATTATGCACAAACAACTGCGTAATTCTAAAGACGTTTATTCCTAGGAGGGGCCCTGAATGGTCTTTATACAAGTCCAACACACAAAGACATACAAGGTGTTTTGCTGCTCACTGTGGATCCCAACTTTGCAGTTCAGTTTCCCCTGCTTCTTCTCTGGTCCCACAAAGTTTCCCATGCCTTGTGAACCTTGTTTTGGTCTCTCCAATGCCTGTTCCTATACACAGCCATTTCAGCTCATTGACCTATCCAAACCTGTCAGCTGGCAAGCTGTGAAGACAGAAAGTGGGGCAGAAAAAGGAGCTGAGACCCTTGCCATGGCACGTTTTCACTAATCACTGTGGGAGGACACAATCCTCTCCCCACAGCCCTGAGCAAGCACCGGTAGCACAACTGTTTGGCCAGACCAGGTAGCACACTCCTCTCATCCGGGTAAGCCATCCCCACAAAAGGTCTGAAAAAAACCAGCAGACCCAGGTGGGCAACTCCTCAGATTGTGAGGGCCACTGAGCAGTGGGACAGGATCACTCCTGTCCCAACCATGCACTGCTCTGCTGCCAATGTGCCACACTTGCACAGGAAACACTGGGCAGCTGCAGCAGGAGCTATATGAGTTTTCCTTGCTTTTCCACAGCATGGGAAAGTACAGGCACAAAGCTGCCTATGTTTCTCCATGTTCCCAGCCCACAGTTCCTGTCATCAGCCAGGAGAGGTAATGGCTAAGGTGCTGTGCCATTGCATTTCTGAGAATTTCTGGGGTTTAAGGTCTCAGTAGTGCAGGTAGGGGATTGTTCTGCATAATGCATCTGAGCACTGGGAGACTGGAGGCAAGCTGTGGCTCTCCACAGTATTCCCACCAAGGCCAAACTCCCCTTTGTGACACTTCTGAGAATCAGAAGGAAACCAGCATCTCACAAGGTTAACAAGAGAGGCACTGTCCACCATAGCAGTTCTGGTAAACCTTCCTCAGAGTCTGGGCAGTCAGACATCCTGTGGTAGCCAGACCACAGTGCTCACTGCAGCCCAGGCAGGCCTCTGCACACAGCACCCCATGGAGTCTCCCATCTCTCAGCCACACCAACACACAGGGGTGAGGTGCTGCTCTGCATTAGCAGGGCTTAACCTTATTTAACAGAGGAGGCCTTTGTGATCAGCCCAGTGTTATGGATGGGGAAATGAGGCAGAGGAGGATACAATAATTTGCTAAGGTCAACCAGCCAGTCAAAGGACAACAAATGGAACCAAATTTTACAGTGACAATGATAAAACACTGGAACAGGTTGCCCAGAGATGTGGTTGAGGCCCTGTCCTGGAGACATTCAAGATCAGGTTCAATGCAGCCCTGGGCAGCGTGATATAGTTGGAGGTGTCACTGCAGGGAGGTTGGACAAGATCACCTTCAAGGGTCCCTTAAACCCAATGCAGTCTGTGAACCTGTCAATCTGCTCCTCCGAACCAAACTCCCAACTACCTGTCTTTGAAGCACCTTCCATTCAGACTGTTCATTGTCGCAGGGTCTCAGTGGTCAGGTTCAAGATGCTGTCACCATTCCTTCCAGTCATCCCTTTTTTTTGTTTGTCACAGGACAGTGGGCTTTTGGGTCACTGCCTCTCTCATGTACCCTACATACACCACTTTCAGCAACTCAATAAACATTTTCTGAACCTTAATGACCACTTTGCAGAGCTGCAAGTTTACAGTGTGCCCTCAATGGAAAGTTACTGTGCATGCCTTCTGCCCACATAGGTAAGAAGCACTGGGTTGGAACTACAGCTGCAGTGGCTATTTGTGTTATCTTGGAAGTTCCTTCAAACTCTGCAGCATCAGTAATTCAGTATAAACACAGGCATCTACTCTCTCTGTGAGGCTGTTCATAGGATATCAGGGGTTGGAAGGGACCCAAAGAGATCATCGAATTCAACCCCCCTGCCAGAGCAGGACCATAAAATTTAGCTCAGGTCACAGAGGAACACATCCAGATGGGCCTTGAAAGTCTCCAGAGAAGGAGACTTCACAACCTCTCTGGGAAGCCTGTTCCAGTGCTCTGTGACCCTTACATTAAAGAAGTTCCCCCTTGTGTTGAGGTGGAACCTCCTGTGCTGCAGCTTACCTCCATTGCTCCTTGTCCTATCACAGGGAGCAAGTGAGAAGACCCTGTCCCCTCACTCCTGACACCCAGCCCTCAGATATTTATAAACATTTATTAAATCCCCTCTAAGTCTTCTCTTCTCCAGACTAAAAAGCCCCAGCTCCTTCAGTCTCTCCTCATAAGGCAGTGCTCCAGTCCGCTAATCATCCTCGTAGCCCTCCGCTGGACCTTCTCCAGCAGGTCCCTGTCCCTCTTAAACTGGGGAGCCCAAAACTGAACACAGTACTCAAGATGAGGTCTCACTAGGGCAGTGTAGAGGGGGAGGAGAACCTCCCTCGATCTGCTGGACACACTCTTCTTAATGCACCCCAGGATCCCATTGGCCTTCTTGGCCACAAGGACACCTTGCTGTCCCATGGATAACTTGTTGTCCACCAGGACTCCCAGGTCCCTCTCCATGGGGCTGCTCTCTAGCATATCACCTCCTAACCTGTACTGGTGCAGTTTATTATTCCTCCCCAGATACAGGACTCTGCACTTGTCCTTGTTGAACCTCATTTGGTTCCTCTGTGCCCAGCTCTCCAGTCTGTCCAAGTCTCGCTGGATGGCCACACAGCCTTCAGCTGTATCAGCCAAGCCTCCCAGCTTGGTGTCATCAGCAAACTTCTTGAGCAGACACTCTGTCCTCTCATCAATGTCATTCGGTTTTTTAAGACAGGTGATACCAAATTCATGGCAATATTGAGTCTTACTAATCATCTCTTCAGCAAAGAAGGGCCTCTCCATCTACAGCTTGTTCTCCAGAGAAAGCTATAAACAGGCATTTGTATTTGTCAAATAACAAAGCTTTGAACTCTCAACAAAAGGTAAAGAAACAAAATCAGAAACTAAATCATCTGAGGAAAATGAGCCCTAAACCGTCAACAGCTGGGCAGGAACATGTGCAAGCAGAAGCTTAAGTTGCACAGCTTTCACCATGGCCTCCTATGACAGCAAGAGAAATCCTGACCCAGCTTGTGCACAAGAAGGAAAGGAAACAGGCATGTTCTTACCATATTTAGGACATCTAAAAAGCTGGCTGGGGTCCTGCCTTCCCATCACCTTTCTCCCATCTCTGAGCAAAGCTTGAAGTTACCAGGAGGTGCAGACTGAAGAAGATGACAATCTTAGCTCCTGGAAAAGGAACCAAGCTGCCAAGTATGCATCTGTAGGTGTGTTGAGAGGTGAGTGGTATAGTCATGTACCTAAACTTGCAAGCATAATGCCAATTTGATAAATCAGGTCCCTCATGGTTGACAGGAGGATGGGGAAACCCCCGGAATGGGGAGCTGCTTGGAGATGAAATCTCACCTCCTGGTTGAAGATGTCAATGATGCCATTAAGATGAGCAGGCAGAACTGCTCTGGGCTGTTCACATGCTGCATGAGCATAACTGCTATCCAGCCTCTGAGAGGATTAGCCATACTTGAACACTTTAGAAGGGTATCACTGCCCCCACACACACTCACACATTCTCCCTTATCATTACACATCCTTTGCCTTCCAGGATGTCTGCTTTGGGGCAGCCAGGGAACAGTTCCCTTAGTCCCTGGTGGATGGTCATGTGATTCGACCCACACCAGTTGCTTTCTGGTGATGAAGAGGGCTGGAGGTAAGAGGTTGTCAGCCCCGGAGCTGCTCAAGAGCTCCACTGCAGCCTGCTAGGCAACCTGAAGCCACACAGGAGGCATTTGAAGGAGGCCAGACAGAAAGATGGTGCAGTTCCCAACGGTCCTGTACAGCCCAGAGACTTAACTGATTGTATCCAAGTTAATCTTGATATAATTAACACAACACCTGCCACCATTTGCTTGCTGGAAAAGTACAAATATTTAGAAGAGCTTCTTCTAAGGGCCTTTTAGGTTCTCTGTAAGGACTCCTCTACTGTCTCCAGCCACATCCCCTGCCTGAGAGATGAGTCACATAATCTTGCAGAAAGGAGATGCAGCACTTCTGGTGAACAAAACGAATGCAGGATGCGGTTACATGTTGTCTAAGGTCACAGGGTCCCCACTGGGTGATGATGTTGTCTACCAGCCTATTTTACACCAAAGGACAATGGGACAAGCATTGCATATGCTCAGGGAGGGACTTCACCACTGTTAGCCTTGTATGGGCAAACAATGAGCAGCCTGACCAAAGGCACAAGCAGTTACCACATGTTAATCCAAGCCTCTGTGATGACACATTATCAAATTCTGCTCCCATCTCAGACGTAGGTGATGACATTCTTCTTGCCCACTTCTGTTACAGGTCCATGGGGCATCTGACTCCTCCACACCTAGTGGCAGTAATACCTATACTTCTGGATGTTATAGCACCATCAGAACTTGTCGCCTAATGTTAAGGAAGTGGTTTTGAAGATATCTATCAGTGACACTGTATGCTAGAGCTGAGTTACATATGAACTCATCTTGTATGCTCATTCTGAAATTGCAAAAAATCATAAAAAGTGACATGCTTTCACCTCTACCTTAAGACAAATAAGATCATTCTCTGTTCTCATTTATATTCATAAACTGCATGAATTGCATTATGAAAAGACTACATATTACATTTCATGTCACTTGTTGCTTAGCATATGCCGTAAGGAGCAAATTTTTTCTCTTTCCACCACAAAACATTGACATGGATACAAATCCCAATGTTCGTTCTGTACAGTACTATAAACCAGGCATGCCAGAGGCACCCCAGCACCAAAAGCTCCCTCAGCAACCCTCAGAGGGTCAGGCTGGCATGGCATAGCCTCACCAAGGCCTGATAGCACCATGTACACCATTACACCTGTTACACTGCCAGATAGCCCCAGGCCCGAAAGCATCCTCACTATTGCCTGAGTGATACAGCATCAGAATCAGGCTAGAAGACAACTGCAAATTCAGGCAGATGACTCCTTGGTGTGCTGGGTTCACAGGCTGCAGGGCAGGATCACTCATGTCCAGTCACACCACTGTTCCAAGCCTAATTCTGCAATGGTAAAGACAAGGGATTTTATGTGATCAAAAACCATCAGGACATTGGTTTTACCTACTGCCTGGGCCCACTTTTCTAAGAGTGAGCATGAGAGCAAAAGGAGCTATGCAGTGAAGCATCTTCTCACATAGCTAAAGTGCTTAGATGTCACCAAAAAAAAAAAAAGCAGATGGATGAAAGATCATGTCCCTGCATTCCTTACCTGCACCTCACAGTTTGGGCAAGGCACCAGAGCAGGGTTTTGTGAGCTGCTGGTACACAGAGACCTGCAGGCATGCTATCACACACACTCTGATTGGAACTAGTTATATGGCACTGTTCTATGGCACTTGACTGACTTATAAACAAATGTCCTTGTAATCTCTGTTACCTAGACCACCCAAGTCAGTTCTAATCAGCAGTAACTTGGTATCACCTTTCCTTTATTTGGACAGGTGAAAAGTTGGAAACCAACCTGTGATTTCAATGAAAACCACAAAGACGTAATTGTTAAATAACAGAACATAAACATTTCCAAAATAAGTTAGAAAACAAGTCTTTTTATTAGGAACAAAATTATTGTGGGGAAAAGAAGACGAAGGAAAAAAACCCCACACTTAAAAAGAACAATAGCTGGGCATGAACACACACAGTTAATGAAAGAGCACAGGCTGCATGACTTCTCTCCTTACCTTGCAGTAACAGAAACCTTTGCTCCATTGCTGAACTGCATCTTCATCAGGGAAGGACAGGAAACTGTGTCCTGTCTGCCTTGTAAAGATGCCTTGAGTCTTAGACTCCCCATCTCAATACAAAAAAAGTCCTTCCCAGCTTGGGGTTACACCAGTGACACGGCCAACAGCTGCCAGGGTAACACTCCCAGGATTAAGAGTAGCAAGGCAATGCTAGGGCAAGCTGGAGCCAGAATGCACCAGCCCAGCAGGAAAAGGCTACCCCAGCTGCCATCCTCAGCACCTGAAATTACAACTGCCTCTCCAGTGCGACTCAGAGCACCGTGCAGCCCTTGAAGCATGTGTTGGAGTTGACTGTCCTCTGCCTGCCCCTGCCAGAAAGCGCAGGAGAGAAGCAAAGCCTTTTACATCCTCCAATTTCAGTGACACTGGCCCCGGCCCCTGTTCAACAGTGTCGATGTCACTGTGCTGCCTAGAGGCAGCTGCCACCCCAGGAGTTTGGTGTCACATTTTTGTCATTCAACTCGCAGCCTTTGAGGAATGTTTATACTGAAAGCAGACAGCTCAGCACCACGAGGAACAGACTTATTATCTCCCTCTTACCATGGAAAATCTGATTCCTATGGCAGCCTTAAAAAGCAGATAGGCTGAATCACCATCAACACAGCACACACGATCCAAAAAATCTTCAAAAGAGAGTCACAGGACAAGGAAACAAGAACAACCACCTATGGCTGGGCGTCACCAATGCAGAGCTTTGCCATGAACACAGTAAGCGTGCAGCTGGTCCCCCAGCTCCCCCGCCTGGTAGAGAAGCGTTCCGCTGGGTTTGATGGTGCCGTGGCGCCTGCAGACCTCGTGAGCTGGCGTTTAAAGGCATACCTTAACTCTCTTTCCAAGGGTTTTATGGCACAATGTCAAGACAACATAAAACAGGGTCAGAATGACAAGGGAAGAGAGTAATGCAACACACACCTCTCCATCCCTTTCAGCCCAAATCTATACCATCTCTGCCTTCTAGGCCCTTGGGCTAGTTTAACACTAACATGTCGGGCTTCCAACTACCAAAATGCACTTATACAGTAAGTACCTTGCTCTGGCAGTGTATCCAGCAGCACTCTCTGTGTCCTGACAGCCCTGCAGCCC
Organism: Indicator indicator; assembly: GCF_027791375.1. Lineage (NCBI taxonomy): Eukaryota > Metazoa > Chordata > Aves > Piciformes > Indicatoridae > Indicator > Indicator indicator. The sequence continues at coordinate 98,003,485 of NC_072010.1, read as the reverse complement.
CTGTCAGCTGCCTGAGACCCAGTCCTTGTTCCCTCCTCACCTCATCCTTCTACCCTGCAGGTCTACCCCAGCTGCTCCATTCTCAAACCTTCCCTGAGCAGAACAGGATATGCTACTTGTGTAGCAGCGAGACTTGCCTAAGAGATTCTATAAATTGCTGCTGTCTGTGCAAATAACACAGCACTGAAAAAGCCTACATGCACGGGCAGATGGCCAGCTTAATCAGCTTACAGGAGCTAAACCATTATGCTAAAGGCACCAATGCCTGCACTAATGAACAATCTCAGAATTATAATCAACATTTCTACCAAAATTACACACCCAAGCCCCAGGCACCCTTCTGCTGCAAGCAAGCAAGCTAGTGACAGAGGTGTTTTAATTCACTGGTAACCCAAGCAGTTAGGTTCTGGCAACATGTAATCAGTAGCCCCCAGCCACTGCAGGGTATCAAAAGGAGAGCAAGCCAGCATCACCTCCTGGGGTCTGCACACAGCAGCCCCTACCACCACTCCTGGCCCCACACAGCAAGCAGTGAGGGACAAATCACAAAGGAGCTCAGAGGAGCAATTCAGATAAACATCCAGCACAGCAGATATTTAGCTGCTATCTCCAACAAGTTGTGGGGTTTTTTTGCAGGGCCTGTGAAAAATGCATTGAAATCTCCCAAGAAGATGCTTTCTCAGGAAATTTTTTCCAGGTCTTTGTTTCTCTCTCGGACTGGCAGGCCACCTCAATCCACCTGTCAAGCCTATCCCTTGCAGGAACCACTGCCTGGGGAAGACATGGCAAGGTGTGGGGTGGGCAGGGAGCAGGACGAACTGCCTGTCTCATTTCAGCTGTCCTCCAGGCCTCCACAAGTTAACTGCAGGTCTATTAACAGACAAAGCACCAAAGAGCTGCCCAGTTTTGTTTGTTAGTGACCACGGCAGCCCACAGCAGCATGGAATTGAAGCCATGCATGTGCTTTTTCTTGTATTTTCTTTTTTGCCTTTTAAATTAGGTTAGCAGGCCTGACACCTCATCAGTTTCCCCTGCTAAAATTCTCTGAACCAATTCTTATACACAATGAGACTATGGGATGCAAAGGACAGGTGTCATAGGCTTCAAGATGGGGTTAGAACAGCAAGCATGCCAGATCAGTTATCACTTGGATCTGGGAAACAGTCTGAGGCCTTTTCCTGGCTTTCCACATCAACTATGACCTCTGCGTCTGGTATTTCCTCGGGCTCTGTCTCTACTGGTAAATTTTCTTCCACGAGGTCCTGGGGCTCAGTCCCTTGACCAGTTTGGGCAGTGTCTGGAAAAGAAGGGAGAAATAGCTTATAAGTGCCTGTACTATGCTCCCCTGCAGTGGAAATCCTCTCCCTGGTCCCTGGTGCTGCAAGCTGCCTAACTAGCTCAGCCCCTTCTTCCCAGACATCTGGAGGCCAAAATTCAATTTTCTTTGTAACTACTCATTTATTGAGCTGTTCACCATGGCTGCTTTTTCTTTCTTTTTTTTTTCTGTAAAATACTTTGGTGCTGAAGCTCTCCAGGCTTGACTGCCCCAAATGTACCAAAGCCAAATCTATTCAGTGACATCTGAGTAATTAAAGCTGGCTAACAGCACACACTTAGCATGTTCTCACCTAAACACTTTTCACAAGCACCTCTGTTTCTTTACTTATATGTAGAAAATTTAAATGTGGGATACTGTATTAGTCAAACTGATAATGCAGAATTTTTTTAATTAAAAAAAAGTTCAACACTTTACATTCATTTATATTATTCATGAATATTCATAAACAATTACCTGATTGAATTACTTTTTTTTTCTTGCACTATGTTTATCAGTAGCATTTAATATTTCGAAAGCAAGATAAAGCAGCATCCAAGGTAGACATAAAGCATAGCTGAGCTGTTGAGAGGCTGTGCATAGTACAGTGAAGGATGTCAGAAGCAGAGATAGCAGACCTGAGACCAGGGTATGATCTAGGTAATGTTGCTCTGGTTCATGAAGTTGTTGCTACCAGCACCTCAACCAGCTGATGATAGTGCATTGCCAGGGAAGGTTTTGCTAATGTTCATGTTTGTGAAACAAAATTAATGGAGACTTAATGCAAGAAGTGGAGCATTACTATCAAGCATGCACAAATCAGGAGATTTCTGAAAGGTTTTTATTGTTGTGCATACTTGACCACACTGTGCTAAAGCCACTGTGCTAAAGCTGTGAAGTTTTGTTCTCAGTTTCTTTGAAGGATTTAAAATGTGACTGTATTCCCACTTAAGCACCAATTTGAGGAAACACAGAAGCTTCTGATTTTGATGGGATTAAGTTACATTTGCATTTCAGCATATTGATGGATGCTGTCCTGAAGAGGACTACTTACAAAAGTGTGCTGATTCTTCTCTAGTGTTACTGACAAGAAGAGGGAGTGTGTGATAAAACTACAGGAAAACTGCTAAGTTTGGAGGCATTTCTAGTGTTGAGAGATATGTATTTTAGCACAGGACATACTGGAACAGTCTGCTGGCAATACCTTCTGTGGGATGCTATTGGATGCCTGCCACTATGTCTCATGGCTAGATGAGGGCCAAAGCTACTTCTGTACAGAAGGAAGGTATTGATAAACGACCTGCTGCAAGTTCTGACATCTGGACAAGATGCAGCACCTTCCCTATGTCAGCAAGTCAAAGGCTTCTCCAGACAGCTCCTTCCCCATCAGCCACACACATCCATTTTGTCCTTCACTCTCCAACATAGCCTGTCTGACTTAAAACCAAGTCACTGGACCCACCAGGCTTTGAAGGGCAGTCAATTTGTGCAGGTTGAGCTTCGACATGGTCTCCACTGGGGGGACTCTTCATACCTTCACTGGAGATCATGGACATTGTTAGTCCATCATCTTTCTCCTCCTCTGTAAAACCAAAACCAGAAACTTGAAGGAAAGAGGTTTCCCATACCCCAGCAGCCCTGACACGCTCATTCTGAGGCTGGACCACCAACACATAAGTGCATCTCCTCCTCATGCAGCACTGGCTCCATTCCCAGAGCAGACAGATGCTAAGTATGGTAGGACACTGCCAACTGGTTGGAGACTAGCTTGGTCATGCTGGCAGAATCACAGCTTGAGGTGGCCTTGCTGCCATGGGCAGATTGCACTCAGGGACTGGTGCTGGCAACTGCCATCTGAAACCTTCCAGTCCCTTTCAGGATCAGACCTGAATGAGACTCATTTTTTGTGCCCCTAGAAAAGGTTTTGCTACGTGATAGCAAGCATGAGGTGAAAAAAGGAAAAGGAAGGTTTAATTCAACACCCTGCTGGTTCTAACAGATGCCTGTCAGCAAGCAGCTTTCTGCTCCACCAGATCAGAGGAGGGCTGCCTGGAAGCTACCAAGCTGAGACCATTTCAACTCTGGCCTGCACAAATGCAGTCCTCTCCGAGACTCATCTCATAGAGCAACAGCATTCTCCACTCACCTGAAGGCACTGGAATGAACTTGTGTTTCCTTTTCATGCAGCAACATATGACTGAGGACACAACCACCACCAGGATAACCACACCCCCTGCACAGCCTGCCAGGATGTAAATGAACCATGGGTACTGCAACAGGTCTCCTGCAGGAAGGACAGGGCATTGTTAGTTAGCAGAGTGGTAAAACTTCTTTCTCAAAACAAGAGAAACCCTGCGGGAAATTTAGAGCATGTGAGCATTCCTACTGCTTTGGTTTTGTTTGGATCAGGGAAGCTGACGTGCCATGGCACATCATAATTTATGTCACATAGTTTAATTATGGTATGGAATTGTTTGTGTAATTATGCTGTGAGCTTTTGCTTCTGCTTTCTCTGACCAGTTACATCTAAGATAATTTATAAGTTTTAATCAAATTAAGCAGGGAAGTTGGAGGTTTGAAAGATACTACACAGTTCAACAAATTTTATGAAAAGAGGCAGCTGAAAAGAGGAGGGAGACCTAAGTCCCATGCTGAAAGAAAAGCTGCAGAGTCTACCCTTAGAGCTTGCTAATACAAGCCTCAGTGAATCTCCTTAGAATAGCCATATAACGACTACACCAACCTCAAAGAGAGTCTGAGCAGAGCCTGCACTTCCTCAGGCACCAGCAAGTCCAGCCAGCAGGGTCAGGGCTGTAGGAAGCTGGCTTCACTGCTGCTCGGGGAAGGATTTCTATTTATTCACCTTCCCAACCGAGACCATGTGAAACATCTAGCAGGAGGTGATGGCTGCAGATGGCCAAGCAGAAGGCCACATGCAAGTCTGTAGTAATTATTATCCAGTTCAGAGTCCTTGGCTCAGGGCTGCCTTGACAATCAGACCTGACACCGAGCAGAGAAGTTGGTAGAGGGCATCACAGAAAAGAGCCATCCGTCCAGACTTGCTCTTTCACTAAGACAATTTGCTCCAACCCAGGGTAGCCAGTAGGAAAACTCTTCTTTTCAATTTGAAAAAGAACAAAAACGCAGCCTGACTACTGCTAGAACACAATTTCCTTAAAGCTCCTTAGGCAAACCCAAGCCATCCCTTTTTCAGTCATTTGGCTTCTTTTTGTCTGTGCACAGGACTGTATGGCACCACATTGGGGAAACCAATGGCCTAGTTTGAAGCTTGTTTTAATGCACAAATTGATGCATAGCCCCAGAGGGCATTCAAACATTCCAGGGGATACTACACACTGTCATAGTTCACTTGCCAGAACAGTAAAAAACCAGGTCAACAGGTGCTCCTGTGTGTGAAATCACACACTCACAGTATTTTCAGGGTACTTGTTGCTGTCTCTGTAGAACCAGGTACCAAGTTTAAAAAATCTATACTCAAACTTTCAGCAAATGAGAAAATCATTTCCCCAATAATTTTATTTTCTTTTTGATGAAAAATTAGAGGATGTTGTTAAAGGCATAAATATATATTGGAAATATTTTTCCTGGCTTTTTTTTTTCCCTTAAAACTGTCGTTTGTTAAAAGGGGGTTTTAAGATAAAGTATTGTGTTCAAAATTAATAATAAACAAGTAATAAAACAAGTAATGAATCAATAAAAGTCTTTTTTATATGCTGACTTTTTCAATTCTGAGCTCTCCGATTTAGATCCTGCATTATCAGAGTCCTTTGGTGCCTGAGAAGTTTACAGTATTTTGGCTAAATTGCTTTAGGCTAATAATGATTTTTAAATTAATTTCATCAGCCAACAGGCTTCCATAGTTGTTTTCATGCAGATCTCATACTTACCCTGGGAAAACTATATCCAGCTCTTTGCCTGGAGCAAACAATAATCCATCCCAAAATCGAATTAGTCTTTAATTAATTAAACTGAATTAATTTCTCTCTTCACTAGTGTTCAGAATTGCTTTAGTTCGCTGTTTACAAATGTAGTTATATCTGGTGAGTAAGAAGTAGAATTGCTGCTACTTTCTTGCTCTCAAACCTTTCCAAATATGTGTCCATGCCTGTGTCCATCCCAGCAGACCTATCACTACAACCCCTGTGGGCTTTTCAAGAGGAAATGGGGAACTGATGTTGTACCCAGGGCAGCCACCCAGAATAAACAATGGCATCAGTATTTGTGTGATCTGTCAAAGGGCTTGACTGAACAACTCACTCATGGATGTTCATCCTCACTCATGGATGTTCATCCTCACTCATGGATGTTTATCCTCACTCCCTAGTTCCTCAGTCAACTTGGGTCTGACTATGCTGAACTCCCTCTGACCAATTTGACTGGAGAAAACTTAAATCACTGCTCCACAATCACAAATGCCAAACTTGTAGGGGTTAGCCAGCAGTGCCAAAGCAACCAGGCATGAGCAGCCCACAGCATTTCTGTTGAATGCCAGCACACAGGATAGAGGGGTAATGTCACTAATTTTGCTTTCACACCAGTAGTATGCCAACCACAGAAGGAAAGACACTATCTGATGTGGAGCTGGAGCACCTCAGACAATTTCTAAAGTGCTAGGTGCTATTATTGCACAATACAATTTCTGTAGTAGCAAAGGTGATTAAATTAATTACAGTCAATTTAATCAAAAGACTTGTGGCTAAACTAAGCCACCCTGACATAGTTTTGTTGACCATCTTTTGCTACCAGAGAAGAGAAAAACATTCACTGCTGGAGATGAAAGTGAATTTGTTTTTTTTTAATAAATGTGAGTTTACATCAAAGACCAGTATCATGAGTTTCTGGCAGTTCTGATCACTCCTAGGATCCAGATTTTCTGTCCCATTAAACTATGGTCTCCTTCAAGCAGAGTACTTGGCATTTATGGATAGATTGCAAATGGACAAAGTCACAGCCTGTTCACAGAACTACCTGTCCAAACAGGGACATGTAGGGAAAAAATCCTACATTTCATAAGCAAATGACTTGTGTCTTTACCCTGCCTCTAATGGTGTGGGGTTGATGGAAAGAAATTTGTACAGACTGGTAAAACTTTGTGCAGCTGGCCTAGATGAGGAGAAGAGACAAAGCAAAACACCTCAGCTGAGTCCAGCAACAACAGGGATGAGCAAGTAGAGGTTTTTTCACAGGGCTGTTGCAGATACTGGACAGCTGTCTGGTTCATGGATGAATGTCATAGCAGGAAGCAGCTTGTGTTTATTAATTGGCATAGAGGATCAGTACACACCAAAGTACAAGAGCTCCATCGCTGGTAAGGAGGAAAACAAACAGGTAGAGATTCATCCTTGCTGCAAATGTGGGTAAAAGGACCTCCTAAACAAACTTTTACCCTTCTATAGTTGTAGGCTGTGTCAATCTGGGAAACAGGAGGGAGAAGGAAGCCAAGGGGACACTTTCTGAAAGCAGGATGTGGTAAGTCTGGAAGGCAGATACCAGTGGACAGAAGAGTTTGGTATTATGCAGACAGCAACAAGCCTTAGTTTTCTGCTGCAAAAGACCAAAGAGAGATTTTCTGGAGACACCATTACTCACCATAGTTGCAAGACAGCACAACAGGCCTGGTCCTCGTGATGCTGTTCCCATGGTGAACCTCACACACAAATTCCCCGGGCACAGTCCTGTCCAGGCGAACCTTCTTGCCACCGTCCTTAACGCAAGCCTCAGGGGCGCTCAGCGCAGTGCCGTTGAGCAGCCACCGAAAGCTGGTGCTCTGGTTGCTGGTCACATCACAGTACAGCTCCCCGGTCCCGTTAGGGAAGCACTGGATATCAACGGATGGCTCTGGTCACACAAAGCATGGGGCAATGGGAACAGGGAGGAAAGAGAGGGGAAGAGCAGATTCAGCAGTGAACATGAGCTGGACAGGACCTTCCTTTACCAGTCTTACTACTACTACAACACTTAATGGCATCCAGGGAGCACAGAAATAAATAACCAGACTCTTCAGTACTTGCCCCCAACCCTGAAATGCCTAGTAGTGCCCACCAAAGCCTTCTAGTAAGCCCTGTTTTGAGGATGCCACAAAAATCTGGCATCTCTTGATTTTCCTTATTGAAATTGAAAAAGTGAAAAATAAAAGTCCCTCATCTGAGAGGACAGTAGAAACACCAAAGAGCATCTGCCAGCCAAAGGCTTCCTCTGTCACCAGCAGATAACTGTAGCATCAGAGGAGACTCAGCCCTCAACTGCTCAAATCATGCCCAAATAGGTACCAACACCAGATACCTGCAGTTAGGTGGAATGATCCAGACCAGGCAATCTAAAGTGAAGTAATGAATCATTTTTTGTTATTATATTTTCTTGAATTTCTCCCTTTCAGTCTACAAGGAGCCAATCTATATTTGTCACTTTGCAAATACAGTTTTATAACAACAGGAGAATGTGTCTGCAAACATCCACATAAATAAGCTCAGAAATCACTTTCTTCAACTAGAATGTTGTCTTCAATTAAAATTTACTGCCAGCAGGAATAACATTTGGTGTGAAATAGTTGCCCTGAATTAGGTATGGTAACAGAACGCAAGGAAGAGACAAGAGTTCCCAAAGCAAATCCACTGACATGGAGGTTAAACACAGGACCCTTCTGCAATGTTTGCCCACTTCCAATCTAAATCCCTGATCTTCAAACCTAGGAGTCACATTTTTTACCTACTCTCCATGGCAGTTCTGCCCATTTGCACCTGAAAGGTGTAAGAATTCATTTGTCTTCACTGAGACCAGTTTGCTCAGACATTTTCATTACAGTTTTATACGCTTCAATTTCTCTCAGAAGCCTGCTTAAATGGAAGCCCTGCAAAAGGAATGGTGGAGATGAAGACCAGAACAACAGTCACTGGCTATCTGGAGCACTATTCAGCAGAGGGGGCAACCCATTTAAGCCCTCTCCATACTAATCCAAGCAATGAGTGACTTTCTGTCTTCTCACTCCGCTGATGGTTAAGCAGGTGCACGAAGGAGAGCAGCAACAGGGACCACAGCAGGGAGACCGACATAGTAACCTGCCTATTGCTGGTCTCTGAACAGAGCCAAAAGATGCTGATCTCTAAGCTGCTCATGTGCAGCTAGAAATCAGAAAGTCACGTTCGGATTCCTTAGCACCTTTCCTCAGCTGCATGAAGCAAGGCAAAAACCCAGCATGCCTCAACCCAGACCTGCACAGGAGTCCAGTTCCGTTCCACAGATGAGTTAGGTAGAGTTAACTCCTTAAGGAAGGGCATCCACAGGCAGCAAAACACTGTCAGTCAATGGCAGTTTTGACGGGAGCTACACATCTACATACTGTAGGCTCAGCTTCATGAACACATCAGGGGAAAAATAGCACATAGCTCATCTGACTGGCTGCTTCAAGGAAGGCTCAACAGACAGAAGAGACTGACAACATGGAAGCAGAAAGCATCCTGTAGTTTATGGTCAACACTACTCCTCCCTGAGGTGACAGAGGCTTACAAAGCTGTTCCAGAGGCACCTGCAAGCTCAAGCAGTTTCTTAAGAATTTCAAGGCACCAACTTCCAGACAGGCTGACAAGTTCAAAAGCTATTTGTTGCTAAGAAGGTCACTTACCAAATACTTCCAGCTTAAAAGATCTGGTGATGTTCTGAAAAACAAACTCATAATTTCCTTCGTCCTCTTTCTCCACACTCCTCAGCACTAGGGAGCCATTCTGCAAGTTCAGACATCTGCTGGCAGAAGTGCCACACTCTGCCAACAAGGTATCATTTAAGACAGCTGTTAAGCATCTCTTGTCCCCCTTGCTCATTCTGGAGAGGTTCTGCAGACTTTGAATTCCCATAGAAAAGACTGCTGACCCACCGCTGAGTACACCAGTCCAGATGACAGAGCCTGAAAGGAGAGGCACCAAGTGTGGGCAGTGAGCTTGCCGCATCCATCCATTCCCTCTCAGCTGTCTCCCAGAAAGGCAAATGCCCAGGTGAGACATGAGAGAGCAGACTCAACCCTAGTGCCAGGCTGGGGTCACCAGTAATTGAAAATCAAAGAACTGAGAAGTCTTCCATAAAGGCCAACTTTCCCTCCTGATAGCAGGAGTGGTGTGCACAGCATGCACACAGGGTGGCAAAAGGCTGAGCAGTTGGTCTTTTCCCTCCTTAGATTTGGCATGACCACCTACCAACCCCCCTCACAGCTGAGAGACTGTGCAAAGAAAGATCCTCAGAACGTCAATGCCATGGATGTTCTACACAGGAGAGCACAGACAAGTGCTGCCTGCACGGCTGCCTTTGCCCAAAGAGTAAGGACGCTGTTTTAACTCGATCCAGCCTTGCAGTATCCTTGCACGTTATTAAGTTGCTGTACTCAAATCAGAGGTGGGTAAATGGCAGGGTGACAGCAGCTCCAGGGCTAACCCAAGGTCATGCCAAGCGTTAGGAGCTTTGCTCTCCATCTCCGCATTGCTCTCCATCTCCTCCAGCCAGCATTCTGCATATGAGGACCTTACATTCTCCATTGAAATGCTTTTATAGATGCAGTATATTGAGAAAGTGCTATCTTGTTAGTTATCACTCATTTACTAAAAAATAATCTGTCTTACTTTGTCCTGACTGCCCCTTTCATGCATTAGTGGCTACACTATTTGATGTCTCCCCAAACCTAGTAGAGCCCTTAAAAGATCTTGGAGCAAAATTAAGATGTCTGCTCACCTAGGCAAATCTGTACCAACTTCATAAAGAAAAATCCCACTTACCATGAGTAACAGTTATTACCACCAGCAAGCACTGCAGAGTAAAAGGAGAGCTGAAATCCATTTTAAAGAGCACCTTGCATCATATGCTGAGAAGACGATCTGGCTTCAGAGCTCAGTGAATATAGCGCTCAGGAAATGATGTCAGAAGGAGAGAAAAAAAAAAAGAAAAAAAAAAGAGAAGAAACTCCATAGTGGATAGATTGAATAATGTTTCAAAATAGACCTGCAAGGCTTTGGGTCACTGAACTCAGACTGAACCACTGCAAGCACAAAGTCCCGCACCTTAGAGCTAGCTGCAAGTGTGAGAATAGGGTTGAGACATGAAAAGAGACAAAAATACCCCCTGGTCAGCTCACCTTGTTTAGTAAGAAACTAACATCAAGATCAGGTGAAGAAAAACACCTATTTATTTCCCCCTTTTCCAAAATACATCATCCCCACCCAGGGAAGATCAATCAGCCCAATCAGATAAAGGACCACACATGGAGACCAGCTGATTTTCCAAAATACCAAAAACGATCACTCATGGAGAATCTGACCAGCAGGAGGTGTGGTAGAAGGCTCTCCCTCTGCACACAAAGGCTGCCTTGCCAGGTTGAGCTTCACTGGGCTCTCCAGTGACTGAATGGTGTCTGCCGTGCAGGAAAGTGTTCTGTGCAGCCACACCAAGCAAAGAATAAAGGTTGCAGAAATTTAAGCTGTATTGCAGTACCAGACTAAATGCAGCCCAAAAGCCATCCTGGCGCTGTTGGGAGTGCAGATCCTAGAGACGAGTCTGAAAAGCCAGTCTTGAAGCCCATAAAGGAAGCTCCACATGGTGGAATTACATGTTTACATGCATTTCTGAGAAGCAGCTAAGCCACTTGTGTTGTGGTCTCTGCTGTTCTTCAAACAGTTTGACAAAATCTACATTTCAGCCAGTGGCATGGCCACTCTGACTTCTTAGCAATGACAATTCCTTCTCACTTCCTGCTCCCAGTGTCCAAAATTTATAAGTTTGTTCAAGGCTACCACAGCCTCATCCTGTCTTTATCATATGTGCATAGGACAGGCCTAAACTGAGTTGTGACAGAAATAGCCTTCTCTGAGAAAATCAGTGAAGTGAGTCTTCAGACACCCACAGCAGTGCAGAGGAAGGGGGAGAGAAAAAAGTATTTACAGCAAGAAACACTTTCGTTTCCTTCTATGATGCTGAAATAACCTGAAGAAAATTTCTCTCAAATACCACTGCAAGACGGGGGCTAACCATCTGCCTCAGATGTGCACATTTAACTTCATTTCACCTTCATGCTTGAAGGGCAAGCTGGTAGAGCTTAGGGTTGCAGTGCCGTGGTGGAGACAGGAGACAGGAGACATAGCGTGTGCAAGGCTGATTCAAAATAGCACCCCAGAATGTTGAGAATCTCAGAAAAGCAACAAAACGTAAGAGGGGTCTGCATACAGCCATATTCAGCAAAAATTTGCCTTCTTCTCCAGCCAGTGATAGCAACCTCACAGAGCTCATTTACAGATTTGCAGTAAAATCAAAGAAAAATATGGCCTTTCTACTGTAGCTCTGCTGTTGCAGAAGTGACTCTGCATGACTGTGACATTGCAGTGTCCTGTATTTAGTCTCCCTCTCAGTGACTCCAGGGCAAATGAGTACATTTATGAGTACAATATTTCTGACTGCAAGTGTCCCATACATCACAGAGTATATGAAGTCCCATTAGGCTTCTTCTGTCCCTCTCATCCTCACTAGCTTTGGAAAAAAAAAAAAAAGGGGGGGGTAAAAAGCAGCGTCACAGCCAGGATAAAGATGACAGCACATGCACAATCTGTGTTGCCATCAATCTGCAGCCTCTTCTTAAGAGCAACCCCCTCAAATTTTATATGAAAATAATTTTTTAGATTAAATTAGACAGTACATTCTAATATTGGCTAATGAATGCTCACAACACCCTTGGCTAGCCAGGGAATTCACTTCCCATTTTATATAAATATGTATAAAATTTTGTGTGATTATTTGTAATTGGAAAGTGAACTTTATAAAATCTTTTTAGCTTGGTGAGCTACAAGATCACAGGGACATTTTGTTCTTTCAGCCACTGATGGTATCATGAAAGGAGAATTGAGATTCATTCCTTACATAAGGCACTGGTGAAGCATGGGAGACTGGAAAACCTGAGCTAGGAAGTAAAGCAGGAAATGAAATATCACAGTCTCACAGTATATCAGAGGTTAGAAGGGACCTCAAGAGATCATCAGGTCCAACCCCCCTGCCAGAGCAGGATCACTTAGGGTAGTCTGCACAGGAACGCATCCAGGTGGGTTTTGAAAGTCTCCAGAGAAGGAGACTCCACAACCCCCCTGGGGAGCCTGTTCCAGTGCTCTGTCACCCTCATGGTAAAGAAGTTTCTCCTCAGGTTGAGGTGAAATCTTCTATGTTCAAGCTTGAACCCATTGTTCCTTGTCTTATCACTGTGAACCACCGAAAAAAGCCTAAGAGCCTGGCTCCCTCCACTTGATACCCACCCTTCAGATATTTATACACATTTATGAGATCCCCTCTCAGTCTTCTCCAGACTAAACAGCCCCAGGGATCTCAGTCTCTCTTCATAGGGGAGAAGCTCAAGTCCCCTAATGATCCTCATGGCTCTCCATTGGATTCTCTCCAGCAGGTCTCTGTCTCTCTTGAATTGGGGAGCCCAAAACTGGATACAGTATTCCAGGTGTGGTCGCACGAGGGCAGAGCAGAGAGGTAGAAGAACTTCCCTAGACCTGCTGGACACATGTTTCTTGATGCATCCCAGGATACCATTGGCTCTCTTGGCTACAAGAGCACATTGTTGTTCCATGGAGAACTTGCTGTCCAAGAGCTGTGGACACAAAGACATTTGTAAATCCTAACCAGACCTCCCCCTTTCAGTGAGTTGGTAAGTGTAAGCAGTGCACCTATTTTTGCTGTCAATAATGCATGTCAGCATTAACTGGGGAAATACAGAGGTCTCACTTCACACCAAGGAAGGCAGCAGAGGTAAATGCCAGAAACTCAACGCATGGAAACAGAAAACAAGCCGTAGGCCTGGCAATGCAGAGCTAGCTCTACAAGTTGCTGAGGGCTCCCTGCCTCAGCATCAGCTCCAGGACAGCAAATAGTGCTGGCTGCAAGAGGTCTGTCCATCCATCCATCCGTCCATCCATCCATCCACCCATCCCCCTGCAGTGGAACAGCATGGCAATGGCTACACCACAGACTGTCAGGGCAGATACAACCTGGACTGTGCAGCACTAGGAGGAGAAAGAAGTTTGCAGCCATGTTAGCTTACCTGTATAATCCACATCTACAGCAATTCACACATGAGATTAGCCTTTTTAAACACACTTTGAGTGGCTCTTCGGAGAGTTTAACTGTGCAACCACAAGGCAAGAATGGGAGCAAGTCTGTCATATGTTTCTGTGTGGGAGCAGCAGGATCCCAGAGACTGAGGAAGATGTAAAGGCTGATGGAGATTCATATTTATAAGAATATTAATTCCTTCTTTGTTAAATGAAGCTAGCCAGAGAGCTGTTCTTGAACTATGAAGCTTTTCTTGATAAAAGAAATAGCAACAGCAAGCAAAAAGCCAGCAAAGATAAACACAGAAAGGTGTGTGCAAACATAGTGATAAAGAGACTGTCATGCATTTTGTTTCCCTAACAGCAAAGCTGTGAAATCATAGCTACTTTACAATTTATTTAGGAACTGGACATGTACAATCAGGGTACACCTGTATCAATTACAAAAAGCATGCTGCAGAAACATGCTTCCTGCATCAGGAACTGCTGCAGAAAGGCTCTGGGCCTGATTGTAGACAAGGTACAAGTGGTTTCTTCATCTTGTAGGACCTCCAGGGAAAGAATAGTCCAACACTTGCAAAAGTCAGGGTCGTGATTTCTGGAGCTGCTAGAATGACCTTAGGGGTGTGGACAGCCAGATTTTCGGTGACCTGGACCCATGGGAATGCTCTCAATTCTTCGGAGCATCTGTGGATATTTTAAGCTTTCTTTTGCCAAGACATGGAAGGACCAACCAAGATCCCACAAACACAGATGAAGACTTTTTATTGTGTTGGAGGCTTAGCAACAGGGCTGATAAAAGGAAAACTGTATGGGCATCTGCTCTGCCGTGCAAAGAAAGCACAAAGACCTCTCAGCAGCAGGTCTGTCATGCCTCAGATGTCACAGCTAAGGCTATCTGGGACCCACCAAACCAGATGTTGCTGTTCAAGTTCAAATAACAGCGTGTGGCAAGGAGGGTCCTGAAGGGGCAGAGACAAAGGCTCTGCATAGTACCCAGGAGCAAACAGAGGATCTAACTTGCAGAAGCCCTCTGCTCAGAATAGCCCAAATAGAAAAAAGCCACAGCAGAACCTTGGTTTCATGCACATGATGCCTACCTGTCTCACGCTCTGGAAGAGACCATCTCTTTGCTGCCCTGTAATGCTCAGCAGAGCAGTCCCATGTGTTCAGAATACATAAACAACAAGCTGGAGAGAGATCTTCTTCAGCTCCCACGTGCTTGTCACTGATCCTGTAATTCATAGGTAAGCTCCCCTATCCCAGCTCTCAGATGCTGAACAAGATCAACCAAGATCACAAAAGCTTATTTGGACCTCTGGTTGTTAAAAAGTTGCTGTCACCCTCAGGATTTTTTCTCTTCCTCTTGTCATATCTATGGGTGCTTCTCTCTCTACCCTTGCCACCAGACAGCTCAGGGTGAATGTCATGAATTCATCCTCAGCTCCGCTACCACAAAGTCACTATGGGAGCAGACACCCAGGCAGGTCCACAAAGAAAGCAGACATAGAGGAAGTACTGTGCCATCCTGCTTTGTCATCTTGGCACTTACCTGTCACCTCATTGCCAGGTGAGATGAACAAGAACATCCCAACTGTATAGGTCAAGCTTACCAGTCACATGCAGTTTCTCTGTCATAGCTCTCCTAGTTTGGCCCACAATGATGAGAGAAAAAGAAGAATCCATATATGGAGTAACTGCTAGAAACTACACCATATATATTTAGCACCCCTGCGTGTGGGGTGAAATGCTTTGCATGTGCTTTGTAAAAAAAAAAAAACAACCCACCTTCTTATTACAGAGCTATTCAGACTTGTGGGTTCAATCATGGTGCTACATGAGAAGAGCTTAACTGAAGGACCGCATCAAGGGCAGCAAGCACAGTGCCTACAGTTTATAGGCTTTGGCCAGTTTCACTGAAGTCAGAGGAAAATCTGTTTCTCTAGTGGAGAGTGCTAAGAGAAGTCAAGTTAGGACCCAACCTGCCACAGGTTGGTGCAGGTCAACTGCGCCTTTTTTGCTTTCATCTCTAATGAATGACTGAGATGAATTTCAGTCCCAAATCAGTTTCACCTGGGTCTTGCTTGAAGGCTGCCCCCAGCTCATTGTCCTTGGCCTAGACTGCAAATACAGAGACAGTCAAAATTGTCTCTGGCAGAGATTCTCATCTCCTACCAGTCAGGACTTTTCTGCAGCCATTCATCCACTCCTCAAGTAACATATCATCTCATTTCTCTTCTCCTGTTTCTCCTTGCCTTGCTTCCTTGTGGTGAGGGAAAATCGACCTGGCAAAAGCTCAACTTGGAAGACGAACTTGGGAGATTTCACTAGTGTCACCATTTTCAAACTAATCATACAAATATTTATAAAGACAAAGGGATTTCATAGGTTAAAATTTTCTGTAGGATTCACTTAACAGTGTCTTAGCCTTACATCTGCTGTGGCTACAAGAAGGTGAATACCAGGCTCAGTTCACAAAAAACCTTTCAACACAATACTGAATGTGAACTAAAGCTTCCAAAACAGCTTTACAACCACAAGATGGCAGGTGGTTATGGTAGAGATTCCCCAACTCATCACACTCTAGCACCAGGGATAACCTGATCTGACAGGAGTTTTGAAAAGGCAGCAAAAAACACTTTGTGCATGTTCCTGAAGATTTGCTACCAGACACAAGAATCTGCAAGCATTGATACCTGCATCAAATTAGACCGTTCAAGAGCTTCAAGAAACTTCTTTTAGTGAGCACAGATGTACTCTTTGATCAAAAAAAAAAAATTCCAGCTCCTCTAACTTTGTATTGCTTACTAGAAGTGCTTAGAAAACACAAACTAAGGTATTTAGAAAAAGAGCTGTCTTGTCAGTAGACTGAAATTCATTGTACAGGGACCAGAACTGGCAATGAAAAAAAATTTAGGAGTCCACAAATTGAAAGAGTCTGAAAAGCAGTGTTTTGTAAGATCAAAGCTGGAAACATAGCTACAGCATGCCAACTAGAACTTAAAATGCAGGCTGAAAAATCCTTGATCATGACACTCTCTAATGAGGCAGTTGTGGCTGA
The DNA here is from genome assembly GCF_027791375.1 of Indicator indicator. Taxonomy (NCBI): domain Eukaryota; kingdom Metazoa; phylum Chordata; class Aves; order Piciformes; family Indicatoridae; genus Indicator; species Indicator indicator. The sequence goes on along the minus strand of NC_072010.1, from coordinate 97,987,014 downwards.
GGCCAAGACAGTAAATAAAGATGGCCTTTTCCGACTAAACTCCTGCAGACCCATAAAATCTGAAATGATTAAGATTTTCAAAAGGTGCAAGCATTTATTCAGTGTATTTGGCAATGCCAGAAGGCTGATAACGTTTCTCCCACAGTCAGTAGAAGATACAGCCTCCCAAACCGATGGCACCCTTTGTGTCAGGAAGGACTGGGTGAGATCTGCATGGGGGGAGGGTGGGACAGCATAATGCCTAGGTCGGTGTTGATGGAGCAGTGTCTGCGCAGGTCCAAACCACACTGCAACAAAGCAATTCAGCTCCATGGAGATAAAACTGAAGTACTGGCAGACTTAAGCCTTATAAAACTGAGAAAGGCCAGAATGAAATTGACTTTTGTATCCTGAAATTTTAAGAGTATGTAGGCATTTCTACATTGTATCTTCTCATCCTCTGCAGCTGCAATTCTGATCACTTGCAAGTGTGGAGGCACACACACCATAAAGCAAATTCCTGACAATGCTGACAATGATGTTAAAGTACTCCCTGGACAGTGAGAGGTGTGCAGATCAAGCTGATACACGCCTCTGGTTCTTTTTTCTAGAGCCCTTCTTCATAAACATTTATTTTTATCTTCTTGGAGACTGAAATCTTGCTGTATTCACAGGGTATTGCTGGGGGTCTCTCCCAGAGCAGAAATTTTAAAAAAAGGCAACAGACTGGAATGTCTGAAGTGAGCTAACTAGAGAAGGCACCTTGCTGGACCTGTTGTTTGTGAGTAGAGAAGGCCTTGTGGGTGATGTGATGGTTGGAGACTGTCTTGGACATAGTGATCACAAAATTAGATAAGAGTTCTCAGCTCTCAGAGAAGTAAAGAGGGGTGTCAGAATTGCTGTCTTGGACGTCCAGAGGGCAGACTTCAGCCTGTTTAGGAGACTGGTTGATGGAGACTCTTAGAAGGCAGTCCTGAAGGGCAAAGGAATCCAGAAATGCCAGACATTCCCCATGAAGGAACTCCTAAAAGCATATGAGCAGGCAATCCCCATGTGTCAAAAAAACAAGCAAAAAACAAGGGGAAGAAGACCAGCCTGGCTGAACAGAGCAGTCTAGCTGGAACTCAGGGGAAAAAAAAAAAGAGTGAGTTTGTGGCCTCTGGAAGAAGGGGCAGGCATCTCAGGAAGACTTACAAGGATGCCATAAGGTTGTGCAGAAATAAAGTTATAAGTCCCAAAGCCCAACTAGAATTTAATCCGGCTACTGCTGTGCTGTAAAAGGCAATTGCAAATTTTCTACAGATACATTAGCAACAAAAGGATGCAGGGAGAAACAGTGATAAAGGATGAGGAAAAGGCTAAAGCACTGAATGCCTTCTTTTCCTCAGTCTTTGACAGTAAAATGAGGTTTTGTCCAGGTATTTCAGCCCCCTAAGATGGAAGATTGTGGGATGTTATAGAATGTTGTTTTGGTCTTTGTATTCACAAAAGTTTTAATATAAGGATTACAAAAATATGAAAAACAAAAAAAAAAATTATATAGAGGTTTACCCTAGGGAAAACCAAAGTCTAGGAAAGGGATGCATATTTTATCACCTACAGGCTTTAGTGATACCAGCAAGGAAAAGTCAACCAATGTGCTGAGCTGGTAAGATCAATTCTGCAACTCCGTGCTGCAAACATCTCAGCAGAAGACAGCACAAGAATCAAAGGATGGGACAAACAGCAGTGCCCATGAAACTGAAAACCAGCTGACCACTGAGACTGCTCACGGTGCCTCTCCTGTTTAACTGAGATCAGAAGCACCAATATGAAGTGGATTGCATGAGACCGTCCCCAGAAAACATCTGAATTAGGACTGACGATCACTATTGTTTAATTGTCTTGTAATTAGGGAATACGTTCTCACCGATTTCCATGTCAACTCACCAGAATGTCATAGTTAAGTAATAATCTCAAATGGTTAAAGGGAAGGTCAAAATGGATTATAGCACAAAAGACATTTTCATCTTAAGTTATTAACAAAAAAGGGGGAGAGGTATTATGATACAAGAAAGAATAGTTAAAGCATGTTATGTTTTAAAATTTTCATTTTATATGTGGTTTTTAGTGTGGTTTAACAAAATTTATGGAGGATTAAAAATTTTGGAGGCTTTAGTTGGGAGAAATTTGAAAGACAAAACAAACTTAACATTAGGCCAAGGGTAGGAACAATAGGACTCAGTACCTTCCCTTTGCAGAAACAGAGCATCAAGAGATCAGTATATCAGCATCAGTAAGAATGGATTCAGGACATCAACTCCAGCAGGGAGGGAATACAGAAACTACAGGCATGGTGTATTCAGACTGAATTCACACCAGTGAAGGTGCCTTCTCACCCTTGCTGGCAGAGGCGTAACATTCATGCCTTTGAAGCAGATTGTAAAGACAATGCTGAAGATTAGGTTTGATGTGTTTGTAGGTCTTTGTATCTTAATCCCTGTGTACAACGTGTTCAGGGTATGTGTGGTGACTTTAAGGCTATGCCTTTAATTTCAAAAGTATCTGAACTCGTATGGTTAATCAAGTCTTCTTTATTAATAAAAAAGGGGGGGATGTGGGGATTGGAAATAGCAATTTCTAAGTTCCCTTTAACAGATCATGCAAGTAACAAAGAAGTGTTGTGCTTGTAAATTCGAAACTGTGGGATGAAACCTTTCTGGTATCTGTCTGAAAGAGGCAACTGTCCTGTTTGTGTCTTGACCACGTTAGAGTAGTGAAAGGAATGTATGCTTTTTAGTGAAGATGCAAGACTTGTTATCTTTACCCATATATTGTGGCAATTGTGTTAGCATGAACTAATTGGTACATCTCTGGGCTTTGTATCTTTTATGTGTTACAGCACCCATTTTCGGGAAGGTATAAAAGGACCCTCAGATGCTATAAGAAATGTCTTTGATTATCATATTGAAGTCTGTGATCAGTCCGCCATGACAGAAGATAGGGATGTGGAGTAGAATAAAACCCCCTGTAATCCAAGGGGATTGCACTACTTAGACATACACAAGTCTATGAGATCTGTAGGATCCATCCAAGGGTACTGAAGGAGCTGGCAGAAGTGCTCCCCAAGCCACTTTCCATCTTTTACCTGCAGTACTGGACAATTGAGGAGGTTCCTGTTTACTGGAAGTTAGCAAATGGGTTTATGAAAGGCAAACCGTGCCTGACTAACCTAATCTCCTTCTATGACAAGGTGACCTGCCTAGTGGATGAGGGAAAGGTAGTGGATATTACTTATCTAAATTTTAATAAAGCTTTTGACACTATTTCCCATAGTATCCTTCAGGATAAAGTGGCTGCTCATGGCTTGGATGTGCACATGCTTCTCCGGATGAAAAGAACTGGCTGGCTGGCCAGGCCTAAAGGCTGTGGTGAATGGAGTTAAATCCAGGTGGCAGCCAGTCAGAAGTGGTGTTCCTCAGGACTCAGTACTGGGGCCTGTTCTCTTTAACATCTTTGTCAATGATCCAGATAAGGGGATCAAGGGCACCCTCAGTGAGCTTGCAGGTGACACTGAGTTAGGTGGGAGTGTTTATCATCAGTTCATAGTGATGTTCAGGAATACCTTTGTAGTAATAACATAAAGAACCTGTTGTTCAACATTCTGTAAGACAAGACTCTTCATGAAACATACAAGCTGCACCTTCTAACTTTATATATATAAAGCCATCTTTAAAATTACAACACACTATTTAAGATAAAATTCAACACAGGCATTGCAAAAAAGGCAACATCTAATTACCAAGGCTGTTCATTAATGACAATTACATACGTGGCCATACCCATTCTCTAGCAATGTTCCCTTGTCTTTCCTCTCACTTCTAAAACAACAGTTCCTCAATAAAAGCTGATGCATGTTGTCCAATGCAGTCCCCATCTCCTAATATAGTTTTTTTAACTGACTTCTACCTAAGTGGCACAGCCCTCTAAGCAAACAATAGAAGGCTTAAATCTACCAAGTTAACTGTGGTATTATTAACATTTTGTGTGTTAGATTGTCACCTCAGAGTCACATTTCAAAGGCCAGGCCTTCTGCATGTCCACATTTCAAAGAGCAAAGCCTGAGCAGCACCCTGGGCTGTTTTTTTTATTTTTTTCTTTGTTTTCACAGGGACCTTGAGTTTCTTAATGCATTGGTTGGTCATGGGATGTTTTCCACATGTTTTTCACCAATTGTTGGAATGTGTTGTTTTTGTCACAAGTTGGTTTTTAACTCCTACTTTGCCTCCTAATCAATATAGAAGATAGATAAGAAAGGATGTTCATAGAACATTTTATTTGCTGGGGACTAAAAGCAGCTGGGAAAAACACCAAAGCACATATAGTGCCATAAAAGGTAATATGAGGAGGGGATTTGGAGACCCTTGAACAACTTGCACAGGTGCAGATACCCAAATATTTATCTGAATTATGCTCTATGAATATGTAATAGATAGGAGGCATAACCATATTAGATAGACATGACTTTGTAAGAGTTTATGTATAAATAACATGGGAAATCTTCACTGGTGCTCATGGGCTATGGAGTGACCCCCAAAAGGCCCACTTCTTATGCACCAAGGTGTCCAAGAAGTTATTTGATAATGGTGTCAAATTTGGCAACCCAGTTGGGACCCTGCTTCTGAACCTCAACAGCTCTGCAGGATCAAAGGACATCCAGGCGGCACTGAGAGGTTCTCAGGGAAAACCTTTGATCCCTGGACCAAAGAGCTCGGAGTGAGACCCCTCAGAGAGATAAAGAGTTTGCCCATAAGCCACAGCCAAAAAGCTGTATGTAACCTAGGAGGGAGGAAGCCCACTGTAAGGGGAGACAAAAGCCATTCAGGGTGATAAGTCTGTTTACAAGCCATGGTGAAAAGCCTGTGCCGAGTTGGGAACTGCCTGCCAGAAGGGTTTAAATCAGAGACCCCTTGAAAGTTTCACTTAAGAAAAGGGGAGATTGCAATCCATCTTGTCTGCGTATTCTGTGCTGTGATTTTTTTTTTTTAAAGAAACTAAACCAAAAAAAAGGTCTTTAAGTATAGTAAACTGTTAATATGCTGATAATGTAAACTGTGAATAATGTGAATAAAATGAATAATGTGTTTATCAGACTGAAATGCATCAGTGATGGCAAATAAGCTTGAGTTGTAGTTCCTGGGTAACAGCCAACGGGATCAGGGATGCAAATCTTTGCAGTGGTGCTAATCCATGGTAGTAATAATGCCAGCTATGTGTTAAATGTATAGCCCTTACTGGGAGGGTAGGAACTGTCTTGGAAGGAAGGGGTGGGTGTACACAGCCCCTCAACTGTCCTCATCTCTGCTATGTTCACAGTCTTTTGTGACTTGTCGAGGGTTTTTTTCCTGTATTCTGCTTCAGCCATCTCTGCTTTCTAGGTGATGTTTGGCATGATTTGAGGATTGAGTAGCATGGGGATGTAAATTTTGGCATTTGTTTTGCAGTTAAATTGGGCAAAGTTCTTTGCTCAGGCACTGGGGCCTGTAAGATTCATTTTGAGGCTGCCTGCATTTGTCATTTTAACCCTGCTTCAGTTGTTCTCCTTTCAACTGCTGGCATGCTCCCCCCCCAACCCCAAGACAGACAAAATTCAAAATTCAAATCCTTTTGTGGGGTGGGAAGAAACTGAAACTGCTGTCAGTCTGGTGTTGAGAACAAGGGAAAACTACTGTATATGCATATATAGTATTGTATATATATGCACATATAGTACTATATATATAGTAATAATCATTTACAGTAAGACCTGGGGAGATATAAAGGCTCTGCTGAAATTTGTTTCTGGCATAAGGCAGCAGAGAGAGTGACTCAGAAGCATTAGATTATATCTCAAAAGGAGGACATGAAATGGAATCCTAATAAAGCTTACAAATTGGAGAATCTAAAGAAAAATTTTAAAAATGTATCAAGACTCAATTCTGTTTGAAATTTAAATTGTACTCAAAAAATAAAATTAAATAAAAATTTTCTTAAGCTGTATGAAGAAAGGCAAGGTAATTGTGTGAGGTAGCTCAAAATGGACAGATTTGAATCTGGAGACAATAGCAAGCATGAGTCTGTGTAATCTATTGTTTATTGGTCAGTTGGCATCAGAGAGTAAGAAGAAACTGCAGAAAGCAGACTGAGTGGCAGTTGCATAGAAAAAAAAGGTGAAGGAAGAACAGAGCAAGGATGAGTAAAATTGCAGAAAGAGGCAGAGGAAGTGTTTGAGAAAGATTTTAGAGGGTAGAAGTCACAGAGGGAATGTTGGTTGTGCTTACTGTAGAAGGGAGGACATTGGGAAACAGAATGCTCATGTCTTTTAAGTGGACAAGGAAAGAGAACAGAGGAAGCTCATGTCTTTTAAGTGGACAAGGAAAGAGAACAGAGGAAGCAGTTGAAATGATGGCAGAAAGATGGAAGACTTTAATAAAGTTTCCCAACTAATTCCTTGATTCTAGCAAGGCTGGGGAATGAAATAATAAAATTTTAATTGATAGAGCTACCCATTTAATAATAAATATCTTTAAGGGACCTAGAGGAAAAATAAATATTGTTGATGTCACAGCCTATGGAACTTTCAGTTGAGGAACTAATTGTGCAAATTATCCTGAATATAAAATCAAATATTAAGTAAAAAAAGTCAGGACTATACACCAAAGCCAGTATCTACGGGCCACGCTCAGACACACACAAGGCAAGACCACACAGCAAAGAGAAATTCCTCCAAGAAGATCAATTGCTCAGTCCTGGTGAGGAGCCTTGAGTCACAGGAGGATTTGCAAACATCCTTGCTGGACTAGTGGATGACAGCTAATGGCCACAGACTATTAGAAGCAGGTCTATATGCCTCTAGTCTATGAAACATGATCTTGCCGCTGCTTAGAACGGGTCTTGTGAGGAGCAGCTGAGGGAACTGGGCATGTTCGGCCTGGAGTTAAGGAGACTGAGGGGAGACCTTATCATTCCCTGCAACTACCTGAAAGGAGGTTGTAGTGAGGTGGGTGTTGGTCTCTTCTCCTAGTCATGAATGATAAGACAAGAGGAAATTGCCTCACATTGCATGAAGGGAGATTTAGATTGCCTATCAAAAGAAACTTGTTCACTGAAATGGTTAAAACACAGGAATAGGCTTCCCAGGGAGAGAGCTGAATCCCCGTAGCTGGAGATGTTTAGATGCATAGATGTGGTGCTAAAGTTTAGCACCAGACTTGGCAGAGTTAGATAATGGTTAGACTCAATGATCTTAAATGGTCTTCTCCAACTTAAAAGATTCTATTATATGACACCTTTCCTGACAATTCTAATGGGAAGAACTGAATCCTGAATCTCCAGACTTGTCTTCTGAGAATCCCCTTAATGCTCTTCTTGATCACAGCATACTGAGAAGACATGTCTCCTTCACTGCATTTTCAGGACTCTGTGGATCCTGAAGACACATACCCTGAATTAGACAAAATAACAGAGTCATCCTTCATGTCCTCAAATCCTGGAAGACTGCAGCAACTGAATTCTACAGAAGCACACCTATCAAACATTGAGGGAATGGAGTCATTAAATCCTGGTGGAAGGCAGTCCTCAAATCCTGGATGTGTGGTGTTCTTAACATTTGAAGCAACAAACTTTTCATTACCTGAAGCAGGAAGCTTTACAGCTTTCATATCTTTGAGTCTTGGCAGTTTGGATCTTTCTCCATCTGGACTGAAAACAGTCATTTGAGTAGAAATCTCTTTAATGCCAGTGACTAGACAAGATTATGATACAGGGACAGGAAAAACACACAACCAGAAGTTGGCAAAGGCTGGCCAAAGCAGTAATAAGTATGTGCAAAAGGATCCTCTCTACTTCCCATCTTCCAGGAAGGAGAGAATCATGGAGGCATGGAGTTCAGGTTAGCTCCTCATCAAAGAACCTAGTGAGCTAGAAACCGCTGACCATCTGCTTGCAGATACTGGGGCACCCTGAGCCATATCTTACAGTGCACACTCCTTCATCACTTGCACATAGGGCTGGTTTACTCATGGCCAGGCCTTCTACATGTCTGTGGAAATAAGGGGGGGAGGGGAGGTTAACAGACTCTTGGGTGAGCCAGCAGAACAGCACCAGCGGGCACAAGGGCTTGCAGCAGCCCTCCATTTATATCAGCTGCTCCTTCCTGCCTCTTGGTGGAACAAAGTAGGAGCAGATGCCTGCAATTACAGCAGGGCTCAGTCACAGCATGCAATCTGCTAGGCCTGGCCTGCCCACATACAGAGGACCTCATTCAGCTGCACCAGCCTCATGGGCAGAAGAAGCCAGCCTTCTGCAGGAAACTGGGTCTGCTTGTGGCTCCCAAGCTCAGGCCTTTCCCACAGCCCCCAGTGAAAAATGGGGTCTAGATGCAAAGGACATGGGAGCAGCTACAAGCACAGTCTGAGCAGCTTCTCGCAGGAAGGGGCACAACAGAGTACTCTCCTACCTGGAGATCTGAACACTTTGGGGCACCAGGGCCTCACTACCCACTGTTACTCCTCCATGCTCAGCTGATGTGAGCAGGGCTTCTGGCCAACATATAATGCCTGCCTGCACTGGCATCTGCCAGCAGTACTGGGCAGAGCCACTGTACTGGATAGGGCTGGCTGCAACTCTGCATGCCAAGAGGTAGCAAAGGGCTTCACTAGTAGTGTAGTACCTGACCACAGCATGGGGGAGCTCTGGCCAAACACAGAGCCCTAAGCACAGGACAGGTGCTGAGCAGAGCAGCCCTGCATGGACAGTGGCACTTCCCCTGCCCCAGTCTGAACTTTCCAACTCATTGCACAATTCAATGGGAAACTCTGTTAAACTTTTCTTCCTTGTTTGATGTTGCACTCTAGTTCATCTTTTGCTTCTGATTACCTTGAAATCTGGAGACAGAAAAGTACATCATCTCACCAGCTGTTGCTTCTTTAGTTTCTCGGTTGCTTCTCGGCAAGCCTTTACTCCTTTACTCAGTGGAGTTTGTACTACCTAGTTCCTGCACACTAGGATTTTCATCATTTTCTGAAAGGAGAAAAAAAAGAAATTAAATCAAACTCAGTGTGGACAACAACGAAGAGGGAGTTGAGATGTCAACTGTCAATTCCTGGGCTGACTTCTGACTGCTTTCCTTTAGACACTCTTGTTAAGACACTTCTGGGACAGGAATGGAGGGTTTCATTGTATAAAGAACACGCACTCAAGGTTTAGCGTCCAGGCAGGCAACATGGCTTTGGCAAATATGCCAGCACAGACACTTTGTGCCTATGGTTACAGCATTTTCACCTGAACATTCTTACAACTCCCTCTGCCAGGGCTTCCCACAGTAGTTCAGTGTGTCTTTCTCAAGCACCGTTTGGTGAATCCAGTGCTGAAAGTAATCAGTCTGGAGATTCACACGAGTGTAGGGACTAGTTACAGAATGTACCATACGTAATTATGAGGATTTAGGCTGAGTAACACCTTCCATGAGGAAATATCTTTAAAACAGAAAGCAAACAGAAATGTCTGTTTCACAGCTGATGCCAAGTTTCTAAAGTTATTAGATTTTTATATTTACTGAAAACTCAGAAAAAGTGTAAATTGAAACCTAAGTTTCTGCCATGCCTCTCAAGAAGAACATCTGAGTTTCACTTCACTTTACCCACTACCTCCATCACTTCCTGTAACTACAAAACATAGCAGAAAAGGAGCCAAGAAGATACATCTGCTCCCTGAATCACCCAGTGCACACATGATGCCTCTTGGGTTGCAGTGCTCAGCACTCAAATTCAGAAATCACTTTTGTACACAAGAGAAGCCACTGGACTCTTCACACACCCACCTTATGGGTGACTGCAAGGTTTGCTCCCTTTGCTGCCTGCAGATTAGATCTTGGTGTCTGCTGGGGACAGGGTCTGCAGGCTGATGAGCCCCATATGACAAACACAGCCTCGTTCTGAGCTAGGGTGAAAACTCCTATCAAGTGGGAGGAACTGCGCAAGGATCACAAAGGAGCAGGAGGAAGGGAGCATTAGGGAGGGGACAGGACAATACACATGGAAGGCCCTATCACTGCACTTAATACAGGAGAGATACTGCCTGCACTGCAGGGTTTGAACCACCTCCTCTGCCTAGAAAATGGTATGCCTAACAGATGTGCAGGGCAACTGGAAGAAGGGAAAGGACTGTCTCTTCCCAAACAGAGAGAAGCTACCAAGGACTGTAAGTCTCTGCATACACCTGAAGAGGACACAGCCCCCACTATGCTAGAGTAGGAAGAGGCTGCAAAAAAATCATTACCTAGTCCCATGCACATGTGATTACCCTGGTATTAATGGTATCAGCAGATCCAAGTACTTTGAGGAACTTAACATCTTTCAATTTTCAAGTATTTTTGTGCTAGAAAATAATCTCCTTAACTACAATATTCAGTTTAAATAAGACAATCAGGCCTCTTAGCGAGACCTCAGACAAACCACACTCCTGACTCCCTGTCTGTGACTGATAGGAAGCCACACAGTGATGGATACTCATGGGAAAAAGGACTATTTTCATTCCTTTCTTCATGATCCTCAGGATTCTCCCTCTCACAGGATCACAGGATCACAGGATGTAAGGAGTTGGAAGGGACCTCCAGAGATCATTGAGTCCAACCACCCTGCCAGAGCAGGACCATAGAATGTAGTGTAGGTCGCACAGGAATGCAGCCAGATAGGTCATAAAAGTCTCCAGAGAAGGAACCTGTCTGGGGAGCCTGTTCCAGTGCTCTGTGACCCTCACAGTGAAGTTCCTCCTCATGTTGAGGTGAACCTCCTGTGCCGTAGTTTATATCTGTTGCCCCTTGTCCTTTCAGAGGGTGCAACTGAGAAGAGCCTGTCCCCTCCCTCTTGACACCCAACCCTCAGATATTTATAAACATTTATTAAATCCCCTCTAAGTCTTCTCTTCTCCAGACTAAAATGCCTCAGGTCTCTCAGCCTCTCCTCATAGGGCACGTGCTCCAGTCCCTTAATCATTGTGTCCGTCATCAGTAAGTTTGCAGATGACACCAAATTAGGAGCAGGTGACAATCTGTGGAGGGTAGGAGGGCTCTGCAGAGGGACCTTGACAGGCTGCTGGGTGGGCAGAGGCCAATGGGATGAGATTTCACAAGGCTAAGTGCAAGGTTCTACACTGTGGCCACAGCAACCCCACGCAGTGCTACAAGCTGGGGACAGAGTGGCTGGAGAGCAGCCAGACAGAAAGGGACCTGGGAGTGCCAGTTGATAGTAGGCTGAAATGTGCCAGCAGTGTGCCCAGCTGGCCAGGAGAGCCAATGGCATCCTGGCCTGTATCAGGAATAGTGTGGCCAGCAGGACAAGGGAGGTCATTCTGCCCCTGTACTCAGCACTGGTCAGGCCACACCTTGATTAGTGTGTCCAGTTCTGGGACCCTCAATTCAAGAGAGATGTTGAGGTACTGGAATGTGTCCAGAGAAGGGCAATGAAGCTGTTGAGGGGCCTGGAACACAAGCCCTATGAGGAGAAGCTGAGGGAGCTGGGGTTGTTTAGCCTGGAGAAGAGGAGGCTCAGGGGTGACCTCATTGCTGTCTACAACTACCTGAAGGGAGATTGTAGCCAGGTGGGGGTTGGTCTCTTCTCCCAGGCAACCAGCAGCAGAACAAGCGGACACAGTCTCAAGTTGTGCCGGGGGAGGTATAGGCTGGAGATTAGGAGGAAGTTCTTCACAAAGAGAGCGAATGCCCATTGGAAGGGGCTGCCCAGGGAGGTGGTGGAGTCACCATCTCTGGAGATGTTCAAGAGAAGACTGGATGAGGCACTTAGTGCCATGGTCTAATTGATTGGATAGGGCTGGGTGATAGGTTGGACTGGATGATCTTCAAGGTCTCTTCCAACCTGGTTGATTATATGATTCTATGATCATCTTCATAGCTCATCTGCAAGTATTGAGCTTGCATACCAAATTCTTGGTACTGTGATCCAAACTTTGGCCGTGTCAAGTAAAAAACAGACAAAAACACTTGAAATATTTGCAGGAAGATATAGACACATATAGAGGAGCCTGTAACCCATGACACTGGGACGGACCTCAGCCAGCAGCCTGGCTCACTGGCTGTTGTTTCTGCCCCACACACTGAAACACCTGTAAGCTGCACTAAGAACAGCTAGTGAGGTATATTCACACACTATGCATTTTACTATCACTGCATGATACTCCAAGATACTTTTAAGTCTCTCTGTATCACACTGGTTGGGTTTCTGTATGACATTAAAAATCAAACAATTTGTCATCCTTGTTTTCCAAGGAAGCACATGCAGCACTGAGACTGCACTCATGCTATTTCATTGGGCAGCTAAGGTATCACTGCCCAGAGCTGTGCTGGACCACGAAGACAAGACTCTGTCAGCATTAGAAGAAAAGGCAAACAGGAAGTGTGGCTTTTTTTTTTACAGTACTTGTTTTTGTTTCTCAAAAGTGTCCCTTGGCCAGTAAAAAGGCTAATTTTCGTTCAAACCAAAAAGTTGTATCAGTGGAACTACAGTAGTTAAAGCTTTTACATTGTGAAATTTATAACAAAACTAGAACTGTAGGAATCATTTAGTTAAAAGTTTCCCACTTTCCCCATCACAGTAACCCTTGCAGATGTGAAAATGGTATTTTCCCAATTTGGGGGATACTCAAACTCAAATTCAACAGAAAGTTCTTCTGACACATCTAAACCACCAGTCATCTGAACAAAGGATATGGCATTTACAGACTCAAGTAATTTTTCTGCACAGCTCACAGTATTTGCAAAACATATTGGAATAACAAACTAGAAACAAAATTACACTTTCTACAGCCTAATTTTTTGGCTGGAGCAGTCCTGCTGGCAAAAGAACACACAGCTTTACCCAACAAGGCTTACCCTAGCTAGTCTTTGTTTTATCCATCTGTTAATTAGCGAATTGTTACCACATTTGGGGCAGTCTCTTACATAATCCATCTGGGTTTGTGTATTCAATATAGACTGACTAAAAAAGCCCCTGTGCTTGACTGAGAGCCAGCATTTTTAAGTGATACCGATTTTCACATAAGTGATGCTTTCATATACAGTTCTCCCATCTCTGTCATTCGCTTTCATAGAATATCTGCCAGGATCCTGTTCCTGAATCCTGTCTAGTCTGAGACTGTAATTAGACACAACCTCAGACCTGTTCATATATTCCCCATGGGACCAAAACCAAGAACCATTTGTCCAAGCAATTTTTGTGTTTTCTTTTTTCCAGACAACTTGAAGAAGTGTTTCGGCTTTGTCTCTCTTATATTTGAGAACATGGATCCACCAATAAGTGATTTCTCTAAATGTTTCCACTCCTGAGGGAAGAAAACCATATCTGCTAATTATTGGGGCACTTTACATTCCACAGGGAGTGACCACAAGCAGGAATATTCCTTGTATCTCTTGTTAAATGGAAGTGCTCTTCCTTTGCTATAGTTATTCCAAACATCAGCCTGAAACCAATACAGAGATACTCACTACATGAGTTAAAAAGTTAATGTCTTAACTTTTAATAAAATAGATTTTTTTTCCATTTTAATAACGGAAAAATCTATGTGCTTACACAGATTTTTCTTACTACAAGGTAGGCCCAGAGGTGGGTAAGTTATAGGTTAATGAGATTCCATCCAGCCTTAAAATATTCATTGGTGATGTCTGCACAAGCTGTCATGCAAAGGGAGGGCAGCCCCTCCACACTGTATATCCACTACAGTCTTACTGCAGTTCACATACATAGCATCCCCAGAATGTTGCAGCAGCAGCACAGAGCTGCAAAACTCCTTGGGTAGGTGAACACCACCCAGCTCACACTGACCTCTGGGTCTGCATGGGTAAAGGCTCACTGGTATCATCCCGTACCTGTAAGTAAATTGCTTAATGCCAGCCTGAAACTGATCCCCACATCTACCCTCAAACCACCCCCACTCCCACTCTCCTCCCAACAACAGATAAAGATGAAAAATGAAGGAGGGCACTGGGTGTGCTAAAAAGAGTAAAGGGAATTTGAGGACTGGAGCTAGAGCACTCCAAAAAAAAAACTGCTCATGCCTCTCTGTTCAGGGTTTGGTTTTACACCACATCTAAGAGCCAAGTCTTCTTGTATACCACCACACTTCAGAGAAGGCTTGAAATGCAGCAGGACTGCCCAACATTAACTTCTAAAATACTGCTTTAGCAACATGAGAACCACTCTCAAGCACACAATTGCCCCAAACAGCCAATGCAGATATCAATATCGAGTCCCTCTCCCACCCAAGGAAGCTATTACATGACATGAGAGTGACAAGGGTGGATTGAAGCCTGGTTCTTGTTACAAAGAGCAATTTGAGTTGCATTCAAGCATCAGGCGAACCACAGGAGTCTGAACCCTGGTAGGACTCTCTCCCAATTATTCTGAGTTTTCTTGGGTTTTCCCATACTTTTTTTTTTTTAGACTGTGCTGGCAAGTAAACCAGCGGAAGGCGGAAGTGGACAGCTCTCAGCAAACCATCCTGTTGGAATTCAGAAGCCAGAAATCTTCTGAGCACAGGTCCTGGAAAAGGAAACCTTCAAGAGTAGCATACACCATCTAAGTGTTGTTTTCAGGATATGCCATACAAATAAACACATGTCCTTTCTCTGCTACTCCCAACCAAAATCTAATTTATGTCTGTCAACACAGCTACACTCAGAGAATGGAAGAGAAGAAATATGGGCATGTATCTCTGAATATTTCATTCCTCTGTGAAATAAAGCATTTGGGAAAAGACCTCAAAGACAAAAGAAGGCAGGCAAGCAGAGCAAGCCCACCTACTAAAAATACATCATCACACATGCATTGCACTCTCAGACTTACTGTTCAGTTCCAGGTTAAAAGCTTCCTGATGCAGATGCACACCATCCTGACCAAACAGATCTGCCATGTACTCGCTCTCATCCCCCCATTGTGTGGGGCAAAGGCTTAAGCTGCCTTTGGGGAACACATGAGCTCTGCTACAGTACTTCGCCAGGACATTCACTGCCTGCCTTATCTTGGCCACTCGCTGGTCGTCTTTCTTCCACATGACATCAATTTATCTGTCTGACTGAAGGCAGTTCAGACCAAAAGTAACATAGTCTTCTACAAGCCCTCTGACCAGGTGCCCCACTGAAAGACAGCACATGTATATTTACTTAAGGGATGTACAGGACACCATATGCATTTCCTTTCTGAAATCTCTTACTGCCTTGGAAGGTGGCAGATAACGAACTAAGTCCCTGAACACTTTCTTGAGAACCATGAGAAGATCCATTTCCTTACCATGCTGAGGAAGAATTTATTTGGACTTGTGTCCTGAAAGGTGAAACCCCAAAACATGCCCTAGCCCAGATAATAGGCTAAGCACCTGTGAACGTGCAAGCCTGGACACTTCCTGGGGTCCATATAAACACATACCACAGGTAATTAAGTTTGTAACACAGCTGTGAACTGTGCATGCCCCTGGCCATGTTTGCATAAGCCCCATCCTATGAGTCTAGTTATCAGGGTTCCGTGTTACCAAAGGGCATTAAGTGTCATGGGGCAGTATTTAAACCAGCCAAGAAGTCAGGCAACTTGCCTTGTTCTCATCCAGACAGCAACAAGAGCCAAATGCTGCCCAAGTAGCAGCTGAGGACCTGCTAACCACAAAGAGACAAGAGCCAAATTGAACCTATAAATACATTTTGTAAATAAGTTATGGTGGTGGTTGAAGATACCACCACCCACGATATTTAGTAGTAAAATATATAAATATATATTATATATAAATTATATATATTATATATAAAATATATTAAAATATACATTTTTATTACACTTGGCTTAGGAAGGGAAAATCCTCCTGGGAGGTCACAAGATAGCATGAGTGTATTATGAATCAGCATCTCTCATATATATTAATGCCTAGGTACTCATCTAGTATATTGTCTTTGACATTGTCCAAAACCCAGATAGTAAGTTTTAAGTCTCCCTGACAAAACTGGATCCTGCCATTTGCAATAGCTTCTAAGTCAGAAGTGGAAAAAATTCTATGCCTTTTGCCGTAAGTTGGATTTGGCATGCCTGAGTTATAAAATCATTGTAGTCCAAATGAACAGAACTCCCAAACAAATGCTAATTACTTGCTTCTAAAAAGCTGATTGCTTCTGGGCAAAGATCATTTTGCCCTAACAAGCAAAGCTTCTGCCTGCATTGAATCCACCTGCCAGAACACAGTTCTGTTGCCTATCCATCTTAAAACAGGACAGGACACATCTCAAACAGCCTAATTTTGTTTGTTAATTCTTTCTATCCATCCAATGGACAAGAAGAAAAAGACCTCTCTGATTCCTCCCTACAGGAGAGAGAGGAAGGGCACTAACTAAAAGACGGGAAAAGAGAGTCACCTCAAACAGCAGTGTTACAGAACCCATTTTCTATTCCATGTTCTTGCATTGCTGGCTTGAGTCAGAGATGGAAGTTCAAGTCACTGAAGCACAAAATATTAAATTGCCTTCAATATCCAGGCTTTTGGGAGCACAAGGCAGCCAGGGTGCTTCGCTGGGTACTGACAACATCAAGGAAGAGTATAAGGAAGAAACTCATTCTCATCCTCTACTCCTGGCTGTGAAAAGCAGCAACTAGACTGAAAGGCAGCAGGACAGATAGAGGATTATTTTGAAGAGACAGCAAGTATCTATCTCAGGGTATTCAGCCTGAGATAAGGATGGACAGCAGCATCAACTCCCCATAATCCAGGAGGAAGCAGTTAATGACCTGTTATGGCACCTGGACACTCACAAGTCTATGGGGCCAGACAGGATTCGCTGAGGGAGTTGGCGGAGGAGCTTGCCAAGCCACTCTCCATCATCTATCAGCAGTCCTGGTTAACAGGGGAGCTGCCAGATGACTGGAGCCTTGCCAACACAACACCCATCTACAAAAAGGGCCGAAAGGAGGATCCAGGGAACTTCAGGCCTGTCAGCCTGATCTTGGTACTGGGGAAGATTATGGAGTGGTTCATCTTGGGTGTGCTCACATAGCAAGTGCAGGATAATGGAGGGATCAGGCTCAGCCAGCATGGGTTCATGAAAGGCAGGTCCTGCTTGACCAACCTGATCTCTTTCCATGACCAGGCGAGCCACCTAGTGGCAGCCCATGCATAGGCATGGCATAGGTAGGTGGACTCTTTGCTGGATTAAAAACTGGCTGGATGGCCAGGCCCAAGGAGCTGTGATAAATGGAGTTAAATCCAGCTGGCAGCTGGTCAAAAGTGGTGTTCCTCAGGGCTCAGTATTTGGGCCACTTCTGTTTAATATCTTTACTAATGATTTGGATGAGGGGATCAAGTCCACCATCAGCAAGTTTGCAGATGACACAAAATTGAGCAGGAGTGTTGATCTGCTCAAGGGTAGGCAGGCACTGGGGTTGATACTAAATTACCCATGGGACAGCAATTTGCCCTGATGGCCAAGAAGGCCAATAGTATACCTGGGTGCATTAAGAAGAATGTGTCCAGCAGGTTGAAAGAGAATCTCTTCACCCTCTACTCCACCCTAGTTAGACCACATCTGGAATATCATGTACAGTTCTGGGGTTCCCACTTGAAGAGCAACAGGAAACTACTGGAGACAGTTCAACAGAGAGCTACAAAGATGATTAGGGGACTGGAGCTTCTCTCTTATGAGGAAACACTGGGAAACCTGGGGCTGTTTAGTCTGGAGAAGAGAAGGCTGAAAGGGCATCTTATCAGTGTTTAAAAATATCTGTCAGGTGGCTGTCAGGAGGATGGAGCCAGTCTCTTTTCAGTGATACCCAGTGACAAGATGAGGGGCAATGGACATAAACTCAATCACATGAAATTCCATCTCAGCATGAGAAAAAACTTTTTTACTGTGAGGGTGACAGAGCACTGGAACAGGCTGCCCAGAGAGGTTGTGGAGTCTCCTTCTCTAGAGATCTTCAAAACCTGCCTGGATGCATTCCTGTATGACCTGCCCTAAGTGGTCCTGCTTTGCAGGGCAGTTGGACTCAATGATCTCTGCAGGTCCTTTCCAATCCCTAGCATTCTATGATTCTATGACTTGGATAAGCCAGGGTTTAGTGATTCTTTTGAAATCCAGTAACTGGATTTGGAAGTAGTAAATTCAAGCACTGGATAAAGAGATTAAAAAACCCCACATGATCTGAAATAGTCTAAAATTAGCACCCAACAAACAAACAAGGAAGATCAGTAAGAGCTCAACTCATTTAGGTGCTGAAATGGTTGGGTTTAAAAGTCTAGTATAGTATCTATAGATATTAAGTGTAGTATCTTGGGTTTAGACTTGTAGCACAGTGTAGATGCTAATTGCAAGTGTAACAAGCCTTTAATCAAAAATGTAACATGCAAGTGAACTTGGAAACAAAGGCAAAAGCTGATAACTATGAATACATAATCTCTACATCATAACATAATGGAAGTGTCTGATCCAGGCAGCCTGACACATGAACACAAGAACTTTAAAGTAAGAATTGACACCATGCACACATAGATGAATTTCTTTGGTAGAGACAATGACGAGAGTTATTGCACACCATAGCCATGTACCATCCTGCATCCTCTTTCCTGACTACATGGAGCCCCAATGTCCCATTAGGAAAGACATGAATGCTCTGGCCATGCCCAGTGTTGCCATGGGTCCAGCACTGCGAGGATTTATTTCCCTTGTGCCAACTGATCCAAAAAGTCTGCTCCAATTTGGGATAGTAAAGGTCAAAAATAACACAGTCACACACTCTCCCATCTATCATCACATCACTGTAAGCTGAAAACACAGCACACAGGGAAAAAAAAGTCATTACCAAGCTGTTTGAGATAATTACAGCCATCAGGCTGAAACTCTGGCAGTAACACAGGTTTGAGAACTTCATCTGGGAGCTGGGATTTAAAATTGACAACTGGGATTCACTTCCAAGTCCAGTTACTGAAATATATATTTTCAAAAGAATCACTAAACCGCGGCTTATCCGAGTGCCATAGATTATGCGCAGATGGTTTTGTACTAGTCTTCCTTCTTAGCAGTTTCATAACACTCAAGTGAGAATTTTTTTTTCTGTAGGAGATTTTTGATGAAATATAGCCACAATAGCATACTCTGATAAATGTTGAAAAGTATTCCTGGCATCTATTGAATTAACCACTTTTATTCTCTGTACATACAAAGACCCAACTTGCAACTCACACTCAATTCATAATATCTAATAAGCCAACTCTGTCAAATTATATTTGTTTTATTAGCATTATCTTGCTAGAGTTTATTACAGCACTCCTTCAAACATTAAATCTTTAAGAAGAAGCTGTACGCTTAATTAATTAATATTCTGGTTTTAATTGCTTGTTTTTTTCATATTCCAATTATACTGCCGTAATTCCTTTAGCTGAAGTCTTTTATTTCCCAGTGGAATTAATTTCAAGCAGAAGCTACTTACAATATCAAGTGCAGTAGCCAGAACACTTTGGGAACATAATTTTATTTCAACCCAGCACTCGAATGTTGTCCTGGTTCTGCAGATAATAAACCCATCAGCATAAACCTCTAAGAACACATCCACACCAAGCCAGATTTCCTATCCCCATTTAACATAAAAGCATGCTGCTACTAGGAAATTACTAAGAATTAAATAAATTTTCTTACCTTCAAGAATAATAAGCACACATAATGCAACCTGGAAGGTTAAACTGGGTCACTTCAAAAGTGACCTTTTCTTTGCTCTTATGTACACATTTCTTTATGAGCTTGTTCACTAGGAAACCTTTAAATCCCAATAGCTTAGATCCCTAGTGAATGATATGCTTGAAGGGGAGGAGAAGCAGAAGAGAAATAATTAAAAGTATTCTCACATGCCAACAATTTCCTTACTGAGCCTGACCAGAGAATGTTCAGATAGAATAGCTATTTTGCTTTCAAAAGACCATGTGGGCTCGACCACTGTTAGAGCAGCTATGACCCACAATGCCATCAGCCACAAGAACATCTGCTGAGGTGAGCTCTGCCAGACAATTTTTTTTCACAGCAAAAAGAAACCCAGAGAAAAAGCGTAGCTTCAAGTCAGAAGAAGACGACTTCTTGCTGGAGACGGACTTTCATGCGTGAACAACTGTTCCTCCTGACCACTGCAAAAGCTCTTATTCGTGTTTTGTAAGTTGTGTGGCTTTATCAGCAAAAGCAGGAGGATGTTTACAACAGAGAGCTATATTGCAGTTAGCTGCAGGATTGTAGCTTTTCCCAAAGAAACAACACTTATGTAAACCAGTGCAACAACATACAGCAATTCAAAGCAGCACCATGCACCCTGCTCAGCTTCTGGTTTTGCCAGAGTGTGTACGTGACTAACCAAACAAAGCCACTGGAAAGAGCACAAAGCACTTCTCAATCAGCTCCTTAATAAAGTAGCATTCGTGAAGAAGCCAAAATCCTACAAGTCTATAGAGAAGTCCATTGTTCTAAGACATCTCTCCCAGCAGAGCAGCCACCTCAGAAAGTAAATTTATTTCTGAAGTTCACAGAATCTGATTTCTCATCCTGACAGACAGCCCATAAATTAGGATGAAGTTTCCCTTTGCAGTACATGCACCACACCAAGACTGCAACTCGAGCAGCAAATTGTTGATTGAACCTGTCTTTGCTGCCTCCTGGTTTTCCCCAAATCAGTGTCTCTACTTCAGCAAGGACAAGGAAAACTGCATGTAGGGCAGAGCTGATACGCAAGATAAGCAACAAAATGGACAGAACTAGGAAGGAGGATAGGCTGCCTCTCTGCTTGTCAAGCACTGCCTTGGACCCAAATTCAGCGAATACAGGCTTAACAGAAGAGTATGCATCCAAGAGCCTTAACATGAAATGAATGTCAGCTGACTCACAGTGACTATCCAAAATGACTGCTTGCTGTGGTTTGCACTTATATAGAAATGAGAGAGACAACTCAAAGGTAACCATCTGACAGACCTCCACCTGACTTAAAATATATGCTGCCACACAACCAAAAAGTCAAGCACTTCTTGTGTGCAAACTTTACTGGAAAGCCTTCACAACCTTCACTGCTACCCTCACTGGATATGTTTGAAATACACAAAACACAGCATCGTGGGTCATCTAGTTGGAGGGGCCCCTGCTCACTGCAGGGGGGCTAGACAAGACAATCTTTGAGGGTCCCTTCCAACCCAGTGTAATCTGTGAATCTTTACTGCCTTGTTTTAGCAAATATGGAGATTGTGAAAAACTACAGCATTCTAAAAACAAAACCATGGTTACACATTCAAAAGGAGGAAAAACTTCAGACTAGCTTCTCTCAACACAAAAGCATTTAAATAGCAAAATACAAGCTAAAAAGCCAGCCAATATAAGAAGTCTAAACTGTGTATGGTCCTACAGCAATTCAGAAATCTAAGTGAACAGGGCAATTCAATGAAGCCAGACAAACAGCTGGTTGTCTGTCACGGCCACCAGCAGCAAACATTCAGCCTCAAAAGATCTCTGAAGGAAAGCAGCTATACAAAAAATTAATATATTTTGCATAACAAAGATGACAGCATGCTGCCTTAGATGCACCTTCCCCACTGTCAATCCTCAAATGGTAGTCAACATCAGGACTGTTTAAACAAGCTCCACAAGCAGTGCAGGTCCCCAGAAGCAGCCATTTGACTTAATGTAGATTTTTCAGTGTCGGCACAGGTCCTCTTCCTTCCTGCCTGCCACACTGAACTGGTGATATTCCTTGTTAAGTGAAGAAATGGTGGCACTTTTATTAGTACTCAGTAAGAGTCTGAATTTTTGTGAAGTCCAAAACAGCAGCAAGACTTTCTCAACAGCAGCAGTCAGCATTTTCAGCTGTCACTTTATCCTGGGTTCAAAGTGGGAAGATGTTGAATTGCGCCAACAGTCACACTGATCTTGTTAACATCAGTGTGCCCTTCGTAATTCCCACACCACAATGAAGATGTGTGGGTGTGCAGATGTACACGTGTCTGTGTACATATTTACGCACAGCTGTAGCTGAGCTTTTTGTTTGAAGCTTTGCCTTGCTTGTTTGACCCTCAGGCAGTCATTGTAACCAGAGAAGGCTCACAGGAAAACCAGCTGAGTGACTTCAGCCTCCCTTTGATTGGCTTGCTGTGCAAAACCTTCACTGGGTACCAGACTCCAGTATTCTTTTAATTACTTGAACTGTTTAAAAAGTCTCTTTTGTTAATCATTTCTTCTCAACACCTATAGACCACTGAAGCCCAAATAATTTGCATACACCAATACCTTTGGGCAGATATGGCATGTGCCCACCATTTCAGGTACAGTTTCACTTGGAACTTGTCAGAGGATCAGAATTGACATGAAGCTGCACTGGGACCCAAGGCTGCTATATTCTGCTTTACATAACACAATTATCCTGATGAGGTCAAAAAAATAATGTATTTCAATAAATAACCGTATTAATATAAGCTCAGTTCCTGGGGATCAATCTTGACTTAAAATGAAGTAATCCAACACTGCACTGCTCAAGGGAAGAAATGAGGAAAGAGTGACCCCTTCAGTACATAGACATCTTATTCCTCAGATATCCGAGAGTAAGATTGCTTTCGCAGCATACCCTGGGTGGGACATTTATCTAAATGAAAAAAAAAAATTAACAAAGGAGGTTCAGTTAAAGCTGTACAAACAACAAGCTGCAAATTCTATCTGCTGCAAAACAAGCTTTCAAATATAGATAATAAATACCTCATTCATGCTTCTCCTTCTAGTTCTCCCACAATTGGTTCAAAGCATTTGTATTAGGTTTTTGTGGCAAGATTTTGGAAGCAGTGGTGGCTTCTGTGAGAAGCTGCTAGAAGCTTCCCCTATGTCAGAGCCAATGCCAGCACCAAGATAGGCAAGGCCAAGCACATCAGTGGCAGTCATAGATCCTGAGTGTTGATGTATTTAACAAGGAGGGGGCAAAAATACAGCAATTGCAGAAGTGAGAGAGGAGTGAGAATATGTGAAACAAGGTCAGACACCAAGGTCAGTGAAGAGGAGGGGGATGAGGTGTTCCAGGTGGCAGAGCAGAGATTCCCCTGCAACCTGTGGTGAAGACCATGGTGAGGCAGGCTGTCACCCTGCAGCCCGTCAGGGTTAATAGTGCAGCAGATACCCACCTGCAGCCCATAGAGGGCCCCACACCAGAGCAGGCAGACACACTCAAAAGGAGGCTACGACTCTGTGGGAAATCCACACTGGAGCAGGTTTGCTGGTACGAGTTGTGACCTCGCTGGAGCAGTTTGGTTTTGAAGGGCTACACTGAATGGAAGATACCCACACCAGAGCAGTTCCTGAAGAACTGTAGACCATGGGAAGGAACAACATTGGAGAATGTCACACAGAACTGTCTCCCATGGGAGGAACACTGTGCTGAGCAGGGGAAGAGTGTGCATAGTCCTCCTTATGAAGAGGAAGGATTGGCAGAGACAATGTGTCATGGAACTAACCACATGCCCCCATTTCCCAGAACCACTGCAGGGAAAGAGCTAGAGAAAAGTGGGAGTAAAGTTCAATCTGGAAAGAAGACAGGGGTAGGGTAAAGGTGTTTTTAAGACTTGGGTTTACTTCTCACTAGTCTACTCTGGTTTGATTGGTAGCAAATTAAGCTAATTTCCCCAAGTTAAGTCTGTTTTGTCCATGACAGTAATTGCCAAATGATCTCTCCCTTTTCTTATCTTGTCCCATGAACTTTTCATAACGTTTCTCTCAGAGCCCTGTCCAGCTGAGGAGGGTGAGTGATAGAATGGCTTTAGTGGGCACCTGGCATCCAGCCCACCACAACATTTCATTTCACCCATTCTGGTTGGCTTCCCAAAGCTGTTAACTGCCTACTGTCCCTCCACACACAGGCCTGCATCAGCACTACCTTGCTGCTTCCCATCACCATTAGAAAAATGAATGTACACAGGCTGCTCAGTATGCTTTTTGTGTGTGAGTTTTCTAAATACCTAACCAATGCCCTGACTCTATGTCCCCAGTGTCACTGATCTCCTAGTTCACTCTAGTTGACACAAACACAGAAGAATGAGAGTACTGACTCACAAGACACCAAGTACAATGTTGAAATATATCTGTATATACTGGCAGACAATGGTGAGCTTCAGCAATGCCAGATTCAAAGCACTATTGCAGGGCATGATCTGTGACATTTGCCTTCTTCTTGAGTGTTTCATCCATGTGTGGCAGTAGATCCGAAGCCCCTCTGCACCCCACAGTGCCAGGAAGGGGGGAAGCAGAGAAGCTGGGATAGAGGGAGCTGGGAGGAGACACCTCCCCCTACCCAGGGCTGTGGGTCAGTGGACTCACATGAGCCCTACCCCCAAGCCACATGCCCTGCCAGGCGTGGTATGACACAGACCCCATGCTGGGACATGTCTAGGCAGAGGACACACCTTTGTCTGTTATGTGCCTACTTCTTTTGTCTGGGCTTTGGATGTGCTCTCCTGGTGGCATGTGACAAAAATTAAAATTGGCTTTCATAAAATGGGTGAGTTGTGGAGCAAGCAAGCTCTTTCCCTTGGGTCTTATACACACACACACGTGGACTAAGCAGCAGCAGCAGTTCAGGAGAATTCTCTGATAAAAAGGGATAAAAAGAGCAATTCCCACAACAGCATTGTAAGTATCTGATACATTCGTAAGCCCCCAGGAAGTTCCTTTCTTTTGTAAGGGGGTATTACTGCTAATTTTTGATCTAGCTTTTCCAAATACTATTCTCAAACAATCTGTAACCATTCCTATTGTGAAGATAACCCCAACCAAACTACCAATCCGTGGGAGGCGAAGCCAAATAAATAAACAAACAGTAATTTTTTACCTTATTCTCCCTTATCTGTAATGCCATGACACTTAAGGAAGCCTTTCTCCCTCCCACAGACAGAAGTGTCAATTAAGTAAGGGAGACTACATTATATTTTGAGCAGTCTGAAACAACTCAGTGTAAACCTTCTTTACCTCAGTTTTTAGTGGCAAGAGTAACCATCCTCTGGGTACCCAGCCCCCTGAGCCAGCAGACAGGGTAGGGGAGGAGAATGAAAGCCCCATGATCCAAAGAGAAATAGTTTGCAACATGTTACACCATGTAGATGCACACAGGTCTATGGGACCAGATGGGATCCACCCAATGGTGCTAAAGAAGCTGGCAGAAGAGCTCGCCAAACCACTCTCCATCACTTTTTAGCAGTCTTGGCCAACTGGTGAGGTCTAAGTGGACTGGAGGTTAGTAAATGCGATGCCCATCTACAAGAAGGGTTGGAAAAGAGGATCTGGGAAACTACGAACCAGTAAGTCTGACCATAGTGCCAGACAAAGCCATGGAGCAGATCACCATCAGTGACATCATGAGTCATGCAGAGGACAACAAAATGATTAGTCCTAGTCAACATGGGTTTATGAAGGACAAGCCTTCTTTGACCAACCAACCTTCTACAGAGTTTCCCACAACATTCTCCTGGAGAAAGTGACTGCTCATGGCTTGGACAGGCACGCACTACGTGTGAATGGCCAGGCCCAGAGAGTTGTGGTGAATGGAGTTAAATCCAGTTGGCAGCCAGTTACAAGCACTCTTCTCCAGGGCTCAGTACTGAGGCTAGTTCTGTTTAACACCTTGATTTGGATGAGAGAATCGAGTGCACCCTCAGTAAGTTTGCAGATGACACCAAGTTGGGTGGGCACATCAATCCGCTGGAGGGCAGGAAGGCTCTGCAGAGAGACCTGGACAGATTGGATGGCCTGAGGCCAACAGTATGAGATTCAACAAGATCAAATGTCAAGTGCTGCACTTGGGCCACTTACGAAACACTACAGGGGAGGAGAAAAGTGGCTGGAGAGCTGCTTGGCAGAGAAGGACCTGAGGGTGTTGATGGCAAAAAGCATGCTCAGGTGGCCAAGGCAGCCAGTGGCATCCTGACTTGTATCACAAAAAACGTGGCTAGCAGGTCAAGGCCTCTAGAGGTCTAGAGGTCACACCTCACGTATTATGTTCAGTTTTGGGCCCCTCACTACAAGAAGGATATTGAAGCGCTGGAGTGTGTGCAAAGAAGAGCAACTAAGCTGGTGAAAGGCCTTGAACACAAGTCTCACGAGGAACATCCAAGGGAACAGAGGTTTTTGTCCTCAGGATGCTGAGGGGAGACCTCATCGCCCTTTACAACTACCTCCAAGGAGGCTGGAACAAGGTCAGGGTTGGCCTCTTCTCACATGTAACAAGTGACAGGACAAAAGGAAACAGCCTCAAATTGTACTCCGTTCAGATATTAGGAAAACTTTCTTTACAGAAAGGGTTAACAGTCATTTGAACAGGCTGCCCAGGGAGGGGCATCCCTGGAAGCATTTTAATGTCATGCTTAGGGATATGGTTTAGTGGTAGTATTTCAGCAGCAATGGTGGCACTGTGAGCTGCAGGTGAGCAGGCAGATTTGATGATTTCAAACGTCTCTTCCAACCTCAACAGTTCTATGATTCTATGAGGTACAAACTATAGTGCTTTACTGCAAAACTTCCACATTTCAGAGCAACTCTCCATTATGTACGTCAGGCTCTCCACCCAGACCATTGTATTTTCAGCTTAACTAAACCAGATAAATCAACAGGTTTCTGTATCTGCCCACAGATACAGAAAACTCACAGAAGTGAGAATAAGATGCTTTACTAGAGGATCACGTTCAGACATTTGAAAGTAAAACACTATTTAAAAAATAATCTGTAAAACTGTGATGTAAATTATAACGCAAGTTACACTCCTGAGGTAAGCAGGTCAGAGTACTGCAGCTGCATCCACATGAATACAAAATTGCAAAGACAACCTTTGGGCAAGACAGGCCACAAACTGGACTTAGAAGGGTCTCACAGGAAGCATCACTCAGCACTTGTCTTTCATACATGCAGTCTTTTCAGTCTGGAACTTTAGTGCGACTCAGCATGGCAGTCCTCCAGCAGCCATGGAAACCATCGCTAACGAAACAGGCGGCGTAGGCCAAAAGGTAAGAGAGGTTCATGGCTTATGTCCTGCCTTTCCCATCAGTGCCACACGGGTACTCCACCCCTCCTCCCTTGTTGCCGCTTGAAGCCTCACACACGCAGCAAGGCCCAAGCTCATCAGGCAGCAGCCTCTTCCCAGGCCCTCTCTACCTCTCTCAACTGCTTCTCTCACACATCGTTCCCTTTTCCTCCAGATCTCTCCCGCCCTTCTCCACGCCAGCGGGAGCCACAATCCGCCACACCTGCCCCTAACTGCCTCCTACCCACCGCACCTCAGGCGAGGGAACCTCGCCAGGGCCGGCTCCCCCCCGCAGCGCCGGCACAGCACGCCGCGGACGATGCCTGGAGCCCCGCCGCCGAATCCACCAGGGCGAAGATAGAAGAACGAAGAGGCAACATCACCCAACGCCACCCAGCCGCGAGGAGTGGCAGATAAATAGCTGCTGCCACGCCGCCGTCTGCCATGTGCCTACAGCCCATGCGCAACCTCCTGGCTGCCTAGCAGCACCTGCTGACGCTCTCGGGTTGGTAACACAGCTGCCGCCCTCTGGCGGGCTCTAGGTTCTCTCGCTGCTGCGGCGGCAGGACTGCAGTACCTGTGGCGCGCAGCGAGGCGGAGGAGTGGCGGTGCAGGCGGCGTGCGCCCGGCTACCGGTTTGTGTGGCTGCAGCTGCCGTTATGCGGCGCGCCCACGCTTCGCTGTCCGACCGCCAGGAGCGGTCTGGGCTCGGCTTTCGGAACGGGAGCCGGGTGACGACACCGCAACTCAGGGGCTGGCTGTGGGAGTGCCACTCGGGAGTGCCCGAGTACGACTGCTGGTGGGGGGAAATCGCAGAATGACACAGAATGGTAGGGGTTGGAAGGGACCTCTGGAGATCACCTAGTCCAAGCCCCCTGCTAACGCAGGTATGCCTAGAGCAGGTTGCACAGGAATGTCCCCAGGCAGGTTTTGAATCGTTCCAGAGGACATTCCACAAACTCTCTGGGCAGCCTGCTCCCGTGCTGTGTCATCCTCAAAGACCTTTTAACTCATGTTCAGATGGAACTTCCTCTATCCCAGTTTGTGCCCTTTGTCCCTTGTCCTCTTGCTGGGCATCACTGAAAGGGGGATGGTCACGTCCTCTTGACACTTGTCCTTTAGATATTTATAAGCATTTATAGGATCCCCTGATCTCCATCTTCTCCAGGCTAAACAGATACAGAAATGGACATCTAAGTACTCATGTTTATGAGTAGCTAACCATGCTTTTTAAGTCCTTTGTAGCAGCTCCTTGAAAATTCTTGGCTATCCCTAAGTATGGGGGATGGGGGTGGAGGGGGGGGGGGGAAGGGAATAAGGAGGGAAAGGGGAATAAGGCAGGGGGCAGAAGGGTCATTAATTATTACTAACCCCCTCAGTTACAGGTGCATTAAGGAAAGAATAAAGTCAAGAGCACAGAACTGACATGAAATGGGAGGACCCTTTGGGTGCCACTCTACTGGCACAGAAACCCATCTACCTGCCATTATCTCATGAAAGTGAGTATCTTTTCTGCAGTATGGGGAAACAGACTGCATAGGGAAGTAAAAAGATTTAGACTGTTTAACTAACAAACTATTTAAATCATATCCATCTTCTAAACAGTCAATAAAATATAGCATCTTTTGAAAGATTGCTCAATGCATTTTTCCAGTTGTTTTTCAGTCTTTGTGGGTTCTCCAGTTTTTAGCCCTCACTTGATTTTGTAAGAGCACAGCCAAAGCAATAAATCTAGGTAACGGGTAATTAAGCAACCAGCAACTGAGATAAAGGCAGTTACTCCTTCAACTGACACGTTTTATTGAGTACATACATATGTACATAAAAAACAGCCCCAATGAGCAAGCTTGCACCACCAGTCCAATGGTCAGCTGTCTTAGGAGGTGTAGGAGCTTGAGGGTTGTCTCTGACAAATTCAGACAGAGATTTGTGCAGGTGTGCTCGGCTGTTCTTTGTTCTAGTCTTCTCTTTGATTGCTGGGAATGCCTCTGCTTACTCACTGGTTGATTTCCTCCTTACCACTTCCCCCTCTTTCCCCTCTCCCACTCCCAGCTGCTATACTCCTTTATCTTTTTTTCCTTGTGTCTTTCTATTTTATTTAGAGAGTCTTAAAAATCACACAATGACAGCTGCTGTCCATTTTGGGTGAGGGAATGGGTCCATCACAGGTTATTCACAGTAACTTTTATGTGTGCCAGCTACACACTGCTGGTCTACAATCATGTACCAAAGCAAACCCCCAGTGAATGCTGTGTTTTATAGAAAAATTAAACATCAAATTAAGTAAATCTCCTCAGCTACATGTAACTTGCCAAAGTCAGTGGTGATTCAGGTCACAAACATAATTTTGATTTTGCATCTTGTATGTAAGTGGCCAGGTCAATTTCTTCAAAAAGGGAGTATATATCATCAGTTGTAAACAAAACGACACATCAAAAATAGCAGGTCCATGGACATACACCCGTTTAATTTTTATTATTATTATTTTATTTGGAAAAACTGTCATTTGTCCAGTCTGGGTAAGCTTGACTTAAACCTAGCAAGTAGCTCTTAGCAACAAAGGGTTGCTATTATTCCTGGGCTGCCCTGATCATGTTAGCCCCAGCAACTCACAGGCATTCTTGAGTCTCCTGGCAGAAAGCTTTTCTTTCTGCATCCATTTTTAAGGCTGTTAGCAGATTTCATTCAAGGCAAGAAGCTTAAAGCAGCAGTTACTACCAAGGCATAGTATTAATACCTTAAGCTGGAATCCTCCCAGAGTATTGGCACATACTGTAGTCTGAATAATGTGCATCTTTGAAATACAATGAAGTTGCCCTGAACTACTGAAAAACAGAACATGGCACAGTGATGCTGCTAAGCTGTTTGGCAGTTCACTTTTTCATTTTTTTCTGTGAGAACATGCCTAGATTTGGGCTGTTGCGTTTCAGCATCGATACAGGAACTGCTTGCTTTCCAATTTTTCCATCAGTCTGGTCTTAGCTTGCTTCTTGTTATTTTTTTCCCTGAAATGTGATGGAGATGTAGAGATACTCAAAACCCAACTGGGCATGGTCCTAGGCAGTAGCCTACTCTGGCTGACCCTGCTCAAGCAGGGAGTTGTACTAGATGACCTTCAAGGGTCATCCTCACCCACTCCATGATTTTGCAAATCCTGTTTGAGAAATTATTTGGGGAAAAAAACAAGCAAACCAACCAAGCCCCAAAACTTTAGTAAGCCAAGGGATGTTATTATCTTCTTGGAAGTCACTGCACTTAATATTCTGCAGTGTTAACGAGCAACATTCTCTAGGCTATAGAAAACTGCATGTGTTGATGAAGCTGAAATACTTGGAGTAGTGTTTCCTTTTGAATGACACTGGAGAAGTAAGTAAGACAACAAACAACTTGACATTTATGTCTCTTTTAGCAGTTGCACAGAGTGTCAGTGATAGATGAGTGATTAATGTATCACTCCGCACCAAAAGCTCTTTCAGTGCAGGCAAAAATGGTTGATCAATACATAAGTTTAAGAAATACTCTTCAGTGGACAGCCACAATCTTTCAAATGTCTTTAGTGAACTTCCCTCCTTCTATTCAGGTGGCAGTTCTGCTGAATGTAAATGAGTTACTGTAAAAGTTGCTGGGTAGGTATGGCATTCCTTTCAGCACTACAATACCAAAGGGATGACAAAGCTGAAGGTTCGCTAGAGCTTACTGCAATAATAAAAAAGTATTACTCTCATATATAGCACTTCTCTTTATCTACTGTCATTCTCACCAGGGCTATTTCAATGCTTTTCTCCAACAAGCTCTTCATTAGATGTGGGGGTTCATGATTTTAAATATGTGAGCATGATGGGCTTTTTAAAGGCAAAATACTTTAAATTTTAAAGGCAAAGAATCTTTTAAAATTGACCTATTTGCTTTGTCAAAACAAAAGAACCAAAACAAACAAAAAAAAAAAAAAAAAAAGGAAAGATGACTTCCAAATCACTACCTAGTTGAAATTCAAAAAGTTATCAAACACTGACATTGTTCTGAAGTAAAAAAATGGAGCTAAGACTTTGCCATGGTGGTATTTCTGAACTAATACAGCTATTTTGAAATGTAATAACTTCTTTGATAGCATCTGTCTAGTAAATGCTGGCTTACCGTTTGCATCAACCTAGAGACACTTTCCTTTCTTCACTTTTCCTTAAAATGTCAGATTACTCATTTTGTGGACTTTTTTTCTTTGGGCATTTTTAAGACAGCCAAACCCTTTTCTGAAAATTTCTCCCAAATTACCAATGTTTAGTTCTTGGATTGCCTGCAGGATGCTCCATGTATGGTAACCCATAATTGCCCATATCTTGGTCACATAACCACAGAATTGTTGATCTGAAGAGACCTCTGGAGTCCAGTCTCCTGCACAGAGCAGAAATATTTATCACCAGCACCAGATCTGGTCAGCCATGGCTTCAATAACCTGCAAGAACAGCGACCCAGCAACCAGGGTCTCTCTTTCATCCTTTTGCATACATTTGTACCGTGACTGTGAATATATTGGTCTTCAACCCTCCACGTTTTTCAGCAAACATGCTACATGCTATGGGCATGACAAGGATAGATCAATTTGCCTGTCAGTTGAACTGCACTGTAAATTTATGAG
The DNA here is from genome assembly GCF_027791375.1 of Indicator indicator. Lineage (NCBI taxonomy): Eukaryota > Metazoa > Chordata > Aves > Piciformes > Indicatoridae > Indicator > Indicator indicator. The sequence goes on along the minus strand of NC_072010.1, from coordinate 97,955,337 downwards.
GCTATGTTTTCTCTCTCATTCTATTTCAGTATTCCCATCTTATTTTGTTGACATTCATTTCTCCATCTGTCCACAGCCAGTGAAATTAGTCTTTGAGTCTAATGAGCCCATATCAGTCATCACTTCTTCAACAGAAAGAGTCTTTAATGCAAATTGATGCTTAAACCTTTGCAAACAAAGCCTCAGCATGACAACACTGATCCATGTTCATTTCTGTCTTAAGTTTAGGGCACACAATTGCTGACAAATTCAAATCACTTGTGCCCTGCTAACAACAACTTGAAGTGGAAACGGAATCAGGAGACTTTGAGAGTATTTTTCACTTTGTTAGCAGGAAGGATTTCCAGATTCCTGGAAAACCTCTCCTTTCTGTGCACTCCAAAGGGTCCTCATATCATGGCCAGACTGTTTTGTACCACTGCTAAGCACGGACTATCTATCTGGGTGGTTTAGCTCCTAGAAAGGCTGGGTAATTTTCTGTATCACCTTGGAGCGAGTGGTGGCTTGAAAAATCACCACGCAAAAAGGCAGTATATTTATCTGTTGGGATACAGGGGCCAAGGTGAAAAGCTGCTTGTTATTCATGGCCTACTGGCATGAAGTGCATCTGCTGTCTCCTGCCTATGGCCACAGGGTGGCTCTCTCTGTGTTCAAACCCACTCACGATTACCTGGTAAGGTGGCAGAGAAACCCACTTTACCGTGGCAAGAACACAGCAAGCATTCAGGTCACCACAAGGAAAGTTGTGGTCCCACAGATGGCTGGTCCCAGTCAGGCTTGAGGTGCAGCCCCCACAGAATCCGACTTCTGACTGTGCAAGGCCAAGGGACGAAACACACCCACACTGCACAAGAAAGCAGCCAGCTGGGCTAGTGCTGGAGAACTGTGCTGCAGTGGGTGTATCGAAGTGGACAGCCTGGTCTGTACTGGTAAGCAGCAACATTGTAGGGACTGCTCTAAATGCAGAGTCATGCCAGGAACTGCCCAGGGAGGGCTGTCTGGTGTACGCCAATGCAACAGCTCTTCAGCACCACCACTTGTGTTCCAATGCCATGAAGGGAGTCTCCAGGCCATGAACTTAGGTTCAGAATTGCAGAGGCCTATGTTAATCCATTCCTATGTCACCCACTGAATAGGGAGAAGTCTAATATCATTGAGGGAAGAACTGATTTATAAATCTAAGCTCTCAGACTTCCTACCCCATTTCATGAAAACATGTAGCCACCTGCTTTCACCCCTCCAGGTATAAGTTACATGGAGAAGTTAAGGAAAGGAAGCATGTTGTGGTAGAACCATGTGTACACTTCTTTGCCCTGGGGAAACTCCAAATGAAGCAGTAACTGCAGAACAAAAGGACTTTCCCCGACCTTGCATGGCACGGTGTCCTCACCAGGAGGTGCTGTGTGAGAGCTGTTCTGCGTCCTGCCTTCTACCACAGAGAAGTTCTATGGTACTCCCACCTCAGCTGCTTCATTTCTGCCCTAAAGTTAAGCTTGGCAGTTTGATGTCAAAGCACTCGACTGCTTCAAATGAACGCACTTTAGCAAATACAACAATCTGTATATGGGCCATAAAACAACAGTGGTGCTTCAAAACCCTGCAGTGTGTGAGGGCCTGCCGCCAGGCAACAGCCAATGAAGCGGTGCTGGATTCTGAAATCTTATTCTTGAGTCTTAAATAGCAGCGATAAACGCGAATAATCCACCCTTCCTCCCACCTCACCCCGGCGCATGTCCCCAGGGGAAGGACGTCAAGCCGAGACACCCTGGGCGGTGAAGCTCGCCCTGCAAGGAGCGCAGAGACCGAATCTCTATTCCGGGCGGCTCTCCTGAGTACCAGGAACATCCCCCCCACACGCGGCCGACTCCGAGTCGGACGCCGCCTGCCCCGCCCAGGAAGCGCTCTTTGCCCGCGGAGCAGGAAGCGGCTGCGGGCAGTGCGCGGCGGGGGGGGGGGTGCCGGGCGCTCTGGAGGTAGGCAGGGCGCTGCACGGCGGGGCGAGGCCTCGTCTCCCGCACTCGCTCGGCTGCGGGACGGGGCGAGCAGCGAGGGGCAGGGCCGGGGGTGCCCCCGCGTCTTCTGCGCTGGCACTCGGGGAAGGCCAGCCGCACCCAGAGCCGTTGTCTGTCGGCCCTGTGTTGGAAGGAGCTGCCCGCAGAAGAAAAAATGCAGCTTGGAGAAGGGGAAGGTCAACTTGCCCCTTTAAAGACCCCACTCTGGTGTAGCTGCCAGCCTTGTCCGCTTGCATCCCTTACCTGTTGCCATTTCTCCCTGACATCCCCTTTCACCTGCCGCAGAGCCAGTATGTATCTTCCCCCCGTACCACTAAGTGCGTTTGATCGCTGTTACAGGCAGCTTTGCATTCCTGCTCCTGCTCTGTGGAAAATCTTTGTTACAAAAAACTACACCGTACTTACTCCTTCCTGCACACACCCTGCCTTTGGGTTCTCTGACCCTGCTCTCCACAGTAGCCTCCTGTGTCTTTTTCTCAGCACCCCCTGCCAGCATTCACAGAGCTAGGCAGGAAGGCAGTCCCTGACAAGCTCCATCCGTTGTCAGCGAATCTGACGATAAAGAGAAGTGGGCTCTCAGAAGCATGTACAGCTGCATAATTAACTGTTTTCTGTGACCAAAAAAAAATGCCTTCACCTTTTGATTTTAAGGCAAGCATTACCTGTCCCAGGTAATAGTTAAGGAAAAGAAGATTTGAATACCTTCTAAATTGCAGGCTCATGCTGTCAGGCTTGGTTTGACCATGCAGAGAGTACTTCACCACTGACAGCACATCAGGAGCACAAGAAGCTGAAAGCATGCAGCTCTACAATAGGATGAGCTATAACCTCCACAGCTTGGTACAGCTGTGGGAGGAATACAGACCTGAATGGTTGGAACAGAAATAGCCAAGGTAAAGACATAAATTGTAGGATGCAGCTACAAAATCTGTATATGCTTTCACAATACGAAAGCCAAGGCCCCAGGAACAGTATGGCATGATTGCAAAGACCCTGCTGGAAGTCCAGATTAGATACCCTTCATACCTTGTTTTATCAAAGCAGCGAATGTTGCCTACGGTGACCCCATACACCCACCAACACAGGCATTCTTCCTGGTTTGGTTTCCATATAACACAGCAGTAGCATGATTAAACTCAAGGATATGCTTCTGGTAGTTACAGAGGCAATCCCTGAAGAAGGTTGCCTGCCTTCTGCTGAGTTGCCATAGCAAACCTGAGCATTTCAACGATGTGTCAGTGGCAAACCCAGATAGGAAATTTTTGCAGAATGGTTTGCTTCCAAAGGGACCTTAAGGATTATCAACCTCCCTGCCATGGGCAGGGAATCTTCCACTAGAACAAGTTGCTCAAAGACCCACCCAAACTTTGCCTTGAACACTTACAGGGATGAGGCATCGACAACTTCTCTGGGCAACTTGTTCCAATGCCTCACCAGATTCACAGTTTAGAGTTTCTTCCTTACATCTAATCTAAATTTACCCTCTTTCAGTTTAAAGTCATTACTTCTTATCACCATATTCACTGATAAGGAGTCAGGCCCCATCTTTCCTGTAGGCCCCTTTTAGGCACCAAAAGGCTGCAAGAAGGTTTCCCTGGAGACTTACCTTCTCCAGGCTGAACAAACCCAACTTTCTCAGACCTTCCTTGTAGGGGAGATGCTCCAGCCCTCTGATCACCTTCGTGGCCCTCCTCTGGATCTGCTTAAGCAGGTCCATGTCTTTCTTACACTGGGGGCTCCAGAGCTGGACACAGTACTCCAGATAGGGTCTCACTACAGCAGAGAAGAGGGGCAGAATCACCTCCCTTCACCTGCAGGTCACACTTCAATGTAGCCCACAACGTGATTTGCTTTCTGGGCTGCAAGTGCACGTCGCTCTCAATTTTTCATTCGCCAACACTCCAATGTCCTTCTCTTCAGGGCTGCTCTCAATAGAGAAGGAATTCTGCTTGCTTAGATGTTTCCCCAGGTGGTGATTGTTGGACTTTTGTTAGATGCTGTACCACCTCCGAAATGCTGAGGGATTTGCTCCTACAAAGTTCCTGTTAGACCGTTTTAGAGAGAAACCCTGCTGTTCGTGGTTAGCTGCCTGGGATAAAAGGTCTCTATGCATACATCGTTTTGACTCCACCGGCTCTCAAGTGGGGGTGGGCCATCTGATACATAATTGCCACATGCAAATACCATGGTCAGCCTGTACTGCCAAACTTGGCAGCGGAAGTTCTCCTTAGTGGCAAAATCCTGAAGGCTGTAGGGCTGCAGAAAGCAACCTCCCTTTGTATATCAGTTTTGAACTGCTGGAAATGATCCATTTGCAGGGGTGGTCCACATTCAGCAAATAACTGAAGTAGGGACTCAGATTATTAAGTTTTAAGGCTTCTTTTTTTCTCTATTTTTTTTCCCTAAGCTCCTTTTCTATGATGTTTTTTCCTTCATGGTTCTGCAGTTCAAGATTGCAGTCTTTCTCCTTTGCTTGCTTCCTTTATTTCTGTCTGACTTTACCATAGAATAAGAGACTTCAAGACTGGTGGGTTTGTAATCACTTCCCTTCATGTGAGTTGTGTCTTTGATTCTGACGCTATCTAATCCTGATACCAATTGCCACGTATCTGTTAGTGATGGATGAAGTGGTCCAGGACCAGGCACCCATCAGTTTACAGTGTTTGTTTGCACCAAAGCTTGTATGTCCAGTTAGTCAATTCCATTTGGAGCTTGAGTAGTTACCCAGAGGTATTGGTTGTCCAGAGAGATTGATAGCTTGAAGCAGAGTTCGGGGAGTATATTTTTGAAGTGATACAAACTAGTATTAAGTAACTATAAAGATTAAGGTGGGGGGAGGAGAGGAAAATTGTCTTAAGTGCCTTACACATATTCCCACAAGTGATCTCAGCTTTAGCTGTGATGCCCATGACTCTCTGGTCATAGGTTCATCCTTGTAGTACCCCTTCCCTGTCATCTTTGATTCTTACTTTTAAAAATAAAGTGGAACTTCTACCACTTCATTTTCTTTGTTGTTCCACATTTTTTCTGCAGCAACTGCTAATGCTTTCCCTCTTGATGCTGACTGGTCTTGCTTACTGTTTGTCTGGTTTGGTCCTTAAAATAGTAAATGCTAAGTAAAAGTTCTTGGTTTTGGTGTTGATTGTATTTGTAGGAGTACCCTACCCAAGAGCTGCATTCACAGTGATTGTTGGAGCTCAGTAGGGATGCCCAGCTGGGAGCTAAGAGAATCTAGCTGGAGCACACAAGACATCAAATTGCCTTTTCTGTTGGGTTCTGCTACCTTAGCCTGAGAGTCTTGGACAAGAAAGACAAGATGAAGTAGCAAGTAAGAAAATCAGGTTCTGTTTACTAAAGAGCCATTTTTCATTTTAAACAATCTTAGGAAAGTAATTAGTCTTGACTATCATTATTAAAGAAATTTAAGTACATCTGAATTTTGCTTTTTCCTTCCACCTATGATTGCAAGCCCAGCACATCTGGTGTATGTCATATTATATAACACATGTCAGAAGAGGGGCAACCCTGAATTAAGGGCAATGTCTGACACCAGATACCTCAGTAGTGCACAAGATGTCCATAAATGTTTGTTGCTCAGTTGACTTCACTCTTTCATGCAGCATCTCTGTTTGTTCCTGATATTCAGCAGGGGCAGTAGATTTTAAGACATATGACAAGATCTTGCTGAATATTAAACTAAGATTACTTTCATTTGCTTTTGTAAGAGGGACTCCTGATGGCTGAACCTGACATAGCTGCCCAGATGGACCAAGAAGAAGAAGATCATGAGCCTGTGGAGGAGATGCACACAGGTAAGGAACAAGTTAGGTAAGTTTATAAACGTAGAGCAAGGAAAATACTCTTTGAGCTGCCTCAGTGTTATTTAAGCCACTTCATGTCATGCAGCTCACACTGAGACCTGCTCTTTGTTTGCCTGCTGTTAAGAGTATGTATAAGAAGACAGAATATTAAGACAAAATGTGATGATTTCTTAGGGGCAGGAAGACACATGTAACATTGTCCTTGGCTCTGCTGTTCGCGGCATGTCTGCTCTGGGCCACATGACAAAGCCATGCAGTCTCTCCTGCAGCTAGGTTTCCATTTGCTACCAGTCTTCCTTTTACATGCACTTACATGATGCAGACCATGTTCTCTAGGATAACACCTTGCCACTCTGTTGTGCCACTTCCCAGCAACAATCACAATTAGTCAAACATTTTTCCAGGTGGTGATCTAGGTCACCTTCCAGATCACCTTGCAAGCACAGATCTGCAGGACATGTTGGCAGTGGGGTCCAGCGGAGATGAACAGTTTGGGGTCAGCCATGGAAGTCAGTACAGTTCCTCAGAAGCTCAGCAAGGTGAGGAGGAAGAAGAGACTAAGCTGCCTTGCTCTGGTATCAGCCTGGTGAAAAGACAGGAGAGAAAGATGGCAGCAGCTTTACGGCAAGCTCCTCGTATAGAGCGGCCCACCATTTGCTCTGAGTGTGGCAAGGGCTTCAGTCGGAGCATCCATCTCATCCAGCACCAGCGAATGCACACTGGAGAGCGCCCATTCCTGTGTGGGGAGTGTGGCAAGGGCTTCAGCCAGAGCTCCCATCTCATCCAGCACCAGCGGGTCCACACGGGCCAGAAACCCTACACCTGTGCTGAGTGTGGGAAGAGGTTCAGCCAGAGCTCAAATCTCCTTAAGCACCAGCTTACTCACACTGGGCTCAAACCCTATGTGTGCAGTGAGTGTGGGAAGATCTTCAGCGACAGCTCCACTTGCATCAAACACCAGCGTATGCACACAGGCGAGCGGCCCTACAAGTGCCTGGCTTGTGGGAAAAGCTTCAGCCAACACTCCCACCTCATTCAGCGCCAGCGAGCCCATGCCGGTGTCCGGCCTTATGCCTGTGGTCAGTGTGGCAAATGTTTTGGGCAGAGCTCTGACCTTATTAACCACTCTCGTACCCACACAGGTGAGAAGCCTTACAAATGCAGCCAGTGTGGCCGTGGCTTCAGTGGCAATTACAACCTCATCAAGCATACCCGCATCCACACCGGGGAGCAGCCATACCACTGCACCCAGTGTGGGGAAAGCTTTCGATTCCAGCCCCAGCTGGTACGCCACCAGAAGCACCACACACAGTAGCTGGTGGAGAGAAGGCCACATACACCATAGACAGCTTCTCCCTGGAGAGGGAGCTCTCAGTGCCCATCCCCTTTTATTCTGGGTACATCTGTTTGTGAGCACTGCCCAGACACTTGAGCAAAGAGGGAGGCCACTGCCAAATGAGATAGTGTGTGTTCACTGTGGTGCAATGGTTGTTCTGAGCCCCTCTTTTGGAGACAGGGAAAAGGAAGGTGCTTATCCATATGGTATGTTCAAGGCCAGAGAGAAGAACATAGAGATGTTCCAAGGATCAGTGCCTTTTGCTGTCATTTCTAGTGGGTAATTATTTTTATCCCAATAAAAACAGGTAAATCTGTATAAGCTGCCAGGGCTTTGCCTTGTGGTAAGGACACAGCCTGGGATGATCACTTTCCTTAGAATCCACATATCCCCCTTGCCAGTGTTTTTCTTTCAAGGTGGCGTTAGCATCTATTTATTTTAAAACCCCACAACGCTGCTGGCTGCCTCTGCATTGACATTGTGGGCCCTGATGCACTGCTGGGGCCACGTCTCCAGAACGGTGTTTTTCCTGGGTTGTATGGTTGCTAAGTTGACAGTTCCACAAATCATGCTGCTGTCTTACAGCTTAGTCTTCAGCAGCAATTAAGTAAATTAATATTCTAATAGGTATTTCTCTCAGATTCTTGTTTAGGTGCTTTTATGAGTAGCACTTTACGAATGTTTTTATAAGGCTTTTTAACATATTTAGGATGACATTTTAAATTGTGATCTTCTAATTGTCATTTGATGAATAGGAAAAGGATGACATTTGAAAAATAAGCTGTGTCAAACTTTGATTTTATATTAAATGTTAAACATTTTTTCTTGTATAAAACTTTTTAACTCAAATGTGGTTTTAAGTTGGTGATTACAAAGAAGTAATTATGACATTGATTTCTAGAATTTCTGTGATATTTTTGTGAGTGGTTTTGACATCTTTAATAATGACTTTCTAAGGAATATGAAGGTGACAGGATTCTAAGAAAGCAGAAGGAACTGTCCTCTGAAGAGGTCACTTTGAGGAGGAGAATACTACTACTGGGAGTGGGTCCTTAAAAGGAAATCCAGCTCAGGCAACCACTTGGTACAGGGGAGGAGAGAACTGGCAGTATTAACAAAGATGTTAATATCTCTAGCATAGAACTCCCTGTAATGAATGTAGCAGTGTATACCAAAATGCCTGTTCCACCCACAGAGCCAAATGGGAAGAAATCATAGTGTACTTCAGGCAAGAAAATCGAGTGATCAAATCTGCGGTGCTGTAGAATTTTTCTTTTCAGCACAGCAGATAGGCCTAACGCTAGCAATGAGCTTTCACATGGAGGTGCATTTCTAAATGGGGGCTTATCACTAATGGCAAAGAGAACACCCACCTTGAAGAGAACTGGATCTTGAGGCAAGAAGCAAGCTGTGAACAGAAGGAATGTGACTGGAATTACTGGTTGAGTAATGCAGATACACTCATATCTCCCTCCTTAATCACCAACTGCTGAGGGCACAGAGAGCACAGCTTCACACTCTATTGGCATGAAATCTGATTTAAGTCACCGGGACTCACTGTACTCCTGCCTCTGTCCATAGAGCCTGAATTAATACAGCTGTGCTGAGTAACCATTCACAGGGCTGTGCCCCAAGTCAAATCTATAAGATGATCCACACTTTTTAAATTACAGTCTTTGGAGAGTTCATTTTAAACTGCATTAGTCCAATCTAGACCACAGCCTCATGAGCAACAAGGTATCACAGTATCACAGTCTCACAGTATATCAGAGGTTGGAAGGGACTTCAAGAGATCATCAGGTCCTTTCCAACCTGCCAGAGCAGGATCACTTAGGGTAGTCTGCACAGGAATGCATCCAGGTGGGTTTTGAAAGTCTCCAGAGAAGGAGACTCCACAACCCCCCTGGGGAGCCTGTTCCAGTGCTCTGCCACCCTCACTGTAAAGAAGTTTCTCCTCAGGTTGAGGTGAAATCTTCTATGTTCTAGTTTAAAGCCATTGTTCCTTGTCTTACCACTGTGAACCACCGAAAAGAGCCTGGCCCCCTCCACTTGACACCCACCCCTCAGATATTTATACACATTGATCAGATCCCCTCTCAGTCTCCTCTTCTCAAGACTAAACAGCCCCAGGGCTCTCAGTCTCTCTTCACAGGGGAGATGGGCAAGTCCCCTATTCATCCTCATGGAACAGGTCTCTGTTGGACAGACCAAAAAGGAAATAAGTAGTGTGGCCAGCATTGCTGTTAGTTCCCAAGAAACACATAATTTAAGATGTTACTTTTGTCGCTTTGTTTTTTAATGTTTCTTAATGTTTCTTTATTGTTTCCCCATTCTCCCAGCCCACATTGCCACAATATGATGTAAACTACGATTTCTGTGGTGCCTTTGCTGCACGTTAACAAAACATGTATTTATTCTGAATGGTAGTTCTCCCTCAAAACTGGCTGAAAACACATCTTTTGCCTCAGAGCTGGAGTGTCAGCCTGTTGTGTAGATTTGTGGAAGGAGCAAAGCAAGGCAGTGAATGGGACAGTTAGATCTACACAAGTAAAAGGCGTGAGGGGCACAGAATCCAAAATAGCATTAGCCCCAGTGCACTTGGCACTCTCTTGCTCTAATGCTCCTTATGTTTATTTTTCAAACTAGGCACACAAAGAACCTGCTGATGGCCATTATCTACACTCAATGAGTCTTCATGCAGGCACCGCACACCCCTGTGCCATCACTGTTCACTCTTGCCACAAGCCAGGGCACTTCACACTCTCTCTGTTCAGTTGTTACAAACTTCCTAGATCAACACCCACAGCATACAAAACAGCTTAATATATGGTTGCCTTACCTGGCAGCAGAACTAAGAAACAACATCTGAGGACATTTTCTATCCTACACCTTTCATATTCTCTCTCTTAGTGCAGGAAGAACAGGCAGTGGGCAGTTTTGGGACCAGCCTCTTTCCAGGAAAGGCAACCAAAAATATTCTGAGAACTCACCTGTAACTGCGCTGTATGATTCTGATATTTTGGAGGTCTGACTTTCATGTTTCAAAAATGACAGGTTGATACCTAACTGGACATGGCCAAGGAATGACACGCCTCACGCAGGAACACACAAAACAGAGCTGAGAGCTGAATGCACTTATCCTGCACCCAGCTGTTGATTATGCTTAGCAGATATGGATATAAACATGAAAATGCTGCTCAGATTACATCTACAGTGTGACAGTCCGCATCCATTATTTATAACATAGAGACAGGATCTGAATGAAGTTGTTACATGACATGAAAAACACCAGTCCAGAGTATTGCAGACATAAGGACAAAGGGGTCAGACTGCCAAAAGAAAAGAACATATCTGCAGGGAAAAGATAAACTTCCCTAATAAAATCCTCAGAAAAAAGGTTTCTGGGTCTGCAAAACCAAGAGGGAGTTCATACTTTCTGTGAAGGAGTGTGGGTCCACTGGGGTACTTGTAGGGATTTCTTGTATGAAATTATACTGTGCAGGATCTACTCATGTATGTTACCCTCTGAGCTAGGTATGAAATTTATGAAGGGGTCTGCTGCTTCACAGGAAAATGCTTGGTTTATCATCCATTAATCAAAAAAGGGTTAAAAATCATTTGTGTAAACTGCTGGTTTCTTGGGAAAAAAAGCAGGCAAATTGTTTGCCTGCAGGATAATAAAAAGGCAGATTGGCAGTAGCTTTCCCTGCTTTTATTCTCCGTGGTGACAACTCAAAACAACAAATTTGAAACTGCAAGCATGGCAAGTATATAAATGCTTGTTAACTGGAGATGAGGATGTGTCCCAAAAAGCTATAAAAGTGTTGTATTTTTATTATACAGAGTATTATTATTTCCTTCTCTTCCCCATACAGAAAATAAATTTACTACAGATGAGAGGGACAATCTAACTAAAAAGAAATAAAACAACAAAACCCCCCAAACAAACAAAAAACTCCAGCAAAAATTGAAAAACTAATCAAACAAAAAACAGCCAACTACAGCAAAGCAAGCCACTCGCTCACTACATGTGTGGGAAATCACCTGTTGTGGGTGAGCAGCAGAAAAAAAAACAGTTCATTGATAAACAGCAAGAGGACTATACCCCTGGGCAGAGGCTTTCAGTGGGGTCTATGAAAAGTCAGCAGCAGTGGGCACCTAGCTCCCAGCCCAGACTATCAATTGTGTAGATTCTACAAACAAGTGGGTCTGTTGGCACACATGACAAGGGACAGTGTTGGTGCTCTGCACTCGGTCTGCCTGGGACAGGGATGCACAAGAGGCTCCTTTCACCTCTAAGTTCATTTTGGTGCTTGCAGCACAGAAGGCATGTTGTTCTCAGACCACTAGTAGAGGCTTTGTAGAATTTTTCTGTATAAAGTGAGCAGGTGGAGAGCCAGCACCAGGCATTAGAGAATAAACCCTTGGTATGTCCTTGTACTGAACTTTGCTTTTAAAATTATTTTGTCATACTTTCTTACTTTCAAACTCAAATGTAACTAATAGCATCTTGGAATCCCATTTGCTTTCTATGACGCTGGCCAAAGTGTCAGGGACAAAGCCCTAGAGGGAAGAGGGGCCCAGGACAGCTGGTCAGTATTCAAGGACCACCTCCTCTGTGTCCAGGAGCAATGTATACCAACAAAGAGAAAAGCAGGGAAGAATGCTAGGAAGCCTGCCTGGATGAGCAAAGAGCTGCTGGACACACTATCACTTAAAAGGAAACTCTACAAGGAGTGGAGGAAAGGACAGCTAGAATGGGACAGTATATAAGAAAGCTGCCAAGCAGCAAGAGCCCTGGTTAGGAAAGCCAAAGCACAGTTTGAATTGAATCTAGCCAGGGAGGTTAAAGGAAACATTAAGAATTTCTACAGGTATATTAATGGTAAAAAGAAGTCTAGGGAAGGTGTGGGCCGCCTCAGAAAGGAAACAGGTGAAATGGTCACAAGTGACCTGGAGAAGGCTGAGGTTCTCAATGACTTCTTTACCTCAGTCTTCACTGCAAGGGCCTCCAGCCACACTCCTGGAATAGTCATGGAAGCTAATGGCAAGAACCAGAAGGAAGAACTGCCCTTCATAAGTGAAGATCAGGTTCGTGATCACCTGAAGAACCTGAAAGTGTTCAAGTCCATGGGACCCTACGGGATACACCCAGGGGTACTGAGAGAACTGGCAGATGAGGTTGCTAAACCCCTCTCTATTATATTCCAAAAGTCCTGGCAGTCTGGGGAAGTCCCCACTGACTGGAAAAGGGGAAACATTACTCCCATTTTCAAAAAGGGAAAGAAGGAAGAACCAGGGAACTACAGGCCAGTCAGTCTCACCTCTGTGCCTGCTAAGATTATGGAGCAGATCCTCCTGGAGGCACTACTGAGACAGAAGAATAGTGAAGAGGTGATTGGGTACAGTCAGCATGGCTTCACCAAGGGCAAATCCTGCCTGACAAACTTGGTGGCCTTCTATGACAAGGTCACAACATTAATAGATGAGGGGAGAGCAACTGATGTCATTTACCTGGACCTGAGCAAAGCCTTCGACACTGTCCCACACCACATCCTGGTCTCCAAACTGGTGACACATGGGTTTGATGAGAGGACAACGAGATGGATAAAGAACTGGCTTGATGGCTGCACCCAAAGAGTGGCTGTCAATGGCTCCATGTCCCAGTGGAGGCCAGTGACAAGCGGAGTCCCTTAGAGATCAGTCCTGGGACCAGTCTTGTTCAACATCTTTGTTGGTGACATGGACAGTGGCATTGAGTGCACCCTCAGCAAGTTTGCTGATGACACCAAGCTGTGTGGTGCAGCAGACACGCTGGAGGGAAGGGATGGCATCCAGAGGGACCTTGACAGGCTGGAGAGGTGGGCACAAGCCAACCTCGTGAGGTTCAACAAGACCAAGTGCAGGGTCCTGCATCTGGGGCGAGGCAATCCCAAGCACAAATACAGGCTGGGCAGTGACTGGCTGGAAAGCAGCCCTGAGGAGAGGGACTTGGGGGTGCTGGTGGATGAGAAGCTCAACATGAGCTGTCAATGTGCACTTGCAGCCCAGAAAGCCAACCAGATCCTGGGCTGCATCAAGAGAAGTGTGGCCAGCAGGTCAAGGGAGGTGATTCTCCCCCTCTACTCAGCTCTGGTGAGACCCCACCTGGAGTACTGCGTCCAGTTCTGGAGCCCCTATTACAAGAGGGATATGGACATGCTGGAACGTGTCCAGAGGAGGGCCACCAGGATGATCAGAGGGCTGGAGCACCTCTCCTATGAGGACAGACTGAAAGAGTTGGGGCTGTTCAGTCTGGAGAAGAGAAGGCTCCAAGGTGACCTTTTTGTGGCCTTCCAGTATCTGAAGGGGCCCTACAAGAAAGCTGGGGAGGAACTTTTTAGGCTATCAGGTAGTGATAGGACTAGGGGGAATGGAATAAAGCTGGAAGTGGGGAGATTCAGGCTGGACGTGAGGAAGAAGTTCTTCCCCATGAGAGTGGTGAGAGCCTGGAATGGGTTGTCCAGGGAGGTGGTTGAGGCCCCATCCCTGGAGGTGTTTAAGGCCAGGCTGGATGAGGCTCTGGCCAGCCTGATGTAGTGTGAGGTGTCCCTGCCCATGGCAGGGGGGTTGGAACTAGATGATCCTTGTGGTCCCTTCCAACCCTGACTGATTCTATGATTCTATGACTCATGAAATGCTGCTTCTCTCTGCCACAGCTCTCACCAAGGACAATGAACATTGAATTTGCTTCTGTTTGCTTCAGAGCTCTGACTGCTGCCATGGGGTTGAAAACAATACTTACTCCTTTTGAAATTATGATCAGCTTTAATTTTTAAAATGTTTCCAGTAACATCTGTGCTTGGGGTTGAGAGACTATCTGAAGGACATGGGGGTTGTTTTGTGTATTACATAATTTTCACTTTTATAGGGGGTAAAAATGTCTTTCTACAAAATGCCACTCTGCATCTAGTTGACTGGAACCTATAAGCACAATGCTGACTTGTAACTGGAAATAGCCAAGGGGTCAGAGAAGGATTACAAGCATGACAAAAAATGACCAGCAGAAGAGGAGAGGAGGTGAAGGTGTCTCCTAACAAAGGCCCCATGCAGGCAGGGGTGAATGTCACAAAGCAAATATAAAGGTCACAAGAGACCTTATATGGGACTCATCACAGATTCATTCCTTTAGTACTGGCTAAATTTACTTTTAAGATTTTTCTGTTTCTAATCCAGCTGGCATGTTAAAGATCATATACAAATTATAGCTGTCCCATCACATTATGTAATTGACCTCCTGATATTCCAAGCAATGGGAAAGGGGCTTTGGGAGCCCCAAGTGACAACAAGCGTGGTTGCACAGCTGTTGCAGAAAGTACATATGGCCAGTATAACCCTATGGAGGTGCTCTACCACAGAGATTTCCAGAGTCATGGGGTCAGAACTGCAGCAGCTGGCTTATGCCAAAGGTCTCTGCTCTTGGACCTAGTCAGGAAATGAGCTAAAGCCTCGTTAACTTCTGTTTCCACATGTCCTAAACCCTGTACATAGTAACACAGATCAGATCCTTACCCACATCTTTGTGTGAAAGCTCCCTGGAGAAAAAGGAGGCTAGTTCCAAGCAGTTTCTCACAAAAACAATCACCATGACATTAAAATTATTCTCAGAATAGCCTGGACATGATAAGCATTGTGCTGTGCGCACATGGCAGGGTTTGACTTCTGAAACATTTTGTGATTGCTTCTTCTCGGGGATCTATATTGATACATCCCAGGAAGGAGCTGTCCTGCATCTCTTCAGAGAAGAAGCTTTGGGAGGGACCTTAGTTCAAAAGAGACATAGTTCTTTTCGAATATATGGAGAATTAGCAGTTACTTTGCTCAAGACAACCTGGAACTGTAGGAACAGGCCAGCAACTCAACCAAGCAAAGCTCTTCTGTGCAATCTCACATCGGTGTTATTGGAGGAAGCTGATCACAGCCCAGTGGTGGCATCCATACGTGACTAACTCTTCTGAAACTCCCTGGAAAAATTGCTCTGAAAATGTCCCTTCTTTCCTCCCTGCAAAAAGGTTCCATCTTACAACACTCAATACTTTCTTTGCTACTCCCTCCCACAAATTTCTCTGGCCAGTTTTAGGTGACTGAAGAGGGTTGGCACATAAAAGTCTCTTTGGCAATTGCAAAATCACGTCTCTCATGACAACTGTTTTGCCCACCTAGGGGAGGTTTGTTGGAAAAGGTTAGGAAAACAGCATAACTGCTAATCCAGGGGAAGCAAGTACCCAAAGTCACAAGCCAGAATGAAATCCACAATTAAGTGAGCTACAGAAGGACCCAGAGACATTAGAACAGGAGCTGGGACCTCTTGGGAAAATTCAGCACACACAGCCGCCAATGCTGGGTTCAGGGAAGGTGAGGTAGGCCTCAGGCATGCTGCCGAGGGCCATCTCTGACCTATTAACAGTAGCAAAGGCTGGGATGCTTACAGTTCCAGTCTGCATATGCTAGCACAAAGACTTGAATCAATTCTGGCTGTCTCAAGTGAGGTACATTGGAGTTTCTCATTTTTTTAAGTATTCAAAGCACTAGTTTTTTAATTTTACGTTTCCGTGGAAATGGAATGGTCTGAGGATATTCACACTGAAGCCACCCACTGCAATGTTTACAATGTACTTCAAAGGAATAAGGGGATTATGGAGAAGTCATTACCATTGGTATTTATTTTCCCATTCCATTATGTCAAAACTTTTTTCAGTAGCCCAGATCACATTTTTGACAACACAGCCTGATCGTGCTTGTTGGTCTGAGGGCTCTTTTTAATAATTTTATTTTTCAACATAATTTACTCAGCATCTTGTTGTCTTCTTAGCAAGTCACTGTTGTGATGCTTCATTTTAAAGCCACAAAACCAATGTGTCCTTGACATGACCCAGGCATCCATATCCTGTATGAAAAGGATTTTAATTTTATGCCAGTAACAAAAACTGATTACTAGAAAATTAGAACTTGAGACTCTGTAATAACCAGGCTCATTATTTTCCAGTGCCAGCATCTTCAGGTGTTCTGAGAGATGGCACAGACACAAACCATTACTTCTTTTCTGAAACAGGAGGCTCCTCTCAGCCTCTCCATCAGCTTCTGGCCCTCTCTGCCACGAGTCACACATGACATTAGGGTTGTGTAATTATAGAGATGAAATCTCTACTCTGTCACCCGTCACGTTTTGATTTGGTCCACTTGAAGAAAAACAAAACCATCCTGAAGACAGAGATTATCAGTAACTGAAGTCTTTCAGATTTGAATAGGGAGATAGGGAATCTAAATTTTAGAGTAAGGTGAAGCCAACTGACAGGTGCTGCCCAGATCCAACTTCAGGGATTTAAGTAAGACATGCTCTGTTTTTTGAGTCTGAGCTTTTTATCATCTGGTAGCACTCACAGAATCATCAATCATAAAATTTTCGGTATTTTTCCAGGTACTTGGATTCACAAGGAATGTTGGATGGTTCTTACGAACCGTTTTCTTTCTACAAGTTTTCTTAAGAGAATTAACTCTCACCTACCTATTTATAAGCTAGATACATAAAAGGCAACTTCTTGCGCGTAGCATACAAATGCCCCGAGTGACCAGCATCAAGCAAACAAAACTGATCCCAACAAGTGAGGGGAAGGTTTGTATTTTTGATGCACACAACTCATTCGTGAGGGCTCGACCAAATAAACTACAGTGACTGAGATAAGGGACAGACATAACTTAAATGAGGAAGAGATTGTGACACTCTGGCTTTCAGTATGATTTACAAGTAGCGGTCTTCAGAGACTGTTAAATCACCGGTTTGGCCCCTTTTTGACATAGTCACTGCTGCAGATGCACTTTCACATTTCTACACAAAACATTTGCTGGGTCTGCTGGATGTCTAATGGAAAAGATGGCAGGCCACACTTCCTTGAAATTCATAGCAAAGGGATTCCCAAGGTTTTCAGACGAACAAAACATCAACATTTCTTGCTGCTAATATCATTGTATGTCAGAGAATGAAGTCTTTAATTTAAAATAGCACGTAGCGTATCTCTGTAGACTTCTCAAGGCCACAGAGACCTCAGATGGCAACCACCTGCCTCCCTCTGGTTAACTGTCCTGTGATTTTCCTAGCAATGTACATTAAAGATTCAAAAAAAAAGAAAATACTTAAAATTTAGTCTCTCCAGACATAATACATGTAGTTGGCATGTAGCTGGCAAATGTGGTTGCTCAGCTGCTTTCCCTATTTGAAAAGTCATGGTGGTCAGGCAGTCAGGCCCTCAGTAACTGGGAAAATGGAAACTTCCCATTTTTTTAAAAAGGAGGACCCTGGTAACTGCTGACCAGTCAGCCTCACCTCTGTGTCCAGTTACATCATGGAAGAGATCCTTCTGGAAGCTATGCCAAGGCAGGGAGGTGATTAGAGACAGACAACATAGCTTCACAAAAGACAAATCGTGCCTGACTATCTGGAAGCCTTCTGTGACAGAGTGATTGTATTGGTGGATATGGGGAAGACTAACTGATGTCATCTACCTTGAATTCTGTAAAACCTTTGACACTCCCACACAACACCCTTGTCTCTAAACTGGAGATAGGGGTTTGATAGATGGACTGTTTGATGAAGAAGAAACTGACTGGATGGCTGCATCCAGAGTTGTAGTCAATAGCTCAGTGTCCAAATGGAAAAGTGGTGCCCCTCAAGGGTCTGTATTAAGGCTGATATTTCTTCAGTCTTTATTGACACAAAGTGGGACTGAGTGTACTCTTAGCAAATCGGTGGGTGACACTAAGCTGAACAATGCAGTTGATTTACTGGAGGGATGGAATGCCATCCAGGCCCTGAAAGGCCTGAGGAGTGGGCCTATGTGAACCTCATAAGTTCAACAAAGCCAAGTGCAAGATCCTGCACCTGAGTCAAGGCAAATCCTGTACCAATACAGGCAGGGAGATGAAGGGATTGACAATAGCCCTGTGGAGGACGACTTGAGGATAGAGATAGATGAAAATTAGCCCTGAGACAGTAATGGGCAATTGCAGCCCAGAAGGCCAACCGTATCCTGGGCTGCATCAGAAGCATGGCCAGAAGATTGAGAGAGGCAATTCTTTCCCTCTACTCTGCTGTCGTGAGACCTGACCTGAAGTACTGTGTCCAGCTCTGGAGTCCCCAGTGTCAAGAAAGACATGGACCTGCTCAAGCAGGTTCAGAGGAGGGCCATGAAGATGATCAGTGAGCTGGAGCACTATTAGAAAAGGCTGAGAAAGTTGGGGGTGTTCAGCCTGGAGAAAGCTCCAGGGAAAAATTATAGCCTTCCAGTACTTAGGAGGGAGCCCATAATAAAGATGGGGACAGTCTTTTTAGCAGGGCCTCTTGTGATAGAACAAGGAGTAATGGCTTCAAACTGAAAGAGGGTAGATTTAGATTAGACATAAGGAACAAATTATTTACTACAAGGGTGGTGAGACACTGGCACAGGTTGCCCAGAGAGGCTGTGGATGTCTGATCCCTGGAAGTGTTCACGGTCAGGCTGGCCAGGGATTTGAGTAACCTAATCCGGTACAAGATGTTCAGTGTTGGAACTAGATGACATTTAAAGGTCCCTTCCTGCACAGACTGTTCTGTGAGTCCATGACTGTATGTCTCTGCAGGCTAGCTCTTCTCTGGTCAGGAAGACCCAGGACTGGGATTTCCGTAACTAGTCACTGCTGGGAGAGCATGGAAGGAGAATCAAGACATGCATTTATCAATTCACCTGCTAGCATCAAAACTGCACTGCCATGAAATGTATGGACATTATTCTCCTCTGACCATTCCTGGTGAACTGGCAAAGGGGTGACACAGAAATGAGTCTCCATTTTCACGGAGAACTGCAGTGATGTTAATACATGTTGCGTTCAAAACGATATTGCCAGAGCGAGTACCTGAGGCCAGACAGCTCCCCAGATTTCCAGAGTAATAACAAGATGGCATTTCAGAGGGTACTAAGCTGCTTCTAGGTGCAATAGGGATCAAAATACTGGACCTTAAAATGTTCCCAGTGTCTTCCCTCATATTTAAATTTCAGCAGCTAAAAATTAAATAACTGCCTTATACCCTATGAAAACCACAATGTCAGGCTTTGAAATGGTGTGAAGCACTCACCTCTAAATTCAGCTGTTCCTGAGACAACAGCCACTAAAACCATATCATCACAGAAGTGAATTAAATGGTTTTAAGTGAGAAAGCTGACTTTCAAACCTTATGTTCAACTGCAGTGTTAATTCTTTTTTCCACTGCTGTTACTGTCCAGTGTCTGGGAACAACCACCAGAAAGGACGAACACCAGTAGCACAGAATGAAGTTCTGCAGCTGCCCTCTCACTAAGACTTTCCTCTTTTTTCCTTCTTTAAAACAAAAAGGCCACTCACTATGCAGAGATGGAAGCAGAGTGCCAGAAAGGCTAGAGCACCACTTATGATATGATGGAGTAGATATTGTAGCTTGAAGCTCTGCGGGGTCATAGCTCAGCTGCAAGGAAGTGCAACTGTATCAAAACAAATCATAGTTGGGATGGGGAAAACACATCATGCTCTCATTACAATAAAAGCTACTTGGATCCACTTTCAAAACAATACACCAACCTCACCTGCAACTCTCATCACACTATGAACAAAACTAAATATATTGAACAAACCAGCTCATAATTGTCTCTCTCTCTGTTCAGCCCTTGCCAAAGTAACACTTCATCAGTTCTTTTTGATAGTGTCTGAAAGGATGTAGATTTTCCTTCACAATTTAAGGCCCGATCAGCTGGAGGCAGTCTGCAGCTGTAAGAACAAGGCCTCCTCCCAGCATGGGTATGATACAGACAAGGCTCTAAGTATGAAGACAATTTTGATCCAAAAGAGAACAGAGAGCGAGCAAGCAGTATGCACACAGGCCTCTGCAGATGAGACAAGGCAGGAGGCACAAAGGCAGCCTTGCTTGTAACAGTTCAGGGCTGTAGGGACAGCAGGGACATGGCTGCCTTCCAGTGCAGAATGGAGGGCACTTGAAAACAAGGTGCCAGAGAGAGCCCTGGCCTCATTTTCCTGGCAAACTCCCTGATCCTCTGAGACCAAGTGCTGTTCATGGGAGTCCATCTCTTCTCAAAGCCTCTGCTCCCCTGATGAAACAAACAATTGAAACAGTCCATGGCTGATAGCTGTGAAGGTTCACGGAGGCTTGTCTTGCTTGTTGCTCTGTATCTTTTCCACTGCAGTCACCTCATGGTGTCCAGCCCATCAACATGACATGTCCACAGTAACTTCAAACCACAAGGGACATCCTTGTTGGGAAATCATTCTGAGAGGAAAGAGAGAAGATTTGAATGTCAAAAAAGCCCCCATGGAACAGACAAAGAGATAGACATAGCTTTGATAGAAACACAACCAAACAGCAACAGCTTTGTCTACTCGCACCCATTTCCTCTCACACATGCCATTGGAGCACTGGCCTAACAGCCAAGCTGCTCTAGTGACAAGGTCTGCCTTATGGAGCAGACTTCAGCCAGCTCCCTCTCCCCAACAACCATGAACTCATCAGTTCTCATTAGCCCAGACTGTGGCAGGATGCTTTGCACTTGCAGGTATCCTGTGTGAGGAATGCTTTTGGTGTGCATGGCTTTACACATGCCCATGGGAATGCACCCACTGGAGCCTGTATCTCACCCCTTTCAGAATGACAGTCTCTTACACCATACCTTGCTACTAGCCTTGCCCCAGACCAGAACAAAGCCTCTCAATCCTGCCTTAACAAGTGCCCAGGCTAAAGCAATGCCCTGTCATTTCTGTAAGCCCTGAGAAAGGTCCCTTACCTACCATGATCCTCCTAAACCCTAGATAAACTCCCAATTCCTTGGATCACCAGGCCACAGATACTAAAACCAATCCCCACCACCTCAATTGCAGGCACATCTGGCTCACCCCTCCATCATAAGTCCTCTGGAGGAGCTACTTCCCTTTCTGGTCTAAAACACCTACAGTGACGACCCTCTTCTTACAGTAGCTCCCCTTATCTGGGGTTCCCCACACACATAGCCCCTTCTGGAGAGCCCCCCTTCCCACGAACTCTGATTTGTCACCCCTGCCTGATGGCATCCCACCCAGCCTATTTGGATCAGTGGCACCAGACATGGCCTCACTGTTTTCTTGGGGTCCTTTTTCCTCTTCTTCTCAGAGGCATTGAGGTAGCCCTGCTCCCTGGACCTATACGAAGGGCCTCGGCTCAGCTCCCTTTCACTGTATGGGGGCAGAGTGTCCTCCTCTTCCTCTTGCTGAGGTGCTGGTGGTGGCTTCTGTGGCTGCTGCTGCGACTTCTCGGCTTTGTAGGTAGAGGGTGGTGACCAGGCATAGTATGTTCCCCCTCCTCTCTGTGAGCTCAGCTTTGAGGGGGTTTCACAATGGTCACTGTTCTCATCATAGCTCCGGGATTTCCTCTCCAGGACACTGCTGAGGTAGGAGTGATCATATTTCTGGCTGCCTCCGGGAGTCCGGCTCACCAGCCTGGGCAGGTGCTTCTCCTCATGGGCCCGTCTGCGGGGTGGGCTGTAAGACCAGCCCCGATCTGAGTCTGTCAGCAGCTCTCGGTTCCCTCTGCTACGCTTGGTGTAGTACTCCTCCAAGGAGCTGTCCTGATGGGGCAGCCCTCCACCACGGCCCCCGTGTGACTCTGACCGCTCGAAACGCCGAGTTTCCTGGCTGTCAGCCCGACGCATCCGCTGGCCATAAGACTCTGCAAAGGCTGCCAGTTCATCCATAGAGACGGCCGGCACTCCCACTGAGAAACTCTTACGGGACAGCATCTCAGACTTGGATCTCTCCTGGCTGGAGGAAGCAAGAGATAACATTCAGAGGGCGGGATTCAGCTGCATTCATCCCCTTGGCTGCCTTCACAAACAATGGAGGCACTCCTCAAACATGAATCATCTAACCTGTTTTCATCATCTTCCGTAGGAAGACATCTATCCAGTCCTCTAAATCCTTACTTCTCTTTACTGACTGTAAAGGCAGCTTAGCGTGGAGAGACTCTATATGTCTAATGCTACCTCAGAGTGCCTTGTCCTCCAGTATTTATGGCTGGATTTGCTTTCTCCTTGGCCTCAAAGCTGGTAGGTGTATATTCTGCTGGCAAAACCCAAGAACCTGGCTACAAAAGCTCACAGCAGGGTAATTTGAAGAAGCTTTAATGAGTGAGCTGGCACAACAGCCCTGTACAGAAGGAAGAAAGCTCTTGCCATTGCTTTTGGGAGACTGGGCTGCCGGTACGTGAGGGAATGTGCTCTTCTAGGCACCAAAAGTATGCCTGTAGTACAGGTCTTGCTGCACCAAAGATCAGGGTGTGACTCCTAATAAAGCATACCACTAGTGGGAAGTGCTGGAGAAATAGGGAACAAATCTCAAAAGAGAACTATGGGAAAGGCAGCTTGATTTCCTATTGATCTCACTTTTACAACCCACCGGGAATGGGGCCTAGTACCTAGCTTTGCCCAGTTGGGTAGGCTTCAGCAGGCTTGTGAGAATCAGATTCATTTCAACCTCATCTACAGACATCTCCAGATTTCACTTTTCTTTCTAACCCCTGTGTCCTGCTAAGCAGAATCAGAGCAGCAGAAAATGAAGTAGAGCCAGCAGTCCATCTGTCCTTTCTCCTTTCCTTACTACTCCACCAGATATAGCTGTCTCCCAGCATGGCACTCCTCACCTGTGCCGGAAACTGTCCCGCTCATCCCTGTAATCGGAGACCACCTGCGATCTTGACGTGCTGCCCCCACCAATCACCCCTGCCCAGTATTCAGCATCACCATCCAGGTCCTCTGCAGGAGGCAGAGGTTTCCTTCGTGCCTGGCGGTAGGGCTGCCGAAAATTCAAGTCCTCTTCATGCAAAGAGCTGAGTTCAGAGATGGTGTTGTTATCTGTAGGGGAGGTTGCAGGAAAGAGATGAGACAGGCACCACTAAACAGAATATGTGAAAAGGGAGAAGAGTACAGGAAAGCTGTGCTGAACCTAGCTGCAGCTTTTTCAGAAAGAGGCTGATCTGTCCTCTGCTAGAAATAAATCAAAATGGAATCCAAGGCCCCACTCCAAACCCTTGATTGATCCTGCCCAAGACTCCCTGGGCTTAGTGTGACCATAGAGCTGCTGTTAGACCTACAGGTCTTCTGAACCGCTAGCTGGCAACCAAGTGGGATATTCTAAGGGTATCACAAATGGCATCAGATGCCTGTGTGCCAGGTAACTGACTTCAGCCTTCATGAAGAAATCCCCCTTCAGTCCTGCAACAGTAACACATTTGAGCTGCCTGTCTTCAGGAGGCAGGCATTGAACTTGGTAGAACATCATCACAACAGTTGTGCTACCTCCCCCTTTCTTGGTGTGAGACAGGCTGGCTCTGGATTTGGCCTAAATTGCCCAGCTAAAACTGAACCAACCCCCTACGAAAAAAGAAAAGGTTAGTGAAAAAATAATAGACTGTCTGAATCACTGTCAGTCTCTACCCTGTCAAGCACATTGACATCTGGAGGCCTGATATACCAATGTGGAGAGGTCTTTTTATAGCAAATCTTGTGGGTGGAGAATACAGTGTGCTCAGCAATGACTATTTTAGAAGTATATATGATTTGTTAGTTATGCCTAATCTGAACAGAGCTTTGATGTAGTGTCATTCCCTAAAGCCCTTACTTTCACCCATTTGCAGGATCTCATGCATCTGTTTTAAATGAGCCTCCACCAGTGTCGAATATGGGCTAGCTCTGCATAAGTTGGGTGCTTCCTGGAGGAACTGAGCCCCCAGACCACTGCTGTTCTCGCACAGAGCAGCTAGGGGACAAGGAGCAGCACTGCAAGCCCTCCTCATGCACATACCTTGTCCCATCACTGCACCTCTGCCTCCTAATATGGATCCTCACTTAGGCTTGTATTCTGACACCCATTAAGCTCAGCTTCAGCCTTTATTTAGGGAAGTAAAGCTTGCAAGAGGCTATCTGGAGACAGTGAGGAGTTCCACATGGCAGCTCAGCTTTGAGTTTATTTGCATCATGTCCCTATTCATCACCCTCCTCACCTTCACCTACAGTCGCCTGACTGCCAAGTATTTGCGTACCACCTCTGATCTTACAGTGACCAGCATCACAATATCTCACAATGTCCTGGTTTCTTTAGTCTTTCTCGTAGTCTCCTCTCTTCTGCAGGGCAACAGCTATTCCAAACTATCTTTCTGCATTCTTCAAACCACACCGTGGTCATTGAAGCCCATAAGACACACTTTCAATAAAATCATTCCTGTCCTACTTTACCATGCTGGGAATTTACAGACATCACACTGCAAGACATAGAGAAATTGTGAAGACAAAATGCCAGCTATTATCACACCACAGGCTGTAGAAGGTAGGAGTATAGATTTGGCTTTTCAGATGGTGATGATCCAAAAGTTTAATTATCTGAGTGGACAATTTTCATGAGCATCTGATTAGCCTTCACCTTGTTATCTCTAATTAAGGATGATATAGTAAGAAGCAGGTCTTTGAAATCAGAATATGCCTGTAGATGCCCAGACTCTAGACTTTATCTGCCCCAAGTACCATATCCTGGACACCATATCCTAGCAGCTGTCTCTAAGACAAAGTTGGTGAGTTTTTAACTATGAATTTGCAGTCTTTTTCATGTCACTGTGAAAAAATAATAAATCAAACCATCCTTGTTCCTCACATCGTTCTCGCATCCTCCTGGCTGGGTCAAACTGAGCCAGTTCTTTCTCGACATAGTACAGCACCTTCATGGAGTCCCTTTCCTTGTCCGTCTGGATCCTGTACCCTTTGCGCACTGCTAGGAGGAGAAGAAAAGCATTAAAGGCAAAGTCCAAGGAGTCTTTCCAACAATATTGTTTCTATGGTTGAGCTCACATCTGCGAGCAGGTGGGCTGTGTCTGCCAAAACAGAGTGAGTCAGTCCTTGCTTCAGAAAAAATTTGTCTGTAACGTGGGATGTGAAGTTGTGAGCAGCTGCATCATTTCTAAAGTTCACAGTAGCAGCAAAAAACGGTTCGGAAATGCCCAAGCCATACAAGGGTAGTAAGTGGTGTCATTGCCACAAAGTGATTCCACCTCCCACAGAGGATGGCAGAGAGAAAAGTAGCACTCATTTCCCTTTCCACAGCAATACAGAATGAATTGGCCTGGTGTGGGAGAGGCAGCCCCAGAAGATCAGGCTTCCACTAGGCAGCAGGGTCTGTAAGCTCCCAGTCTGCAGGGGAAGCACGTGGCTGAGCACTTGGGAGCTGTCACTCCACAGGACCACTCTACCCTCCCATCCCTATGAATTCTGCTCACACAGGTTCAAGAGCATGTGGCAGGAGAACCTCCAGAGAATACAGAAGGAAAGACATAAAGTCCTATAAAGCATATCACGTTGCTTTGAGGTTTATGCCAAATCCAATTATGGGGCAAATCAGGTCACTGGGTAACTGTGAAACTGCCTACTCTGGCATTCTTTACATGCTTTACTTTACAGAAAAGATACATAAAGTGCTTGACTCCTAGGACTACTCCTTGTGCAGGCACAGTCTGAACAGCTTTTTTGGTTTGTTTTTCCACTTTCTGTGTGTAGAACAGAAGCACCTGCAGACCTGGAATCACAGCAGCTCTATCTCTGGCAGGCTGTCTCCATGCACACTCCACCTGCTAACCCTACGAACAGCCTGACTATCTCAAGGCAGGTCCACAGTCAGCAAGCACAGATCACCAACTATCAGGACTCCCAAAAAAATGAGGCTTTTATAGCAGAACATTCAAGAAAGACCTCTCCTCTGCCTGGAGTCATTTCAAGATTGACAGAAACACAGGTCTATGTCCAAAAGAGGAGTACAACCTTCAAACTTAGTTTCACTAGAGAATTGTGAGGACAATTCACTTAGTGCTACAAAATGGAACCTCTCTGCCTCATGTGTGGTTAATCTGTTCCCTTGTATGAATACTGCAGTGTTGCATGAGTGCTCCCCTTGTGGCATAATTCAAATACTTGGATGGTGGTTCTGAGCCAACATGTTCTTTCTGTTTTATCCCATACCCCGATACATCAAGCTACTAACATATGGGCTTGGTAGTACATTGCATAGTATGCATTGTGTGGGCTGAACAAGGACTTGGCAGAGGTATTCTTAGGCACCTTCTGTCCTAAACTGCTGTGCATGTGTCTGTGCGCTATTAAATAACCATGCTCTGCCTCAGAAATGGCTGTGCCATAGAAACAGGTAGAATGATTCCTGTAATAATCACACAAATTGCTTCAGGAGAAAAGTGCTTCACTGTGCCTTTGGCCATGTACATGTAAGATAAGTAACTACATCTTGAAATACTACCTTATGCATCTCTCCTTGGGGAAGTAGTAGATGTTAAAACATAGTATGCCTATCAGGCTCCTGCTTTCAACGTGTCTCCAGGTAGCTTAGCTGACAGCAATCTGGAGTTTCACTGTGTTTTCTTATGCCCATGCATGTGTGCACTATGACTACAGATGCGCACAGTGATTTACAGAGCACAAGGAAGCGGAAGGCCATCACGTCTCTTCAAGTGAAGCTGCTGCTGTGAAGAGGGCCTGGACTGACTGGCCTTGGAAGCAATGACTCCTGCTGTACTGTCTGAGCAACAGCAAGGTGAGTTCTCCACCATTGTGGCTGACCCCTATCTGGCTCCTTGTCAGAAATGAGGCCTCTCGCTGTTCTTCTAAGGTATTTACTAGGAACTCAGCTAAACTGCCAACTCATTTATATACAGGCCAGCAAACGACTATCAGCTGGAAATTACTGGGACCTACCAATAACCTTTGGGGAACTTGAACAGCAGCTTCCAGACTGGCTCCCCAGAGCCACTACTCACACAGAGCTTGTACCAAGTACCTATTTGCGCAAGATCTATAGCTCCTGGAACTGATGGAGAATTAGTGAGGCTTCCTGCTAGATTCACGATTGACTTGCTGCTGCAGCTGTGCATCAAAAGGCGAATGAACTTCTTGCTTAATTCTGTAAGCATCTAGAAAATAATTTTGAATTTATGTATGCAAAGATGACAAGTTGGAGAGATGGGGGTTTGATGGGTGGGCTGTTCAGTGGACAAGGAATTGGCTGGATGGTCGCATCCAGAGGGTAGTGGTCAATGGATCCAAGTCCAGATGGAGATCAGTGACAATGCTGTCCCTCAGGTGTCTGTACTGGGACCAGTACTGTTTAGTATTTTTATCAATGATATACAGTGGGATCAAGTGCACCATCAGCAAATTTATAGATGACACCAAGACGAGTGGTGCTGTTGATATGGGATGTCGCACAGAAGGATGTGGACAAGCTGGAGAGGTGGGTCCAGGTGAACCTTATGAGGTTCAACAAAACTAAGTTCAGGGTCCTGCATCTGAGTTGGAACAATCTTCATTATCAACACAGGCTGGGGGACCAGGTGATAGAAAGCAGCCCTGCAGAAAAGGACACGGAAGTTCTGGTGGATGAAAAGCTCAACATGAGCTAACAGTGTGCACTTGCAGCCCAGAAGGCAAATTGCATCCTAGACTGCATCAAAAGATGTGTTGCCAGCAGATCCAGAGAGGTGATTCTGCCACTTTATTCTGCTCTGGTAAGACCTCACCTGCACAACTGTGCCCAGCTCTGTGTCCAGAAAGGACATGGACCTGACAGAGTGGGTCCAGAGGAGGGCCATGAAAATGATCAGGGAACTGGAACACCTCTCCCACAAGGGTAGGCTGAGGGAGCTGAGGTTGTTCAGCCTGGAGAAGGGTATGGGGAGACCTAATAGTGACCTCCCAGTATCTGAAGGGGGCCATGGAAATGATCAGGGCCATGAAAACGATCAGGAAACTGGAACACCTCTCCTACAAGGGCAGGCTGAGGGAGCTGAGGTTGTTCAGCCTGGAGAAGGGTATGGGGAGACCTAATAGTGACCTCCCAGTATCTGAAGGGGGCCTACAAAAAGGCTGCAGAGGAACTG
This sequence comes from Indicator indicator, assembly GCF_027791375.1. Classification (NCBI taxonomy): domain Eukaryota; kingdom Metazoa; phylum Chordata; class Aves; order Piciformes; family Indicatoridae; genus Indicator; species Indicator indicator. Next base: position 97,927,158 of record NC_072010.1, on the reverse strand, counting down.
TTTACAAAGGCCTGTAGTGATAGAATGAGTGGCGATGGTTTTAAATTTTAGAAGAGTAGATTCAGATTGGATGCTAGGAACAACTTTACTGTGAAGGCAGTGGAACACTGGAACACATTGCCTGGGGAAGTAATTGAGGTCTCATCCCTGAAGATATTTAACATCAGGCTCAACAAGGCTCTGAGCAACCTAATCTAGCAGGGCACATCCCTGCTCACTGCAGGACTAGATGAGCATTGGAGGTCTCTTCCAATCCAAACCATTCTATGATTGCATGACTGTGAACAGCTCCTAACAAGCATTTTCCACTGCTGATGAAGCATATTTTGTCTCTACATTTATCTATTAAATACTTCTTACAGGGACTTATTAAATCTCTTCATTATTTCTTCATGTGAGAACCAAAGGTATTATTCCTTCTTCCTCATACCCATCTTCATCTGGAAATTGCCATAGCCTTTTATTAATGTCTGAATATTTTTAGGTCCATCTTAACAGGGGGAATTAAGATGAAAAAGACTTTATTCACTTGACCAGAAACATTCACTCAAGTCAAAACAAATGGAACATTCTTTTTTGCTAGACCATATTTTCTTCTCCTGAATAGTTTGTAATTTCCTAATGTTTAATTTGTGTTTAACTAGACACTTTTTGCATTCTACCATGGGTGGAACACAATCAGTCAAAACTGTATGCTGTTTCCCCTCCTCAAAAAGGACAGCACTACTATTTTTTTTCAGATAAGCGTGGTGAAGAAGTAAATGATGCACACTTTTCATATTGAAGGTCTGGAGTCCAGCTCTCAGGTCAAAACCTTCCTTGTGTTCGTGGTTTAAGGCATCTATGCAAGAGCATCCAGGTAACCACTGCCTTTAAAACGAACAGAGCGTTTGTTGGTTTTGTGAGCACATACAGCTCACACCAACACCACCACACTTTTAACTGTGCTGCCACCAATACTCTTCTAAATAAGAGAGCTGAAAGCTTACTTTTTTCCCCTGTTCAGCCCGAAGTTTAGGATGGAGTTCCTTGGCTTCACTGGAGGTTTATCACATGGCTTTTATGTATCCCTAAACAAATCCTCATGCCTGAGTTTGCCCTCTAGATCACCTCACAGCGGTCACTTATAAGCACAGAAACTATCTAGGGCAAAGGCTGTCCTTTTCAGCCTGGCAGCCAGGATTACAGAATTCTCCAGTCTCTGTCACCCAGCACTTCCGTTCCCACTTTTAAAAATTAATTTGACAGAAAGGTTGAAGTCTTAAAGATATCAAGTTTCAGATCAGACCTACTACACTGGATGTGTGGAGGACACAGAGACCATAATTAGTGCTTCTTGTGAGAAAAAAGCCTTTATTATAAACTCAACCGTTACCTGATTTCTTTAGCTCACTGTCTGGCTAACATGCAAGAAAGTAGCTTGGAACAGCAGTCTCTCTACTCTTCTACAATCTGTAATTAGTGAATATTCTAGCATTGCAGAAGAGCTTAGAAGAAAAGGGACACAGTGCAGAGCATCACCTTTTCTTAGGTCCACAATTCAAGGAACACCTTGAATGACAGGTGCATGATCCAGACTAAGGGTTTGTCTATGTTACTGCAAAAACATTATTTCAAAATTATTTGAAAAAAAAAAAAGCTTATGAACTTCTACTGTCTTGCCACACTAGTTGAACCTGTAATAATGGGTTTACTTGCAATATATAGTATTTCCTGTCAAATCCCTAGCTGAGGAAGTCCAGCCAGCTGATTTGGATCACATAATAAATCCACCTTCCTGTGTAATGAACAGGGGATGCTAAGAGCCACGGCATTTGGTTATCAAACACCTCCACAGTTTTTCATTCTGCTTTTGTGCTCTGCTGGTAACAACACAGACAAGACTGGGGCTGTGAACTGACTCTTAAAAAGTCAACACCACACTCCACATGCAGTGACATTTTTCACAGGACAAAAAATAACCCTAAGCACTGGGCTGTCATTCATCATTTTCTGACAAAGGTTTTTGAACTGGATACATTCTGCTGTGGATCTGTGATTGATTGATTGATTTCCTATTTCAAAATGTTCCATTCCAGAGCTCTGTTTGATTTCATTGGGGGGGAAGGGAAATTCAGTTGTTGAAGGAAAATACTTTTTGTAATTCCAAAAAGGTTAATATGCTGACTAGGGCAGCAGCAGGATGTGTAGGGTTGCTTCAAAAGCTTAATTATTTCATTATGGTACCTGATCTTGTCTTTTCAGAAGTGTCTTATTAATACATTGTCATGAGCAAATTTAACAACTGATAATTAGTGTGGTGCTTTAAAATCAGACATGGCTGGATCAATGTGTCTGTGTCACTGTGGTGACTCTACCATTGGTAAGAGTCACTTCTCCTGTGGCATGTTTGATTTTAGACAGCCACACTGATACTGAAATGCTAGCATGTGGCTAAATAGCTACCTGCTTTTCCCTTGATGGCAGCTTCCTGCAGCAAGAAGTGACCCGTACCAACACAGAGTCAACACGCTACTCTATGTCTGACATTGACCCACAACTGCTTTCAAGTCAGAAACCTTTTATCACTCACATTTCAGAAATGCAAAGGCTGAACAAAAAAAAAAAAGTGACCTACTGACTTCTCTAAGGTAGGGAAGAGGATCCAGCCACAAATGCTCTTGGGCAGAAATGCTGAAGGAGCATGCCCCCGTGCCCAAAATGCCATGGGGACAGTAAAACATGCTGCAACAAAAAAAACCTATCAAAGATCAAGCAATGTCACAGCCAGTATTAAAATGCAGTTTCTCTGTGTTTCTTCCATTCATAGCACTCTACCAATGACAATCATTCCTCCCTTTCCCAGCCCTGCTTCCAGTAAGAGGTCTGAATGTTGTGTTTGCCACTGCAAATTACCGTTTTGGCTTCCTCCACTGGCTTCACTTGGGGCCAAGGGAGGTGGGTGAGACTTATCCATCAACACAGCAGGAGATGGGACACCAGTTACAGGAACACTGGGGATGTAGTATGCGCCTGGCATGGAAGAGACTGCAGGAGGGTACCCAGCTTTTGCTGCTTTCCCTGCTATATACACTGAAAAAAAGAAAAGGACAGCAGTCAGCATCACACCAACCTCCTGCAGACCCACATGGCTGAAACCTGCACGTCACCAACACTGGTGACAACTCAAGGGGAGACAACTGGGCAAATGAAATGACAAGGGCCAATCTGAATTTCTCTAAGTCATAGTAGGCAGTGAGGGGAGTTTAAAAAATGTACACAGCAATCAGATGAGCACTGCGAGATGCCCAGCAACAGAAGGACATTCAGCACATTATATCTGGCTTTACCACTGCCATGATTTAGTGGCAGTTCAGCTTTAAAAACAACTGATGACTCAAGTATCAGAGTTGACATTCATGAAACGTGACTGATCTGCCTGAGCCTGACCAGGAATCTTGCTGGGTTGCAAGGATTTTGCAGTGTTGAAGAGGACAGCTGCTTTGCATTGCTTGGAAGAAACTCCCCAGGATGCTCTAGCTTTGACCGACACAATTCACTGACATGACAACTTTGGAAGGGAAGCATGACACTTTGGAGTAGAGGCACAGCTGCCAAGGCAGGGAGGGCTCAGGAAACCACATTTGTAATTAACTTTGAGCACTCAACCATTGAGCAATAGGTCAGAAGCTTTACCCCTAAAGAATTAGTTCTTAAGTGAAGCAAAGTGCTCAGGGCAAAGGAAGCAGTATTAGCAAATTCTCCTCCTGTTTCACCAGGGAGCAGAAGTGCATGACAAGATTTGCAACAGGCTTGGATAGGGTCACTCACATGCCCGGGGACAGCAGCACGACTCAGGACAGCAGGGACAGCGGACGTAACAGCAGCAGCTGTGTGGGCAGCACTGGCACCAGCAGATCCCCACCAGGAGGAAGAACAGGAATGCTCCCAGGATCACCAGGCCCACAAAGACCCATTCTGGAAAATAAGGGAAGAAAGGGAGATACTTGCACCATTGCAATCACTGTGGAAGGAAACCTCAGCAACATCCTCCCAGGGGAGAGAATAGGGCCAAATAATAAGTAGGTGAATAATAGCTATACACTCCCTGCAGATCTAGGACTACATCCTCCTCTGTGTCGAAGCAGAAATGGCCCATGACAGTGAGAAATGGAGCTACAAAGATGTAGTCCCTTCCTGGAAAGTCTCTGGCTGAGAGAGGTGAACAGCACAGAGGCAGGAGCTCTGGACCCTTCCACCCACAGAGGACCTGTATAAATGCCACAGGACATGCTCCATTAGCATTTGGATCTCATGAAAGACTCATTCTGCTGGCCAGGTTCTTGCCCTGCTTGTGTGTTTGTTCCCTCCCCACATTCTAGTTTCAATGGGACAAACGATGGTGAAAAGCAGGCTATAAATAGCATTGTAAATGTGCCAGGCCTGCCCCTTCGCAGCTAAGCCCACGCATGCAATTACTCTTTTGAGTGTGCCAAACCAGCGTCCTATTCAAGCGCTGCAGCCAGCCAGCAAATCTAACGACCGCTTCCCACCCCCACCCCCACCCCCTCCCATCAAGCCTCACATGACCTCTGTCAGGAACCCCAAAGGGAGTGGCAGAAAAACATCCTACAAGTGAACGCACAAAAAGCTGGTCCACAAAAAGTGGGGTGTAGTCTGAGTGGAAAAGGGAGCGGCAAAGTTTCTCCACCTTTGCAGCAGCAGCAGCCGCCATAGCGAGAGCAGGGGCACAGCCTGTGTTGGGGCAGCTCCCAGCTTGGCATCTGGCCACCCTTTGTGGGGGAGATTGCGTTCACAGGGCTGCATCTACTGCAACAACGGAATTTTCTGGATTAAGGGAATGGTCAGTGAACACATCTAGACCAAGAAATTTCAAGACTCTGGCTATACAGGAATCCTGGAGTTGGTTTTATGCCAGAGAGATGCATCAACCTACCCGGAAATCAGATGCCTGGTGGGCAAAGGCTCCAGGTATACCCAGGTGGTTATTCAACAACCTTGGAAAGATGGTAAGAAGACACAAGAAGAGGTGATGGGGCTGCTTTGCAGTGGGCTGGGGTTTACTCCCATCTCAGAGAGAAAAAGCAGCAGACCACTGCTTCTGAACAGAACTCCAGTGCTAAGGGTCCTGGTACGCTACTATTTAGGATGAAAAAGTACCAATACAAGGATTGCAATGTGAGTACAGATTCACACTGGAAAAATAGTGCACCTCTCATATGCATAGCTCTGCTGAAAAGTCAAAGAAAAATGTTCCACTTTGAACAATCAAAACAGAAGGGTTTTTTCTAATTCTTAAAATGCAAAACCAAGAAGTCTCAATTTTTATTATATCACAGCTTTCTGTTTGAACAAAAGTGAAATTCTTTGCTTTGTTGGAGTTTCCTTTAACTCTTTTACAAGCAATTCCCTTTTTTTTAATGCCATTTTTAAGTCAGAACTTCAAATTTAATTTAAAAAATGTCAGTAGTGAAAGATCTGGCATTTACAAATCAAACCATTTCATTTCTGAAGTGTCTAGTGAAATGCTTTCTAATTTTGGAATACTTTATTTCTTTTTTTGGCAAAAACAGATGAATTTCATTTAAATTTTAAGATAATTTTGGTCCTTGTAGATTTTTTTTTTTTTTTACAAAGTTACTATAGGCTGAGAAAAATTCAGCTAATGAATAAGAAAGTGGCTGGCGGGAAGCATTCATGAATGGAAAAGAAAGAGCTCAGAGGAGATTACTTGATACCTGGGCTGGAATAATCCTCACTATCAATACAGACTGGGGGATGAGGTGATAGAAAGCTGTCCTGTGGAAAAGGATTTGTGAGTTCTAATGGATGAGAAGCTGGACATGAGCAGGCAGTGTGCACTTGCAGCCCAGAAGGCAAATCACATCCTGGGCTGCACCAAAAGATGTGTTGCCAGCAGATCCAGAGAGGTGATTCTGCCAATTTACTCTGCTCTGGTGAGACCTCACCTGGAGTACTGTGTCCAGGTCTGGAGCCCTCAATATAGGAAGGACATGAACCTGATGGAGAGGGTCCAGAGGAGGACCATGAGATTTACCAAGGGGTTGGAGCAGCTCTGCTACAAGGACAGGCTGAGGGAGCTGGGGTTGTTCAGCCTGGGGAAGAGAAGGCTCCGGGGAGACCTAATAGCAGCCTTCCAGTACCTGAAGGGGGCCTACAGGAAGGATGAGGAGAGTCTGTTTACAAAGGCCTGCAGTGACAGGACGAGGGGCAATGGCTTTAAGCTGAAGAAGAGCAGATTTAGATTGGATATTAGGAACAAGTTCTTTACTATGAGGGTAGCGGAACACTGGAACAGGTTGCCCAGGGAGGTGGTTGAATCCCCTTCCCTGGAAATATTCAAGGTGAGCCTCAACGAGGCCCTGGGCAGCCTGATCTAGTTGTGGATGTCCCTACTGACTGCAGGGAGGTCAGACTAGATGACCTTTGGAGGTTCCTTCTGGCCTGGACCATTCTGTGATTCTATGATTCCATGATACAGCTCTTCAAGCTCCACTTCTAGGAATTATTGAATATTTTCATGAATGCCCTTGACACAGAAAGTACAAATATGTTAATGTTTCTTGAGGACAAGAGGTAGAGAAGCATTGTCACTAAATATGAAGACTGGGATATGTTATAGAAAGGTTCGGTTGTCCTTGTGCCTACAGTAAGAAAGAAAACACAGCAAAATACTGAATTTCAAGGTATGCAGCAATACTTTCAAGGTCACACATTCAAAGATTAAGAACAACTTCTGTTCTGATCAGGATTTCATTAGTTGAAAAGTACTGAAAACCAAGAGAAATGGTACAGTATACTAGTCCATTGGACATCCACAACTAGTCATAGGACAACTGTAACCATTTACACAATACAGCCACAGAAATGGCAAATGTAATGCTATGTCCAAAAGAGGAGGAATTTCCAGTAGCCATCACACAAGGCCTCCATGTTAACTTCATCAGCTCTGGTCATCTTTGTACAAGGAAAGGTTAATTCAGGTTGGAGCTGATGTGAAGCAGAGACTTGAGGGGATGAAGGGTTTCCATAGCCTTGCCTTGCATCAGGAGAGCCGAAGCTTGCTGCATTTGTCTATTAAAAAGAAGTCTGAGAGCAGACATAGCTGCTGCCTGTATGTTACGAGGAAAAGCAGCTACTGTGGTTAAAGGTCTTACATAAAAGTGCATAAAGAGGCTACAAATAATGGAGATGGAAACTAGAAGCAGCACATCAAAGAAAGTGGTCCAATAGAAGAGAGAAAGCCAAACCCAGGTTACTCTTAAGCTTGTTAAGCTTATGGAAAGGATGAAATTGCATAGTGTTTAGAATAGCAAGCAAGATGATGAGCCAGACAACCCTTTCCAGTCCTGTGCTTCCTAATCTCTGCCAATCCCAGCAAGGCAGTATCTTTTCCTTTTGTAAGGTTCTCATCTTGTTCTCTATGACCATCACTGATACAGAGGAGGTGCTGAAATAGTATCATGTGACAAAAGTGGCCAGCCACAGCTATGCAATGAAGCTCTGATGTCAGATCTCCAGTGAACAGTTCACAACCACTCCATAAAGGACAAAAGAGATGGGAAAAAAATATCAAACAGCAAGTCCATTGTAAGTGTATCTGTGGTCTCTGAAAACTTCCTAGGAGTACAAAAGGTCAGGTTACTATGTACATTGCACACTGCAAGATAATCACTCCGCGCCAGAACCGGATGTTGGAAATCAGTGTCCCAGTCATAGGGACCTATGAATCAGGGAGGATTTTACTCCACAAGAAGTTTGCTTCTCTGATGAGGTTAAGAGAATGGAAAAACAGCCTGCTGGCCCCTCCTTTATGGCCAAAGCTGGGATTGGACTTGTACTAGATACAAAAGTGTAACCCTAAAATTCAAATGACTACCACACTGAAATGCTGTGTCTTCACTGTCTGGAAGCTACTGTTTAGCGCTTGCAGGAGCATCTGCTTTTGCCTGTTCAGGTAACAGGCAATGCAAACAGCTGAAATGTGTTTTGCTGCTGCCTTTTAGACTTTCTTGTTTATATCCGTGCAGTGGGGGTACCAGAAATCTACCCAGCTAACACACAAGTATTTCATACTCATTCAATAAAATTGTAAATAATGGGGGGAAAATAGTGTTAGGCAACAGACAATCAACTTCAGTCTGCTGAAAACACCAATCCTTCTACTTCCATGATGAACTTCCAGGGCACTTTTAGTTATACTGAAGGTGGGGGAGTGTCTGCCTTCTCTCCATTTGCATCTGTGGGACAGACTTGAAAATAGCTTCACACATTTATGTGGAGTTGCATTTTTTCACAAACACGCAGAAGAAACATTCCTTGGGCACCATCAGGGGATGATCAGATGACTCAAGGGCTAAATGTTTCCACAGATTTTCCCTTTCAAGAACAATCTGTTGCACAGTCTCTGTTTCTTCTGCAAGGAGGGCCAGAACTCATGGCTCTCATTCATTTGGTTACTCATGGCTCTCATTCATTTGGTTATCAAGGGATTTATCATGGGCACAGAGCTTCCATGCCTGGTTCAACCACCTGCTGTTACCTAGATAATGCCTTGGCCATATAGCGCTAGAGGTGCTGTGCCACTGATGGATTGCTAATCAGTGCTATTTCTAGCACCTCCTGTGCCACCATCTGTGGTGATAGCTATAATGGTACCCACAAGATAGGGTCTGGGGAGTGGAAGCTACTCCCCCACAAGAGTAGCTGACATACAAAGCCATATAGTCACAAGAGACTGCCGAGGTCACACAGGCTGGAGTGGCATTACTTTTGTGCTAGCAAAGGGAGAGCAAAAAAACCTTGATATGAAACTTCCCCTGAGCAGCACTGGCATTTCTGCTTTCACACTGATTCTGGCATGGCATTGACCATCTCTGTATGTTGGCTGCCCGCATGACCGTTCTGCCACCAAGGCCCAGCATCAGCTGTCTCAGATCTCTACCCAACACACTTTCCCAGTGAGCAGTAGGTTTTTCCATTTTTCATCCCCTGATAAAACACACATTAAGAGTGAAACACACCACATAAAGATGCTGCAGAAGGATAAACAGACATGGTGGCAGAGGACTGGGTGATTGAAGGGTGAAATGACTGAATACCTGGCATAATCTCCACAGCAAAACTGGGCAAGAGATCAGCAAGCAGCCCTGTCCTGCCTAGAAAAGACAGAAGGAGGAGAACAAGGAGAGAGGTTACTGCAAGGAAAACACACTCCCCAGCCCCTGCCTTAGCCTCCAGACCCTTTCCTCATCAGCCCACTTGCACTCTGTTAAGTGAATTCCTATCAACCATAGATGCCATCCCACTCAATGCTTGGTGTTTGCCTCTGATACTTCTGCCATTTCTGTGTCCTTGCATTTTATCTTTATCAGCAGAGCTGGGGGGAAAGAATCTGGAACAGAGCTTCTCCGATCTAGACACAAAATAACAAGAAGAGGGAAGTCCCCTTAGCATGGTTACACAGTAACATCTTTCTGGAGTTATGCTCTACACATGCAATAAACTCCTGTAAATGCATGACAGCACTCCAAGGAAGGATTTAGTTTCAGACGGATGTGAAACGTCTTTAACCAAAGGCCCTCGACAAGCCATATGCAACTGACACCTGCAGGTGGTGCTCGCTGCGTGGGGGGTTCTGCAACTGCAGAGGCAGTTCCAGGAAAAGGACTCCTGAAGTCACTATGTGCTACTTATTTTAAGATGCACAAGCAGCTTGGTGAGACTGTGTAACAGAGGGCCAACTCTCAAGCAAAGCAAACCAACCAGGGAAGAATTTCTGTAAAAATTTTGTGGAATCACTTTGCAAGGGCAGGGGGGAGAGGGGGAGCAGCAAGTCAGCTTCTAATTTATAACTGAATATAAACAAAATCCAAGCCAAAAAGCAGCTTGGTTCTTCCTTGCCTTGGCACTCAGTGTCTGGGACATCTCTAACACACAGCAAACACTGCGCACAGCGTTCAGCTGTAATTGACACACACCTGCGTGTGCATCGGCAGAGCGGCCCTCCGTCCAGCTGCTGCTCTGTACTCTTTATACAGCACCCGGACCGTCCCAGGTTTTTTAAAGGCATTCATAAGGTAAGAGAGCTGCACTCTGAAGAGAGACATATATTGTGGATATAATGGAAACAACTATGGGTAAGCCTGTGCAAAAGTGGTAGAAAGCTACCTTTAACCTCCCCACATGACCTGCAGGTCCTGCACTAAGCAGCACTCAGACACAATGCTGAACTGGATCCCACGTTCCTTGGCCTCTCATCTGTCCTTGAAGTGTTACCATCAAAGTCCCACTGTCCGCTTTTCTCAGTGCTTCAGCAGAGGTTCTGTAGAGATCAAAAATCCACATAGATTCCTGGTGGAGCCATAATAAATATACTCTGAATGCTGGCAGTGTTTTGCAACCAGGTGCAACTCATCAAAGCTGTCTAGTACAAACAGTACTGCCATTATGATGAGGAGCTCCTGAAGACTTAGCAAAAGATACAATGCTGATCCCTCAGATACTTTACTACTTTGAAGGAGGGCTCTTGCCATCAGTCTACTGCAACATTTTCATCTACATATACATAGAGGTTCATGACATTCTTTGCTGTCCATTTTCTGGAAGGATCAGTTGTCTAAACTCCTCACAGCTAGCTTGTTATCAATAAAGTACTCATGTGTGCTTTCTGATGACATAATATAGGTACATACACAACATGGGCAGCTTAAGTCCTGGGTTCCACAAGTGGGCTCCAAACACATGTGCCAAACCACAGAATCCTAGAATGTTAGAGGTTGGAAGCAACCTCAAGAGATCATCAGGTCCAACCCCTGTCTCAAAAGCAGGATCACCTGGAGTAACCAACACAGGAATTCATCCAGGCAGGTTTTGAAAGCCTCCAGAGAAGGAGACTCCACAACCTCCCTGGGCAGCCTGTTCCAGTACTCCGTCACCCTAACTGTAAAGAAGTTTCTCCTCAGATTGAGGTGAAACCTTCTATGTTCAAATTTGTATCCATTGCTCCTTGTCTTATTACTGCACACCACTGAAAAGAGTTTGGGTTCCTCCACTTGACACATTGACACACACCCCTCAGATATTTATAGACATGTATGCCTTGTGTCACAGTATGCCAGATTTATATTACATCCCATGTGCACATTAAATATATTCCTTACATTCCCAGTACACACACAAAATACTCAGTTCTTCCATAGGCCTCTGTGTGCATGTGTTTATCTCTGTAAACAAAATACATGTGAACCACGTGCACACAGAACATATGGGCAGATGCACAAACACAACTTGCCTCCCACGTGTAATCTTCACACAAACTCATGTGCAGCCATAGTCTAAGAACAGACAACAAATAGCTGGAGGTATATAGGTAGTTTAAGGCTAAGATTTGTAGAACCAGAAGTAAAGGAGTGATGCTTATAAAGAGCAGAAGCCCCATCTCAGAAGTCCAAATAAAGCACCTGCTTTATATTTAACCTACCCAAAGAGCCTCAAGTCCCTGCTAGTGCTGGGTCTTACACTGCCTCCTGATTCCTGTTCAAGGTGGAAGAAGAATCCCTCAAAAATAACAGTGATGGAGAACTTGGCAACTTGTTACAAAGTCATCAAAGTAGTTCCCCTGTGCTGCCTATGGGCAGTCAAGAATTTCCCTGCTTCTGCAACCTCACTCAGTTCTGCTGAGATGCAGGGGCCCCACCCATGCCAGCCCAGCTTGCACAGCCCTGGGGGCACCACCTTAGGGGATGCACAAAGCCCAGGAGGGTCCATGGCAGCAGTGAACCCCACCACAGCTCAGCCTGAACTCTGCTGCCTTGACCAGCCCATGGAGAGCCAGCAAGCACAAAGCCCACCTCTGGACTGCTGTACCCCCAGCAGCTCTCAAAACACCACAGCTCTCCCTGTCCTGGGACTAATTAATTCATTGATAACCCTTTCCCACAACATGAGCAAGCCCTTAGCCAGTGAAGACAACAGGGGGAGGCTGCTAGCTGCAATGTCGGCCCCGCAGTTGCCATGGCAACATAAGGCTCCCTTCCACTGCCTCTCACTGAAGGCAACTTCCCTTCTGCTTGGCCAGCAACAAGTGGAGTAAAAGCTCCCAGCCCACCAGCCAAGCTGTGCAGGGACAGGGCAGGGTGGGTACAGGAAGGGGACACAAGGGCCACCACTGGCTCTTGCTCACCTGGCTGCCTTGTGCAAGCCTGGCCTGGGGAGCGGGTAGCCTGGCCCAGTTAGAGGGGAGCCCAAGAAGACACCATTGAGATGACACCATGGTGGGTCATGCAGTGCCCAAAGTTGTGGCAGAGGGCAGGGTCTCCTTCTGAAGCCTGGCTTAAGCGTCAGCCAGGAGGAGGCCACAGCACCCATAGCCTGCACCCTCCTGACCCTCTGTGCTCAGGCTGCTCCTTCCATGGGCATTAAACTCATCTCACTTCTCTCGCAGAGGGCTGAGGGGCTAGATTGCAATTGGTGAGTCCAAAACAATTTAATAAAGTGTCCTGCTGAAAGACCATCTGGCTACACCATCTCTGCCCACCTGAGAAAGAGGGCTGCAGGCACTCCAAGGCATGGCTAGGCACAGCTGCTGAGTCACAGCTCTGTGCCTGCACCTACAAGGGCTACACATCCTCTGTGCAGGTCTCACCACTGAACCCCAGCAGACAGTCCTGAGGGACAGAAGGAATAGATGGCCCCATTTACCAGGGTTCTGGAGAGCTCTGCTGGAGATAGGAGCATGTCCTCATTCCAGCGCACTTTTGGGACACACTCCAATCTCTATTTTTACCAAGATGCTGCAGGATTTTACCTGTCCACAGTGGCCTCTCTCTGGGCATTTTGCATGTCCCAAGCCCTGGCCAGTGTGAGGGAGCCTGTGAGATCTCAGACTGCACTGGCAGACACAGTGGACAAGGATGGGAGAAGGAATGGGAGAGGAAAAGCTCTGAGGAGGTGCAGAGCAGCTCCAGAACATGCAAAGATACAGAACAGGTAAGCAAGGACAGGAGTTAATACACAGGAGGGAGGCAGGTGATAGAGCAAGAGAGACAATAGTAGCACATCAGGGAGGACCTGGAGTCAAGCAGACAATTAGCAGAGAGTCTGCAAAGAAGAGACACAAAAATAATTAGGGTAAGTGGTAAAGCTGAAAAGAAATGATGCCGTGAATAAAGCAGGAGCAAGTGCAGTCAGGAACATGGCAGTTGGGTAAATATGGAAACATGGTAAATACTGGCAATTGCATAAATGTGATAAATACAGGTGAAATATGGGAATAACTGTTGAAGTGGTTGCCCTGTTGAAGGCTGCCTCCTCAGCCCCCCCATCTACCTGCGGCAGTTGACCACATGAGACAGTAGCTACAGAGGGAACTATTTCTTCTTCAGTAGCAGAAAAATTTGCCAAGTTGTGCTGTATCAAAATGCCCCTGGCATGAGACACTGCTGAGGGGAGGCTGGAAAGCACAGGAGAGGAAGTGTGGCCCTTGTAAATCAGATACTTCTCCATAGAAGCTGCTGGGAGATTTATTGGGAGACCATGGCTCTGCAGTGAGTTTCTCCATGCTCCTTCTGCTCAGAATAAACTTTATCCTTTCTTCCTATCCTTCTCTTCAATTGGAGGGAGAAACAGCAGCAGCCCTTCTTCAAGATCAAAGTTTTAACAGGCAACAAAGACCTCCAAGGAGGCTGTTGCCATAGCTACCAGAGTAACAGAGGTCTTTTAATCATGCCAGTCTCCTTTGTGAGCAGCGTGTGGCTGTCGCTGGCAAGTAAGGAGGAAAAGCGGGGTAAAATCCTTGGCAACAAGTAGCACTTCTAAATGGTGTGAAATAAATAACGAGGAGTAGGTTGGGCTAGGATGAGGTAGATTGGACCTAGATTACAGAGGCAGTAGCACAGTAGTCCAAAGCAGGGCAACAGCTGTGCCCAGCAAGGACAGGACAAGCACTTTGGAGGTGGGAGAACACCAGCAGCCTTCCTGGCCTCAAGGCCTTTCCTGGATTTTTAAGCAGAAGGCTCCTGTGCTGATCGCTTCCTTTGCCTGCTGGCACTTCCTGCCTTTGGTCACGAACACACAGGTCAAGGTTGGAGAGCCCTTGCTGCGAAGTTGCTTACAGACACCTCCCTGGCTGAGGTCTGGCCCTCTCATCCCCAACACATGGCCAATAGCACTGACATCTCTGCCAACTGCTGTGACCAAGTACCGGCTCAGATGCTACTGGCAGCTTTTCAGCACAACAGAGCAAAATACTAAAACCATCTTCTATCAAGGGAAAATTTTGCCAAGTACTTTTTTGTCTCCAAAACCACATCAGCTTTTATAATATAGTCTCCCCTGGCACACAAGAGACTCCAAACCTGACTATATTTATGCCAGCTATGAGTCACTTTGCTGAGTAAGAACTGTCTTATTAGCATTGCACACCATACACACACGTCCCACTAGAGATTTATCTTCTCTGAAAGCCAATGTATGTCTCTATTAGCACATTACTGTGCATTCTTACATTCTTTCCTACCTATGGGTGTCAGACTTGATAAATTTGGTGTTTAGCCTGTATCAATATTGGCTGGTAATACAAATTACCTAAGATACCAGTTTGCCAGTGTTGAGTGCTAGCTGACTTTGGAAATCAACAAAATCCTCAAGTACCAATTGTTGTTATTTAAAGCATAACAACAGTAGAAGCTGAAGCTTCTAAAAGATTCATTACAGAATAATATTTCACTAATATATAATTTATTCATGTAATATTAGATGCCAAACCACACGGCAATAGCTGTCTAACTAAGCACATGGATCACTAACCAAAGCATCAAACCAACAGCTGGGATTAGTGGATCATTCTCCTGCCTCTTCCAGGAACTTGACACATCCTTGGGAATGAATCCACTGTTTCATGAAGCATGTCTAAGCTATGAAAAGTCTTGTAACGCAAACATTGCTGCACTTGCACAGAAGCAGGCATTTCAAGGCAGCCAGCTGTGCCTAGCTCTAACTACGGCCATTGCTCTATAGCTGTACCAGCTTGAGAAAGGAGCAGTATAGCTGCTTTCATGGGACCCTGCACTTAATTAGTAAATTCTCACTCTCAGAAAGCCCTACTGGGTTTCATGTAGTCTCATGCAATTAAGCTAGACTGTTTCCTCATGTGAGCTGGGTCACATGAAGCTAGGATGGAGTATCCACTGACACTGCCCTGTACTTCCGATTTGAAGGTTACTCTGGGTGCCCTGCATCCATCACACTGGTACACACACCTGCAATTCTCTTCAACTGAGGCTGCAATGAACCACTTTACTGAAGGCCACTGACGTTCTCATCTAAAAAGTAGTGTGCACAAGGACTACAAATAACAATTTAATAGCACTGTCTGTGTTTCAAGAAGCAGAATACTTAGCTGCTAGAAATGTAGACTTAAATTTAGCATTCAGTCATTTTGATTCAATACACTGGTTCTAAAACAATTTTTAAAAAAATAGTAATATTGCAAATGGATTCACTAACCAGGCTGTGATGTCAATAAAGGGTTCTACATTTCTAGTAACAAACAGGAGAGCAAAGTATTACTTGACTCCTGTTGTGGAACTGTACTAGTCTAGTCCTGCTGCAGCAGAAGCAAAGCTCAAACAGTTTCCATCATGCTAGACCCTGTCTGGAGATGCCAATGCCAGCAAAATACAAATAAAAGTGTAATAGTACTTTTTTGATTTAAATTCTTCCCTTACTCTACACAAGGTTCACTACCAGCCAATCCCCTAAGTTTCTGAGACACAGACATTACTCCCCATCTTCCCTTGCCTGCACTGATTGCACTAGAGAGGATTAAAGTCCTTGATCAAGCAAAACCTGAATGGTCTTTTCAGCAAAGTACATTAAGCACATGCTTAGCACCAGGTACATGTTATAAATTCTATTAGTTTTGCTGAGCACAAATGGATATAAATAAATACTTATATGTACATAAATGCTTATATTTATGGAAATAAATGCTTATTCAGTGGCACCAACTGCACCCTCAACAAGTTTGCTGAGGACACCAAGCTCTGTGGTGTGGTGGACTCATTTGAGGGAAGGGATGCTATCCAGAAGAACCCTGACAGGCTTGAGAAGTGGGCCAGTGCCAGCTGCATGAGCTTCAACAAGTCAAAGTGCAAGGTCCTGCATCTGGGTCAAGCCAATCCCAGGCACAAATACAGGCTGGGTGCAGAGTGGGTTGAGAGTAGCTCTGAAGAAAGAGATTTGGGTGTATTAATTGATGAGAAGCTCCACACAAACCAGCAGTGCACTCATACAGCCCAGGCAAATTGTATCCTGGACTGCATCAAGAGGAACGCAGCACAAGGTCAAGAGGGGTGATTCTTCCCCTTCACTCTGCTCTTGTGAGACCCCACTTCGAATACTGTGACCAGTTCTGGTGTCTCCATCATAAGAAGGAGACACAGAGCTGTCGGAGCAAGTCCAGAGGAAGGCCACGAAGTTGCTCCAAGGGCTGGAACACCTCTGCTATCAGGATAGACTGAGGGAGCTGGGGTTGTAGGGACTGAGGGAAGGCTGGAGAGGGAGTTTTCATAAGGCCATTTAGCGATAGGACATGGGGGCATTGATTTTAATCTGAGGGAGAGTAGGTTTAGATTGGATTTTAGGAGAGGTTCTTCAGTATGAGGTCGGTGAGACTCTGGAATAGGTTGCCCAGAGAGGTAGTGGATGCCTGATCGCTGTGGGTGTTCAAGGTCAGGTTGGATGAGGCCCTGAGCAGCCAAGTCTAGTTGAGAGGCATCCCTACTCCTGGTGGGGAGGTTGGGGTAGATGATCTCTAAGGTCCCTTCCAACCTGACCCATTCTATGATTACATGTTTCCTGAAACAGGCCTGAAATGAGAGAGCAGATGGGATTCTCTGATGCTACCTAGAGTTGTTCAGCTGCTTTGTGTGTCAACACAACACATCCAGGTGACAGAACTCAACATTCAATAGCATCATGACTCAGGATGACTACTTAAGACTTTACTGGATGTCTCTGTGATTGATTCCCTAAGAAGCAATATTCTAAGAATTACAGCCAGGAATACTGTAAGTCGTTCAGGTTTTGGATTTTGCCCCAAGCTGTGATGAAGCAGCTTTTGACTGATTTTTAATGGTGCGATTCACTGTATAAAAGCAGGATTCTCCACTTTTAGCTAAGCACATTTCCATTAATTTATTAATGCTATTAGGTATTTGCCTCCCAGACCTTTCAAGGTTTCTACACAGTAGTAAACTGTCCAGCAGTAACTTTCTCTAACCTAAACATGCCTTTCATCTTTGCATTAATATGAAGCTCCTATTTCCTTTTCTGTTTTGATTTCTGTTTTCCCTACTGATAGCATGAATGGGTGGAACCTCTGCTTTATTCAAAATCTTGTTTATCCTTAAATCATACAATAACCACAAAATAAGCAATGTCAATTGTACCTGAAATGTCCACTGTTAGCAGAGAGCAAACAGCAATGTGATGCAGGAATCGTAGTGTCTCTCACAGACGCTATCCTTCCATTGCTCCCAACAGCTCTAACAGGGGATTTAGGTTCCACCCAAAGAGCAGCAAACAGCAAAACAATAATCAAAACCCTTTTACCCCATGTCTTCTATGAGTGGAATTGCTCTAACCCCTATCTTCCGAATGCAGGATGCTAAAATACTAAGAAGTATCGTTTTCACTGCTGGCTGGTTCCATTAGTGGTAAAAAAAATGAAGCAGGCAGAGGGGAGGTAGTGGGGAGCAAAGGCAGACAGAAAACAAGGGAGGAAGGAAAATGGGTAGGTAACGTGGAACTGCTCCAAAAGCTGGAATGTAATTCATATGCACTACCTAGAAAAAGAAATACACATAAACTGCACCGACAGCATGAGGCAGAACAAAGTATGCCCACGACAAGAATGCTTTCATGATGCTGCCAAACCCAGCAGAGTGCTTCACATAGTGCAAGGTCAGATTCAAAGGCTGTGGTGGACAGAAAAGCAGATGTGGTCAAGGTAATGCAGCCTACGCTATGTGTATCTGCTCAACATAACCACAATGAACTGGATCTGGGGACACCATCAATCCAACTTCAGAGGAGGCGATTTCTTTGTTTTCTCCTCATATATAGTCTTCTGTACACACTGAAAAATAGATTCTTCCTGTTACCATGGCACTGTTTCATCACTGGTGTCTGAGCACAGTTGTAGAGACACATAAGAGGAAGACATCAAATCCTGGACAGGAAGGTGAAGAAGGGACAAAATTCAGCAACCCATAACCACAGAGTCACAGACACATTCTTTGGAGAGGCTACATGACAGCTACAACTGCCACCTGGTAGAGATAACCTCAGCTGAACATGTCAGTCTTGTGCCTGTTAAAACCAACATATAATACATAGTCATACTGTGGATTTAGACAGGGGTATGACACTGTTCTCTGGAGGAACACATCCTCCAGTTGTCCATTGCTTGACTGACACCTGAAGGAGCAAGAGGAGGTGATGGCACTGTTATACTCAGTCAAGCATTCAATCTAGTTTGGTTTGTAACAACAACTACAGATTCAAATATAAATCTCAATTGAAGTCCAACCCTAGCAGGACACTTAACAGACATATTCTTTCACATGCCTCACCAATCACCCTCACTCTATAGACCCAAGCTTTTTTAAATTTCCTTCACAGGATATACAGAATCTGTACACTCAAGAATCATGTCAGTATGCTGAAAGATAAGCACTGGTGTCAGCAGGTCTTAAGGTTAGTTGGGGAAAACTCATCTCCCTCACCTGGGGCATCTAACAGTGAAGTACTACAGCTAGCTCAAGGCAGTGTCAAAAAGATGTCCCTCTTTTCTCCACTAGCTGGGGTAAGAGATTTTTTGACCTTTACAGTGAGCTGGATTATGGAAGCCATTACTGAAAGCTAACTCTGCAAACAGGAAAGAAACTGACCCTGCTCAGCACATTGCTCAAGGAGTTAAGCAGAAGCACAGCCAAGCACATACTGCAGAGAAAACAGGCCCTTTCAGAGGCAGCATGAGCCTAAGCTGATTAGGATCACTGTGAAACTGCACCTCTAACCGGACAAGTACAATCAGACGGAGAGAAAAATATCCCAAACTGACACACTCAAGCAGATAAAACACAGTGCTTCTCAACACCCTCACAGGTCAGAAGAGTAGGATACAAAGGGAGTGATAAAAGACTGCAAACAGCATATGATTTGATGTCTTGTGGGTGTCTATTTTTAAAAGACCGTCTCAAGTGAGCACTTTGCTGCAATTTCATGGTTTTATGCCTTAAGAAACAAGGGTTCTGACTTTCCACAGCCCTGCACTTTCTGTAGTCATTTATGCCTGTGCAATGTGTGAGTGGTGTGGGTGTAAACATTACTATTCTGGTTTTGTAGCATTTGCCACCCACTTTGCCTAGGTGTGAATGACTGCACAAGGTGCAAGGCAATGGTGAAGGTACTGAGGGGACTGTTTTACATAGATCTTACACCATAGTAATATGGTGCACAGAAATGGAGAGAGAGAGAGAGCAGAAGGAAAGACATATCAGCTATATGCTGAAAAAAAGAATCCAACAAAGGAGCTTACCAAGCACAAGCAGCTCCACTGATTCTTCATTCTTGCCCTCCACATCATCTGGTGTAATGATAAGGCAGTAATAGAGCCCACTGTCTCCCCACATCAACTTCCCAATCTGAAGATCTGCATCTAAAAGGCAAAAAAGAAACATCAGGTTTTCCTTCCAACATCTATAGGAGGAGTGAAGTGCTGAAGGAATTGCATCTGTCTGTGTCCCAAATCCATTTTATTTCCCTACAAAGAAGGGGGATTAACTTTATCCAGAATATCACAGTATCGAGGGAAAAGCAACAGGCTCAGGACTCTGTGGCTTTAAGTGGGAAGGCAGGCTAATGCCACAGAGGCAGCTCACTCTGCAAGTGCCACAAGAAGGGGTAACTAATGTTACCTTTCTATCACCCAAGGCCTGGGGTCCCAACAGTATCCATACTGTGTAACAAGGGCTTCAGTCAACCACCAAACACGTTACACAGATACAAAGGAAAATACTCCCCTTTGCTGAGGCTGATCACATGCCTTCCTCACCGAAGAGTCTCCATTTCTGGTGAGGTAGCCTCCAGAGTCAACCAGAAGCCTTGCACTTTTGAGGGACAAAGTTTCTCACACAGGCTTCCAGACCAAATGTTTAAGGACTCTGCCAACCCTCATCTCCACACAACTTGACCTCACCCCATGGAAATCTCTTCCCTTCACAGTGCCTAAGGCTCTGCTGGAAAATTGGTGAATCCCAGAGTTGAGCAAACATGAGATGTAGGATAATTTTAGTATTTTGGAACTAAGAAAAAAATCAGTGGAGGTTTCAAGGAAGAAAAATCTAGCCCACATCTTGCATTCCTCTTGCTGGCATCCCTTTCTTAATGAAAACCCATATGAAGAGCAATATGCAGAAGCCAGGAATAAAAACCTTCCATTTCATGAAAGGGAAAATAATACTGTATCAGAATTGGAGATCTGCATGGATGTGGACAAAGGGAAGTGCCTTTGGGTCTAGGGGATTGTTGGTTGAATCCTAAATGCCTGACACGCAACTCCCTTCCAGCAGTGATTTCTAAGGGAGTTAGCTGAACAATTACTGACAGCCTCCAGTATCCCAAACTGATAAGGGTCCATTCCAACCCCCACCAACGATCACTGGGGTAAGAGAGTTACCGTGGACAATGCTGATATCCCTTTCCTTATAGAAGTCCCCTATAGTGATGGCAGATCCTTGTTTGGAAGCCACAACACGGACTGTCCTCCTGCTGTCCACACAGTCCAAGTAGGGATCCCAGTCCAGGTTTCTCTTGCTCATCGTTTGCAAACCAGAAGTCACCATACCCAAAGCTTCTCCCATCCGGTCCTGGCAGTAAGATTTAAACCTCCACTGTACCACAGCTGGCTGGGTGGAAGAAGTAGAGAAATGGCAGCGAAGCAGAGCAGGCTGAAACAACATTGCCACCTTCTTCTTCTCAGGCACAGTGACTTGCAACCCTTCCACCTCAACTAAAAGACAAAAATATGAGTGTCATATGGCTTGGCATTGCTTAAACAGGAAGCTACTGCATTTTATTGTAGTGTCATTCTCCCCGCATACATAACATTAAAATGTATCTCTGTTTCAGGTGCTACAGTGCAATATTCCTCAACGTATGTAAGCACAGATGTTAGCAGCAGAATTTTGCTTTTTTCATAGCCTACAGCCACAAAGAAATATACAGCATGATGGGGTTGATGGCTCAAATGTAATATCCTTAGGCTCTGTAGAAGACACTAACACAATGGTGTGGCAATTCACAGATAAAGAAGAGATATTTTAGGGTTGGCCATACTCCACTTCAACATCAGGTCAGACAAGGGGACAGATCCCAAGTTCAGTGAGAATCCCAATACAGCCAACCCCCTCCCAATCTAGGTGGCACCACACCTCCACTTTAAAAGTTGGGTAGCACAGTGTCTGGCCCAGCCCATAGCACACCAGTGCCCAGTTAGTACTGACTGCTCTGCCAAACTCTAGAGATGCATGAAGAAGCAGATCCAAATTGCGGAGTTCCTGCCAGGGCTGGCATGTAGCACTGAGAGAAACTGCTCTATGTGGGAGGTGTGGAGAAAAATGGCCCAAACACTCAAGTTATTCACATTTGAGGAAGGAGATGGATCTCTACAAGCAACGATTATCTACCAGCTGACAGCAGACCTGCATCCTGGGGCTGATATATTGAGACCTCAGAGAAGATGCATGAGACTGCTACCACATCCTTATGTGGCTTAGGGAAAAGCTGAGAGTCAGTGAGCAATGCCAGCAGAGAGCCCTCAGGAGAGCAAGATGCTCCATCTACCCAGAGCAGCACGGCTGAAACATCACACACATGCCCTTCATTGCTCCCCTCCTTCTTGCACCACAGGCAGCAATGACTGAGAGCACTTACACAACACTGGAAACACATGCTGACACTTTCCTAAGCAGGGTTGTGCCAGCCTGTGGAGGAACACAATCAACCCAGAAGCAAGGAATTAAGTTTGTAACCACAGGCACACTCTGCAGCTGAGGGGCAGAAGGGCCTGACAGTGGCCAGTGGGTTTGTAAGAGAAACTAGTTCCAGTATGGGAGATGTTGATCATGGCCCTACACCCCATTAGCACACACCCCACAGCCCAGAACACCATATAGTAAAAAACAGGGCAAGACACAACAAAACATGCAAGAGATCAGAGCAGAACAGGAGAATGTTTATATAACATCAGGAGGGACTGGTGGACTAAGGGGAAATTTAGGAAGGAATAAAAGACTGAGAACAAACTAAGGCTTCATAATGTTGGAAAGCGGTAGGACAGAACGGCATATGCCAAGAAGTAACAAAACAGGCAGAGTACAGATAAAGTATAAGGGTATAGGGAGCAGAAGGATAAGCAGGATGACAATCATGGAAGCAGGAAGCTTACATTCAGCTGAAGAAGGTGTCTCAGCCTAGGTCAAAAAAATTTCAAAGGGCTGGAGCCAGGTTGCAGGCGATTAAGAAATAGTGGTGAGATGAGAGGAAATGGAGTCAGAAAAAATAAACCACCTGCTCCAGAAACTAAACATGAAAAGGAGATGGAAGCTGGCAAAACAAAGCAAAATGACAGGAGATATATTTAGGATGGGGAGTGGGGGAAGGCATAGACTAAAGCACTGGAGCTTAAAGCAGATGGAGAGCAATAAATGCAGCAACAGTATGACAACCATAGGCATGAAGGGACAAGGTTAAGTTGGAGACAGCTGCACACCTGAAGAGCAAAAATAAGCAGAGATCTCATAATCAGCAGTCAGAACCAAAAGAAAATGAAGAGGCTGGACCAACACTGAATATTCATCTCAACAAACTATCAATGTCCAAACTATAAATCTCAATGAAGTCTATAAATATCGGTCAGGGGAAAAACATATGGACAGAACCTAGGGGAAAGAGAGGCAAGGCAGCCACTGATACTAATAGAGTTACTGATCTTGGCAGGATTTGATCCTAGGGACTACTATGTGAAGGCTTGCAGTGCACAAGGGTATTATGGCACTTGCAGAGGAATGCTGTATTATGCATAGAATGAATATAGGACACTATGCACACTGTACTTGTGCCACATGGAAATTACACAGGAGATGTCATTAGTTTTGCCAGAAGAACCTGGATCCAAAGCCAAATGCTGCCATGTGGGTGTCCTCTAGAGTAGCAAAAAACACAGCAGTGGTCCCAACAAGATGCTCCCATCAGAGAGGCAGAGGCATAAGGCAGCTCCTCCACTACTCCAAGGCAAAGGCAGAAAGAGAAATCAAGAAGTGTGACATTTCTGCCAGGCCTGTTCCCATGGGGGCCATGCAGCACTGAGGACATCAACACTTGCTTCTCAAGGTGAACCAAGTGGTAACATTGTTTTACTCTCTCCTCCCCAAAGATTCTTGATTCCCCAGCTGCATCAGAATGCAAGAGACATGAGGAACACCTTGAAAAACAAATGGGTGCAGGCCAGACTTCTATCTGGCAACTCTGTATCCCACCCCATGCAGTCCATGGCTAAAGCCAGCATGTGACACAAACTGATCAAGTGACTCATCACGTTACTTTGGCTTCAGGGATAAAACAGTGACACAGTGAGTATTTAAATCTTTCCCTTGTGAACGAAGTACACTGCTTATAAACACAGTGCTTTCAGATAACCATGCACCATAGCCTTCCTTCCCTGTTAATGAGATTAATGAGTTTGGCAAGCCAGGGACTGCTTTAATAAATGATTAGCTGCACTGTAGCAAATTCTCATCTGACTAACTTCCCCCACCCTACCCACATATGAATGTCTATATCAAGAAAAGCAGCTTTTGGGAAAACACAGGAATTCTTTTTCTACTCAAAAGCATTTTGGAGATGTGCTGTAAATTATCTGGCATCTTCTATCCTATCTCAAACTCTTTATTAACTTTTGAAGTATTACTTTAGGATCCTTTCCAGAAATAGCATTTAAGAGCAACACAGTGCCTCAGAGTGAAAGACTGGAGAAGTGAAAACTCTAGATAGATCTATTTAAGTCAAATTATATACAATTATACATGGCTAAACTGGGAAATTATACACCTGTTATTTCCTCTGCCAAAAAAAACCCCAATTGGAACCCATTCATGTCACTGCTGTAACAGCGTCCATCAAAAAGGCCAACAGGATGTTCTACTGCCTGAAGATGATCAGTTACATCCATGCATGTGAATTATAGAGGGCTGCTTAGGATTTCCTCAACTTCAAGAAGAAACTACTGACCTCAAAAATCTTCAAGAAACTAGCCAAGATTATAAAAAAAGCCTCCAATGTATTCCAGGACAGAACTCTGGGCTGTTGATACAGCAGAGTTTAAAACTGAGTGAAAGATGTGAAAAAGGATGACAAGCTTAGTGACAGCACCATGGTAGCTCTTTGTCTAGTTTAATACAAGTAGGACTAAAAAAGAAACTTAATTGTGCTCTGCTGTTTTGACTAATGCAGACAAGCAAGATTAGACCTTATTTCAAAGTCATCATGGAAATATAACTCCAGCACTCCAGAGAAGTAACCTATTCATTGTAAAATTCACAATGTTTGAACTTGCACCAGAAAAATCTGCCGTGTGGGGGTTTCATGATTATGTGACAATTTTCCTCTCCTTTTTTCTTGTTCTCCTGTATCTATAGAAAGAGGTCTGCAAATATTGATCATGTGCATCTTAAAAACACAGATACCCTTACCTTCAGAAAACAAAAAGAATCTTTGGTTTTGTGTGCCTGTGCATGTGTACATATACACTCTGAGAGAGCGAGCTTAAAAACAAACACACTTCACAAACACAATTGTATGGGGATTGTCTGTTTCACATCTGCAATGTCTATTTGTCCCCCTTCTGCAATTATTTTCCTAAACTATCCTTGGATTAAGCATTCAAACTGTGCAATCGACATTACACAGAAACTATCACTAATACATTTTCATGGTGATTAAAGAAAATTCCAGTAAGTGATTATACAAGAGATATTTGTAGGGGAGCACCTGAACCTTCCACAGGTAAAGAGAGAAGGCAACCAAGAGGTGACGACTTAACTTTTCAGTTGCCCTCTGGAGGAGGCTATGCCTCCCTGAGGCTAGATGAATCCCAGGAAGATTTAGCTTCACTACTATTTAGCCTTAAGGTAGACTTTATGAATAGAATCACAGAACAGTTGGGTTGGAAGGGACTTTAAAGACATCTAGTTAGAACAAAGTTGATCTGAAGCACTAATCCCTGTAAACAATGTCAAAGCCAAACACGTAGTTCAGTGTAATAGGTCTCAGATTGCATCCTTCTAGTATGTAAGATTTGAGTCCAAAAGAAGGCAGCAAACATTATTCTTCAGATCAGCATATGTCTCCATACTTGTCTTTCTTTGCAGTTATTTGGATTTTGCTACCACTTGCCTGAGACAGTACAGCTGAAGCTACAAAATTACAAAAATTACATACTCCAGTTTTATGTACCTTTATTGATAGGAGTGGAAGTTATGCACACAGAATGGAAGGCATGTCAGAAAAACTACTCCTAGACCCAAAGGGCTTTGGAAGAAAAGTATACATTGATTGGTAAGAGACAGTGCTCCCAGGGTAGTTTATATCACTTTCCCAAACAAAGTAAACCCCTTTACAAAAGGTAAAAGAGTGCTATATCTTTCTTTTTTGTGCCTTGGCTACTATGCATCAAATAAAGTGTTCTTTCCCCTACTGCTGAATACCAGGAGACCATACACAGTCACACCATCCACACTTCCAAGCATGGATCAAGCCTGAAACAGGAAGTGCAAGACCTGAGCTTCAAGCCTGAAAGGTCAGAGATGATGAGCAGATGTGTAAACAGGTGAATAAAGAGATAGTGGGCTCCCTAAGACTGTGTTCTACAGATTCTTCCCAACTCATGCTGGACTAAATCAAATAATGCAATTTATCAGCAAAAGCCATCACCATCAGATTGTATTGAGTGGCTCATGGGAAATTAATTGGATGTCTTGCTCTGGTTCCTATCACACTTGTGTTCATAGCTCTATAGCCACCAACTGTCAACATTTTTAGACAGTAAGAAACTAGTGCCTAAATAGGTCAGCTGCATCTGAGGTGAAAGCACAGTACTTTTTACAGCTCCATAGCAAAAACGAGAATTTCAGCTTCCTAACTGCTTCATCTGGAAGGGGACAAAACCAAAGCAACTGAAGAAAGGTATGGCCTTGCACACCCATCACTCACAGCATAGAATCTCAGTACAAAAACACTCCATGTAGGACACAGTCCAGACTCTGTAAGCTGACCACAGTACACAGTCAGCTCCTTGCAATTCCCCATTCTCTGTGATGCTGTTTGCTGGACACTCCAGCTCCTAACTTCTCTAGCTAAAGTACAAAGCTCTGAAATGGCAAGGACTGTATAATGGCTTTCCACAAGAGCTCTGGACATTTCATGGGGTTTTCTAGGTATTGTTCTCTCTTCATCAGCTTACCTGTGCTCACTACACTTGTGCAGCCTGGCCCTTTCACACATTCGCAAAATTCACCCTGAATGTTTCCAGAGGAATTATCTGAATTTTGACCACCAGATCAAATCTGCCCTGAGAGCTGTCACAATTGCCAGATGGCTCCTAGTTTACAGTTTTGTTTGCTATCCCAGAAATCAGTCCCAGAACTATCACTAAGGAACTGGTCACCACCAGAAGCCCATGAATGAAGGAAAATGAATGGGAAGAGTCTCTCCAAGCCTTTTAACACTGATACATAACACCAATCCTTGGGATGGCACAGGGTTTTCCACTGGTGCCAGAATCACTCAAGGTCATCTCACAGGAATAAAAAGTGAGAAAAATGTGAGATTTCTTCCCAGTTACAGGGTGCTTACGCTGTGTGCAACCAGACAAGGCAAGTCAGATGCATACTTTAAAATAAGGCAGATAAAACATCCATTTGCCTTCCTTCCCAAGAAGTCTGCTCAGTTGGTCAGGAAACAACCATGCTCCAGCACGCCCCTCTGCCTGTTCTGATAAAGTGGGGCTTGAAAAATAGAGGTTATAAATCTACCTGCCCTTCTTTGTACTGTACCATTGCACTGCCATGACTCTTCTGCATAGGGAGAGTAAACAGGTACCAACTGCTACACTAATGGTGAAAAATTACTTAAGAGGGAGAGAAGATCACAATGCAATGTGCAGTCTTCTAACTGCAATCTTTGTAAGCTTAAGTCATGAGGTGGACAAAAACTTTGCTCTGCTTATTCTGCAGGTAAAACTGCAGTTCAGCTTCCCACACAACACTTCTATCTAGTTTTAAATGTATTAGGAATTACAGCATTAGTACAATAATGGTAACCATGAGGGGAGGATTCATTCCAGAATCAAGCTGCACTTTGAAGTTTACAAGAATCAGCTTTACAATGGGGCTTAAGGATACTTGACTAATTGTACTTTCTTTTTCTACAGTGAGAACACAGTCCCACACATTTACTAAACGGTTTCACTTTACAGGAAGGAAGAAGGATGACCTGCTCTTCATCCTTTTGCTGTTATTAGGCATGTGGGAGAGCAAGGCTGGAGGAAAACAAGACTGACCAAAGCCACTACACATCACACAGAATTTTTTTTTTAAACCACGGTAAGTCACAATGCACATAATCAAACAAAACATATATGCAAGAGCCAAAAATTAAAGACAAACAAAGCATAGACAGGAATTATTGCTGGGAGGAGAGGAACTGCTGGGAGGAAAGTGCTGATTAGAAATTTCTCAGCCCACCTCGAGGCGGGAGTGGAGGGAGAGAAGGGAGAGAAGGGGAAAGCAAAGGGGACGAGAGCCTTTCTCACTCCCGTTTGTCTCTCTATTTCCTCCCCATCTTGCACTCTCTTAACCTGGCCCCTCTACCTCCCAACCCCCACCTCTCTTTCCCAGAGTGGAGTGTACCACTCTGGCTGGATTAGGGTTCCTTACCTTGATGTAGACCTTTCATTCCTTTGCACAGCCACTGGGGACGGGAAAATCTTGAATCCATGTTTGCTAGCCTTTCTCCCTTTTCTGTGCATACACATACACACACCTTTGCTTATTTGCTTTCTCTTGGCCATGAAAAAGGACAGCAGCGCCTGATCTATCGCTAGGAAACAGCGGACGGGAGGCTGGAGAACAAGCTGATACCAGCTGCCTCCATCTCAGCACGCGGCTACAGCTAACCTGTTGCCTGCCGGAAGCCTTTGCCTGCCAGCGGTCGACAGCAGCAACAGCACAGTCCTGTCTCAAAAGCCCAGATCTAGAGGAGACTGGAAGGTTTTCCTAGTGCAGCTGTTACCTCTCTCCCTCTGCGTAGACCTTGCATGCTCCAAACAGCGGTCTCTGCCAGTAATCACGAACTACCTTTAATGGAGCATGAAAGGTGTCAACAAACCATCCTTTCAGCTTGATATTAAAGTCCTGATTTAGCTAGACTTGTCCAGATCATTAAAAAGAGGGAGGAATGCAATGTCATGTTTATCTACACCCCGTACTCCTTTAGCAGTCCCTAGATGCTATTTATCAGCATACTACCATGGCTAGTAGGAAAGGAGTGCTAGTACTTGCAGGTGCACTGGCACTCCAGATCAACTCAGTGAAGCGAGGTATGTTTGGAAGCAGCCAAAGGGCCGGGAGGCACGGAAAAAGGCAAAGAGGGTGGATGAGCTGGAAGCTGATGAAGCCCCAGCTGGGGCCATGAAACCCTGGAAGGGAGCAGTAGGCAGGCAGTAGCAGTGTTGAAGATGACTCAGAATGAAAAAGCAAGGAAAGCGGTGGGTGGGTGGTAGGAGAGAGGTGTTATGACTAAAAGCCGAATTTACTGCTCGTGAATTCTAAATCTGAACAGGAAGAGCCTGAGGTCTTTTTTGTGGGACACATTGGTTATGGTGGGAGATATATGCCACTCAATCCAAGCATGTCTGATGCTTCCTTCAGCTTGTAATCAGCCTGCCTAAGTCTGCCTGCTCCAGCTTTTCCTTAAGCTCCCGCTCCTGCCCGTGCCTGGATGTTGGACTGGCTCAGAGGAAGCAAATCCCTCCGATTCCCGGCCACTCTGCCGCTCCTATTTCGCTGTAAACCCTACCCTCTCCTTTCCTCGCTGTCCGGCCCTCAGGCCCAGATCCTTTTCAGCTTCTTCCCCCTACCCTCTTCTCACCGCGGAGTCCCCTCTACTCTCCCCTCTTCCTTGCTTAGACAGTATGCCCGACCTCTCTGGGAGCCGGCCGGGCAGGAGGACCCAGTGGGGGACCCGCACTGGGGGGCATCAGTCCCGTCCTGCCCTCACAAAGGGCTGGGCACTGCTCCACCATTACAAGGAAGGCCGGATCCTGCCCCCTGGAAGCCGGAGCAGAAGCAGAGCAGCCTTCTCTTCCCGCACTTCTGTTAGACGGCGTACGCGGCTAGGACACCGGGAAAGGTGAAGTTCCTGCAATTGTTCCCGGCGCAGCGTGGGCGGGCGGGAGAGCCGAGACTTATCACCATCCCCCCTGCACCGTGGCCAAGACCACTCAAGCACCCCCGCACTCCTTCTGTCCCCCAGCCCGGCTCTTATCTTCCCCGTCACAAACGCCCCTCTCTTTGGCTCCTCTCTCCCCTGGAGCCGCAATGACCCAAGCGGCCTCGCACCCAGAAGCGCCAAGGATCCCCGGGACGTGCCCCAACCCCGGCCTGCTTCGGCCCCACGGCCGGGCGCGTGCAAGCAGGAGGCGCTGGCCGCCTCCTTCCGTCCCCTGCGGGACTAAACCTCTCCGCGAAGTCTCCGCAAACTGCATCGCGGGACGCCCCAGAAAAGCCCTGCAACCTCACGCTGGCTCCCGCCGAAGCTGCCCTCCCGCATGCTGCCAGGGCAACTCCCCAAACAACGCCTTTTCCCCATGAAGAAAGGCGTAGAGCCCCGCCGAGCACGGCACAGGCACATCGGGGCCGCCGGGACGCCCACGTCCCCTCCGCTCAATGGGCTGCTGCCCGTTGCTACCTGTGAGCCACATGAGGACGATCCAGCCCAGGACGTGCCCATCCATCTTCCCGCTGGCCCCGGCGGGCGGCAGGAGCGAAGAGGGGGCGAGGCGGGGCGGGCGCGACCATGCCGCGGGGCGGCGGGAGGGTCTCCGGGGGGAGGTCTGGAGGCGGTCCCGCCCGGCGTGCCCCGCAGTGCGCTCCGGCAGTCGCCTCCCCGCAGAGCCGGCCGGGCTGGCTAGGAACGGTCGTGCCGTGTGGCTTCACTTCGCTCCGCTCCTCCCCCGCCGCCGGCTGCCGGTTCCCGCGGCAGCTGGGGGTTGTCCAGGCGCGGCGGCAGGCGGGGACAGCGCGGCGGCGGGGCTCGGGTGGGGGGCGCCGCCGCCGGGCGGCAAGCGGAGGACAGCAGGGGGCGGGGGGCGCCGCTTCCTGAAACTGCCTCCCTCCCTCCGATGAAGGCGCATTTCGGTTGCCAGGTGCCGCTGGGGGGTTGCTGGGGCTTTTCTCTGCCTACGGGCGCTCCGGCACGTTTCCTTGCTACTTCTTGAGCCACCGGGCACAGAGCGACGCGCAGTCCCCCATTTACCGCGGAGCGATCAGCGGCCTCCGCCCGTGCTTACAACTTCTCTAGTAATCACTTCAAAACATCCACTCGGATGATCGGTTCTCCCCCATTTAATCAAGCACATACTTCGGGAAATGAGCGTAGACTGCTCCGATTCTGAATTGCCTAGCATGGGCATGGGCACTGTAACTAATAATTTTAGAGGGAGAGGAGACGTGATTTTAGATGATAAGGAGGAGGTGTTCTCGCTGTTAATAATAGCTGCGTTGAGGGGTGGTTTCAGGCCAACATGGGAAGGGGATGAAAGTTCTTTGGGACGAAAGGGACAGCCAACTAGAAATGCAGATAAAGATTACTTTTAAAATACGGATGTTGCTCTGAAATTAGAGAGTCCTGGCCACAGCAGACCCACATGCATGCATACATACTGTACTTAAAACCTACAAACTTTCTGTAAAAGCAGAATAAGTCAGTGGGCTTATCCACAGTCCTGGAGCTAGCTAAATAGCGGCATGTTTTCTTTGGTGGCTCAGCACCAAAGAGAAGCACCTGCCTACATGACACCCACCATTCAGAGCACCCAGCATAGCTTCTGTTTTTTCTTTCACAAGCTTGGCTGGTGTTTGTAACCAAAGTTTGGATTCCACAGACTTCAGTGATCCGCATGGGAGATGGGAGTAGTCTTCAACTACTTTTCATCTGGAATCTGCCAAAGAACATAAACAATTAGGAATTTCAAATGCCAAGTTGGGCCTCAGAAGGGAGCAGTGTGAGGTGTGTCCTGCTGCTAAATACAGGGTGCACAGGGATGCCTGCTGTAAGACTCTACAATCCATTTTCATTCTAGCAGATTTTCCCCAGTTACCTGTTGATTCCTTATAGTTTTGTCTTTCAGGCTGAAGTTCTCTACAGGCAAGATAAGCTTTTTTTCAAAAGCATGAATAAAAATAGGTCAACATTTTTTAAGTGAAAAAGCAAACCAGCATGTTTGTTATAATAAAAGATAAGCTGAAATGTTTTTGTTGGTTTTGAACAGTTGTCATCCTTCTGTCAATATAGTTAAAGTGGAATTAAGCAAGGCTACAATCCCTAGGCAGCCAGTCTAGTTTTAAGCGTTTCATTTGGAGCTATTCAATGTTATTTAAAAATACTTTTCACATAGACGTTTATTTTTGTTCAAAATGTCTTAAAAATAAAATACACACCCACTCCAATCAGTGTCCTGATGTTCCTCTGACCTGATATGTCACAAATTTAACTGTTTTGCAGTACGAGCTAAAAAGCCACTATTAAGAACTAAGATCCTGTTGTGCTAAATAATGTACACATACAACAGCACACGGTGCTCTGACACCCCACTGCCTTTCTGTATATTTGCATGTGGAAGGCAAAGTAAAAACTCTTGTTAGGGCCACAGCTTCAGCCTCCAGAAATACATGTAGTTTCAGAAAACTCAGATGAAGCTACAATACTTTGCATCAGCTGAGGGCCTGACTCACCATTGTTAGGTTTCTATAGGACATAATGCATGAAAGTTTGAAATGTGAGCTGAATCAAGACATCTAAAAGGTGAACATGAAGCTATTTTTTTCTCTCCCTCCCCTAGTGTTTTTTCCTGATTAATCTCTACATTTAAAATGAAATACTAGTGCCTTGCTTTTCTGTAACTTGATTAGCAAGAAGTTTGATCCAGAGTTTCCTGAGACGATGTTGATATTATCTCATACGTTTAGCATTGGGAGCAGTACAATCCCTTATGCGTCACTATTGTTAGTCACTCCTAGCTTTTTTTTTTTTTTCCTTTTTTTTCATGTACTCCAGCTTTTGCAAATAAATTTGGCATATATATGTTTTGCTAAACTTTTGACTCACAACAAAGGAAGGAAAGATTTTCAATACAAGGAAGCACCATTGTTTTTCATTTAACTTTGGATTTATAGCTGCTTTGAAATTTTCATATGCCCAGACTCACTGTACAGATCTTTTTCAGTTAACGTGGTATGTCATTTGTGTATATGCACGTACGATAGATGCCCGAGCCCTGAATAGATGTTCCAGATCTCTGTAGACCTTTGATCCGAGTATTGCAACAGTTGAACTGGCTTAATAGTTAATGTTGGGATGTTGTCTTTCGTTTTAGCTGGTTCTTGGAGACACAAAGCTGCAGGATTGACTGCGTTAGCCCAAATCCACCTTCAAACAGTTGGTAAAATGCAATTAGCCACATCGTTCCGAGCCACAGCCTAGCAGGGATTCTCTGTCCCCTGAAAAACAGCATACTGTTAGACTTCAGCCTTCATCACCTTCAGTCACTTGACAACCTTGATACTGGATGACCAAATTGCCCATGCCTGTCCTGCATAATTTAGCTCTAGACTGAATCTGAAGAATACCGTGCTACAACTCTGTTTAATGTGAAACTGCAACTCTGTCTGGAGCAGTTCTCCTCCACCCAGTGGGATCACGAACAAATTCAGTTGAACAATAGGGAAACAAACAAACTTTTTGTTCATGCTGTAGCAGCTGTGGGCTCTTTTCTTGCCAAATACTTCGTTCCTCTCTCCTTTCACTTTCCAGTATCCTTTTTTTTTGGTGGTCATTTTCTTTGTTTGATAAGTGGAGTCAGCTTTTTTAAGTTACCAGGATCTGGAATGATATACGCCAGCACCTCACTCACGATGACCCATCTCAACAGCATCCCTGAATACCTGCTATGCTGCATGAAAATACATCCATTCAGCGTCCTGGATTTCCCTTGTAGAAATTTCCATAGAAACAGTGATTTCAACAGCTTTTGGGGAATGTCATACTAGATTCAGCCATTAGACACTGTGCTCTTAATTTAGTACTGAGACTAGCACATTACAGAAAGTATTAGGTGACACATCATCAAATCGAAGTGTTTAGTGAGCCTCTTCAGGATAGCTACACACTAAAATTTTTCCTCTATTGCTTTATTACACTGGTATCTTATTAATTGTTGATAGCTGCACAGCAAGACATCCCTGAAATATATGCACTCTCTGTGTATGTTAGGTTTTTTTCTGAGATGTCTCACTACATTTGGTAGCTTTTACTTCCCATTAATGTCAGGAGTGAGTGATATGAATGTATAAACTGCTTCTGTTCTTATCCATGATGTTTGTACCAAAAATGCTTAGACTAATGGAGAAACTGGATTTCTTAGTCAAATGAGCCTTGAGATCTGTGATATAAATTCAGCATCAGGAAAAACCCAAAGAGAACAGCATCTTTCTATAAAATTCACTCACCTGTATAAATTCTCTGTGCTGCTCCTGATTCTTTTTTAGACACCAAACATCATAGTGTACCTTTGCTGCACTTTCACTTGGAACCCAAAATTTTCCTCTAAGTAAAACACTAAGTGCATATCAGCAATTATGTCTTGTGAAGTTATTATATAGGTACATGATCATAAGTGAATCATCCCAGCTCACAATCTTTTGTGTGTCACTGCCTGCAAAAACACACAGAATAGGAGTAAGAGAAACTCTACTTGTATATCTACAGATATCCCAGGAGATAATGAGTTGTTAAACCCTCTATGGTTTTGGCCATAGAGAAGCTGTGGGCAGCACAAATCCCTTCAGGAAGCTGAAGTTCACGAATTAGACTTTGTCTGATCCAGCTTCTTTGATATAATAGGCCACATCACTTTGCCACACTACAACCTATTTGAACTACAGTGTATCTGTTAGGAAAAGAAGCACAGAGTGATATGGGTTGGAAGGGACCTCATCCTGCCCCTAATTTTATCTAACTTCACATTCTAGGATTGACAAACTAGATGGGAGGGGCTTCTTAAGGCATTTCTGAGCAGAGGTAATGACAGACTATGACTAAAGTGCCCATACTGTTATCTCTGGAAGTTCAACAGACTGTTATTTTGTTACATTCTTGAGCTAACACCAAATCTGGAGAGCGTCAACACTCCTGCTTAGTATGTCTTTGTTTATCCTTCCAGGGATCATGCTGTTAGTCCTTTTGACACAGCATCACATGGGAAGCTCCTCTTTGGTGGATATCCCCTTCTATCACCTACATCATTAACAATCCCTTACCCTTTGTATTGTTTGCAAATATCTGAGATACTTACATGTTTCCTTCAAAGGTACCAAAAAATATTTAGCAGTATGCAAGAAATGACCTAAGAAAGATCTTACTGAAAATGTGCAATTATGATTCCTTATTTAAAATTATACTTGTAAATTACGTTTTAGTTGGGGACTGGATGGTCTCTGTATCATTGCATTTCCTTGATTTGGTGTTTTGTGGTCAAGTCACATGCCTCAAGTGTCTAAATTCATTACCTTTAGCAATCACACTTAATATCTTTTTCATGCAATTACAAACCAATGTGACAGAATCTATTTTCTGCAAATCCATACCAACTGGAATTAATTACATTACTTTTCTCTAATTCATTATTGAAGCAACTCCTCTGTCAGTGATTCTATTCTTTTGCCTGTCCGGCGGACGGTTCTGTTATTACCCAGGTCATTCTACTAAGGGCCAAATCCAAAACAAGATTTTGGAAATTTTTTGGTACCTAATATTTAGAACTGCAATCCAAAAATCTCTTGTTCAGCAGCAACTCAAGGCTGAAAGCACACATATACTGTGAAGGTTGACTACATGCTTACAAATTTTCTTCTCTATATCCCAAAATAGTCCTGAGCACTTATCCCTAGATAGTCTAACAAGCACCTAAACTAAGGCTTACATATGTCTGGGTTGTGGCAGCCAGGTCCTTGTTTTCCACCTGAAAACTTAATCTTATCTAAGCATTTCCTGACATTTGCCCAGGGCACTGGAAGAATGTGATGGTTTCTCTGGAATCACAGCATTAAAGATATTTGAAATTTATGGCACAGAGGGGATGCAGATGTACCACACATACACAGCTGGTTGCCACATAACTCATTTAGCGTTTCTGGGATGTGCTGGTCAGCAGCGTTACACTACTTGCCCAGCAAATCCCATACATCCCCCCAAGTCCATGACCTGCTGCACTGCAACCCCAGCACAAATGCTGTTTCTGAATAGCAGAGAGAAGCATGGCAACTCTCACTTGAGTTCCGCCAGAAATCTGGAAGAAAAATGATGATACCACCTGTGAGGCCTGATCCAGAACATTCACAACAGGTTAAACACTCAGCAAAGCTCTGCAAAGACAGGAAAGGGAACAAGGTGGGGGAATATGTTTTATCATTTGTAATAAAGGTCTTCTGAGTCCTAGATGTTCAGTTACATCCTTAAGCACACACAGCTGAGATATAAGGCACCCTGCACTCCTTTTGCAGTTATTTAGAATGAAACCCAAGAGTCATTGGGTCAAAAGGTGTGAGACTAAGAGAAAGATGACTGCTATAGCTTACTGGTTAAATCATTTCTGTAAGAAAAGGGAAGACTGCAAGTGCTTATCCCTGAAATGTTTATGCATTACATAGGAAACGATACTAGTTACTGGACTGGAAAGGCAAGGCTTTCATTTTGTATCACTCTCCAGGAGGACAAGTTTAAAACCTCCATAACCAAGCTGAGAAAGACATCAGCTCTGAGCTGAGCTAAACAGCAAAGAATTGAAGAGTTAAAACATTACTTCCTTCAGAGGCACTGGGCTGTCCTTGGGGCTCTAGGGAAGAATACTGATGACATGGTGCTCTGAAGATATGTTCCCTGTTTTGTCTTTGCCCTCCCATCCCAAGTAGGAAAATCCTTTCTCTCTCTGCTGTTTATTAATTTTATTTTCCAACCACACCTCTATCTCTAGGAGAGCTATTAATGGAGCCTTGTATTTCTCAAACTGTCAATACACACATTATCCGAATTTCTTTAAAAGGAAGGGCTGGTAAAGGGTGGGTCCCAAAGCTGCACATGAGAGAAAACATGGTGTGAAAGAAAGTAAAACAAAGTGTACAGATGCACTCCTAACAACACCTCTTAGAGCAATATAATAGCAAATGCTTGTCTTTCTGACTGAAAAAGTAGGCTCTGTGCAGAAGTTTGTATTTACAAGATATATTTCTTGCAGTTTCTCCTCAGAGATTTTGCATTAATGTATCAGGAATTAGATCAGAATATAAATTATTTTCCACAACAGTGAAAGTGACTGTAAAAATGCTGACCTGTTCTTGAGTTTTCATTACAAAATTGTATGTTTTCAACAATGTGATTGACTTTTCCTTATGTTTAACAGCAAATTCATTAAGTGGTTCACAAACATAATACAAACTGTTTCAATGAATTTGACCAAGATAAAACAGCCTCAATAAGATTAAATTGCATGAGCATTTTTAACCCACAAAGAAATCAGCCATCAGTGAGATACAACAGCAATCTGATTTGACCTTACCTGCAAGTAGGTCCAGCACTGACAAACATAATGACTTAAGCTAAAAATGTAACCGTTACCTCCTTTGGAGCTAAACAGATTTACAGGCTGGGGGAGGAAGGGACTGAGAGCAGCCCTAAGAGGCAGGATTTGGGAGTACTGGTACATTAAAAACTGGATGTGAGTCAGCAATATACGCTTGCAGCCCAGAAGTCCATCCATGTCCTGGACCAAAGCATGACCAGCAGATCCAGGCAGGTATTCCTGCCCCTCTACTCCACTCTCATGAGACTCCACCTGCAGTACTGCATCCAGCTCTGGAATCCTTGAGCAGGTCCAGAGAAGGACCACCAAAATGATCAGGGGGCTGGAATACCTCTCATCTGGTGAAAGACTGAGAGAGTGGGGTTGTTCAGCCTGGAGAAAAGAAGGCTCTGGGAAGACCTTCTTTCAGCTTTTTGGTACTTAAAGGGAGCTGATAGGAAGATGGGGAGAGATGTTTTATCAAGGAGTGTAGGGATAGGACAACGGGTAATGGTTTTAAACTAAATTAGAGGTGAGGAAAGAATTGTTTATACAAGGGTGGTGAGACACCAGAACAGGTTGTCCAGAGAAGCCACATCTTTCCAAACATTCAAGGTTAGGTGGCTTGGGGCTCTGAGAAATCTGATCTAGTTGAAAATGTCCCTGCTCCCTGCAGAATGGTTGAACTAGATGAACTTTAAAGGTCCTTTCCAATACAGAGCATTCTATGATTCTATTGTTCTGCAAAAGCTGGGCGACAAGTGGGGCCATGAAGGATGCAGGGCAGGCACCTTGCCCACCAATGCCCAGCCCTACTGATGCCTGTTTTGGCCCCAGTGAAGTAGCTGTAGCCAGTAATAGTAACCTACAAATATTTTCAGAAGTCCCATGTACCAATAGATGTATTTTGGATATGAATTCCAATTGGTGTCTTCTTTTTCTGTTCCTTTTTTTGTTATTTATATACACACAAACACATCTATTTGCATAAATGAATGTGCTGATGCTTTGTAAGGCTTTTACTAAATTTAGCATGTAACATTATTCTATTGAGAGGATACAGGGAAGTATCAAATCATTTAGGTTGGAAAAGACCATTAAGGTCATCAAGTTCAGGTGCTGGAGATAAGGAGCATAACCCTTAAGCATAAACAAAACCAAAACAAACAAAAAATCTGTAGATTGTTATTTTGCAAGCCTGCATTTTGAATGTCTACAAGAACTTGGCACTCCGAGTCATGGAGTATTTCTTATCCTTCAGCACCCAAAGAACACTGAACAACAAAACAACAACCAAACAAACAACAAAACAAAAAGAAAAAAACCCAAAACCAACAAGCCCCAAAAAACCCGACCAAGAGCTCTCCTCCTTGAAGGGATGAGAAGTTATAAGGCGAGGTGCGGCCAGGGCAAGAAGCCCGCAGCTCTCAGCCGACACGGCCCGGCAGGAAGCCGGGCGGTGCCGAAGTGCAAGGCTGACCTTCCCCTTGCCGCCAAAAGCCGAGGGAGAGGCGGAGCTCGGCCGCCAGCCCAAGGGAGCCACGCTGCAGCGTGCTGGGCCAAGGCGAGGCGCGGCTAGGCCTGCGGCCGCCATGTCAAGGCATAGAGCGTCCCGCAGTGCTTTCTACTGCTTCGTGCGCGACCAGCTGCCTGGGCTGCGGGGACGTGGCGTGCCCGTGAACCGTGTGGTCGATGCCATCCCCTACTGCTCCCAGGCGTGGGCGGTGAGGGGGACGGCCTTTCCCGCTTGCCTCCTGCCCGGGTCTACGGCCTCCTGTGGGGGAAGGGGGGAGAACGGCTTCGTGTTAACGCAGCTTAAGGGTGGGGAGAGGAGCAGAGGCGCCTGCGGAGCCGTCTTGCTGCAGCTGCAGGGGGCTGGGGTCATGGGTTGCGTAGCAGCTCACTTGCTTTTTGCTAGTGGGAACCAGCACCCATGAGGTGCGTCTGTGTAGTACCCCTGTACAGGCTGTAGGTGGGATAGTGTCCATGTGACCTTTCTTGGAGGGTAAGCTAGGTGGTGGCTGAGCTGCTGTATGTTTGTGGCTCACCTGGGCATCTTGAGTGGCCTTGGCTGTGGCTAAGAAGCACAAGCTAGCTACGCTGCCCTCAGCTGCCGGGGAATGGCTGTAGCTTCTGCCGGATGAGTAGTAGCAGCCCTGCCTGGCAAGTGGTTTTGGTGGGACGGTGCCAGGTTGCCTTTGAAGTTCCTTCAAAAGCATGTGCTCACTAGGTGTTTTGAATCGAAGCTTATGGCTTTGTAAGGGAGAACAGATAACTGGAACTGTTTCAGTGTTAGCAGTTGGTGGTTCTAGCCAAGTGTTGGTAATATCTTTTGGAAATGCACAATTTTTTAGACAGAAGTTAGTTTATGGGACCACTAAAAGTGGTAAACTTTTTTTTTTTTTTAACAATTTGCTTTCCTTCAAGTTACTGACTAAGGAAGAAAAGATGGTGTATATGGAGAAGGCTCATAAGCAGAATGAAAGTAATTGTTCTCAGAAGACAGTGACAGAGGTAAATGCCAAGAAAGGAACACCCTTCAATGTAGCTAAATAGAGAGCAGGAGGTTGTGGGGTTTGGTCAGCTATGACCTGCATTTTATATCCTTCAACCTCTGGAGATTGTGGCTCCTGTGGCAGTCAATGCCATTATGAATGTTGCACAGATAATTGTTTGGGTTCAAGTTGAAGGTGAGAATATATAATTTTAAACCATTACAGTTTGTTCCTTTGGGCTCTTTTACCAAGTCACATGCAATTCTCTAACAACTTAGTTTTACGTTTGACAGTATTTTGCTGTGACTTACCATGTTTCTTTTTTAATTTACAATTCTGTAAATTGGTGTGACTTCTGGTCATAGGTTCATGTTGCTTTTGCTTTGTTTAAAGCCATTGATTTAGGTTATCCTTGTGTGACTGCCTGCAACTATGTCTACATGCAGCTGATGTGGCATTCTCAAATGGCTGTGTGGTGGACCAGGTCAAGGAAATCATGCAACCTTGGCACAAAAAGAGTAGTTATACCTACCTTGCCATTATTTTTAGGTTGGTTTAAATATGGGAAGGATAGAATGTTGTGATGGAGGACAGAGTCCCACAACGTTGACCTAAGCAGTTAGGTTAAGCTGAATGGGGTTGTGGGTTGTGGTCAGAAATAGTGCTCAGAAATCGTGCTACTCAGATCGCTTTTACTATTTACTGTCTTGAAAAGGAAAGAGTGAGTGTGAGTTTTAGGTTGTGGGGTGTTGGGTTTCTTTGTTTTGGTGGCATTTTTGGTTGTGTGATTTGTGGTTTTTTGTGTTGTGGTTTTTTTGTTAATTTTTATTTTGTTTTTTCGTTTCCCTTTCTGTCTCTCTCTTGCTCTTTCAGCAGTTCCCTGAAATAATTCAAACTCTGAAGTAAATTACATGTGAGGTGTTAGCTTATTTTATTCCAATGTAATAGCAGTGTAAAATTTGCATGTTAAAGCAAAGATCCTGACTGAGTAGTTGGATAATACTGCATTTACTTCTTCATTCTGTATTTACTAGGTACTGACTATGAACTACAAATGAAGGTGAGGGTAAATTTTAGGACTTCAAACCCTCTATGTGATACTAAAGAGGATGATGCAATGCTTGTACTTTGGAGTGATTAGTAAATCTGTATTAGTTAAATTAGTCACTCTAGGTTAGTAGGGAGATGTTAGGCAGTGTTTTCTACCTATATGAAAAGGGCTTTTTAAAATATGATTGTGTTACTTACCAGGCTAGGAGTATGTAATTAATGAAGATTTGTTTTTATATATAGAGGAGATATACAACAGGTGACTACTAAGTCATAAATGGAAGCCTCTATAATTCTTCCCACAAGTAGTAGCATTTTGGAAAGCTATAACGAGAGACAGGAATAACTGCTTTTCCAAAAATAAAAAATGGCATCCTTATTATCAGTTGGAAATAGACAGGCATGTATATGTGAGATTGAGAGACCTCAGTTTATGAATTGCTCTCTTGTACATAGACAACCAGAGTTATTTTGTGTGGACAAAAGGCTTAGTCATCTTTTGGAGATGGCCTGAGCTTACTTGAATGGAACTAATTCCTCATTTTATTTTAAATAGTTCAAACTGATAATCAGCAACTTCAGCTGAGATGGTCATCTGGAATTAATGTACCTAGATGTGCATGTTATTCCCAATTTGGGTCTTGAATGATTGAATTCTGTAAGCCTGCCAGGTTTTTTTTCCTGTCCTCTTAAATGCTTATTGTTCATACATGGATTTGCAATGCTTAATGGGCATGTGTGCCCTTCTTACTCACTCTGTTCCAGAGCAATCTGATGACTTCCTTGAGGCTTTATCAGCTTTTCATGAGTTTGTTTCCTACTCAAGGGCAGCTACCATGTGTCAAACATTTTCATAAAGTTTATGGAGAAAATTTTTAAATCAAATTTGAAAAGTACCTCACCTGTGACAAATGGTTTGAACCTAACAAAATTGTGTGTGTGCGTGTGTGTTTGTTTATTATATTTTGTAAGTTTAGGTGTCATTCTTTCCAGTTGTAGTAAGCTGGCCGGGGTACTAAGATACCTACCTGTTTTTGTTACAAAAGAAATCTTTCCTTCTTGTCTGCAAGTACACAGACACTTGTATATAAACTGCAGACTTTTTCTGCCTAACTGTAATTGTTAGTGGACAAGTGTTTTTCTCTAATATAAGGAAGTCAAAGACTATATATTGGGGGGGTTGAAGACTCTATTTATGTATGTATGTATTTATTAACTTTCTCATCTTTTCCAGGCTCATCCAGTTCCTGCCTGTCTGACCACAAAGATGACCACTGTTGCTCCTCTTCTAGATGTGTCTGATCCTGGTAGATAAAAAGCTTGTCCTTTATATATTCTCAATGTTACCCATACATCTTGTTTACATTTTGCTGATAGCCATCTGTACAGATGTTTGTTTTAAACTAGTGGTCTGCTGTTGTAAAAAGGCATATTGTAGCATAAAGGGAAGTCAGTGGAGGTGTCTCTCTCCCTGTGAAGTAATTCTATCCTTTATGTTTTAGCTTGATGGAAATAGAGTCAATAATAGTTTCTTTAATATTATTTCAAGATTTTAAAGAGAAAGTGAAATCTTCAACTTCTACACCTAGGTTTTACATGATTATGATATCCAAGTTCAGCATAGTTGTGCTAATTTTAAAGGATAAGGAGTTGTTGGATATCAAAGTTCAAACTTTGTATGGTATGAATGTTAAATAAAATAATCTGGCCTGTTTGGGAAAATATAAGAGGGGATATGTACTTTGTCAGTGTTTTTATAATATCCTGGCTTGTTTTTTTACTGAAAAAACTCTTGAAAACTAAAGCTTTCTTATCTGTACCCCTCTTCAAATGAATGTTTTAATTAGAATTGAGTTGTGAACATATCTGTAATATTTTCCCCAATGAATATTACATCATTCTGAAAAATGATGAATAGTGGTGCTTACAAGATAAGTCAAGTAGCAGTCAGTTAATATAAGCTGTCTGCTGTGTGGTTAAGTCTCATCTCCAGCCTTTAACCTACAAGACTCTTGACTTTCTTATTGTTGTGGTTATGGAGAGGCAGGAACAAGCAGCTCCATAATACCTGTTAGCCTCCTCCCTGCCAGATGCTCCCCTGTTACTGTCATACAAATTTTATTAGATTGATCATAGTGGCTTGAGCAGACAAGATTGATCTTTAAACTGAATGAGAGTGATAAGGATAAAGGGTAACTGAGATGCATTTTATGGTGGTGCTCCTTAAGATACCTCAGTAAAAGTCTTGTATGGTTCCCTGTAGCTATATTCATTTTTTCCTAAGGAAAGCAGTTCAGTCTCAGGTGGGAGAGGTACCTTTCCTCTGATCCTACAGCTGTAGTTTAGGACCCATGAAAGAGAGCACCAGTACTCACACTCAGGACAATTGTTGTTAAATGCCTTAAAGCCCGGCATACAGCATTGTTTCTGTGTCAAAACAGTTATGTATCTCTCTTGTTTAGTAGAACAAATAGGAGTTTTTTATCAGGGTAAGGATTAAATAGCTACCTTAAAATTCAATGAGAACATTGTGACATTCATTAAGAGAATTAAGGTGTATTGCAAAATATTTTTCCTAGCTGGATACTTTTAAAATTAGTAAACAGTGCATTTATTTTTCAATACTTGACTTGGGTATTCTTGCCAGTTTCTTTGGGAGCTCTTTTAGAAGCAATCCTTTTATTTAGTGGAGTTCTCATCTCCTGTTACCCTAGAAGATTATTACCAGCACATTTAACTTGTGTTAAGTTACTGAATGTGATTCTGCTGTGTAGTTACTATTTTTTTTGTTTTATTTTTCATTACCCTTTTTTTTCCTAATTGATGAAGAGACCTATCATAAAAAGAAATATAAGCTTCTGTTGAATTCCAGACTTTCTTATGGGTCTGGTGGTTTTTTGTCTCCTGATCTCTACGCACAGTGTGGAAAGTGTACCAGGACTACTGATACACCTGAATCTTGCATGAGTATTAGTTATCTTGTAGCCTCAGAAGCAGAGAAGTATCTCTGTGCTTTACTTGGTCATTACTCATGATAATGTGCACTGATGCTTTCACTGGGTGAGGTGAGGCAAGGCAAGGTGAGGCCAGGATGGCTTGCTGTAACCTCTGGTGGTTCTTCTGTGCTTTCTTCTTTCAGCTGTGATTGCAGACATCTTCTACTTCCTGAACATTTACAGCCATGGCAAGCTGCCATCCCACTGTGAACAGCGCTTCCTTCCTTGCGAGATTGGGTGTGTCAAGTACTCCTTACAGGATGGCATAATTGCTGATTTTCATCACTTCATAGATCCAGGTGGGTTCCACAGAAGGGAGACAGACGAAGAGTTCATCTTGCACTGGGGTGAGAGGAAAGCCTTCTAGTGCAACTCAGATCAGATTTGTTGTATTAAGATGGGTTTGTTTCTTTGACTGTAAGTGGCTGGACTTCTTACAATGTCAGAGCAGTGCTGGTTGTTTCTAAAGAGATGTGCTTAAGTGTCAGAAGTGTGTGAAGTTTGTAAGAGGTTGGAATAAAATCAGGAGGACCTTCAGGAGTTTGTGCTTTATATTCCATGTCAATGAATTTTTGTCTTGATTGTAGCTAAACATACCTAACTTTCTGAAGAACAGTTTGTGGCACTTGCACAATGCCACAATGGAAAATTAAGCTTTTCTTTCAGTACTATAGTGTGTAGTTGAGAGTTAAGGATCTGTCATTGTGGATGTTGAATGATGATTATTCTTTTTCTCCCATTTCCCCTGCCCTTCTGCAGAAGTACCACCATGTGGATTTCGGTACCACTGCCAGGCTGCTAGTGAGTATCAGTGGAGAAAAAGAATGGTATACAAAGGTGTACAGTTTTAGACTCAGCTTGTATGATCTTACCGAAATGTTTTTTTGTAAGCCTTTAATTTCTCCTTCTGGTAACTTGCCTACATTTCAAAGAGAAAGGAGTGACAGAGCAGCTTGTCACAGTCACCTTGTATGTTTCTTGTACCCACAAATATGGCAGAGCACTTCTGTCACTACCAAAACCATTTGGGGTGAATTATTTGTATTTTGTCTTCCTATTTTAATTCAATAACAGCTGCAGTGTGTTCTTAAAGGGGC
Organism: Indicator indicator; assembly: GCF_027791375.1. Taxonomy (NCBI): domain Eukaryota; kingdom Metazoa; phylum Chordata; class Aves; order Piciformes; family Indicatoridae; genus Indicator; species Indicator indicator. The sequence goes on along the minus strand of NC_072010.1, from coordinate 97,882,481 downwards.
AACTTTGCACAGCTTTAAATGCTTTCAAGCCTATCTGAACAGTGTCCTTCTTCTGATAGTCCTTGTGTATATCTTCACCATGAAGCCTCAGTTTATAATAGAGTAGCTGAAAGATACTAGATCATATTTAAAAGTTTTTTCTGTAGCTTTACATAGATCAATAAAGTTAAAGTACTTACACTGTTGTTGCATCTGGCCTGGACTGGCTTGCCTTGTTTCCCTTGTGGCTCTTATGTAGTGTTTATAGATTCCAGTTTGTTTCTGTTAGGACACTTCCTCCCCTTGTGTTTAGAGGGAACAAACCTGGCCCATGGTTTTCTATGACAAATACTTAGATAATGGCCTTTTAAAAGCAGTGTGTGTGTGTGTGTGTGTGTTTGCTCACATCCCAGACCTACCAGTCTTCTGCTGAGGGAAGCAAGGTTTTGATATCTTAATCACAAACACTGCCTATAGAGCAGGGGAGTGTTTATGTGTCTACATATATGTATATACGAAAGATAAAAAGGAGAGGGAAATACATCGCTTAAAGAAACAGGATTTCTCATAACTTGATTTTTTTTTTCTTTTTTTCCCTGCCCTACCAACCCCCCTTTCCCCTTTCACTAGGTGATGCCACTCATAAGATCCCTATATCTGGATTCCATCTTTCACGTGCTTGTTATGCAGTTGTCTTACAGGAACTTCTTGACTTTGTCCAGCCAGCCAGAGATGTTCAGCCTCAGTTTTACTGCAGGGTATGGTCAAAGTCAAAGTAACATGTTCTAAGTCAAAACCTCTAATATCCATTCTTTTGGATGATTAAGGAGATACTTCACTCTAAAACCTAATCAGTGTGCAAATAAGTGGGAAAAGACACTATTTTCCAAATAGAACCAAATGATTCTGTTCAAGAAGAAAAGGCCCCAGAAACTAACCTGTTCATGAAGCAGAAGCCTTCTCATTTTTAGCCTGCACTTCTGACTCTCGTCTATAGATAAACATTTCACTGATTCTCTAATGTTCTCTTGACTTAGGTTGTGGGCTTTTAAGATTGATTTAAGTTGATTGTGCTGAATGATAGTCACACGATCCTGCTTTTCTAAGGGGTGTTTTTATGTTTTTATTGCTCTTTCCCCTTGAGAATATTAAACATCTGAAGTTTTTGCTCAAGTTGCATTTGACAATGAGCAAAACAGTGTTATGATTCAGAGGGATTTAAGCTTTGAGAGCTAAGTTATGCTTTGATTCCATTCAAACCTAATGTTAATTCTTAAAAAGGTGGGGCAGGGTCAAAATTTTTGGCTCAGTCCATAAATACAGAGCTCTGAAGAAATACGCATGAAAAAAAATCTCAAAATACTTAAATGTGATTCCAGTAGTTTGGGTTAACCTTTAACATGTTTGCAAACTTTAGTCCCTGTGGTTTGATTGGAAAGACTACATGGAATTTTGTTCCTTTTCAACATAATTTTCAGGAAGACTGTACATTTAGTCCTGAAAACATTGAATATCATTTTGGGTGGGACTTTTTCAGACCTAGTCAGAAATCTTGCAGGTGTCAGAATTACATACTGTGCTTCTTCCATGTGACTGAAATTTTCTTTCCTTTAGTATGACGACAGGTTCCGAGTTAGCTGGTGTCTCAATCGAATGGCCAGTGTAACAGGTAGGAAATAGACTAATCTGGGCCTACACCTCACCCCCAAGAAGGAAGGGTTATGTAATCATGGACAGCTGTATTTACCTGAAAATCTTAGGTCTCAAAAGGTTTCATAATAGCTGACACTGATAGCCAGAAATGCTTCTCCCTCCCTATCAGTGATAGTAAACTAGCAACCTGCATAGCTACCTAAGGAGCACATCTGTAGAATAGCATACACTTTCTTGCTCAGCCAGTTAAAGGAGCACTAGAGGCAGTGAGATTACTGTGAAGGTGAGCATGTGGTAATGCTTGGGAAAACAAACAGCTTTTGAGGAGAGGGCGTGCAAGTAGGATACATATTTACTTAGGTGGAGAAAATTACGGTAATACAGGACAACTCACTTTGATAAGAAGCCAGGTTTTCTTAAAACCACTGGTGGAATAACTTGTTAAGGCTTAGAGGGGTTTTGATGCTCTGGTGAGAAGCTGGGCAGTAGACAGGGACTGACTGAGAAGTGAGCTAAACAGGAATTAACTCACTGCCTCTCTTGTTCTCCTGACTTGGATTTTCTCTGGACTACAGGCACTGAGAACCATCTGGAGCTTTTTGCTGTAGAAGACCTGGTAGTAGAACTGTACCGGAAGAAATACAAAAAGGAGCCATCCAAGACTTGGATTTGTAGAGAACTGGATGTCTTCCTGTGGGATTTCTGCAGTAATACCAGGTATTTTGGGTTCTTTGTAGAAATGTGTATTAGCCTGACACGTCTTAGTGCCCTACAGACATCTTGTATGCTGCTAGACTAAGACGTCCTGTAAGCACCAGAAAAGCTTCTTGTCACAGCATGAGTACAACTGGAAATGAAAAATGCTTTCCCAAATGAAGTGTAATCATAGATGACTTTTTAATGTTGAATATGAGGAGGGGGTGAAAAGTTGGGAATAAAATACATTGTGGTATTTAACTAGAAATCAAAGAAATGAGAGATTCGGACTGGAAGAAGTGCAATTTGGATGGGACTTGGTGGTTGTCATACATCAGAAGCCTCATTCTGCTGCTGTGATGAGGGATGAGCTATATTTGCCAGTGGTACAAATGGAGTTCTCTGGCATGAGTGTTAAGCGAGAGCCTGTGTTTTTTCTTCTGGAATAAATGTTCTTTATTACACATCTAGACCATTTTTCGCTTTGTAGGGCCTTTTGTGTGTGTTTTCCTGCTTTCAGATTCTTCACTGATTGTAAAAAGAAGTGCTAGGTAGCTTGTGGTGCTGCAGAGGAATATTTAAGTGACGCAGTTAACTTAGAAATTAACTTTTCATCTGCTGCTGTTCTAAATAAGAACCAATAATTTGGTCTTAAATTTTGGTATATCTTTAAAAGTTATTCTTGGAAGTCTGCTTATGATATGGATTTAAGATGCATTGAGATAATGTGTGGCTTTATCTTTTAATAGTCAGGCAGTTTTCTGTTTCCATTAATACCTTCATACTAGAGGGAGACCTTAACAAGAATGGAAAATGTACTTTAAACCACACTTTTGGAGATGAAAGTGGGAATATTTATTTTAAGAGGAACTATTTCATATTAATGGGAAGCTTCAGATGGTCTTTAAATTCCATTTATCTCTTAGGATTCTTTTTCACATAGTCACAGAATGTTAGGGGTTGGAAGGGACCTTGAAAGATCATCTAGTCCAGCCCCTCTGCCTCTAGGATCACCTATACCAGATCACACAGGAATGCATCCAGGCGGGTTTTAAATATCCACAATGCCCCGGGCAGCCTGTTCCAGTGTTCTGTCACCCTCACAGGAAAGAAAGTTTTCCTCATGTTTACATGGAACTCCCTATGCCTCAACTTCCACCCATTGCCCCTTGTCCTGTCATCGGGCATCACCGTTCCCCTAACCTCTGCAGGAAGCAAGTTGCATGTTGAGCATACCTTTTAATTCTGCATAAACCACTTGGAGCTTAGTTATTGAACACTGGTCCTCTGTGAAATTTTCAAGGTATCGTATGGTCACTGAGACAAAAAGTAACATGTTTAATGTTTGTTCTGGTTCCTTCTCAATTGTTCGTGATGATTGATAGTATGGATGCTTCTGAAATAAGCCAGAACTTTATTTCATGTAGGTGCAAGTGGCATGAAGAGAATGATATAATGTACTGTGCTTTGGCATCCTGTAAGAAAATTGCGTGAGTATTGCTAAGGAGTTGTCTCCAGTATGATGAATTTTTTTGTTATGATGCTTGTTTTTGGCTTTGGCTTCTCTGACTGTCTGGAGCACTGTAGCTGTAGATCCTGAGTTTTATTTGCTCCCTCCACCCACAAGATTTTGTTCTATTTGCAACTTTGATTATTGTGTTTGTGGCTTAGTAGTATGCTGTAAGTCTTAGCTGTTATAGTGAAGTCCATCACAATGTAGTCATTGTTTCAGGACTTCTACTTACTGTTGGATAACTGAAAGAAGTGTTAATTACATTAGAATTAATTTCTTCAGAAGTTTAGTATACCTGTATTTTGTGAGACATCTCAGTATATTTCTGTTTTGGAAACTTCTGTACTGCCTCACATCTAATGTAGATACATAAGGTTCTGAAATGTTTGTGGTGTGGGGAAAGAGAAAGTAAGTATTTTGGAAACGAGGAAATACCATTAGAAGATCTGTCAGTAGCAGCAGCGTTCTGAGAGATAGTAGTGAGTAGTCTTTAATTAAAAAACTTTTGTGCAATGCTATGCCTTGCAGAAAAAATGTTTCTTTTCACACTTCTAAGTGGTTGCATTTGATAATGTCGGGCAGCAGCTGTTTTAATTTCATGTGAAATTGTAGACTCGGGTGGTGATCTTGGAAGGATGCAGGGTAACTACTTAGCTGTGATAATGTCTTTTTGCCTTCTTTCGTGCTCTGTGCATTTCAGTCTGTGCTTCCTTTTGTTTGCCTGTTGAAAAACTAAAAATGCTGTGCTTCTGTATCTGAGCATTGCAGTCCCCTAAGCCAAACTGTCCTGTTTTCTTTTTTTCTCTTGGTCAAGTTACTGCATCAGCAGATCTTTGGCTAGTGTCTATGGAGTCTCACTGACAGCAGCTCACCTGCCTCCTAAAGACTCTGATTACAATGAAAGAACAAATACCAAGATGGTGATACTGGATGCTGGACGTTTTCAGGTCAGCTTGTTTAAACTGCTGTTCTGGTTTATTTCTAGTTAAATAGAGTTTTCAAACTTGCCATTTCAGGTTAGTAGCAGTCTTCATTTTGCTGTTTTTTGTGACACACATTGGACAGACTGATGAAAGAGAAATAATCGCAGGCTGGGTCATTTAATGTGATTTTATTCATTTATCTATTTATTTATTATTTCTTTTAACTGTAGGTTTTGTGGTTAGTTTTGTATATTGCATTTTAAAAGTCAAGTGTTATTTTGAATATTAATTTCTTCATACAGAAAATGAAGACTGAGAGTTCTGAATGTGACAGACATTTCACTTCTCCAAGTCAGAATCAAGAACTCATTATTTCTAATTGTGAGTTTGAAACTTTCACATTTTTAAGGGGAAAGAGGTATTTAAACTTAATCCAGTTGCTGCTTTTTCAGTTTTTCTGGGCTTAGGTGTTGCCCGTCAGTGGCATAAAGCTTAAACAGCTCTACATGAGCTGCACTTGTTCCTGCATATAGATTTAATTGAATTTCTGAAGACATAAAGAGCTGCCTGTTTCTTACTGGACACAATGTTGTGGTCAGTTTATTTATTACAAATGTTGCTCTCTGAATTATACTCCCTTATTTTTCTGCTCTTCTCATATGTGTAGGTGCTTTAAGGCAAGGCCATTAAAAAGTAGTTTCCTGGCTCTTAAGTCATTATATACGCAGACTCAGCTGGTACTCATTGCAAGTATTCTGGTAGTAGTTTTATAAAGACTGTTCATTTAAGTTGTCTTTTTGGAGATGAGATTTTAATAGAAAGCACTTGAGCTTGATTCATCTGGGCAATTGATGGCTAATTTTCGGAGAAACAATGAAGTTTGTAGGACAAAAGCTGTAAGAATTCTGAGTTTACGTTTTATTGCATATAAAACGCATGCTGAATTTGAAACTCTTGTGGTTATAAATTGTGAGATCTTACGTTTTTGGTGTTTATAGAGGGCATAACCCCTGTCTCTTGACTTTTTGTATTGGAGCTGTTTGAATGGGTTTAGCACTACATCATACAAAGAACAATTGTATTATTTTGCGCAAGCTTTTAAAGACTGATTTGATTTGCAGAATGTATTTAATCTCGTAGGTGATTCTCCACGTGGTGTAAAGAATGTCCTCTATGGAGCAAGTGCCATGCGAGGGAGAGGAATTACTCGATTGGAGAAAAGTGCATTTAATTTGTCTGGGTGTTTCAGTAACTAAATTTCTTCTTTTTACACCCAGGACAGCTGTAAATTCTAATTTTCCTTGCTTCTGCAAGATAACCAGCAGTTTCTCCAGACTGCAGTTTTTCATCTTACGTGCAACCCTTGTTAGAATTATAAAATTATTGATGACTGTATTTAAAGAAGATTAATGTCTTGTTTATTACCTGTAGGAAGATATTTTGAAGGGACTTGACAGTTGCAACTTTTCCTCAAAAATGCATGCCATATTAGTTATGTTTCTTAATGGGTGGAGTGCAAATTCAAAGTTGATTAGTCAGTATCTGTTGGATTAAAAGAATTTTTTAGTGGCAAATGTGATGTTTAACTTCCTTCTGCACGTGAAAGATTGAATTTCACTGTATTAGTTTCTCCCCAAAAATGATGGGGAGAGCATTGAAGGTATGAAGGACAGCACAAGGGAAATTAGAGGTGTAATGATCTTGAAGGTTTGCTATCATCTTGTCAGTTCTAGCCATAAGCAATTTGAGTGGTCATTCAAGGCAAAAAGACCAGACTTTCTTTGAATGTCTTGGAAGAAATGTCATGGCAGATTTATCCATCTGTTAGTGTTCTTTTAAAGGCGTAGACTTTATACATCAGGAACTACTGCGAAGTAGATAATTTGTTGGGTTTTTTTTTGTTTGGTTGGTTGTATTTTTTTCCATTTGCTTAGTTTCCTCTTTAGAAAATGCATGTGCCTCAAACCTAGAGACTGAAGAGGCATGTAGATGTTATGGTTCAGTTGGTTGTTGGTTGTTTTTTGTGGGTTTTTTGTTTGTCCTTTTTTTTTTTTAAAGGAATATCAAATTCAAACTGATAGGTTGATCAGCAGATTTCAGTTCTATTTGGGCTGAGTAGATATCAGTCATTTATTTTTGAAGGCATATACAAATTGGGAGACTGGTGTATCACTAGGAACTTAGGTGTTTTGTTTTATGGAGGTGCAAATCTTGGACTACTCCCCCAAAAGCTGTCTCTTATCTTGGACTCATCCTTAATACATGTGGCTTTAAGCAACTTACTCTCAGAATATGAGCTTATTTGTTTGAGTTGTTCTTACATTTTGTTCTAACACAGTTCCAGTTCTGAAGTCCTATTTCTGTAGCAACCAGCTGTGAGAAGATATTTCATTCCTGGTAGAAACTGAAACTTGGACAGTTCATTCTTTTGAATAGTAGAGAAAAAAATAAACAAAAACTCAACCCAAGTAAGAGATCAGTACATCTATGAATAAACCTGAGCATGCTGATCAGTGTGTGGAAAAAGGACCATTGCTGGTTTAGTTGGAAATCTGTTACAGTCACTGTAAAACCAGTTGAGGCCCTTTTTCCAGTACTATAGCATCAGTGAACCATGTCCATGCTTCTTACCTAATGGTTTCCTTATATCACAGAATTTTCTTGAATTATTCTATATGTCCTTCCTTTAAGGCTGTGTTCTACCTGTTAAATTTCACTAGATAAGGGATGATAAACATAAAATGCTGAGATTTACCAATGGTGTATCTGGGAATGTTTTAACAGTAAGAGTGTCTTTTTAGTAGTGGAGGCTTCTCTGCATTGGAATAGAGCTGTTTGACTTTCAAGTTTCTTGTCCATGTAGCAATGGCTGTCTCTTATTTCAAAACATACAGAACTGTAATCTTTGAGTTATTTTCAGATATCAGTGTTGACATAGAAGTTTTATGTTTCAGCTCTTATGAAGAGGAGAATTCGTTGTTATTGAGTATCAGTTTAAGTAACACAAACGTAAGAGTATTTGTTACCATGTTTAAGGTATTGCCTATCTTCAAGGCTGAGATAAAGAATTCAAGCAGCAATGGAGAAATACAAAGTTAGGATTCCATGGCATGCCTATATGTTCTCACTTGTAACAATATAGTATGTAAGCTGGAGAAGACGGCAGCAGCCTGTTAACTAGAGCAGTAACTGAGTGTAATAACCAGGAACCTGTGGTGTTCTTTGTAGTGAGAATCTGTATAATGCAAATGAATACACTAACTTGGTGTAGCCCATTTAATGCTATTATTTTGCATATGTTGAGGGGGCTTCCCAGCAGATGTTGGATGATAGAAAATCCTTCAATTTCGGAACTCCACTTCCTTGGCCATTTTGCAATTTGAAACTTTGTTTGATTTCTTGGAAAATAAATTCTGCTTAATAAGCACAATGTAATGCTTCTTTCGTTTAATTGAAAGATGAAGGGAAGATTTACAACCTAAGCATACCTCTTAAGTGCAAGGAGTATTACTGGTAAAGCACAAACTGCATCAAAATCAGAACAAAGTTCTCCTCACTTGCATGTCAAAGTTCTCAAGGGAAATATTACCAAGTTAAAGGCAGAATGGCTTTTGAGCAGAACTAGAGTGGTGGAGCCTGGGAGCTTTAAACATGTGCTTTCCACATAATAAGTTAGCAGTAATTTAATCCCCTTTGCATGTGGGTGCACAGATACTATACAAATTGAACTATCTAAAGGAGACATCTAACGTACTCTTTCGGTCCTGATTAGTGGTAGCTTGCTCAATCCCATGACAGAAATGGGTAAAAGCTTCCTGGCTTTGCATTCCCATTAGGAAGTTAATAGGTGGTTTTATTTCTTATATGACTAGTAAATGAATTGTTGAATTGTGTGTTGCCACTCTACTATAAAGGTTTTGATAGGAGAGCAGTTGTCTGTGTGTCATGAAAACGCAATGGACAGTGGTGACAACCTTGCTGATCTAGTCTATGACATCAATATATTAACCTGTAATCGTTCTTCTATGTTCTATTCGGAGTATACAACTGATACTGAACAAACAGAGCTGTTCCAGTGCATTCTCGGCTTGTCCACTTTGTCATTCCAGTAAGCCACAGAAACCAGATATGCAGAAGTTCCTGTTGACCACTCTCTCTGCTTCATCTAAGAATATTTTTAATAGTACCTTGTATTTTGACCAAGCAGAAATCTTCTCTTAAATATGTACTGCAGATAGAGTAATACCTGGCTTTGTCTTTAATTTGAAATTAGTTTTGGAAGGCTGAATTTACCAGTAAAGATCAGGGCAAAGAAGGCATTCAGTCCCTCAGACGCCTTCTTGTCCTTTATGACCACTTCCCCATTTGCATTCAGATGCACCAAAGAAAGCCCTTCTGTCTTTCACCAGATTTAGCTTTGAGTGGGCTTTGGCTTTCCTAACCCCACACCTACATACTCAGACAGCATCTCTGTATTTCTCTCATATCACTTGTCCTTGGTGCTACCTCTTTTGTATGTTTCCTTTTTATATATGACTTTTGTCAGGAGCTCTTTGGTCAGCCTTTGCTTGTTTTCCTGTTCATCTTGGAGGAGGTCGTACTTGGAAAATCAACAAGCTTACCTGAACCTCTCTTCTCTTCAGGACCATATGCTAAAGGATTCTTCTACACATCTCTGAACAAGGCCAAAGAGTACTCTCCTGAGGTTCAAAGTTGTGATCCTGTTTTTTGCTTTTCTCCTTCCTCTTGGGATCCCAAACTCCCCTATCTCATAATGGAAGCTAAACTGAAGCGAAGTTTGCCTTCATGTCCCTGACCAGTTATTTTTTTGTAAGTATGAGATCTAGCCTTTCCTCCCTGGCTCCTCACTCACTAGTATCAAAAGTGCCAGGCTGTGTCCAATTGGGTGAAGAAGGGCTTGTGTACTTCCCTTTGATAAGGCTGTCTGCAGTGGGCATTCCACAAGAAGGTCAGCCATGTTTGTCTGTCCTTTGTGTCTAACAGAAGAGCTCCTAGCCTGCTCATTGTCCATTCTCAGATAGAGCTCTGTGCGTTCCAGCTTCTTCTGACATAAAGAACAACTTCCTTCTCACCTTCCAAGTATCAGAAAACAAGCTGGACAGCTGGTGATGTGTGGGAAGGGAAGCCTCGGAATCTTTTTACTCGTAGGGCCTGGAGGCTCAACACTTGTGCCAGTTTCAGGATCTGCATTATAACAAATTGTCAGGGAGTGATTGCTGTGTCTAAACTAAGATTAGTCTTTGTTACATATTTAGCAATATGTGAGTCATCAGAATCTTAGAAGATATGAGGAAGGCAATAATTTGGTAGGAATTTTCTGGGTGGAGGGTCTGTGGAGTATTCATTATTGGATTGTCCTGTTCAGATGCATGTCAAAACTGGAGGAAGCAGTGCTGTGATCTGTGATCAAATGGCAAAACTGATACTTGTTCCACTGGGTGTGTTCTGTGCCATCTACCTAGAGTGAGGTCCATGCTGAGATACACCCTTATAGAAAACTTGCTTCCATTTCAGACGCTTTGGGTCTTGATCAAGCACAATTGGATGTGCTGAATATCAGATGCTTCCAAATAAAAATTTGGATTTGGTGAACAGAAACTTGTATTCAAGGAAGCCCTCTCTGTCTTTCATTGCGAAATACCTGCTGTCTTTAAATAAAAACCCTGACTACTTAACACAGAGAAGTTGTGCATTTTGACCTGCTAATCCTTTCCCCTATCAAGAATTTGAAACTTTCCCTGAATTAAGTGACTCAAGTATATGTGTAAAACTGAGTTTTTAGTTCCTGGTTGAGAGAGAGAGGTATACATGCAGCTTACTGCAAAGGCTTTAACATCTTTCCATTTTACAGGGTAAATGTACTGTAGGAAGGCAGGATAATAACATGTTTGTTAGCTATTTTCTGCCCTCTTGATATCTTCTGCAGAATTGCTACCCCTCACTTTCACCCTAGAATGAACTGCCAATTAATTATTTCAGTGATTTAGTACAATGAAGAAATTAGGAAACACTTTTAGTGGGACCTCTGTTCCCTCACTTTTCCTTGGTTCTGTCTTACAAGCTCCCTGAAGCCTCTCTTATTACCATTTTCAAATAATTCCACGCCTTCCCTATTGAACAGGTGAAATGCAGGAGAGAAGTTCCAGATTTCCCTATGTTGGGCTGTAATAGATTCAGGACTAGTTCCAACACATCCAGAATTACTCTTAACGGTTTGCTCATTGTACTGTGAATTTCTTTAGATAGAAGACTGCCTTGGTGTCTTTCCTGCAACAGATGATACAGATAAATAGAAAAGTAATGCTGTTACTCTAGCAACATGAATGGTGAGATAATTAACTCTTCTCTGTCTGATGGGTTCCAGGCTGTGTACTGTACTGAATCCTGAAATAAACGGTGGCACTGCCAGCTTTTGTGTCTGCTGAATACTGGAAATGCTTCTCAAAATCCTGAAAAGAGTGAGGAAGGCAATGAGAGCAGACCTTGGGGGGTTATGTGGGAAATAAGGTGTGATGGTTTGGCTCTGGCTGGGGGCCAGATGCCCACCAAAGCTCCTCTATCCCTCACCTCCTTAGATGGAGGGAGGAGAGATAAAAATACACCAAGAGGCCCATGGGTCGAGATAGAAGCAGTTTAGTAGGGCAGAAGTGAATGCAAAAGCTGCACAGGGACAGGAGCAGACAAAAATGTTATTCTCTGCTTCCTTTCAGCAGATGATGTTTGGCCACCCCCCAGGAACAAATGCCATTAATGAATGCCCCACACTTCCCTCTTTCTCTTAGCTTTTATATCTGAGCTGATGTCATATGGTATGGTCAATTTGGGTCAGCTGGCCTGGCTGTGTCCCCTCCCTCCCCTCAGCATGGTGTTGGGGGCAGGGAGATGTTGGAAAAACACAACCTTGATGCTATGTGAGCGCTGCTCAGCAGCAGCCAAAATAGTGGTGTGTTATCCACACCCTCCTACCACTGCAAAACACAGCACTACAAAAGATGCTAAGGGGAGAACTAACTCCATCTTGGCCAAACTCAATGCATAGGGAGAGCTGAAATCCCTGGGAATCATCTCTGAAGTAAAGAAGGGTTTCATTAGGAGGATCTTCCAGTAGGTAGATTGATTGGGGAGCTATCTTGTCTTCTCAGAGAGCTCACGGCTGCCCCCTAGCCCTAGCACAATATAAAGGAGGTAGAAGCAGGTGTGGGCTGTGCCGGCTATGTAGGAAGAAGCCACAAATACTTGCCAGGCCTGTAGGAATGATGTTTGGAAATGACTACTGTGCAAATGTTCCTTCAAGACTTAAGCTGATAAGTGACAATTAAGCTTCACATATCCCAGGAGTGAAGAGTATGGGATAAGTAACACAGTGTTAAAATGCTTTAGAGGCTAGGGCCGGTTTTTGGCCAGAAATACTTCTGATAACCATCAAGGCCTTTTGCTGGTCTGTCCAGTTAAGATCTTTGAGAATCCACAATATTATCCCTAAGCAGAAGCCCTCTTCTGCCCTAGGGTATAGGTGTTTGTGAGGGAAAGCTGAGTGCTGACTAATGTTTGCAGTATTTATAAAAGGAATAGCTTTTGTTCCACAGTAAAAACTGGTTACAATGCTAACTAGATAATTCCTGCCAGCTTGTTACAACAGAGATTGAAATGCGCCTCAACTCTGTTTCTGAACTATGCACTTAAGGTTTTATCTGCCTTCAGCTTCTGTGTGGATCCATTTTTTGCAACATTTTGTCATGCATCTAAACTAAGCATGGAAGTATGTCCTCAATGTCTTGCTGAGTTGCATTTCACGTTGTTCATTGCCAGATAGATTTGGGGTTGTATGTACTTTGTAAAGAACTCTGATGGTTGGTCATTGTGTGTTACTAGTACAAAAGAATAATTATAATTTAGGTACCAAGTACAAAACAAAGGAAGGCAGAAAGCCATCCAGAATAACTGGATCTGGAACTCTGATTTGCATAGTTCAAAATCTAGAAAGTGCTGCCTGCATGTGGGAGGATTGCAGGTTCTTCTTTAGGGTTATATTTTAGATTTTTGTTACAGATTTATAAGTAACTAGTTGGGGGTAAAGGGCATCTGGGAGGCATTGCAGTAAGTTTCTGAAACTCCTGAAGTTGAAGACACAATAGAGAGCTTTTAAAGGTTAAATATTGTGGTGCAAGTAATTTACTGAACATGTCTCTTAATTAGCTTTAATATCATATTGACACTGTTCTGGACAGACAGTCCATTCTCTTTCAAAGATAAGAAACTAATGGTGGGAGCTCTCTCCATATTTGCATTCAGTTTTGCACATACAGTGCTTCTGATTAAATTGTTACAATTTGGAATTAAAATATATGTTGTCTCCTTTTCCCTCTTCTTTTTTCTCCTTCCTTTTTATTAAAGATGTCCTTGCCACTGTCCAATGCTTTCACGTTGTCATTTTTTTAGAAGCAGGCTATTTCTGATTGTCCATGCAACAGTCAGGAGGAAAGGATAATGTAATGAAAATTAATATTTAGGAAGTCTTTGAACTGGAACTCTTTTAGTTCAAGAATCTGACAGCATATAAGCTACTAGACTGTTTCTAGATCTTACCAGCTGCCAATTACAATTCCATCTAACTTCTTAGTATGCATTGCTGTTCCAAACAGGAGACCTCATTAATTAGTTTTTTCCATACTTTATTTATATGTGCATGTATAGTGTATACAAAGAACACATTTAATAAAATATCCTTAAAAATTAACTTGCTGTGATCTGGATAAAATCACATTTATACTGGACAGTGCTGTGAGCTGTGACATTTGCGTTATACTGTAAACAAGACCACCCTTTCTCCATGACTTGAAGTTGGTGAGCTTGAAACTTTCTGTGCATCTGCAGATGCAGCAGAAACTCAGTTCTCCAAACAGACCTGACTGGTATCTCTTTTCAGAAAGTGAGAAGTCTGGAAGACTGGTTATCTTGGGGCACTGGCTGAAACAGTGTTTCACATGCATTTTTCCATGTATTAGTATTCACTGGATGTTAAGCACTTCTTTTCAGCAAAACAAGGATATTCTTTCCCAGAACTTGAAGTCAGAGCCATTAGCTTTCCTTTTGTTGTAAAAAACCCCAAACAAATAACCTTCCTTCTTGCAGTAAAAAAGGAGGGATTGATATATTTTCTATGGTAGCGTCTGTGCATCAGTAAATCCTGAAGATTGTGTTGGCCTCCTGCTTCTTCATTCATCCTCAACATTATCCTCTGCACTTTGATTGTTTCTATGTGTCTCCTTGTAGGGTTCATTTCTATCTTCTTGCTCCCTAAAGCAGTGTTCATAAGTAGAGATGTTAATTAAAATCAGGTACACATTTTACTGAAGAAACTTTGTGTTACAATAGTTTTAGATTGCAAGCTGACCTGGAAATGTACCAAACTGAACTCCATAAATTAAGTATTGCCAGTGATGGAAAAGGTCTGTGAGCTACCATTTTTCCATAATATGCATGCAGAGAAAGGGTGACTGGTTTTATCTTTTCTTATCCCACTTTTTCTACAAGTGGTCCATTTTCATTATGCAAATAAAGAAAAGGGTTTTATTTTGGAGTCATAATTCTGAGTACAAAGCCTCATGGTGATTTATGCCAGCAAGGATGGAAACAGCTGTATGGACTTGGAAAAATGAGAAACAGCCTGGGCTTTGCTTACCCAAGAAGCTTTGCACACTTGGCTGACTTGGGCTTGCTAATTCAGTTCCGAGCTTTGAATGTTTGGGTTCTATCCCAGAGACCACAAAGGTCTGGTAATATTGGGCATGTTCTGTGAGAAGATGTGGGAGCCACGAGGGTAGAAATGGAAAGGAGAAAACAATGTACGCTTTCCCTGATTTCTTTTTTCTCTTGTGCTTTTCACTGCCTGTGTTGATATCAGAGGAAGACCATGAACCCTTCATACGTACCATTCACTTCTCTAGAGAAAGGTACTTACGCCATTTCATAGTCCTCGTCCTTGTCCATTCTACAGCAGCAGCAATAGGCTAAAATACCAATAACTATAATTACAGCAACAACTCCACCGATGATGCCAGCGTAAAGAGCTATGTTCATGGATGCTATACAGGAAGAAAAGAATTTGCCATTTGCAGTGAGGATGATGTTAAATGCAACCGGCACAATCACTGGACTTCAACTCCCACCACCAGATGGCAGATTCAGACTGAGTAGAAACCACATTTATTGATAGACTTCAGCAACTGGAAATTAATTCTGTACTGGGTAGCTGGTAATTCTACAGGAGCAATTAGTTATAGATAAGAATCATAGAATGAACTGGGTTAGGAAGGGACCTCTACAGGTCAGCTAGTCTAACCCCCCTGCAGTAAACAGGGACATCCCCAGCTAAATCAGGTTGTTGAGAGTCCCATCAAGCCTGACCTTTCAGTGTCTCCAGGGATGGGGCCTCCACCACCTCTCTGGACAACCTGTTCCAGTGTTCCACCACCCTCATAGTAAATAATTTCTTCCTAATATCCAATCTAGATCTATTATTCTTTAGTTTAAAACCATTGTCCCTTGTCCAATTGAAACATTCTTTGGTAAACAGCGCCTCTCGAGCTTTCTTAGGGGCCCCCTTCGGGTATTGGAAGGCTGCTATAAGGTCTCCCTGAAGTCTTCTCTTCTCCAGGCTGAACTCCAGCTCTTTCAGCCTGTCTTCATAGGAGAGGTGCTCCAGCCCTCTGATCGTTTTTGTGGCTCACCTCTGGACCCTCTCCATCAGGGCCCCAGAGCTGGACACAAGAAGTCCCTAGATCTGAGCAACTGCTGAATTTTGTTGATGCAGTTTAGTTTCAGAATTTGAGGTCTCAGGCCTATCTGAGTCTACGCGTTTTGTCATCTGTGAACTAAGTCTGTGAGCTAGTGAGTGCTCTAGTAGCATGTAAACAAATGCAGAGAATCTGTCTTAAAGGTAAGAAAAGGAGTGTGGGTGTGTTTTTGTTGGGTTGATTTGTTGGTTGGGGTTTTTTGAGAAAGCAGAGTGTTACACTTGTGCCTGTGCTGCCTCCATTAATCCTTTGACCCTTAGCTAGGATGCTTGTTCTGGTACTACTGTTGCTGTAAGCAACCCCGCCTCTTACGTGGCACAACGCTGACTGTCATGTTGCAAAATGCTGTTCCCACAATGTTTGTTGAAGTGCAGATGTAAAAGCCAGAGGTATCCGCTGAGATGTTCTTCAGAGTTATTTGTTCCCCTGTCATGAAGCACAAATCCAGTTAAAAAAAAAAAAAAAATTAGGGAAGGAAGTGGAGGCAGCAACCCTTCAATTCCAACCCAGGGTAGTGGGAGTGAGGAGAGATGATTAAAGCTGATGGATTGCTCTGTCTTGCTTGAGCTGCCATGCTGGCCTCTAGGTGTTAATGTGATTTGTGGGAGGACAAACGGAAGTGTGCTGTTTTGGTTACAGGGAACATGGTATTTGAACATTCCTTTTAGAAAGAAAATGGTCAGCGGATAGCAAAGAAGTATGTGTGCTTAGTGAAAGCTTTTTTGCATTAGATTTTGCTGAGAAATACAAGATAGCCCAAACCAGCGTACAGTTTTCAGGACTGACCATCTGCTGAATTAACCTGTAAAACAATAAAAAAGCTCTCCAGTCCTCCAGCTCTCAGATTTCAGATCTGAATTATTTAGCAGTGGGGGAAATAGTTTTCTAGAACGGGAGAAGCTATGCACTCTGCAAAAATAAATGAAGGAAAAGAAATTCAGTGACATGGAATAGCTATGGTGCTGATGTTTTCTGTCCACCATAACAGAGCTCAGAACCACATGCTAAAGCTTAGCTCTGTCCAAGCAGTCAGGTTTTGTTTGGTATGTCTCTAGCTGGCATTTGTGTGTGTAGTCCATGCTATTTTGCTTGTGATCTACCAACACAGGTACAGATTCCTGATGTGAAAGCAAAAGTAATTTTTCAGTGACTTCACTGTTTTATTTTCTCTGTGATCACACTTCTTTCCAGCTCACTCATAGGACTGGGATTCTCTTTGGTCTCTGGTGGCACCTAGTGCTAGATAGTGTTATGGTTATAGCTGTCAAAATTGTAGTCTATAGTCAGACTGTAAAACCTCCTGTATTAAATAAAAAATAATTGACAGGTAAGTAAAATTGGCAAAAATGTAGATCAGATGACACCAGTTTTGGAGTGTCTCCTAAGGGGATTCTGCACATGCTGCAGCCCTGAGGCTTGCTTAGTACATGTACCTAGCACAGAAAGACATTGCTTGTGCAAGTAGTAGGGTGTCCAGAAGAGGACAGCCATCACAGTACTTGAACATCAGTGTTTTGATGAAAATAGAATTCAGGTGAAAATGGATCAGAAGAGACTCCTGTCTGGGGGAAGAACAGGAAGACAGCAGCTGTAAGATGACAACTCTGGTAACCGGTTCAGGCTGTGTGTGATACGTTGGCACCACTTAGTGGCCAGAATAAGGTTTGTGTCCCTGGTGGTATTTTGTTTTCTGCATAATCTATGCAAAAACAGGCTAGTGAGTGTTGAATATCCCATCAAGTCTGATTGCATTTAGTTTACCTCCATAGCAATGTTACAATAAGTTAAACCAGGAAGGGTAGGTTCAGATACTCAGTCTTCCTGGAGCAGAACATACCAGGAAGAAAAAAAGATTTTGAAAGGGATAAATCTGAGTCCTCTGTCACTACTACACTTCAAAGAATATTAAACCTCATTTCTATGTGAATAGTTATACCAAAGGTCTTCTCATGGAATTTCCGTTCCTTTTCTAGGCTCTGACTTAAAATGAAAGCAAATAAAGTACTGGGGCTTATGTGGCATAAGCCTCTTACATAGTGGTATAACTGTTTCTCATATCACTTTCCTCTATGTGAGGAGTCATCTCTGGAAGGAAAGCAGCTTCTAGAGCCAACTTTTCTTTGTCTTCACCCCAGAATGCAACCTGGTCATTATCAAGCAAGCTGGGATATAGGAACACACCAGTTAGAAAATGATGTGTTATTCCTCATGTTATGCCCTGCTTACACCCAGAAATTGAGAACTAATTACTTCTGGTTTCTTCTAGGGTGAGACAGCTTTCCTACCAGATGAGACTGAAGTGAAAATCTTACTGATCATTGTTACTTTAGGTCACAGTCTTTCCCTGCTAAGTTACTTGTGACTGTCTCATCTCTTAAGGACAATTTTTCAAAATCATGCTCAGAGAATTTCCTAGGAAAAGTCTTAAGTGTGTTTTTGTATTTGCATTTTAAAATATTTCCAACTCTGATCTACAGAGAGCTCAAAGACTTGATGTTTTTGAATTTCCCATACCTTCGGTTGTTTGTAGTACACGGGGCTCATTTTGAAAATTGAAGTTTTGCCAGGTATATCTGGGCTTTGGGGAGCCCTCATGAGAAATGCAGGTCAGATTGAGTGTCTGTCCATATTCTGCTGTCCCCAGGATCTTGCATTCTGGCTTGGATGGTGCAACTAAAAGAAGGAAAATAAGAGAAATTCCATTAATCGGAAGTGGTTTTATGTTTCAGCCCATCTCATGCACCTTTGGTTTTGGTTCTCGTTAAACAGAGGCTGGTCTTGTTCCTGTCACCACTTTCTCAAAGGAACTGCAGTGAACTTGTCTCTAACTGATTTCTCTCTTCTTGGCACTGGTCTGCCAAGAAGGAACTATAAGATACTTTCTTGCTTACCAAGGACCACAAGAGTCAAGATTGCAGCCTGCCTTGGAGGATCTTGCTTTAGCCGAACACTGCATGCATATGTCCCGTTATCTTCCATGGTCACTGCCTTGATGGTGATGCTGATGTTCCCTTCGTTTATGTCACCAGTGAACTCTATACGGTTTTCATAGCCCTCGCCATACTGTACAGTTCCATCAAAATACCTAGTGACAGCATCATTCTGATAGAGAGGGAGGGAAAACGATCAGTCTTAATTTCTTCTGTGTGAGTCTACAATCTAGCTTGATGGATTAGCCCACTCTTAAGAGCAGCTTGGAAAAGAGGGCCTTAAACTGCCCCATTTTGCCAAAAACCCAAGAAAGACTGTTCAAAACGGTCTGGGCTTCTGTCTGAAATCCACTTCTGCAACCATATGTGAAGTCAGAAACAACTGATTTCTTTTGCTAGGTCTTACTCAACTTTCTTATCCATGGCAGGAACACTTGTCTGAGATCTGTATGTCAACCAGATTCTCTTTTGATTACACAAACTCCCTTGCTTTCTTCCAGCCAGCGTCTTCAGAGAAGAAACACTTGGCATTACTGCAAGATGATCTCAAAAGCTGCTTCTCCTCTCATTAATTCCCAAAAACTCAAGGGGAACTTTATCGGTCTCTACCTTCAAATACTCAATATGAATGTAAGGAACCTGAAGAATCTCTCCAGGTACTATTATCATAAATTTAAAACTTTTAATATCATATCAAAGATATATCTCTAAAATATGTATGTAAAATATACTTTTAAAATATATATCTTTGTATAAAATATCTGAGTGTTTCACGTATCTTAATGGATGTATATAGAGTGTACATAGAGAGTGTATAGAGTGATATATCCTCAGGACACAGCTTCCAGACCAAGAGAGAGGAAAGAGAAGGGTGTGGATTTGTCTAGTACTGTGCAATAGATTTGAGATAAATTGCATCTAGAATCAGAGTTTCTGTATGCACAGTTCTGAAAATAAAGGAAGTCTTGAGGAATCTTTTTCTTCCAACAGACATTCCCACCCCCAGTCCTGCCTCTGTGTCTCTTCCCACCTCCCTCTTGAATGCCCTATCATACGTTTCTTTATGCAACTTGATGTACCGGACTATTAATTTTCTTCCAGACAACAAAGTCTCCTGAATCAATAGGTTTCTGTGTTTTAAAATGACACTGGAGAGTCACGTTGTTCCCTCGTGCCACCTTTATGTCCTTGGCAGGTGTTTCCACAGTGAGCGCATGAGCAGTTGCCAGAACTAGGAAGAGAATAAAGTCAGCAAAATTAACGACATCTTAATTCCACATTTTGTCTCTTTGGCTTTCTTACAAGCCACAACAACTTCACATCCCCTCTGTCATTCATGACATTCCCCACTGAGCAAGAGGTGATATACACTGTGGCTGATTGACTGTTGGAAGCTGCTGCACAGGGTGGCTGAGAGCTAGCTCTGCTTTCCTTTCCTTGCTTTCCACTTCTTTATCTGGACATACATGTCTATGGAGTTTGTAAAGTTTTGTTTGTTTGGTTTCCCCTGTGGTTTTGTTTATTTGTTTGTTTTGTTTTGTTTGTTTCCTGAGCCTTCTTTCAGAATGACTGACATCCTTGGACAGTTCAAAATGTATAGAGGGAGGCAGGTAAACAGATAATACAAGGTTGTCAGCAGTCTTAAGGATTCAGGCTAAACTAACAAATTGATATTGTCAAATAACTTGCCTTAATGCAAGCCCATACAGAAGTCACATTTTGTGCTAGATTAATCAAAACTTGTTCATGTAATAACCTGAATAAAGAAAAACCTAGAAAAGCAAAGAGACCTTGTTACAGTGTGGAGAGCTGGAATTCCCCTCCCACACTAACAATAACCAGGCTAACTCCCAATAGATTCTGTTATCTCTGTTATCCCTTACCTCCCTCTGGTGGAAGGCAGGGCACCCCTAATTGTGGGGATTACATCCAGATGTACAGATGTGGCACAGCTGGCACAACGTCCAGTGCCAGAGTTAGAATCACTGTTGCAACTATTAGAGTTGTCCTGGGAAACTGAGGAAGTGACAGCTACCCTTCTGGTATTGTTACCTCAGGCTCTGCCACTCTGCAGCTCCCGTAACCTCCTGAAAAGATCAGAAGTTGGTTGACCATCCCATCTGTTCATGTTCTCACCAAACTGATCACGCAGAGTTATGCAGAAACTCCCATGTGATTGCCTTTGTTGTTTGTTTTGGTTTGACCTGTTCTGAAGTGGCCTCCTTGGAGGACATCTGTTTCTGACAGCTGAAACTTGTATCCATCTGGAAGAAGAGGAATCAGCATCATCCCCCTTCATCAAGTTGGATATGGAGGTTTTAAGTTCCTCCTTCAGCTCTTTCATGCAATTCTTTATCTCTCCAGACAGAGTTTCAATGGCTGAAACCAAAGAAACACGTGTGAGACTATCTTCCAATTGCCTCATTTGGTCAGTGAAATGGCCAACAGTAGGAGGTGCTCCACCATAATTTCTTGCCACAATTCTGCTTGCCAGAATTAGGAGGAGCAAGCTTAATGAGCTTTTTGGCGAGGCCAGTTCCACAGGAATTTCATCAGGATTCAGCATATTATGATCTCCATACATTACTTCTCTCACAGCAAACTCTCTCAGACGCTTGATTCCCTCATCTATCGTGTTCCAAGGCTTAGGGTTCCATGGTAAATCATCTCTGCTAGGGTACCTCATAAGGACTGCCAGTAGGAGGTGTGCCCACAGAGAAACTTTACCAAGGCACCTGCCCAGATGCCTGTCTATGCCGGTATCTTTCAAGAGTGTCCCCAGCTGGGACGCGAACTCGTCACCTGCCACCAAGGCTGGAGCTCCCATATCAAAGCACCTTCCTAGCCAAGTCAGGATTGGATCAGTGTGTCCTCTGATGTAATCTTTCCTTACATGCCTAATTTCCTGTCTGGGTGCATTAGCTGACTGTATATCATCCTCATCATCATCATCTTCTTGAGCCCGCTGTCCCCATGCTCCTGCTGCAGGCCTCCATGCAATTTCCTTCAGTTCAGAGGCACTTCCAGCAGTTCCTAATTTACCAGGGCTCATATCCTGTCCTACATCTCCACTGGCCATGGGTGGTCTCATAAAGTCTGCTAGACTTTAAGGCTAATGTTCTCTTCCTCATCAGAAGCATCTTTCTTAACAAAGGGTCCCTGAACTGAAGGATCATGACCTCCTTCTGCACCTTCTGCACCTCCTCCTGCAGCCTCTGCACTCCATCCTGTGGCTCCATTGCGCTTTCTGGTTAAAGCAGCAATCAAATTCACTGATTTAGCTTTGACATTCACAGCAGAGTCAGCAGGAACAAAGAGATTCTGTGCAGAGACAGCAGATACTCTTCGAGACCCTGCAGCTGTTGCTGCTTCCATTTTGGCAACAGAGGGTGGAAGAGACTCCGCCTCATTAATGGTGGCTGCCTGTGTAACCACAGTATCCATCTCAGGTCCTGGCAGAGTTCCTGCAGCTTCTGGCTCAGAGCCAAAACTGCCGGTATCGGCATTCAGAGCTGCTTTCACCTGTCTGCATTTGATTGTCAGCTCCTGTACACTGTAGTCTGAATCTGAACCTGTTTCCAGATCTGTCTGAGCTTTTCTGTGTTTTCTTTTGCGTCTGTGCAGGCTGCTAGAACAAGTAGCTCCATGCCTCTCTCGACACAGTGCTATCAGCAGGCATATAATTATTACCACAAACACAAGATTCAAGCATAACATATAAATCAATTTAGGGTTCCATTTGTTCACATAACCTTCTGCAATAGGAATAGCAAATTCATATGCTTCTGCTGGTTGAATTGCCATAACTCCCTACTCCAGTAAAATCAGAACAATACTCAAAAACTTTCTGTAACTTGTCTTTACTCCAAAGAAATAGTTTATATGCCACATATCTTACAATTTTATCTATCATAGCGGAAACAGCCCATTTATAAATCACCACAGTCAGAACAGAATATATAACATGCCACAGGATCCAAAGCAGCTTCATTTTGCTTCCTAATCTGAGCAGAAATAAATCATAGAAGCAATTGCCCCACGTTGGGCACCAAAATATTGTTACAGTGTGAAGAGATGGAATTCCCCTCCCACACTAACAATAACCAGGCTAACTCAGTTCAGAAGCAAATGAAGCTGTATTTGCAGGAAAAACTACAATATGTAATGAAATGCAATGAATATGTACAAATATCACAGTATCACAGTA
This sequence comes from Indicator indicator, assembly GCF_027791375.1. Classification (NCBI taxonomy): domain Eukaryota; kingdom Metazoa; phylum Chordata; class Aves; order Piciformes; family Indicatoridae; genus Indicator; species Indicator indicator. Next base: position 97,859,763 of record NC_072010.1, on the reverse strand, counting down.
TATCAGAGGTTGGAAGGGACCTCAAGAGATCATCAGATCCAACCCCCCTGCCAGAGCAGGATCACTTAGGGTAGTCTGCACAGGAATGCGTCCAAGTGGGTTTTGAAACTCTCTGGAGAAGGAGACTCCACAACCCCCCTGGGCAGCCTGTTCCAGTGCTCTGTCACCCTCACTGCAAAGAAGTTTCTCCTCATGTTGTGGCGAAATCTTCTGTGTTCTAGTTTGAACCTGTTGCTTCTTGTCTTATCACTGTGAACCACCGAAAAGAGCCTCGCCCCCTCCACTTGACGCTACTCACAACATTTATAAATATGTACAATTAACAGAAAAACACAATGAAGCCCCCTGACCCCAGAGGGGCGGTGCTTCTCTTCCCCCCGCCATCTCCCCCCTTCCCAGAGCCAGCATGCGAAGGGGAAGAAAGCCCAGAAGCAGAGAGGCTGTTAAACTTAGCTTGTCAAGGTCAGTATGCAGGTGTATGTGTTATCTCCCAAAGCCAGCAGACTGCCCAGGGGAGAAACACCAGACAGACAGAGAGAGACTGCCCATACTTTGTTTTACAGAGTACTGACTCTTAAACATTTCTATTTCTCCAGTGGAAGTGTTTAGCATAATCATTATTTTGCCTTCTTACACCCAATAGTGATTTATTTACATTCTTTCACTTTTCTGCTCAAACTTTGTGAGAAGAAATTAAAGACATAGTCTTAAAACTATCACAGACCTTGAAAAAAATCAAGACATGAATGCTGGTGAGGGATTTGGAGGGCGTGTTGTACAAGGAGCAGCTGAGGCAACTGAGGTTGTTTAGTCTGGAGAAGAGAAGGCTAAAGGGAGGTCTGATTGATCTCTACAACTACCCGAAAGGAGGTTGTAGTGAGGCTGGTGTTGGTCTCTTCTCCCAAGTAACTAGTGATTGGATGAGAGGAAGTGGGTTTAAGTTGTGCCAGGGGAAGTTTAGATTGGACATTAGGGAAAATAATAAGTGGTGAGGTGTTGGAACAGATTACTCAGGAGGTGGTTGAGTCACTATCCCTGGAGGTGTTCAGGAAACCTGTAGATGTGGTACTTCAGGATATACTTCAGTAGTCATTGTAGTTGGGTTACAGTTGGATTTGATGATCTTAAAGGTATTTTCCAGTCTTAAATAATTCTATGATTCTATGACCAGTTTTTAAAAATTAGTAGGGTAGTAGTCACATTTTCCCAAGATCTGTAGCTCCTGCCTGTGGAGCACAGGAATAGCTGAGACTGGAATAAACCAGAAATCCATCTGTGCTCTGGTGAAGCACACACAGTGCATGGTTGGTGTTTCTCGGACACTGTATTCTGTTTGACGTAATGCTAAATTTGTCATACTTGAGAATTAGCTAGTGGCAAGTCTTATTTTCAGAGCTGGGTTGGTGGTTTGCCTCTGCCCTTCATGCCTCTGGGAACCTATGTTTGAGAACACCTGCTTTATCCTTACAGTTTGTGTGTTGTTGTGATTTTGGGTTTTTATGGCACCAAACTGAATAATTTGAAAAAAATCTAAGTCTGAAACCTATTAGAATACAGGGAGGAAGAAAAGGGAGTGCTGCTCAGAGGCACTCCCATGGCACAGAAAAGCAAGGTCTGGTAAGGAGAAAGGTGGAGGAGGGCACAGTTTGTGTGATGGTGAAGGTTTGCTTCTGGAAGAAGCAGTCCGAGTTAGTGTTCCTGGGGAGGATTTGACTGAAAAGTTGCTGTCTAGCATGCTTTGAGTCCTGATTCTGCCCTTATCTCTGGCCAATTTAGATGCACGAGGAAGTGTAATATGTAAGGGAGAGAGCAAAGTATGTCTAGATTCCAATCTGAGTTGCAGATGGGCTGTGAATACATGCTGGTTTAGATATGCATTAGATCAGTAAGAGTAAACTACTGGCAAATGGAGCATTACCAGATCCTCGACTACATCAGCAGTGAACAATAGCATCCCTTACAGAATAGCAGCATAGGGACCCAACAGGTTTTGTTGTCACTGGGCTAGGAATCTGCTGGTAGCAGTTTAGGAACTTGCACAGGATAATAGGGCATGGTGATCTGCTCTGCCTTGGGAGAGGCAAGGCAAAAGCTTCTATAACAGGTTCCTGGATCCAGTCTGTTCTCCATAGCAAATGGTGCAAGTTTTTTCTCAGAAAGGGCCCTGTACTTCCAGAACTGCTACATCTTCCTTCTGCTGAGAGGAGTTTGACAGGAATTTTCACAGCAAACAACTCTTCTGTCCCCTGCAGCCCTCCTTCCTTTTTGCTGATAGGGGATGCCCTCCCTTGCAGAGCTGTCTTTAGACACAGCTGCAGACATTTTCAGCAGTTGTATGAAGACTGACTTCTGCTTGTTAGCATCCTGGCAAGAGAAGGCAGCTGAGTGACTAGAGCCAGGAGGCTTCTAGCTGAAGTTATGGTCTTTTTACATTCCTTGTCCCATAACTGAGTTGTTCAGTGGTCTTGCACAGCTAATTAGTTAAGCACACATTTCATTCTCTTCCTCTGTGACATGGCAGTAGTGTTTCTGTTCTCTTAGGGACTAATTCATAGAATAATTTTGACTGGAAAAGACCTTTAAGATCATTGAGTCTAACTATTATCTAACTCATGGCTAAACCCTTAGCACCACATCTGTGTATCTTTTAGACATCTCCAGGGATGGTGAGTCAACTGTCTTCCTCGGAAGCCTATTCACCTCTTCCAGTGTTTCATAATCCTTTCAGTGAGTACGTTTCTTCTAGTATCCAATCTAAACCTCCCCTGGTGCAATGTGACACCATTTCCTCTTGTCCTGTCACTTGTTACTGGGGAGAAGAGACCAACACCCACCTTGCTACAACCTCCTTTTGTGCAGTTGTAGATAGTAGTGAGGTCTCCCCTCAGCCTCCCTTTCTGCAGGCTAAACAAACCCAGTTACCTCAGCTGCTCCTCATAAGACTTGGTCTCCATACCCTTCACCACCTTCATTGCCCTTCTCTAGACCTACTGCAGGACCTCAATGTCTTTCATGTAGTGAAGGGCCCAAAACTGAACACAGTACTCAAGGTGTGACCTCACCAGTGCTGAGTACAGGGGGACAATTGCCTCTCTATTCTAGTTCAGCAGTTGCTGAAAACTGTAACTAGGAATCCAGCAGGGCAAAGTTTCTACCATAGTTTAGTTGCAGCCACTCCCATCTCTTTCCCTGCCCTTGAGCACCCGGTGCAAGGGCCATGTTTGCATAGCCCTGTGATTCTTTCTGTGTTTTCCATTTTGTCCTCTGTATGAGAAGCACCTATGAAAGCTTTCCCATTGCCTGTTGTGACTGAATAGAGATGCTTTCCTGCATTTAGGTGAAAATCGTCACCATCTGTACAAGGAGATGAAGAAAGAAACATTTCCTGTCACTTAGAAACCGGTTCCATCATGCCAGGGTTCACTGATGGGTCATTAACTTTGCCCTGAGTCAGAGATGGGACTGCCCAACCCTAAGGCTTTCCCTCAGAACTGCCTTTCCTTCTTCCTCTTGCATGACTTGGGTCCTACAATAAATCAGATCATGGTTTTTTTCCAAACAGGGAACAGCAGAACCAAACACCATGTACAAGAGACACAGCCTATAGCAAACAAGACTGCTTATTCACCTGTTGCTGTCACCCTAGTGCCCAAATTCTTTTGTTTTTCACCCACACTTCTCTTTGTCTCCCACTCCTTCCTTGTTAAAGCTCCTTCTGGCTGTTGAGGAGGCTGCACAGTTTTGTGTGGGGTGCCATTTACTTATGCTGATTCCTCCTTCGTTCTTCTCACCACAAGTCACTTTGCAAAGTCACCAACAGCCAGCTAGACAAAATCAGCATGTCTAAAAATTGAGGTTTATTCTTCAGGTCTTTTTTCCTGAGAGAAAACAGAATCTATTCAAAGTATGGCTGAAAGGACGGCAGGGACAATTCTGAAAGAACTTCAGAAAAGGAGAGTGGATAAATGGCCAATATAGCCCTAGAGGGATGGCATCACCTAGATTTAAGCCTTAGAATTACTTTTTTGGTGTTTCATCAATAAGTATGTTTATAATATTTTAAGAAACTGAGAAAAGTTTTATCTCCCTCTGCTCAACTTAAACATTGGTACCTGTACAAAGTGAGAAGAAAATCAAACTAGCATGTCTACTTTCATTTTCCTTACTAAGTGTTAATCAAAACAGAGTGAAGGCCACTTAACAGAGCTGGAAACAATTAGAGGAAAAAAAATTAAAGAGATTGTGGTCCAGCAAAATTATTATTACTGATTTGTCTTGGTAGATTTGGCTAGTGAGAAGAGTAGAAAAAGTGGAAATGTTTTATTTCACTTCTACAAGGAAGTACTCTGACTTTGAATTCCTCAATGCTTTACCTCAGAATTTAGCTGAAATTTAATTCCAAAGTGAAAGAGGGGAAATCTCTTAAATGTGAAATTTCCAGCAAAAGCAAATACTCTGCTTGATTCAGAATAAATGTTTGGGGTTTTTACTTCAGCAAGAAGTTCATGTAACTGCAGTGAAAAGCTTCACAGCAGGAGAAGTTAATCTGTGCCAGGATCCTCGTACAGCTCGTTCAGGATAGTTCTGGTATCCCAACACTGCACTACTATGTGCTCTGCAGGTTCTCCAGTTTGGTGCAATGCAGGAATCTACTATACCTTCTCTAAAAATTTTTCAGAGGCAAATATTTTAACATAGAATTATTGCCATTTTAGTCCTGCCCATGCAGGCAAGAACAGCTTCACCAACCATACATATTGCTGCTCTGAAAAGCTTCCCATCTGTAATTTGGATAGCATGAATGGTGAGAATAATGACAAAGGAAAATGAATGGCAACAGAATTACACAATTTACATCATGATCATCAAATCACCACCCCAGTCACATTCGTTGCAAATGGAGCACATCCACTTTTTCTAATTACGTTAAACTTTGCGAAGTTCTTTGTTGTGGGTCTTACTGTTGAAGTAAGATTTTCAGGATTTTTGGTAAAAACCCAAGCAATTTCCATGTGCATAGCTTTGTTTGAAGCCTGGAAGAAGGTGCAGGAGCATTGGTAACAGAAGACAAGAGAGGTCCAAAAGTAGTGGAACTGAGACTGCAGGATCTGCAAGGCAGGATGGTAGAGGGAAAGTCTATATTGAAGACCAAAGGCAAGCTGACTGATTCAAAAGTGTTAGTAGAGATTGTTGTGCATCTTCTTGATGTGAATAATATACAGAGATCACAATTTGTATTGGAGTACACATAAACAGTGGCGTTTAAACTTAACACTAGATGCAGATTTATATATAAAAGAGTAAAACCAAAGCACTTTGTCACTTCCAGCCAAGGCATTTCCTTCTTCAGACATAAGTGTTGTATTTAACAGAAGCCATTAAGATTGTTTTTAAAAATGTTTTCCATCCTCCTGTTCCTAACACTGTCTTTAGGAGATGCCCATGAGGCTGGACATTCAACAGAGAGGGTAAACACACTTGACTGATCATAAACATGAAAGAACTTTTACTAAACAAAACAGAAACAAGCAAAGTCTGCTGGTAGACTTAGACTTTGCAATGTTGTTTCCTCCTTGAGGACATAACCAAATTAGTACTCACTTGCACTGAAAATGAATGGCCAAAGCCTTTTAATTGCCATCTTCCTCATCTCTCCTTTGTTTCACCTCAGGGTGCTCTTCCTTGTAATCTCCAGGTGGCTATGCAAGTAATTAGCTTTAGCTGAAGGGCTGCTTCACAGTAGCATTGCAGGTTCAATTCCTCAGTCTTTTTTTTAAAGTGCTTCTTCCCCAGTCTGCCACTCCCCTCCCAGCTACAATGACAAGCCAGATCACCAGTAGGCTTTCACATCTGTTAGTGCTCTCTGACCCAGTTCACAATTCCTTCCCCAGTTGTAAACTTTATTCCCCAATTAAACTGCCTTTCCCAGTTTGTCCTAATGCACAGGTACACGAAACAAGAGAAGAAGCAAACTGAAGGGTGCGGTAACTGGGAGTGTGCAACAACTGAAGACATGCATGTGATAAGCTTCAGTCATCTTCACTATTTATTAAGGGAGACCACATCACAATGAAGGCAGCTGCCCACATCCATGTTTTAAGGAACCTAGGTGTCTAACTCTCCTTATTTTAAATACCTGTAAGAATATGTAATTTATGAGAATTTGAAGACTCATGGATTATCTAAATGTGAGATACATGTGAGCCAGGTTCTTATGCCCAGAGGCCTATTGTTTCAACTGTCCCAGTATGTGGCTTCCATAAGAGCTGTATGTACCAAAAGTGTATTTCCACTGAAAAGGCTGTTAGATAAACTGATAAATGGCTTGTAGCACGCTAGCTACATATCTATTGACATGTGCACAATGGAAGTCCAACCCTACTCATGTGTTCTGGATGGGCACTTGGAAAGCACAGATAGCTGCTGCTATAATTGACTGAAGAATAAAAAGAAGTGTACTGGTAGCTCAGGGAAATGGCTAGCAGGTCTTTTAAACTCTTCACTGCCAATAGGCAGCAAGGGATATCTCCATCTGAAGTAGTCATCTATGCTCCATTTCTAGCCACTTGAGAGATGAAGTAACTTTCAGGATGTGAATATCACAAGAACTTCATGTCTTCAGACATTTTCAGTTGAAATTATCTATACTCATAATGCAGTGATAACACTGATGAACTCTGTTTTGATTATTGAAGAAGCTACCTCAAAAGCTAACCTGTGTTAAGTCCAGTAAAGTGGATCTGGATCTTGATCTTGTGCTGACCCCATACTTGCGTGGTAAGCCTGACAAAAGCCAAGCTAAAGACTTTTTTGTCTGTTTGGCAGTTGTTCAAAACACCTCCAAGACAATGAAACTTAGGAGTAACCAGAAATCCAATCCCTCTGATAGAATAAGCAATATATAGTTCTGTGCTTGGTATATAAGCTCAGTTCTCTTCAAGCACACCGTTAGCACAAAGCAAATTAAAGCACATCAGAGAACAGACACTGTATTCTTTGGCAGTCTTCGAAATGAGGACAGATATTAAAAAAAACATCCTGCTCCATGTGTCTTATCTAAGATGGGCTGCAGGCATTGGGAGATGGTAAGGACCCTGCAAAGAGGGGAGAGTTTTTTCCAGAAAGGGCTGGCTAATCTCTGAATGCAAACTGCAAAGGACTTAAGATATAAACAAAACTGAATCAAGGTCAGTAGTCTCCATTGTCCTCTGTGGATGCCACAAGGATCAGGTTCATTACAAGGATGGGTTTCTTAAATTTTTACCTCCTTTGAAGATTTTAAGATCTTTGTGACTTGATCTCACAGTGTCGAGGGAGAGGCAGATAGGATCTTTAGTCTAGCTTCCACACTTTTGATTTTGCTCCCATTTAACATTTTAACTGAATCTGATGAACAGAGACGGTGATGGAAATGCCATCACTGTACAGCTTCCTCCTTTAATTCTGAGTTCTCTACATAACAGCTTTAAGAATTGAAGAACTTGGTTACAGTCCCTGGCAGGCACTGTACCAACTTGGTAAGCTTGCTGTTACTCTCTTCACAGAATAAGACTTTCACTGTCATTTATACAACCTTTTTTTCCTCTCTTCTCCCTCATAATTTCAAAACTCACTGCACAGATTTCAGCTAAATTTGATGGACAGATAGTAATCATAAAATGGGAAGTTTCTTTCAGTCTCATAAAAATCAGTGATCACATTCAGTTGGGATAAGAGATAAATGTAAATCAGTGGAACCTGATTGATCCTTGTTTTCTATTCCACCAATCTGTGGTTGCACAACCAATGCACCTAGCCATGGTCTGTCTCATCTCTTGTGCAGCTAGTGAGTAGTCACAGGGGACAAGACCTGATGTCTTCATGAGGGATGCTTATTGTGCTACTGAGCCAGGGTAGCAGGACATACATCAACTGGAAACCAGGCTTGTTAATGCCACTGCTTGTGGAAATACATGGAGTTTAGTCTGTTTCCTTTACTTCAGGAACTGGCTAGTAAAACACACCCAATAGAGAGAGCCTGAAGAGTTAGAATGAAAATGATGCCCATAACAATGGTTTCTCAAATACCTAAAGCACCTTAGCAACTTTACTGCAAAAGTACTCTACTCACTGCTTTTCTACCCTGGTCAATGAGCAACTTTACTGCAAAAGCAGTGGGTGTCATCGTGTGACTCAGAACCCTCCAGTTTTACCCCAGGTAAATAGCAATTAGGTTTTCATCTGGTTCTGCTCTGGACCAGCCTGCCTGATGTGTTGCAGCCACTGTTCAGAGGGCAGCTGCTGGATGCATGCAGAGTGCATGATTCCTTAGCTGACCAATTCCTTAGCAAGCTGCATAGAGCAAAACAATAACATTCCATGTGTGCCAAGAACAACATCCTCACGTTGGCACCCTTGGATTGGAACATGCTGCAGAAGCCACCTCCTTGACATGCTGGCACCTCTTACTGGGAAAAGATTTTGGCTTATATATGTGGTTGGATTTTACTGGTTAAAATGATTGATAAAGAATATATAAACAACCACTCTGAGCTACAGTTACTTCGGTTAGGGATTCAGCTAGGGCTTCGGTGTAGGGGTGCTGCTAGCGACTTCCGTTAGCTGCTTCGTCTGTTAAGGACTTCCAGGACTTCTTCTGTAAGTGGAACTCTGAGACTCTGTAATGCTGGGGATTTACAACGTGGTAATAAAGGACTTCAGAGAAGACTTCTGAGATTCTCTGCTCTCTGTGTTTCTAGAATCTCGTTGCTATAGGGCAACAGGGTTTGTGCCTTCATTTGTCACCCAATGGCCCCCGAATCAGGGGAAAGCAACACCAATGAGCTTTGCTGAGGAGTCAAGAGATGTGAACTGGAAGTTTTCTCTTTGAAAAGTAATTGGAGAAGACAGAGTGTACCTCAGTCCTAGTTCTTCTGAGAACAAAAATCAGCTAATCACACAGTCATAGACCCCCAGAATGGTTTGGGTTAGAAGGGACCTTTCAAGGTCATCTAGTCCAACCTCCCTGACATGAGCAGTAGGTGCTGAGCGGAGAGGATGCACAGTTGTGTGTCCCCCTATGCACCTCTTGCCAAGGATTTCCATCGTTCCTGTCCTCTACTCACTGCTTTTCTACCCTGGTCAATGAGCAAGGTACCATTTCAGAAATGCCAAACCCAAAGACCTCACTGGGAGTACTGTATCCACCTCGGGTGCCCTCAGCACAAGAATGACACGGACCTGATGGATTGGATCCAGAGGAGGGCCATGAAAATGATCAAGGGGCTGGAACAGCTCTCCTGCAAGGACAGGCTGAGGGAGCATGTGGTTATTCAGCCTGGAGAAGAGAAGGAAGACCTAATAGCAGCCTTGCAGTATCTGAAGGGGACCTATAAGAAGCATGGAGAGGGACTGTTTACAAAGGCCTGGAGTGATAGGATGAGGGGCAATGGTTTGAAATCAGGGAAGAGGAGATTTAAGTTGGATGTTAGAAGGAAGTTTTTTTTTCCTGTGAGGATGGTAGAACACTGGAACAGGTTGCCCAGGGAGGTATTTGAGGCCCTATCCTTGGAGGACCTGATCTAATGGATAATGTCCCTGCTCACTGCAGGGAGATTGGACTACATGACATTTGGCGGTTCCTTCCAACCCAAACCCTTCTATGATTTTTCACTAGATCAGTTTGTTCAAAATCCTGTCCATGCAGTGAAGGAGCATCCACAGTTTCTCTGGACAACCTGTTCCAGTGCCTCACCACCTTCATAATAAGCAGTTTCTTCCTTCAATCTAATCTAAATCTAGCCTCTTAGTTTAAAATCATTGGCTCTTGTGCTGTCACTACAGACCTTGATAAAAAGTCTGCCTTTCTTTTAAAACATCCTTTAAATACTGAAAGGCCACAAGAAGGTATCCCTAGAACCTTCTCTTCTCCAGACTCCGCAGCTCAAATTCTTGCAGCCTTTCTCCATAGAAGTGTTCAAGCCTGCCTATCATTTTGGTAGCCCTTCTCTGGACCCCCTCCCACAGGTTCATGTCTTTCTTATATTGAGAACTGTAGAGCTGGATGCAGTACTCCAGGTGGAGTCTCATGAGAATAGAGAGGCAAAATTACCTCCCCTGACCTGATTACCATACTTCAGCCCAGGATACAATTGGCCTTCTGAGCTGCTAGTGCACATTGCTGGCTCACATGCAGTTTTTAATCCACAAGTTCTGCTCTGCAGGACTGCTCTGAATCCATTCATCCCCCAGCCTGCATTGGGGATTGTCCTGACCAAGGTGCAAGATCATGTACTTGGCCTTACTGAGTTTCATTAAGTTCACAGATTCATAGAATGGTTTGGGTTGGAATGGACCATATAAAGATCATCTAGTTCCAACTCCACTGCCATGGCCAGGGACACCCTCCTCTAGACCAGGCTGCACAAGGCCCCATCCAACCTGGCCTTGAACATGTCCAGGGAGGGGACATTCATGACTACCCTGGGCAACTTGTTCCAATGTCTCACCACCCTCACTGTAAAGAATTTCTTTCTAATATCTGGTCTAAATCTACCCTCCTCAGACTTCAATCCATTCCTTCTAATTCTATCACTACAAGCCCCTGTAAAAAGTACCTTCCTGGCTTTCTTGTAGGCCCTTTTCAGGTGCTGGAAGACTGCTATTAAGGTCTCCCTGGAGCCTTCTTTTCTTCATGCTGAACAGCCCCAACTCTTGCAGCCTGTCCTCACAGGGGAGGTGCTCCTGCCCCCTGATCATCTTCATGGCCCTCCTCTGGACCTGCTCCAGCAGTTCAGTGTCCCTCATTACGCTGGGTGTACCAGAACCGCATGCCATACTCCAGGTGAGATCTCATGCGAGCAGAGCAGAGGGGAAGATTCACCTCCCTTGTCCTACTGGTCACACTTCTTTTGATGCAGCCCAGGATATAGTTTGCTTTCTGGGCTGCCAGCACACATTGTCAGCTCATGTTGAGTTTTTCATCAACTGACACCCCCAAGTCCTTCTCCTCAAGACCGTTCTTGAGCCACTCTTCACCCAGTTCATGTGGGCCTACTCCTCAAGCCTGTCAGTGTTCTTCTGGATGTTCTTCCCTCTACTGAATCAAGTGCACCACTCAGCTTGGTGTCATCTACAAAATTTCTGAGGATGAACTCAGTCCCATTGTCTATGTCATTAATAAAGGTACTAAACAGTACTGATCCAAGCACAGAACCCTGAGGGACAAAAATTGTTGCTGATCTCCATTGGGACACTGAGCTGTTGACTAACTGGGTGCAGCCATCCAGCCAATTCTGTGTACACCCATCAAATCCATCTCTCTCCAATTTAGAGGTAAAAATGTTGTGGAGGACTGTAGCAAAGACCTTACAGAAGTCCAGGTAGTTGACAGGTAGCTTGCTTTTAGTAAGCTTAGAGTGGTTTATCCTGCACTTCATTTCCCAAGGATATCAGAGGTTGTATCAGCATTTCAAGTTGCGCCTGGTGGGATCCCACTTGCCTGGAGGATCCAGCAGGTTGAGGTTCAGCCTCACTGGCTCTGATCTCTTCTCTGAGCTCCTCCTGCAACTAGGAAATACTAGAGGATCTAGCCCACAGCAGGGAAGGAGTTAAGTGCTTGACCAGCTGCCATCTATGAGGCACTGAATTCTTTCCCTGTGCAATCCAGCAGCCAGTGTTAGGACAACACTATATTTAGAAAGCTGATAAAGGTGCTGACAGTTGTCCTGCCCCTTGATGAAGAAGCCACAGAGCGAGTGAGAAGGGGCAGCTGATTTTTCTCCCTTCAGTACCATTCCCTGCCGGTTTTCCGGCCCTCTTCACTGGACTCCTTTGTTGTGCCTCCAGCAGGAATCCCTGGTGGAGTCGTCCAGGCACAGAGGGTAAGTGCTCTTTCATTATTCCCCTGCCTCTCTGCTTGGTGCCCTGTGAGTAGCAGCTGCTTCTCAGCGCCATTGGTGAGGCTTCGGTAATCCCCCCCACACCCACCCGAGGCCGACTGCTGGGGCCCTTCTGAGTTGCCACTGGCTGTTGTGGCATGGCAAGGCAGGAGTGGCTCTGGCTGTATCTGGGGAAGCATTGGCTGCTATGTTTTCTTGCTCCTAATTACGCTATGTCCCCCTTGCTCTCTTCCACCCAGGGCAGGCATGGCAGCCTCCCTACAAAAGATTACAAGGACAGGGGCCCAAGGCTTAAAGCACCTTCAGCCTTGAGCTTTAGCAGTGTTTCATTTTGGGGACGAGGTCTCATGTTTCTTGCCTCTGACACTCCTTTCAGTCCAGCCACTACATGCAGATAGAGTTTCTGCCCCACCACCCTTTCCTTCTTGGCCTTCCTGCATGCTTACTCACTGGCAAGAAGGGCATTGGCACTCACGGGGCAGCAGCCAGGGAGCTGCATGAGGCCTCAGGGACAGCAGGCACCCTGGCAGAGGAGCCATTACAGCTGGCTTGCAGCAAGAGTTTCTTTCAGGGTTGTGAAAGAAAGATGTGGGATCCCCCTTCATACCCTCCCTGCCACTACTGCCCTATAGCTGGGAGATGGTCTCCTGGTGGACCTTTGTAATGGCACTCTCTCCTGCTCTGCTTCTGTTTTCAGAGAATCCACTTGCAGCTGCCATGGCTAGCAGCAGAGATTCAGATAGCGAACAGGCAGTGCCAGACAAGGAGGGTGAGGGACCAGATGTGAAGGCTGTGCAGGCCCACTATCTGCGCAGCCCCTCACCCAGCCGGTGAGTATGCTTGCCGCAGGCACTGCCATGGTCTCCTCACAGCATGTGGTAGATCAGTTTGCCTTCCACCTTCTGCCACCTCCTCTCCGCAGAGGCACTTGGATTAACCGTGGAGCCCAGGGCTTCCCTCCTCTCCCTGAGGCTGGGGTTAGTGTGCCAGCAGGGAGAGAGACTGCAGAGACAGGACTCCTGCACTGATTAGTTGATCCTGCTGAGAGTGTGCACATACAGTGGGGATAAATTGGAGAATGAGGTGGTATTGTTGCTCTTCCCTCATTCTCTCGTGGCTACCCCCACACTGAAACTTCCGATCTGGATGTCAGCTCTTCCCAAATTCATCCCTGTTCTGTCTAAGGTCCTGTGAAGTTTTTAATGTTTATATTAGCCTTTTTCAGTCCCAAAAAGACTGAGGGTCTTTGGATTTGGGGTTGACTCAATACCATCTTTGGCTATAGGCTTCAGGCACGGAACATGAGGCTGTCACAGTGCAAGAAGAAATTGAGTTACCTCAAGCAAAACAAGCATGGCTAGATGTGGTTTTTTTCTAATACAAGGGAAATACATCCCTTTGTACCTTTTTCCTAAAGCAAAATGCTGCACAGGGCTTTCTGTACACTTTGAGATGCTTTAGCTGAAGGCAGAGAGCAGGGATTGAGTTTGAAAAGAACCAGTCTATGTGGCCTTCAGTAAGTTGGAGGTTATGAAATGTGGGGCATTGCAAAAGAATGAAGACAGTGCTTATTTCATGCACATGTTTAAAAATTATTTAGGAAGGTTACTAGTAGAGCTCACACACAGTAAAAATATGCATTGAACTTGATCAATCACTCTCCTGCTACTAATCAGTCACTCAAAATGAACTGAAGCAACTCTCCATTTTATTCCCTTTTACCTTTTCCCTTCCACCTTCCCCTTCTCCCTTCCCCCTCACTTACCCATTTCCTTTCTCCTTTTGTTTTTCTCTCTCTCCTTTTTCTCTTGCTGTCAATGGCAAAAGTAAGGATGACAATGGCAAGGTCCTTCCCAACCAGAATGAGGCCCTTGAAGCATCCAGGCTTGGGCAGTTCTACACCTGTGTCTTTCGTGGATGCTTGGGGCAGCCACAGATAAAATGTGCTGAAGCTATGGTGGCAGATTAGTAACAACTGTTATCTTTGTACTCAGCTTGGAGTCAGCCTTTACAGCAAAAGGAATTGAAGGGAGGGCATAGCTGCAAATTTGTGTCAGCTCCTGTAGATGAGACTGAGACTCCCCTTGCTCATCTCATAAACTCCTTTAAAGAGCTAGAAAAGGATTGCTTTCAGTCATGGTTGACAAGTGCTGGAACCCAACTAAATGACTTAGATGAGGCCATTAAGTGGTTTCCAGTGTCTGTGGTTTCTGTTTTGATTCTGGAGAATGAAAGCAGTTTAGCTCTCCAGACACTTTGCTGTACCCTGACTGCACGTTAATCACCCTCCCTCTTCCACTTTAAACAAAAACAGTGTCTTGCAAGTAAAGCAAGCCTGCATTAGTAGATAGCTTCTGTGATGGCAGCAAATGTCCTAAGGGTCTGTAGCATCTCTTTGGAAGGAAATGTAAAGGATGTGCACCAGGGAAAAAGCTCTGTAAAATACTTTGTTAAGGTGTTCTAAATAAGAGAAGATTTCCTTGGACTGTACAGGTGGACCTAAATAGAAATACCTTTGTTTCAAGATTGTGGCCCTTTTCTGCTCCACAAAAGCTTAAGTAAATCATGCTGTGTGTCGAAGAACTCCCTCCAAAGGTGTTGGTGGGTTTCATAGTTGTTTCTGACCTGCAGTTAGGCAACATTGAGTGGACTGACTGACCACAGACTCATGCTATGAAGGGACCAGTGTACTGAGTACTGAGAGGTTTATGGGCTTCAGTCTTAATGCTTTCATTGCTGCTTGTGATAACTCAAAGGATGCTTGTAGGTAATGAGCTAACAGAAAAAAAACCAAAACAGAACAAACCAAACAAAACCCCAAACAAAAAAAAACCCAACCAAATAAAGCTCCCAACCACCACAACAGTTTTCTAGAATAATCTGTTTTGAATTGCTCAATAAATTCTAGTTAGGACAATATTGATGTCTGTCTGTCTAAGTGAGAGCTTCTTGGAGACTATACCTTGTGATCCATCCCCCTCTCAGTCTCAAGCCAGCCACTGATCTCTACCCAAAACCTCCTCCACCAGTCCATTCTCTTACACCTTCAGCCCAATATAGCTTCTTCCCATGGGAGCTGTCTGTATGCTGCAAAAACTGGACACCATGTGCATATCTGAAGCCTGTAATGCCATGCTAGAGAGCAAGGTTGGAGTCAGGATTGGGGGAAGAGCTGGAGCTTCCCTTCTACCACCAAAGGACCTTCACTGCTCCAGTTCCCTGCTTCTCTCTTCTGGAACGGGTGAAAAGAGCTCAAGTCCTGGAGATGGGATCTCTGTGGAGAGCATTTGCCTAATAGGCAGTGTGGTTGCTTGGCAGGTATTCAGTGATATCAGACACTGATACAGAGAGCATCTTCATGGAGCCAATCCATCTGTCATCTGCTGTGGCTGCCAAACAAATAATCAATGAAGGTAAGAGGAGGAAGGATAAAAGAGCTATGTAAGTAATAGAGACTTGAGTTGCACTTATTTTGCCTTGCTAATTCAGATATCCTAAAATGATAAAAACACCTTTATGAGAAACCCCCACCTGAAGCAGAGGTGAAAAACATAAAGAAATAATAATTCACAGAAAATTTTGGTGACTTCTTTTAAGTTATGCACAGAATGTGTGGCAGAATAATGGACTGCAGTGTTGACTACAATTTGATTTCTGGTTGCTCGCTGCATCAAAATAGACTAATTTCAGTTAGAAGGGACTTAAAACAATCATCTAGTCTGACTGCCTGACCTCTTCAGGGCTGACCAAATATTAAAGCACATTAACAGCATTGTCCAAACACCTCTTAAAAACTGGCAGGCTTGGGGCATCAACCACCTTTCTAGGAAGCCTGTTCCAGTGTTTGACCACCCTTTTGGTAAATAAATATTTCCTGATGGTCTGTCTGTACCTCCACTGGTGCAGCTTTGAACTATTCCCATGTGTTCTGTCACTGTGTCCTAAGAAGAAGATGTCAGCACCTCCCTCTGCACCTCCTCAGGAAGCTGTAGGGAATGACTGCGTTCTGCTGGAGCTAGAATGAGTATGACCTTAACTTCCAGGGCTTTGGCCAGTAGGGATCTCTGGACTGAGAGGACAGTGCCATATGCTCTTCCCCTTACTAACTACCTTGAGACTACTGTGTACATGCAGACAGGACAGTGTGATGTCACTGGGGAAAAAAAAAAGCCACAAGGCTTGTCTGAGGAGCAAATGACAGGTTGTATATTTGTATTGTTTTTATGTGCCTTTAGTTACAATATCAGTTTATTCCAGAACTGAAGACAAAGGACACCAAGGTAGAGTCAATATGTCCCAGGATGTTAGAGTCTGCACAGCAACTGATGGTGGAAGACCTGTACAACCGAGTTAAGGAAAAGATTGATGACACCAGCTTGTTTAACACGCCATGTGTGATGGACTTGCAGAGGGCACTTGTGAAGGACAGGCTGGAGACTCCCAGGGATGCTGTGGATGAAGTCTGGCCTAATGTCTTCATAGCAGAAAAGTGAGTGTCAGCTTTTGTCATCAAGTTGCAGAAGATTTCCCAGTGAAGGGTTGGATGGAACCACTGAAGGCACAAAATGTGTTACATGTATCTAGCTCACAAAGATCTCTGCACGCTGAAAAGGAAATACTTCTTCAATAGAATGAGCAGCTTTCCTATGCTAGTTTGATGCTTTGACAGGAGAGGGAAAGGCAAATGAGCCCAAATTACACTGTTCTGGACTTTGCCCTGAAATTGGGACTGAGTTTTTGTAATGCAAAACAGTTAAAAAAGAAATGGTATAGCAAATACCAAATGGAAAGGATTAGGTCTCTTGTACAATGGCTCAGCTGTCTCAGATACTGGTGCAGGTGACCAGACAGAATTAGCTGAGGATATAGTGTAAAGCATCAATTACAGAGTGATGGAAATTGAGAAATAAGTAAACAGCCTGAACCTAGAGTGGGGAGGATGAGTTTAAAATTAAGCTGGAGAGAAAACTCAGTATGCAGGTCTACTGGTGAGTGTAGGTTTCTCATTTTCTTTTCCCAGTGAGTATTGGAAAGAAAATACCTATAGACCTCTGAGAGGACATTAAAGTCTGAGTGGAGTGGTATGCTGGATGAGTAATGCAGACTGGGAGCTCTATAGACCTTGCAGCAGACAGCCTATTTCCTCCCCAAAATAGGAACACTGATATCTAACATCTTTTTTTTTTCTGTTCTGAAGAAGTGTTGCAGTGAACAAAAGCCGTTTGAAGAGACTGGGGATCACACATGTCTTGAATGCAGCTCACGGTACAGGTGTATACACAGGACCAGGCTTCTATAATGGTCTGAATATCCAATACCTGGGCATTGAAGTGGATGATTTTCCAGATATGGATATCTCCAAACACTTCCGCCCAGCTGCAGAGTTCCTTGATGAAGCACTGCTGACTTACAGGGGTAAGAGGAAAAGACTACAGGTGGTTCTAGAAAGCCTTGGGAATTAATGGGTGAAAGAGTTACTCTGATAAGCAGCAGATGCCACATTCGTAACTAGGTAGAAGGCAGATACTTTGTTCTCTGCATTCAGTTATGGTGAACACTTCTTGCCGAGTTCTGCCATGCCTAATTCAAAACAGGAGCAGGCAAACTAGTGAGAAGAGGCAGCCCAGCAGTCCCTGCTACAAGCCCCATGTCCTCAGACTCAAACTGGCTGTGAGCCACTTCTCAGCTGCTTTGAAAGTACCCTATACTGCAAAAGAGGTGAGCTGCTTTGAAAGTACCCTATACTGCAAAAGAGGTGAAGCCCTGCTCCAATAAATAGATGCTTAAAATATTGATATTATATAATACTATAGATATATTTCTCTGTACACAGTACACTGTGAGTTCGTTTTGCCAGGATGCTTAGTAACAAAAGAACAGGCTGATGTACTAGAACAATGCAAACAGCTGGGTTGAGCCCCTGGATGGCTACACTCAGGCTACTGTATAATTTGCTGGGCTGGCAGCTGTTGTTCTGCACATCTCCAGTGCGTACTGGTCATTTTGTTTCAGCTTCAATAGGTAGTTAGAAATATCTTTGTGGAATTCAATATAAACATGAACACTGCAATCAGTGATATCACTGATAATTCTTCAAATATATGCATTTAGTGCATTTAACTTTTGTAGGGAGGCAAGTTACTGCCTAGTAGAAGTTACAGGAAGAAAAGTGAGAAGGTTTTTTTTTTCAAGTTGAGCCAGTTTTAATGGCATCGCAACATCACAAGAAGGAAGACTCTACCTATCTGTGCTCTTCCCTTGTAACTCCATTGCTACCCTTGCCATAGTACAGATGCTTATTGCTGCTGCCATTTGTCAACCCTTCAAGTCACTAACCCAGCAAAAATGACAGCCCAGAAGAGAAGTAGTAGTTTTCCACTGGGTTAGTGAGCTGAACTGGCTCATAAAGGGCCCAGGTTAGTACCAGAGGCAGAGGAGCCTTCAAAAAAAAGCAGAGGAATGAGATCTCCCCCTTCTGGTGAGCTGCTAAATATGCTTTACTGACTCTTGAAACACTTGGAAGGCAGCTGAGACTTTGGATAGTAAGAAAGGTGTAAAAGACATTTTGGGATTGTAGGAGTATCTATTACATTAGGTAAATACTGGCAGTAACATCAGCAGTTATAAAGGTGGTGATTATACTGGCTTCATTAAGTTTCAGTGCAAACAGCTTGATTAAACTTGGATTTATCTTACATTTAGAAACAGTAATTTCAGTTATTTGAAAGCTTGCAAAGCCTCATTTGTTGTCTCTTCCTATTTACAAGCTTTTCTTTAACTGTAATTTGCTCTAAAAGTAACTTTAAAAAACTATTTTGTGCTAAATCTTACTTTTTTTGCAAGAGATGGTTTCTGTGTAAATCCTACCATGAAATAATAGAGATCCTCAGCTTTGATTCTAGCTCTTGCAATCACTGTTTACAGAACAGTGAGTCCCACTAGTGAAGCAGCTGTGCATCTATTTGTCAGTCAAAATCAGCTCTCTTCTGCTAGCTGCTTGCTTCTACTGTTCTGAGATACACTGTGACTCCAGCCAGTCTGTATGTAACCGTTTGAGTGTGCCTTGCAAAACAGCAGATCTGGATTCTGGCAAAAATTAAATCAGATTAACAGAAAATTGTCCTATAATGTGCCTCATGAAAAATTAAGTTTTTTGTTTATCCTCCCAATACCTTCCTGGAGGCTAATGCTACGATTGCCTTTTCCACCTGTAGGGATACTGAAACCTAAAAGCTTAAATGCCTTACCCTAAGTCAGCCAGCAAGTCAAGAATAGTGTATCACTTATCTTTCCAATAGCTATTATAAGTTTGTTGATTATTTGGGGAAGTTAAGAGAATAGGTGAAAATATACATATTGTTTAGATGGTTTATTATTTGTGCCTGCCCACAGCTTTTGAAAGTAATGTGCTTTTTATTCATATGTATCTAGAGTTTTATTATGATAAATCCAACAAATATCTAGTGTTTATTTCAGTCACTGAAACATGTAATCTGCCTAATTCTTAACATTATTCAGAGAATGCTTTTGTGCTACATACCAGAGAAACCTCTCTCTGTCATTTGAAAGAGCTAATTACTTTTGTATTCAATATCTGTAGGCAAAATCCTTGTCAGCAGTGAAATGGGAATCAGTCGTTCAGCTGTGCTGGTGGCTGCTTACCTGATGATCTACCACCATATGACCATTCTGGAGGCTCTGATGACTCTGAGAAAGAAGCGTGCCATTTACCCCAATGATGGCTTTCTGAAACAGCTAAGAGAGCTCAATGAGCAGTTGTTGGAGGAACGAGAGTTGGACCGTACTGGAGATGATGAAGTCACTCCTACTCAGAGTCCTGTTGTCTGCGCAGGGCCTTCTTCCCAGCTGTCTGGAGCTGGTGACTCAGAAAGCATTATAGGAGCCAAAGCCCACTCCATTATAGTAGAAGAAGAGGATGCTAGCAGCCTGCTGGGTAGTTTCAGAAGCTCTTCATCAATGCGAAAAAGTAGCTGGGTTTCCAAACACTCCACCCTTATCAGTGAGGAGGAAGAGGAACAGATATATGAGGAATGGAGGAAGAAACAAGGCCTGCCTGCAAAGGAAACAGGAGTTAATCACAGAAGAATATCTCCAAAGATTCTGGATCAGGAAGGGGAACAATATGAGGAGGATGTGGAACAGAGGATCCATGACTGGCAGTGCAGAAATGAGAAGTACCAAATGGAGGGTCTACCCAGGGAGGATGACTCAGATTGCAGCATGGGAGGAAGACCTTACCCATCAGGTGAATTCAGTGATGTTGAGAGTGTGAGCAGTTTTGAGATCCGAACCCTAAAAAAACAGCTGGAAGCCAGTAGCTTTAGCAGGATGAGGAGGAGCCGTGCAGGCTCTATGTCTTCAGAGAGCACTTGGGACATGTGGAACCAGAGGCTTCTGGAGATTGAGAAGGAGGCTGCTCAGAGGTATCATTCTAAGAATAAAAATTGTGAGGAGAGACAATCCCCAGAAACAGGAAGAAAGGAGAGGGATGTGGATGAGGAGAGTGTGTTTTCAGACAGTAGCTCCTTTTACAATTTCTGCCAAAAGAACAAAGACAAGTTGACTCCTCTAGAAAGGTGGAAGGTCAAAAGGATCCAGTTTGGCTTTCACAAAAAAGATTTGGAATCATCATCATCTTTGGCACCATCTCCAGCAGAAGATGGCAGCCAGGCAGGTGGGGAGGAGGCAGAAGGGAAGAGTTTGTCAGATATTAACCTGACTGCTTACCAGGCTTGGAAAATGAAGCGGCAGAAGAAGGTCGGCACTGAAAGCAAGGAGGAATTTATGGAGTTTGCCAAAACTGAGGATTCTGCTTCAGCTAAAAAGAAGCAGAGACGTGTAGAGCTCCTTGAACGTTCAAAGAAAATTTTAGAAGAAAGCCAGTCCATGTGCAGCTGGGAGACAGACAGTACTATGAGTGGGAGTATCCCACTCTCAGTTTTCTGGCCCTCAGCGGCTTCTGCAGGCGGTGCCGAGGATGCAGCTTCTTCACTGAGCATGCAGACAAATCATTCATCTTTATCACAGACCAGGAGCAGTATGGGGGAAATGCAGCCTCAGGTGCCAAGTATATCACTTCCCAATCTCCCAGTTGGCCCAGGTGACACAATATCCATGGCAAGCATTCAGAATTGGATTGCCAGTGTGGTCAGTGAAACCATTGCTCAAAAGCAAAATGAGATCATGATGCTGTCCCGTCCATCATCTGCAATGGCCTCCAGTGTAATGTCAGGAGACCCTGGCAGGCGTGTAGATGATGACAAGGTTTCTCTTCTCAGTGCTCAGAGTGGCTCATCTCTTGCTTCCTCTCAGCTTTGCCGACAGGATGTGCACAGGATTGAGTCTCAATCTGTCCTGTCTTGCTCAATGAGCACAAGGACAGAAAGGACTGGTTCAAACGCAAAGACAACACAGACAAGCAAGCCGCTTCACAGCCTCTTTGCTGATGAGGTTGACCTAAAGAAACTCAGGAGGAAGGAGAAGGAGATGCAAATGGAAATGAGAGAGAAAATGACAGATTATCAAGTTGAGAAGGTGATCAGAGACAATAAACGTAGCACTTTATTTAAAAAAAAGATGACCAAAGGAGAGGAAAATGAAATCGAAGATGACAGCGAGAGTACAACAAACAGCCACAGGTGCCCCTTGCAAGGAGATCTTGACAGAACTGATGTAGTTTTTGATCTGTCCAGTCAGCCTGCAAACACAGGTGCACTGAAGTCAGACAAAGAGACTGATATTACCAAGTGGCTCAGTGACCTGAAAGCAGAAAGAGAACCACTCTTATATTATGATCAAAGTGAGCAGGCTAGAAAGAAATATAGTAGATCATCCAAAGTTAGAGAGATGGATTCTGAAACATCCAGTTACAGATTCTCCAGAACCCAGAGAGAAGAGCTAGACAGGTGTTCTTCCTATGAATCAAAAGGAGATTCACTGAGAACCATGTCAAGATTTTCCTCTGCTTCTGCAAAAGAAGACAAAAAGATGTATAAGTTCACAAGGTCAAGGGTTAGTGAGACAACAAGTTCCAGAGAAAAGAGCCCAGAGATGAATGTTTTCAGCCAAACACCTGAACCATCCTTTGACTCTGAATCCCATGAACCAGCTACGCAGAGTCGAGTTAGATCTCATCATGTGGAGGCATGTAAAGAGGAAGTCAGGTCAGATATGTCAGAATTTGGAGCTAAGAGAAAGTTTACCCAGAGCTTTTCAAAGTCTGAAGAGGATGGAAAGAAGGAGGCAAAAGTGGAACAAAGTGAAGAAAGATTTGCATCTAGACAGCTCTTTCAGTACAGGCGAAGCATGCGTAAAGAAGAGGAGGAAGAGAAGGACGATGATGCCATTATCGCTGCTTGGAGGAGCCGACTAGAAGAAACTACGGAAAAGCTTCGGCGGAAAAGGGAAGAGTGACCAAGATCAGATTATAGGAACGCAAGCAGAGCCACAGAGTTCCTGAATCACTCATCGTTATATTTCTGATAATCCTTTGTGGTTTGTAGGGCATTTCCTGCAGATAGTTCTTTTCTTAATCAAAAGCGATAAAGGGAAGAGGTCAAGTTCTGGAAGTGTTTGTGGTTTGTCAGAAAGAAGATGCTAGTATTAAATGATCAATGCATGTAGGAACACAATGTTAGAAGTCATTAGGAGCCAGATGATGTTTCAGCAGCAAAGGCAAGTAATGGTGGCACTTCAGTTCAAAAGACCAATCACATCCCATCTTGGTTATTTCCATCTTGTAGTCTCATTAAAGACTGGACATATTTTTTCTAGGATCTTTTTGATCATAAATGGAAGAAGCCAGCTGCCTTCTCTAAGAACTCGAAGAATGTGCTTCTTCTAATCAGTTTTATTTTGTACCACTGAGAAGATATTACCAGGTAGGCTTCATTTTCTGCACAAGTCTTATGAATGTCTACAGAAATAAGAGAGTTCAAGGGAATACCTGTACTATTTCACTTCACTAAGTAGCAGAAACAAAGCGAAATACTAGAAAAAAAGATGATGCCTCTGTTTAGGAGTTCAATGCAGTAACAAATGCATTCCTATGGTATCGTTGCTTTCTATTAGATGGAGTCATCTCTGCTCCAGTTTGGTTGGTTCCTGCTAATAACTCTGGGTCAAAAAGGAAAAATGAAGTAATATTAAGAGCCATCTAAAAATCAGGTTGTGGTGTAGTCATAGAAATGGAGTTATGGGTAGGGTTAGGATTAGCATTAAATTATGCTGGGTTTCTGAAGTTTGTTTTATGTATACAGCTCAGCTAAGTCTGCTTCTATGTCTATAGTCAGATTGCCGTATATTACTTTTCAACATGATTAACTTAAAGGAGTGATACACAAACTGACCTCATAATAAAATGATGTATAACTAAAGCATTGGTACAAGGCACCATGCACCTAAGAACAAATTATACACCAGCTGAATATGGTACTTGGAAGCTTGTTTTTAGAATATGGTAGGTTTAGTTGTGTGTTACATTTAACGTGTTTTTTGTATCATGAGCTACAAAGCCCACTTTTCAGAAAGACTGGAAGGAGCACAGTCTCCATCTTAACTAAGTACACCAAGTTAAGAGCCTGGGGTCTTTCCATGCCCTGCAGAGCCTCGTGAGCTTGTGTGATGTGATGTGCCAGGCCTGCCACAGCACGACTTCTGTGGCTTATATGATACTGTCTTTGGGGCATCAAAAGCACCAACTCTTTGTCACCAGTCAACATGCTCCAACTCTCTTATAAACACCTACATCAGGGTCTTACCCTTAACATGACAGCCAGTGTCTCCTGATTTCTACTCTGAAATTCTGTGTTCCCTCTTCTGTACAGACTATATTTTGAAAGATCAAAATGCTCTGGCATAGCTGAGTATAAAACAGCAATGAAGGGATGATGCAGTATTGCTGTCTCACCGAAATTTTGTCTTTTTTGGGTTTTTTTGTCTTCTTTTCTCCCTCCCACTGTGATGCTTAGAGCTCATTGCTATTATGCTAGCACCTCTCCCTGTGTCAGTTGTGTAGTATAGATAGCAAGCTCCACATGGCAAGGGACTGGACTTTGTCCTTGTCTGTATGATGCCATGCACATCAGCAATGCTATCTAAATAATGGTTACCGATAACAAAATGCAGCTGCCAATTTTCCTAAGCTTGGAATAATTTCTCTCAACTATAACTCACTGATTAGACATTATCCCTGATTCTCTAAGGATAAAGATGACTCTTTCCAATAGGCAGGACTAGAGTAAATGATAGATACTTATTGTCAGGTAAATGGAGTCTCAAAGCTGAGTGATTGAAAAATAACAGGTAGAAAAATAAAAGAACATATTTTACTTGTGTGTTTTTTTTTTTAAGTAAACTCAGATTACATTTTTGAAATGCATAAGGAACATGGTCTTGTTAATGTTCCAGGTATCCAGAGATGCTGTAAGGCTTGTAATCACTACCATGGCAATGTAATGCATGTTACAATGCATCTCTTGTTTCTGCATACTTCTCTGAGTTGTATTTTTTAAAGTTGTGGACTGCCAGGCTTTGATCCACATTCTGATATTTTTATATTGATTTCTGCATTGCATGTTAGGATAGGCATTTTCCTCTTTTCTTCATGCCTGGTGAAGTTGCTCTGTAGAAAGTAACTCTGCGTGTCTTTGGGGCTTGCTTCAGTTTCAGTCTAGAAAAGGTCTTAAGTTTTGATGGATCAAAGCAGAAGTGTGCAATACCTTCTGGCACTGAATTTACCTTTTTTTTTTTTTAATCAAAGGCTGGTTCCCTTTGAAAAATCTCTCTCTGAGTTCCTATGGCTGGTTACTATTCTCAACAGAAATGTCTGTTCTCTACAGTACTGTAGGGGGCATCTTACACTGTAAAAGATGAGCATCATATGATGGTAGTAATTGGTTTCATTTTGCACTGTATAGCACAGCCTTTGTTTGGGTAGCATTTTGATTTAAACAGTCATCTAGGTTTGCTGCACAAATAAATTATTCAAGACCGAGGGGCAGAATATGGTTCTATAACAAGCCTGAGCCAAACAACCCTGATAGCCATTTTTGACCCTTCTGGGAAAGGGTTAAGTGGGTTCTGCTGACTCACTGAGGTAGGTGGCTTATTAGTTCACTTTTGTAAAAGGGAGATAAAAATCATTTGCTGGGGAGAGGGCATTTAAGATACTGGCTGAGCAGTCATGAGGGAGAAGCCCTAGAAATAGCTGAACTTATTTTCTTATTGCTTATATCCTTGTTAATAAAGCCAAACCCCCAAAGCAATAAGGGGGTGGGGATCTTTTTATTCTCCATTCAGTGTATGGCCTGTGCTTGAAAGCGAGATGGGAAGGGCTCCAGCTCACAGGTATAAATTACATGGAACAGTGACATAAAGACCTTGCATGGTGAAAATATTAAAGCATTCAGTCATAAGACCAATAACCAGGAGAGACAGAAATGGAGAGGTTGAAGGCAGGGTAGAAAGTCAGGTTTTAAGATGAACATTTAGAAAGAGATAGGGAGTCGGTGAAAGAAGAGAGGTCTGCACAGATTGTTTCAGGTGACCAGAGCTTCAGGATGAATGGGTTTTCAGCAATGACACTGGTCTGACACTAGATTAAAAGAGTAGGTAAGTACTCAAATTTATCTAGGAAGGATTTTTCAACAAAGATGTGCTGGGACTGGTATTTTTTTCTCAGCCTCAGTTTGATGCTGTAGGCAGGAAGGGTTTTTTTGGCATTATGTAGTGGAAGGTGAAAGTGCAAGGAGCATCCATACCGTTGGTTAAGAATATAAACACAGGAACATCAGAAAGGCTATATGGGGTCAGGACAAAGGTCCATCTGGCTCAATATCCTGTCTCTGAAACAGTGAATACCTAGGGAACAACAGTGACAAAGAACAACAGTGAATACCTAGGGAAGAATATAAGAGCAGTGATATAAGGGATATCTCCCCAGCATGATCTTCCAGCTTCCAATCATTTGCAACTCAAGGACTTCCTGAGCCAGATGTGATATTGTTGAATTTAATAGCCATTGATAGATTCTCTTTCTTTGGGGGTGCCTAGTCATTTCTGAAATACAGCCATTATAGCCTTGTACCTGCTAGCCTCCATGATCTCTGTGGCAAGAAGACCCACAACTTACTCTACACTGAATGCTAAGCTGTCTCCTTTTGTCAGTTCTGAATCTGCTGCCCACTAGCCTCCTTCAATGCCAAAATAATCTTTAGTTAGTATTACATGCCCTCAAGGTTTTATCGTCCTCTATCATTATGCCCCATCCTTAACTCTCTTTTGCAGCCTGAGTTACTCATTGCCCATATGGGAGCTGCTCTCTGATTATCCTGACTGCTCTTCTCTGAACCTTTTCCAGTTCTACTTTGTCATGTTTGAGATGAGGGGCCAAATGCCCACACAGTATTCAGGTGAAGGTGTGGTAGGGATTTCTCTTGTAGCATAGTGACATTCTTCTTTTTCTGTTCTCTGTTCCTTCCTTATTAACTCCTAACAGTGTGCATGCTTTTTTCCCCCTTTTCTCTTTTTCCCTGTTGCTGAGCAGCAAGGCAATATTGTCATGAAACTGTTTATTATATTAACAAAATCTTGTTGCTGGATGGCAATGGTCAGCTCCAAAATCATTATTTTATATGTTGTTTTCTCACATATAATGCTTTACATTTAGTAGCCTTGATTTTCATCTGTCATCTTAGTGCTCAGTCTCATAAATTCCTGTGTTTTTTCACAGCCAGCCTCTCATTTCTACCCCTCTGTTTCCTAAAAGTCCTTTGAACAGAGTATGTGGGAGGCAAAGAAGTTAAGGATACATGGGAGAGAAACCCATTTCATGTTGGTCTGAAGTTCAGTAAGAAGTAAGAAAGTGATGAAAACTGAAAAGCTAGGAGAGAAGTGTTCAAAAAGAGATCTGAATACAATAGGCAAATTAAGAAGGGGACCTACATCGGACAGAAACAGTAAGATGTGTATGTAAGCCATGTATAAAAATCTGGGGAAAGTTTATGGGGCAGCCTCTGCGAAAAAAAAGGAGATGGTGGTATTTACAGAAATTCCAGGTGTGTGGAATGTAAAGGGGGCTGTGAGAAATGGAAAGCCTGAGACATTAGTGGGACACATGATAAAATGACATCTGTGCTAGACTGGGAATTCAGCATGACAGAAGCAAGTTTGGAAGGGAGCAGAAATGTGGCAGAAATAAGTTATTCCTAGTGTAACAGCTGCATTCTGCATTGCAATACTGCTAAATGTGGGGCCATAGCCCATTTCCTCCACCTAGGATTTTCAGGGCAATTTGATTTACTGCATGTGGCATTTGTTTAGAGTGGATAATTTTAAAAGGAGTTTAGCACCATTTTCTTCTTTTACAGCTCCTTGAGAAATGCTTACACATTAGATGTAATGGAGAGCTAGATGAATTATGAGACAAAAATTTTACTTGGAGATGGTTTATGTTGTATTGCCTGCTTTTCCTTAAAGGGTTTAGCTGGATTACATTCAATATAGGTATTATAACATGAAAACAGAGTATCCATGACCTTTCTAAATTTATTGACAATCCAACAGAGATGCAGAAAGCATGTGATTAATATAGTCTAGAGCTTGGAAACACACTGCATGCTCCAGCAAAATCTCAATGAGAGCTACCTGTCTGTTCTCTGGAATTTCACTTGTTATTTAGAAAAATGAAATTGGGTTAAATCTCTGGTTGTTCTAATTGTGAAAAAACTTCCCAAATTGCAACTATGTGTAATAAATACACAGGTGGGAGCATAGCTCTAAATGGTGTGTGAATTGCCCCAGCCATCTTTGCAAGGTGATAACTTACTTGCCCAGGAGCAATAATTTAAATGCTAGTAAAGATTTGTTACATGTAAAAAATTCAGAGGTTCAAAGTACATGGATTTAGGTTATGGTAAATGAACCATCTGTTACTTTGACTGCCACAAGGAACATAAATTTTTTGGATGTAGAAGAATCCAAGCCTTTTAATTTTTATTTTTTTTAGGCAGCCTTTTGTTCTTTGGTACAGTTCAGTGTATTCAGGAGCTGATTTCATGTTTTCCATCTATTCCTGTTACAGCCATTCATAAGCTCCTGAGCTTTCTGTTTTCCTGTGACTGCTGTTCTCCTGCCACAGGGTGTGTGCGTGCAGACACAAAGGGAAAACATTATTTGTGACTTACAAAAGCAGGCAATAATATGAATTTGGTTCAGGGATCAACAGGTTAAAGTAAATGTTGGGATGTCTGTGCAAGATATCCAGGTGTAGTGATGTGAAAGGTGTCTTAGAGAGCAGGAGAAGGGACATTGTACCTATGCTTTGAACCTTCCCCTCTGAATTGTGTTTCAAGGATTTTTATTTGCATGTGTCTTTAAAAATAGACAAATTTAAGCCTTACACAAGAGTGTAACTGCTTCCACATGTGATGCATACCTACAGGCAGATTGTTTACTTTTAGTTAAGATATTTATGCCCTGGAAGTCACAAATGGGTATAATGGAAAACTAGCTTAATTGTTGAATGTGGAGAAACAATGTCTCTACATAGTTAATCAATCAATCAATCAATCACTTTTTTTTTCAGTGCACCCTTCATGCCAACATGCCTGAATGCTTTACAGTCATTAAATTAAATCAAAGAACACACCACAGAATGGACAAGGCCAGATCAATAAATCTTAAAAACTGATTCAAACTCACCAAAGACTCTGCACAAGTAACCATGAAAGGAAGGATGACTCCAGTCAGAAGGGCATGTGTGTGGGCATTGACTCGAGCCAAGAAGTAGGTGGTACTAATTAGGAGACAGAGACATTTCATAGAGTCATAGAATGGTTTGGGTTGGAAGGGACCTTAAAGATCATCTAGTTCCAATCCCCCCTGCCATGGGGAGGGATACCCTCCTCTAGACCAGGTTCCTCAACACCTCATCCAACCTGGACTTGAATACCTCCAGGGAGGGTGACATTCAGAGCCGCCCTGGGAAACTTGTTCCAGTGTCTCACCACCCTCACTGTAAAGAATTTCTTCCCAATATCCAGTCTAAATTTACCCTCCTCAGACTTCAATACATTCCTTCTAATTCTATCACTACAAGCCCCTGTAAAAAGTACCTTCCTGGCTTTCTTGTAGGCCCCTTTCAGGTACTGGAAGATTAACATCTCCCTGGAGCCTTCTTTTCTCCAGGCTGAACAGCCCCAAGTGTCACAGCCTGTCCCCACAGGAGAGGTGCTCCAGCTTTCTGATCATCTTCATGGTCCTCTTCTGGACTCATTCCAGCAGTTCAATGTTCTCCTTATGCTGGGGGCATCAGAACTGGATGCAGTACTCCAGGTGGGACCTCACAAGAGCAGAGTAGAGGCAGAATAGGAACCGAACATTTTATAGCATCATGATTTTAAAAGAATTGATAATTTTTATAGCGTCACCTGACTACTAAAAGCATATAATGTTCTTAAGAGTCTTTTTAGACTTCTGACAGATATTAGAAAATTACCATGGTGGCACATGCTCTGTAAAACTGGCCAGACAGCTGTATGCTTCAGGTCATGTCCTGAACATACCTAATTTTAGCCATTTGCCTATTTATTATCTCTCAATTTGATTAATGCAGGGTACAATCACAAAGACAGGACACACCATCTGGTATTAAACATTGTGTAACTGGTTGGTCTTCATGGACCATCCCAGCAATTTGATCTATATTAAACTCAGATCCAGTCAAAAGCTGTTGTTTGGCAGAACATCTCTCCCTCCTTGCTTGAGAGCAGAGTTGCATTAAACTGCAATAGCCTTTATGAAACTACCAATTAATGGGAAGCTTTGTTCATTTTGCTTGTAGAAATTTCCTGGTAGCTGTCATAACCTATGAAGGTTCATTTCCAGAGCAGATAAAATGACCACAGGCCTAACTCCATTCAAAACTAAATGCAAACCCCAGATCTTCAACTTAAACTTCCCTCCCTCAATAATTTTGCAAGGCCTATGCTCCTTAGTCTGTGAATTGGATCAAAAGCATTGCCTAGAGGCAAAGGGTCAGAGGAGATTCCACATAAGAAAAGCAGGAGGCCCTCGAAAGGGTGCAACCTCAATTGCTGAACAGATACCACAAATAGGATGGATAAAAGCCCACAGGAGACTCTGGTATGTGAGCAAGGAGAAACTGACAGTTGCCCCTCAGGAATACAGTATAAAGCTTTCACTTCTGCAGGAAACGTGATCTGAAAGTCTGCTTCCTGGGAGCAATCACACCTGAACTGTTGCATGGTGCTGCAGTTGCATAATTTAATAGTCGGCATCTTTCATCCCAAGGTGAGTGTTCATGGTGGTAGTGTACATATAAAATTTGTAAGTCATTAGGGATAAAGGGGTCTGTGCGAGAAAAGGTCAGACATTATCCTCATGACTGGCAGAAGGGGTCCATATTAAAACAAAGAAGGTGTTTGATTTTCTCTTGACTGTGGACAGATGATTCAGACCCACATGCCCTTCATAAGCTCTGTGTCTCCCCATCTCCTCCCTTTCGAAACAGATTTAAGTCCATCTACTTTTATATTTTCAAACAAAACCCATAAAAGGGCCATAAATATCATGACTCGCTAAAATGAAAGCTGTTTTCTTTTCCTCCCCAGAGATTCCTGCATGAGAGAAAGACAGAAAGAGTTCACCTCTTTGAAAATTTCCTCCTCTGTTGAAGTGAAGCTGGTATCTAAGAGCAGTCTTCAAGACTTTGTTCCTATCATCTTGACCTGGCTTTGTACCAGCTCCTCTCTGTATTGCTTGTGGAAGTGTGAAGGACGGGGCTAGGGGAAAGAGTTTCGGCTATCACTGGTAGAGCAAGGGTTATGATTGGAAAGGGATTTCATTGTGGTTTCAAAAACTGTTATAAACTGTGCACTGGCAAGAAGAATGAAGAAACTCATTCCCCTCATGGATCAGACCAGTTATGCACCCCTTCTGTCTCTGATGTTGGCCAGAACCAGATCTTAGAAGGTATAAAGGAAGTTTAAGTGGGTAATTATGGAATAACCTGCCCTTGGTAAAATTTACCCTGTCTGGTCCAAAGCCCTCCTTTATCTCACTTCCTTGGTTAGAGTTCAAGTCTATGCCCTGGAGCATGAGGGCTTCTCTCCCTTCCAAACTGCTTTTCATCCTGGCCTGTCTAAAGTAACTGCCTATGACAGTGTTGTGATGGGATGTATAGGTCTTGTCCATTGAGAGTCTGTGACAGATCATAGCCTTACTGGAAAGAAAGGCAGAGAGGTGAAGAGAAGGTGAGGGTAGGAGTGCATAACCTTAGATGAAATATCCATCACGAAGATGGAAAGAAGAGTGACTGCCTGAGAAACTAATTGCTGCCTGCTGATCTGGCCTGTGAAGATAGCTTGCAAGTGAGCATTTTTGCTTTTCAGAGATTTCAGCCTGAAGCACATTAGAAAAGTCATCAGTGACTGAAACTACTGTTTATCAGTAGAATCATAGAATCACCTGGTTGGAAAAGACCTTAAGATCATCAAGTCTAACCATAACCCAATATCTCCCTATACACAACTCTTAGACCATACTTCCCTTTTTATTTATATATATATATATGTGTGTGTGTGTGTGTATATATATATATTTATTTATATATATAGGTGTGTGTATATATTTTTTTTTAAAAAGCTGTGAAAGTTTGAGAGTAGTGCTGAGTAAACTATTCTATTATATTCTGAGGGAGCTTCTTCTTCCACTGAAGTTCACTACTAATTTCTGAAAAGGTACCAGAGTAATCTGAGACTCCTAGACATAGAATACCAATTAAAATCAGTCTGTTTTATTACTACCTGTCCAGGAAATGCTTAGTGTACTTTCTGGATGGCTAATTTTCATAGTATGCAAGCTGAATGACAGCCTTCACTGATTTGTCCAGGATTTCAACAGTTCCTAGGAAAAGAAGACCTGAGACTTGTCCAACCCTTAGTGGTGATTAATTCCTCTCCCACAGTATCCACAGTTTCACAGGTTCCTTTCCCTCAAAAGTGCTGCAGAGCGATCCAACATTTTCTAACTGATGGGTGTTGAAATGTCACCTGATCTCCTGGATTCCACACGGAGGTGTTCAAAGCATCATGCTGGTATTGGTTCAGCACAGGGGATTTTTCACTAAGAAAATCGACTCTGTCATTTATGCTGGGAACAGCTGCAGTGAGCAGTTCAGCAGCAGTGTTCGAGGCTCTGTAATCTCCTGTTAGTCACCATTTGCCATTACGTTTCTTTACTGGTCATAAAGGAGAATTGTAGGGGAAATGAGACGTGACGGCGATTCTCTGTTCTTCTAACTCCTTTATCAATTCAGTAACAGGATGAATAGCATCAGAAGGTAATGTGTATTATGGAATATTAACTAGCTTGCTATGGGGTAAAGGAGCAGCTGTTTGCAACAGATTAACAGTCAGGGATGCATTTGTAGGAGGTAAACTGTGGAGCAAAGAGAGGTGTGACCCGATTTCCCATTTTCTCCATGAATCCACCCATGACTGAGCCTTCAATACATTCATTCCCAGTATATTATGGGAACCTAAAAGTAAGGTCAGGCAGATTGTCTGTCCATTAGGCAGAATTGGCTTCAGTCCTGACCAGTGGGTGGTGAGTGATTTTCCCGTTAATGCCTGCAATAGAAACTAACTTCGCTAAGTGGAGGCTGTCTTTTGTAAGCATCCTTACCTACCATTGATACTTGGGCTCCTGTGTAAATGAGGAATGTTGTAAGATAGAGTTTATTAACTATGACCAACATCTTGGGACTGGCATGTTCAGCAGTGGGAGTAGTGGCTGCCAGTACTGGCACTGAACCAAGCCCCCACCATAGTTTCTTGCATATTTGTGGTCTAGGTTTAGTGCTGATGAATTTGGGTATATCCCTGAGCTCACATCCCTTGTATTCTCTGGCTCCCTACTCATTATCCTTTTAAACCATACGGTGTCACCCCATCTCCTGACCCAGGTCCCAGGGGACCATCATGAGAAGTGAACAAGGAAAAGCTGGCCAGCTGCATAGAAAGGGAGCTGTCAGTCCATTGAACTGACTCTTCTTTAAACACATTTTCCATCATCTCTTGTTCTGAGTAGTGACTGAGAGCATTTTCCAGTTTCCCCTTTTTACTTTTGTCTTTTCATGAAAACAGGCTGGGTCTTACTGCATTTATTTTAGCTGAGGTTTCTCCCCTGGTTTTTATCCTGTGAGGTGTACAATGGTAAATCTGCATATGTTGAAGGGCCTCTTGAAAAGTAAATACTGTTTAAGCCTGTCTTAGTGGCTAAAGCTAAAGATTTGCACACCCCCTCATCTCCCTTTATTATAAATTAGAAGTGCACAGGCTCCCAAATCACCTCCCAGGGATGTGGCTCTGCAGGAAGTCCAGCCCCCGAGGCACAAGGGCTAGTTCTTCTAATTTGGCTGAAACCATGCAGTTTAGCAGGGCAACCTGCAAGCTGGCTGCTGAGGGCCAGGGCCACGCGTTTCCTCCCTCATGGCCAGGATGCATTTTGCCTTCCTAGAACAAAGTGCAAGCCCATAAGGGGCTGGTAATATGTGACCCCACAGTATCTAACAGTGTTCCAGGACCTGGTGCTAACAATTGAACTTCAGCTCGGGCAAGGTAGAGATGGTTGGCTCTGGCTGTCCAGATTCATGCTAAACTGTCCACAGGTATTTCCCCTGGGTTATGTCAGCATCTCCCCAAGACCTCTTAACTCTAAGGCAGTAAACCCTCCTGTAGTTGCTGTGGAGGGAGGCAAGTTTTGTGCCCCTGTGGGTGTGCTCTGCTATTCTGTCTTGATTACTGGTGCCAAGAGAGCAGGGGGCAGGGAATCCATTTTTTGCTGTGTTTGCAACAATACAGCTATTGCAAGCGTACAGAAATTGTAAATAACTTGCCTATTATTTTTTCCTAGTCACCTTGTCTCTTTTTCAGTTATGAATGCCTTGGAGAAAAGATCATCCTTGCTTAGTGCCTTAAAATTCCTAAGCTTTTAGAAGGAGCTACAGTAAATAAAAAAAGTGATGGTAGATTCTAGTTTCCTTAAAAAAAAAAAAAAGGAAAAAAATGCCATGTTATAACTTGATTTGGTGTGATTATACTGTAAATAGGCCATAAACAATCAAAGAGAAAATAACCCACAATATTCACATCATCGAGAGACTGTGTAGTGGTAATCGCTAGTCTTCCCTGCTGTTCAAAATATTTTCCAAGTGTCCCCAAAACTGCATTGGCAGCAGAATGTGGCCCAATTCAAGGGCTTTAATACTGCTGCTAAGTAGAAACTATTTTTCTCCTAGAAATTTTCACTAAAATAGTCTCTATTTTGGGAAAATAAAAATTAAAAAATCATAGCTATTCACTGCAGAAGCACCTGAAAAAGGCAGAGACCATCAAAGAACATTTCTGACAAGTCAGTCCCATGTTTTAAAAAAAATAATCCAATTAAGGAAAAAGTACAGACGTTGAATTTCACAAATGGGCATTTTCTATGTGAATAGGCCAAAGAAATTTTCCAGTGTTGGTTGCTGAAGATAATAGGGAACATAACCTCCACTTTATATATGGGGAAATAGGAATAAAAATGTTGCCTTCAGCTCATTTTTTCCCTTTTCCCCAAGAACTTTTACACTTTTCCATGCCACACAGAGAACTGGTGTTTTAAACTGGTGTTTCAGCTTACCTTTAAGACCACACACCTTCTCCACAAACACCGTGGGCACTTCTACCCATTGTAACGCAACAGAAGAGCTCTTCCAGAGAACTATTTCCAACCTTGATGCCCGGAGACTCTACTTTTCTTGCGTTTTGTGCAGAGTTTTTTACATCTGATATCCATGCTCAACACTTCTACATATTTCCCCTTCATGACCACTTTATAGTATGCTTTTGGACTTAGTAGTGGTTAAAGATATAGTTATTTACTATT
Source organism: Indicator indicator (assembly GCF_027791375.1). NCBI lineage: Eukaryota > Metazoa > Chordata > Aves > Piciformes > Indicatoridae > Indicator > Indicator indicator. The sequence continues at coordinate 97,824,913 of NC_072010.1, read as the reverse complement.
ACTTCCTTAGTGTTCAGCGGTCTTAATTACCACCAGGACCTCATTGCAGTATGTACTGTATGCAGCACAATTCAAGATGTTCTCATTCTAAAGGACTTAATGGATCAAATGAACAAAACACACCCAGACGGGGATAAAGAGATTGTATCTGTCACTGTATTGGAGACCCAGAAACGGAGCCCAGAGCTATCCATGAATACTGCAGCACACAAAGTCTGCCAAAATTTTTGAAAGATCAGGCTAAATTCATCTTGCTAACAGAGTATTCTCTCTGAGCAATCACTCATCTCTGTGTGGCACAACTAAATATTCAGTTACCTCCAGATAGGACAAGCATGAATGGGTGATTAAAAATCAGGGTAAAATGTAAAATCAGGGTGCTTGCTGAATGGGAGGGCTGTCATGAATTTAGGTGGGATTAGCCAACTGGCAGAAAAACCTGCTCTGAGGGCAACATCTTGCTCAGATTTATACAAGGAGTGACAGGATTAGAAAGATGTTGCACATGGCACAGTACAGTGGACACACTGTGAGTCTTCCAATTCCCTTAGTTTGCCACATGGACTGAGTTAACACACTGTAAAAAAACATGTTCCTTGCACAAAGAAGCAGAATAAAGTAGTTTGACTTAAACCTATTCCTGCTTGTGAATGTGAATTAAATTTGTTCTTCAAATTTCTTTTGCTCTGTTGCTTTTATCTTTGTGGAAATTTACCTCAGTGCCTCCTCTGTCATCAGTCTGGCCCTGACAAGGTTGTCTCATTATGGGTAAGATCCTGATGTCTCCCTGTCTCAGAGTCCCAGGACTCTTACTGGAACGATGTGACAAAATTAACATTTACCTCTCTTTCCAGTGTTCCAGTGAGGATTTGCACTGATGCAGGTTCAGAAAGTTAAAACAATCAAATGGTTTAATTGTTCAAAGTGAGAGATTCAACAGATTTGGGATTGCTGGTGATAAGTGCATTAACTGCAAGTGATCTCAGGTTAATAAATCCTGGGTAACATTCAACACAGTCGGAGACACAAACCTTTGCAGTAGCTTCCGTGTAAAATAGAAATGCAGCAAAAGTTAAGCACTCTGGCCCTCTAAATCTGTTTAGAAGTTGGGTGTTTACAGTATTTTAGCCTTGTTTCATTGTTTTTAGCCAAAACAGGGCCGTTATTTCCACAAGACTCCTTCCTTCAGCTTTTGGCTGTCCAGCTTTGTGGATCTTCCTTTAACACAAACACCTGCTGATTGTAAATGACCTTGATCCCAAAGCATACTAAATCAACTTGCCTTCCTGCCCAATGGTAAGCTAGGCAGTTATTTCACAAAGGTGAAAAATCATAAACCCTTCTAACCTCAGAAGCTCTAGGAACATGTCCTTGGTATCATTCTACCTTGGGTGGGGACAATGTGGAGGAGTGCACTGCTACATTGGCTTTTCCTGACCTCTTCTGCACAATTATCTGGGGGAAAGTTCTGAATCTAGGCCAGAGAAACTAGATTCATAACATTCACTATTTAAGCCTCTCAGGTTCTTCCCTTGCAGCAGGAACTGACATACTGTCAGAGTTGACAGCACTATGCCAGTTTATTGTACCAGAAGACCTGGCCTTTTCCTTCCTCCCATCTCCTGAGCTCGGTTGCTCCCATTATATGAACTCTGGCTCATTCCTGTCCTTAATAAAACCTCCATGCTCCATATGCTCCCTCAGCCTCCTTTTGATTAGTGCTCCCAGAGTCTTCCTCACTGCTGACGTTGGTTGCATGAACAGCTCTGTAATTTCCTGGCAGCCCTTTTCAAACACTAGCTTTTAATCAGGCACTCTGTTTTACCAGCACTTCCTTTTCTCACAGAGTGCCTTTGAAGCAAGGCTGCTGATAGTGGTGGGGTTCCTTCTCCACTGCCCTTTTCTGTTGTTTCCATACAGGATTATAGGACAGAATTTCATAGCTTTTCAGATGCTCTGTTTTTTTTTTTTTTTTCCCCCTCCCTTCTATGTTGATCCTAATTTCCTTCAGGATTTCTTCTTCCCCTCCTGGGAAATTTGTCTCTATTTCTGGCATCTGTCCTTCCTAACCCTTCCCACTTTTTTTCTTTTCCAAAGACAGGGGAAAAGAATCCATTTAATATTTTTCTGTAGTAACGTCTATCTCATCTGTCAATAAATTACCCTTTGCCATCTCTGGGAGACCCCTTTGTCTCCCTTCACTGACCTTATTCTGTACCTTGCCTGTTTTTTTTTAAGGGAGGATGCAATATCCCTGGGCTGTCATTCCATGAAGAACAGCTGTCATTCCTCCCATAGTGTATGTGCATGTGTTTGAGGAGGGAGGAGAAAGGGCAGGGGGAATTAGGGGAAGACAAGGAGGTGCCACTGGGAAATATGATGGTCCTATTCACAGTGGTGAATGATTTTTTTTTTCATTCATGATATTCAGCTGCAATTCTGTCTTTTTTATTCCTGTGGTTTTAAACATTCATTTTCTGTATTAACAGAAATCTAACACTCATATATACAAAATATAACTACAAGAATATTTATAAAACACATTTTAAAGTAATTGTGGATGCATTTTACACATTTCTAATTTCTTCACAGTCTGCAACTGTGAATAATGTCTCACTGTCAGAGCTGCAGTCTGATACTACAGAGCAAGATCCAGGAAGCCTATCTGTGGCTAAAAAAGCATATGGCTTTTCCATGTATTTTCAATTTTATAACCTGAAATACTCAGAGGGTTAAAGAGCATGCTGTTGTCCTGCAACTTGCTGGCTGTGCAGATCTGCATGAAAAAAGAGACAGACCCATGAATCCACCATGTTCTTACTCCTCCTTCCGTTATTTGAAGCACAGCAGACTCCCAAGGAAGTAACAAGGAGCATTCCCTGTGTATCTTGTGGTCCAAAGGCTGCTTTGTGCTGGTCACATGTAGCACAGGTACAAGCTCCCTTCATCCTGCCACTGTTCCCATACATAACCTAATCAGTACAATTTGGAAAAGCAAATCCTGGCTTTGATCAAATGTTAACAATATCTTTAAAGATGTAAAGATCTGACAGAAATCAGCCGAAGATGCCCTCACTGCTGTAGTGTCTGTGCTTCTTAATACATTTATTGTCACAGTGTGGATGTGAAATAAGGAAATGCAATTTCATGTTCGATGCAGGTATGCATTAGAGACACACCAAAGTGACATGAAGGTACAAGACATAGCACATGCTGTGGCACTCATTCTCCAAGTGTCTAAGTCAAAAACTTGGTGGAACACACCATGAGTCTTGTTTGTTCTACTCCTGGGTTTTCCTTTGTTTGGAGACCAGTGATGGGCACCATATGTGTGTCACAGGCCAAATCCAGGGAGGGATAAACCCAGGGCACCCCTCTGGACCTGTGAGCTTGAAGTTGACTAATATGAATTAGTCAGTACTAGAGAGAGACTTGCTTGTGCCAAATCAAAAAGGATGTCTAGGTGTGATATGCATACCAAACCTGTCACTTCCTTCTCTGGTGCTAGTAGGACATTGGCAGATTTTGTATGAAAATCATTATACTACTTATTTTACAGCTGCTTTATGACTGATGCCTGCTCTGGCCCTTTCTTTCTCATCTGATGGCTCTGACTCAGTCTCTGTTTGATTTAGCTGCCCTAACTGAAAAGGTAACCAATCTCCACACCCAGAGATAAATTCTTTAGCCACCACAGAAGAATAGATTGATACAATCTCAAATTTAACCACTCATCTCTGCAGTCCTCATCCCAGGATATCAGAGTAAATTGGTATCAGTTGAAATCAGATTTACATTGGTGCATCAGGCTATGAGCTGAAACAGCACTGGACAGGTAGCATTGATTTGGCCAACTCTTCTTTGGGTTAACTACCTCCAGCACCTCAAGTAATGCAGGCAGCTGGAAAAGGTAGTATTTCAAACTGCTTCAGGGTGAATTATGGGAACCAGAGCCCCAGTTCCCTGGGGTGTAAGACCATGATGCTGGAAAGAGTCTTGCACCTTCACATATGGAAATAGTTTTCAAATGTGTCCCCCTACTGGTTGCTCCACACCAGCCCTACTTCAGCACCAGCAACAATGCTGGGAGTCTGCTGAAGAATGGCTCCGGACTACTGCCATCTTCAGGACTATCCCATGTTAATCAGATCTTTTGTAAAATGACACCTGTGGCAACTGGCAGAGTATTTGCACAAACATTACCAGCCTTGAGGTTGAGAAACTGTTAAATAACCTCAGTTAACAGAATATTAAAGCCTTGATAATGGGTGAGCCTGGCTGGGAAAATTGTTTGTGTCCAACAGATACACCTTTTTCTCATTCCATTGCTGTAGTTGAATCCTTATCTCCTGGATAAATAAAAACAAACCTTCTCAGTTATTACTCTTCTTGTTCACCTTTTGACTCTTGATTAGATTTACTGCAGATACATCCCTTTGGCAATTAAAGTGGAAACAACACATTTCTGATGCACTCCAGTAGAATTCTCACCCCCTGCTCCATGTAGGACTGCCAGGCTCCTCCTTTTCTGAATGCCTGTTGATTACCTGTCCTAGATCATGCCTGAGATACACCTTTCTGAGTGATCACTAACTCTGATCAACAGACTGTTCTGTATCACTTTGAATCTTTATTTTTAATCTTCAGTACTTGGAGCCAAACCTGATACCTTTCTGAAGAAACTTACAGTGATAGCTGCCTCACTTGGGCTGATTCTCTTTTCTGCATTTTTCAACGTTTTCCCAGATGAGGCCCCAGGATTATTACAAACCAGTCCCAGGAAGAAATTCTGCTCAATTAGTCGAAAAGAAACTTGAAGGAAAAAAGGAGTAGAGCCAGCAAATTGCTTGAGATAACAATCTCCCCCTACCCCTGTGTCTCTGTAACTAAGAGGATTAGCTGAACTTTCTGTGTCACACCAAAACTGACAATAAGCAACAGTGACTTCCCCCTGCTGGCACTTGTACCTTCACATGTTTCATTTTCTTGTCCATACTGCTGCCTTGCCCCTTGCTGATTGTATGACAAACTTGGGGATGAACATGATGGCTCTTTCCTTTAAGATTTATGACTCAAAGCCAAACAAAACCCAACTCTAGTTATTACATGCTTTGTTTCCTCCTAACGACTCTCTTTTAAAAGTATAAGCTAACCAGTGAAACATGGAAATACGGTCTACTCCATCTCTCCTGATCCATCTGCTGTTTCCTGGAGACACAAACAGCCTGAGGTCTGCTACCACTGGTGTGGGCATAAAGATACTCCCTTGGAGCAGGACCAAAGCTGCAGAATATATGAAGCAGAAGTCCCATCAAAATTGAAAGTCACTGAAGCTCTATGTAGATACAGCCCTGCCAGCAAGGAGCTGGATGGTTACTTCACGTAAAGATTTACCATTGTGTGGCAGAAGGGCTACCCAGGGTACTTTTTCAGTGAATGAAAATGAACTTTGGCAAAGGACTGTTGCTAATTATGGAATCAGCGCCATGTTCCTCTGTTACCAGTGTAGATGTGATGAAAAGACTATGGCTTGTTGTTGAAGATGATCAAACATCAGACAATTCCAGTTCCTACAGTAAACCAAATCCTTTTGTCTGAGCTGTGTAGAACGGCACTTCAAACCAGGTGAACGACTCCTCTCCTTGAGCCTGTCACAAAACTTGTACAGGATGAGGAAGTTTGTTCTAAAACAAGACAAAGGAGGAATATTCTCCCATCAAAACATCTCTCTCGCCTTCTCTATCCTGAATTTCCACAGAAGACCACAAAAGAAAGTGGTGGAAATATGAAAGGTGAATGTCTCTGACACCTGAAAGACAGCACGCAGGCACACTGACCAAATAAGCAGCTGTGCCACAGAAAGGAAGCAGAAAGCAAGAGGAGGAAGGAGAAGCAGTAATATTTTCACATTGATATAAAGTAAACATCAACACTTAAAAATAAATGTTGCAATAAAATAAATTGGAATGTGGGACTCAGGTGATTGCCACCAGGTAGGGATTGAAGGGAAATAATGCCAGAGCAAAGTCTGCAAGAAATATTAGGGTTGGGTCATAAAATGCATGGGATTTTCCCTTTTTTGTAAAGCACTTTACTGAATTAGGTATCTGTGATGCATACCCTCTCATCGCTACACAACTCCCTGAACCTAAACTAAATCACTGTGGCATTTCTGCCATGTTAAATGGTGTGAGCAGGTACTCTCAGGCCACATAAATTCAGCAAACTAGTGGTTTGGGGGTCCCTGTACAACATTATTTGAGATCAAAGGGTATGGTGTTGTGGGGGAGAAATACCTCCATACAGATTTAGACTTTTACTCCAAAAGTCTAAAGCAGACTAAAGCACTGTAAAGGGTGCCCAGTGTATTGCCATGGGGTAAGACTGCCTTGTCACTCTACAGCAACCCCTGTCTCGCCTATATGGAGCAGCATTTTTAGTTCAAAGAGATACAGGTCCATTCTCTTTCCCCATTTACATGAAATGGGACTAGAGTGGAGCGTGGCAGCCTTTAACAGTGCCCCACAGCACTGCAAGAGTTCTGCCTGGAGAGTGAAGGACACCGTGTCCAATTGAAATTACAGAGGAATTTGGGGTAGGCAGAATGTAATTACACATTTGGAATTGAAACTGTGAAATTAAAAGGAAATATTCAAGGATGAAGGGGCAGAGAGAATCCCTAATCTCCAGCCAGGCTAGGCTGTGTGCCAGAAAAGTCCCTTTCTGAAGAGGGAATAAGCAAAGAGCCTGTCCTGGAAGAAAGGGAGGTAGAGAATAAAGACAGTGTTTTCAAAAGCACCCTAACTCCAGCTGTGTGTTTGTTTCATAGGCTATGTCTATTCTACAGAAAACCTTGCGGTTGCTAAAAGGCATCAGATGTGTCCCTCTTGGCCCCCTCTTCACTGAGGTCAAAACCAATTTGGTTCCTCATGTAAGCACCACTAAAGCATTCCCAAGGTCTACAGCAGAAAGTGTGCTGTATAACTGGTCAAAAAGGGTTCAGCCTTCTTTTTAATACATGTACAAAACTGAGTTTGTCCTTTTCTGTGGGGTCTGTCAGACTGCAGGCACTCTCACTGTAATAGCTGAGCTTTTCCCAGGTCTTTGTTAATAGTTGTCACAACAGAAAATATGATATGTTTTTAAGAGTTCCCTTGTAGTAAGGGGAGACAAAGAAAACCACTGAAAACATATCTGTGGCAGTTTTGAATGGCAACTTGAGCCAGGCAATTGCAAATCCCACTCCCCAAGAGATCTGAATCAAGTTGTAGGACCCCAATGTTGTCCTTTGTGGAACAGAGACAGGTAAAGATAGTGCAAGCCTGGGAGAGGAATGACGACTAGATAAACAGAGTCTTTCAATCAAGGCACAACAGAAAGAATCACTCCTCTTCTTGGGCTGCTGAGACACACAAGTGACTTAATTTCTCTGCCTTAGTTTTACCATTGCTGAAAACAGTGCAGTGATACATTCCTGAATCTTCTAAGCTGGTGATTTGTAAGATATAATTGATTAAAACTGGAAGATGCTCAGATGCTGCGTTAATGACAACCACTGGAATGCATACAAAAAATTGATCTAATAAAAAGTAAGTGTGGCCAAAGCAGCAAATGAGAAGCAGATTGAAAAACCCACCTGAAAAGATGTGTCCTCTTAGTGATGTGTGAAGGTTCTGAATTACAGGATTTTTTAAAAATATGAAAATGAAAAACATGTTTCTTTTTGCAGTGCTCCATTTCTTATCTCCTAAAATGTAGTTAGCAGCACCTGGGATGGGCAGAGTATTATGAAATGGTAAAACTTTCCTGCTACAATTGCATTAGCTGGGAGATTCAGAGGACTCATGATGATTCTCAGAAATAAGAGATTCAGCATCATTCTTTCTCCAATCCAAAGAAACAGAAGAGAGACAGAAACAGAGATAGAAAGCAATTTAGTCAAATGCAGACAGAAGAGTGTGTAGGGGAAAATAACAGACTATATATGCAATGGACAGTTTCCATTTCCCTTCTGCTGTTTGTGCTCACAACTCACAAGGCATGTAGGAAGCAGCTCTGAAGCGGGGGCAGAACGTAATACTGGAAACAGACAACACTAGTGGGTCCTGAGTCTCGGGGGTGAGTGTGGACTGTCTCCTCCATGCTTGAGAGAGGGAGGAGGGTGGGGAGCAACATAAGAGAGAAAGGAAAAACAGCTCTATGGTTAAATACTAAGCACTTAGGCCTGTGTCCCAGTCCCACTAATGTCTGCTGTGACACTGGAGGAACTATGCATGGTCTTTATATTGGTTTTGTTCACTTCTCCTCAATAAAGAAGCTACTAATCCTATTTTTTCTCTCTCTTTTTGCCTGACGTCTCTCTAAATTGTAAGTTTTTTGAGACATGGACTGTCTTTTGCTGTTTATATCAATAGCACACTAAAAAAAAAAAACAACCCAAACCCAAAAAACAACAGATTATAACCTCTGTAAGTGTTAAAGAGATTGTATCAGAGACCATCAGTCTTTCTGTGTAAGGGTGTGTATTGCATGTGAAAAAATGGAAAACAGACAGTGACATAAAGGTAAGTTTAATTAAAAGTGAGACAGTCTGAGTGGGTCTGAAAGTGAAAGAAATTGAGAGATTTTGGAGAGGTACGCAAGAAAGCTTAAAGGGCAAAGAATGACTGTTTTGCAGTAGAATCCTCCTGCAGTATCTGAGGACCAAAATGAAAGCTGAAGCAACCACAGCTCTAGAAAGAGGGAGTTTCTCCTTAAGGAGAGAAATCTGATGTGAAGAAAACATAATAAAGAGAAGGGACACTGTGTGAGAAAGGCAGCATCTGTGATTCACATCTGAGTGACACCACTGAATTGGAGCAGAGCAGATAAGTTTGCTCTTAATTTCTCTATAAATTAGAGCAGTATGGGGACAAGGATAATTTCCTTCACAATGTGCTTTTTGTTTAAATGCTGCAAATTCTGTTTCTTTTTTCCTGTGCCTCCCCACTTTAAAAAATAAAAGTCACGGAAACACTACTGAATTAATTTTAGCAGGAGATAGAAAATTCAGAAGGGCCATCATAAAAAATTTGGGGTTACCGGCACAAGTAGAACAAGCCAAGGAGTGCTAGGAATTAGAGGCTATCTGGATCAAAATTTAAAAAGCAGATACATTACTGCAGTGCTTTAAAAGGTCTTGAAATACTATTTCTTCCCTTTACAGGTGTGTTGATTTTGAACACTGTGTTGTTTCTCACAGCCAGAAAATATTTTTAAAGCAAAATCCCTGTGAGAGGAGATTCTACAAGGCTGACAATTCCAGTCAGAGAAGAGAAACACAGAGTCTCACAAGGTACTCGCTGCTATGGCTGTGTTTCAGCAGAGGAGGTAAGCATGTCTTAACCACCAGTGTGAGCCAAGCCTTGCTGATGGCAGCCAAACAACTCAGTTTCCCACTTGAGTATTTTTGTAAAATGAATCTAGAGTGTGAAGCTTTTTTTATCACCTTTGTGTCAAATTATCTCAAATTTCAAGTATTTCCAGCAAGTTGCTCATAAGTAAGACACTAATCAGACACTGAGGTGAGTAACGTCAAATCAACATTCTATGATTCTACTATTTTATGGTAAGTTTTCAGAAATCACAAGCTATTTTCAGGCAACTCACAACTGAAAACAGAGGAAAAATTTGTTTGATAAATTATTCATCACTAATGATTTGGCCAGCTTTCCTGGATGTATAGCCACAGGGATGTATGACACCTTGGGGAAGGTATCAGATAGAGATGGATTCAAACCAAACTAGATAAGAGGATGCAGAACTATGCGCGGAGCAATCTTTAAAGAGAGAGCGAGAGTAGCTGTGATCAAACAGAATTAATTTCTCTTTATAGCTGGTCAATTAGAAAACAGAGTAAGTTAGTAACTACCAGAAAAAAAATTACCAGTAACTACTTGTTTTCAGACAGCTTTTCCTTGGCAGCTGTGGGTTCCAGCTAACTGCACAGAAGCTGAACAAGAGCAAAGGCTAAATCAGGTGTGGTAATGGGAACAAATTCTCCCCAACCAGTGCTGCTGTCAGGGTTACTAGGAAGTAGCATGCAGGACTGAGAAGAGTCTGTGGGTTAGATGGGAAGATATAGGAGAGAATACTCAGCGTAGGCAGGATTAGAGCTGTGCAGAGTCTTAACCTAGGCAGCTCTTTCTCTACACCTTTATCTGCTATGGTGCAGCTACTGTGTGCTGCAGTGCTGGTATAACCTGGCCATAAAAGTGGATTAACTGGCCTGCGAGGATCATGGCTGAACAGGAGCATGACAATATGCCTTTGTTTACATGTTCACTTCTGTGAGTGAAACACCCATCTTCACGAGACAAAGTGCTTAATTACCGATATGGAATATCATAAAATAAATATGCAAGAGTAGAATTAGTGTTAGGGGAAGGTTTTTTTGCTCTTTCATAGCGCAGTGCATTTCTAGCAATGGTTTTCTGCAGTACTGTTATTTTGTATCGGGGAAAAAAATCTCACTAACAGAGGAAGTTATTTTTAAATAAAAATGTTAAAATTACCTTTCTGATTCAGCCCTTGGAGAGGAACCCTGTTGTGTCCCTCCTTCAGCCTTTCCTTTAGGCTCTCCCCTACCAATGAAAAAAATCTACTGTCTGATACAGCTCATAATTTCTGCAGCAACAGCATGCAAGAATGGATCTTTGCCAGTTTCTCTTATTCCACAAGATTTTGAGCACCCCCCTGCCCGAAGGGGGGTGGGGGGTGAAATCTGTCTTGGACTCTGACCTATACGAATTAATGACTCTTGGAAAATGTTAAGAATCCTCAATGAATGCCATTCTATAACCACTTTCTGTTTGTTCTTATTTTTATTGTTATACAGTTACAAAGCTCAGGGATAATGTGTATTTATGTAACATTAGGCTTAGGAATGTAAGTAAGTTTTATTTTTACTCTGCTAAATCTGTCAACAAAAAGCAAAGTTTTGCCGCTCTGCCTATTCAGCTGATTGCTTGTCCTGATTTGGAAGTTTTGAATATAAAGCTGATTTTGTTTGTTGGTCCCTCTCTTATTTACTCCCTTTTAATGAGGGAGACATGAGGCCCAACTCTGTCTTACTTTAAGGTGTGGAAAATATTTAAAAAGTGGAAGAGGATAAAACACTTGAGATGCTCAGAACGAGGGGCATGTTACAGGGGGTTTCTTAACAGAGAATCGCCTTCTTTGCAATTGCTCTTTAAGGAAAAACAAACCTCTGCTCATGCACCTTCCTCTATGGACAACTAGAGGTTCTGTAATTTAATTTTTTCTGTATGCAGTTCCTTTTTATTCATAGGGGGTTAATTTTGCTTTAAGCTTGGGGATACCTACTGTGCAGAAGCAGTTATGATAGGTATTTTATTTTCACACAATTACTTGCAGATACAGCTCTTTTCGAAATGCCTTTTCAGCCTAAGCTTATATTTGAAGACGTTGTCATCTCCTTGCCTCTCACCACGATTAACTATTCGCGCTACTCCTTGCTGGTTTGACCGCTGAATAGTTAACCAATGCAAGGCTTGAAATGCCCACTTCAGCGGGCAGCGGCTCTTCCCCACCGCTTGTCTTGTCCCTCCACCGTTAACCCTGTATCGGTGTGAGGGACAAACCACCACAAACCCGTAGCCACCTCCGCTCCGCCTCGAAGTCCCGCCACTGCGGGAGGCGGAATACCCCACCCCCCCAGCTCAGCCGGGGGTGGGCGGCCCGACACCAACGGCGAGGAGCAGAAGACAAGACGCCCTATACCTTACGCCCTGAGCCATTCACCATTCCCGGCCACAGCCCGGGGGGCGCATCCCGCCTCGCTCTCGCCGGGCGCCCCCGTGCGCAAGCGCCCGCGCCCCCTTCCCCTCCCCCCAGCAGAGCGGCGCGTGGGCCTGCACGGGGGAGGCTAACTGACACACTGCTGCGCGCAGCACGACGGTTTACACGTTAACGAGTCCCCGTCCAGAGGTGAAAGCCAAGAGCCGAGCGCATGCGCAATGTCGCCCGACATTGCCCTCGTAGGGGGGGAAGCGGGATAGTCGGCTGGCTCTGCGCATGCGCACGGCAAGGCTCACGCTGGACGGGAAAGCTGCCGGAGAGAACGGGGGAGGAGGAGAGAGAGGGAGAGAGCGTGCGCAGGCGCAGAGCAAGGCCGCGGCGCCATCGGTTGGCGCAGGCGCAGCGGGGTGGCGGGGGAAGGGGGCGCGCGGCTGGGGGAGGGGAAAAGGAGGAGAGGAGGAGGAGAGGAGGGAGGGGGGCCGAGAGCGAGGGAGGGTTTATCGGGCGGCCGATTTTGGTTAAAATATTCAAAATGGCGGACGGAGGAGCAGCGAGTCAAGATGAGAGTTCGGCGGCGGCGGTGGCGGCAGCGGCAGGTAATCATTACTGCATTTTACATATTCATATTCATACTCGCACACGCGGCCCCCCCGCCGCTCGCCCGCCCCGCTTAGCATAATTTATTAGTACTCAGGATTATTATAATTAACGGCACAGGAGGGAGCGGGGAGGGGGGGGGGGAAGAAGGAAAGCAGCCTCCCCGTGCGGGGAAACACACATATACACACACACACACACACACACACACGCTCCCTCCCTCCCTCGCCCGCCCGACTCCCTCACTCGGAGGCACACTCGCACCCGCCCGCACGCCGGGGCACCGGCGCCGGGGCAGGCACCGGGGCGATGCGGGGCGGCGGCGGCGCGGGCGGCGGCGGCGCATCGGAGAGGCGATGGGGTTGGGGTGGGAAGTCGGTAGGGGCTGGGGGGGGAAGGGGGGTGGTGGGAAGCCGGGAGAGGGCATGCATCTCCGCACCCAAAAACGGTCGGAGGTAGCTAGCCGCCACCCGGCCAGGCGCCCCCCCGGCCCGCACGCCCACAGTAAAAGCCGCTTTACATATTCATGGCGCGAGGGGGGATGCTGCTGGAGCGGTCCCGACGGAGCTCGGGGGATTGGGCACGGCCCGCTGGGCTGGGGGGAAGCGGACAGCCCCCCAAGTAGGGTAGGGTAAGGGTAGGGTAGGTTACGCCCGCCGGCACGGCGGCGGCAGCACGGAGGGGGACAGAGGTGCTGCCGCCTCAGTGTGTTCGGGTGAAGGAGAAAGACTTGGTTTTCTCATTTCTCTTCTTGTTAACCCCCTCGCCCTCTCCCGCATCCCCCCATCCCCCTCAGGTAGGGTTATTTCCCCAGAGCCTGGGGCCTGGAGACATAGGGTGGATGGGTGCGGATGGCCTCGGGGAGGGGTGGGACAAGAGCGTGGTTTGGCTTTTTATGTAAAGCTCCCCCTACCCCATAAAGGGCAGGTTAAGTATGGGGCGACTTGGGGGGATGTGTGGGCAAAGTTTCTCCGTGCTCGTCTCCGACGGGAGAGGCCTCATGTTTGCACCCCCAAAGGCAGGAGATGCCCCGGCAGTTTTTGCCCTCCTCCCTCCTTGCCATCCTGCTTCCACAGCCCCGAGGGCTTGCGGGGGAGCAGGATGCTGTGGTTCCGGGGCAAGCCCCTTGGTTGCCAGGCACCGCACCCGTGTCCTGTCGGCCTGGGTGCCCGGACAGGGACGGATGGTGGTGCCGGCAGCCCCGGTGGGCTGGCACTGTGGGGGTGCGGGTCCCGTCTCTCTCCCTCGCTCTCCCCCTCTCCTTCTCATTTGAATAATGTCTAATTCGGGGAGGTTTATATTATTGAAATGGCCGCCTCGCTTTCCCCGCCTCTCATGTTTAGTAATTCAGACCTTTAATAACAGCCACTCAGAGCCCAACGCCGTGTTTATATTTTACATTCGCCCCATGTGCTTTTGTGGTTCAACATGATTCTTCTTTCGCTCTCTCTCTCTTGCTTTTTTAAAATTTTCTTGGCAACCTTCAGGGCCCCAAGATCAAACCCAGGCTGTGTGAGGAGAGGAGGGGGTAGAGCTAGGCCCTGGCTCCTCTGGCAGGCGCCTAGGCCTCACTCTCTGCTGCTTGATTTATTTACTAATAACCAAAATGACCCCCCCCCCATCTCCACTCCACCCCTGCCAGCAAAAACAAAACCCTCCTGGGGCTTGAACAGCATCAGATCTGCTCACAGATTCTCAAACACTCGTGTCTTTTAAATAAAGAGCTTATTTTTAATTTATAGCGACTCAAGACTGTAAAGCTGTTCCTTTCATATCAGCTTTTCAGAGGATTGGGCATTTTTGGTCCCTTTGTCCTTGATTCTCTTCCTTAAAGGAGAGTTGCTTCTAATTTACGTTTCCTGGCATCAAGAGAGCCATAGAAGACACACTCAAAATCTGAACAAGCATTCCTCCTCCCTCTGAACACAAACAGAATTGAATACATTGAAGATAATCTTATTCACCTTCTTTTTGCTTAACATAGATGCAGTTTAACAGTGCAGTGTGTCAGATGCTTTTGTTGCTGCTTGTATCTTTGACTGCTCTGGGTTGGTTGGCTCTTTTTTATTCCCCCCTTTTATTTAGATTTGACTTTCAAGACAGAAGATACTACTAGGAAGGCAGTACAGGATCTAGAGGGGAAGATAAGGGTTTTTTTTTTGTGATTGTGTTATAAGAACACCAAGTGAAAATTGAAATTAATCCTCTTAAATTGTCTGGAGTGATTAAGTTTTAAACTAGGTATTAGTCTACTTAGAAAGCAAATGGATTACTTTATTAAAAAGAGGCAGTAATTTAAAAAAGAAAATATTTATGCAGGGATGGGTTTCAGATAAGACTGTGAAGGTTGTCATTAGTGACCATTGTTTTCACCCTGTGGAGAAAAAGGACCTAACAGCAGGGTACTTCAAAGTAGCAGTGCCAGATTAGCATGTAAACATCTTTGAAACCTGACTAGGAAGTGTTCACATACAAATGCAGATGCTGTATTTTGTACTTTGGTTCTAATTTGTCACAAAGCTCTACTCTGCAGCTAATGAAAAGCTTTTGATTTAAAAAAAGGTCTCAGATTATTTATCCTCTTCCTTCTACCTTTGTGAAGACAGGCTTTGAATTAAAGAAATAAAAAATGTGTAGAAGTGGTAATGAGACTGTTCAGGTGACTGACTGTTTCACAGACCAACAGCACAAGGCTGGCTGGACAAAAAGCAGTAATATGATTTCATGCCTTAAATAGCATATGTTTTTGCACTCGCTTCACAAGATGTGGTCAAGCCGATGATGTCATTGGCCAGAGGACAAGGTGCAGTTAATTTGATTTATTGACCTGGGGTGAGGTGTAGCACTGGAACATTCTCATAGGGAAACCATTTATCTGAGGACAATTTCCTTTATAGCAGCAATTTAACCACTGCTGAGACTGTAGATATTTTATCCAGCATGATAAAAATGTACATTGCATCTTACAAACAAAATTTTTGTTGCTGAGGCTTTAGTAATTTTTATAGAATGGAATAATGGACAGTGGCCTTGTGCAGTCTTATGGCCTAGCTGGGGTTTTTATAATTCTGAATTTAGGCATTTACATGCCCGAATGCAGATATATTTCTCTCAAACATATATTTGTGTCTGTTGTAGCTTAAAATTTTACTGGAATACGATGTGGATAAAAACGTGTCTTCGCTAATGAAGTCCACAGGCAACACATTAGTTGGAAGCTGCTTTTCCCACCCCCTGGGTGTCATCCTCACTTGTTGGCTGGTGCTGAGACTAGTGTGGGTATTACTCTTCAGTCTTGAGTAAGGACTTTTTTCTGTTAATCACTGGTGAGTGTCAGATTTTAAGATGCCTCTTGGACTTTCTCTATCAGTGGTGGGAGGGAGAGTAAAAGAAAGTCTTTTTACTTCCCTGTGGACTACCTGGCTGTGGTGAGAGTGGAGGCTTGTGCTCCTGTTGTACTGCTTCCGAATTCTTAACTAGGGAATATGCTCTATTTTGGCTGGCCTTTAGGCTTTTTTTTATTAGTGACAGAAGGAAGAGTTGTTCTCCCCACAAAATAGTTCCACTGTCTGATTACCTCTGCTTAGTTATCAAGAAGTCTCTGCCCTTTTTCTCTGTTGTTTTTCAGAACTAACCAAAACTTACATGTCTAGCTGGTTGGAAAATAGGCTAAGCAGTGTCAGTAGCCATGGTGCCACATGTACAGCAGAATTGGAAACGTGTGTCAGTATGGTGATTCCACAACTAGAGGAGTTGGAACTTGGAGCTAGAACTTATTTCCTCACTTTCTAGGAAGAAAGGGGGAAGAATGAGAACTTCCCATCCTGTCATTGTAAGAGGAAAAAAAATCTGAGGTTTGATGTCACTAACAATTTCTCAAAGGTTAGCCTGCAGTAGTTTTTCAAACAATAGGTGTTAATACTGACTTCCTGATGCTGAATGTGGGTAGCTTCTGAATGCTTGTCTTGGCAAGTAATGGTGATTGTGTCTTGAGTTGCCCTGACAGAATCAGTGAGGTAGTCTTTGACAGTCTCTCTGTTAAACCAAGGAAGCACCAATGTATTCTGTTAGGAGTCTCTTAAGTGGTGTGTAAAAATGTTCCTACTTCTGCTCAATTGTAGTAACATTTTGCTGTGAAAAATAAGATTTTGAACGCCATTGTCACTTAATGTTTCTCAAATTTCAAGTGCTAAATTCCATATGTAGAGTAACACGTTTTTGCTGTTTACTTTTTGTTCAGGCTTGCAAGGATGCAAAGAATTTGGGGGTAAACATTTTGTCTGTGCTGTCCAGAATGTTTTTAGCTGATCTGTCCTCCATCTTCTTTCTGTTAAGTAGTGTTCGTCTCTTTCATAGACATGTTAGTTTTCTCTCTTGACTCTGGCCAATTTGTGGTAGTTTTTTGTAACATACAATAAGTTTTTATTTGCTTTCCCCAAATTTTGGCCTTTGAAGTTTGACTTCAAAACAGGTTACAGCATTTTTAATGTACAAATCTTGTCAGTTAATTTTCTTACCTTTTTTTTTTTCTAGTGTTATTTTCTATTTCCCTCAAACTGTTGTTGCCTGTAGGACAATAGTCATGGTACTGATACAGTTGACAATTAGCCAGCCTCTGCTGCTTGCACTTACTGCATTATTATTTTTATCTTGAGAGAATCAGTCACAGTCCTGGCAAATGACTGTTTTTCATGACATACGTATATTCGTTCTCTGTGACAAAGCTGTTGGCAAAAGGTGGTGTTGAACAAAATCAAGCATATCACTTTTGGGACCATCAAGTCATACTTAGTTTTGGTGATTAAGCTAGTGTGTGAATGAAGGACTATCTCATGTGGCTGGATAGATTTACAGTACTGGCTGTTTACTACTGCAGAGATTTTTTTGTTAACAAATTTTCCCCCTTCTTTTCCTAGTGTGCTACATTTTTTGTACAGGGCAGTTAAGCGTGGGATTTTTTGGCCGGAGTGTGGGAGATAAATTTAAGGAAAGATAACTGGTCTCGGTTAGTGTGTATGAAGTAATTGCATGTATTTCAGTTGAAGCTATTGGACAATTGCTAATCTGAGAAAAAAACATACACATAGATGTATTTTCCTTTCAATAGTTCTTTGTGTTAAATTCATTGAATTCTGTGAACAGGCCCTCATGCTGCTTCATGCATGTCTTTTTTTTGTAGAAAAGGTAGTTACTTAGGATCTCAGTATTATTCTTTTCCCTAGTTTTTTTTATTTCACATCTAGCTAGAAAATAGCCACATTTGTTAACCTAACTTATAAATTTATATTGCACTAAAAATTATGAGCTCTATAGTGCATTACTAAGTCTTTGCAAAAGTTTTCTGTAGACGGCTACTGGCTAATTGGTTTAGTGTTAATAAGCAACACAGTTGAGTGATGAAGTGTTGGTTTGGTATAGAGAATTTACTGGGTTCCAATCTTGAGTTTATCACCAATTTTCCTTGTTTTTCTGTTGTGTAACAGGGAATTGTAGAGCACATTTTCACAGGAGATTTGCTGGAGGAATAGTTAGCTAATATTTTGCAGCATTTTTGAAGAGTGCTGTGATTCTTCTGCTTTTACATGTAGTCATCCAAGCTTGGGCCCAAATAAAACTTTGCTTAGGATGTTTCACTGCTGGTACTATTCATGTACTCTCATCAGCAGTGAAGGCCTCCTGTTGTAAAGGCACAGATTACTGTCAGTTCTAACTACGATGTGATGTAGATGTGCTGTAGGGTATGCAGTTCAACGACAGTTTAAATCAGCCTGAGCTTGTTCTCATCTCCCTGTGTGTTCCTGCCCCCCTCTCTGCACTGGTGCAGATGCTTGCTTGGTTTCTTCGCTGAGCTAGTTCAGGGAATTACATTGGCAGAAAACAAGCCTTGCCAAAACTAATGAATAGGTTTTTTTGTTGGTTTAGCTCTCTGAATTGACCTACAATGAAATTAGACAAATAACAGGACCAATCAAGAAGAGGAACAAGCAGCACACATTTTGACCCAAGTCTTCCCATAATTTCTTACTCTCTGATGGTTTTCCTGTTGGCATGCACAGGGAGTCAGTCATGCTCTCAGCCGTGTGATCCTACCACTTACTTGTCACCTGTCCTAGCACTTACTAATTCCCAGGATGCTCTAGTTTAACTTGTTAACCTGTTGGAAAACTAGCCCCAGATAATTTTAGATCTTCAGTTTGTGAGTTGAAGTTGGCTCAGCAAAGGCCTTGAAGTGCAAGAGAGGCTGAACCATGAGTGGAAATGGAGAAAGGGGAAAGAAGGAAAATAAATGAAGTTTCCTCTTTTCAAAAACCACAGCTATATTGTATAGCTTTGCTTTTAGGTTGGCATAAACCACTGTGAAACTACAGTTGATTGAGTTGGTCAACTCAAATTAATCTAAAATGGTGCTGGCCAAAGGGAAGTGATAAGAATGTATAGCCATGGGCGCTATGTTTAATGTCTTGTTCTAGCAGCAGGCTGCACATAGATCATTGCGGCCAGTGATGAAATTGCACCCAAGTAAAAGAGTAGCTTAGAAACCAATAGATGGTGAAAATTTAGCGTGGTTTGTGCAATTGTAGATATAATTGCATTAATGGTAGCTACAGCAGAAAATCTTAAAGTTGTGGATGGGACCTTTAAGTGGCTCCCATTATTTTAGTGTAGCTTACAATGGCATATGTCTAAAAAAGTCTGGGGCTTAAAAGGACATACTGACAAAAGTACTTGGGAAATAATTTCTGCTAAAATTTGGACTGCTATCCCTGTAAAGCGGCCTTTAAACCCCCCCACCCCCCCCCCAACCTGTGAGATAACTGCTTCAGTCATTTAACACAATCACTTTGAGACAGATTTATCTTTTCTATAAATCATGATGTTGTGACAAGGAACCTTCTGCTTATAACTTCTGGGAAGGAGAAAAAAAAAAAGGAAATAAGATTTGACTGTTTGGAAATAAGTACCATATATGATGTGTTTGACACTGTATGACAAGGCATGAATTTCTGGAAAAGGAAGGTAAGAAATTATAGTTTACTAAAATATTAAATACAGTTGATGGTTTAAAACTAAGTGTAGAATAAACTTGTTGAATCAGGATGGACATGTGGCTTCTTTTTTCCCCTCTCCTTTTATTTAAGGGCTAATAAGAAGTCACTGTCATTTTTGCAGTGAGCTTCTTTGCTACTTGTTCCCTTTTTCCCTTTGATTCAGTTTTATTTGAAAAATACCATGTGACTTAGTAATTTGTTCCTGACCATACCAGTGTGAAGTTGTGGCTTTATACTGCTTGGATGTAGCTGAGAAGGGCGAAGTATACAGTGAACACAGGTAGGAATGACTCAGCTGTTTGAATCAGTCACATCTACATTATAAGTTAATACAATCTACTGAATGAGAAGGGAGATTCAAGTTTCTTCCGGGAATTCCATTGCAAAGATGCCTTTCTAATTATTCATAATTTTGTTTCTTAGCTACTTACTTTTAGTAGGTTATCACTTTCTAATTTTTTGAGTGCAGGATTAAATAGGTATTTGAATTTGCTTATTTCTAAGGCTGCAGAAATACAGATATGCCAGGGAATGATATCTCCCTTCCCTACCAACTCCTATGGGAGTGTTTCCTACCAATCCTCAAATCAGGTGCATGTACACACAACTGCATGCATATTTGTTTGGGAAAAAGTGCCAGAAAGATTGAGTTGGGGATGATTTTCCTAGCTCTGCCTGTAACAGTAGATGACATGACTGCTTCTGTCTTGGAGTTTCTTGTTCCTCTGCATCTCCTGGTGGGTCTACCCATTTGGGTACTGTCTAATCCATTTCAGCTAAGATTAGCTGGGTTAGTAAAGACTGATCTAAGCTGCCCTAAAGTAGCCCAGATAATTCTGATTGAAATCTATGAATGAGAGATTGTCTGAATTGCTTTGTCATCATACCTGAGGCTACAGTTCATGTTACACTTAATCTACTTTAAGGGTGGGCTGCTGCCAATAAGAAGTGGGAATGTGGCGAGTGTTGGGCTGTCACTTTCTGGACTATTGTCTATTCTGACAAAGCCTGTGTAAAGCTGTCCTGGCTTCTGGAAGAAATGGGTTGGGGTTGTGTGGAGAAACTGAAGGTAGGAGGCCGAAGACAGCATTTGTTTCTGAACGAGGGTGTCTGTTCTCAGTGTTAGAAAGATGTGTCCTTTTTCAGGTTTGTTTGGTGTGGTGGTTTGTGTTTGTTTGTGGTTTTGTTTTTTTCTTTCAAGCTGTCCAGTGCTATGTTTCTGTTTTTATTGAATTTATGTTCAGCCGAAGTTACACAATATAAATTTTTAATTACAAGTGTTTACAGTAACTCAAGTGAAGCCTGTGATTTACAAGTAATTTCTCTTAAACTGACTTTATTGTAAGATTACTTACTGTTCCATTTCAGTCAGAATATAGTTATTTTCAGCAGCTTATGGTAACAAAGCTAGCTAAGCTTGGGAACTTGGGAGTATCTTTCAGAACAGCAGAGAACTTACGAATATTTATTTAGTCCGAGATGTAGTAGCTTCTGACTTCAAATCAGTCACACTATCTCACATAGGAAGTTGTTTGAATCACATCACTGCTAACGTTTATCCAACTATTATTTTACTGCCAGCAGAATTTCTCTTTGGTTAGAATGGGTGTGCCAAAGTAAGGAAGAGACCATCAGCTTCCAGGCTGTGCTCTTACCTACCAAATTTTGACAACCAGTGCCCTAGAAAAAAACACGTTGAAGTATCAGCTGTTGTAGGACAGACCTTTTGTCAAAGCTCTCAAATGAAGTCACATCGTGGAAAAGTATAAACTAGAAACCTGATCATTTTCCAAAGCTGATTTGACTTGGCTTTGCAAAAAAATGGATTTTTTTTCAAGTTGCAGATTTTTTTTTCATGTATCTTCAACTAACCTTTGCTGTATACTTTTTCTTTTTTTTTTTTTCCAGTATGTTAAGTTGTACAAAGAAGAGCTAAGCAGTCTGTTGTGTGGTGTTCTTCACCTCTGGCTCAGGCAAGTGCTGAGCTGCAAATTCTTGGCATTTAGGAATGTAATCAGTGTCCTTGTGCTTGCTGTCTTTTTACACTCTTTCCTAATTGTCTGGTGTTGGAGGAGGGTCAGGTAGATCTTTGGTCAGAGTCAGTATGGTGTTTTTATGGTATTCTTTCAAACAAAGCAAGCACCTTCCCACTTCTCAGTCCATGTTAAGTTTTACATGTAGCTCTTTTCTTAGGCTGAAGTGTTCAAGTCCAGGAAAGATGATGTTCCTTGTCAACTCTGCACATTTCCAGCTCTGGGAAACAATTAGGGGATTGCTTTAAGGGCTTTTCTACTAATTTCTGAATCCCTACCAGGGAACCAGAGAACTGGAAGCTCATTTTACTCTTAAAACTTGTGAAGATAAGGGTAAGATAAGAGGGGTGCTAAAAATTCAGTCTCTGTTACTACTTTATAGGAAAGGTCCACAACTGAGCAGATTGTCAACCCCTCAAGACTCACTGAGGATCTCGAGTTATGTTTTGAGAATTATCCTACAAAGAGGGACTGCAAAAATCTGTATATCTTTTTGAGATAATTTTATTTCAAGACTGCACCTTTTCTCAATACAAGGGGAAGCAAAGGCATTGTAAAAAATACCTTCTCTCAACTATGACAGATGGAAAGGCTTTGTTTGAAATCTAGTTACAACACATTTGCACCTTTTGTGCAATTTGGATTCAATTGGGTGGTACTTGTTCCACATATACTGAGGACTGAGTAAAGCCTAGTGCTCTATAACTTCCTGAGAATGTGCTTCAGCCATGCCTGAAAAACAACTCCATTAATATCCTTCTCAATATAGTTAAAACTGAAATTGGTCCAGGCACATCTTACAGCATTTTAATAACATCTATAGTAAACATAATTATTTATATCCTTCAAATTTAGTTGATAGTTTATAATACTGTATTTAAGTTGTTATTCACTTAAGTTTTCTGTAATTGTGGAAAGCATTTGCTATATGGAAGTTTGAATAAAGGCATAAAGAGTTAGAATAGTTGTTTAGTATTTTAAATCCCCTAGCCTTTCAGCTTAGTTTGGCTGGGGAGAGAGATGAGGGGCAGGTAGTGTTTCTTTGTGGTCTCTCTAGTCATGTTTGCAGGTGTGGTTGGCACCTCTAAAGATCCTAGCAGAAAAAAAATCAGTTGGTACTTCTGTTATAGTACTGATAAATTATTAATACAAGAGAAAATATCATGTACAAAGGTGGGCCAGCACTGAAAACTTCTGATTTCCCTATCTGGTATTGACATAAACGAAAGTTTTAACAGAAGGGCTATTGGGGAAAACCGAATTCAACAACTTGATTTTTAGAGTTATATAAGAAGTGCCCTAAAGACTTGCGACAGTGAATAATTTTCTGTATGCGCTCAGAGAAGACACATTAGTTGCTTAAAGGATCAGTTAATCTGCCAGTCTTTTAAAAGGCAAAATTAACTGCAGGCACGATGGTATTTTTTTCATTACTTGTTAAGTAGTAGTTTCATATTGTGTAATTAGAGAAAGAAATGCTGTGTTTAGTAATGAGGGAAGGAATGTCATTGCCATTTGTTATGTATTTACATCACAAATAGATCTGTGAATTGTATAATAGACAATTTAAGAAATTTATACTCAGAATTGCAGAGAAGTTCAGAACTCGACATTCCTGATGTTACTTGCTTCAGGTTTTATCAACTCACTGTTTTAATTTTTCTGAGTTTTTGGCAGTAGTATTAACTAACTGTGTTTTATGTATTAGAATATATGCTTGTATACACAAGATATCACCAAAGGCAACATCTGTTCCAAAGACTTTTAAAAACGTGGAAGATTGTTAATTTCTTTACTTCTTGGTGGCATGGACTAGATTGACATGCTCAAGAATTCCTTTAGAATGTGTTGTCTATAGTCATTTCCCAACTACACTTCATATTGAGAAGGCTAGTTAAACTGGGGATATTTGTGGTACCATTAGTAGTGATCATGATTTTTTGTTGTGTGAAGTAGTATTATGAGATCATTGAAGACAGAACTGTGGGATACAGCTGTCTACTAATCATCTGTACTTGAAGCTCCTCGTTTATTGTTTGTACACTTCAATCTCTGATACTCGTTTGTATAGACAGTCCAGAGTGGGAACTGGAGAAGCAGATTACATCAGTACTTCCGTCCCTGAATTTTGGTGTGATTGGTGTATTTGTAGTAACAGAGAGAACATCCAACGAAGGCATGAAACCAGTGTAGAAACGTGGTGCAGTTTAGTTGGTAACTGGGACAGTTCTGTTTTCTTAGAAGCTGAAAAAACATACTGACATATTGACTAATTACATATGGTAGTTTGGAAGTGTTCTCTGGGACAGCAGTAATTTATGACTTGCTCTTTAGGAGCCGTTGAGGTAGCAAATAAGTCTACTTTATACTTTAATTAATATGACAAAGTTAGTTTCCAAGAGCGTTTTCCTTCATGTGCCTTTGTAATACAGAGTGGTTAACTATTTCAACAAATGTTTGAGATTGCAGCATCAAATGTGACATTTGTGCTTGTTATACTTAATGGTTAGTCACAAAACTAATTGTGATCTGATAAATTGTCAACTGCTTAGGTTTTTTTTTATTGGTAATAATTTTATTTCCGAAGGTTTTATATTTGTGAATAGTGAGGAGCTGTGAACTGTAGATTTTCCTCATGTAAAAGAGGACGATTTAGAGGAAAAGCAGTGATGATCTACTCTTGGGCTTTTCTTGGAGCCCTGCAGATTTGAGGCATTGCTTTTAGCAAGTGCATGAAAAACACACAACTGGTGTTTGAAGATCCTGCTGGGGCAGTCCTTAAAAGGAACTGTGGGCCCTAAATATATAATATGTTCTTTATCAATTAGTTCTGCTGCTGTGTGACAGCTTCAGTTTGACTATCTCGCTTGTTGAAATAAAAACTGAAAAACATGGTGGTTTTGTTTTGTGCGTTTTTTTCTTTGTTTCTTTTTTGTGTGTGCTTTTTTGATGTTGTTTGGGGCTTATTTTTTGAGTTTTTGCCCTCTGTTTAATTTCTGAACAGAGGTTTGTTGTACATGACTGCAGTCATATGCATAGGAGAGGAAAGCACGAAGACAAGAATTACCCTACTGGATAAACTGTGGAACACTGTGGAAGAAAACCCAATTTTTTCAATTAGACTTTTTATCACACGTGTACTTATATCAGACCTTTTTATGTGTGCCTAAGTGTTTAAAAACCCTCACATTGGGTGAACAAAATAAGTAGTATTGAAAAGGCAATTTACTTATACTAATAATCTTATTTCCTGTGTTGGTGACTAGATTTGTATTTGAATAAGAACATTCCTTTTGTGGCAGCACAGGTGCTCCTTGATTCTGCAGTGAAGGCAGTGTTCTGTGCTTCATACTAGCTAGTTGCCATGGCAACAATTATGATGTCATGAATTCACTACAGTGACTTCACTGCGGTATATTTTATCTTTATTCTCAGGTTTTTTCAGATGTTGCTAGCAAACCAAGAAACATTTATGTGTGATACTGTGACTTGTTTATTATGTGATAACTATGAATAATGGGGTTCAGATCTCTCTCAAAGTAAACCTAATTGCTGCTTACTTTGAAATTCACCCCCAGAGGCTGGGAAACTGAGACCTTGCATTTTTATTTGTCTGGACTGTTTCAGTTATACTAGCACAAAGTTTGCTGATAAGAATCAAGAAGAAAATAGATATTTTTTCCTTCATCATTCAGATTCAATTCTTTGCAGTTGAGAGAAATGTGTGTACCTTTAAAATTGAAAATGTGAGAGGAGCAGTGTCCTGTTATGTCTCTTCTCCCAGAATGATTTGTTCGATTCTGGCTTGCCTTTCTCAGTTCTGTTCTTAAGCAGGTGAAATGTTTTCTTCATCTCTTTTCAAGGGTTTGTTGTCCTGCTAATTGTACCAGGAAACTTCCTGCCCATCAGCCTTTGGAAATGGTTATCTATTTTCTGTTCCCTGAGAACTTACATATTTAACTGGGTTGTGCACCCATTTCACAGATAGCAGCGGCTCTTCAGTGTGTGCTCTTACCCTGTCCTTCATTGCCTTCTGATAGTTGGAGAAGTATTTAACATTCTTCATCTATTTTTCAAGTTATATGGCTTCCAAATTTAGCCCCAGTGAAAATGCCAATAAAAACATTGAGTTTAACTGCATTTCTTTTGTTGACATAACTGTGTGTCTGTTCAGAGTTGGCTTATTGGCTTAACTCAAAGGTTGCCTGAGACTTTTGGGCCATCTGACTTTACATTATCAGTGAATAGTGCAAAGTGTGTTAAAGCTTTTTAAAGTTTGGTTGTTTTTTTTTCCTTGGCACATGAAAGAGTCTTCACCTTTGGCTTAGTTTGACAAAGGTAGTTTCTGTGCATTACAGTAGGGCCTAAGTATGTTGTTCTAAATGTTCTGAAAGCCTTTCTAATAACAGGAGGAAATGTAGGATGTGCTGATTTCTTACTGTGCCTTACTGCTGCATTAAATTGTACTGAATTGTCTAATTGTACTAAATTGTCGTTTGCATTAAATTGTACTGAGCCATTTAGATTAAGTTAGCATTTTTCTTCTTTTGAAGAAAGTTGGAGGATGTCATGGACAGTGTGTAAGGAAGATGAAAAGCAGAACAGGATAATAAAAGTTGCTGTTGTCTTTACACTTTTTTTTTTCTGCAGAACCTGTTATGTGTGATAAGCATGTTGTGGGAGCTACAGTTAAGAATGTGATAGGTTTTTTTGTTAATGACCTGCTAACAGAGCAAACTGTGAAATACTGCTGCAGGTGTAGTTCTCATTACCTAAGTGTAGAGGTCTTGTACTGGTTTGTTGGTAACAGCTTCTTTTCCTTAATTGGCCTAACTGTGCTATTGGTGGGGTAGCTTGTGCTAAATTCTCTAAATACTTTTTCAAAACAGTAAACATTCTTATTTGACTCTAAATACTCTAGCACATGTAAAATATAGTAAAATTAATTTAAGAGTGCTGATGTGATTAGATTCATAAAGCTTTTGATCTTTAGACTAGGTTTATGTGATCCTCAGAATAGGCTTTTGCAAATTTTTTTTCCTATTAATTTCTGAATACTTAAGTTATTTTTAAACCTTACAAGTTTCCAAGATGTGTTGTGCAGGGTGATAGCAAACCTCATCAAGACTCCCTTTTCCACAGAAGGTTTTGGACCAGGTGATCTCTCAAGGTCTCTTCCAGCCTGTACTAGTCCAGTATTCTAGGATTAAGCTGTTGGAAGGAATAACAGCTTTCTTCATGTCAGACATAACTGCATGAAAAATAGCTAACTCAAAATTAACTTTTTAGTCATATGAAGATTAGATCATTCAGTTCCCAACAGTGTTTATATGGACAAGTGTTGCATTTAGAAACAATATTATGGCAGTTAATACCAGACTGAGTATTTATGGAATTTGAAGCTTTGAACTGCAGGTGTCTTGGCAATGCAAATTCTTCTGAAGAAGTGAAAGGAGAGTGTAGAAGGTTTTTGGAATGCTTAGAACAAGTGATCACTTCTACAAAAGTTCAGTGAGTGAAAACAAAAGGAAAAAGCAAAGAAGTTTTACTGTGAGTCCATTACTCTCTTTTATTAATGGATGGGCATATGGCCTGTCATCAGTACATAGATCAGAAAGCAGCCTGCTGCAGTTTCTTCAGAGTTAACATTGAAGAGAATGGGATGATGGCATGGGGGAGAAGCAGCCACAAAAACCGCCTCTACCTCCTTCAACAACTGTCTTTTAGAATTATTAAATGAAGCACCTTAAACTTGTGGTACTTCTTTTATTCCACTCCCATGTTCAGTTATGTTCTCACTCACTCAGAAAATAAATAAGCTAATTGGAATTGCTTCAGTTAATGCTGTTGCTTCTACTTTAAAATATAGCATAAAACGAAGGTCGTGCATTAGTGGCTAGTTCACATTCAGGCTTCTACATGCTTTGTTCATACGGAAAGACTAGAATCTATCTTAGAAGTTATTACTGATACTGGTGGTGCATAAGAGAATGGCAGGATTGGTGGAAGTACAGCAAAGTAATTAGCTTACATTTCAGTGGCAGGTAGTGACTTGGGGTTGTATTTTTTTCATGGACTAACAGTGGTGTTCTGGTAATTTTTTTTTTGGCTGCAGCTTTGAAGACATTTTCTCCAGGTCAGCAACTTCAACAGGATTTCAGTGAAAGAGTTTAAGTACTTGGATGTGTCACTTCGCAGTGCCTACCAGAATGAGATTTGATTCAGAATCTGATCACGTGAGATAGCACTTAACAGTAGAGGTTTGATGGGCTGCTTGTCACTGTAGTTCTCTACAGTAATGTGGAATTAGGCTGGAAATGCCAGGGAGGTGTTTCAGGAATGGTACCTAGTGAAAAGCTGAGCTTCTAAACTTGGTCCTGTTCACTGGTCCCTTCTGACCTAATAACGTATCAGTCATCTGTCATCATTCTGAATATCAGATGACTTAGCTCACCAATCATTTGCTGCTTCCAGTCTATGGGGGAAGGCTATGAACAGCATCACAGGTAGAGAACCTTTTTATATGTGGCCTGTCCCCTACAAAAATGCTGGGTTTAGAGGGTAGGGTTTTATTTGATTTGTAAAATTGCTATGTGTCTGGCAAAGAACTGTATAGAAAATTACATATATCCTTTCAAAAAGTATGTGAAATGTAATGTTTTGAAAGTAATCAGGGGGATTTTCATCAGTACAGGGTGCTGTGCTTAGCAAGCACATATTGAAGTTGTTGTAGATGAGCTTTAGAGAAAAAGAGCTTTTGCATTAAGTGGGAGCCACATGAAAACCTTTATGACAAATTTGTAAATGGAGATGGTGATTTACCTCCCCTCCCAGCATCCATGATTGGGAGTGATGTGGGATGCTGGAGTGACATGGTTATCTTGGCCTCAGCAGGCTGCCTGGCTCCCTTTTTCTGCAGCTCTGATGCAGATTACCCAGCAGTCCTTGTGCTTTGCTATGATCAAACGATACAGCCCTCTCAGAAAAATGTGCTGCTCAAAGCTCTGTGTGGCTCCTGTAGCCAACTTGATCTATACAATGGGAAATAGGAAAGCCTTCTTTATCTGATTAAGCAGCCAAGTTTGGCATGAAATCTCCTTTTTAATATCAACTTGCTGGAAGTGCTATGACAATAAAAATGCCTTTTTTTCACGTCTTGTTGGGACAGCAAAAAAAAAATCAATGCTTCCTCGTTTTATGTATTACTGCCAGTGCATTCTCTGACATTCTTTGAGTTTAATCATCAGAGGTGATACCCTGGTTGTACTTAAATCCGTAACTTTTCCACTCACTATTAACTGCCAGCATCTGTGCTACTTGAGGGTGTTTTCATGGTGATCTCAACTATTGTTTCTTCTGCTTGCTATATTGGTGTTAAATGAACTGACAATAAAATGAATCAATAAAGTGAATCATATTTTAGCAGTGACCATTAAATTACAGGCATCAGATAATCAGTTTGGGAAATTACTGTATCTGCTTTAGTAGTGAAACATTACCTTCGAGACAGAAATCTAGAATTACACCATATTTCCTTTAAAAAAATGAAGATTCTTTTTCAGCAGTTCTTTGATAAATAACTTGCCCCAACCAAGAAAAAGTTTGATAAAGTTTTCTGTATAAATTAAATAAACATAAGTACATTTGCTTTCCTTCTCCCCCCCACCAAAAGGGTGTTGTGAACGTATCCCTAATTTGAACCTGCTGAGACTTACCTACTGAGTCTGCTGCTACAGTGTTAGGTGGTGTCTGAAGTGGTCAAGTTTGACTTTCCTCCCAAGTAGTAGGCATAAAGCAATGTTCCTCCTTTCATACCCAGATTAACATGCATAGTAAGCATTAATGAACATCAAAATATTAGTCTATATGCTATATTATTGTAAGTGAAAAACACTGGTTATAGCTTTGCTCTATCTATATCTGTAATAAGAAGGCCCCATTTAATAGGTGATCCAATATTTTAAAACACTGCATTTGCAGCAAAGCATGGGCTGCCTCTTCAGTAAATGGAGAGAGGGAAAGGTTACTTCCAGTAAGAAAACAGCTTTATGATTAAACTTCTTGGTTTCTTGTTTTGCTTTCTCTAGATAATTTTAGGTTTGGGTGACTTTGAAAAGGAGATATTTTTATACCCTTTTCTTTTTTTTGGTGTCTTGCTTAAGATTCTGTCCTTGTTTACTAAACGCAGACATGCTTACCTCTGTTTCAGTGCTGTGATAGAGGAAGGATCTGGGGGGAAAGGGAGAGGAGGCATGAAGTCAGGGCAGTAAGCCATCAAAAAATGTTTGGAGAAAGGTGTATCTGTAAAAGAACAACTCTGTAGCAAAAGAATACTCCACATACTCTTTATTCTTTGTAAATAGTACATCATATGGGTGAACTTCACATCTGTATGTATGGTGTAGTAGATAGACACACTTGCCTGGTTGTAATTGCAAAGTATTGCTGAAGTAAATAACTTCTTGAGATAAAAGCCACTTTTTTGTCATTCAGTTATGCATTAATACATATAATTACAGAGCAGTTCAACGAAGGGCAGTGTTCACGTAATGCATTCTCATGATACTAGGCAAAGATTGGCATTTCATCTAGCTCACCAAATTTATGATTGCGTTAGCTTATGCTTCTCAGCCAGCACCAATTGAGTAGGAAAAAATGTGACAATGAACACTTTCATGTGTACACAGCAACAATTTATTATAGGGTGGGGATAATAAACATAGAAGGTTGATATCTGTTCAGAGGAGAAAAATATTCTTGAAGTGTTTGAAAAGGAGCTGTCCACAGCCCTTATAGCAGAGATAAATAATGTTTTGTGATCCTCTCAGAACCCAGTAAGTTCCATAAGTTTCTAGGGGTGATTTCAGTTCTGAGAGCAAGTAGAGCATTGTGTGTGCGGAATCTTTTTCAAAGTAAAGGATTTTCCTTTGCCATCATGTTTCACTAAATGTACATATAATAGTTTTGTTCTTTGATCCAGAATGAAACTAAAGTTTAGGGAATATACAGCTCAACTGGTTGAGCTCATTTGATAGGTTTGTATTTTAATAGGTGTGGTGTCTACAACAGAGAGAACGGATACAGACTTTGTAGAGAACATGGATATCTGATACCAAAACATTTGCTTGAGGCATTGGATTTACACTCTTTGTATTTGAAAAAGAGATGGTGAAAGCTTGGCTGTTTGAAGGCTAGTATGACGTGCTACTGCAGAGGCCTTTTCCTTTCATATTGCTTTCATTCAATAAGATGCACATTTTTTTCTGTATAAATGAACTCATATTCAGTAGTGCAACTGATGAATTCTCCTCCTCTTTTCTTCCTGCTGTAACACTGGCAAGCAGTTCAGTTCATCCAGGTGTCAGTGCTTTTAGTTGTGTGATCAGAATTTTCTGATGAGGGGAGAAAAATGTAAGACCTGCTTTGAAATCACTTTTCCAAGTTCCAAAAAGAAAGCAAAGCCATCTTAAAATTAACAGCTGGAGTTTTTTAGTCTTTATGGCTTTCCAGAAGAGAAAGAATAGAGATGTTTGGAGTCTTTTTCCCCTTGAGTGAAACCTTAGACAACTTTCCTCCCATTTACCTCTCATGTTCGTTCCTCTTCTTTATTGTAGGAATGTAATTCCTCTTTTGATACTTCCCTCTGAGGTTTGTCCTCTTGTAATGCAAACTGTTTGGTTGACACAATCTCTAATTCTGTTCAGTTTTGTTCTTTTCCACACCCCCTTCATGTCTCACCTTATGTTTGATTAATTAATTTTAATGCTCTTTTCAGAGGGATTTTTTTAGTTTTATTTTCCTGTGAAGCCCACGTAAATTGAATGCAAAAGTAAAGCCATGCCAAGTGGTTACAGGGTGCTTAGGACAGAGTATTGTCTGCACAAGGGTGCTCCAGGCCACCCTGTGAATAAAACACTTGAATGAGATATTGCTAGGCTTCAAGTATTGTTTTAACAGTTGAAGGGCATGGGGTAGGGTTGATGACATTTAAATAAGAATTTAAATATTTTCTTGTGGGATTTTTTTCAGTGACAATATTTCTACCAGGAGTGTCAGTAAATTTTTCTTTCCCCATTTAATCCTTCCCCAAACCCACAAGACAGAAATGAGAAAGTCCTTTATCATCCAGGCTTGCATGATCATAGATGAAAAACTTTGTATCTGAAGTGATTGGCTCTTTCCCCTATGATCTTGAAGAGAGTAGAACTGTGCTAGATCAGAATACCTGGATAATTTATTTGCTTGAAATATATTTCCTTTAAAAAGTACCAGGAGAAATTATTTTCGTCTACAGGATACGTCTATCCAATTTGGAGTAACTTGATTTTGCAGGCTTTGATGGGGTGTACTTGGATAACCCTGGGATATAGTGCTGCTACTAGGAAACTCATTTTTATGGTTTTGGGTTTATTTATCTATTTATTTATTTAGGTAGTGAGTCACTGAGAGGTCTAGGAATGCTATTATTCGTTCATAGTTAAAAACTTATTTATGCATGTAGCTTTCGGGGAACAGCATGTCTGTTCATCAGGATTCTGGGGAAACTTTGAAGATCTATATGAATGAAAGCATAAAGGCTATGTGGATAAATAGGAGTAAAGATTCTTTTGTAGTACTGTGCAACAGTACTAGCCATAAAAAGAGGCTAGATGTTATCTTTTCCAAATCTGAAGTTTGGCATGCTTGTAGTATTTACGAAAAACTGAGAAATCCAGGCTTTCTAAAAAAGGGGCATAATAAACCAAAAAGTCTTACTATTGACTTTCTGCTTTCCAAGTCAGGCTTCCAGGTCTTTGAGCTTTGATCTTGGAGTCAGGTACAGAGAGGCACTGCCTATTGCAGGAGCATTGCAATTCTTGGCATCTAGCCATTATCACCAAATTTTTATTTTATTGTTGTTTAGGGATTCTTTTGTCTCAGCTGAAATTCCTTGAGGGAGTTTGTTTTATAAGTATTAACAGATTTTTTCCCCTTTTCCCTTCAACAAAATTCTGCCCTGAGGTATTGCTGTTTCTTCTCTACATTAAGGTCGCATGAATTTACTCTGTGTGTATTCAGCTAAAGATATTTCATATACGTAATGCACTTGCTAGTTAAGATTTTGGATACTGTGAGTGAGATGGGAAATATGAAAACCAGTTCAACAGGATACATACCGCACTGCTAGCTGTGGAGCAGAGAAATAAGATACAGAAAATGTGTTAAAAGAAATGATTACAACATTGTTTTAGCAAAGCAAAACATAAATCGAAATCCTTACAGTAAGAGTTGATTACCAAGTAAAAGATTAATATGCTGCTTTTAAATTTGTTAATGCAAGTTAAATTTGTTAATTCAGAGAACTGAGGTTAGGACTTCAGAGGTTTTCACTGGCTTGTACTGCACACAAAAGGTATGTTTGGCAAGTTTCCTAGCTTATTTAGTCCTCAGTTTCTCAAATGTTTTTGACTTGATTTCACTTTTAAGCAAAATCCCCACAAAACAAAAAGACAAAACAGAAAAAACAACCCCAAAAAATCAAAACCTTCTTGTACCTTGTTGGGTGCTCGATGTTTTAATTTTTGGGATGTATTTTGCAATCATTAGATAAAATCTGGTGAACAAATTACAGTAAAAGAGAATTTTCCCCTTCTTCCTCAGATGTGTGAATGAAATATTGCTTAAGTAAGTAATCCCTAAAGTCCCACTGATAAAAAGATAACTTCTGTCAACATATGGCTCAATACACAGAGCTATGTTCATTTACTCATCCTGCCCAAAAAATAGCGTCTTGACTTCAATCTTTAGATTTGACATTTTTGTTTCTCTGAATCCCCAGTCTGCTTTATATTATTCAGTATTTGATTTTTAGTTTTCACAGAGTGTTATTCAAGATACAATAATCTTTTGCAGCATTTGTTTTTTATCACACTGAAGGTTCAGGCTTTGGTCTTCTGATTGCTGTCAAATATCTGCATTGTGCTATTTGATTAGCTTTGGATAGTTCTCTTGGATATTCTGTAGCTCACCAACACTTAAAGATCACATATGTAGCAATACAGCACTGATTACAGCCATCTTTTTGTTTTGAATTCTTTAGAATAATGAAGAATAGAAAAATGTAGCTACCAAGAAAGCTTTTGGCTGTGATTCCTGAAAAAAACGCCGTACAGATAGAAAAGCTATTTTTTAGTATGCTTTTCTGACCTAATTAATACTGTTAAGAGCATCCTTTGTTATTAACTCATATTAGTTATTGATACATGGGGACAGCTAAGTGAGGAGTTGCCAATAGTGCATTGGAAAAAGTAAGTAGTTGTCAGAAGGATCTAAGGAATGCTCTTTCCAGGTGGCATTTGTAAACTGCCTGGTATGAGCTGCGGCTTTTATGAAGCAATAATTATGTATTTGTGGTATCTTTATCAGTTGCCACTAAAATGCAGATGATGTCAAATGTTTGTTATTGCCATTTCAAAATAGTAAAATAATGTTGAATAAATAGAGAGTAAATGAGTTGGTCTTTGTTTAAGCACCCATCAGTACACAGAGCGTTGTCGTCAGGGAAGTTACTGTAGTTTCCTCTGAATCTCCCAGCTTCTCAAAATAAGCATAAAGGGTGTTTTTCGTTGCCATGGAAGTTGTGTGTGCCAAGACAAGTTGTGGACTCTTCTGCTAGAATAATTTTAAAGGAGGTATCAGGGAGATGGTGTTCTTCCAGTACACCCAAAAAAAAAAAAAAAATCAAGATGTGGTAAACCAGTATGTTTTATAGCAATGTTTAACTGAAGCTTTTGGATTACACCGAAACCATAGGTCTCAATGCTTTTCATAAGCTTATTTTGACTGTTTGGGCTAAGGTTCCTCAGTTTTCTGCCTTAACAGATTTTGGAAGCTTATGTGAACTCCTCAGTAGGGTTTGAGACTACTTTTCAAATTGGATCAACCCCTACATTATTTGGGGTACAGAAGTGATACCTAATCCTATATCTGTGTAAGTAGTAGTGTGTCTCCTACCACTCAAACAATAGCCTCTCCTTTTCAAGCAGCAGCAGCTGCTGTGAGAGAAGGATTGAGAGGCCAAAAAAAAAAAAAAAAAGGAGGGGGAAGGCCTACAGCTCACAAAGTTGGAGGTGGGTGCCACTGTTGTCTTAGGGAAAATTGGCAGAGCAACTGGTGTACTTCTGCTTCCTTAATGTCAGTAGCAAGTCTGTCTTTGGATAATAATATGCATATAATAAACGATGAGCTGCTTAGGCAAAATTTCAATATTTAAGAGACATTTTTGCCTTATGGAAAAAGTTGCAAAGATAGGAATAACCATTGACCATTTGTTTCACCACACTGTTTTTGTATTGACTTGTGAACTGGCTTAGTACAGCTGTAGAATCTCATCCAGTGATATGGACTTTCTAATT
The DNA here is from genome assembly GCF_027791375.1 of Indicator indicator. Classification (NCBI taxonomy): domain Eukaryota; kingdom Metazoa; phylum Chordata; class Aves; order Piciformes; family Indicatoridae; genus Indicator; species Indicator indicator. The sequence continues at coordinate 97,790,041 of NC_072010.1, read as the reverse complement.
AGCAAAGTGCCAGAAAATGGAAGCAGGTAGAGTGAGCCTAAGTAAATATGCAGATCATATTCTCAGAATCTGCCTCCATGGAAAATACTGCTTAATAAAAATACAGTGACTGTGGATGGAAAAGATGTGTATGTGCCATCTCTCAGATAAACTCAGTTTGGCTGCAGGCATGTATATAAATACCTAGGGGTACTAGAGGTAAGCAGTGATAGAATTTGTCGTGTTACATGATCTCGTACCAACTAAACTGAGGGGTTTGTATTGTGAAATTTAATGAACACATAATTTTTTTAATTTCTCTGCTGTTGATAGTCTTTTTTTTTTTTTTGAGGATAGGTTTTATCTATACTGTGACTCCTATAAGCACAGTGGCTTCTAAATCTAAATCCTGCAGAAATGTTACTTCTATTCCAATTTTATTTAGTTTATCTGATCTCTGGCCCCTGATAAAAGAATATCCTGTTGCTTTTGGCTGTTTGTTTTGATACATTTCCTCCCTGAATGAGCAATTAAAATATAGCTGGGTTAATTTTCTGATTGAGTGGAAACCCTCAACCCTCTTTTCAGGGCTGATTTTTCCTCCACATCAGCTAAGGGAACCAATTCCCCAGTGTCACATAATAACTATCTGACAGAGGGAAGCAATGAGAGGATTTGATCTTTGGGGAAATCTTGTCCCTTCACATCATCTTTGTGCAGCTTATCTGTTTTGGTGAACTGTGTGGCACCAGTATGATGCCCTTAGTTGTGTGGTGAATTCCTTGCCCCCACACCCTACCCCTTAAACAGACACAAGTGTGGGTTACTGCTGACTCCATGCCCATCCAGTATTCCTTTTATTTGTGCTGCTACTCACTGCCCACCAGGCTTCTTTTAGACTGATTTTTGCTGCCACTTGCTAGGCAAATACAGTGATAAGGTCGAGTGTGCAGACATCGGGAGAGAATGGAAATTCAAGATCATTGCATAATAGCCCATATTTACTTTAGTTTAGAACAGTTCTGTTGCTGGTTTGCTTGAGGTTCTTTCTAAAGAAGCAATCTGATGTTAGTAAAGTATCTTTGGAATGAAGAAGTATGTTGCCTAGTTGCTTCCAGTTCTGGTTTGATTTTCTAGTTTTGCTTTTTTTCTACAGGCATTAGTAGGAAACCTAGAGTTCGTGTTCATTCATCCTTTTGGTACTGTGATTTGATTAGGAAAGAACATTATAACAGTATAAAGAGGATGACAATGTGGAGGGATTATTTTTGCTAGGTTGTTTTAACTTCCTACTGTGGGTCTAGTACAGATCTGAAATCTGATGTATCTTAAAGTAAAATAAAATCTGAGCAATTACCAGGTTTTGGTAGCATGACAACATTTCTGGAGACATTTGCTCAAGTATTCCCAGTGGACATGCACAAATAAGGGAAGTAAGAAGTTTAAGATAGAACACAATCTACATAGTGACTTAAAGAATAAAAAGCCTCTAAGTAGACAGATGATTGCTGCACACATTACAGGAGAAGGAAGACTATGAAAGCTATGTATACAATATACATATTCCCTGTCTGAAAGCTAAACGAGCATATGCCTGGGAGCTGCACTAACAAAATAAGCAGATGAGAGTTCTTTTTAGCTTTAAAATAATACAACTGCTGCCTCTAGTCAGTGTCATGATTGAATGGCTTTGTCTTTGTGATCTGTATGCTAGGTTAATGCAGTGTATTATGTTTGGGTTGCTTTATAAAATATTTCTTGATGACTGATTCTGAGTATGGTATATGACTGGACTTTCTACTTGTTGCCCCAAATATTAAGTGATAGGTGCACTTCAGAAGTGTCTTTTCAGAAGCTGTGCTTGACGCCTTGTCCTCTAATATGTGTGTGATAAAATGATTCAGAATCAGTGTACTGAAGGAGTGGTTTGACTCTTGTCAGTCAATACCATCATGATGGGTGTTGGTTGTCTAGTACTTGGTATTTTCTGTCCATACACTTGAAATGGTTTGTTACATAAAGCAAAGTTTTCATATTTCTTTTGTCTGAGAATTGTCAGAAACTGGTTGTTGGAACTTAGGCTTTAGCCCAGAGAAAGCTTTTGTACAAATTTAATTTCTTATTGCAGCAAAGAATTAATTTTTAACTTCTGTTTTTAAAGTAGTGTTACATCTTTGTTTCCAGTTCCCTGTTTAACTTTCTCATCTTTTTGATTGATTTTGACCAATTTGATAGAAAAGCAGATGTATTTAGAAATTTTTTGGCAAGTTCCACGAAACAGTCAGGGAAGGACAGGGATCCTAGGACTGCTCTGAGAAGAAGACAGTAAGACAATCTCATGTTACAGGCATTGATAAATTACCATAAAAAAATTCATGCTTTAAAATGTCTCAAACATAAGAAAAGCTTTGGTCAAATGTAGTGTATGAAAACTTTGCAGACAAGCCAGTGTTCACAGAATGACATGTTTAAGGTGGTCAAATGGCAGAATAAAAGTAATCTTAATATGTTTTTGTATGGTTTGGTTTTGTTTCTAAATATGTGAGAATTCTAATAGCCAGAATCCTCTGTAGTCATTAGTATATTTGCTTTGCCATCTGTAGGAGCTTAAATGCTGTCCATCATCACCAGATACTTATGACCACTGTTCTCTTCAGGTATGTATGAGATTTTTGGGTGGCAAAGTTGACTTCCTTGCAATAAACATGTGTGGGGGGTGAACAAGTTTCAGGAGAAAGTGACAGGATCTTTGGATTCAACTTCTCTTACCAACAGTTATGTTAGTAGTGGTCTCAAATGTTTTACATTTTCTCTAATTAGTACATCTGAAGTATTCCAGTGATGTCTAGTGTATATGGCTGTAACACTGTCAGTATTCAAAGCGTTTTATAAATCCAATTAATAGTCAAAGACACTTCTGGTACACAAAACAGATGATATTTTTATCTTCAGTTACTTAAATTGCTGTTTAAGCTTGTTGCTTCCATGTTTTTTCACTTCTGCTGTAATCTGAAATACATTCAGTCTAGCTTGTAAAGCTAACATTAATTGGTGCAGGTTCTGTAAATGTCTTCAGTGAAATTCTTCCAAATTAAAACAAAACGACAACCAACCAACCAAACCCCAAACAAACCAACCAACCACCCCCAAACTGAACAGAATTACTTCAGAGAACACTGTTCATAATCACAGAAAACAAGGTTGTGTTGAGGAAACATTTCTACAGAATTTATTTCATAGTGTTTCCCATGTAGTGAAATAGGTTATAAATATGCCAACTCCTTTATAAAGTTTAATGACAGCTAAACTCTGCTATGTCAAGGGCTACATGGGCAACTGCTGGAGGATTATTTGCTTGTCAGTTTATAAGCATGCATTTGGTGTAATTTGCATAGCCTAAGTGTTCTTTTGGACTTTAAATAAAATTAACCTTGTGCAGGCTCATTAAAATACGTATCCTTAAAAACAAATGTACTTTATAGTCCTACTTGAAGAAGAAAGAAAAGTATTTTAAGTTACGAAGTTATTTTAATTTTGGGTGCCTTTTGTGTTCAGATGAAGGAAAGATCATTACCAAAGTAGGTAATGCTCTTTTCGTTACTTGACTGTTCAAGCAGTGAAGTTGCATTGAAGTTTTACTGTTGCTTTCTGCTCTCTAGAAATCATGTCCTATATATAGATGCTTGTGTTGTCAGAATACACAAATCAGGAAGTAGATGGGTTAATTGTCAGTAAGGGACAACTTACATATGAAAAATCTTCTACTGAATTAACTTAAACCAATTATTAATAATGTATTGTGATATTGACACACAAATCTGTATTTTGCGTTCTGATGTTTTCTTATAAACACTATTGACAAACATTTTCAGTGTATATATCATAGGTAAAAACCCACAAAGGAATATATAAATTATGTGTAAGTTGTTAATGCAGTGTTGAGGGGAGGAGGTGGTCCAGTGGAAAAAAAACTGTGCTTGAGAAAAGTGCAGTCTGCAGTTATGAATTATTTCATATAAATATTGCCCATGGCATGGATATTTAAAGAGGGTGAAAAGCCGAATATATTACTAGAGCCAATATTAACTGCCCTGAGCAAGCTGTTGGAGCATACCCAAGAAATGCAAAGAAAAGGGACCTGAACTTGGGAGCCTGTCTCAGAGGCACCCTGATGCCTTTTTTTTTTTCTTTTTTTCTTTTCTCCTTTGGATAACCAAGTTCAAGCCAGTTTCTATTTTGAAAAATTGATATGTGTTGATTCTCGTTGTAAGCAGTCATGAAGAATTTTTCAGAGTATTGTGATTTTTTTGAAGGTTTGCCTTCTTGAAGTGGCCTTGCGTTGGGCCCGAGTGCTAGGTCTGTCCCTGCAGGTGGCACTGGGCTCCTGTGCTGGCTAGGCTCCCGTGCTGTTGTTCTTCTGAGCAGGAACTGCTCTGCTGGGAATGTTAATGGGACTGAATGGAAAGTGTATGCCTTTCAGGTGACTACTGTAAGCCAGATGTTTTAGATAAGATTTTGATAATAGTATTGGGATCCATTGAGAATAAAATTTAACATGAAAATAAATAAAAAGCACCCAGGGGAGTAATACTATTTTATTTATATTCCTTAGCTCAGATAAATGTATTGCAAAATTTTTTTGTTCTATTCATTTTCCCTAGCTTTCTTAGTAAGAGCATTGGACAATTTTATCCCCCTATGAAATTACATGAAATGTTTTCTGCCCCTTTTTTTGAATCTAAAACCTTCAGCGGTGCATACAGCACAACTGAATTTTCAAAGGAAAACTCTTTGAAGTCCTTTTTTCTTTCTTCTTTCTTTGTGTCTCTGTCTCCCCCTTTCTCCATCTCTCCCCCCTCCTTCTCTCTGTCTGTCAAGTTCAAGAGCAGCTCAGATGCCATGAATTAAGTGAAGCACAAAAGGGGAAAAGGAGACCCTTTTGAAGAACAAAGGCCTCCCATTAGGCTGCCCTGTTCTTTCTCTGACCGAAATTGCTCCCTACATGGTTTTTATTGCTGTCCACATGCTTGGCACATAAGGTAAATACAGTAGGGCCCTCGTTACCTCACACTCTCTTCCTCTTCCCTCTTCTATAAGTGTTTTGTCTCTTTGATGTTCCTAGTAATTCTTATACTGATTGTTCCCACCCTCATAAAAGCCCCAGGGGTAGTCATGGTCGTCGATAGTATTAGATACTGTGTAAATGCTCCCAGAAAAGAGGACAAACTGCAGCCAAAGAATTTATTTCAGGTGGAAGAGAATGGGAGGGAAGTACACATGTTTTCTTTTCTTCTCTACGTGTTGCCTCTGTGTCCAAGCTACACTTGCTTATTTCAGGGAAGTTCACAATTTCTTCCTGTTTTTCAGAAACAAGCAAGGAACTACTGCTAAATTTGGATTATGAGGAAAACTGTCACAAGCCTTTAAAGCTATGGAAGTCTCTTATGCCTACTTGATTATTTATTTTTCTTTGTTTTGGACAACTACCTGTTCCAGAGTTGTAGTGAAAAATAACAGCTAAGGTTCAGACCTAGACAGGTTTAAAATGGGACGTCTGTAGTTTGCACCTGTTGAAAAAGCAATGAGGTGGGCTCTTCTTACTGAAGTTTAAAAATAACACTAAAATGTATGCATTCATGTAAAGAAACATGAAATCAGAGTAAAATGCTGCCGCATAAACTTAAAGTTGCAACTAAAGTTTTTATTACTTAAGTGACAAAATTTGCTAATAATTTTAAAAGACAAAATTTTGGGAACTGGTTTTATGGCTGTCTTGAAAGATGAAAGTAATTGATGTGGGGTAGTGTAATTCATGCCTAACCTGTCTGGTAAAGCATACAACCTTTTTTTTAAACTTGTGTAACATAGCTAATTATGCAACGCTTAACAGAAAATGGCCCGTTTTTATTTTTTGGCACTGCATCTTAGTGCTTTCTACTTGCCTTCTCGAGTGTATGCTTTCGTGACTGTGTACTGTTACGCATACAGTAATTCCAGAAAAAATGCCAACAATTCTGCTTAAAGAAATAACAATGTCTTTTGTCATTCTATTTTGTAGATTAAAAGGCAAGGAAAATCTACCTTGAAATCTAACTTTTCATGGAAGTTAGATCCTTATCCCCCCCTTTTTTATTTTCTTTTTTTCTTCCCCTCTCTTTTTGTTTGTTTACACCATCTCTCCATCCCCTGTTGGTCATGTTGCGTAAGAAAATTTACAAGGAATGTTATTGATTGTAATTGGTCAATTTTTTCTTTATTCTGTGAGCAAGGTTTTACACACCCCTCTTTTCTGCAAAGGACTTAAACAGTATACTCCATTTCTAATTGTCCTACTTAGCTTGCTGCTGTGTGGGGAGGAAGGTTATGCTGGCATTTAATGAATGTTGGCTTGTTCAAGAATGGATTGTCTAAAATGAAATCTGTAACTTCAGGTGTTCTTATAGAATACTGTGTAGGTAACAGTAGTACATCTGCTTGTGGTAGATGTGGATGCTGTGATTAATGGCAGTAGCTGCAACCTGCCAGAATATGGAATATGAACCATTGTTCTGTCTTCCCCCTCCTGCTTTCCATGCGCCGTTTGTCATGTAGCCTCTCCTGTTGACTTTTAACCTGTGTCCTCTTACTCCATCATGAAGCTATACCTGTGTAGTCATCTTCCCCAGCCTCAGAAATCTCAGCCAAACCCTTGCTTCCAATCTGCCTTCTGGGATGGTTTTGCTTATTGAGCAGACTGATCTTCATCTGACTGTGGGGGAAAATCTTTGCCTGGTCCTGAGCAGCAAATGTAGGTCTTAACTGTACCAGGATGGTTACAGCAGTTGCTGAAGTAGAATAATGGCTGAGGAGAGGCAGCTGCCACATCTGCAGTTTAGCTACAGCAACTGTTGATTAGTGTTAGCTACCAATCACTAGCACAGGGGTGCTTTTGTTGGAAATTGTGCTGTATACTGAGTGTAACGCACATACCACCACTGACAAGTCTGGACTGAAAGTTTCCATGGTGGATAGAGTAAAAGGAAAATTTTCTGAGGTAGGTGGGGCTATATCATGCAACCTAATAGTAATGATTTTGATGCTACTTGGAAATTCCGTAAAGATGTGTAGGAAATTATATAAAAATACATGTTACGTACGCAGTAAATAGTGAGTGGCAGGTTCTGAATATTCCTTCCAATATTAATAGCAGAATAATCCCCCCCCAACCTCTTGTAGATAATGGGAACTTTTAAATTTGATCAGATTATATTCTTCCTCATCTTTTTTCTTTATGAACATGTAATGTACACTTAGAGGAGACCACTGTGAATTCTCAGTTGTATGCCTGCACAAAACAGATGTAGGACTGGAATTTTGAGGTTTATTTGGTAATTTCAGTATAAACACCAGTGATGTAGCAGAAAACTTGGTGGCTTCCACTTAAGACTTCTTGAACCAAGTAATGAAATAATATATTTGCTTAAAACTATATTACTTACGTAGGAACTGTAAGTTTTTAATAATGGTACCTAGTGCCTTGAGGTGGAACCTCACAGTGGAAAACTCTCATATTGCTACTCTTAAATAAACTGAACATTTAAAGAAGTGATGATATATTCAGAATGGTTTTTTTGCACCATCATGTTGGTACTTGCAAAAACAGTTTTCACCTGACATCCACTCCTTACCTTCAAAAAGCACTGAATATGCAGTGATAGGAATCTTTGAACTAGCTGAAATACATCTGGATCTGCTCTTGTGAAAGGTTGTGAGCATGGACTGGTGGAACTGCAGATTTCCAGATAATAATTTTTATTAATTTATGAATCTTAACCAAGACACGGGTACACAAGAGATCCTCTTCTTCCTGCCTTTCATATGTGTGCTTCTGCCAGCTCTGTTACTATTTGCCTCTGAACGGGTATGGCTGAAACATCCTACCAGAAAAGAAGACTCATATTAAGTCAGAGCAGCAACATAATGTTGTCTTCATTACGACAAGATGGTCCCTCAAATTGATTGAGAAATGTAGAAATGGAGGAGGGATCTTGAGCCTACTGTTCAAATGGCAGCTCTCATTTCTGAGCCAGCAGTGAAGTCACAGGGTGCTATCAGCAGCTGGCTATGCTGTCACTAAATGCCTCTCTAGTCTCCATGACATTTGTCTGACCTAAACTCCTGCAACTCCCTGGAAGAAAATAAAAGAGGGTTTTGGATTTTTTTTTTTTTAAATTGAGCACAGGTCTTGTGAAGATAGTCAATTTGCCACTACAGTTCCAAGATCTCAGTTTTCTTGCATGTCTGTGTATCCTAAATGATCCTTAGTATGAGTGCCAAGTCACTATATGTGACTGAGCCCTACAGATTATTTGCTGCTTTGATTAAAAGGGTTTACTGTGTCTAAAACTTTTTACCTGTGGTGTGAAAACTGAATTTATTTCCTTTCCACTGATGCTGCCCAAAGTTTATCAAGGTTGTTTTTATTTTCACTTTTTCAGTAATTTAAGAAAGGGTTGCTTATGAGAGCCCTGAAATGCTAGGTTAGTAATTGTAGTCTTGAGATTTTCAGGGGGTCAGTCCAGGATAATTCGTCTATTACATCATCTGCTCTTTCCCAAAGGGCTAATACTTGTTATTAGATTCCTAGTAGAGCTTTGAAGCTGCCTAACTACTCTCATCCTCATCACAGAAAATGTAAAATGTACTGAGTTAAAACAAATGCAATATTCTACTTTTTTCTTCTTCGGTTTGCAGACAGCAATAAGCAAGACTCCATGCACTTTGAACTGTAGCTAGCATTTAGAGTTCTCTGCATTGGAGTGGGCTCTTCTGTCACTAGCTTGCTTTAGGCTATAGTATGGAGATTATTCCTTTTACATTTAACTTCTTTGTTTGTTTTTTTCCTTCCCCAGGCAGCAGCATAAAATGGAAATTTTCACAAAAATTGTGTTGCATGTTGGATTTTGAAAACTAAGTAAAACTTTCAAAGTTTATTACCCTTGTGGTGTTAACTAAGAGCAATGTGCTGTTATGGCCAAGGCCAATGCCCTTCTGGGGTGTACTACAGGGGGTGTGGTTAGTAGGTTGAGAAAGGTTCTGCTCCTCCTCTTCTCTGCCCTGGTGAGGCTGCATCTTGAATGTTGTGTCCAGTTCTGGGCCCCTCACTTTAAGAAGGACAGGGAACTGCTTGGAAGTGTCCAGCAGAGAGCCACAAAAACAATAGGGGAGTGGAGGCGAGACCGAAGGAGCTGGGTCTCTTTAGTTTGGAGCAGATGAGACTAAGGAGTGACCTCATTAATGTTTATAAATACGTAAAGGGTGAATGCCAAGAGGGTGGAGTCAGGCTCTTCTCGGTGATGCCCAATGACAGGAGATCAGGCAGTGGGTGGAAGTTGAGGCATAGGAAGTTCCATGTGAACATGAGAAATTTTTTTTTTCACTGCGGAACACTGGAACAAGCTGCCCAGGGGGCTTGTGGAGTCTCCTTCTCTGGAGATACTCAAAGATCACCTGGATGTATTCCTGTGTGATCTGGTATAGAGATGATACTGCTCTGGCAGGGGGGGGTGGACTAGATGATCTGTTAAGGTCCCTTCCAACCCCTACCATTCTGTGATCTTACCAGGCTTGGGAAGAGGTTTTGTGTACTGACACTTGATGTTTTCCTTTTTAAGGGCAAACCAAAATGTTAATTAGAAGTTGGTGTAGCAAAATCCATTCAACCACATCCAGCAAAGAGCCTTTTTGGTGGTGACTGTTTCAGGTTATAATAATGTAGGAAAGGGCTACCTCTCTGTTTTGCCGTAATATGATGGTTTATCCTAGCTGGACATTGGAAAAGAGAACACATGGCTTCACATACAAACAAAGTACCTTATGGTAACCACTTTGAAGGGTGTGCTGTAACTGTCCATGTAATAAGACTGACTGATGCTTTTTGGACTGCTTTTATTAAGGATAAAGTTAATCTGAATTATTTTGTACAGCTGCAAGCACACAGCTATTTAACACAGGTTTTTGACACACTATCACTTGGTGTGTTGGAGACTTGGCCTTTTTTTGCATACCATCCCCTGAATTAGAACAAATGAATTATGTTTTCCATGTGTCTGCGTCTTTTTCTAGAGTCATCAGGAATATGAAAACAGGTTCATTGCCTTGATTGGTCATGGGAGTTGTGACTTCTTCCCCCAGATCCGTTGTGGGGTTTTTGGCAGCATTTTTGATTGGTTGTTTTGTTGATTTTTCTTTTGTTTTGTTTCTTTTCTTTTTCCTTCTCCCCCTTTGTCAAACTGTTTCATTATAGCATCCTTTCCTTCTTTTCATTCCACATGTGTATTGTTTGAGATAGTGACAGTAGCAACCAGTTCTGGAGCTTCTGGACATAACTGATAAGATTAGTCTTGATTTATTCTGGTCAGTTTGGGTGCTTTTGATTCTAATAGCTTGACTATCTGGTGTCAACAGTACTTGGCTGTGGTTTCTAGGTCTGAGTGGTCTCTAAAAGTTGGAGCAATGGACAACCAGCTGTCCCAATTCAGATTGTGGGCATCAAAAGAAATCCAGGGCTATTCTGAAGATTGTGTTTGCTTTGTTTTAAAGTGAAATTCATAGTTGTTTCTTCCAAAAAAAACCCTACCTAAACATAATCAATAAAAAAACCTGAAACAACCCCTGCTCCTATACTAAAAATCTCTGCTACTATTTCTGCCTCTCCTCCTCCCCCCCCAGTCAATTCTTAGTGATACAGTCCAGGGTTATTCTTGTTTGTTTTACAACCTTCTTGGTTTCAGCATGCTTCTGTTTTTCAAGCTTCACATCTGAATGTAGAGATTATTAAAGATTTATCTTACATTCAGAAATATTTCTAGCTGATCTTCTCTGTTCTACGACTGGAATCAAGCCATATGTCTCTGTTTTAGAGCATTGTCACTGCAACTGCAGTATCTGAGAGCCTCATAGTATTTCCTTACTATATCTTGTGAGGCAGGAAGGATTTTTACAGACAATGAACTGAGGACAAGTCTAGAAAGATATTTAGATGTGATATTTCTCTCCTGTTGTGGAATTACCTTATTAAAGGTATCTTCATGGTCAAATTGGTGCCTAATTATCTCTTGTAGATTTTCTCACGACTTGCCCCTGTGTTAGAAATGGGGAAATCTGAAACAAGGTTTCCTATGTCCAAAGTTAATACGGTGAGCATTATAGCATTTTTTTTTTCTTTCTTGGTAGATCAGTATTTTGATATTCTAGGAATATCAACCCTTCCACTAGACTTTCTTGCTAAAAGCCAGGAAACCTATGTTTGGATTACATCTCTTCCTTTTGCTGCTTATTGTGACTTAATAGTCTTTCCAGATACAGTGGGACTACTGCCATGTTCTAAACTCCTCTAAGGTGGATTGTTCCTGCTGTATGTATCTCCCTGCCTATACTTAATTTTCCAAGTAGGAGTCTACTGTCTTGATTTTTGGATATGTATTTAGCATTAGAATTTAGGAATATCTGTCCCAGAGGAAGGTTTTAGATGTGGCACACTCTTAAAATGTAGTCTTAAGCTTTTACATAGAGAGAAATAAGTTGTTTACGCTTACCTTTTCTCCATGATTCACACTTAGGGAACGTCTCCCTCGCATTTTTTCCTAAATTGTATGTATATTTATATAAGCATATATTGTAATATTGTGTTGAAGTAACTACTGATATTCTTGGTGACGTCTAGAGAGTTTTATAGGTGACTCTTACACTTTGGAGCTACTACTGTGTGGAATTCACTAAGATTAAGCACTGCAATCCTGGTTTCTGGTTGTGGCCTTAGCATCCGCATTGGAAGAGTAGTCCTGTTGTATACAATTTATGTTAGTCTGTGGATATCTACCATCTCCATACTTGGAGAGTTTAATTAACAGAACTAATTACTGTTCCATGTAGATCTACATCACATTTCCCAATTTGCATTAACGTATGGTTTAAGAAAGTAGAAAGGAAATGAAGCTGTCATGTTTGTGTCTGCTTATCAGCAGTTTAAGTCTGAATGCTCAGCTCTCTGTGAGAGTTATGGCCATGACCCAAACAGTTCTTTTTCCCAGAAGGCGTAATTTTCTCAGCTGAGAGAACACAGGTTTTTTAAACAGAGAATCATTGCTGACTATCCACTTCAAAATTTACAGTTAGTAAGCAAACCGCCCTGTCTTCTGGTTTACCAGCATACACTGACACTGAAGTGAGCCTAACAACTGGAAAGCAGCATTCACAGTTGTGCTTGCCGTTAGGAGAAACACAAATGCATTCTACTTTCAGCCCTTTCTGAGAGGCGAGTCTGCTTTTTCTTTCACTTGTCTCATAGCCAGAGCACGGTTTGCTTTGTCTTCCTTTGGAAAATTGCTGCCGCTGTTGGCTGTGCAGTTAGTTCTGTGAATGTAGACTGAGAGTCTCAGGAGGGGAGAGAGGCTTGCCGTTCTAATCTCTCCTTGCCTTGCCTCTGGTCAGGCAGCCAATTGTTTTTCTGGTTTTGTTCCTCCGGGTGGCATCTGTCTTCAGGAAAAAATTCCTTACAGCAGAGCGCAGACTGCTGAACTGTGGATGTCTCAGTATTGCTGTTTCTGACTGCTATGCTGAATTAATTATGTGAGCAGTTACGATGCAGGTGCTTGAAATGTTTGTGGCTGTTCAAGATGGAAGGATTGCTCTTAATTTCTTTCTTTTCTTCTGCAGTCTTCTTTTGTTTGTTTGTTTCTGTTTTACTATTTGTTTACTTTTTCCTGAATACTGAGGTTTAACGTTTCAAATGTATAAAAGCTATTTTTGTGTTACTTGGGATACCTTTCCCATTTGTTAATGTCTTTTATGATCTTATCAATATTAGAAGTGGTTCACGTGCTTACACAGCATTTCACTCCTGTCTTTTAAGCTTTACATCACCTTAATTTTGAGGTTTTATATGCTTGTGTAATACTAATCAACTCTTTCTTTATTGTTCAACGACTTATGTTTTAACTCTGTATCACTGACTCAGTTATAACTTGGAAATTTCTCTTAAACTCCTATTTTAAAAGACTCTGTTAAAATTACTTAATCTACAAAATTAAATATGTGAACAATGTGGCTGTACCTAGCTGAGTTTTGCAAGATTGGCATGAACCTGACAGCCTAGAAGGGATTTTGCTCTTTCTGGGGAAAGACTCGAACAAATACATGGGACTTGCAGTGTTCCCCCAAAGGCCAAAAGAAATGAATTCTCTCAAATAGGAATGTGATTTCTCTGGAAAAGTTTGCTCCAATGAGAACACCTTTTCAGCATCTCCTGGGACTTGAACCATAAAGGTCTTTGGTTCAAAGCAAGTTGGAGTTTGCACAGGGCATGAGTAGAGAAATAATCTAGTGAGCACTGCAGAGCTCAGTTATCCTGTGTTTCATGCAGAAGGTGTGCATATATGGTTGTGTCCTGTGCTGAGTTACTGTATTGTTTTGTGTTGAAATATTTTGGTATTAATAAGGAGAAAACTTTAACGTTACATTTTTTTATTTAATTTTAAAGAAATTAAAGTTTTTCTGGGATAGGATAGTGATTTATGTCGTTCAGACCAGTAAAACTGAAGTTCCTCATAGTATAAAAATCGACTCGTAATGGCAAACAATTTTCCAAGTACAAAACAAATATTTATTATAGTATATTTGTATTGCTTTGCTTGTAGTACACTACTGAGATGTCTCTGCTACTCAACAATTCTACTAGCTAGTGGCAGAATAAAGATGATCAGATTTGCAGGTATCCAGAACCTATTTAGGTATTGTGTAAGTAGCATCACTTCTATACTCTCTTTTTGTTCATTTGGAAACCATCGCTAAAGACTCTGTATACAAATGGGCAAAATGCTACTGAAATAGCAGAAACATTTCTGATGGTTTACCAGCGTGTAAAATATGCAATGTAACGTATTGTAGTCTGCCTTCATAGGTGATAGTTAGGTATTTTTGGGTGAAAATTGAACACAACTGTTGCCCAGCAGATACTTTAAATGTTACTGGGACAGCTTTCCCATGCTTCTGCTAAATTTATGTAAACTGTACCAAAACTGAGGTTTTGTGGAAACATGTGCTGGAGTTTCCAATATTGTTTCTTCAGATGTGTTTCAGGCTTCTCTGATGTGCTTGCAAGTTCAAATGCCAGTGCTAATTTAAAGGGAAATTTGAATTTTTTTTTTTTTTTGCGTTTCAGCGTGTGCTGTTTAAAAAGATGTTGCTTCCAATGTAGAGAACTCTTATTCTATTTGAGATAATTTTTTGAGGAGGAATCTCTAAAAATGCTGCTTAAGTCTTATCCTCTTTACGGGCAAGGTGGGAAAGTAGGAAGGAATGGAATTTGGAACAACTTGAAAGTGATTATTCCCATATTCAACTAATAAAGTCACTCTTCAGGTCACCAGGGCTGCAGAGTCAGCTGTTGTGTCCGGTGGATTTTGATTAAATTGGAACACAACATTTTCTTTTCTCCTTTGTTTGAATCTGGCTCTTTGAGGCATGCCCTCCTAGAGCATGTACTGTTTCAGTCCTTCTTTCAAGCATTTCCATTCTTTGTTCCTTAGGAATTTTTTTGACCTTGGTGTACTGTGCATTTGTGAAGCTAATAAAGTAGATTTAAGAGAATGGCCTGTCCCTCAAGTTGAGGGTGAGAGGCTATGAAATAAACAAGCATGGTACTATAGAATGGGAGAGAACAGAAATATATTTAAGAGGAGGGTAAATATACCTTTACGTAGTTTCTAGGTGGCAGGGATAAAGATGATATACAGACAAAGGGTCATCTTTTCTTTCTTTGGGAATATATTTTTGTTGTTTGCCAACCTGTTTACAATCTCTAATTTAGATTTTATACTAAAAACCTATGAGCGTTACTAAACCTCATAGATTAACAGGATGTTTTGGGCCTGGTTTCCAAAGCACATCGAGATTGATTATCCTGAACGTTAATCCCATCTCTTATATATATACATTTCCACCCCCCCCCCCCCCCCATCCACTGTTCAGTTTGTCAGGCTTGTCAGTGACATGGAAGCTGCAAGTTTTAGATATTGCCCAGTAGATGATCCAGTAAAAGAAGCTGCTACTTTTTTCATGAAAGGAAAGACTTCAGTAAGAATACGAGATTCATTGATTATGGGAAGATTAATGCAGGGAAGAGACACTTAGCACACTTATGAAGAAGCTCAATAAATGACAGAAACTCATCCTTAATCTATTGTGTGCATATATTACTATGCCCTTAAGGTAGACAAGTCTTCCTTAAGACATGGTTACTAAAAGAAATCCTTGCCAGAGAGATGGTTTCTCTGCCATATTTATCTCCACACACTTTCTTAGAAGCTTTTGTTCTGAGAAAGTAGATAATGTGTAAATAGATTGAGAGCTTAAGGAGAACTCTGAAGTTGAGCAGTGTTGTGCTCTTTGTTCCATTAACTTCCTCTGTTAGAATTGCACAGTAGATTCTAGTTCAACCCAGAAGAAGTGAGTTAATAGTATGGTAGGCTCTGTCTTCTTCACTAGCATTGTAGGTAATTATAACCATCCTAGAAAAAATTGAAAGTTTATGAATGTCTTTTCCGTCTCTGATACCAGTAAGAAGTTGACAGAACTTCGCCTTGTGTTATTTTGCAATCAGAGCAGTATATCAACTCATTTATAGCATGCTTATCTATTAGCTGTGGATCAGTAAAACCTAACTGCTACTCAGTTGACTGCTGTCTTGAGTCAGTGTTAACAAAACATGTCTTGATATGTGGCGCAATGTCTTTTGTCACTTCCTCTTTACATTGCTTGATGCACTAGATTTTGCACATTGTCTTCTGTTTGAAGGAAGATGAAAACATAAGCATGCAAGTGTGTTTTGCAATGTGTGGTCACAGTCCAATGCTTTATTTAAGAGGAAAGTTAATGATAAACGTACAGTCACTAATGTGGTGGAGAAAGTAGCAATTCACTACCAGTAGCAGAGATGGTAATTCAAGTAAATCTTATGTTTATGTCAGATTACAGTGTTATTTTTTTAGGCACCAAACACTGCTTTTTCTGAAAGAGAAGTGTATATATTTAAGTTATGGTTCCAAGTATATCTAAGCCAACATAACTCAGCTCTCTGAAGCTGAAATGGGGCTATTCTTATTCCTTCTCTTCAGCCTCATCCTCTTGCCTTTGGTCTTTTTCCCTTGGAAAGTCTTCTACCATTCTGTCAAGTTATATACCCCTTTGGAAGGGACTCACTAGTGACAAAGCCAGTGTGACATAGCCAGTAACAGTGGGAAATGCAAGTGGGGAGTGTGGCCTCCTTTTAGTAGTGTTAAGTCATCACGTTTGCATACCCTGTTTCTTCACCCTTAATGCTGAAGTTGTAACACAAACCTCTTAAAATTTCATGCCACTGTAAGAAGAGACCATTTCCCCTGTCTCACTTCTTCATGATTCAGGCTCTGTCCTTATGTCTTTGATTTCCATGCATACCTGATTTAACTAGAAAAAAAAAAAGTTAGCTTTTTATCAAGTTAACTTTGATTGCTAAATCAAGTTGTCTATCTAGTTATGTGGGCCAGTATGAGGAAGAGGAAGACTGGGTAGGAGAGAAAACAAGGCCTTTCTGCTTCGGTAGTGGACAGTCATTAGCTAGAGTTGGTTATAAAATCTAAATGTGTTGTGGGGCTTTGTTTTAAACAGTTTCACCCTTGGTGGCGTTTATTCCGTTATGCTTGTCTGACTCTGTATTCATCCAGGGTGGGGAGCTGAGATGCTGAAATTGTTTTTCAGAAGGGTTAATTTTTTTGCTGTCAAATTCTGAGTTTGCTAATATTGCCAATTCTGGAGTTAGTTGAGTGCTGCTATGACCCCCATGGGGTAGCCAGGAAAAATGGGAGTGAACATATAACTTTGTCGGCTTACGCTGTTTTCACTATCACATTAATAAGATATTTCAACTAATTCTACATCCATCAGTAACATAATGCTAAGAAACCGGTACAATGAGTTAGACAATGTTTCTTCATGCCTGAAGAAGATTGAGTTACAGTGAGAATAATCAGGAGTTTGTGAAAAATGTTAACCAACAAAGGAGTTGAAGAAGACTCTAATGGGTAGAAAGTACTTGACTGGGGCTTCTGGGAGTCAATATGAGATGCTGTTCTTGGTGCGTTCCTGGTAATCATATTCCCATGGCAAGAGGAAAGCATTCAGTTATCTGTCTCTTTGCTGGGCTTGTATTAGACAGATGGAAATCAAAATACAGATCTTACAGTTCTTGTATAATTAACACTTGCATCTCACTGCTGTGAGATGTAACTGAGGCCAAAAGATTAACAAGATCAGGAAAGAAAAGGGGTTATTCATTTACAGTACATTATTACGTTAAATGAAAGCTTTGTAAAGCCTTTGTAAAGAACTGAAAAACCATTATACAACAGGGAACAAATAAAGTGCTAGCCAAAAAGGATTAGGAAGAAACTTCTCTGGCAAGTAGGCTATTCCATGGATGTCCACTGTGAGGTTTCTTGTATCTGGTATTAATTATAGTTGGGCAGGTTTTAAGTTAGGTGATTCATGGCTTCACAACAATTCTTTTGCCCACTTGACTGATGCTAGCTATTGATTTGAATAGAAGTGTGTAACTGGAAGGACTGCCTAGGGAAGCAAAGGTTAAATTTAGTTGTAAATGAGGTCTCTTTCCAGAGGGCTCCCTTGTCTGGAGAAAGGATAGAGTCTACCATAATCAAAGCGTAACCAGGAACCTGACAAAGAAATAGCAAGGACAATTATTTGTAGTAGGGGTGTATGGTGAAAATTGTGAGGAGGAGCATCTGGGAAGTCAAATCTGCTGGGAAATTCAGTGGTGTTAACATTGCCGCTTAGCATTAACAGCTAAAAGAGTGCATGATTTAGAACTCTGATTTCAAGTGTCATAATATAGTAAATGTCTGTTAGTAAAAACTGGTATTAAAAATAAATAATAAGGTAAGCCCATCAGCAATAAATTATTAATTTGCTGATTTTAATAGTCAAAGTGATCATTTATTGAGCAGATATGATAGATGAGTTGTAATCTGAAGTAATGCTATTAGATTCCCAATTTAAATGGTGGAATAAAATTTGGAAGAGGAATTATGAAGAACACTGAAGGGGCCTCCCAGTCTTGGAGTCTACCTGTTGACTATTACAGCTAAGTAATCTCTGATAGAACAGATTTCAGTGAAATGCATAAATACCAATGGCTATTATTTTAAAAATAATAGAAAAATGAGGAAAATCCATGAGTAAACTCAGTGATGATGGCTCATTTAAGTTGTATTTCTGCTACCAGGTGTCTACTTAAAATCAATAAAAGTTGTTTGACAGAGAAGTAACTACCCCTACTTTACTATTTGAAAGGATGATATAGATTGAGAATTTTTTTCTTTCAGTTTATTGAGAAATAAATGTAGTAAATACTTTACATGGCTTCCTCTCTCCCAATGAGACGGAGGTGCCCAAAGATGATATGGTCTTCAGTATCCTTCTACAGGCTTGGGAGAAGGGGCTTCTCAGCTATCAGTTTGTTCGCCATACTTCCTTTCTGAAATAGTAATTGGCGTTTCCTCTCCAAGATGGTTATGTCTTAGCTAGCAAATTAGGAGAACAGGCAGTAGCATGGTTTGGGAAACATCATGTGAGGTAATCATGTGGAATTACAGTATTCTACCTTTTCCAAGCTATTGTAATACAAGTACACAAGGAATTGCTTGAAACAATACCCCAATCTATTTTCCAGGTGGTCTTTCGCAAGCTGATAATATGCAAGCAATGCCATTAAATGCTTCCATTACAAAATCTACATATAACACTTGTTATATGATTATGATTTTATGATGGATTAATATTTCTGCAGATAGGATTTCATGAAACAAAGTGAACCACCACAGCAGCTTGCTGTTGAAGGAAGCAGCACCTCTCCCCCTGCTTCTCTCTGAGAACTTCTTGTGCAAGTTAAACACCACTGTGGCTCAGTCAAGCAGTGCCAAAAACCACACACCAACCAACAAAAAAGAAGAAACAGGGAGATTTTGTCCCCTTACTGCCATCCTTAGTGGTAGCCAGCTGTTGAGTTGATTTGACCATCCCGTGTCCACAGACACTTTTTGAAGCATATGAGGACATGCTTCTGACATGGATCACTAGCATGTCTGCATGCTTCTTAACCTGTTTTAAGATCCTGCTCCCCTCTGCCCCCTAAGCTTAATTAGTTAAGATGGTGTGACTGAAAACTACTTTGTTTACTTATCAGGAAATTGTAATATCAGTTCTTGGCTCTGTAGTGTCGGGGTCACAAGTGAGACTGCAATCTTTGAACTTGGTTGGTTACTTGCTTTTGAGTGACCTTAAGTGTTTCTGTTCTCAAAGTAAAAGGGAATGGGGGAAGGAGAGGAATGACTGAGATTTCTAGTCTGCAGGATAAGATAGCTTGCATTTAGTAATTTACAATGACTGGAAAAGAATCTCTCTAATTTGTTGTTACTTTTGTTGCTACTGGTAAATCTGCAGAGAGGGGATGGAAAAATGAATGAATCAGTGTGAAAAAAAAGGGTCAGTTTTATTTCAGAAGCTAGAGGCCAGTTGTGCTTACGTGAGTGATTAAATCATTTCATTTGCTGATAGGTAGTTTTTGGTCAATAAAAATAATCTAATGTCAATTTATACAGTTTGCTGGAGTAGGAGAGAAAGTCTTTTCAGATGAATTTGCTGTAAGCTTTTTCAGTTCTTGTTAGGATTAAAGCTTTGTTTTGTAATTGTATTGATAAAATGCACTCTTTTATAATGTATCTGATTTAGAATGGCTTACTTCATTGATTACCAAATTAAAGTGGTACAAAATCAATAATAACACGTACTAAAAGGATTAAGGACAGGATAACTGAAAAATCTCAATATAGTTGTTAATGGAAAGTCAGAATCTACTGGCTGTGTCTTTTTTTCAACAAGTACTCTTCTATATCTGCTGGTGATCAGGTAGAATTATGGAATCTTCATTGGTAAATTTTTCAAAGTATGAAAATATTGGTGGAATTGCAACTATCAGTTACTAAACAGGGATCTAAGATTCATTTTTTTTGAGGGGTGTGGGGGGAAATGTATGTTTTAAGGTAGCCAAGTACAGTGTCTGCTAAACCTCTAGCTTTAACAAATAGATGTAGATTCTGCATTTGGAAGAGGAGTCTGTGCTCTGAAACACATGGACTCTAAAAATGTATTAAATTGTGATAAGTTGCAATCTGAAAATGGCTTTTGGAGTGAGACTGTACCTATGATAATTATAGTACTTGAATTACAAATACAGTTGAGACTGTGGTGCTGCTAGGAAATCCGTAACATCAGGAGAGTTGCTAACAAAGCCAAAGATGTTTCTGAAAAGAGTTGTGATGGATGCAGAGTGTGAAAAGCCTGTCAAATTGAATTTAAAATTCATAATATTTGGTGAAACCACGTTGGACCAAGTGAACAGTGACTTGCTCGCGTAAGAGGACTTCTATTTTGAGGAAGCCTCTTTAATTAGCTGAAGGTGCATAACACGATCTGGTATCTGGAAACTGATCCTAGGTAATTTCAGTCTTTAAAGTATGCTTTATACTTAAAAAAGTGAATTCAAGCTAATTACTAAAGCTAAGGAAATGGTCTATCTCTTGGAGTGTGTTTTTAATCTAATCCATTACCTGGAAGTTGAAGCCTAAACTACAGAGGTGAGCTATTGGCCTCCTTACCTTCTCATTTGCAATTCATCTCCCATTGAAGTTGTTTACAGGCAAGTACCACATGTAGGTTTAGTGTTGATCTGGCCGAATTACATTCTAATTACATGGCGGAGATACAGCAGAGATAAGAGCAGCAGAGGACAGAATCAATTTATGGTTAAGTATTCAGTATTTTTGAGACGTACAAACCCTGCTTCTTTGTTGGTACAAAAGGCATATATGCCTTTGGAGTGTCTCCTCAACACCTGATACTAAGTATTTGTTACTCTAGTATTAGTTGATGCTAGACTTGAAATTCTTTCAAAATTACATATTCACTTCCAGTATAAAATCTTACAGTATTTGAGCATCTCAAATTCCGTACTCTGCCTCCAGTATGTCTGTTCCACTTAATTTGGTTCTGTAAGTTGTGTAAACATATTTCTTGCAATATAGACCACGAGCCTTTAGGTTTTCATTCTGTTGTTAACATATGATGGACTGTTAATATTCTTAAAGTGTAAATTATGTCAGGCCTATAGGGGAATACTATTTTTTTTTTCTTCTTCTAAGTAATTGTGATTTCCCCCCCTCTCCCCAAGAGTGGGCCTGCAGTTGTCATTTTTAACAGTAAATGGCATGTTTAACTTGCTCAGTGGTTGTACCCTGTTAAAGCTTTGTGCATTCCTGTGGTCGTTTTAATGCCACCAGCTCAGCTGTTTCTTTGAAGTGCTGCTGATTAGCCTGAAAAGAAATTTGGAAGGAAATGCAGAAAGGGCAGAGAAGAAAACTAAAACTACTTGCATAAATGAGTAGCTTTCAAGTTTGTGATGAATTAAGGCTAATTTCCACAGGTGGAATACTGGATAAAGCTCACAGGTGTACAGCGTCTTATATGTGTTGATGGATGAGTAAAATTCATGTCTGACTTCCAATATACACATTAAACTGCTCCTGTTTGCTTATGTTTCTCCTTTCATACATAAATGAGACAGCTAGTATGATGGTGGCCTCTTGCATAGTTAGAAGCTGAAAGTTTCTGGATAAGCTTACCTTGTCTTCCTTGAAAAACAGGGATTGCTTGCAGAGAGATGGTTAGGCCAGGTACAAAGACTTTTACAAGTCAGTATAAACAGAACCGACTGATACTATTTCTTACCAACACCTTGTCTTTTGGAAATAAAGAGGCATCATGTTGTTCTTAAATTTAGCCAGATTTCATGAGGAAAGAGAGGTTTGTGTCATTTCTGTCTTTTTCTTTTCTGCTCTCCCTCAAAAACAGTTGGCCAAATGTAACTGAACTGAACAAATTGTGCTATTTAAATGATGCTAAATCATGTAGTTTTTCTGAAACTGATAATTAAGTTAGAGATAAGATCCTGATTTTATGTGCATTACTACAGGCACTCTTAATGCACCAGGTATGAGATCTTTAATGTTACAATTTTTCATGGAAATATTGTGTATTCATGATCAACAAGTAGTTAAAAAGTAATTCAAATCCTAGGACTTTCCACAAGAAGAACAGAGTGCAAAGCAATATAAGAAAAAAATAGCATTGTGCTCAGTCCATTACTGCTGCTTTCTCCTGCCTACTGTAATGAGCAGTTCTTCTCCCCCTGCCTGAAAAACATAGAAAAGCAGCATTAGGAATCATTGAATGGAAGCCATTCACACTTTTTATGAGGAACTGTGTAGGCTAGAGATTATCATCCTGGGAAACACAGAGCTCAAGGGACATATGGCACAAGTCAGTGAATTGTCATGGAGAGATGATTAGCCTTGTGCAAGGAGCAGGGGAAATTGAGCTAGTGGTGTAAAAGAAGATAGATTCAAAATAAAAATCCACCATCACTCCTAAAACTTTACAGGGATTCAGCGAGATGTTGAGCTGGATTCATGGGAGAGGAAAATCTATTGAAGATCATAGAGTCACAGGAGGATTTGAGTTGGAAGGGACCTCCAAAGCACCTAGACCAGCCCCCTGCAGTGAGCAGGAACATCCTGCACAAGATCAGGTTGTTCAGAGCCTTGTGGAGTCTGACTGTGAATATCTCCAGGGATAGGGCCTCAACTTCCTCCCTGGGCAACCAGTTCCAATGTTCCACCACCCTCATTGTAAAGAACTTGTTCCTAACATCCAATCTAAATCTGCTCTTCTCTAATTTTAAACCATTGCCCCTCATTCTATCACTACAGGCTTTAAGATTCCTTAATGTTTAACAACATCCTCTGGCCCCAAAAGTCTAGTGAGTTGTAATTTGGGAAGGCGGTGTCTTGTGCACCTTCAGTGTTCCTGCAGTCTTATGTAAGCATCTGATTTTTGTTCCTGCTTCCTAGGTATAGGATGTTATCTGGGATACGAGAGCCCGTTCCCCTGCCTGTCATGTTGTTCTTACTTGAAACAATTTGAGTAGAGGAGAGATGTCCTTTTTGTGGCCATGCTAGAGGAAAAAGAAGAGGAAGTGTAGCCCTTCTGTGGATTGCTTTTCTTGTCAGTTGATCAACAAATACTGATGGCCAGTCAGTACACCTGTGGTTCCAAATTAGCCTGTTGTTTAGCAGCAAATATAGAAGAGGGAATACAGTGAGAAGGTTGGGTGAAGTGTGAAGAGTTGTGGGTTTGGATGTAGGAGAAAGGAGTTGAGCTGTGTGTGCAGGACACAGAAAAGAGTGTGATGAATATGGTTATTAATTATGATTTATGAAAAGATAATATTTTATTAATATAAAATTATTAATAACCTTTAAAAAATCTGTATCTATATATGCAGATCCTAGTGCGTGGTTGTGAATATATCCCATAAACTGGTACAGTTTAACAAATTTGAACCAAATTAGAAAAATACAAAACAGTTATTCAATTAAGAACCAAGGATGCTTGTCTGCTAGATGGCAGCTTGACAAGATGCTTGGTGGCTGCTAAACAGCTGGAGGGACAAATTGTCAGGGCATACAATTAAAGAACCTTTTAAAGACTTTAAACAATTTCTGGTCACCAATTATGACTCCTGGCATACCCACGGGAGGCTGCTTATAAACCACAAGTTACAATACCACACAGAACCAAAACTGGTGTTAAACACATAGCTATGCAGGTTGCTAAGTTACTGCTATGCTGGTTATCATGACTCCTGGGGACCTGGCGGGGCCGTAGCTGTTGCCGGAGGTAGTCTCTTCCGAACACAGTGGAGGCAAGCCTTCTGCTGCTGCTGCAGGGGTGCGACATAGACTTCTGCTGACAGGCGGGCTTACCTGGACAGGCTCTTGGGATCTTCCTATTGCTGGTGGTCCTGTGGAGTCGGCAGGACACTGGGGGTTCAGGGGGCAGGGGGAGTGTGTGGAGTGGTGTGGCTTTCCCCTGGCTTGAGTGAGTGGTCCAGGGCACTCACAGGTGGTCCCAGCAGAGACGGTGCTCTGAATTGCCCTGGCACTTACAGGGCTGTAGAGTGGCAGGTAACAGCTCCTTCTCCCAAGGCTGAGCACATGGTAAACAGGGGCTGCTAGGTGCGGTCCTTACTTTGTGAGCTTTGGCTTGCAGATCTGCAGGTTCGTGGAGCAGACACTTAGAACTGCAGACAAGTTCTCTCCCAGCTGGCTCCATTCACCAGCAGGGTCTCAGTCCCTCAGGGTGCAGTGTCAATGTCTTTCTACCAGTAGGACTAGTGTATGACACTAAGCTGTAGCAAAGGACTCTTTGCTGGCTCCTGGGGTTAACTGAGGCATGGTGGCTCTTTCCAGGTAGCAAGGCTTCTCTCCAAACTGCAGACAAAGACAGAGCATGTACACAAAGGCAGAGCACGTGCAAGGAACAATAGCAGAATAGCTTAATAGCAAGAGCAAAAGAGTGAGGTGTGTACAATTTGGGTAATATAAATTGCTCGAGGCTTGAATTTAGCCAATAGTCAAACTTGGTAAACACCATTAACCAATAGCAAAGCATAAGGCTAGAATTATGCCCAAACTTGGAAGAAATACAAGCATCCCACAAAGTGAGTGCATGATCTTACCTATCCTGAAGAAGGCAAATTGGGTTGTTTACCCCAACTCATTGATGCCTGACCCTTTGTTTACTTAGCTCTGGGCTGAGCACCCACTCCAGAAAGGAGGGGGAAAGGGGTGGGGGAGGGGCAGGGGGTGTGTGTGAGCAAAACATGTAGGAACAAGCTTTGGCAATTGTTGTGGTGTAGTGGGCTGAAATTCCCCTCCCACATTAACAATAACCAGGCTAACACAGTTTGGAAGCAAATGAAGCTGTATTATACAAGCAAAACTACAATCTATAATGAAATGCAATGGATATGTACAAATATACACTATTCACAACATTTATAAATGTGTACAGTTGTCAGAAAAACACAACAAAGGTCCCCGGCCGTGCTTATTTTCCCCCCTGCCTCACTCCCCCCTACCTCCCCCCAGCTTCCCAGAGCTAGCAGGCAAAGGGGAAGAAAGCCAAGAAGCAGAGAGATTGTTAGAAATTTAGCCTTCAAGATCAGTATGGGGGGGGGGTGTGTTATTTCCCAAAACCAGCAGAACTGCCCAGCAGAGAAACACCAGACACACAGACTGAGAGAGGCTGCCCATACCTTGTTTTTTGACTCTTAAACATTTCTCTCTCTCCAATGGAAGTGTTTAGAATAATCATTATTTTGCCTTCTTACACCCAATTGTGATTTATTTACATTCTTTTACCTTTCTGCTTGAACTTTGTGAAGAAAAGTTAAAGGCACAGCCTTAAAACTACCACAGCAATATTTGGGGCATAATTCTGGGCATAGGCAGCCTTCAACACAAGAGTGAGGGAGTGGAATGAACAGAAGGTGGGATATGTGTGTGTAGGTAGGGAACAAAGGTTAGCATTTGTATGTAATGAACAATGATTTTTCAGTTGCAGGGTAACTTTAGAGTTTTAGAATGAAACTTAGAAAGCGAATAGAGAAAGAGTACGATTGAAGTTGGAAATATTATAAAGCACTTGTCAGAGGAGTACTGTCTTGTGGAAGTCTTGTAACTTGACCAGAAGGGTTTATATTTGGGTTTCTGACTTCTTACAGCTGTGTATTCTTGATTGTAATTTACAGAATGACAGGTATTTTCTGAATGATACAGTGTTTCTTAAACTTTCACACCTGCAGCAGAAGAGAGAAGCCCTTTCCTTCACAGGCATTTCCTCCTATGAATGAAAAATACTCATTTCATACACCGAGCAGTGGCTGAACTAGGAGCATATCCAGAGCTTTATTTTCCCATATTAATCAAGGCAAAACAGAAGTGCTTTTTTGTATGTTTCCTTTACAAGATACTGTCATTGGTGTTTTCACTGGCCAAGTGTTTAAACTTTGTAGTTCATGAAACCCATACAACCTCCTTCTTATGGCCAACTGTGCAAATTGCTATGGGCACTCGGTGCGGTCCGTCTGCAGCTTACTGCTCTGGGGACCACACCTGACTTACTTGCATTCAATTTAAGTTGTGGAAAATTCAAAAGAAGAAAAGTGGAGTGCAGACTAGTCAGTAGGCAGGCAAAAAAGGGCCTGTCAACTTGATATGGTCACATTGGCTGGAAAAGCTGCTTGTTCTTGTGGACTCATCAGGGTTCTGAATTTTGTTAGCCTTTTTTGTGTGTTTCGATAGTGTTGTGAGGTTTGTTAGAAATGTCATGTTACTGAAGTTTTTTTTTTTTTTAAAACCGGTATCATTGCCTCTAACTTAGTTAAATCCCAGAGAATTCTGCTCATTAAAAATGTAGAGAAAGTTGCCTCTCCGTAATGTTGAGGGGTTGTGAAGGCAGTGGGGACTACAGGTCATTCTTTTAAAAGGCATGTTAGTTCAGCTCAGTGCAAAATGAAAATATCAGTACAATATTGAGTGTTTTTGGAAAGCTTAGCTTGATTATATTTTTATTTTCTGCATACTGAATTGGTCTATCAGTAGTGACTGTGACTTCTTAAAAAGGATGTGGAAAAACTTTAATTCAAGTTAGCAGCAGTGGTCACCTGGCAGCTCTCAGGCTGTTTGTGGCTGGGTATCTGGGGAGGATGTTCTGGCACTGAAGTACATTACTTCATTCTTGCTTGTTCATTCTTTCTACATCAACTTGTCTTTTAACTAAGACTGGACAAAAGCAATGAAAACAGCACTGTAAGCTGACCTGTTTTTTCTGCTATTGCTTCCACTGGGTTGAGAAGCTGCCTTGGTACCCTTCTGCAGGAATGTTGTACAGGAATCTGTAACTTTTTTTTCAAAATAGTAGGCTTAGAAGCTTTGAGAAATCTGAGATTGCCACCTTGGTATGTTTTCTGTATTTATGTACATGTGTGTGTAAAACAAAGAAACCCAAAAAAACAACAAAAACCAACCAAAACAAACCTCAAGGAAACCAAAACCCAACCAGCTGAAAACCAACAAAAACAACCCAAACCACCCAAAAACACACACTGGAAAAACAAAACAAACCAAAACCCCAACCAACAAATGCACACACAACCCGCAAAACTATATATATAAAATATAGTATATAGTGTATAATCTTTATACAATATACTATATAATAAGGTATATATTATTTTTATATACAGCACATGAAGCGTGTATAAATAGATATATCTATTTTTTATGGACTTTGTCCAGACAAGGACAACAAAGCCTAGTGAGGGGTTTAGAGAGCAAGCCTTAAGAAGAGTGGCTGAGAGAACTGGAATTCATTAGCCTGGAGGAGGCTGTGGAGAAACCTCATTGCTCTCTGCAACTACCTGAAAGGAGGTTGTAGTGAGGTGGGGGTTGGTCTCTTCTCTCTAGTATCAGGTGATAGAATGAGAGGAAACGGCCCAAAATTGTGCCATGGGAAGTTTAGTTTGAATATTAGGAAAAATTTCTTTGCTGCAAGAGTGGTCAGGCATTGAAAGAGGTTGCCCGGGAAGGTGGTGGAGTTGTCATCTCTGGAGGCATTCAAGAAACACATGGCTTAATCATCACGATGGTCTTAGGTTCATGGTTGGACTTGATTTTAGTGGTCTTTTCTAACCAAAACAGTTCTGTGATTCTATGAAACATACAAAAGTTCATAAGGTTAATGAGTGTGGCTATCTACCAGTAAAAATTTTCAGTTCTGATCTGTTATAATGTCACCAGAGCCTTGGTCTCCCTTGAACATTCCAAGTTTTGAGCATGTCATGATGCTGTAGACCACTACACTGGCTTTTGATGTAGGTGCGTCACACATTTAGAAGATGCAGGTTTTTTTTTTTAGTTTGTTGTAATTTATTCTACTATGATATTACAAGGTTATCAGTAATTGTTTTAAAATTCTTCTGTGAATAGTTCCTTGAACTTAGGGTTTAGCACTCTGAGCTAGTGCTCAACTACTTTCTGATTAATTGTAGCCTTTACTCTGCTGCTTTTACTAACTTCGCATCAACACTCCCTGTTTACTTTCAAAACCTTGTAGTTCTAATGCCATCTTCAACACACCTGATGATAGTAAGTGATTATATAGTTAAAGCTTGAGGTATAGGAATCACATTTTCTCATTTGAGCGTTGAAATGGTGTGTGTGAAGAGATCAGAAATCAGAAAGAGTGTTCTCAGGAGTAGAATTGGAGGGGTATGTGCATATGTGAGTATTCTGATTGATACAAATTGTCAACATTAGGGCTGAAAGTCAGTGTCCTCTAAATAAATAGTTGCGTAATTTTGATTTCTTCTATTTGTCACCTAAGTTGTCTGATAGTTCATAAGATGAATGCATAACATAGAGTGGATTTAAGCTGTAGGTTATAAAAATTTAAGGTAATATTGCTGCTGGAACAGTCTTGCCTAGTTTATTTCTGCCTACTTGCTGCTTTTTGTGCTTCAGCATGGTAAACGTTTCTCCCTTAAGACTAAGGAACAGATTTAGGTTAGTATTTTCTCCTCGTGGTTGCAGTAACTTTAACACAGGTCAATTCTCTTGTGTAGTTCTTTGTGTGGCAGCACAAATATGTCAGTGGAGACGGCTGGGGCTTCAGCTCTTACTGGTGCTCTGGCTGGCTTTTTACTGACTTGGTGTTCATGACCCATGGCCATAGTACTGACAGACATTTATTTAGTGGCATAAAGTGTACTGGTTTTAATTGCTGGTTTCTTTGTGGAAATGGAGAGATACACATATGTGAAATTTATATTTTTATAGAGGAATTGACAACTAAAAATTCAAGTATTCTGGGTATCACTCAAAAAAATTTATTAGGCTTTTTGACCTGATTTTTTTTTTTTGGTTCACTTTTTTTACCCTGTAAATAGCAACTTGATCATTAATTTCTTTTGAGAAGATTCTGTATCTGTGAACTTGACACTTTCAATCAAAAGTTTGTTAGAGAAATAAACAAGACGTTTCTGTCTTCAGTGTTGTGTGTCCATGGTCCTGCAAATGGAATGTGCACATCTTCCCAGCAGATCCTCTGCAAGCTACAGTCCTCTGCCAGAGGACTGCATGCACTTCGGCACTGCTGTTAGTAAATCTGTTCCTGTAGTTATTTCCTGGAAAACCTCATCAGTGGCTTTTCTGCTTCAGAAGAGCTGCTAGAACAGCCAAAACTGTGCCTGTGAACATTTCCTGGAAAAGCTTACATAGGTAATACTTTATATGTGTAGTTATGCTGTGATTTTCACTTTCTACTGTTTGTGAATCACTGTAAATTAAAGACCTAGGGGTGTGAGTATACACACACACACATTATATATATATTTATATATATATTTCCCTCCCCCCCTCCCCGACTGACTGATAGCAAATACTGTCTTAGGTTAGCTTTCACCATTCAGCTTGATACATACTCAGAGAGGAGTCACGATGGATGAAATCAGTGTCTGCAGTGCGAATAACTCTGTTTCTTTCCTCACATCTTGCATCTGGCAATTTTTTGTTCAATTTGTAACATCTAAAGCAGCTTGTCTGCAATTTGGCCTTTTCCTCTTTGAGATCAAATAATTTAAACTTCAGAAAGAGGCATTCTCATGACATGCCTTGTGGTTCCTACAGGTGTTAATAGTGTCTGGATCAGTGTGCTGAGGGCATTAAAGCAATATCCTCCTTCAGGTTTGAGATGGTTATTAAGGAAGAGAAAGCAGAAGCAGTTTTTGCAAAAAGGGTGACGGTAACAGCAGTGCAACTTTGATTCATACCATGAACTATAGAGATTTTGCATGTGTTTGTGTCAAACCCTCTAATGCTAACCAGAGCTAAATACTGTCTCTGCTGTTGATCTTGGTGTATCCAATTGACTCGAGAAGAAATATAATACACTTAAAAATATACAACTTCAGTTTATGTATGTTGAGAGTGACCTGCAGTGTATTTAATGACAAGTGGCCTGGAGACTGGGATTTGAATTGAACTGAATTATATGGTTATGTTGTATACTGAATGAGTCTAATCTTTGTAGAGCCCCTATTCATCAGGCTAGACTAGTAATTACTACTTTAGCAAAGTGCAGAACAGAGAAACAGCATGTTTGTATAAGGCATTATGTTTTGATTTGCAGGTGAGTTTAAAATAATGTTTTTAAGCTCTGGGGGCCTCTGCCTGTGATGTGCATGGATGTGGGAAGGCCAATCTAATGCATTTGAAATGCACATATCATGGTGTTTGCAAAATGTAATAAATCATACAACTGCTTGAAACGTACTGCTGTTGAATATTTGAGCTTGGCATAGGTAGCCTTCATATGTCGCATTGTGATTAACATATTAAAGAATAGATATTTTACACAAATACGTGATATTTTTAATGTGTATTGCAGTAATTTGCAACTACCATTGTTTTTGCCATCTTCCCTCGCTTGGGTTTGGGAGCATGAACTGCATTTACCTTTTTCTGTTCAAATGTGTGCACAGTTTCAATAGCCACTGCATGTGTGGAAAACATGTTTCCGTAAGTGTTATCCCAGCACAGGTCTAATAAGAGACAACCACTTCAGGTCTAGGGGAGCACGACTATGGTCTGGCATTCCATGCCACAGAACCTTTGGGGTCACACTACTCCTCATGATGGCTGGTGCCTGGCACTGCTTTAGGTTCTCCACACTGTAGCATTCCAAAACAGCCTTTAGGCTCATAAGTTGGTGGGGTCTTTTTTGTTTGTTGGATTGGAAGTTTTTTTGTGTAATTTTTGTTGGTTGTGGAGATTTTGTGGTTGTTTGGGCGGTGTGTGTGTGTTTGGAGTTTTCTCTCTTCTCCAGTACTACTGTGACATAGACCTGTACCTTAGATGCTGCTTTTTCTTTTTAATTCTGATAAATGTTGACCTTTTACTGATCATGTTCTTTAGCCCTCCATTGTGTTTTGTTCATATAACACCAGTTTTCAGTCTTTCTCTGCTGTGTCCTGAAGTAGTTTTTTTGAAAAGTAATGAGGGATGTAAATCTTGTAAAACTAATAAATATGAGGTGTATACTAATAAAACAATATGCATCTCCTCCAGGTGTTCAGTACTTGTCAGTGTGAAATATTTTGATTTTGACAAACCAGTAATTTTAAAGAAAGAGGCTTGTGTATATGTGGATAGAAACTCTGACAAATGTCTCCTTTAAAATACTTGCATTTTTAAAATTGTGTGTGTGTTTAGAAAAAAAACCTGCTTAACTTTGGACACTTTTTCTTATGCAAGTTTATTAGAGCAATGAATATATGATGATAGAGAACCATACCTCAAAGTGTGGTGGAATCAATGTGTGATTTGCTCATTTCTCTATGCAAACCTTGTTAAAGTGAAAGGAGGTGAGTGCTCACCTGCAAATACTAAGAAGTGCTACTATGCAACAATTCTATGGCAGATGCAACACGCTGGTTAAAGAGCACAAATTTATTTTCTAGTGTGTGACATTTTGGGATGTTGTGTTTTGTTTTTTTTTTCTTAGTTCCTTGAGTCAGTGCTTATGATGTAGTGTTTAATGCATGTAAATACATTTAACAAAAGAAAGTCTCAAGCCATTATGAGATAGTGTGTAAGTCAGGACACATCAAGATGTAACATTTGCTACTCTTCAAAGTATTCCATGATTTCTAAGTAAATGTTATGATGGTTTCATGGACCAAAGTTGTCTTTCTGAACAACAAGGGTTGACTGCACTGAATTTATATCCTTTGCTTTGGAAAATGCTCAACAGAAGGAAAGAAAAGCTTTTATATAAATGTAATGTTTATCCTTTCTTATGTGCTGTGGCTTGTAGGCAATAAGTGGGGAACAAGACCATTCACATGATGTGCCAGAATGGTAGAATTGGCCGTGAGTTTCAAATAAGGCTCAGTTTGCTTGTAAAAGCTATAATGCTATAATTTTTTAAGAAGGTTATTTATTTTCTTTTCTCTCCTCCCCCAGCTCCTGCCACTCCCCTCTCTTCTCTTTCCTCTCTCCATATGGTGGCACTGTACTGTGAGCACGACATGGCCACAGTTTTCTTGCTGTTAAAAAAATTTACTTAAACCATGATGATCGTTACATTCTGTGGACAAAAATAAGTAATACTTAAAAAACAACCCCACAAACCAACTCGTTTATGTTAATGTGTTAGTGCTTATGAGTATCTTCTGTCCTGAACTGATAAGATGAATTAGCATTCTTGCTTAGCTGGCTGCATACTTAACTTACTTCTAAAAAGGTACACGAAAGAATTTTGAAATACATTGTGTGTGGTGAAAAGTTTGAAAAGATAGTTATGATTTGAATCTGCAAGAGAGAACAAAATTAGATACAGGCTAAAATTCCAGTTCATAGCAACTGCATAATGTCCAGTAATTCTAAACCAGGCCAATTTTACATGACTTTTCCAGACAACTGGTCTTTGGCTTTCAGAGTAAACTTATAAATTTTCAGGTAAAATTAATTTTGTTAGCTAGAGTCAAAGGTGGTGGGTAAAATTAGAGCTTAGTTTTCAGCCCTAACTATGAACAGACTGTAGGAGGATTTTGCCAACTTCAATAACAGTTTATTTTGCTGAAGTACGTGATTGGTGTTTTAGTTTATTTTATTATTATATATGTATTTTAATAGCTCATAGGAGTTCTATGTGATGAAACTTCTACTAGGGTTCATTCAGCTTGTGAAATGTAGTAGTGGAAATGTCTTGAGCTAAAATGTAGTAGCTCTGTGTAATGATAGAGCTACCTGCATCTAAGATCTTGGCTGGTGTGGTGTATAGGAAGAGGCCTTACTCGGAGTGATGCCAGTATTCATTGACATTATGCTTGGTCATGCACTATTGTCAAAGGTTTCTTGACCAATCTTCTTCAGTGATTTGCCGAGATAAAATAAACTAGACAATGACACGCCTATCAAGGCAGTATGTTAATATGTTACAATTAATAGCTTACTTCCTTTTTTTGTGTTGTTCCAAGTACACCCATCAAAAGGGAAATAATAAGTTGGTTTGTTGTGTAATCTTGCTGTGCTGCATCAGAAAGCCTGCTTATGAAGTTTACAAAGGTCACAGTTGTCACAGAGTTGACTAGTGGTAGAAATTTCCTAGCTGTGATTGAGGGCATGTAGTAAATGACATTTTACTAACATATGGAAACATATCTATATAAAAAGGAAGATTCTTTTCCTCTCTAGAAATGTTGAGTAATGTTGATAATTTTACCCTTTTAATTCTGCCTTATTTATGGTTTGAAAAAAATTATTAGTTACAAAAACAAAAAGAGACCTGAGGATAAGGTTTTAAACATCCTTTCCCCCTAGTATGTAACAACTTCAACTATTGATAGCGCTTGTTTAGAACTGATTACACAGGAATAATTTTATGACATTTTACAGTCAGTCAATTTGGCATAAGTGGAAAAAAACAAAGCAGTAAGAGACACAGAGAAGATGCAAAAGGAGGTCTAACCAAGATTTGCGTAACCTGCAGGGGAAAATGAGGTTCTTTTTCCAAAAAGTTAGAGTATCAACTATAATCATTAGAACTGAGTAAAATGGTGTGTTGGTGAGAGAAACATCAAACCAAAAGCATTCATTAGAAGTGGGAATGTATGGAAGACATGTAAAGAGTGAAGAGAGTGGGATAAACAGTCTCCTGAAGCCTTATTTGTGGATTCCAAAATGTTAAACTGAAGATCACCTACCTTTGTCATACCTGGTGCTGTGTTACTGGCCTAGTTCATTTGGTTTTAAGGAAAATCATGAATGGGAAAAACCTTCAATGTAAGGATTGTAGAATTGGGTGAAGAGGAAAGAAACTTGAGATGTCTGTAGTTGTGTGAATATGAAGAGTGGTGATCACAGGGTGCATTGCTTTCTGAGAGATGTCTTTGAAGGAGAAATTGAACTGTGTACAAAGCCCACAGTAGTATTTTACATAAATGTGAGTACCAGAAGTAGGGCTTTGGTTCAGATTTTTAAGCAGCTTTTAACATAAGAACTCAGAAAAGAACAGCCAATGATGTGACAGAATCTAAGCACAAGGTGGAACTAGCATATCCTGCCACTGTTTTTGGATCGGAGTGGTATGCGCTGATCCTCCCCAAACGTTTTCCTGCTTGCGTCTTCAGGTCTCCTTTGGAAGCCTTATAGAGTAGCGTGACCTAAATGAAATAAGAGGTGTTTGGGTTTTGTTGATGTTGGGTTTGGTGTTTGTTTGTTTGTGTTTGTTGATTGACTGTTTGGTTTTGGGGGGTTTTGTTTGTTCCCCCCCCAAAATCAGGAACTTACATTAACAGGAATATAGCAAAATTGTCCAAGAATTAGGTGGTCATTGGAAGAATGACTTTTTTCCCCCCCCCAATTGCTAGTCACAAAAGTCAATGTATATAAAGCTTTTATTTCAATCAACATAACGGAAGTTTAAAAATTTAAATTATTATTTGTGTAAGAGTTAGTGTTTATAAGGCAGGTGAAATGATTGGCACAGTTGGAATGGGAAGAAAATTTCTGCCTTGTCCTTGTTAGCTGTCAAATGCAGTATTGGTAGCACGGACAAAGAGTAATAACGTGATACCACCAGCATACTTGCTAACGCTGCTTCAAGCAAATCCTTCCCTGCTTTTATTTGCTGTTTACTTGTTCTGTTGTTTTATGCAAGTCATGCATCACTACACACATGCCTGCTTTTAACGGTCATTTCCTGTGGTCACGTGCTTTTGATGCCACACCTGTGTTCAACCAGCTCAGCACAGACTCATTTGAAAAGGATCCCAAAGACAAAACTCCTGCCCTCTTACTATGCTAAGGACTGCCTCAGATCAGCTGCTACTTAAACGTGACACTTGCTTTGTGAAGTGCTTGGCTTATTATACTATTTGTGTTCAGACTCTTTTGATGAAGCAAACAGATTATCTCCCAGTGTACTCCAAAAGCATGTATAGAAGAACGAAGTTTACTGAGGGTCTGTGAACCGTGGAGATGTGCCTCAGAGTTCTCAATGGGACACGTGAATGAGTAGAAAACTGAGTTGGAAACAAGGTATTAGGAGAATCTATTCAGTACACACAGTTGTTTGCCTGCAGTTGCAGTACCTTCCCTTCTTGCAATCTTTTTCAAGTGTAGATCACTCCTGTTAAATATAGAGCAGGGAACATCTTGTGTTAAGTAGAGATATGAACCTGAACAGAAGAAGAGGTCAAGCATGGAAATAAATTCCAGTCAGTACTGGATGACTGAGAAGTACCTTTCCTCTTGCTGTCTCTTGTTTGGAGAGACGGTGCTTGAATTCACTTCAGAAGTGAGGAGAAGAAAAGGACTTTAAGGACTCAACACTCTAAATTTGCATTAGTATCTAAAAGGTGGGTGGCTCAACCCTGTGGTCACCTGAATCATCACATTATTTCCTGACCAGTAGATGGATATTAAATGTTGTAGTATCCACACTTCACTTGAATTTTTATGTAAAAGTTTTACTGCTTAGGGCACTGGTATTTGAGTGGTGAACATAGTATTTGAAATAGTTTAATCTAGCCTTGTAGTTTGTCAGAACACTTAGTTTTGTGGACTGCTTTTGGAAAAGAAGATTAATTCTTCCATGGACTGGAAGGCTCTTACCAGTTTTCCAGACCTTTTGTCTATTTGTGGTCACAGCTCCAAGTACGTTCTAGTCATCATAGAGTGGTTCAAAGATGCCACCCAGGTGTAAAGTGTCCCTTTCAAAAACCATAGCCCCACAGTCAGCTTTGTTTTGATATATCATGTACATTTGTGGAAGGGATTAGTAATAGTTTTTTTATTTATTTTTATTTTTATTGGAAGTCATTGGAAAGCAAAAGACTAAATCTAGTTTGATTTCACTTGGGGTAGATTAGTGGGTGTCAAACGTTACACAGTACTTGACATCTCCACTGCTGTTAAGTTGGCCGTGGCAAAGGGATTACCCGATAATGAATCACCAAGCTTTTTAGCCATTTAAAGGGAATCGTGCTGCTTCCTTGCCCTGGTGGTATTCTCTTTCCTACCCAGGACCTTCTTGTGACAGTTTGTGTTTGGATGTGGAAGACTCCACGCAGATGTGCAGGCACCAGTTTGACAGCTTTGTGTTCAGCTTCTACCTTGCTAATTGTTTTTGTGGGATTATTTGGATTGTGTAGAAAGCTTTTGCCAAATCCCCTTTATTACTGAAATTATTGTTGCCAGCAGGAATAAGATTAAAGGTGCTTAAGTCTGTAGAGTTGTTTCTAATTTGTACGTGTCATTTCAGTGGCATTTGAACAGAGCTCTGTTTCTTTCCCTCCTTGCTCCCCTGTGGTACTGTGCTGGAGTTAGGGCTGAGAAGCCAAGCTATTGGAAGAAAATTCATTTTGTTCCCTAATTATTATGCTGGCACTTGGGAGATAATTTTTCCCTTCATGCACTGCCAATTAATATGCAAATGAGCTGATAAATATTTATACTGTGATTTAAATTATGCAGGGAGTGCTTTCAGTGTACTCTGCAAATGAATTGTTCATGGACTTCAAAGTGCTGGCTGCTGTGCTAACGAGAGGAGATTTGCATAAGGCCCTAATCAGGCGCATACTGATTAAGCTTCATTATGGAAACTGCCAGCTGCAATCTTTGTTTCTATTTTATTACAAAAAGGGGAACTTTTCACGCTTCAGTTGCCTTGACAATGTCAGACACAGCTAGTAGGAGAGTCTAAAACTCCACAGAGCAACTGAAGTTTCCCTGTTCAGTTGAAGATTGCTATGGTGTAACTGAAGTTGTATTTCTTCCCCCACCTCCCCACTCCCTTTCGTGTTCTGTTAAGATCAGTAGCATAGATTAGTTAGAAATTGTCATTCTCTCTTTCCTTGGACTATCTGAACCTGTAGAGGATACCGCAGCAATGCTGGACTGCAGCGACTACGTTCTAGGTGGGTACCAGCTCAGCTCTTTCTTATGAGCGTTTAGTATGGAAATCGAGGCTGTGAGGTTGACTATGCATAGAGCTGTAATCACATACGCAGAGGCTAGAGAAGGTGTTTGTAAGGCTGAAGCTCATCAGTGAATCAGCAGCAAGTAGCTGCTTGATAGATAGATCTGTACCAGGAAAATACGTGGCTTTTTTTTTTTTTTTCCTTTTTCTTTGCCTTGCTCGAGGAGAATTTTTCCTCTGCACTGGAGAGATTTGCTGCTAGGCTTGGCTGATATTAATACAGACCTTTTGCTTTTAGGATTTCAATCCGAGAAGCATCTGAGTTCTGACAAACACCAGACTTGACTTGCATATCTGTGTTATGAATTTTAAAGCATTAAAATGAATGAGAGTCCCAATCTCAAAGAATTTAGTAGTTATATTGAGCAGTTCCCTGATGTCTGTGTATTTTTAATGTAATAACAGGGTTCTTCATGCATAATAGAAAGTGAGGTGGAGTGCACAGTGGTTGCCATTGATACTGTTGCAAGCTGTACTTAAGGTTACTGGGGTAGTAGATCTCCTGGGCTGAGATTCCATCAGGACTGCAGAACAGTCTATTAAAATGATAAGTAGTAACAGATCATCCTAATTTTACAATACCTTTTACTTTATTTTCAAGACTCTTTCCCCCAAAGATCAATGTATTATTATTGCTATTATCATTATTATTTTTATTATTAATAATACATTATATAAGCTCATGTCAGAGTAAGAATATATTTTTTGATAGAAAATTTTAAAGCAGGCATCTGAATATGAGTATTTTCAATAACTGAATTTCTAAGGAATTCTTGGTGTGTTTTCATTCACATTGAATTTTTTTTCATACATGTCAGTGAATCATTTTTGCTTTTGCTGATGGAGTATTGATCAGTTTTTAATGGGTGAAAGGAAATAGTTAATAATGTATTTCATGTTAAGATTTTCTGGGTTTTACTGGCTATGTACAGCCCATAGTACTCGAGCTTGATCCAATATCCACTGCTTCTTCCTTTTGAATACCTTTGAAATATTACTGGGGGTGTGTGAAAGCTTGGCACAGCACTGCCTTGTGGCACCCTCAGCTGTGCCAGCAAAGCAGCAGTACTGAATGTATTCACTCCTGAGAGTTTGATTTCAATCATGCACCTGCTACTTTCGATCCTTCCTTCTGTGGAGTGTTTCTAGATAATGTTGGCAGAAGTTGTAGCCTAGGGCCTTTATTTAAAGACCTAGAGAAATAAAGAGAAGGTGAGGGCATTATAGTGTGTTTCTGTTGGCCCACTTTGTTTATTCTTTTAACTTTAGAGCAGAAATCATAAACATCTGTAAACTGAAGAATCTTTTTATTTGATGCATAATGAATCTGTAGGTTTAGTATCTGGCAGATATGTGTCTGTTTTGCTGGTAGCAGTTTTGTTCTTTAGATGTATATCGTACCATTTGCAATGGAAATAGTGTCATTGTTCTTGATGCTTTACATGCAGAAGGCCCACAGATTGAATGAGATATAGTGAAATAATGGATGCTATCCTTTGTTTGGACCTGAACAGCACTAGCAAGATGCTGCTTTTTTGCAATACCAATGTTTGAGGTCTTTGTGAGGGATGAATCTTACAATAGTCTTCATTTAGATAGGCGTCTGGTAGCTGAGGAAACTTCATGTCTATGTTTAGTACTAGGAAATATTGAAAACCTTCTTAAAAGTACTTATTTTGCAGCATAGCCTGTCAAAAAAACATGTCTTGGTTGCTTTATAAGAAGAGATCTGTCCAGTTAAAACTCTGTCCTGGGCAAGCTTGCTCGTCCTGCAGGAATTTTTACTGTATGAGCCTTGTCATCATAGAATCATAGAATCAGTCAGGGTTGGAAGGGACCACAAGGATCATCTATTTCCAACCCCCCTGCCATGGGCAGGGACACCTCACACTAGATCAGGCTGGCCAGAGCCTCATCCAGCCTGGCCTTAAACACCTTCAGGGATGGGGCCCCAACCACCTCCCTGGACAACCCATTCCAGGCTCTCACCACTCTCATGGGGAAGAACTTCTTCCTCACGTCCAGCCTGAATCTCCCCACTTCCAGCTTTATTCCATTCCCCCTAGTCCTATCACTACCTGATGTCCTAAAAAGTCCATCCCCAGCCTTCATGTAGGGCCCCTTCAGATACTGGAAGGCCACAATAAGGTCACCTCGGAGCCTTCTTTTCTCCAGACTGAACAGCCCCAACTCTTTCAGTCTGTCCTCACAGGAGAGGTGCTCCAGCCCTCTGATCATCCTGGTGGCCCTTCTCTGGACACGTTCCAGCATGTCCATATCCCTCTTGTAATAGGGGCTCCAGAACTGGACACAGTACTCCAGGTGGGGTCTCATCAGAGCTGAGTAGAGGGGAAGAATGACCTCCCTTGACCTGCTGGCCACACTTCTCTTGATGCAGCCCAGGATCTGGTTGGCTTTCTGGGCTGCAAGTGCACATTGACAGCTCATGTTGAGCTTCTCATCCACCAGCACCCCCAAGTCCCTCTCCTCATGGCAGCTTTCCAGCCAGTCACTGCCCAGCCTGGATTTGTGCTTGGGATTGCCTCGACCCAGATGCAGAACCCTGCACTTGGTCTTTTTGAACCTCATGAGGTTGGCTTGTGCCCACCTCTCCAGCCTGTCAAGGTCCCTCTGGATGCCATCCTTTCCCTCCAGCGTGTCTGCTGCACCACACAGCTTGGTGTCATCAGCAAACTTGCTGAGGGTGCACTCAATGCCACTGTCCATGTCACCAACAAAGATGTTGAACAAGACTGGTCCCAGGACTGATCCCTAAGGGACTCCGCTTGTCCCTGGCCTCCACTGGGACATGGAGCCATTGACAGCCACTCTTTGGGTGCAGCCATCAAGCCAGTTCTTTATCCACTGAATGGTCCATCCATCAAACCCATGTGCCACCAGTTTGGAGACCAGGATGTGGTGTGGGACAGTGTCGAAGGCTTTGCTCAGGTCCAGGTAAATGACATCAGTTGCTCTCCCCTCATCTATTAATGTTGTGACCTTGTCATAGAAGGCCACCAGGTTTGTCAGGCAGGATTTGCCCTTGGTGAAGCCATGCTGACTGTACCCAATCACCTCTTCATTATTCTTCTGTCTCAGTAGTGCCTCCAGGAGCATCTGCTCCATGATCTTACCAGGCACAGAGGTGAGACTGACTGGCCTGTAGTTCCCTGGTTCTTCCTTCTTACCCTTTTTGAAAATGGGAGTAATGTTTCCCCTTTTCCAGTCAGTGGGGACTTCCCCAGACTGCCAGGACTTTTGAAATATAATAGAGAGTGGTTTAGCAACCTCATCTGCCAGTTCTCTCAGTACCCCTGGGTGTATCCGTCGGGTCCCATGGTCCCATCTAGTGGGAACAGTCAATATGTTGCTTGGAGTTCTGTGCATAGGACTGTTGTGTCCCCCTCTGTGTTTTGTTTATTTGATCATTAGTAACCTTCATGGTGGCTCTAATACTTCAGTTTCTGCAACATGCTAGCAGGGGAGACCCTGTGTAGTTTTCTTTGACAGAGCTTTCTGAAGTGTTTCAGTGAATGGTTCCCATGTTATTGAGAAGCAATCTTCAACCTTTGCTCTTCCTTTCTGTGGTAAATACTGTTGTGATTTCTGTCTATCCTTGCACTGTGGGCTAAAAAAAATAGGTCTTGTGCCCATTAGCCCCACGAGTTAGCCTAGTTTCCACAACCAAATATATTTGACTTCTAAGCCCCTTTTGCTGCTTTTCTTACGGGATGAGGACTCTGTGGTTGTGTCCACGATGAAGTCTCCCACTCAGTGTTCTCTCAACCTACACTTATTTCAGTAGCCAATTTTGTGTCAAGGAAGGAACTAATACTATTTAATGAATGAGTGTTATCTATAATCACTTCCAGTGTGTGGTGCCACAATCAAGACAATTTAAGATACGTGCAACTTCTAGATAGAAACACATTTTGTTTTACACAAAGATCCATTAGTACAGAGGGACACTTCAACAATTTCTGTGCAGTCAGTGGAACTTGTGTTCCGTTCGTAGAGTGTGGCTCATACTATTCAGTTGTGGAAAATTAAAAGTAAGGAGCCAGGAAGCAATAGGTTCTGTATCTGCAACCCTAGCAGAGCTCTGTTTTTCAAGATTATGAACCTGTAGCTTCAGTCTGCTGAGCAGATGTTGTGAGAAACAGGGCAGAACTTGCAGCCTTTTGCTAAAGCATGGGCAAGCAGTGTGCTGTCGGAAAGTTTCTTCAGTCGCTCCCCCTTTCAAAAAGCAGTTTAATCCATGTCTGACTCTGTACTAAGAGTAGCATTGATAGGTTAACTCTCACTTACATGTGACTGATGCTTGAAAGATTTAAGCTTAGGCATAGGAACTTTCTGGGAGCAGTTGAGGCTCTGGAGAGGGAAGATTGTTATTTCTTACATTCCTCTGGGTTATCTAGGCTAGGCCCAACTAGGTTCAGCTGCAGCAGTTGTTTACAAGGAGAATTACATTTGTTTTTAAAATATTGGTATGTTTTGTGTTGTACTTCCTAACTGCTTATTGGAATTTTTCCAA
Source organism: Indicator indicator (assembly GCF_027791375.1). NCBI lineage: Eukaryota > Metazoa > Chordata > Aves > Piciformes > Indicatoridae > Indicator > Indicator indicator. Next base: position 97,748,430 of record NC_072010.1, on the reverse strand, counting down.
GGTTGCTGTTGCTTACCTTTTTTTCTCACACGTTACATTTCTAAGTACCTCCCTCCCACCTGTACTCCCACCCAGACTTTATTCCTGTTTTCATTCAGGCCCTGTCAATGTGCTTTGTTCCTCCTGACTTGTGCTTGTGTTCCTCTGCTGCTGTCGCCTCAGTACTGATAGCCTGAGGGTAGCACTGATCTTTGGGCAGGAGCAGGTGATAGTACACAGCAGTAGACTAGCTTCTCATTTCCAACTCTTATAGACTGCCAAGCAGCAATGTGTCTGGGCATTCTTAGAAATATCTGGGGAAGTGATGCAGTAGTTAATGCCGTTACAATAGTCTTCTTTAGCCAGTTGGTATTTTGGAAATAATTGCTTTGATGAAAGTACATGAGAAAGGTAACCTTTTAAGCACCTAGCCAAGAGAAAATCTTGGAGTAAAGGGCTCCTTCTGCACTAACTGAACTTGCACTTCACTGCTTATGGGGATGGAAGAACGTGCTGAAGGATTTGCTTATGCTTCATTTTATGAACTGATCTGTCTTTTAGTTTGTGAAAATGTGTTACACTGAGGTTGGTAGCAAGGAATTGGGAGGTAATAAGCTGGAGAGCTGATGCTGTACATAGAACATCTGTATAGATTTCTACATAAGAGAACTATTCTGTTATCTGAAGAGGCCCTCTCATTGCACAGCTGACAGACTTTGAAGCCAAGAGTGGACTTTTCCATAGATGTACCTAAAGGGAGAAAGAAGAGAAATTACTTTAATTTGTATGGTTTTGCATGAATACATAGAAAATATAAAATAACAGTATCAGTTCCATTCCTGTAAAATAAAAATGCAGTATTAGAAAAATAGCATCTATTGAGTTATGACTGAATTTCCTTTCTCTTACTGGGGGGGGGGGGGGAGGGGGAAAGACCAACACAAGAATAATGCGGGCCATGGTGGTTAGACATGATTGTTTGGTTTTTTTTTTTCCTCTCCTTTTTGGTTCTATGACTTTCTTTGTACTAAAAATTAAGTTCTTGCCTATCTTCGCCTTCCATCATGCTGTCTTTCATTTCCTTAGCACCATATTTCAGCATATGGGAATAAACAAATCTTGGAACAATATTTGTGGAAGATAGAGTATTATTTTCTAATGTTGATCATTGTTTCTGTGTTATAATATGGATTAGGGTAAAGTACATATCAAATTTTTCATGTTCTATACTTCCCTTGGAAAAGAGGGTGTGACTAGATTTGTTGGTTGTTTCCCCACCCTCCATATTATTTTATCTTTATTTCTGTTTTAATGCAGACTCAAGAATGAACAATCCGTCAGAAAACAGTAAACCATCCATGGAGAGTGGGGATGGAAACACAGGTAAGAAAAGATGAATCAGCGCACAGATGTTTGCTGATGGAATTGAACAGAAATTAAAAGCAAAATCTCTTTACCATTTTACAGGAAATTAAAGCAAAACAAAGCAACCTCCCTATACACATCTACTGCTTTTAGAGTCTTGCCATTAATCCTACTATATGCAGGCCATTATTCACACCTACTGTATCAGAGCACTGCCTACACTTTTTATGTAGATCCCACTTCCTCACTTGCTCTATCTGTAAAGTTTCTGATGTTCTGAAAGGTCTGGTGGCACTAGCTCTCTATGAATAGTCTCATTTTTTGACTTGCAGAGCATACCTGCAATACCTCTAACTTCATAATTTGTTTGGGTTGAATTTTTCCCTGGCAGAGATGCAGGCCACTGCCTGATCTCATTTCCATTTTGGATTTCATTCAAGCTCTCACAACAGTTCTCAACAACATGACCAAAGGAGAATAGATGATTTCTCAACATTTGAAAAATAAATAAAATGTTAGTTGGTTTTTCTGTAATTTCTTCATGTATCGGAACAGAACATTGAAATTTGACTGCCTTTGTGTCAGGGCAAATGTGCCTTTTGGCACATCCTTAGATGGGGCCAAGTTCCAATCCATTAAAGAAGCTTGTTAAGCCACTACAACTCGGTCATATTATCATGCTTTAATTCCTTTCTAGAGGTAATCTAATGTTCATTATGGTATCCAGAAAAGTGACAGTTCAAAGTGGAAAGTAAATAGTTTAACCTAGCTCAGAATCTTCTCTGAGGTTTGAATAGCTTTGAGAGAAGTCTAGTTACCTTGTATGAGGAAAATTATTTCTCTTCCTCTTTGTTCCAGGGTTTAAAATAAAACTCTTGTTATTGAACTGTGTTGAAATTAAGAATATTTTTTAATTTTGTGCTACTTTCTCCTTATTCTGTGTGCAAGGCATTAGTACAGCTTAAAGTGACTGAATGTTCCTGATACTGATCTGAGAGACTGGACATTTTCTGCCAATGCATAGAGTCAATCAGAGTGAATCCTGCTCACTCACTAATGTGTGTTTTGTTACTGGCATCTCTGTTTTTACAATTTCCCCTATATTTGTAATAGGAGAGGTGTCAATTCTTTTTTTGTACAAAAATTATTTATTTTGTATTTAATACTGTTTTAGAATGACAGAAAACATTATTTTAAAAAACATATGGGTAGTAAATATCTCATAGTTATGAACAGCATCAAGAGGAGGACGGTGTTAAATATCCCTCTAGAATTCTTGTAGCTAGGTGTGTGTAAACCTCTTAGAAAATTCAGACTTCCTGCTCTGTGTGCTTTCTCCAAAGAGTGCGTTCCTAATGCACAGCCTTTAGGGCAGCTTTAACTAGCAATTTCACCTCAAATGAGTTGTTAAAGGGAAGAACTTGATTTATTCAAAGGTAGTCTGTTGTCATAGAAGCATTGCATCTGCTTCAACAGAACCCTGGCTCTACTCTCCTAGACAAATTCTTCATCAGTGTGAAGGTATGAAGGTATTGTGGTATAAGTAAATTGATGGATTGTACAACTGCATGTAGGTGCTTTCATCACAAAGGGGGGTTAATAATAGGGTTGGTTACTACACAAGTTTGTGTTTGGACCTTTTGCAAATGTTCCTGCAGTTTGTTCCCGGTCATTCCTCTCGGTTTTGTTGCCTGACATTTTAGATAATGCAAAGTTGTGAAGACCCTCCATTCTGCAGTCATTGCTTTGGTTTAAAATGTGGTACTTGAAACCACTGGAGGCAGTTGATTAGTCACATTTGTGACCTTCTTTGGAGGCCCAAGCATCAGCTGCATTAGTCAACTGGTAGATGTTAAATCCTGAAAGTAATACTCACGGAATGTAATTTTGGTCTTCTGATCAGAGTACTTTGATTATGGTTCTGGGCTCTATGCATACATAGTGAGAAGTAGTCAACCTTCAGCTCAGATGCTAAGGCACTCAAGTGCTGTTGATTGCAAGGGGAGTGTAGGCTCTGAAGCAAAATGCTTAAAGATTATTTTTATAAACACTCAAGAGTTGTCATTTTTGTAACTGTCTTGCAGTGACCTTTGTAAATAACTTGAGTCTACTGTGTAAGCACTACTAGTTTGTCTTTTAAAATCTCAGTGAGTGCTTGTGTCATTCCTGTTTTAAACAGTGGTAAGCTTATGCAGCTTGAAAGTTTTAAGAGAAAATACTGTACTGCATGGAATTTACATTTGGCAGAACTAGTGTTGTCAAGGAAAAAATGCATTTGCTACTGGTAAAGATGACTTAACTATTGTATCACAGATTACTCATGCTAAGTTTCATTGAAGTTAATAAAGCTTTGTATTTCTAACTCTACTTAGGGAATGCAGTCAAGTCCCTTGAATGTAACAGTCACAATAAAATGCCTTAAACAGATTTTAACTTATTATTTTGCTAAATCATCTCCCCTTTTAAGCACGTGAAAAAGCAACCCACATTTCAAAAGAATGAAACAACTACAAGAAAATTCTTTGTAAGTCCAAGAGTCATTGGATGGTTGTTTTCTTACAGTCTTATGGATCAACTGGTCACCAGTTTTGCAGAATTACACAACTCTTTTCCAACCTTCAGTTGTGGGTGGACAGTCTACTTAGTATCTACTGGAGCAAAAAAAAAAAGATAAGAGTATCTTACAGTAAAAGGATAGCTCTTTTGATTTCCTTTTTATAGGTTGCAGCATGAATTTTTCCAAAACAATCTGTTCAATGTATATATTTTTAAAGCTTGTGTGAATGCAGTACTGTGAAAACCAAGATTATGATGTCTATGGAAACTCTTGTATTATGATAGGCATCGACATAGCAGCAAAATAATTTTCATAAGTGTATCATTTGGAAGGATTCTAAAAATTCTTTGTTTATGTGCTTTATTTCCAGAGACTGATTTTTCCAGTTTCGATAAGATGAAAGTCTATAGGCAAGTGGGAGAGGGACCACGACATATTCTTTATCTGCTTAAATTCATGGAAAGTATCAATGCTGAACTTCTTACTAGTAATGTGGACAAGGAATCAGCAATTTGAGTATTGGGTATATCTCTCAATTCATGCAGAGAAAGATGGGGAAATGTGCTCCTGATGTTGGGAGATGTCTCCCAGAGTACAGTGCATATACTTGTTAGTTTTGAAACCTTTGTCTGCTTTCACTTCCTGAGTCCTTTATTGCACCTTACTCTACGTTTCCCCATACCTGTAGTTTCTCACTAGTCGTACTACTACTCACTTCTCATGCTTAGACTGAAGTCTGATGATCTTGATTTGGAGAGTAAGTTGTTCTGCAGATTGTAGGAGCAGTGTTCTCTTGACTGCTCCGTTTTGTCGTGTCTTTACTCTCTGTAGGTAGAATTCCAAGACAGCATAAACTAATCTGCATTCGAGACGTCCTGGTACTTGTCATTCTGGCATGACACTGGTGTTTTTGATGTTGGTGAGCTGTTAGGTCAGCTCTAACAGTTACAGGAGCTGGGATGAAGATAGGAAAAGCATGTGTTTGGGATTGTTAAAATCGCAATACTTACGATTGCATCTGCCACATTTATTAATCACCATGAGTTTTTTGCATTTAACTGAGCAGAAGTGGCATTCTCATCTTTTCATGTCCTTGCCATGTCCTGGTGTTGTTTCTGACAGCTCTGTTTTCCAGTCTCTTTGTCAGATTTCTTGGTTTCCACAATTGTGGAATTATAATGCTGCATCCTTATGAGCACCTTAACAGCAAGGCCTCTCATATGCTAGACTCAAACTAATTATGTGCAGTTCTTTAGAAGATGTAGATGGCTTGTGATAAATGCAAGCCTCTTCGGTGACATTTCTTCCAAAACTAAGGCTGCATCTGAAGGGGAAGAGACATTACACTTCCAAATGCCAAAGAAAGCTTACAGTGCAAGTAGAACAGAGAGTGAACAAGTGTGGTTTAGGGTTTTTCTGCAAATTTGGTTTTGGAAGACATGAAGAGAAGGGAGTTGGAGTCTTTCAAGGTTGAATTTAAAGAAAATGTTGTTTTCTCTCAGTATCCTTCTAAACTATTTTTTGGGAGATTTTTAACCTCAGTCATAAAACTGGTTTGTTCAAAACTATCAACCCTAAGAGGCAGCTTTCAAATTCCTATACTAAGAGTCAGCAGAAATCTTAACCAGAGCTTTTTCTGTACACATGCACATGAGCAGTGCTTGTTTAAGATGTTAGCATGATTTGAGTTTTTTTTTTTAACATAATTAACTAAAACAGGTTCACCTGTTTATTTAAGGTGAGGCTTCCAACTAGTCCTCTCAGAAATGGTTTGTGGGATTTTTGTGGTGGTGTAGGGTTTTTGTTGTTTGTTTTTTCCTTTTAACTCCCCTGCAAGTTTCCAATTGGAAGTATCTGCCTTTACAATAGTCTTATTATCCATTTTGGGTTCTTTGTTTTTGGGGTTTTTTTGTGGTTGGTTGGTTGGTTGTTTGTTTGGATTTGTTTTGGGTTTTTTTGAGAGGTGTCCCTAACCACAGGTTGAAGACTGGTTCAAAGTATCTGCTTAAATGAGGAGGTTGTATGTTTTACAACTTCAACTCTCTTTTACATTTCTCTTTTAGAGAAATGTAGATGGAAAGAATTTCGAAGGAGTTACTTGAACACCTGTCCATAGACACTGAACAAAATCTAATTGTCATAAAGATTAAACATACAAGTCTAAAGCTGGTTTTACTTAATTTCAGTCACACAATTTTTAAGATTACATCATTTGTTCTATGAATTCCACCCAACTGGATACATTTAGAATCTTTCTTCTTGTGGTTACCCAGTGTAGGTAGTAATACCCAACATACAAAGCCACTTGTTCATAATCCCTAATGTTCATTTTTATAATCTCATAGAATGAGATTATTTATTTTATAATCCCATAGAATGAGTCTTAAAAGTTTTTAGTTGTTTCTCTTAGCAAAAGTGAATTCTGTATATTTTTCGTGGATTTTTTTGTTTGTTTGTTCTTCTCTCATCCGGATTATTTGGGGATAGTTTTGGAGTTTTCATTGTCATCTTAGATGTTTAGGGAGAAGACAACAAAAATATCAGAAAATAATTTGGTTTTAGTCGTATGAAAGTTGGTGAGAGCAGGTTAGGCAGTTATCTTGTGTAACGAGAGCTCCACACAAACGTTCATGGAAATGTGGAGATACCTCTCATCAAAAGAGTAGAGCCATGGCCCATAGCTGCTATGTATATACAGTACTCATGTTTTCATTAAGTATTATTTTACTTTAATAAAGGTACCTTTGTGTGAACCTTGTTCTTGCTACTGTCTGAACTCAAAGATAGTCTTCAGCTGCTGGGTAGAGTGCATGAAGAATGGAAACTCAATTCAACCTTAGCAGCATGCACACATTTGGCTCTCAAACCATAGAAGAAGAAGGTTTTGATAGTGTGCATAGAACAGGTAAGCTAAAGAAAATATGATGCTGATTTTCTTCAGCTGACAAATCCTGTATTATCAAAGTCTGGAAGTGACATTGCTTTCCATCCCCACCCCCCTTCAATAAGAAATGTCAGTTCTTGTTACGCTCAGAGTATTTTTGTTACATGGTATTGAGAGAATAGCAGGAGACTTGAGAATATTCTTATCCCATTTCATAGAAGTACTAAAGTAAATACTTTTTGATATTTTTTTTTTCACCAGGCACACAAACAAATGGCCTGGACTTTCAAAAGCAGCCTGTGCCTGTTGGAGGACCAATCTCTACAGCCCAGGCCCAGGCCTTCCTTGGGCACCTTCATCAGGTAAGAGAATACCCATTTCAAAGCATGGGAGACTTGGGCAGGTATGAAGGCAGCTGCTCTTGTATGTTTTATGTTTGCTTTCTGTGAATGATGGGTAGTCATGTAAAGGAACGTATGGGTAGATGACATGCTTAAATAGCTTGGATGGGGAAAAGTCTTTATTGTGTCACTCACATTAAGCTGCAGAAAACAGCAAGATAGGGTGAGACCTATTTGGGGGAACTAGAAAACCCCTTTTTGGTGAGTTGAGCAGTAGCCATCATGGAAAATTGTTGGAACAAGTGGAGTGCTGCATCTGGAGTGCTGCAATCGATGGATACCAACTTTTCAGAAGGGATAGGCAAGGAAGAAGTGGTGGAGATGTAGCCCTCTATGTTAGGGAGACATATGAAATCATACGAATTATATTGGAGGTGATGATAGGGTTGAGTCCTTATGGGTAAGAATCAGGAGTAAGGCCAGCAAGACTGATACCATGGTGGGAATCTGTTCTAGACCACCCAAACAGGATGAAGAGGTAGATGACATTTTTTATAAGCAACTGAGAGAGGTTTCACAATTGCTACCCCTTGTTCTCATGAGGAACTTCAACTTCCAAGATGTCTGCTGAAAATACAATACACCAGAGAGAAAACAGTCCTGGAGGTTCCTGCAGAGTGTGAAAGATAACTTTCTAACACACTGGTGAGAGAGCCAATTAGGGAAGGTGTTCTCTTGGACCTGCTTCTTGTGAACATGGGGAAAACTTGTGGGGAAAGTAAAGGTGGGAGCTGTCTAGCACACAGTGATCATGAGATGACTGTTTTCAGTCCTTGGGGAAACAAGGAGAGGGATTAATAAAACTGCTACCTTGGATTTCTAGAGGACAGACTTTGGCCTGTTCAAGAAACTGATTGACAAACTCCCTTGAAAGGCCTCCCTGAATGATACAGGAATCCAGGAAGGCTGGACATACTTTGAGAATGAAGTCTTAAAGGCACAGGAGCAGGCTGTCCCTGCATGCTTAAAAACGAGTTGGCAGGAGAGGATTCTGGCCTGGCTCAATTAGGGACCTTTGGCTGGACCTTGAGAACAAAAGGGAGAGGGGACAGGTCTCTCATGAGGGCTATAAAGATGTAGTGAAGCTATGTAGGGAGAGAATTAGGAGAGGAAAAGCACAGCTAGAGCTCAACCTAGCTACAGCTGTTAAGAACAATAAAAAATGTTTCTATAAATTCATTAACAACAAAAGGAAAACAACTAGGGAAAAATCTCCATTTTATTGGATGCGGAGGGAAACAGTGACTAAAGATGAGGAAAAGACTGAGGTGCTCAGTGCCTGCTTTGTCTCAGTCTTTAGCACTGGAACTAGCTGTTGCCTGGACAGTCAGACTCATGAGCTATGAGACAGGGAGGGGATGCTGAATGAGGTCATCACAATGAAAGAGTGAACTGCTACAGCATTGAGATGCACATAAGTATATGGGGTTGGATGGGCTACACCCAAGGGTGCTGAAGGAGTTGGCGCATGTGCTTACTTTAGTTACCTGAAGTCCTGGCTAACTGGGGAGGTCCCAATTGATTGGAGGGTAGCAAATGTAGCACCTATCTATAAGAAAGGAAGAAAGGAGGATCTGGGAAGCTGTAGACCCGTCAGTCTGACCTCAGTACTGGGAAAGGTCATGGAGCAAGTCATCTCAAGTGCCATTACATGCCACATAGATGACTATCAGGGGATCAGGCCCAGTCAGCAACCTGATCTTCTATGACAATCTGACCCAACTATTGGATGAGGGAAAGGCTGTGGATGTTGTCTACCTAGACTTTTCAAAAGCCTTTGACACTATTTCCCACAGAATTCTTGTGGACAAACTGGCTGCTCATGGCTTGGATGAGCACACACTCTTCTGTATAAAGCACTGGTTGGGTGAATGGGCCCAAAGAATGGTGGTCAGTGGAGTTAAATCCACCTGGCAGCAGGCATAAGTGGTGTTCCTCAGGGCTCAATATTGAGACTGCTTCTGTTTAACATCTTTGTTGATGATCTTGATGAAGACAGTGTCATTAGTAAGTTTGCAGACAACACCGAATTGGGTGGGACTGCTCATCTGCACAAGGGTATGGAGGCTCTACAGAGAGACTTGGATAGATTGGATTGATGGGTCAATGTTAATGGTTTGAGTTTCAATAAGGCCAAATGCGAGGTCCTGCAATGCTGCAAGCTTAGGGAAGTGTGGCTGGAAAGCTGTCTGGCAGAAAGGGAGGTGGGAGCTATAATAGATACGTGGCTGAATATGAGCAAGCCGTGTGCCCAGGTGGCCAAGAAAGCCACTGGCATCCTGGCTTGTATTAGAAATGCTGTGTCCAGCAGGAGTAAGGATGTGATTGTCTTCCTGTACTCAGTACTGGTGAGGCCACACCTTGAGTATTGTGTCGAATTTTGGGCACCTCAGTACCAGAGAGAGATTGATAGTGCTGGAGTGAGTGCAGAGGAGGGCAACAAAACTAGTGAAGGGCCTGAAGAAAAAAATCTTATGAAGACTGACTGAAGGAGCTGGGGCTGTTTACTTTGAAGAAGCTGCACACCAAAGCAGAACAGTGGGATTTGTGATGGTGTGTTTTAGTAACCATGCAAGTTTACTACAATTTGGGAAAGCTTTCCTATGTAAATTTCCCTTTTATGACAAACTGCCATTGCATGTAAGAAATTGATGTGGAAAAGAGGAGGCTGAGGGGAGACCTCATGGCTCTCTACAACTACCTGAAAGGATGTTAGAGAAGTTGATGCTGGTCTCTTCTCACAGATAATTAGCAATAGAACAAGAGGGAATGGCCCTCAAACTGCAGCAGTGCAGGTTTGAACTGGACATCAGGAATTTTTTTTTTTTTCATGGTAAGAACGGTCAGACATTGGAATAGGCTTCTCAAGGAGGTGTTTGGGTCACCAACCCTGGATGTGTTAAAGCTCATTTAGATCTAGTGCTTGGGGTTATGGTTTAATGGTTTTGTAGAGTAGGTTTAATGGTTGGACTTCATAATCCCAAGGGTCTTTTCCAATGTGAATGATTCTGTGATTCTGAGTTGAGAATGCCTGAAGTATTGAATTAAAAATAAATATCTTAAAAACCTTAATAGATATACCAAGTGGGAAGGCAAGGTAAAATTTACTGTTTTTGTTAGAAGATTGTATTTGTTAAAGGACTGGAAAGCAGCTCTGTGGAAAAAGACCTGGGAGTACTGGTAGACAATAAGATGACCCTGAGCCAGCAACATGCCATTGTGGCCAAGAAGGCCAATGGCGTCCTGGGGTGCATCGCGCAAAGTGTGATAAGCAGGTTGAGGGAGATTATCCTCCCCTTCTCCTATGCCCTGGTGAGGCCTCATCTGGACTACTGTGTCCAGTTCTGAGCTCCCCAGTTTCAGAAGGAGAGGGAAGTTCTTGAAAGGGTATAGCAAAGGACTACGAAGATGATTAGGGGACGAGAACATCTCTCTTATGAAGAAAGGTTGAGGTGTGGACTTGGGGCTTTTTTTTTGGGACTCTCTCAAGTCCCAAGACAAGAGAAGACTGAGGGAGTATCTTATCAATACTTTTATAAATACTTAAACAGTGGGTGTCAGGAGAGTGGGGCCAGCCTCCCTTCAGTGATGCCAAGTGACAGGATGGGAGTTAACAGGCGCAGACTTGAACTCAGGAAATTGTCTGAAAATGGGGAGGAACTTCTTCCCTTTGAGGGTAGTAGAGCACTGCAACAGGCTGCCTGGAGAGGTGGTAGAGTCTCCATTTTTGGAGTCATTCAAAACCTGCCTAAATGCGGTCCTCTGCAGCCTTTTTCTAGGTGAACCTGCTCTGGCAGTGGGGTTGGATTAGATGATTTCTGGAGGTTCATTCCAGCCTCTATCATTCTGTGATTCTGTGTATTGACCCAATAACTGCAAAGGTTCTGAAACCGTCACTATTTAGTTAAAAAAATAGAACTGCATTCAATGGTCGTCAGCACTACCTTTGGTCTTTCAAGTTTTTACATGTTAACTAGAAGTACAAAATGATTGTACCTACTAAGTATATATGGTTTGTGAGTTTTTAATATTTTTTTAAAGTTATTTTAAGGACCTGTTTGTCAGATGATATTCAGGTTTCTACTATTATCCCTCTGTTCTGCTGCTGCTGTATTTAGGAAATCAAAGCTGAACTTCGGATGTAGGCTCAAGCAAAATGGGGCATCCCTAGGTGAAGTGAAGTATAAGGGTATAGTTTTTTTGTGTTCATACTTGATGTGTGAAAACAAATGTCCTAATTTCTTTTTATTCCTCAGCACCAAGTTAAAGTTTAAAATGCTGTATCTAATTGGCTGACCTTGAATGCTTGAGGTCTGAGGTTGCACAGTTATTGTGGTGTAATTGACGTACTGAAGCTTTTATGCCCTCTTTTAAGAGCTCTGAATTGCCGCTGTATTGTATGGAACATTTTACATGGCACATAATTACAATTTTCCTAGTACATTGGGTTACATAGGACCTAGGGAGTGCCACTTTTTGAATTTGCTTCAGCAACAGGCTGTTGTAGGATGCCTTTATGTGGAGAGAAGCTGACTAGTTTTCATGGCTTGTCAGTATGTGTTTAACATGGACACACAAAGCTGCTCTGCAGAACTTCATGGTTTAGTCTTTGTTTTGTTATATAGGTTGATCCAAGACAGTAATTGCATTTAGCACAGTGCTTTATCTTGCCTTGAAATTGTATTTATTTAAACACTTGTCAGGGTCTTTATAACATCGTATTTAATAAAGTGTGATTCATTTCTCGAAACTCCAGTTCAAAAGGAAAATCTCAGCTATTCTTTTATGCACCTGTGAGTGTGTGGGAATCTATTGTCAAACTGTCCTCTTCTTGTGTGGTTGATGTTAGTGGGTGTTTTTCAGCCTTAACACACAGTGCTTTTCTCCAGACTAATAGAAAATACTAGGTTGTAGGCAACATTCAGGAACAGTTTAATTTCTAATTAGAAAACGTTTGTGTGATAGGAGGGGTGTTGTAATTGCATTCCAAAAGTGTTTTCAGGAATATTGGTTGGAATGTTGGTACCTGAGTGGAATGCCTTTGTAATCTTTTATGTGGTGTTTGATTATTATATAATTTTAGAAGTATTATTTCTGAGTATATTTTGGATGGCAGGCTGTTATTGTTTAGTTTATTCTCTGCTGTTAATTCCTATTAAAAGCTCAGATTACATCAACTAATTATATTTTGCTTGTGATAAGGACAAACTTTTCCAGGATTGTTTGCTTAGGTGTAGAACGTGCTTAGTAAGTCTAGTACTTTCATCTAAAGTGGCAGGAAGTATTTCCAAGGTGACTCTTAAGGGCTGCCTGCTTGAATATTCAGTTATTAATTTCATGTACTGCAATTTAAAATTCTCCTTTGTATACTTGCAGATGTGTGGACTCTGTTTTGTGATGTATATTATGTGGGGACATCTTTTTATGGAGGCAAGAGTGTTACATTTTGCTGTGCTTTATTGTATCCTTATGTCTAGCCTAGTTTTCAAATGAGCAGTGGTTTTCAAAGATGACCAGAGCTACAGCTGTAACTATGACCTTTGAAAGTGGTAGAAATTAATCATATAGCATTCCTTCTTTATAATAGTAGTGGTGGCAAAAACATGACGAGACTGATTAAATACATCTTCAATAAATGAAAATTTAGTGCTTGTTTTACACAGAAAATTCTTACCAGAGATGGAAAAAAAAAAAAAAAACCCACTGTAGAAATTTTACTTGCTGAAGCGTTCATTTTTTTTTTCCACTGCAAACCCACAAAAATTTCTCTGGACCTTTTAATCACAAACATTGAATTCGAGTTTTGAGTATACCTGAATCAATACAACCTCTGTAAAGTGTCTCTAGTCCTCTGTATTGAGATCTTCTTTTCAGTGGCTGAAGACTGAAAATACTTGAACGGGTTGATTTGAGGAAAAGTGTTTATGCTGTGGGTTTTGTGCTATGCAGGTGATTGCTCCTTGTCATATAAGTAAGCAGGTGAATGCAGTGTACATATTTGGGATAAGAACCATTCTGAAATATTAGAAGAATGATGATGAGTTGAGCTTAATACCTTCCCCTGAAGCTCAGATTTTTTTGAACAGGGATAGAAATAGCCTGTCTGTCCTAAAATGCTCTGTCAACTCAATTTCATGATAATATCTAGATCCCTAAGCAGGAATAATTTCAGCAAGAAGTAGACAAATAACACTGTGGAAGAGTCTTACAGATTTTTTTTTTTTCAGCCTGGAGCTGAAAAACACCCTGTTTCGCTGTTTCAGGTGTTAGAGAGGCATGCATTGTTCTTGGCAGAGTTTTTTCTTCTTTTGAGGGGTACTGGTGGGGAGTTACTTGCCTTGGTGTTTTGTTTGAGGGTTTTTGATTTATTTTTTTTAATTTGGTTTTATTCTTACATCAAAGTTTTCTGTGGATTCTACAGCATTTTATTTCCATATCTGCACTGTATTGTAGGTCCAGCTCGCTGGAACAAGTTTACAGGCTGCTGCTCAGTCCTTAAATGTACAGGTAAAGACAGTTTCCTTCTGCTGCTTGTCCTTCTCTCATTCCAATCTGTTATGGTCCCATTAAGTTTTTAACCTATGATATATTACTCTGGTTTTTCATTCATAGTGGTCTTGCAAGTGAATAGGTAGGAATGAATAATAGTTTTACAACTGTAAATCAGGTTGACAATTATAAGCATTCAGAAATTGGAGTTGTGTAAAACATGCAGTGAATTTAACTTTATACTGAATTTCAGTCAGGTGCTATAAAACCCCAGGATTATTTAATATTCTTCCATTTATTTCGTGATTTTAAACATAGCAAGTACTCACGATTTGTGCTGACTTTCTGGTAGCTGAATACAGGATTATAACATTAACTATGTAATATGGGTAGTGTAGATTGCTTGTGTAAATAATACAGTGATTTCAAAATAAGTCGGAGTAATTGTTTAATGTGTGAGAGAGAACAAAACTTGCCAACTTGTTTTATGATACTGAACCCTTCAGTGTATCAGTTAACGTGCCACTTCCTCTCAGTACTATATTAAGGGGCAAGGGATGCAGTTTTATTGAAAACTGGTTTCAGTGTTGCCTGTTATTAAAGGATGTAGGTAATGCATTACATGAAATGCAGTAGAATGTGGACCCACTTATACATAATAACAATTTGGAAAGAAGAGAAGGTATAGTGACCTTCCTTTCTAAGAGGAAGGAGGCAGAAAATTGCTTTGGTTGCCATGGTAAACCTCCATCCCTGAGAGAGATGTTGGCAAACAGGCTGTATCTCTAGTGCAGAATGTTTACAGTCCTGCGCTGTAATTATCGCTCAATGACTGGCAGAATTAATCAGAGCCTTTATGTTAATTAGCCTGCTCTGCAGTCCCTAAAACAGGTGGTGGAAAATATGCAAATCTATGCAGAATTTTAATGTTCTGCATAACAAGTTTTAATTATCATAAAACTCCCTCAACCCTCTTCATGCACTTGCATTTCCTCCCTCATGTCTTCACAATTTCTTATTTAAAAGAAACCAAGAAAACAAAACCACACACACAAATTCCAACCCCCCCACATATTTTAAATGAATCAGCATTCAATTAAATAAATTTTAACTTCGATTATTTAAAAGTAATATGTATATTATGTATTTTGCTGTAGGTAGATAAACCTGTGAGAATTTCTCAAACCAGTTTCATACAAGCCAACAGTATGACGACTTAGGGGTGCAGCATGCAGATAAAAAAGGGAAACAATCTTCTTTCCCTTGTCCCATTGTTCAGGATTTTAGACAGTGAATAATTTTAACAACCTTTTCTTTCTTTGTGGTGAAAGGTAGTGTCAGCTTCTTTTGCATTGTGTAAAATTAAATGAGATCTGAAAATAATGCCAAAGAGTTACAAAGGACCTGGGAGTCTTTTTGTTTTGTTTAAACTGAATTACCTATAGACATGTTTGAGCAATCCTAGCATATAGAGCCATTGCTTAAACACACTCTTAAAATAAACCCAAGGGCTTTTTGTATGCAGATGAAAGATTTTTATTGTGCAGTGTTGAGATAGCGTTATACATTAACATCTGTTTTACACTATAAAGAGTTGTTTGGTTTTTGTTTTTTTTTTTTTTGACTAGTCTAAATCTAATGAAGAATCTGGGGACTCTCAGCAGCCAAGCCAGCCTTCCCAGCAGCCTTCAGTGCAGGCGGCCATACCCCAGACCCAGCTCATGCTGGCCGGAGGACAGATCACTGGGGTAAGATTTACCCAAGTATACTGCAGTAAACCTCCTTTCTGGCAAATGATTGCAGTATCTACAGCAGTCCCTGCAGAGCTCAGTGAAGGTTATTGTCATTTCCTTTAACACAGGAGGAAACGTGAGTGAAAGATGAGACAGAAAATATCTTCATATAAAAAACCCAAACTTTTGATCTTTGAGGTTTGTTGCAAAGTGTTTGCTTAATAAAAAATATTTCTCTCTGTTCTCAGCATCTGTCTTGGTTGTACAATGAAATTAGAAACTGGTGCATGTACAAATAAAGTCAGTGTCATAAAAGAATTTTTTTTTTTTGGCAACATGAAACTTGGGAGCATGAGACTAAATCTTATCAGATAGCTGGGTGAAGAACAAAACTCATAGGAACTGCTGACACAAATTCTTCCTCTTCTCAAACACATTTGTTTTTTAGTAGCTATTTTAGTACTTGCCTTTAGCCTATTCAACCTGTCTGTTTTAGCCTACCAGTTTTGATTTTTTTTTTTTTAATTGCATTAATTGCAAGGGAATAAATATGGAATAAGTTGTTCTAGGATTACTGGTATTTCTGAATTATTGTGAATGCTTTCAGTTATTTAAGAGCAAATTTTGTGAATGGGCTGGTTTGATTAAAGAGTTTGCCTCCATGTAATCCACTTTGCAGTTTTAAGAGTTTGCATGCTAATAAGGAATTTAGGGCAGTTGCTCCAACAATGTATTTATGATACGAAGTATTAGGTTAGGTCATCTCTATGCTTAAATGAAGTGACAACTTAATTTCATGTTCAATCGTTAGGTCTTCTTGGATGCTAGTGTGTAAATGTCCTGTGTAGTTCTTGGTTAATTACAATGAAAGCTCTAAAAGTGAGACTTTTACTATGTTACTAATGCCTAGCATATTTTACTATGTTACTAATGCCTAGCATATTTTACTATGTTACTAATGCCTAGCATATTTTACTATTTTTCTAATTTTAAAAAAATATGGGTTGGTTTGAATCTATGATTGATTGCAGTAGTGAAACATTCAAAACTCCAGGTACATATGGATTGTAGTAAATATGGGCGTCAAGATTCATTTACATGTGGAGGAGAGGTGACTGCAACCTGTTTCACAGAGATAATGCATGTTTGGGAAAGGAAAGGGATGTAAACTTGCCAACTCTATTAAAAAAAAAGGCAGATGGGGGGAGACTTGGAGAGAAACAAATGGCGCTCATGTTCTTTACTTATATCTTAGGGTATAATGGAAATGATGGAATATGGCAGGGTTTCATGCTAATGTGAAGCAGCTGGGGTGTTATCAGTTTGTTCAGTAGCCATAGCCAACATTCCTGCTTCTAATTCATCTGGCTAATCACTTGTGTTCTGCTGGGTGTAAATTTCCTTTCAAATCCTAACAATATTGATTCTTTTCTTCTGCTCGCTATTTGATTACCTTTTCCCTGAACTTCTTGGTAGGATTGTGAAGAAAACTTCAGTAAAGTTAGGTTATGTGGGTTCCAGTAGGTGCAAACATTTGCATTCATGTGGGTTGGTTTATGTCAGGTCTGTGGTAGATTGGTTCCTACACTGAGTTGGGTAGACAGTTGTCCTTACTTAAGGCCAGAGTCATTGGCTAGTTAAAGGCTGAACTGTAGTAATAGTTCAAGGAATGTCTAGTTAATACAACTAGTAATGAGAAAGCTAATGATTTTGTAGCTGAAGTAGCTCTTTCCATTATTAATGGCTGTGTTTTCTAATTATTTGTAGCTCACGTTGACGCCAGCCCAGCAACAGTTATTGCTACAACAGGCGCAGGCACAGTTGCTGGCGGCTGCAGTGCAGCATTCAGCCAGCCAGCAGCACAGCGCTGCTGGTGCCACCATCTCGGCCTCTGCTGCAACACCGATGACGCAGATCCCTCTATCTCAGCCAATACAGATTGCACAGGTGAGCCTTGAGGCTTGAGAGGGTGGAAAATAAGGAGATTTGACTAATTGCATCATTGAAACAATACTTTTATTCCTTATTCAGTGAGTTTCTATAGTACTATTAGTCTTTCCTCATGTGTCCTTAGCTGATGAGGTTGAAGTTGATAGTTTTAGCAAAGAACGCATACCAGATGGTCATCAGTTCCACAGGGTTTCTGAGTTTGTTCCAGTGTATGACCAGATGCTGTATTTTCTGGATTTTTCTCCTTGCAGTTGGCTTGAGAATGGAGATAAAGGGTTATAGAAAGGTGCTCCTAGCAAGGACATTTGTCAAAACCTGTGTGAGTGGGAGGGGATACCTGTGTATCACAAAGGATGCTTGTTAGATCCCAAGAGCAAAATAATAGGAGCTAAAGAAAGGCAGTTTGACTTGACACATTTTTGTGCTGTTTTGGCTTGGTGTTTAATGCACCAAGTTCATTTACAAAGAATGGGGACTCTTTTGTGTCTGGGGAAAAACTTGCCACAATGAATCTGGTGTCAGAATCTACCCGGTTTTATGGTCTGCTGCTAAAGACCTATTGATTCTGGAGATCTGCTTGCCAAGGAAGTTTTGCTTAACCAGAAGCAGCAAAGATCTTCCTGGGTCTTCCAGGATTGGCTTAATTCAGTGTGGGAATGCAGTGCCACTGATGCTCTGATTAACATATATACTGCAGGAACTCCTTAGACTTCCAGACATGGGTAAGCGAATGTACAAGCATAGGCATCCTGAGTACTTATAGTAGGCGCTTGTGTTGATGACGCTGAGGTCATCTTTCCATAGATTTAAGTTCTCGGTAGGCAGTATTTCAGTTTGATTAGTCTAGCTGTCCAAAGTATACTGGGTATGTAATATCCAAAGTTGCAGCTTCTTACAGTGATCAGGTTCTTTAAGACTGTCTGCTGCTTTCTATTCAGACTATTTGCATTTGGATTCAACTAGGATGAAGTATCTGAAAAGTGAGGATAAAAGATAATTAAGAATGGAAATGTTACAGTTATCTGTGGAATTTGTTGGTGTTCCTTTATTGTGTTTGTCCGCTAGCTGAATAGCAGCCCAGTTGTGCTATTAGTTTTATTAGCTAAAATGGCAAACTTCTGTGGTATTGGTCTAAACGTTCTGACCTATCTGGTTATCTTTAAAGAGGCTGGAGTGATGCCATATCATATTTGAAAGACCAGTACTGATGCTGCCTACTGACCCCTCATGCAGAGCCTTTTAGTGCACTATGATGAGTCATGTGACTCTTCTAGCCTTTGCTAGAAAGAGTCCCACTTCAGGGATGTAGCATGCAAGAAAACCACCATGACCCTCTGATTTGTTAAGGCTTTCTCTATGTTCAACAATACAGACAGATTTCAAGAATAAAATGGAAAATGTCATTGTCAAGAATGCTGATGGCTAGTTTCTAACATCTCTCCATGCATCTGTCACAGAGTTCCCATTTGATACTGTGTGTCTCTGAACCTAATTGGAAATGATCCGTGCACATGTGCCTCTTGTCTTCCAAGTGTGCATCTTAAGATGGCAAGGTCTGCTTCAGTAAAGTGCAGGGCATTAAAATAATGAATAAACTGTGAATAAGCTGAAGACTCCATAAAACATAGTATGTGATCATGTACTTGGCACCATATAATGTGTATTTGTAGCACAAGGGGCACAAACGGAAAATTTAACCTTTTTGTACTTAAATGTTTGAATCTACTATCACTTACTTTTAGGGTAGGTTATTCCAAGTATATACATGTAGCTTGGCTGAATCTTGTTAGCTTCTGCTCTTGATGAAAGTGCCAGGCATAATTTGAGCAGGTGTTGGATGTAATTTGACATTTTGTGAAAAACTTTTACCACCTAGGTGCATAGGTGGGTGCAGCACCATGCTTTTTGATCCATCTTGACAAGGATTTATAAACAGTACTCAGCTTTCTTTGTGTTGCTATTGTGAATATATAGCTGATTACGCAAATAGCTGAATGTTTGCTTTAATTGATAATTTTTGAATAATCAGCTAGCATGTCTCTGCAGCAGGGGGATTACCATGTTTATTTTAATTAACTAATCGCACAAGCATGACTTCTTTAACATACACTGCAGTTAACATAAGGGGTTAGTGCTGCTACTGAGGTGATGTTAAATTGTTATTAACTGTTGTATGAAGTTTTGGAGTTCTTTGTAAACTTCGCTTGTTTTCAGGCTCCATAATCAGTGTTTATAAGATATGAACTTAAAAATTATGGAGATGTTTAAGTTTGTACTGATATTCTATCTAGAGATAGTGGCATTAAATTTAGAACTTCAGATGATTTAAAAAAATAAGTAAAAACCAACTAAACTTCCTTGTGTCAACACAAAAGCATATGGCAAATTATCCTGCCAAGGTAGGAGCTGAATTGTTCTGATCTTTGTAAATTGTTAGGCAGCACCAGAAGACATGCATGTTTCCCAAAAAGTCTTTCCAGCTCTTTATATGTGCTTATGCTAGTATGTAGATTTTACCATTGAGACCACCAAGGAGATCTGTGTTGGAAAACAGTGTTGGGGTTGTTTGCATGGTTGCTACTGAGAGATTTATTGTAATGCTACAACTACCTAAGTAATAAAAGTTTCCCAAGGTGAAAATAAAGTTGGATTTCAAATGAATTTGTAGAGCTGGTGGGACTATTTAGGAGTGATTAGCCTTAGAAGTATCATTTCCATTCTGCATTACAGAATTGTATTTCTTTATTCAAACAAGACTCAGCCAAGATACCACTTATCAAGGCAGATGCACAAAATAAGATTTCTTATACCAGTTATCCCTGAGGCCTCAATTTAAAAACAGTTTTCTCATATTAAAGTGTAAGAGTCTGATAAGAACTGTCATGTCTTAGCTGGGTACCCTGTGTTAGGAATACTATAGTCTTAAACAAAAAGCTCTTCTCCTTTGATCTTACAAATACACTGCCACTGTTTCTTTGTATTCTTTCTTGTATGTAGCTTCATTTCCTGTGGTGGTGCTTCAAATTATCTGAGATCTACTTGGTCATCTGGGGAGGGTTCATTTGTTTGCTTTTTGGTGGGGGGAGGTTCTCAGTCTGTCTTTCTGTCCCTGCTTTTTCCTTAATAAAAGGAAGCTCTCCCAACTCTTCCTTTTGTCTTTCTGCTCTCTCTTATCCACCTCTATCTTCATCCTTCAGCCTTGCTTCACCTGGTGTTCAGAGCCTTATTCAGCTTGCCCTGTTCTTTCTTCTGCATCTAGTCTTTGCATCCGATTCAGTATGAGTCCCTGTGTTCTGGAATGGTCTGTTCAATCTGCAAAGACAACCAGTAGAGCATTGAAAAATCAAGGAATAAATGAGTGGATGTCCATGTCACATTAGGCTCAAGAATTAAGGGGTTTTAGTAATTCTGACCAGTGTAACTTCATGATATGAAGTCAGAAGAAAAATAGAGTTTCTGGGGAAAATTGCAGTGGTTACCTGGCTTCTTTAGGAAGGAAATTGGCCTGGATTTCACAGGAATGATTGCAGTACTAGTCACTTTTTCTGAAAGCAAACAGGACTATTAAAAAACTTAAAAAATACTCTGTTGCTTGGGGAGCACTTTCAAAAATTTTACTACCCCTTTATAAAGTGGAATTTTCCGTTTCTTAGATTATTGCTTGGTCAGTCCATGCGGTGATGACTACTATATTATCACACTGCCTGCTTGTGACTTAACACGACTGAGTTGCCTAAGTGAATGATGGCTAGTGTCATTGTAATGCAGGTTAAGTAGTCATTTTCATATAGTGTATGCCTATGGTCTCAATTTTTTTTTAGTCCATAGTCTTTGTTTCCACTCATGACACTTATCACTCTTCTTCCCTAGAAAGAGATTGTTGAAAATTTGAAGCCTTAAGTTAACAGTTTTAAAATAAGGTTATAGACAGATAACGGTGTTCTACAAATGATTGTATTGTGCAAATGCAAAGTTGTTCTTGTTGAGCAGGAATAAATCATGCAATCAATCGCCCCACATTGGGCGCCAAAAATAAAAATGTGTCAGTGTGAGCTGAAATTCCCCCCCCCACGACAATAACCAGGCTAGCTCAGTCCGGAAGCGAATGAAAGCTGTATTTACAAGCAAAATCTACAATCTATGATGAAATGCAATGAATATGTACAAATATACACAATTCACAACATTTACAAATACATACAATCAATAGAAAAACGCAACCAAGCTCCCTTTACTTTCCCCCAAAGGGGACCTTTCCCAAGGGGCCTCCCCCCCAGGCCCCCCTGGCATAAAGCAAAGTTAGCTAAAGCAGAAAGTTGTTAACTTAGCTCGCCAAGGTCAGTGTGTTATCTTCAGCCAGAAGAGAAGAAGAAACAGCAGCCAGACACCCTAGCAAGCTGCCCCCGCTGCAGTGTGCAGAGTGCCCCACTTTGTTTTGAATAATAGTTCTTAAACATTTCTATCTATCCAATTGAAGTGTTTACAACAATCACTGTTTTGCTTTTCTTACACCCAATAGTGACTTACTTACACTCTTTCACTTTCTCTGCTTGAACTTTGCAAAGAAAAATTAAAAAGACAGTTTCAAACCATCACAGTCTCTCTTGACTTTTCATCACCATCTCTTCTGCTGGCAGTCAGTGGCCTTTCACATCTGCTGGCTGAGCAGCTTGTGCATGTGCTCAGAAGCCTGCATCAGTCAAAATGGATGGAGGCTGGCCTTAAGGAACAGGTCTTTGTTAGTCTGGCTCACTTGAATTCTAATATGTTTGTTACTGTGAGAACTGGTGGAAGTGGCTAACTGAGGAGGTCCCAATTGAAGGGAGGCTAGCAAGGATAACACCTACAAGAATGGCCAGGAGGATCTGGAGAACTACAGAAATGTCAGTTGGACCGTGGAGCCAGGGAAAGTCATGGAGCAGGTCTTGAGTGCTATATGCAGCATGTACAGGACAGCCAGGCAATCAGGCCCAGTCATTGTGGGTTCATGAAAGGCAGGTCCTGCTTGGTGAGCCTGATCTCCTTCTATGACAAGGTAACGTGTTTAGTAGATGACAGAAAGGCTGTGGATGTAGTCTACCTGGATTTCAGTAGAGCCTTTGACACTGTGTTCCACAGCATGCTGCTGGGGAAGGTGGCTGTTCATGGCTTGGATGGAAGGACTCTTTACTGGGTTAAAAATTGACTGGCTGGCCAAACCCAAAGAGTGGTGGCGAATGTAGTCACAGGTGGACAGTCTGGACTGATGGGCTGAGGCCAGTTGTATGAGGTTCAGCAAAGCCAAATGGTGGGTCCTGCACCTGAGTCACATCAACCCCATGCCAATGCTTAGAGATTTGAGAAAATGTGGCTGAAAAGCTGCTCAGTGGAAGGGACCTCAGAGTGTTAATTGACAGCTGGCTGAATATGAGTCAGTACTGTGCTCAGATGGTCAATGTCAACAGCCTCCTGGCCTCTGTCGGGAATAGTGTGATCAACAGGACTAGGGAAGTGATTGTCCCCCTTTTACTTGGCAGTGGCAAGACTGTACCTTGAATATTGTGTTCAGTTTTGGGCCTCTTGCTACAACAAAGACATTGAGGTTCTGGAATGGGTCCAGAGAAGGGCAACAAAGCTGGTGAATGGCCTAGACATAAAAGTCCTATGAGGAGTGGCTGAGGGAGCTGGAGCCATTTAGTCTAGAGAAAAGGAGGCTTATGAGAGACCTTCCTTATCTCTTTAGAATTACCTGAAAGGAGGTTGTAGCAAGGGGGATGTTGGTCTCTTCTCCCAAGCAACAAATAATAGGACAAGAGGAAATGGCCTCAAGTTGTGCTGGGGGATGTTTAAAATTGGACATTAGGAAAAATTTCTTCACTGAAAGCACTAGAACAGGCTGTCCAGGGAAGTGAATGAATTGTTATGTCTGGAAGTATTTAAAAGATGTGTAGATGTGATGCTTAGGGACATGGTGTAGTGCTCGACTTGGTAGTGTTAGATTATTCTTAGACTTGTTTTGGTTGGAGAAGACCTCTAATGTTTGGGCTTGATGATTTTGGAGATCTTTTCCAGCCTAAATGATTCTATGAGGTATGTTAAAATGCAATCTCCATTCAAACAGACAGACAGAGCACTGTTTAGGAGCAAAATGACGTTAATAACACCTGACACAGTTTGACCCAGAAGAGAGGTATAGACCCAGGGGAGATACAGACTGGATATTAGGAGGAAGTTCTTCACAGAGAGAGTGAATGCCCATTGGAATGGGCCGCCCAGGGAGGTGGTGGAGTCACCATCCCTGGAGATGTTCAGGAGAAGACTGGATGAGGCACTTAGTGCCATGGTCTAGTTGATTGGATAGGGCTGGGTGATCTTGGAGGTTTATTCCAACCTGGTTGATGCTATGATTCTGTAAGAGTCTATCTGCAAAAAGCTACCCTGTTATCTGAGTTACTTAACAGAAATGGAGTTTTTGGAGGTTTTATGTTTGGTTGGTTTGGCTTGTTTAATGGGAGGTTGTAAGTGTGGAAAATATTTCAGGCCTTAATCCACCTGCTTGGTGGGCATTTCAAAACAGCTTGTTCTCAGAAAGATGGGAAGATTTTACACGTGTGTATGGATGGTTTTCATAGATTATCTTGTATGTTGGCTAGTTTCACATTGTATATAAGTTTTCACTTTTCAGTTACTCCTGTTGCTGTTCTGTTCGGAGAAGATGGAAAGAAAAAAAGCTGCTTTGGGGGGAATATTTTTAAGTAGTTCTTTGTGTTTTTATTCTCCAGCTAATCAGGCTGTTGAAGCAGGGCTGGAGCACCTCTCCTATGAGGACAGACTGAGAGTGTTGTGACTTCAGTCTGGAGAAGAGAAGAGGAGGACCTTATTGTGGCCTTCTAGTATCTTAAGGGGGGCTACAAGAAAGATGGTGAGGGACTTTTTAGGGTGTCAGGTAATGGCAGGACTAGGGGGAATGGAACAAAAATAGGGTAGATTCAGATTGGATGTTATGAATCAAGTTCTTTACCATGAGGGTGGTGAGACCCCAGAACAGGTTGCCCATGATGCAGGGGTTGGGGGGAGGTGGAAGCCCCATCCTTGGAGATTTTTAAGGCCAGGTTGGATGTGGCTCTGAGAAACCTGATGTAGTGGGAGGTGTCCCTGCCCATAGCAGGGGGGGTTGGAAACTAGGTTATCCTTGAGGTCCCTTCCAACTCTTAACAATTCTATGATTCTGTGATTTTTCTTGATGATTCAGTTTCTCAGAGCTTAGCATTTACGTTGAGATCATTCAGTTAATTATAGAAAATTAATAGTTCAGTATGATTTAAATACATAAAAGAAGGGATCTACAATAGTGTAGTGTTTTGGGTTATTCCTTTTAACCTTTAATTATAGCCATGTTTATTAAGCTTATTGTATTTTGCTTCAGTACTAATCAAATATATTTATTTAATATTTGAGCAAACTGCTTGCTGAGATTTGACCTGCACAACCAGAGTACATACTAGGAATATGTCTTTTTCTTACTTTCTTATTGCTGATTACAATGTTATAAACAAAAATAGTTCCCAGCAAATAAGCTTGATTTGTCAACAATGAATTTTTTAGTGGAGTTACATGCTCAAGAAATAAGTCTGAGAATTCCAGGTTCTGATAAGTCTGAAGTATTTGAAAACTGCATTTAGTGGGGAGAGAGATTGGGGGGGGGTTTGTTTGTTTGTTTTAAAGCAGGAACAGAAATATTTTTATGGGTTATTTGGTAAACAGTTTTTGTTTGGTTTTGTGAAGGACAGTGAAATTGAAATTGCCAGGCTAAAGGATTTTTCAGTAGCAGGATTGCTGTTGAACATCCACTTTTGTCCCTAAATGTTGGAAGGTGACTGATTGATAGAAAATGTAGGTACATTGAGAGTCACAGCTGACTTAAATGTCTAACACACAGCTCTTTCTTTTTCTTTTTCCTTTGTTTTTTGTTTGGTTCGTGATGTTTGGGTTGTGTTGGTTTGGTTTTTTTTATTCCCCCTCTATTTTTTTTGGTGTGTTTTTTTTTTTTTCCCCTTCCCTGTTTCCTTAAGGATTTGCAGCACTTGCAGCAGCTTCAGCAGCAGAATCTCAACCTGCAACAGTTTGTGTTGGTGCATCCAACAACCAACTTGCAGCCAGCACAGTTCATCATCTCACAAACACCGCAGGGGCAGCAGGGTAAGTGCTTCTTGGCAGCTGTTTAGAGAAGATGAAACTAAGGTGGTTTGTACACCTTCATTAGCTGTTGAAGTTAGGAGACATAACAGTACTGCAGTTAGAAGACTCTAAAAGGTTGTCCCTTTCTGAGTGTTAAACCTCAGCCTTTTCAAAGTTTGTATAGCTCACTACTCAAGAGGACTGATCTAGAGATCACGTCACGGGAACTTCTGTTGGCATCAAGGCCTGAATTTTCTGGGTCAGGCTCTCAAGAAGTAAGCCTAATGGGAGAATTTGGAGAATACAGCTCTCTCAAACTCAAAGACAGGATGTAGAGGCCTGGAAGAGGGGATACATCTTATCAGTATTAGGTCAGTGCTAAAAGGGCTACAGAATTCTAAGACTGGAAAAAGATTGTAAAATCAATACTCTTTGTGGGAGACTAAAAAAATCCTTAAGTCTAAAGAGGGTACAGGGAATGTTGTCATAAACTGAAATAATAATTACATCTTGGGGAAAAACCTAGAATTCTTGCTTTTGTATAACAACTTTTGGATATAGTATTTTGGCTGTACACTGGGTACAGCTTACATGCTAAAGGCAAACAAAGGCAGTGGCAGGTGGTAGCATGCCAGACCACTTAAGATGTTGTAGAGGAACTTTGCTCTAAAAACTAATGCAATCAAGTTGCAATACATCACTGTCCTTATTGTTGATACTCACAGAAAACTGCATTTAGCCATGGCCTCTTATGCTGATACAGTCCAATGGTCCTTTTCCTTGCTTTTCTACATGAACTCAGTTGTTCAAGCCTGGAAATCCAAAGATTCTTGCTCAGAAGGCAAATTCTGTTGTGCTTGAAGAGTCCTCCAGAGCCTGGCTGTTCTATAAAGTAGCTCTGTGTACCTCCTTTTCTTCTGTTCCCTTCAATTTCATGCATCATTCCTTTTTGTATACTATGACTTGGATAGAACTGGTTTTCTTTATGCCAAAGTGCTCTCACTGTATGAATGGTCTCACATTTGAATAAAAGGTTAACCAAAATTAATTTTCCTTTAACAACACTTGATTTAGGAGAGCTTTTATACCAGCATGGGTATAAAGCAGTTAAAAGGCTGTTCATGGAGGCATTAGTGATGCACTTGTTTCTTAAAACGAAGCAGAACTTGTAAGCTTAACATTCTTTTATAAGAAATCAAACTTCACCAAAATTTGTTCAAAGGTTCTTTAAAATAGGAGGCCTTTTTTATTAATATAATTTCTTCTAAGGAAACAGCAAGCACAAAGTATTGTTTTGAAAAACTCACTTGTATTAATATCTGCCTTCATTTTTTCAGCTGACTTCTACTGTTTTTTCTAAAATTTCTGAAGATGCTTCACGAAAAAGAAACTAACAAGCAAATTATAGTCATCATTCAAAATTAATTGTTTGCTTTATAGAAAGTAAGGAAGGCTTTTTGGTTGTTTAAAATCTTTTGAAGTAGAATAACTACCAGAAGAGGTTTTCATGGTACCTTTGTCAAGGGCCTTCTCTGAAAATTATTTCTTTGCTGCGATTTAAGACCTGCATATTGCTCTCATCAGTGACGCAGTGTGTGTAGAAACACCATGTTTTACTGGTAATGTGCAGCCTGGACAACTGAATAGCACAAAAATGTAGGAAGATTTATATTCTGTGTTCTGACCATAAGCCATTAGTGTGTGACAACCTTCCAAACTGAAATGCTTGAATGGATCTAATTTTCTTCACAAGCACCCAATGATAAAGCAACTTGTATGCCATAATACCCCTTATCTCATTTTTTGGTTTGGCTTTTTGCAGTATTTCATGGTTATTGTTAGAAGATCTCAAACAGTATGTTGTTATTTATGAGAAAGATTGAGAAAGTGTGTATTTTTATTTTGTTATTTGCTGCTGCAGCTGACTTTTTCCCCATGTTGTTCTTGTCCTATAGCTCCATTAGTCAACTTCATAAAATAATAAATGTTCTGAAGCATAGAGCTTTTTTTAAAACCAGCAACATTCAGATTTTTCTTTTCTTTTTTTTTTTTGGATACCTCATTGGTACTGTTTGCAGCTTTATGTATAGGTATGCATTTAATAA
The DNA here is from genome assembly GCF_027791375.1 of Indicator indicator. Classification (NCBI taxonomy): domain Eukaryota; kingdom Metazoa; phylum Chordata; class Aves; order Piciformes; family Indicatoridae; genus Indicator; species Indicator indicator. The sequence goes on along the minus strand of NC_072010.1, from coordinate 97,720,810 downwards.
CTAAAATCAAAATTCAGATTTATAGATCATGTATTCTGGAAGACATGTATTGCTTTACAGACTACATACGGCATGTAGTCATGTAAATGAGAAACGTTTTTAATACAAGAGAACAGTTTTGAGGGACGTAAGTGAACAACACAATCGTTGCATACATAAACATTTTGTGGAGAAAAACTTTACTTGAAGAGGCGATGGTATGCAGAGTAATGCGCTTATCAGCAGTCATACTTAGATTCTTGGAAGCGGTTGATACAACTGAAAACTTTAGAAAATTCAGTACCTAAAATACCAAGAATCAGGATATTATTCTTCTGTCTTTCTTCCTCACTCATAGATCACAGCAGCAGATGTGAAATTCTCCCCATAAATCTACTGCCATATGTCTAACATAGTCATCTTCCTTTTCCACATGATTTCTGTTTATTCAGTGGCTTATGTGAAACACATTGCGAAGTTCCTGTTTTCATGACTTGTAATAGGTACCATCATAACTGAAGGAATTTTTTCAAGCCTCAGCAGATATGCAGAAGATTGAATGGAAATAGAAATTTGAAACAATTTCTTATTTGGAGCAATTGTTATCCCCATATTATTGTTAAAGTCACAGCAGGAAAGTAGTACCTTGTACAGTTTTTTAATACCTGTTGTATCTAGTAGATCTGTCTCTAGAATAATCAATTCAACATCCTTTACTACAATTATAGCTGCTGCTTAAAAATATTGCCCTCATCAGATGACAGTTTGCCTTTCTGCTCATGAGGTATTGCCAGGAAAAATCATATTGATAAAAATGTGAATGGAGAGGGGAAATGGTGCTATATTTCCTTTAAATTAATCTAGCAAACAGAAGCTAGGGTATGAGAAAACACTGCATCTTTTTGGCAGGGAGGTTTAGAAGTAGTACTTACAAATAAAGTATCCAGAAAGAAAAATTGTGGAGGAGAAGCTAATAATTAGCTTCCAACATCAAAACTAGACCTACCTGTTCTGAAATTATTACTGTTTCTTATTAAAGACTTTGTTTATTAGTTCACTTGTTTATTGTAAAAATTTAACACGGGATGATGATAGCAGGTCAAATCTAGTCCTTTCTCTTCACACATACTTGTCCTACAGACTTTGAGACTTCACTTGTATCATTAAAAAAAGAACAAAACAAAGCAAAACAACCCAAACCAAACACGCTTTTAAAACAGGATAGCGGATATTGAATGTGTTGGTACCTACCGTGCTGGCCTGTGCTGAACCAGAATGCACCTCCCTTACCCAGTGTGAGGATAGATGAGATGCCTGAAGTTGCCTCAGATGCATTGAATTTGTAATGGACAAATACCTCATCTGAGATTGTGTACCTGTGTGGCCCTTACAGGACTCCTCCTCACTTTGATGGTAATATGCTGTGGGAACCAGGTGAAAGTGCTTTGAACCCTCGCTATGATGAGGAAACCCAGCTCTTCATTGTCAAGAGACAATGAAGGACAGCATATTTACTGACACAGCAGTTGGGTGAAATGTAGCTGACTCAAACTCATTCCCCAGATAAGAGGGGAGAGCTTGGAAGAAGTGATTCAAATGGTGACTCTTTTCCCTGTGTTGCAAATACTCATGACCAAGATAGGAATTAAATGCTTATTATTTACTGTCGTCTCTGAAGTATAGCCTTTGCTTCTAGCCATCCAAATGGCATCAATGGGTAAAGATGTTCACTTAAATTGAAGTAGTGTGGTAGCACCTTTGCATGGATTACTTAGTGCACTTCAAAACTGCAGTTCACCAACTGCACGTTTGCATTATGTTTTTCAACTGATCTTAAAGGGTCCATGAATACTGCACAAGGTGCAGCAGCTTAAGGTCCCAGTGGAACAGGTCTGTAGGACCATATAAGTTACTACTTTTTCTTCTGTGTTGGATTCCAATTCCAACTATAAGTCGCCATTTCAGAAGATCTGGACTTGATAAAATGAAGTACACCAGAGTGCCCATAAGTTGTGTTGCACCAACAGCCATCAACGACATTATCAAATGACACTATATATAATGTGTGATGTGATACCTTCCTTCTTCTCTTTCAGTTGTTCCCAGTTGATCAAATTATGACACTGTAATGGCTGCAAACTAACTTCCAGGATATGTGTGTGAGAAGATGAACAGCTTTGACAGAGAAAAAGCAGTCAAGCTCTTTGAAAAATTCACTCTTTTGGGAGATCAGTTAGGGATGGATTATGTGTTATGCTTCTGGGCCAAATCTTTTAAAATTATACAGAAAAAATCTGCACTTGAATGTTTGTTTTAGCTTTTGTTTAAATTTGGACAGTAAAAACAGAACCCTAGATCCGTCCTTGGGGACTGTTGACTGACACGAAGAGATTTTTTTGGCTTTGACCATTATTCATGCTATTCATAGGCATTACAGGAAAAGTCCTGGATAATGGTAGATGCATTTACTTTAACTATTAAAAAAATAAATCAAATACCTATCAAGTATCAGACTTTTATCATACCTCTATGCAGTCATTCTTATGGATTGTTGTGTAGCTGATTTGTATGTCTTTAATGCAGTAACACCACTGGGGTCCCAGACCCCAAAGAGGGTTAGAAATACTACCCCTATTAAGTTAGGTATACAAGTACAATATTTCTTGTAGATACAAAAACATCTTGTGGGTTGGAAGGGATCTCTAGAGATCATGTAGTATTGCTCAAAATACATCCAGTTACAGCAGACTGCTCAGTGGCTTGGCCAGTTGAATTTGAACATCTCTAAGGATGTAGATTGTGCAAGCTCACAGAACATACCTGGTTGAAAGAGACCTGGAAGATCATCCAGTCCAACCTTTGACCTAGTACTGAAGGGTCAACACTAAACCATATCTCTGGTCTGTTGACCTGCATTTGACACTGTCCCCAGAAGTGCTGAGAATATATCAGCCTTATTGGTAATAAAGATTGTTGTAGCCAAAGATAAGATCCTAATGTCTGCCTGTCTCGGAGCCCCAGGACTCTTACTGGATCTATTTGGCAAAATGAACGTTCTCCTCTTTTTCCAGTGCCCAATTAGAACTTGCACTGACACAGGTTCAGAAAGTTAAAACTAATTAATTTATTAAAGCACCAGCTCCAACAGATTCAGGATTGCTGGTGATAAATACACTCACTGCAAGATGATCTCAGGGTAGTAAAGCCTGGGTAACATCTGATACAGTCAGAGACACAAACCTTTGCAGTAGCTTCATTATATAATAAAAATGCAGTAAAAGTTGTGTACTGAAGGTGCAATTCTCCCAGTCTTGGATGGAGGAAAAGGAGTGCAGCCCATTGACAGTCCCTCAGTCTTTCCTTCCCAACTGCTCCTTCTGCACCACCACCTCTTGCTACTGGCCCTGGTGCTATGCTCCTTCATGCTAAGAGATGTTCCTCTTGTGTGTTTTATACCCTAACCCCTGGCTGTAACTGCCTTCTGGGTGACATTTATCATGATTTGGGAAGTGAGTAACATAGCATATATTTAGCATGTACACAGTTTGGTTCAGTAGTGTGCTGACGAGTATTAACTTTTTTTAAATTGCAGTAAAATAGGCCAAGGTTTTTGTGTGGGCACTCTGACCTTCAAAATCTGCCTTGAAGTTTGGTGTTTTTGTTACTTTAGCCTTGCTTCATCAGTTTTAGCCAAAAGAGGGCTGCTGTCTTGTCTCCCTCCTTCAGCTGTTGGCAGGTCAGCTTCACAGGTCTTCATTTAACACAAACTCCTGCTGGTTGTGAATGACCTTGGTCTCAAAGCTACTCTATCAGTCTGCATTTCTGTCCCACAGTAAGCTAGGCAATTAACCCATAAAGATGTTAAACTATGTTGATGCCAGTATGAGTCCATAAAGAAACAGCAAAGTTCGAAGTACCAATATCTCAGCTGTTGACTAAAGGTTTTGGACTTACCCTGTATTTGGAAAGCTGTGCAATGTGCCCTGTAAGTTAAGTCACCTGAAGTAGGAACCAGCAATTTCTTCTCAGAAAACCAACCACCAAAGAAAATAAAAAACAACAAACCAACCCACAAAAGTGAAGCTTATTTAGACTAGTGTAAGTCATGTCTGAAAAGAACAGAGCTGTAGCTGTCCTCCTGTGGAAGCCAACAAGACCCCCAAAGTGTGTGCATGGCAACTGTCTGAAAAGCCATTAAATTGCCAAAATAGTTCAGCTGCTTTCCCCATCACCAATGATCACTACTTCAGTCCTTTGCAGGTTCAATTAGCTCATTCTTACTCCAGTTTCTGCCTGAGATGCGTTGTATCAGTATTTCTCAAAGAAGATAATTAAAAACCAAGCTGATTAAGCATATTCAGACTATTTTATACTGTCCTTCAATGATAATTATTTCAGAATAGATAAGTGAGAATAAAATGAGGGAGAGTGCAGTGATCTTGTGCTCTTCAGTGAAAGCATTACTGCCAGAAAAGCGTTCTTTGGGGTGTTTTTAGGACAAAAGGATGGTCCTAATTACTCTGATTAGTCAAAAGATGAGTCAGTAACTTATGATTGGATGGTGTTACCAGTGGACTAGTATGGTCACTCAGCTGCCAATTTTTTATTACATTGTTAGTCTGCTACTCGATAATGGCAGTTTAACAGCTTCCTCCTTTCTCTTTTAAGTTGTCAGGTAAAATTCACTGTCACTAAATGAAGGGCAAGGCCTCTTCACTTAGAGATGACTGTTCACTAATTAATATTTACATCTGGGCAGCTGAAATCATCTTCCAAATGAACCAAATGTTTGGATTGCATAAAGCACTGTGTAATAGTAGTAGGTAGTTGTCTTGGAAGTTCCTTAAGCTGATCAGCTCCCTTGCTGTGGCTTTTCAAAAACACAGCTGGAACATGTTGATTATGTGGTGCAAGGCAAATTTACATAGTTGTTTGTGCTGTGCTATTATGTTGTGTAAGCAGCTGGTTATATTCTGTAAGTCTTGGGCATTTTCATAGCAACATGTTCTATTTAAACTACATATTGAACACACTGTGGAGGGGAAAAAAAAAAACAAAATAACTGTAATATCCTGTCAGAAGACAGTTCTGTAGTTGTGTATCCCTCATAGAGGATACATTTTCTCCATCCTTCTCATTTGATGTGATTTAACCCCAGCTGGTAACCAAGCACCACACGATTGCTCGCTTGCTCCCTCTCTCCCCCAGGTGGGATGGGGGAGAGAATTGGAGGAGTAAACATGGGAAAACACGTGTTGAGATAAAGACAGTTTAGTAGGCAAAGCAAAAGCCACACATGCATGCAAAGTAAAACAAGGAATTAATTCACTACTTTCCACCAGCAGGCAGGTGTTCAGCCATTTCCAGGAAAGCAGGGCTCCATCATGCACAACCGTGACTTAGGAAGACAAAATGCTGTAGCATGTGCATTTGCCCTCACCTCTCTCCTCCTCCTTTCCTCTGTTTTATATGCTGAGTATATTGTATGGAATATCCCTGGAGTCAGTTGTCCCCCCTGTGCACCTCCAGCGTACTCACTGGGGTGACTCTGTTACCACTGCTCAGCAGTAAATAAAACATCCCTGAATTACCAACACTTATTCCAACACAAATCCAAATCACAGCCCCACACCATTTACTATGTAGAAAATTAACTCTATCCCTGCTAAACCAAGTAATCTGCCTTTTCATATCTCCTTAATCTTGCATAGAACATCCAATTTCTTACTTGGTATTTATGAAGTGCAAAATTTTTGTGTCCCTGACCTGTATTCTGCTAAAAGGTAACTGGCTGTCAGTCATGTGCTGTGATTTATTGGTCAGCTGATGAGCCGGAACAGACCATGTCAAACTCAAATTACAGAATTTAAGTGGTACTTGGTGTTTTGTCCTCCAAGTGACCATAGTGTTCATCTGTTGGGCCATTGTTCCTCCCTGGTTTTGGAAACTTAATTATCGGAGATGCCTATTAAGTAGGTTTATTAGGTTCTTAAATTATTATAGGAAAAGTTGATAGTCATAACTAGGAGTTACCCAAGAATAATAGAAATATTTTCCACAATAAAATTGAGGGAGTTGACTAACTGTAGGTATATCTTTGTCAAGATTCTTACTCCTTTAAAATATATAAACTTCAGTATTAGGAGAAAAAAAAAGTCTAAATAAAATCAGATAGTTTCTAGTTAAAATATGTAGCTGTAAAGCTATATCTCAATTTCCTAATACGTTTAATAAAGCATACAACTAGTAGTGGGCTGTAAAAGGATTTACTTAAAGAATGACAGCATATTGTGTATATTGGTTGCATCAGTCCCAGCTGTTCTTTAATGTTGTGATCTTTCCATAGTATCAAGACATTTCATACATTTAGTGTAATGTTTATTCTATTTGTACAACTTAAGCAATGGTCAGTACCTTACCTAATCTTTTTGAGAACATTCCTTCTTTATTTCAACCAGAAGGATGTTATGCAGGCTTATTTTGTCTTCTTACATGGTCTGCCTAAGTTTGACAGAGAAAGTTGCCTTCTTGTTAGGCACCTGGAATGAGGTGATATGGAGAGGAACAAAGGTGATCAAGGAGTCAAATACATAGACTTTATTAGTATTCAGGTGTTGGATTTGGTCTGATGAGTATTCAGTTGGTTATTTTTATGGTTCCCTAATTCTTGGTCATTAGTTCCTTGCAGGAAGATGTATACCCAAAATCTGCAAACTGAAAGGGAGAATAAATGATTCCTGCACACAGAACTGGGATAACTTTGATCATTACAAACTTTCTACAGAGGGGACTAATACAGACTTTTCTTTTACCCTTCTGTCACCACCTGTACTTTGGGAAAATACAAGGGGATTTTGAACTGAAAATCCCAAAGCATGAATGTATGAAATGAAATGAAGGCTAGCATCTCAATATTTTTGTAGCTTTTATTGTTTGGCTGGCAAGAACCTTGTTTCATGTCATTTTATGTTTTAGCCTTTTTAAAATGACAAACCAAACCCACCCTTTTCTCTCTCCCAGGTCTCCTGCAAGCGCAGAATCTCTTAACGCAACTACCTCAGCAAAGCCAAGCCAACCTCCTGCAGTCTCAGCCAAGCATCACCCTTGCCTCGCAGGTAAGGCTTATTTCAACAGTTCATGACTTTCTTTAGAAGGATTCAAACTAACTTTGTGCTAGTTTCCGGAGTAGATACTCTAGCTGTAATTGTGAGCTTCTCTTTGTAGATAGATTCAGTATCAGTAACTTCAGTTTTGTAGTTTCTGCCCTAACGTGCCTCTTTTCATGCCTTTAACATTCTGAATTCTAAATATCTTGAGTTCAAGGGCACTAAAGCATAATTTGATTTCTTCTAAGGCCTTCTTGGACAACCTACTAATTTGTGAAAATGAGAGAAGCAAGGTGTGGGCTACCTAGGAAGCTGAAAAGGAGGATTGTTGTCAAGTATCTTTTTTTCTAAAGGTTGCAGTGGTGATCTATCATTATTGTAGCCTAGTTGTTTTCCTATTGTTGATAAGTCATTGCCAGTTGCCTTCTGTGAAAGTGAAGAGAATGTTAGAAATACATTAAAATATTCTGATAGATGTATCTTAAAGTATTAAAGTTCTAAAGTTCTAGAATTAAGCTTTCAGACTAACATAAGCAATTTTAAGGTTGCATATGCCTGCAAATTTAGTTTTGCTTTACTCTGGGTTTTGCTCTGCAGTTCAGTTACAGGACTGCAAGCTGTTTCTCAAATACCATGTAACATACAGTATCTTCTTACCAACTTGGCTACATATAAGAACTTTTTAGTCTATAATAAGATGGTTTGAGTCTTATCGAGTTGTAGAAGGCTGTATTTTCTATTATATCACCTATAGCATTTTTAATGCACCATGTCAAAAAGTGTATTTGTCTCATCTCTGTAGTTCATACCTGAGCAAGCAGTATGACTCCCTACTAAAGTTTATACTACAAAAAGAAAATAAATTATATAAAGGTGCTGAAGTCAGTAAAGATGTATTGCAGTAATTACCCGCTATGTTTAATGTAAATTAAAAAATATTAAAACCCTTTATAGTGGCACATACATCTGCAATCCTAGAAAGATCATATATTATCACATTAAAAAGAAGGCTCGGAGGTGACCTTATTGTGGCCTTCCAGTATCTGAAGGGGGCCTGCAAGAAAGCTGGGGAGGGACTTTTTAGGATATCAGATAGTAATAGGACTAGGGGGAATGGAATAAAGCTGGAAGTGGGGAGATTCAGGCTGGACATGAGGAAGAAGTTCTTCACCATGAGAGTGGTAAGACCCTGGAATGGGTTGTCCAGGGAGGTGGTTGAGACCCCATCCTTGGAGGTGTTTAAGGCCAGGCTGGATGAAGCTCTGGCCAGCCTGATCTAGTGTGAGGTGTCCTTCACAGTCCCAAGGGGGGTTGGAACTAGATGATCCTTGTGGTCCCTTCCAACCCTGACTGATTCTATGATTATTTCTCAAGTAATGGAGTTAAGAGATCCTGACCTCAGTCACAAGGGACAATGTTAGAGCTAGCTTGCCATGTTTGCTGCACCTGTATGTGCCAAGATTAAATAGAAGACTTGAATCTTTTGGGCTGATGACAATCTTCTACCTCACACAAGCAATAAACTCAATTTAAAAATTATTAAAAGGGGATGAATGCCAAGCTGTCTGTAAATGCTAGAACTACATCAAGTAAGAATGTTCAGTCTTTCTTTGAGAAGCTTCTGAAGCAAGTAAAAGCTTTTGGTTATCTGCTGCATTGAACACCTCTTACTTTTCTTTAATTGGTTCTGACAGAGCCTTTAAAAGGCTGTCATACTAATGTAGTTTTCTGAATTGTGATTACTTGTTCTTGAGAGGAATGTAAATAAATTGGAGGAACTTTCAGATTGCTGGAAATGTCAGATTCGTTGATCTTTCCCACAGAAACCTCACATACGTTTTTTGAATTTAATTTTCGCTGATTATTCTTTTGAATCCGGTTTCCATCTATTCCTTGCTCTCTGTCTTAATAGCCAGCAACCCCAACACGCACAATAGCAGCAACCCCCATTCAGCCACTTCCACAGAGCCAGTCAACACCAAAGCGAATCGACACTCCCAGCTTGGAGGAGCCCAGTGACCTTGAGGAGCTTGAGCAGTTTGCCAAGACTTTCAAACAAAGACGGATCAAACTTGGATTCACTCAGGTGAGACTGTGTACCTTAGTGCCTACCAGTGTGGAATCTGAGGTCTCATCTTTCAAGTCTGGAGGGAGACTGCAATTCCACCTTTCCTGGAAGAATCTTCTTAAATAAGGGTTATGCTCTGGCCTTTATGTAGGGGATTTCTAAGAAATAATAGAAAAAGTCATACATCCTCCTTAGTTCCCTGTTGGTTTTAAAGCATAGCCATTTTCCCAGCAGGTATGTGCATTTGCCAGCTCCAGATGTCATTGCATGTGCACTATTCATTCTATAGGGTGTAAAATGAATGGGACAAAGCACTTTAAAGCTGCCTTCAGAAGTACAAAGTTCCAAAAAATCATAGAGCACAATTAGCTGCTCTGTGTGTTTAAAAAGTATAGCACAACTGTGGAGCTCCTTTGGATGTTAAAGGGATTTTCTCTCTCAAGTATATTTTCCTATTAAACATCAATGATTTCTATATTTAATACTTGTATTAAGGCTCCTAAACAAAACCTGAAAAGAATGTAACATTTGAAGTTTTCTCCTTAGATAAGTGAACTGGAATTGTGGTTTGTTTTGGTTTCCTTAAAAGCTCAGAAATGCACATATTGCAGAAGAAAAGTAATGTTGAACTTAGTGAAAATGGTTGAATAAGGAATGGAATCAAAAATACAAAGTGCATTTGTATGTTCATTTTTTTCTGTTGAAGGGAAATGCTGCTTGGATCCAAGAGACATTATTAATAACACATTTTTTTTTTTCCTGCAAAATTAGCGTATCTCTCTAGGTACAGTTACTTTTGGCAGAAGTCTGTGGTAACCATAGACATGTTTTTGCTGGGAGAAGTAGCATACAAAAAACAAGGTCAGAGCAGTCAATCCAACATAACATTTGTCCCCTGTTTCCTCCTGGAATAAGTACATCTACTCTAGCTGAAAGTATGTGCTAAAGTCAGATTTATTTTTCCAGCAAAGTCCTAAATGTTTGAAAAATCAAGGTTGTTGTGAAAGTTCTGGGAACATGTTAATTATAACTCAAGAACAGAATGTTCTTAATATAACGAAGTGCATTTTACTTCCATGTGTGCCTCCTTTCCTTCCTTCTTTCCACTAGAGGGAGGCACAGAAATACGAGTGATGGACACACACAAAAGCTTGAATAGAGCAGAACAGAATAGAATAGAATAGAATACAATAGCTTCCCTACAGCCTGGCAGAGGAGGTTCATGTAGTTCTTTAGTCTATAACAGTTAGTCTGCCCTGCTGTGAGATGATTAAAAAGGTTCAACTAGATTTTTTAAGTTATGAGTTAACCCTTATTTGCTGAACCAGTTTTGAATATTCATGGTGAGGAAAAATGGACACGTCTGCTCAGGCTTAGAGTTGAGCATTTGCATTTGAGCTTAAACAAAGGAATCTTGAGACAAAGGTGGTAAAATTGTATTTAATCATTGCTGTCCTACTTTGATGTAGTTTGTATGTGTATAAGCAGTTCTGGTAACTTCTACATAATTGGATGATAATTAGAGACCCTATTACTTTGTTTTCCTGTAGTTAGATAAATAGATTACCTCTCAGAGAAAAACAAATATTTCCAGTGGTACTGTAAGCTTTCTCAGATTCACACCACCCCTGCCTTTCAAAAAATAATTGTAAGATTTAGTTTGCATGGCAAACTAATCACTCACTGCATTCCAGCTTGTGAACAATGTAACAGGTTTTGAATTTCAGATGCTTTGTCTCTTCCCCCACTCTGAAAAGTGGATGATGGATTTATATACTTTCATTTAATTTTTTTCTTAAAAATGTCTCCATGTTTGACATACAGAGACACAATGGACATATACATTGCACCTTTGCATTATTGCAGTGTTTAACTAATTGCTCCATACAAGTTCAAGCTATGAGAATGAATGTTTTTGACAATGTTATTTTTACTCTGTAAAAGGCATTATCTCTTCTTAACAGACTAGTACACACAACAGTGATGTACCTTATAATCAGTTTCAGTTTAGTACCAGAGCTTCATTCTACGTACAGAGCAGAGTAGATGTATAAAAAGTGCCTTTATCCTTTTCCATCCATCCTTTCAGTAGCCCATACCCCAATATATAAAATTTTCATCCCTATATTATATATTATTATATAATATTATATATATTCCTTTGCCTGCAGCTGAAATGCTGCCACCTTTTGACACTGAAAACTATTGACAAAGAAATGGTTAACTATTCATTTTAAATTGGACTGAAAATGTTAGTAAGAACAGGAAACTGTAGGCCAGTCAGCCTCACCTCCATCCCTGGAAAAACCATGGAGCAACTCATTCTGGAGATCACCTCTAGGCACTCGGAAGAGAAGGTGGTTCCCAGGTGTAGTTGGCATGGATTTATCAAGGGGAAATCATGCTTGACAAATCTGATAGCGTTCTGTGAGTCGTAACTGAATGGATAGATGCAGGGAGGCCAGTGATTGTAGTCTGCCTTGACCCTTAGCAAGGCTCTTGGCAATGTCTCCCCTAACATCCTTGTGAGCAAGCTCAGGAGGTGTGGGATAGAACAACAGATGGATTAAGAACTAGTTATGCAGTAGAGTGCAAAGAGTGGTGATCAGCGGTGCAGACTCCAGCTGGAGAGCTGTAGCTAGTGGAGTCCCTCAGGGATCAGTGCTGGGTCCAGTCCTGTTCAACATCTTTATCAATGACATTGATGATGGGACAGGCAGACAGAGTGTCTGCTCAGCAAGTTTGCTGACGATACCAAGCTGGGAGGCTTGGCTGATACACCTGAAGGCTGTGCAGCCATTCAGTGAGACCCAGACAGACTGGAGAGCTGGGCAGAGAGGAACCTAATGAGGTGCAACAAGGATAAGTGCAGAGTCCTGCACCTGGGAAGGAATAATAAACTGCACCAGTACAGGTTAGGAGGTGATATGCTAGAGAGCAGCCCCATGGAGAAGGACCTGGGAGTCCTGGTGGACAACAAGTTATCCATGGGACAGCAATGTGCCATTGTGGCCAAGAAGGCCAATGGGATCCTGGGGTGCATTAAGAAGAGTGTGTCCAGCAGATCAAGGGAGGTTCTCCTCCCCCTCTACACTGCCCTAGTGAGGCCCCACCTGGAATATTCCGTCTAGTTCTGGGCTTCCCAGTTCAAGAGGGACAGGAATCTACTTGAGAGAGTCCATCAGAGGGCCACAAAGATGATTAAGGGACTGGAGCATGTGCCTTATGAGGAAAGGCTGAGAGACTTGAGGCTTTTTAGTCTGCGGAAGAGAAGACTGAGAGGGGATCTAATAAATGTATATAAATATATGAGGGTTGAGTATGAGGAAGGAAGGGACAGCTTCTTCTCAGTTGCACCCTGCGGTAGGACAAGGGGCAATGGATGTGAACTACAGCACAGGAAGTTCCACCTCAATGTGAGAAGGAACTTCTTTACTGTAAGGGTCACAGAGCACTGGAACAGCCTCCCCAGAGAGGTTGTTGGAATCTCCTTCTCTGGAAACTTTCGAGACCTGTCTGGATGCATTCCTGTGTGATCTGCACTAGATGATACGGACCTGCTCTGGCAGGGGATTGGACTCAAACTTCCAACCCCTAACATCCTGTGATCCTGTGAACAGCGTAGATTCCAGAATTAATTTAGTTGAGGGACTGGAGCAAATTTCATGGCTCTTTTCTGCCAAGATATAAATCAACTTATCTCTAGAACAGTTCACATAAACCCTGTAGAGTATCCATGTTACTTCTCTTGGAATGATTTGGCACTTTTAAAATACATGGTATCCTATCATATGTGTAGAAGTATAAATGTGAAATCTGGCATATAAATGTGAGTTCCCACATCTCCTCTGATTGAAGGGCATACAAACCAATTGTTCTCATCTTTTTCTAGGAAAGAAATTGCTTTTTTTATGCAACCTGCATGATTTACTTAGCTTACCAAAGGTTTTTTTCTTCCTCGCTTGTATATGGCCACTGTGCATGCTTTTAGTATGTTTAGTATGCTTGCATCAAGATGTGGTTGTGGGTCTGACCTTAAAATGAAAGAAATCAAGTTTTATGCACTATCCATCTAACCCTCTTGCAATTAAACTCCACTAACTATGCTCAAGTTTTTCAGTCTCTTCTTCTAGACCTTTGGTGGGAGGGTTGTGTTAAAAAGTAAAACTAAATTATCTACTTTAGACCAAAGAGCATACTTTAAAAATAATTAAATTTTTTCAAAGGGCAGTACCTTCCAGCCTTAAAACAAAACAAGAAAACATTATGGTGTTTTAATGGCCACAAAAAAGAATGGAATTTCTACGTGTGAACTGTGTAAAAGTATATGTGTGTGTATATATATATATATATATATATATATTAGAATAAGCAGAATATCTGAAAGCTAACTAAAACTGAGTTTTGAAAAGCAATGACAGATGTAAATAGATGAAGATCAGTCCGCAAATCTCATGAATACATTTTTAGCAGATGGGTAATGGTAGTAAAAACTACAGTTAGTCATTATTTGAAGTGGTTCAACTTCATGTCTGCTCTGAAACATTTATCTGTGGGGAGAAGTTTGGTTTGAACCTCAGAAGATAATAGAAGTTCAGATGACAATATTTTTGCATCAATTTAAACATGATATATGTTTGCAGACATCTTTTAAAGAGTATTTCCTACTAATTTAAGAACATGAATTCATTGCTTTTCTGCTTACTTGAACTTTTCTTCTTTGGTGTGAAATATGCATATACTTAAATATGCTCCTAAAAAGAGTTTGGCCTTTACTTATTTTAAAGAACTGAGAAAAAAATACAAGCTAATGTTCAGTGGAATGTTCTGCTCAGTGATAATGCTAAGATGAGAAAACATCAGGGATTTCCTTGAAAGAGTGACATGGTTAAACTGAATGAAGTTTGACATTTCTTTATGATTATTTCCATTAGCCTCAATCCTGGTAGCGCTAAGCAAGTTTCTGTGAGACTGAAATCCCATGAAGCAGTGGAGTCACTAAGAGAATACAAGAATGTAACAGGATTCCTTGCTTTGGAAGTGCCTATGTTAGTGAATTCCTTTTTTCTCTTTCTTTGTCCAGGGTGATGTTGGGCTCGCTATGGGCAAACTCTATGGAAATGACTTCAGCCAAACTACCATCTCTCGCTTTGAAGCCTTGAACCTCAGCTTTAAGAACATGTGCAAGTTAAAGCCACTTCTGGAAAAGTGGCTCAATGATGCAGGTGAATGAGTCTGTGTATTTCTTCACCAGCCTACCAAAATCAGTAGGATTTTGAAGAACCCTGTAAAACTGCTTCGTTTGTGCCCTTATGGTTTTATGAAGCCTCTAGGCTTTGTCCATGCAACAGATAAGTGTGTAGGAAAAGGGTCCATACGTTCTGCAGCCAGCTGAATAATTGCTTAGAGTGAGGAATAATGTGTCATGGTTTTCCTTCTTCATGTATGTTAATGCATATAACTTCTAATCCTTTCTAGCTTTCTTTTTCAGATGTGTCATAGAGTTGCATGGTTTGTTGTTTCAGTAGACAGAGCTCGTTGCATTCACTTCCTCCCACAACCCTGTGTGCATTGTTTTCACTTCTCTCCAAAGGTCCATATAAACACTCTCTTTCTCCCCATAGAAAAGTGGATTAGGTTGTGCTTTTTCCTTCCAGAATTACTTTTTCCTAGGATGTAATTTGTGATGGCTGTGTTGGTAGTGTTTGTTTTGGTTTGGGTTGGTTGGTTGGTTTTTTGTTTTTCACCAGCAAAAGGAGCTTGGATGTTGGTGCTAGGCCTTAGGATAGAAAGTGCTGTCAGCCAGTTTTTTCTTCTAAGCATACAACTGTACGTAGTACAAAACTCATGGATGTGCTAAACAGATGGCAGGGATGGTGTGTGCCAACATAAAGGTCTCACCAACAGTATTCTCTGAAATCTTGAAATTAATTGGATGCAGAATTGAAAATTTGTCCTGCACTGAAACAAGGAATTGTCATTCTGTTGTTGTGCTGACAGGGATGTTATCTTCAGGTAATTTAGATCTGTGATAGAAAACATAAAGGTCTTCAAACTGAGTACTCTAGTCCACAGTCAAATGGACCCTAGACCTTCCAGCAGCAATGGGTGACACTAGTGCTTCAACGAGTGTCAAAGTTTGCTTTTTGCGCTAGGCTGGAGAAATGCTTGGGTCTGTAAAGTTAAGGATGGTAAACAGTGTCAGCGGCCTTCACAGCCTGTAAATTGAGAACCATTTTCTTTGGCTTTGATTCAGTTTTCATGAAAACCTTTGGAAAAAGATTCAAATTACTTGAAAGGCTGCTTTTAAGTAAAAGCAGGCAGGAGAATCATACCTGTGATCCTTTCAATTACATTATATTGGAGCGTTGGAGAATGTAATATTACATAACTCAGCTCATTGTGTAGGGTTTTCAGAATGGAGAGGGGTTTCAGCATATTTATGGTTACCATTACAGAACAAAAAATAATGTAGAAAGTAGTGAACTGAATGTACTTGCCCATTTGAGTGTACTAGAATGATCTTAGACATTGTAAACTTTGACAGCTTCTTCTTAGCCACAGACTCCACTGCAGTGAGGGACTTCCAGCCATAGTTTACCATTTTGTTTAAATTCCTTGCTGGAACCTGCTTGATGGTTATTTTGCACTGCTACCAAGTGGAGTCCAGTGTATTCTCTCTTCACTGTTCTGGAACCAAAAAAGACTGGATTAGGGCTTGACAGCTAGAGACCTAGTCAAGTGAAGGAGGGGGAGGTGCTAGCTGTGTAGGCCCTTTGGTAGAACTGCACAACACTGAGTATCTGCTAAGATAATCAGATACTACCCAGATACTTGCTGGAAGGCCTACTCAGCCAGCCATCCACAGTCCAGAAGGTTCCTCTAGTGCATTGATAACTTCCTGATGCAAATGATGGATGATCCATCTAGTGCTGCTGGACCTCATACTCACTAACAAGGAGGATCTGGTTGAAGCGGTGAAGGTTGAGGGCTGCCTTGTCTGTAATGATCATGAGATGGTGGAGTTCAGGATCTTGTGTGGTAGGAACAGAATATCAAGCAGGATCTCCACCTTGGACTTCATCAGGGCCAACTTTGGCCTTTTCAGGCAATTGCTAGGGGAAACCTCGTGGGACAGGGTACTAGAAGGCAAAGGGGCCCGTGATAGTTGGTTAATATTCAAGGGCAAAAGGTTCTGGCCCATGAGTTGGCAGGGCTTATTGATAAGGCTTTAAACTAGGTTTGAAGGGGGAAGGTGATGAAACCAGACTCTCCAGAGAAGAGACAGGGTGGTAAACTAGAGTCAGTGGTGAAATCAGCAGCCCGGCTGAAGTGCATGTACACCAATGCATGCAGTATGGGTAACAAACAAGAGGAACTGGAGGCCTTGGTACACCAGGAAAACAATAGTGTAGTCGCCATTGCAGAAACGTGGTGGGATGACTCACAGGACTGGAGAACTGCACTGGATGGTTATAAGCTCTTTAAGCGAGACAGGTGAGGGAGAAGAGGAGGAGGGGTGGCCCTGCATAATAGGGAATCTCTCAACACCACAGAGCTTGAGGTTAAGGATGAACGGAAGATGGGTTAAGATCAGAGGGATGGCTAACAAAACTGACATCTTGGTTGGAGTCTGTTATAGACCACCCAACCAGGATGGAAGAGGTAGATGAAGTATTCTACAAACAGCTGGAGGTAGTCTCAAGATCGCCAGCCCTTGTTCCTGTGGGTGACTTTAACCTGCCAGGTATCTACTGGGAACTTAACACAGCAGAGAGCAGGCAGTCCAGAAGGTTTCTTAGAGTGTATGGAGGACAGCTTCTTGACACAGCTGTTATGTGAGCCTACCAGGGGTGAGGCCCTGCTTGACCTGCTGTTCTCAAATAGAGAAGGGCTGGTGGGAGGTGTGATGGTAGGAGGCTGTCTAGAGTGCAGCAGTCATGAAATAGTGGAGTTTTCAATATGCAGGGAAACAAGGAGGAACCACAACAAAACTCTTACTTTGGACTTCCAGAGGGCAGACTTCAGCTTATTTAAGCAACTAACCCAGAGAGTACCTTGGGAAGCAGCCCTTAAGAACAAAGAGGTCCAGGATGGCTGGACCTACTTCAAAGAGGAACTCTTGAAGGCACAGGAACAGGCTGTGCCCATGTGCCAAAAGATGAGCCGGTGGGGGAGGCGACTGGCCTGGATGGGCAAGCATTTTTGAAGGAATTAAGTGAAAAAAAGAGGGTATATTGCCTTTGGAAAGGGGGGGAGGTAACTTGGGATAAGTTTAAGGATGTTGTTAGGTCATGTAGGAGAAAAATTAGAGAGGCAAAAGCCCAGTTAGAACTTAAAACTTGCCACTTCTGTGAAAGACAATAAAAAGGATTTTTATAAATATATTAATGGTAAAAAGAGAGGCAAGAGGAACCTTCATTCACTCTTTATTGGACATGGAAGGAAATATTGTAACTACAGATGAGAAAATGGCAGAGGTACTAAATACCTTCTTTGCCTCAGTTTTCAACAGTAAGACAGGAGGGCTTCAGGATAATGGGCCTTCTGAGCTGGTAGATGGGGTCAGGGAGCAGTACCATCCCCCTGTAATCTAGGAGGAGGCCGGCTGAGCCACCTGGGTCCTTACAAGTCCATGGGTCTGGAATGGATCCATCCTAGGGTACTGAGAGAACTGGCAGATGAGCTTGCCAATCTGCTGTCCATCATTTACCACCAGTCCTGGCTCACAGGAGAGGTCCAAGATGACTGGAAGCTGGTCAATGTGATGCCTACGCACAAGAAGGGCCACATGGAGGATCCTGGAAACTACAGGCCTGACAGCCTGACCTCAGTGCCACATCCAGTCACTCGTGGTGTCCCCCAGGGATCAGTGTTGGACCCCATCCTCTTCAATATCTTTATTGATGATCTGGATAAGGAGATAGAGTCCACCATTAGCAAGTTTGCAGATGACACCAAGCTGGGGGCAGGAGTCTATCTGTTAGAAGGTAGGAGGGCTCTGTGGAAGGGACCTTGACAGGCTGGATGGGTGGGCAGAGTCCAACATGATGGCATTCAACAAGTCCAAGTGTCAGGTTCTGCACTTTGGCCACAACAACCCCAGGCAGCGCTACAGGCTGGGGACAGAGTGGCTGGAGAGCAGCCAGGCAGAAAGGGACTTGGGGGTACTGATTGACAGCTGGATGAACATGAGCCAGCAGTGTGCCCAGGTGGCCAAGAGAGCCAATGGCATCCTGACCTGCATCAGGAATAGTGTGGCCAGCAGGAGCAGGGAAGTCATTCTGCCCTGTACTCATCACTGGTTAGGCCACACCTTGAGTACTGTGTCCAGTTCTGGGCCCCTCAATCCAGGAAAGATGTTGAGTTGCTCAAACGTGTCCAGAGAAGGGCAACAAAGCTGGTGAGGGGTCTGGAGCACAAGCCCTGTGAGGAGCAGTTGAGGGAGCTGGGGTTGTGTAGCCTGGAGGAGGCTCAGGGGAGACCTTATTGCTGTCTATAACTACCTGAAGGGAGGCTGTAGCCCAGTGGGGGTTGGTCTCTTCTCCCAGGCAACCAGTGATAGAATGAGAGGACACAGACTCAAGCTGTGCCAGGGGAGGTTTAGGCTGGATGTTAGGAAGAAATTCTTCACAGAAAGAGTCATTGGCCATTGGAATGGGCTGCCTGGGGAGGTGGTGGAGTCACTCCCTGGAGGTGTTCAAAAATAGATTGGATGTGGCACTTGGAGCCATGGTTTAGTTGTGAGGTGGTGTTAGGTGATAGGTTGGACTTGATGATCCCTGAGGTCTTTTCCAACCTGGTTGATTCTGTGATTCTGTGGTCACTTCTTCCAAACTCAAGATCAGAGCATTCCAACAAGAAGAGAAAGAGAGCCAGGAGACCTGCCTGGTTAGGTAGGGAACTGCTGAGCAAACTCAGGTGGAAGGAAGAGAGTCTACAGATCATGGAAGGGAGGGGTTGGCTACCTGGGAGGAGTGTGAAACTGTTGTCAGAGGATGTAGGGAGGCAACTAGGAAAGCTAAGGCCTCCTTGGAATTCAACCTTGCAAGGGAGGTCAAGGACACCAGAAAGGGTTTCTTCAGATACACTGCTGCAGGAAAAACTAACACTAGAGGCAATGTAGGCCCACTGCTGAATGATGTGGGAGCAGTCAACATGGCTTTACCAAGGGGAAGTCATGTTTGAACAACCTAATAGCCTTTTATGAGGATGTAACCAGGTGGATAGATGATGGTAGAGCAGTGGATGTGGTTTGTCTTGATTTCAGTAAAGCATTTGACACCATCTCCCACAGCATCCTTGCAGCTAAACTGAGGAAGTGTGATCTGGATGATCAGGTAGTGAGGTGGATTGTGAACTGGTTGAAGGAAAGAAGAGGGTTGTGGTCGATGGGACAGAGTCTAGTTAGAGGCCTGTATCTGGTGGGGTCCCTCAGGGTGTCAGTACTGGGACCAGTGCTATTCAATATATTCCATCAGTGACCTGGATGAGGAAACAGAGAGCACTGTCAGCAAGTTTGCTGAGAACACAAAACTGGGTGGAGTGGCTGACACACTAGAAGGTTGTGCTGCCATTCAGTGAGCCTTAGGCTGGAGAGCTGGACAGGGAGGAACTTAATGAAATTCAACAAGGACAAGTGTAGAGTCTTGCACCCTGGAAAGAACAATCCCATCTATCAGTATAGGTTGGGGACTGATCTGCTGGACAGCAGTGAAGGGTAAAAGGACCTGGGGGTCCTAGTGAATGGAAGGTTGACCATAAGCCAGCAATGTGCTCTTGTAGCCAAGAGGGCCAATGCAATTCTGGGGTGTATTAGAACGGGTGTGGCTAGTATGTCAAGGGAGGTTCTCTTCCCCCTCTACTCTGCCCTGGTGAGGCCACATCTCAAATATTGCGTCCAGTTCTGGGCCCCTGAGTTCAAGAAGGACAGGGAGCTACTTGAAAGAGTCCAGTGCAGAGCCATAAAAATTATTAAGGGAGTGGAACACCTCTCTTATGAGGAGAGACTGAGAGCTGGGTCTCTTTAGTTTGGAGTAGAGGAGACTAAGGGATGACCTCATTAATATTAATAAATATGTAAAGGGTGAGTGCCAAGAGGATGGAGTCAGGCTGCTCTTGGTGATGCCCAATGGCAGGACAAGGGGCAGTGGGTGGAAGTTGAGGCATAGGAAGTTCCATGTAAACATGAGGAGAATTTTTTTTTCACTGTGAAGGGTGATGGAACACTGGAACAAGCTGCCCAGGGGGTTGTGGTGTTTCCCTCTCTGGAGACATTCAAAACCAGCCTGGATGTGTTCCTGTGTGATCTGGTATAGGTGATCCTGCTCTGGTGGGGCGGTTGGGTTAGATGATCTTTTGAGATCCCTTCCAACACCTAACATTCTGTGATAAGATATCCAGAGAGAAAAGGTTGGGCACTGTGGAGCTGTCCATGAATTTACTGCAGAGCAGGTAAAAGAAATTTCAGGACGCTCAGATTTTTTCATAATTGCCTGTGACTTACAATTGTGGTTCATGGATATCAGCTGTCATTAAACTGTGACTTACAGTGAATATGTATGGAGTGGAATGAGATAGGGGAGGCAGACTTTGTATAGGAATCATGAAAGGTAGCATATAGGAGTGGAGTGCACCTTCTAGGCTTACTGTAGTTTTGAAGTTTCAAGTATATGTTGTGATTTACAAGTACAATGATGAACACGTGATCTTCAGAAACCTCTATCTGTGCAGAGTAGATAACAGAGTGAATTTTAACATACCTGGCACAGGTGAAGAAAATTTACATTAGACTGCACTGCATTCAAATAACATTTCCTGATTTGTATTATTTTCATTTTTCAGAAAACCTCTCATCTGATTCAACTCTCTCCAGCCCAAGTGCCCTGAATTCTCCAGGGCTGGGGATTGAAGGCTTGAACCGTAGGAGGAAGAAACGCACCAGCATAGAGACCAACATACGTGTGGCCTTAGAGAAGAGTTTCCTGGAGGTCAGTGATCTTGTTGCTCTATTCAGCCTATAAAGAAATTAAGAAACTTTGCTTAACAATCCATTACTGTCCTATTTAAGAAATTGTTTGTACTAAACAGATGAATACAAAGACTGTGCCAAGAAGCACACATCAGCATCTACTCTTCTACACAAAAAAACAGAACACCTCAAAAAAACCTCACTGTTTTTTGCAGTTCACCAACACTTATTTGACATTCTAAGATGCTAAGCCATAGCTCTAAGTTTGATATTCTGCATCCAAAAAAAAAAGAAAAAAGATTACTCTTTCTGAGGATGGATAATTAGGGTAACAGTCTAACATACATAATGTGAGAGTTTTTTCTGGCTGATGTTACTCTCGTTAGGCTCTTTGTGCATCTGTTTGAGCAGAAAGTGTGAGCGGTTTAGCCTTTCTAAGTACTTTGTTCAACCTACCTGTCTTTCATTATAGATCAGGACAACTTGAGGTTCGTTTGGCTACTGCTGTAGTTAATCTCTCCTATTGCTTTTCAAGAAATGCTGAAAGATTTCTTTCTCAAGGTCTAGAATTTCTTGAAGGATTAACTCACAAGGCAGACCCCTTCTCACAAAAAAAAGCATGTGAGCTTAATCTTCATCACCCATCTCTGAGGAACACAGCTGTTAGCAGAAATATTACTGCAACTAGGAAGATGAGAGCAGAAGTATCTATTTTGGTCAATATCTACTGTACTGCTGACCACATTCTGGCTACAAATGGCCCATACAGATTTTTTCCTATTGAAGAAGCAACTATAATGTAAAGCTTCATGAAGTAATTTCACAGCTTTTCAAATACCATTTCCTTTTCTCAGAACCAAAAGCCTACCTCGGATGAGATCACCATGATAGCTGACCAGCTGAACATGGAGAAGGAGGTGATCCGCGTTTGGTTCTGTAACCGGCGCCAGAAGGAGAAAAGGATCAACCCACCCAGCAGTGGTGGAACCAGCAGCTCGCCCATCAAAGCAATTTTCCCCTGCCCAACCTCATTGGTAAGAATCAAGAAACACTGTTGACAAAGATTACCAAGAGAGAGAGTTCTACGGTGCTCACTGAAAGTTGCACATGCTATACCACCTTAGTACAGCAGACATGCTTTCATAAACATATATTTACTGCATTTTATATATCCTACTCACGTACTATCTAAGTGAAATAACACAAGTCAGGCATGAGTTGGGCCTTCAGTTTGGGTATTTTGTCAGTTCATGAGTAAATATTCTGACTAGCGAATTTGCAGTTGGGGTTACTGGTTTGAATATATTCCAGATAGTAACCCCATTTTCTACTTGGAATTTCTCACCCAGCCATTTTTTTTGTAAAATAATAGTCATTAAAAAATGCATAACAGCTCTAGCCCTTCCCTCTTATTTTGCCTGCTCTGTTAAGTAGATGAGCAGCAGCAAAGTGCATCATTCAGAGACTTAAGTCGCACAAATCCAGTGATCCCATTGTTGTCACTTTTAGTCAGGAATGATTTGTGTTAAAAAGACTTGGAACAAAGGAACAATTTAGCTAATACTTATGTAATTAATTTCCCACACTTGTATTTGCCTCAGGTAAACACAAACTTCATGAAAATAAGAGTAACAAAACACATGCATCAAGGTTCCTTCAGCTCCTTTGATACCAATGTCCATGGAGGTCTGTTTTCGTAAATAGAAACAGTAGCTATTAGATTTCATAGTATCTATGCTAATAGGAATGTGGTGGAATTTATGTAGCCTGTAGCTGTCCTTTTGTAGTATTTATTCCACCCTCATCACTGTAGTAGCTAATAATCTTCCAGTACTTCATCAAACCATTAATTTTGGTGACATGTCATTCTTTCCCCTCATCCTTGTCTTCAGGACATGTGCATGCAATCTTTTGTTTCAGGGAAAAGGATGTGTTCAATGTGCTTACTATTTTTGTGGTGTTTTTTTTTTTTTTCCCAATTGGAAAGCAAAGCTGCACACCAAAGCAGAACAGTGGGATTTATGATGGTGTATTTTAGTAACTATGCAAGTACTACAATGTAGAAAAGCTTTCCTATGTAAATTTCCCTTTTATTACAAACTGCCATTGTATGTAAAGAATCGACATGGCTGTTTAGTTTGGAAAAGAGAAGGCTGAGGGGGAGACCTCATTGCTCTGCGCAACTACCTGAAAGGATGTTGTGGAGAGGCTGGTGCTGGTCTCTTCTCACAGGTAATTAGTGATAGAACAAAAGGAAATTGCCTACAAGTTACAACTGGGTAAGTTTAGACTGGACATTAGGAAAAAAAATTTCACAGGAAGAGTGGTCTGGCATTGCAATGTGCTGCCCAGGGAGGTGGTTGAGTCACCAACCCTGGATGTGTTTAAAGGTCATTTAAATGTGGTGTTTGGGGATATGGTTTAGGGGTGAACCTTGTAGAGTAGGGTTATTGGTTGGACTTGGTGATCCTGAGGGTCTTTTCCAACCTGAATGTTTCTGTGATTCTGTGACATGTTAACCACAGTCTCCATTTTTTCAGTGATATTTCACTAAACATTTTCACTCATTGTAAACTGTTCTTAAGACTCTGCTACAGCCCAAATACTACTGCCCTGCCACTCCCCCAGCCTTTACTGGCTATATGCATTGTTGATTCCTAGTGACAGCTCTAGAGATAATGTGTCCATAGGCTTAGTTTGCTAGTAGGAGTGCAGATTAACTATGTGAAGAACAATGCTGAATTTTCAGTATGGCTAGATAACTAATCTGACTTTTGTAGCCTGGCCTGACAAATAGTATGGCTCTGACACAGGACTGGAAGCGAATGTTCTTTTGATGGCACTTTGCCACTGGCTGAAGTCAGACATTGTAACCACAGGGTTAGCTGTATTAATTCCAGGTCATCTAGTGCCCTGAAATACAGATTGTGACCTTGGCCTTAACTGTTCACAGGATAGGTGACAGATATGATGTCTGGGCTGCATTAGCAGGAAGTGTACTATATAGCTAGTTCTTCTTTATTTCATACATTATTTGAGATGGGCAGAAAGCTTTTAGAGCTGTCTCAGTTGCCCCAGTCTTGTTTAAAATGCATGAAGTGTTTGACCTTCATATAAGAAGATAAGCAGCATGAAAGAGTTTCTCTGATAATAAACTTAAGGTAAGAGAAGGGGAAGGAGGAAGATAGTAGCTTATATCCTTGACTGTGTTATCTTGGGCAATTCTGAAGGATTCATTTCTCTCTTTGATGTATAACAGCCTTTAAATATTGGACATAAAAAGTCCGTTTTATATTTCATTTTTCCTCATTAGATAGTTCTTCCAGTCTTAAATACTTGGTGTTTTTATCTGTAATGTCCTCAGTTTATTGTAGTATTCTTGTAATAAGCTGTCCACAAGTAAAATTTGGATATTTTAGAATTCAGAGATCCTTCTCTGATGCAAGGAAATTTACCAAAATAGAGTTTATAGTTTGGTTGAGTAAAACTTTTTCTATAGGAATGACTGTATTAAAACAAGGTGCTGTCTTTGTGAGGAGGCAGAGAAGGAGGACTAACTGAGACAGTGCGCATGTCATGTATATATCCCTTCAAATACTGAAAAACTAAGAGTAAAAATATTGCCAATAAAGAAGGTATCATTGGTCTACTGAATGATAAAATAATGGGAATTACAAAAAGTTAGGTTTTTAGGCAGTGTTTTCTCTGGTAACTTCCTTGGCTGAGGATGGGAAAAAAGAAATCCAAGTCTAATAGCTAACTCTTGTCCTGTAACAGTTGAGCAGTTGTATTCTTTTTTGGCCTCCAGGTGGCAACCACGCCAAGCCTTGTGACTAGTAGTGCAGCTACAACCCTGACTGTCAATCCTGTGCTCCCTTTGACCAGTCCTGCTGTAACTAGTCTGTCAGTCACAGGTAAGGGCTTATTTCTCTTGCCTCCACATTATTCTCTACCATTTTCTCTTTTTAAACTCTTCAAAAGATCATTCAGTATTGGTCACTGGTACCCCAGGACACTTGTTGTTTCTTCACTAAGAAACTTCAGCCTTTTTGACTATTCAATTGACTTTTCTGGAAATAAAATCACAGGTGATGCACGAATGAAATATGCTGTATTCTATGGCTAGCTTCTCTAGCCGCTCAGCCTCCTGCTGGGAAGTGTCATTTCATTGTTGTGTGGGCTTCTCATTTTGGACTCTTGGTGCTTCTTGGTCCTACAGAAATGTGTGTCTCCCTTTTCAATTGGATGTGCGTTTCAGTTCAGGTGTGTAGTGGTTTCTGTTCAGTCATACCTGTTACTGATTTAACCAGAATTAATCTTCTAGGCACAACAGAAACCACCTCCAATAACACAGCAACAGTGATTTCAACAGCACCTCCATCTTCTTCAGCGGTGACATCACCCTCTCTGAGTCCTTCCCCTTCTGCCTCAGCCTCCATTTCAGAGGCATCCAGTGCCAGTGAGACCAGCACAACACAGACAACCTCCACTCCCTTGTCCTCCCCTCTTGGGACTAGCCAGGTGATGGTAACGGCATCAGGGTTGCAAACAGCAGCAGCAGCTGCATTACAAGGAGCTGCACAGTTGCCTGGAAATGCAAGTCTTGCTGCCATGGCTGCTGCAGCAGGACTAAACCCAGGCTTGATGGCATCCTCACAGTTTGCAGCTGGGTAAGAATGGATTTTTCACACCGTTTTAGATGAGATGACAGAATAGGGAAGGAGAATTCTTGGGATAAATTGCTTTTATGTATCACTACTTTCTGGTAGCTCACTTGGTGAATCTAGCATCATTTATCTCAAACTGCAAAGGTTTACTTATAGATGGTAATTGGCCATTCCCATCAATGTACACCACTATCATTTTCATTTTACAGATGAAAAGTTGTGTTGCAGCAATGTTGTTATCATAAGTCATCCATCCCACTGCAGAGCTTAGTTTAAGAGCTGCAACTCTGCAGAATCTGTTCTACTAATTGTAAAATGGAGAGCTAGGC
Organism: Indicator indicator; assembly: GCF_027791375.1. Taxonomy (NCBI): domain Eukaryota; kingdom Metazoa; phylum Chordata; class Aves; order Piciformes; family Indicatoridae; genus Indicator; species Indicator indicator. The sequence goes on along the minus strand of NC_072010.1, from coordinate 97,694,690 downwards.
TAGACTCATTTGACATCTCTGTTTTCATTTCTCCATCATGAGCAAGAAGCTGTAAAAGATGCATAATGATGTATTGCTGAAGTTTTAGTTTTTAAAATGTTGCTCTTGAGAGATTACTTTTTCTTCAGTTTCTCTTGATTGGCATTTCTTATCTGAATTTGAGAGATGGTTATAACTTTCTAACAAGTGACAGTTTCCCCAAAATATTTTACAAGACTATTTTACAGTAACAATCAATACAAGTCATGTTTTTAGAGTGCCTGTACTTCAGGCATGTCATTAATCACACAGGTGAAAGGCAATGTCTACTCAAGGCATTATGAAGAAAAAATACTAAAATAATGAAAATTGTCTTTGTTTCTTTTCTTCTTCCACAATCTTGCTTCCTGCAGAGGTGCCTTACTCAGTCTCAATCCAGGGACATTAGGTGGTGCTCTCAGCCCAGCCCTGATGAGCAACAGTACGCTGGCAACTATTCAAGGTCAGTAATGTTCCTTATAATACATCTCTGTCAGACAGCATCAGGTTACATGCTTTGCTTTTCTCTACAAAAAAGAACACTGACTCCCTGACACTGGGCATAGATATTATAGGAATAAGGATTTTACAAAATTTAAATGTGCAAGTATGTATTATGTATCATGGAAATAAGAGCAGGTACAATTTCAGAAAGGAGCTGTGCATGATATACAGGAGATGTTTAAGATATTGAATATGATCTGGAATTTATTTTGTTGTCCTCCCCATGTTGGCATATATCTCTAGCAGGTTAGAGATTTCCTTTGTATAGTTGTTCTAGCATAAGCTTGAGTGGAGTTGAGCTGTTTTGAGGTCTTGTTTAGGACACTAGTTTAGAGCAGGTCTTGATCCTGAATTCTTGTCCTCATGTCTATTTTAAAATGAACCCACAAAAAGCAACCTACCTCCCAAAGTATCCATAAATCCTTATATCAGAGGAGTAAAGTTTTGTTCTGGAAGTGCCACACAGCCATAAGTTTCCACTGACTTTAGCAAGAATTGTTCTCAGTTCAGTCTGCCATCTGTTAAAGCTAGATGGTGCAAGTGCCTAAAGAGTTAACTAACCTACATATACAATTACCCTCTAAACTGGCTTAACAGATCTTTTTCTCCTGGGTACAAAAAAGAGCCCTTCTGTAAAGTGTCACAGCTAAAGTTTGGAGATCATAATCTGAGGCAGACTGCAGAACCCTGTAGACCAGTAAGTTGTAGCAGTGGTTGTATGTCAACATTTGAAATATTATGCTCAAGGTTACATGACCTTCTTCATCTTGTGGTAGCTGTCATTTCTTGTCAATGCTCATCTCAACCCTTTCCAATACAGGTTGGGTGAATGTTCAGGTTCTCTGTGGCAGGAAACAGAAACCAGTATTCTGCTTAAAGATCTGTGGAAAGGCATGATGAAATTAGTTTAGGGGCAGATGGCAGAGGCATTTTAGTATGTGCAAGGTTGTGTCCACTCTGCATAAAGGGCTGTTTGGTAAAAAAAAAAAAAAAAAAAGGCCAACACGTGCTGAGATGACTGTCATTAGTGGTATAGAGAGCAGCACATCAGAGAAAGGAAAATGCAGAGACTGGTCACTTTAGGCACATTTTGCATTATTGCTTACTGGTAAAGTTATCTCCTTCCTGCTCAAATTTTCCCTTTTTTTTAGCTCTTGCATCTGGTGGCTCTCTTCCAATAACATCGCTGGATGCAACTGGAAACTTGGTGTTTGCCAATGCTGGAGGTACTCCTAACATCGTAACTGCCCCTCTGTTCCTGAACCCTCAGAACCTTTCTCTGCTCACCAGCAACCCAGTTAGCTTGGTCTCTGCAGCTGCAGCCTCCGCAGGGGCCTCTGGACCAGTCGCCAGCCTTCATGCCACCTCCACCTCAGCTGAGTCCATCCAGAACTCTCTCCTCACAGTGGCCTCTGCGAGTGGGGCCACATCCACCACCACTACTGCCTCCAAGGCACAGTGAGCTGGGCTGAGCTGTGCTGCCAGCAGCCTGTTTCACTGTGTGGTGGGATTGGTTGCCAGCGGGGTTTATAAACTGAAAATGTGATGGGCATCCTCTCACCGTGTTGCTGGGGACAAGGGAGACAAGGAAAAATATACAAAAATAAAGCAAAACAGGAAGGATTTAAAGCTGGGACAGACATTTGCCTAATTTTATAACAAACACTGTCTTTTCAGGATTACTTCATGGAATCGGAGAACTTTCTAACCAAAAATGTAAAAAAAAAAAACCCAACAAAAATCGAAAACAACAAAAAAACCAAACCAAACAAAACCACAAAAAAAAAGAAAAAAAAAGAAAGAAAGAAAGAAAACAAACACAAAAAAATTGAAAGGACTACTTATCATTTCCAGCAGTTACAATGACAAGTTAAGGTGGGTTATCAACGCAAACATAGGAAGGGGATTTCTTCTTTCTTTTTGGTCTAAATATCTTTCTTTTTTAATTATCATTTTATGGGTCTGTTGTACAGGCCGTTATGTCATACAAGGTGTTTATAATCTTATCAATCATGTTGGGGGTTCCTTTCTTAACTGGTACAATTTAGGCAGGCCTGTATTACTGGTATATCTCTATTATTATGATTATTATTATTATTATTATTATTATTTTTATATATATAGTTCGGACGCATTTGTCTTTGCTCCTGAATTATTTTCAGTGAGCTCCCATGCCATGGGGGGGAGAGGGGGAGGGTGGAGAGAAAGAATGGAGCACAAATAGACTTTCTGTCCTAATCTTCTGGGAACATTCTGAACAGTTTCCTCATCCTTGAATTTGTCTAATGGTTATTGTGGAGGTCAGAATAATTTATGTTCATTATGTGTGCAGGAAGCTCAGTGTGGCAGTAGAGATCATTGTGTGCAAACTTCCAGGCGGGTCTATGCTTTTTAAGCAGAGGTAGGAATTCGTTCTGAGCTGCAGTTCTCCTGCTCTCAATTATTTAGGCAAAATGGCCAAATTGTGCTGTTCACATTGCATGCATGATTTCTTTCTACTTCAGGGAGTGGAATTTGACCTCCTGAGTCTAGATTGTGTGTCATAGGGATGGCTCTTCTGTTCTGTTGATTGGATATTTGCTGTTAAGAGCTCACACAAATATTTTTGAAATGTCAGGTTACCAACACTCGTTGGCAGTATGTAAAGTAGCATTTACAGTCCTGGATTCCAGCCAGGTGAATTGTTACAGGATTAACAAAGGTGAGATTCTCCCTATCCATACCAATGTTCCTTTTCCCTTAATTATGATGCTTCTGCCATTTTATCTTAGAAAAGCTTTCTGGTAAAAAAGTGATTCTGGCAGCAAAAGACAGAAGCCAGCATAAGTGGACAGAAGTGGCCAGTCTTTATGCCCACACGATCGCACTGGCTCACGCTTCGCACGTACCTGTGTGATCTCATGTGGTCTCTGAGTTGTGATGCTGCTAGCAATGTGAAAATCAGCAATAAGCATCTCTGAGCAGAGTGTGAAGGCTTGTCTGCTACTGTAATGATCTTTTGAAGATTAATTCTGCTCCATGTAGCAAAGGATGTTTACATGGATGAGGAAGAGTAGCAAACTGTACAGAAGTTTTAGATTTGTACATTCTTAAATATACAATCTAGTATCTGAACCAAAAAAAAAAAAAGATTTTTAAAAAGAGAAAACTGGATCACTGCAATGCAGTTCACTTTGAACTTTCCATTCCCAATGGATTTAAAGGTTTCTGCCGTGTGTATAAAATTGCATCACTTTTCATCTAGCAAGGGTATTCAACGAGTCCCTTTCCCCAACTCCCACCCCCTTTTGTCACCAGAGTGTCCTAAAATAATGAGCCGATGCAGCTATGTTCGTTTTGTTGATGATTCAGGGGGATCCTGGAGTTTCTCATCCAAGATCCATAAGGCAGCAACTTTAAACGCTACATATGCTTTGGTTTGTGACCTGAGCATGTGGGATTTACATTTGCACTCAAGTGGCAGAACCCCTTATATCTCCCCCCGACCCCCGCCACGTTTTTGCTCTGTTCATCTCTTCATTCTCCTCCTTCCTGTTCTACTGAATATTTAAACCAGTCATCCCTAAAACTTCAAAACTAGTGAACTGCAAGCAGGGAAATGTAACAAATGTCCGTCCACCTTTTCTAATGAGTTTTTGATTTTTTTTTTATGTTTTATTTTTTTAAAACTAAGCTTGAACCAAAGTCAATTTCTAGCAAGCTGCTGTACTGATGGACTAGTTTGTATAAGTGCAGTTCAGATGCAGAGAGGCGATAGATGCTACTGACAATTTCTTTTTCATTTGTCTTTTGTTTTTATTAATTTTATATAAAAGTTGCTGCTTGTTTTTAATTTTTTGTTTGTTTTTTGTTGGTAATTTGTGTTATCCTTGGGGCAGACTCTTAACTTGATTTTGTTTTCTTTCATTTGATGTGTAAATAGAATGGCAATGTAAGGGGAATGTTAAGACAACAGGTCCCGCCCTCATCCCACCAGTATGGATAAATCTATGTGGTTTTGATGTGTTTCGATTACTTCAGGCTGTACAGGAGACTTTTAGGATTATGAGTAGTACTGCAGAAATGGAAATGGCCCACAGTAGTGGGTTTAGAGCAGCAAAAGGTATTGCTGGGTGAGCTTCAGGGAGGCTGAGAAGTGGAAGAGGAGATGCTGGTACTCACTGTGTTGGTCTGGAGGCCATAGCAAGTCCCTGGGACTTGTATTCAGTGAAGTAAGAGGACGGGGGGAAAACTGCAGCTGTAACATTCATTCTTGACTCTGAAAGTTCCTGCTTACTTTCAAGCCTGTGCAAAAATAGAGTTTATCAGGAAGCTTGTTTTGGTAAAGGGAACATACTACTGGTGTTTTCTCCAGTGTATCCTCTATTCCCTAAGGGTTTTGTGGTGGTGTGGGGGAGCATGATCCTTTCATATATCCAGGAAACAAAGAAAGGTGGGCCTTAAATCAGTAGAAAATTCTCTCTCCACAGTTTGAAGACACTGTGCCATTAGCGGTTTGAATGAGTTTTCATGTCCCATTCTTGCTGGTTTGTGGTTGGGAGAGGGTCTTGTTGAGTACATATCTGGAACACTAATGCAGCTTGGATGGTTTATTTATTATAAAAATCTGCTTTTTTTTCCTGACTACCTTTGCATTGGTCACATGGCTTTGGTGTGAGCACCTTATACCCCCTTACCCTCCTGCTTTCTACCCTGTCACCCCCTCTGGGGCCCAGATTCCAGGGATCTTCAATTTCTTAGCAAGTCTCTTTCCGAGAGAAACTGGATACTCAAGAGTAGCCACATATCCAGAAAGGACTTGTCTTTTCTTGCAGAAGCTGACATAATACCCAGACAGCACATATCCCAGGACATCCAGCATCAGTAGCCTCTGATTCATTGTCCTAAAACATCCCAGTGACTGGGAGCTTATTTTGATCCCTATCAGTGTTTTATCTGGGTGCTGGCTACCTCTGGTGTTTAGATGAAAGACAGAAAAAATCAGATTGGCAGTGGGTGTACATCTGCCTAGTTAGAGCACCTCCACTGCTTCACAGCATGAAAGGAATGTGCGATCATGTACTAGAATTTAGCAGAAGTTTCTTTCTAAATCATAATCATGCTGACAGCAGAAATATATTGTCTCTTCTCAGATGCATCACAATTGTATACAGATCTAGTAAATATGATCAGAAAGACTTTCACAGCACCTTTGAAAAGGATAATAGCATCTCATTTTCAGAGCTCCACGTCTGTGTGGGTTGTTCTTTATAGTCGCAAGCAAGCACGCCATAGTACATGTGTAGGAAAAGAGAAGGTGAAAAACTCTTTCGTTATAGCCAAGGACAGTTGGCTCTCAAAAAACAAGAGATTTACAGAGACACAAATATACATACGCCCGAAGGGTTAAGGACAATTTAGGAAATGGCTTCAGGATGAGCTGTTGTAGGCTGGTGATGAAGTTTTTTCTGATGCTGAGAAAAATCTGTTCCAGTTTGGCTTTAGCACACTTGATCTCCTCAGAACACTCTCCATAATCACTAAAGAATGATTCATGAACAGCACATAGAATGTAGAGAGAGATACAGTTGCTTGCAAGAGTCGCATCTATTCAAATCTTAAGAGGATTTGTTCTGTTTCTGAGTTACTGTGTAGTATGTCTTAGTGTAAGTACATTTTTATCATGGTGTTCTGAGACAGTGTGTGTGTGCATGCACTCAACAAACTGTTGGGGAGATATCATGCTTATTTCATATACAAGTATCTGATTTTTAAGAGTTTGTTTTTTTTTTTCCAGCCCATAGGCTAGTGTTACTTCAGTTTTTTTGGTTTTGGGGGTAACTTGTGATCATTGCTCTGCTACTTCTTAAGGTCCTCTGCTTCAATAAATAGTTGTTGAAACACAAGTTAAACTGGATTGGAAAAGTCACTTTACCGTGAATGGGAAAGCTGTAATCAGCTGAACCAGCAAGCAGAACATACTTGAAAGTTAGTTGCATCTTCATGCAGGAATGTGCTGCTGCTATTGCTATTGCTCAGTAATCTTGTTTTGAGTGCTAGTGAGATTATCTTCTATAAGAAAACTGAATGCCAGAGCATTAAGAGGAAGACACATAATCTGATGGCTCGTACTAGAGACGTTTCAGGACATCAGAAGCTTCAAGTTTGAATTTTATCTTTAAATGAACATGCTGACAAAGGGATTTTCCAGGGGAAACAATATAGCTTGTGAGGTATTTGGAGTTACTGATTGACTTTTTCACCTTTTAGGTTAATAAAGAGGATGCCAATGCTGAGCAAAGAAGTTGTCTGCTGATCTTAGCACAAGTGAACAAATGTTCTCTTATAGTGTGATAGCTTTTTTGTTTGAGCAAGAACAATCCACTGCCTTATTTTAATTTTGCATTAGGTGAGCATGAAATGTTGACAAAAATTGTATACTTCAGATTTTTTGTATCTTGCCAAATTCTTTTAGAATAATTGATTTTTTTAAATAGACAAAAATACAAACAAAATGAAAACAAAACATGCACCACAAAACCCCCACCCAAACCACAGAAATAACCACTTTTGCTCAGGGGGCAGGAAGAGAATGACTTTTACCAAAACATGTTAGAGAAAATATTCCATGCACCTCCATGGGCAACAATTGTGTGAGTAGAAAAAAGTATCGTCGTCTTTTTTTTTTTTTTTTTTTTTTAACTTCTCTTTGAACTATAACATTATGTTTTGGTTCATTCTAATATTTAAATGTCATCTGTGCAAGCCTTGCAGTGTGCTTTGGCTCAGCATGTTACTATAGCTGAGTTACTGAAGGAGTCAGCAGTGTTAATTCCTTAACTCTGAGCACATTCCAACAGAGGAATATTCTCTACAGCAGACATTCTCTCTTTCTTTGTAACAGGTAGAGCGGAATACCCTAAACCAAAACAACATGTAATTTCCTTTATATATCAATCAATATTTTTGTAGGTAAGAATTTACAGAATCATCTTAGAGAGACAAGCCATTAGAGTGTTTTTGGACAGAAAAATAGTTTATCTTGTCCAAACTTTCAGTGATGGCTGGTTTTAAACCAGAAGTTTAAAATATTGCCACTTTAACTTTATTAAGAGTCACTATTTCCTATTCCTGTTCTGCCTGGAATGATTAAATGATGTTTAGCTACAGGGCCTGGGTATACCTATTGGATGTACACCTGACTGTTGCCTAGAATAGAGTGTTACCAAAGGAGTAAGCTAGCCTACTGCCCCACGCTGGGTTTATGGTCATCAGTCCTCATATAGCCAGCTCAAATTCCTTTTCTATTTTTGCAGCCAATACCTTCTACTTCTCCATCCCTTTCTAAAATACTATAGCAGTACAGAATTCAAAATACATATCTTGCAGAAGTTCTACCCTTTTCAGTCATTAAATCTCACTTTTGTTGCTGCTCATGAGTCTTTCTTTTCTTTCCAGCAGTGAGACCCTTAAAATATCTTACGATTTTTGACAGGGAGAGACTTTGTCAAGTTATTGACTTACAGTTTGCAGTTTCTTAAAATGTCACTTTTTACTTGAGTAGAAAAATCGGGTAAGTGTGTAGAATGTATCAGGTACTTCTCTTCTGACCAAATTGCTAAAACTGAAGCTACTGGGCTTTGTCTTGGAGCTACTTTTAGCTCCATCTGTGATACCCTGCTAAGAACTGTCTTTAACTGGAATAATCTGGGCCCCCTCCCTCTTCCTCTTTCCCTCCTTCTTCCTTCCCCTGTCTTTCCCCAGCAAAAGGTAGCACCATACAGCTCTGAGAACAATACTTGTGGGTAGCAGCTGGCTTCTGGCACCTTCATAAAATACCTCAGCATAGCTTAGCATTGTCGCAGAACTGGTTTTAAACTGAAAAATCAGAAAAGAAAAGCAAACTTTATAAATAGTGGAAATAATTCTAGCTGTAGAGTTTAGTTGAACTGATGTTTATTATGATTGATAAACATGATTATGCTGTATGTATTTGAGATCCTGTTTATAGGTTACAACTTTATAGGGTTGGGTGGGGGTGGGTGGATGTTGGGGGCAGAGAAGGGAGTTGACTGTGTTAGAAGGAAAATGTTTGCTCATGAATTTTTTTCCTTGTATGTGTCTTGCCAAAGGAAACATTTTGTCGCTCCTGGGTTTGGGATTGTTGTTTGGTTGGTTTATCTGTGGTCTAATCTGCAGCACAGCACGTGGTGGTATGCAGGTTACTGATTAGGTTGCTGTTCAGGGTCCTTTTGAGTGTGCGCACACTTCCCTCCCTCTCAGCCTTTCTTTACCCTTCACTGGGATCTGAAGATGAGGCAACACGTATTTGGGAGGCTCGGGGGAAAGAAGATGGCTGTACTGGGTTAGAATCAACCTAGCTGGGATAAATTCATTTCAGTTAGTTGAGTTGCTCCAGAGCTGAACTGGTCCGTTGTATTTAACTTCAGGGAGGGAGAAGAATGGTTGTCACATTTTAATCTATCTGGGAGAGCAAAAGTGAAACAGGTTCCTTTTATCCCCCTTGTCTTGTAACTGAATGTAGGGCTTGTAGTGCTTGATAGTAGGTGGAAAACTTTTTAAACACTTCCTTTTCTAATAGCAATGCTAATCCTGTCTAGACCAAAAACTATGAAAGAATAAACCAAACTCAGAAGTGAAAGCTAACCTACTCCTAACACCTGGCTAGTATGCCTGAAAGGGTTGAAATACTGTGAGACAGTCATGGGAGAGGAGCTTTGAGGGGTTGCTGGCGAGGGAGTGGGTCGTTCTCCTGGCATATGTCTTGGTGTTGCAGTGGGAGTAGAAGAAAAGCAAGTGGTTTTTGCCTTGGGAGGGTGTTGCAGCCTCCTCCATCTGGACTCCGAGGCTCCCTTCTCATCTCCCTTCAAGGCCAGTGGGGTGAGGGAAGAGGGGAGCAGGGTGTGTGGGTATGTGTGCAAGTGCCTGTGTGCGCAAGCGTGTGCGCCCGGCTGTGTGCAGTGATCGAGAGGTGGATTTCTAAAGGAGCTCAACTCCACTGGGGTGGGAGAATTCCCAGTGGCCTCATAGGGAACCAAAGGCACTGATACGTTGTCAGCTCTGCTGTTCTTGGAGCGGGTAAGAGCAAAAGCTGGGTGGTGTTTTGCTGAGCTTTGGGTCAGTGTCCCTTTCTGTAATGACCTCATCTCTTGTGGGTACTCCCACCTTTTCTGCATAGAGTGGTTTTGGCTCTGTGAAGACAAGCTGTGTGTGGAGCTTGCCCGATGCTGCAGGTCTTAGGCTGATATTGGGATACAGTCAGGGAAAACTGTTTCTTTCCTTTGAATATGGAAGCAGTGTAGTCCAAGGTGAGAGTCTGTTCAACAGCTTTAGCTTATGGTCTTTCTCTTAAGCAGGGGACCTTGAAGACTCCGTTCTTCGCTCCCCAAAGCAGCCTTGTACATGTTCATGTATTGTGCTGTGGGGCTGGGTTGTTTTATCAGTGAACTTGGTGAGCTCTTGTGAAGACAGGGAGGGAGGGAGGAAGGGGTGAGGTGGGTTGTCCAGCTACTCTTCCTCCAGACACCAATCGGGTTACAGAACTTCACTGAAAGCTTTACTAATAGAATTGTTGTTCTGACATTATGTAAAAGTGGTATTAATATTGTGTGACTTTTCAAAGAGCTAGTTAGATTTATAGATAGGTAATAGGGATATTGAAGAAATGACTTCTCAAAGAAAAGAGCACTTGGAACAAAAGAAGTGGAAAACAAGGTGTGCTTTAAGGAAAAACAAATCTGAGGAAGGAAATGAAACAGCTTGTGGGAGGCAAGGGAAGATGATACCCTTCGGCGTTCCTTAGTGCTGCTGAGGCTCAGCCCCAGAACTGGAACATACCCCCTCTGCCTTATTTCATCTCTCTTACCAAACAGGACATTGTCAAGCAGCTCAGACCAAAATGCTGATCTGTCTTAAAACTGTGTCAGTCTGCTGGTGAATATTCTCTGGCAGAGTTTTACATAAAACCGTAAGATACTTAATTTATCACATCAGCTTCCCCTTTCTTCCCAAAATTCTCTTATGTCTTGCAGGCCCCATTTCAGGATTTGTACTGCCTTTGCTGAATTTTATAACAGCAGATACTTAAACCCTATTCCCTGAATGTTGGTAATGTTGTGTATGGACTTGCTGGCATGTTGTGGTGCTACAGAAATCAGAAATTCTTAAACAGAAGGAATCTAAGACATTGGAAACAGCATGCCAAGGGGCAGATTGTGGGAATCACACAACCCCCTTGAGAAACAATTTATGAGCAAGAGCACCCATGACAGTGTCCTGAGAACAAGGCAGTTGAGACAAAACCTATAGTTCTTCCCCCATTCACTCTGCGCGTGTTGGCCTCTGTGACCCTGGTGCTCCCTGCACCTGAGCGAGTCCGAGAGGAAAACACAATGTGAAAGACTTGAAGATCAGCACCGCTCCTCATGAGTTCCCAGGGAGCTGGACTGGGCCTCCCCGCAAAACGGTGAAGGGAAAGGAAGGGATTGCTGCAGAGCTGCCTATGGGTGGTTTGAAAGAGCTCTGGAGCAGCACTGGTCCCCATGGGGCGCCTCACATGCCAGTGTTGTGTGGGAAGGACCCAGGCAGTAGCTTCTTCGTCCCCGCCAGTGCTGTTGTTCCATTTCCTTCCTCTGGTAGTATCTAAGGCTAGGTGTGAGTAGGTGTGGGGTGTTTATCCGCCACAGGTACAGGAGCTGTCGTATACCTCATTTCTAACTCGTAACTGAGTAACTTGCTTTAACTTTCTCCAAACCCTACAGAGTTGCCAAGTCTGCCCTCCCTCCTTTGATTAACACTGAACTCTGGCCTATAGCACCCCGTGACCTGCAACCTGGGGAGTGACCCCCTAACGAATGTCGCTGCTTAAAAGCTACTGCAAAGTGAGGGCAAATTGCAATCTTATCTTATTCCTTTGGTTACAAGGGGGTCCTCTTGGTTAGTCTGTGAAATATCCACACAATTCTCCCCCCCCTTCCACTCTCCATGGAAAAGGGTGGCCCAGGCTGCCTTTCCCCACCCTGGGGCAGCAGCCACATGGCTGTGCTGAACTCCAGGGCCTGGAGGCACTCCCAGACCAGTGCTGCATACACGCTACTCACTTCTTAACATGACCAAAAAAAAAAAAAAAAGAAAAAATAAATCTACAAATATTTAATTTTCTTCTTTATTATTTGACAATCCTGTATTCCTTCCCTGCTGCCCAGCCTGGCCAGAAGCTGCATCCTTAACCCGGTCCATCTTTATTTGAATGTAGTTCCCCTACCCCCATGGGAAAGAGAAGCTTTGTCAGGTCACGGTGGCTGCTATAAGTCGGGAGGGGGCGGTTTCTTTGTTTTGTTTTGTTCTTTTAAAATTTCCAGCCAAAACCAAAGATTTCCTAATGATTGTATAAACTCAAAACAAACAAACAAACCAAAGACAAAGAGCATCTTCAGCACCAAGCCCATCTGTGAGGCTGGCCTGGCCAGTTGAGGGTCTCTGCCATCTGCCAGCTTTGAGGAACTAGCCCAGGGCACTGGCCCCAGGTGAGGGGGCACTGCCCTAGGCCCAGCCTCTAAAACACCCTGGGAAGAAACTCGCTGTCCCAGAGCAAAATCTGAGAAGGCTCTGGGAGGTGGCTAGCTGGGGGCTTCACAGGTGGGTTGAGGAGCTGAAGACTTGGGTGCAGGACTGGCTGCTCTGCTGGGTGCTTTAACCCTTTGGGGGCTGGGTGATGTTGATTAATACACGCTGAGGTGCACTTCTGAGCTTCCCCCCCTTCCCCCACCCCCCCACCCCATCACTGCTTGGAAGAGGCTGTCCTGTTGTGAGAAATCCCTGAAAGAAGAAGAAGCAGCAGCTTTTCATTTCTCCTCTAGTTCCTTTTTTCTAGATTTCTTTTATTTTTGCAGCACCACTGTGCAACTATGCATTGTATTTCTCAACCTTTTATGCTAGGTAGATGCCTGTGACTTTTTAACTTTAAAGGGGGGGGGATTGCAAATGGAGGAACTTTTTACATGGATCTTTTTAATCTCAGTTGATTGGGGGGTGTTTGGTTCTAGGGTCATACAAGCTCTATCCCAAAGCAAAATCCAAATGTTAATATTATTAGCCTGATGCAGATACCAAAGATAATTTCTTTCCTGCAGAACCTTAGACTTGTGTATTAAGTACGATTACCCAGCACTTGCATTAGTCTAACCTCAGTAATTCCAAAGCTTAGATGTATATTTTGGTATATTTCTGGGATATTAAAAATTTGTCGTTTAAATTCTTGTTTGTTTCAGTGTAATGCTCTTAAAGTCATAGCATGGAGATAACTGAACTTGTCCTATTCTTAGTAGTTTGAAATAATAGTATTTTTGTATGTTTTGGGTGTGTCTATGTATGTATTAACATAACAGTTTTCACTGCCTAGGTGTTCATAAATAAATGAAAAAAAAACCAAAACAAAACAAAAAACCCCAAAAAAAATACCAAAAAACAAGACAACTAAGGGTTTTTAAACTGTACATAATATTCCGTGAGGAATTTTCACCAGACCGCCAATTTGGATTGCATTTTTCACTGACGGCTGCTCCCAACTGGGATTCTTTCTTTCTTTTTAAAGAGACAGCATGTTTTTTTATTTTCCCTGTTGACCTGAGGTTCTTTCTCTGTGTAAAGGGGTTTTCACTGTTTTTAAGGGATGGGCCAAAGAGGAATTAGCTTAAATTTCATTTAAAAAAAATAAAAATTAACTCATCAGTTTGAAAACTAAGCCTTTGTGTGAAGAATCGGGAGCTGAGAAACAAGCCCTTTCTTCTAAATCTGGCAACGGTTTGCAGAGGGATGAGGATTTGTGCCTCTCTGTAGCGTCTGGGCAGTCCCTTTATGCTTTGCTTCTAAACCAGACGAGTTTTCAATCTGATGGTTTCACTACTCTGTGCAGCTGCCTGCTTACACTGGCTGGGAGGTTTTGTTCTCTTCTCCTTCCTCATGTACTGCATTTATACACTTCAGGTCAGCAGAACACTTGAAATCAAGGGCCATATGGGCGTGCCCATACCCAAACACAACCCAAGCTTTTCTTGAGACTGAAATGTGAGTCCCACACATTTCAAGACCTTGCTGATCACACTAGGGGTGAGGAGGAAGGCAAAATGCTGTCTCTTTAAAAGATGTGCTTTATTGTTATAATTATTATTATTATTATTTTCCCAGTGGTTGCCTACAGATAGCTGGAGGCATTGAGAGATTGTGTAGATTACAGTAAATCAGAATTGAAAAGGTAGATTTTGTGTAGATGCATTTGTCTGCTGTAATTTTTTATATATATTAAACTTACTGTAATTGTACAGTTCATTTCTGTTGTAAACATCATTAAACCATTTTCCAAGTGTTTTAACATGTATGGACTTGTTTGTAGTTTTTTAAATGTGTCAGGAGATGGCCGGTTACCCTTCACCTGGTGCATCAAACTGGGCCAGAAGATTGTTCTTTCATCTTGTCAAAACGAGGGGAGCTCAGGACTTTTTGCACTCTGCTTGAATCTTTTGTTCTACATTATCAGCTCCTCTCCTAAAAGAAATAACTGCTTCAGTTGTTCCCTGAGGGCAAAGAGAAGACTCAGCTCACACCTACAGTGAGTATCCCCAAAACGATGAATGCTTTTTGAAATCAAGATCCATTTATATATAAAGAGCTTAAAGGTGTGTGGGGGGGTTCCCTTAAGAATTTCTTCCCCACTGTTTAGTAGCTATTTTATGACTGCCCAAACTTTGACTGCTGCATCTTGCAAATATAGTTATCAAGATTTTATAAAAAGCTATTTTCAGTACTCTTTGTCCTTGCATCAAGAACAAAAGTGATTTGCAGTAGACACTTTACTGTAGTTAGCACAGCAGAGATAACACCCAGTTCATTGCAGAAGAACAATAAGGGATCTAGGAAATTGTTCACAAGAAATATTCCTTGCCATGCATGGGTGTTTTACCCATTACAATAGGATGGCTCAGTTTACATTGGTTCGCACTAGTTTGGTGTCTTTAAAATAGTCTTCAAAAGCTAGAAGCACCTACTGCCATTACAGCTTTACTGCTTAAGAAGCTAGGCCTAGCCTTGGCATTTACATTGGAGCAATTTCAGCAAGAATATCTGCTGCTAACCCAATCCCTTAAGAACAAAATAGGTGACCTCACCTGGACAAATGCCCACAGTGGCAGCTTTTGTTTCCACCGTTTTGCTTGAGCTCTGCTCCCTCTGTTGGGACTGGCTGAATGAGCTAGTGAGCTCCTGACCTGGGTTAAAATACTTTTTTGTTTGCTGGGCTGTTTGTGTCCATGCTGAGTTGTTTACAGGCTTCAGATGCAGCAGAAAGCAATTGTCCCTTTTATACTTGGGCATACAGCATTTTTCCAGCATCCCATTCGACCTTCCAGAATGCATTTAGAAGCTTCTGTTGGAATTCCATCCTCCTTAGTTTACCCTGGAGATAGCACTGCTGGGTGTAAACTGGTCTAGCTGGCCTGATTGTGCCAGCTAAATGAGCTTATGGTGTTCCCACAGGTGTTCACTGCACACACACACAGAGACATCTTTGATGCTAACTTTATTAGTTCATCAAACATGCATTACATTATTGAACGAGGGTCTCTTTGGAGTCACCATTTTTTAAACCTGATGATGGTTTGGAAACTGCATTTACTTTGCCTTTTGGTCTGTTTCTGACATTAGAATTACCAACCCAACAAGGGGAGCCTGTTCTGCAGTGGTAGTTGCAAATGTAAGGGAGCAGATGTTACAGTCAAACCCTTCAGGCAGATGGGATTCTCCGGGGTGGGGTTTTTTTTTTGGCTTTTCCAGTGTTGCAGTCTTTATCAGAGACCATGCTCCTTGTTTTCATTTGAACGGGGCTATCTTTTTCCTTCTGAAAAGTCTGTCATGCAGGTTACCTTATTTATCTCCAGGTGCTGGATGAGTGGGCACTGCCTGATCTTTTCATGCAGCTTTGTGCTCATTTTGTTTGTATTGCAAAACTGGCTTTCAGCCTTTGTCCTCACTACAGTAACATCACATCAGTTTTTACAATTAAAGAAAAAACTTGCCCTTCACTAAAACAGTTTTTAAAAATTAAATCTAAAGCAAAAATGTTTAGCTGGCCTGTGTCAAATAGTCTTTAAGATAAATACTACAGGAAGCAAGTAATTAGAGCCTTATCTTTACAAGTTCTTTAAATACAATGAAGCCATATCTCAATACCCTTGGAAGGCAAGTAAGAGCTATGAAAACAGCTGTGTTTGGTGTGGTCTGGTCCTGCAACACAGAGCTTACAAAAATCAGCCTAATAGTCACTCTTAATGGAAAGAACTTTACAAATATGTACATTTTAACAGCTAAGGATTGCAGGTTCCTGATTCAGCAGATGGGAGAGGGGATGACCAAGTCCAGACATACTCCCTCTGTGCACCAACCAAAACAAGTTGTTGCATTGTTTTGAATGAAGGTGGCTTTCCCTCCTCCCCTCCCCAAATCAGGTGAGCCTCTCTCTTGCCCATCTTTTCTGTGACTCTCACCCTAGCGAGGGGGCAAAGGCTGCATTTGAAGAGCATCGTAAGTGTCCTTGGTCGCTGTACTGAGTCCCTGAAAAAGAGAAAAACAGGTGAGCTATGGGCATGAGTGCTTCATTCTCCCTAGATGACTGGTCAGGAACAGGGTGGCATGGGCCCAGTAGTGTAATTCTAATTTTTTGTTTTGGTTTGGTTTTCCTCCAAGAGAGGTTTTCACTCATGAGTGATTCTGTAGTCTTTGTATAGTGTCGATAATTACCCATTGCCTAAAGGCAAGCTGCATCCTGAGTAACAGTTGTGAATGTATGACTACAGCAACTCATCCTAACCAGTTACCAGATCTTTAGAGTGCTTTTTTATTTGCATATTCTTAAGAGCTAACTGCTGCTAGAGTGAATTTTTCAAGCTAAATGAACAGACATTAAATAATTAACTTTGGACTCCTCTTTGATTTGGAAGGCAAGTCAGATGCAACTCTGGGTAAACTGGCAGTGAGACACACGGGAAAGGATTCCCTCACACTCTTCTCCTGCCAGTATGCTCTGGTGGTGGTAAGTCGCCTGTAACAGGTCTTACAGATCCCTGCTGCTCTGGAACCCACAACTTCAAGACTGGGATAGAAGGAAATGTGGTAGTCACAAGTCAGCCCAGGAGGCTGCCAGAGTGGAGTTTAACTGGGACTTCCAAGACATGGTGCCTGTTTGTAAAACTTTTAGCTACCCTCCACTCCTCTGCTTATGAATATTTAGTGACATACTGAGTACATTGACAAGATCATGCTTCTTATCAGCTGACTGTGACTGTCTCAGTAGAGCAGGTGTTGAAGAAAGATGCCACTAGCTACACATCCTTTGGTTTCTTTCAGAGACTGATTGACACAATCCCTTGGGAGGCAGTCTTGAAAGGCCAGTGTCCAGGAAGGCTGGACACTGCTCAAGAGGGAAGTCTTAAAGGCAGAGGAACAGTCTGTTCCCATGTGCTGAAAGACAAGTCAGCAGGGAAAGAAGGCCAGAGTGGCTGAATAGAGAAATTTGGTTGCTGCTTAGAGAGAAAAAAGAGAGTCTGTGGTCATTGGAAAAGAAGCAGGGCACTCAGGAAGACTACAAGGTTATCATGAGACTGTGCAGGGAGAAAGCTAGAAGGGGCAAAGCCCAACTGGAAATTGATTTGGCTTCAGCTGCTAAAGAGAGCAGGAAATCCTTCTACAAATATATTAGCAACAAAAGGTGGACTAAGGAGAATCTCTGTCCTTTGTTTAATCCAGGGGGGGATGTAGGGGTCAAGGATGAGGCTGCTCCCGGCTTGGATGGGCAGGCACTTTGCTGGTTGAAAAAACTGGATGACCGGGCCCAGAGAGTGGTGGTGAATGGAATTAAACCCATTTGACAGCTGGTCACAAGTGGTGTTCCTCAGGGCTCAGTTTTGGGGCCTAACATATGCTGCAGCAGAAAAACTTTAATATATATTTTATTTTTGTCATTTTGATATTCTATGTTATGTGGCAATATAGAGAAAGAAAAATGCATTTTGGAACAGTTATGCCTAGTAGCTCAAATAAGGCCTTGATGATGGACTCCTTGTCCTCCATTTTGTGTGCAACACTGAACTCACCCACTGCACCAAGGGACTGGAGGTGCAGACCAGTTCATGCTCTGTACACTGTAGTGAGGTGGGCTGAACCTCTGTGCACTGTAGTGAGTGGTGCTTAGAGTTGTCACAGCTGTTTGGCAACCTGAAGGTTTCCATTTAAGTAATAAAAAATCCAAAACAGAACTGTATGCATCATCTGCCACAGTCAAAAGGTGGCCCTCCAAGATGTAGGACTGTAGAAATGGTTCCTACCAGAGCAGCTAAACAGGTGCTCCTGCCAGTTGCATTTGGAATGTGCAGCCACTTTATCAAAGTACCAGCAGTGTGGTCTGTACCTCATTCTGAGTAGCTATCCTCAGAAAGGTGCTTTGAAAGCTGTGCAGTGCAGTAACTACAGGCTACAAGTAAGCCATGAAGATAGATGAGATGCTGGATGTGTTACCTACCTGGTAGACACCTTCGTTCCCTTTGCCTCGGCGCCTCTGCTGCTTTGGGAAAGAAAAACAAGCATAGGTTAATGGGTGCATTCCTGATTATGCCAAAGGAAAGAAACCCCTGACTTGCCCCATCTTGTACTCAGGGTCAGCAGCCGTGCTTGACCTGGATATCCTCTGCACAGGAGGTATCTGCTAAGTTTGGACCAGCCCAGATATGCTGCAAGGGCCGTGAAGGAGAAAAGAGCAAGGACTAGAAATAAAAGGCAATTATTTTGGCTTGCTGACATATTTTCCTGTCCTACTGTTATAATGCTGCTATTTCTTTGATTTACTGTGCATATAGAGATTCAGCAGCGTTCCCATAGACACCAACTGCTTTATGAGCTGAAGCACACCTGGAAGAAATGGAGCTGTATTTTTTGAGTTGCTGCATGCCAGCTGGTATCTGAGGGACTCTGCTCTCTACTGAACAGACGTGGATAAGTAAGTAAGTAAATTCCCCAGCACACATTTGTAAGATCTCTAGGCAGATAGAGGAGTCTGAGGACAAAGTCACGCCGACTTCAGTAAAATAAGTATTGGGACTGTCATGGTACAAATGGAACACAGGAACAAGGACACTCAGACCAGCCAGGTACAAAGAAAAACCTTTCCTTGAACCCACTTGCTGCTGCATTCCCAGAGTTGCAGAGAGCCTCCAGGCACAGCAGCCATGTTGTGAATGAGAGTGTGATGTCCGGGTGAGAACCAGGGACATCAGAGCTTACAGAGGTTGGTACATCAAGCCCATAGCTTGTCATAACCACCCTGCTGCAGCAGAGCACTGATTATACCACCAATGTGTGGCAGGAATAGTGCCTGCCACAACTGGAATCACAGCAGCCTGTCAAATTCTCAGATATGTAGAATGAGGCAAAGGGCTTAGTGTTCCTGCTGCCCCATAACAGAAACATTCATAAAAACATGATGTGACTGTATACACCCATAGCTTGTAAAGAGAGCTTGGCTATGGCAGAGGGCAGGCACTAGAATAAAAAAGGGAAGGGGATTAAATGTTGCTGTTGCTTCAGCATTTCTCAGCACTAAACACTGCTTTGAAATGCCCCTCTTCCATGTTTCAGAAGGAAATGAAAGGTCATACATATGACACTGACATAAAATAGAACACGTGTAGGTCACAGCAATTTTTCATTTTGCCATAAACAGTGTGCCCAGACGGTTTGTTTTCAACAGACGTTGCCATCCCCCAGCAGTTTGTGCACAGAGCTGAAACTACCCATTTGCTGCTAGCTTGAGACATAACTAATGTGTTCCTTCTGAAACATTTGAGAGTGAAGGTGGAGGAAGGAGAATGTTTCCCCCATTACTTGTCTGAAGACAGGCACAAAGAGGAGCTTGCAAAGGCTTGCTTGTGCGTGCCTATAAAGCAGATCAGCCTCTACACCCTGTAGAGGGGAAACTGTGAATCTCCATCTCTAAATTCTTCTGGAGGAACATGCAAGAATTGTTGAGCCATAGATGTTGCTGTGCTTGAAACCAGGTATTTCCTTCAGCTATTCCTCACCTGTATCACACCCTCTGCCTCCTCAGCTCGGGCAGCTGTCAGAACTTTTCTCTCCAAAAGCTGAAATATTTTCCCTTGACATTATTCCATCCACCCAAGGGGAACTGCTGGTGTATGAGCTGTTACTAACACTGATGGGACAAAGCTTGCTGTCTGATCTCCATCTTCTTTTCTGGCTACTCTAATACCATAGCTACACATTTTATTTACTGATGCACCGAACATGGTGGTTACTGCAGGAAATAGGTAACTGGTCTCAGCTGTGCCTGTAGATGCCGTGCAGCATGGGGACTTCTTTGTGCAAGGCAGCTATGCACAGCTGGGCCTATGCTGAAAGGGAGTGGCAATGAAAAGTTTTTCATCCCAAGCTTTTAGTAGGATAGGAAGAAGAGCAGGACTCACCTCTCCCTTCATTCCGATTTCACTGTATGCCTCACCCATCTTGTCCTTCTGCAGTGACTGCAAGCACAGAGGGGAAAAGTGTCAGCATGTTACTAGAAAAGCCAAGCCAGCCCCTAGGTTATTGCACCCCAAGCTAAGGGCTGCCCTGCCTCCAAAGCTTATATATATTGCAAAGCAGAGGGGACAATTGTGAGATTTGACTGATGTGCATTTAAGCAGGTGTTATATGTGATCAGTTCTGCTTAGCATATCAATACCACCCCATCTCCAAACACTCAAATGAATATAATTCTACCCTCAACCAAGTCATTTATCTAGACTGGCACCACATGCTACAACCTTTTCCAAAGAAAGCTTTAAACAGTATTTATTCAGGAGATGAACCTGAACATGCAGCTCAGGCCCAATGAAAAAAGAAGTCTGATGCTACTGGGTGAAGATTAAGAGAGAGGAACTCTTCCTTCTTCCATTGGGGAAAAGAGTTTCCAAGTGCTTATGACCAGATGTGAACAGATCATCTTACTCAATAACAATGAACACCAGTCTTGGAAACAATCTCTTTTCTCAGCAAACATTGAACAACCTGAAAGACCTGAGTTAAGGCATGAGCACTACCTATCCTTTGGAGCACAGAACGACACATTCACCCAGAACTAAATCAATTAAATCAAGTAGTCACACTCAGATGCACTGGCACTGGGCCTTTGTCAGAGAGGCTGAAGAACAGGCACATAACATCAGCCATATGCGATGAAGATTTGCTAGTTTCTAACGTCTAACATAAAGGTATGGGTAGGCATCTTCATCCAAATTCTTTTCCCCATCTGCCCAGGCAGTCAAGTGCTTTTCTCCTATCATGGAGAAGAGAGCAGACATTTTCTAGCGAAAAAGGGGGTGTGTAGAAGGAAAGAGAAGTATTTGAAAGCAGCTGATAAATTTGAACCAAAGCTGAAACTGGATAGGGTGAAAAAGAGTCTGCATGAAATTCCTATTTGGAGCCATCTCTCCTCTCCCTCCTGCTCTTTTTACTCACAGTGTAGACGGTGTCCTGTGGGTTCTTTCTCCTCTGCTGTAAAACAAAAGAAGAAATTTGCCAACATGTTGCACTACCAGCATCCCCCACCACCTTCTATGTGTATGTACACTTGCTCTAAGGCACAGACAGCTGCAGCTCTATGGACATGCCATGCCCATTACAGTCCATCTTGTCTCTACCCAAAAGGCTTTGTTAAAATTGATAAAACTTAGCGCTTCACTGCTCATTCCCTACAGCTGCCACCCATAGGCAAGCCCCACATGCTGACACAGAAGGCTTCCACTCTCTTTTCCTTAAAATCTCTTGGGCCTCTGCTGCAGAAGCAGTTCTTCTGTCTGCTGCTTTACTTTGTTGGCACTTGTCTGGTGGCATCACATGCAGGGAGCTCTCATGAAACACCCACTTCTGCCTTGCCTGTTCCACATCCGCCTCAAGGCTGGGTGTCACTTCCTATTCTAGGTGGCTGCGAGCCCTCCATAAAGTGTTGGGTTGGAGATGCAAGGGGGCAAAGATCAAAGATCCTGTCCTTACTACACAGATTTTTGCCCTTCCCTCTCCATGAACACACTCGTGCTTAGCAAATGCCCTGCCTGCATGTCTAAATGGCAGTTAGACATCAGAAGAAAGGAAACAGATTAAAAGAGGTGAATGTGTAGGAGAAAGTTACCTGGTGTCTCCCACCGAGCTCAGGGTCTGCACCTCGCTTTGGCCCCAAAACATCATATTCATCTCTGTGTCCACGAGACAGTTTCTGACACAAGAAAGCAAGAAGCAGCGAAGTATGTTATGATCATAAGAAATTAGATCTTGGCTTATCACAGAGAAAGAAAGGGAATCCATCCTGGTGTCCAATTTCATGAGTACAGTAACTGAGCTAGAAATTACTTTTACCCCTTAATGCAACTGTCAACAAAAATATCTATGACTAAGGCATGAAAATGACAGAGTGGGCTGTGCAGCACAAATGTGCAAGCCATTGCATCAAGAACCTTTCTTAAGTAGAAATTAATTTAAATGAGGGAGTGTGAGGAGGAAGGGCTCTTTCATGATTTCTCACCCACTGGTGAATGAAGGTTCAAGAGCTTGATTTTTCTTGCAGAGCAGCTCATCTAAATTTGCATGAAAAAGTTACAGAAATTTTGTGCTCAACATGTTTCTCAGCTGGGAAAGGTTAGTTTGGAGGAGGACAAAGGACACAGAGTGCTGCTGAAAAGGTGACAGGCATCACTTGTTAATGCATTAGTGTTTATATAGTTAAGAAGTAGAGCTCACCACAGGATGTGGTTATGGTCAAAAGCATGAGAGAAAAGAATTAAAATAAAAAGACAAACAAGATAGCAAAATTAGCTGGAGTTCAATGCTGCTATGAGTGAGCAATTTAGCTAGGAAGGACAGGCAGGATCTTGCCTCTGTCCTCTCTCACTGCTTAAAGATGTCAGCTACAGTCACAGCACAGCAGACATCTCTGGTATGATCAACAGCTCACTGCAGGGTGACAGGGGAGACCTCAGGGACACAGACAGCTGGGCTGTGATGACTCAGGCTTCACACACTTAATGATACAAGAGCTACAATTGCCCAGCCAGCAATGCAGCATTTCTGGGCGTTTGCCCTTTCCACAGCCCACATCAATTAACATCAGCAACACAAGTGGTGCGTGTCTGTGAGTTGCCTGAGGATTGTCAAGAGCTGCAAGGCAACTGCAGAGGACTAGGCAAGAACTTGGAGTGTGCAAATGACATATAACAACCCGGTGGCTGCACACACAGGGAGCTCTCACAGGTGTGTGACAGTGCAGCACACCAAGCACTGAGTCTACAATGGGCTGGGTTCCTGCTATACCTTCAGCTCAGATCACTTTAGGAACCTACAGCACATATATCTATCTAGCATCCATCCAGAGAAGTGACAACAGAAGCTGCCCTTGTCAGGTTTTATCTTTCCTCTTTACAACTGCTGTGCTGCACACTTGTGTGGCTTGTGGCACCCAACACACTTGGGTATAGCTGGGTCATCCAAAGTTTTTCTGATCCACAGGCAATTCACTAGCTATAAGTGCCCAGAAGGGTGAAACCCAGTAGTTACTTACATTATACACATCATCCAGGCCTGGCTGCATTGGTGGTTCAGAGGCCCGGCTAAGCTGGAAGGAAGACCATACTGTGAGAGAGAGACAGTAGCTACCTTCGGTCCCTTTGTTCCCTCTTTCCTACAAGTTACTCTCACCAGAAACAGAGTAACCCACAAGTGGACAACCTGTGGCACCAGGCGGGCTGCAGGCAATACAAGTCACTGCTGCACTGGCACATGTTGGGTTGCTCTCAGCAGCCAGGTCATTTTACTGGCACATAATACAGGTAAATACTATTCAAAGTATCTGTGGCAGGGGGATGGGAGGGGTGTTCCTGCCCCCACTGCTTTTGTATTCCTACTCTGTGCATATCATAATCCTGTTCTATTGAAGGTAGCTTCATCAGGCTATAAAATAATCCTTGCAGCCTGTGTTAAGAAAAAATGGCTATCCGGGGCTGCTAACAACCGAAAGCACTTCCCGAGTCCTCCAACAAAAATGCTGCCAGCAAAGCTCCTGGGTGCCCTTAGCTTCAGAAGGTGTGGGGGATTCCTCTGTCCCTTGGCACCTTGCTTGCAGGGCTGTGGTAAGTTGGCATGAGTGGCAACTAGTGAGCAGACAAAGGATTTCCCTTCTGTAGCTGCTCTTTGGCTCTGCTCCTCACAATATTTATGAGCAGTCAATTGCTAAGCCAAACTTTCACAGGGGGACATTTTCATGTCAGTGAGATCAGCTACCCTGTGTGCCATTCTTTTTTTTAAAAAGTGTCAAACTACATTCTGCATTGCTTTAGCATTCTTCAGTCATTAGCATATGTTAGTTTCTTTATTAAAAGTAACTTTCTACTTAGGTTTGTATTTAGGCATAGGATAAACTTGACTTTATTTTTTTAAAATCACGTTTGTAGTAATTATAAATTATCTGCTCCACCCCTTTCCCCATGAAAGTGCCATTACCATTTCTGAGCCTGAGGTGGAACTAGTAATTTACCAAACATCTAACCCATGTTTTTTGCAACAGAGCCTAAATCTTCATGTGCACTGGCCATGTCCTCCGTCTGGAAGTGTACATAACTCTATTGCATTACATTGTTGTCCTCTATGAAAGTGCACTAAAGGCCACTAAGTATCTCCCTAGATGCTGAAGAGCTGCTGGATGGTAGCAATAGTCTGTGAAGTTGTGCCCGTTCTGTCACCCTGACTCCTCTACTTGTACTATCAAAGATGTCTGACTTCATGAAACATTTTAATACTCCTTTTGTAAGCCTGACTTTTATCCTGAATTTTCTGTGTATCCCCTACACTCTTTCCAATGAAAAAACAGCAGCAGGAACTACATTACTGTTGATAAGACATTTCACAGCTACACTATCCAGAATTTCTGACTGCATCCATGACTGTAGCATCAAAACATTCTCATATAGTTTCTTCTCCTCCATTTGTGAGCCCTCATTGAGAAATCTTCCAGACTGCTCAGGCTGGCACTGAAAAGGCTAAAAGTTTAAGGAAGAAAAAAAGAAAGAAAAAAAAAAGGTCTAATTCTAAGAGACATAAGGGACATGTTTCCTCTCCACTCCCATGTTCCAGCCAAGCCAAACTTGTTTACACCACCAAAGCCCAAATGCATCCATGTTTTGGTAGACTGACCTTTGCTTTCACAAAAAGGGCTGTTATGATGACTGCGTAAATGAAGAGGAATCCATCCAGTAAATAGCAGAGTCTCGGGTCTGTCAGTCCAAGAACTGTTACAGCATCTGGACAGAAACATCAGACACATCAACAAACAAGGCTGTATCACTGGGTGCTTGATGGCATAAACATGGCACAGTGCTTCATGAAAAAAATGTCCAGTATAAGAGAAAGCCTGTCCATTTGCAAAGAAGATAGAGGTCTGAATAGCAATCACAGGATTAATTAGTTCAGAAGGGATCAGTGGAGGTCCAAACCTCTCTCTAAACAAGGGTCATTTATACCAGGCTGTCCATGAGTTAGATTATCTCCAAGGCAGAAAGGTTTGCAGCCCTCCTCAAGTAATACAGGACGTTTTACCCACAGTCTTCAACCCACAGAGTCCAAGCCCTGCTCCCTGCAGCTCGCAGGGTGGGGCCAGGGAGTAAGCACTGGATCTGCAGGGAGATGACAAGGATCAATAGCACAGCAGTTACACAAGAAAGCCTGACAGTGTTTTTCTGGGAAAGCCCAGCAGCATCTCCTGCACAGATTAATTACTGGGCCTGGTTAAGGATTCTTTCATCAAACTTGCATGTGTGTGAGAAAATATGTCAATTTTGACAAAACTTTAGGGGAGGGGTTCTCAGGACAAAATTTTGTGTTGATTGTAAGGACTGACACCACCATAGCTGGCTGGAGTTCCAGGCTGAAATCGTTACTCTGTTCAAAAGAAGAATTTGTAGATGCACCCTCATGCCCCAGGTTATATAATGTAATTGCAAAACCGCAGTGTCTTCTCTCTGAGGGTTCTCTTGGGCTCCCAGTTTGGGGATTTTGGAGACCATTAGCCAAGAGAAGGGAACTATGGACAGAAGAGACAAATGTTCAACCTCATATGACAGGGGGACAGCCATGAGACATCCTGATGTGCTTTCGGTTTGAGAAGGAGGTTTTAAACCTGAATTCTTTGCACAGGAACCTCAGCTAGCTGCTTCTTTCTGATCATCCATAGGAGATTGTTTTATTTTTGTTTTTTAATAGAAGTGCAAAAATTTTCCTGAGGGAGAAAAATCTACCACTACCCTAATTGAGAGCTCCACCAAATTGTTACTCAGAAGATGCTGACATTCGTATCCCAGTCAACACTGCATATATTTATACTCTGACCATATGAAGCTGGGCACAGTGATATTGTTGATTTTCAGCAGCTGAAACTGATGAAACTGCACCTGGATCAGTTGATAAAGATGTCGTAAGTTCACACATGTAGCTAAAAAAAGTTTTTAAAAATCAAAGCAATTCAGGTCAAGAAGCCTATGTAACTACAGACCTAACGCAGTTCAAGGTCCATGCCCAAAGGAAAAGCTGTATTCCATAGGTATTAAAACATAATAATTTAAAAACAAAAATACCTAAAAATCAATCTGAGATGTGTTTTGCAAAGAGAATTGGAAGGAGTTCAAAAGAGAAAGACAAGAATGATTGAAAGCCTGTGAAACGTTCAATGAAGATAAATTGAAAAGAATTGGTATGATTCCTCTCCTCCCAAAGGCGAGCAAAGTATGGCAACTCTCATTTACCACACGTGAAGGAGGGAAGTTGAACCACTCAGTGCAGTGCTTCAAGGTACTGAGTTACTACAACGGGAGCAGTGCTTCAAGGTACTGAGTTACTACAACGGGAGCAGGACCAAGCTGACTCATCAGGCCCAGCTAACCACTTCATTAGAAGGAAGCTGCAGATGACATCCAGGCAGTATGCACTCACCACCAGGAGGAAATCTCCTTCACAGAAATAAAGTTAGTGATGGTGACTTGTCGCACTGCTCAAGTGTACAGTTTGTATAAAGTGTGACTAAAAAGCCATGTGTGGATGCTTAGTAATACAATTGTCAGTTCTCAAGCAGATGACGCTGCTGTCACTGTTCCCACTGACAGCCAAACACAGCGAGAAAAAAACTCTCAACATTTCCAAACAGATTTGTTTGCTTGCCTGAACTAGGAGTTCACATTATTTTTCTTCTTTTTTTTCGAATCATGTGTTTAGAAAAGAATTCATGGAAATAATTTAAGATCTTAGATGTTTTTCCTCCTTCCCCTCCTATTTCTATTATTTTACAAATAAGGCTCAAAGCACTTCTTAAACAATAACCTTTACCACACTTTTTTTTTTTTTCACAATTAGGAAAACTGATATGCATGGGATAAACAGAGACAAAGAGATTAAGTTATTTGCCCAACATTGTATGTTAAGCCAAGAAAAAAACTGATATTAGCTTCCTAGAGTTGTTCTTCTCAACACCCATAGGACAATATTTTACGCCAGAGTTGTTTCAACACAAAACCAGCTTGAAGCACATTGGACTTGGTAGCTGAAGCGCAGCATTCGGCAGCGTAGCTGTACCACATCCAGAGGCAATTTGTTTCTGGCAGTAATTCAGGTGCTTTCACACAGTGCAGCAATCTGCCCCAGAGTACCCTGACCTCAAGCCAGATGTATCCAGAAGCAGCTCAGGGCTTTCCAGGGCTGTGCAGAGATCAAAAATATAATCCAAGGAAGGCAAGCAGCCCAGCACAGAGCCAGGAAGCTTAGGGGCATCTGAGATGCTGCTGAAGAAGGCTTTGGGGATCCTCGCCTGATTCCCATCCTCTTGTACCAAAGCAGAGCATATTTGCACTGTTATCTCAAGTTCAGTATTTCTCTAGCACTAATATAAACTCCCTAGACCAGGAAGAGCTAGAGTAGGAGACGCAGAGAACTATGGAAGAGTCAAGAGCTGAGGCTCTGTGTCAACCATGGTCAACTTTGGCTGACTGCAGAGCTAAGAAAGTGCCTGCATCGTGCTTATCTGGGGCAGCGTGGCCTTCAGCATCCCGGGCAATAGGTCAAAACGCTTCAGTGAGGGAAACTCTGCCAAATATAGTCTGTCTGTGATAGTTCCTGGAAAAAAAATATACCAAGACAATGGTAAAATCCAGTGTCTAGAAGCAAACCAAGTTCATGTCTCTTCCTTGATACATTTTTTTTAAACCAACAAAACACAAACAGGGGTACAAAGCACTTTCTAAACAGTAACCTTTGCAACAGCTTTCCAGATTAGAAACTGAGAAAAGTCTGTGGAAACAACCATCAGAAATACAAAGCAGTTAAAAAGGTTAGCATCCATTTATGTGAACAGGATCAGTTTAGGGTTTTAGATCACTTGAGGAGGGGGTTACTGCAGAACAAGCACAAACAGAGGGTCAGTCCCTTAGGTACTACCAAAATGTTCTCTCTGACCCTCATCGGCCCTGAGCTGTGGTTTGGGAGGCTGAAGCCAAGTCCATGTCACTGCAGTGGATGGGCTGCTGATGGGCAGAGCCAAGCCTGCAAGGCTCGAGGGAGCAGTGACCCTCAGCTGCCTCATGCAGAGCAAAGCACAAATAACAGACATTCCACTGAAAATTCCTGCTCTCTTAATTACCCAGTGTCCACAACAAGTTCCACAGAATCTTTTTAATATTCGTATTTCAGTGATTCACTGGTTCTGAGTAGTTCAGTAGATACAGCAGGGTTTTAAAGCAAGATGTCTTAAGTACAGACACATGGCACAGCTAATGTCAAGTCACAGGCCAGTGAGGATACGGTAATGTTGCATTGTAAATGATGTCAAGCTTACAGCTTGATTGTGGCTCATACAAGCAGTACCTCTCTCTTTAGGCATCAAAAAGGAGTTACAAGTTGACATCTAGGTACACAAATGCCAGGGGGCTTAATGATGAGGTCAAAGTTGTGCTCTTGCTTGGGAGGGAAGCAAGCTCTGAAGAAATAACAATTAGGAAGTTCTCACTTATGCTCATCACATGCTCTTATGCAAGTAACTGCCCGGTCAGATCTCCAGTTGCACAGTGGGGATGACTCAGAGATCACCAGAAACAAACAATGCAACTTACAACAGTAAGCATTTTAAAATTTGTTTAGAAGTTTGTAGAGAAGCTATGAAATGCTTTGTACAAGGAGCTGACACAGGCTGAGTAAGGACTGACAGAGCCATAGCAAATGAGGTGGCAGGAAAGGAGACTGCATCAGTTAGAGATGCGCTACATTCCGTTACAAGGTTGCCACCCAGTCTCAATCCCAAATCCCCAGTGCCTGCCACTGCATTTGAGATTTTTTTCCTCAAACTGGGCTTCTATTGTTGAGAAGGTTCTTGCTAACCCCTCCTCCTTCCAAAGCCTGGGTTTCTGTTCCACTTCCCCCTCTCCTGCCACTCAGCAATGCAGCCCTGCTTCTTCTATGGCCAAGCACTCTTGTTTGTGCACACACATGCCCAGACTCCATGCTGGCAAACTTTCCTCTACCTGCTCCACAATGACAGCCCCAAGCAGCACTGTCAGCACCCCTGCAAAACCCTGCTGTGGCCCTTTTTAAAGGCAGCTCACACCAGCTGCTAGTGACAAGCAAGCAAGAAAAAACCCTCTAGCAACAGACCGTCAGTAACCAGAGGAGAGGAAGCCTGGGGGCCAGCAAGGGAGGCCTTGCTGCAGGCGCTCGCCTCAAGAGTGCTGTGTGGCAGCCCACCCTGTGCAGTGCAGTTTCGGAGAGCAGTTTCAATCCCCTGGCTCAGGCCCAGCACCAGATTTCCTGCACATGCTTGTGGGTTTATCTCCACCCACGTGTCCACCTGCTGCCTGTGTGTGCCACCAGCCACCCACCTGCTGCCGCTGCCACCACACTGCACATCAGGCACTTGCAGAGGTCAAACGCAGGGAGATGCTGGGCACAATGGAACTTGCCTCACTGCCACAAGATGCTGAACACCAGGGAGCTGCCTGGGCTCAGAGAAGAAAGAGAGATGAGCACTCTACATGGTGCTTCACTTCAAGTACATACAGGCTTGCATCTGAAAAAACAGTCCAGACTAAAGCCACATAAAATTATGAAAGATAATCCTTACAAATAATAAACAAGCTCCAAGACTGAAGAAGCAGAGGCAAAATCCTCCCTCACAGAAAGAGGCTCCTTCATGCCACTGACTGGGCACTTTGCTGGAAAAATCTCAGCAAAAACAACTAAGGGAAGAAAAGACCTGGATTGCACCAGGCATGGCATATTAACGGGTTAGATGTATTAACTGGTCAGATGTATTAACTGGCATGGTAGGCAGTTAACACAAATGAGTGAAGGAAAGACATCTCTTGCATCAAGCCAAGTCAGGAAGCTTCTCCCTTTATGTGGAGACTAAAGATAGCCCTGTTGATCATTAAATAGTATTAAGATTACAGGACCAAGTAACACTTCATCACAAAACTTCCCCACAACAATATCTGCAAAATCGAGACAACAAAGGAAAGCCATCAGGCTTGTAACACAAGAAGATACAACCGCCCTACCACAGCAAAATGCCATTGAGCTTGCTGCCTGAATAAGCTTCCAGGTTTGTCTTTTCACACCAGCCAGTTGCCTTGACAAGAAAGTTAAAAGCTGTTTACATTACTGGGTTTGTTGTTGCTGTTGTTTTTAAACTCATCATCAGTTTCTTTAGCACTGAGGAAGACTCTTGTATTTGTCACCAATACACTGTTACATATTTAATGAAACACAACATGGCCAAAAGCACAGCTCATGTCAGTGACATTCAACATTATGGTTTGCTGTTGTCCTCAGATTTAAAGCCAAGGAGCAAACTGCTGATATGATCAGGATTCAGGTTACAGTACTGGGCACTGTGCCGACAAAATAATTACATTTTTTAAAAGGAAAGTATTTCAGGTCATTAACTTCCATTTTTTTATGGCAAAGAATGTTAGCACTATGGAAACATGAGATCAAGTTAAGATGCTTTAGGATCCTCATGACTCCTCCATACACCTACTAGCAGTACCAGAAGTGAACTTATACTAGGAGTAGGAAGGGAGGCACTATCACAAAGTTAAAATAATGCAAGTTTTCTTCTGATTTATTTAGGAAGAAATAGATTCAAAAGAAGGAGAAGCTTATAATGCTACAAAGTGCCAAATCTTTTCTAGCACATCAAGAAATAAAACTCTAAGGGAAAGTCCAGGGTGCTGCAACAGGAACAAGACAGGAAGATCTTCAACTGCTGTCTAATTTGTGGAAAGGGGACCTGATGCATGCAGGGAACAACAACAAATGGTCTACCTTCCAGTCTGAAGGTGAAGATTAACTTTTAACATATCATTAAATAAGGCAATCTTTCACCCTCCAAATCTTTCCACTGCCTCATTAGAAACAGGGGTGTGCCTTGCTCATCTCTGGAAGGGGGACTCCTTTCTTCATCAAAACAGTCAGTCATTCTCAGAAAAAGCAACTGCTTTCATTTCTCAGTTTTGCAAGAATTTGGTGGAAAGGGCTTTCCTGAAACAAACCTGATGTTGCCTCCTAGCGACAGCAAACTATGCATAGGGTGACTGCAGAAACTAGATATTGAACAAGCTCAGGTGACAGATGAAAGTCATGCATTTTTTTCAGCTTTTGTAGGGGTTTTAAATTAGACACATATGCTTTTACTAGACTGATCTTCATCAAGGAAATCTAACTAGCAAAAGATGTTCCTTGATGTAAATTTTCTTGGGTCCAAACCAAACTGGTATTGTGTCCCAAGAGGCAAGACTCATTATTCAAATAATTGTTTCTAGGCCACTTAACCCTTCCCCTACCAATTTTGTCCCAAAATTCACCCCAGACTGACTTGCCATTAGGTAGCCTTTTCATGCTGAGCTTCTACAACCCAATGTGCACCATGGAGAGCTGCTTCAGTTTACATATCTTGGTTCACCAGGAATCCCAAAGTGACCGACTACATGCCACAAGAAACTGTTGATCACAATCAGATGTATCTCTGTTCAGTGAGCACCTCACAGACTTGCAGAGGTTTCCCTAGCACTCTAAATTAGCTCTTTTAAATTAGACTTTACAAAAAGCAGTGGCAGTATGGTTATGCTAAACAGCTTGCAGCTAGCTCACTGCTGATGGCTCCAATAATGAAATATACCGATAACATTAAGAAGAGTTCCCAACTGGAATATTTATGAGGCAACCCCTGCTCCCTTTTATCCTAGTTTCAGACTTTGAAAAGTCATTGAGCTTATGCTGGCTATCACTATTAGCAGGAAATGGCTTTCTACAAGCTGACTAATAAAGTAATAGAAATATATGTGCACAAAATACACAGAGTCAGTCAGCAAGCACAGACTTAGCAGTGCAGTTTCTTCTTGTCTCAGTGTTAATGCAGGGAAGGACTACTCTGATTTCACCACTGGTGTCAAACTAAGCACAGAGATGCACAAGCCAAGCTAAAGGCTTAACAGGGCTATTTTGTCACAGGTTGATCCTATTTGCAACTGTCTTGATCAGAGAAGAAAAGCAGGAAAATTCTCCATGACAACAATGCAAGCTAAAGGTGGAGGTGCTGGAGGGAGAATTGAAACTACAAAGCTGTTTAGAGGCCTAAGTTCGCCCATGAGCAATTCCTTGTGTAATACAGTCAACATGGACCAAAGCTGCAACAGTACCCATTCCTGATGTACAGTCAAAGCTAGGACTGCACACTCACCACAGGTAATCCTGCTGGGATGAAACTGGTTTTCCATGATCAATTTCCACCTAGGCTGACTAACACTACCAGATCTAACCCACACCAGAAGAGACAGTGTCAGGAAGTGCATCAAATCCCTAATAATGAAAGTCATAAACTTATTAGGTTAAGCCTATAGCAACATCTTGCAAAACCCAGGTGACTGTCCTCCAAGTTTTCCAACATATTCCTCATATACTGTTTTTCAGCAGACAAACATTGTGACTGAATCATAAGGAAGGTAGACATGCAAAGCTGCAGAAATATTTCAAGATTTACTTTAGCTCATCCAGCAGGACAGCAGGAAGCAGACTGTTTAAAGACTTGAAAAGCGTCAGGATGTCACTGTAAAGCAATCCAATTGCAAGAAGACTTCTGAGGGTGAAGAAATTACTAGTGAGCCTTGTTGTCAAGAAGATAAACAGTTAAAACTGAGGCAGTGGTGGCACCAGGTTATCGGGCAGGAAGAAGGTTATGCTGGCCCAACGGCTGAGGTTCCATGTGTTAGTGGTAATAACTACACACATTGGGGAGGGAGAGGTTTCAGAGCAGACCTTCAGTCCCCTGGTACTGAGCCACTTACTGGAGAGTCATGAGTGTTGTGTCCTGCCTCTGCCAGAAAATACATAGGCAGCCATTACATACTGAGTAAAGAGAAAGACTGATTATGCATTTGGTTTAATATTAATTCCCTGCATATGCTTTTGGCAGCATTGCTCACCAGAGCTTAGCAATAATAATACCATTGGTGGATATTCCACTCCAAAAAGAACATTCTGACCATTAAGCATTTCACAGGCTTTGGTAAAAAGAGCCAACAAGCCAGTTATCACAAAATGGAAATACCAAAACAAACTTTGCCTGGGTCCTCGACAATGTCCTTCAGTAAAGGGTCTCAGAACAAACCCTAACTCCACAGTTCCTCAGGAATTCCCCTTGAGAAAAAAAAGGAATTGCTTCTCCCACCTCTGAAACGTTCTTCCTCTAATTCGAGAGCATTCGCATTTTCGTGTTCAGCTGAAAGTCTATGGCAAAGTAAAACACTGCTCAAAAGAAAGTACATTAGTCACGGATCTGCAAGTGGGACACAGGGGCATGGCTTCATGATCCCATTAACACCTCACTGCTGAGGTCTGTGCTCTTCTGTCAAGTGACACGACTGTGGCTGATATGCCTCTGTCACTACATTTTATTACAAGCCATCTGAGGGCCTACACCTAATTTTAGCAAACCTTATCTCAGACTGTATTACAGGATAAGAAAAAAAGGAAACGGCAATCTTTTGAAGCATACCTTCTCAGACATAAGTAGGAACAGTAGATATTAAGATTTTGACTGAATTAGAGACTGTTAAGAAGCAATTCATTCCTGTTGGGGGATGGGGGAAATAGAAGGAAAGAATTACCCTAATGACTTAACATTATATGTTTATTTTGCCACCCATTAGAGGAGAATAACTAAAGTAATATTTTAACTAAAATATTGAAGTGCTCTCAAGATCTCAGACACTAGGAGTTAGTACCTTCTTAACTGCTTCTCTATTGAGAGGCAGACTAGTAGAAAAAAAGCAAAACAAGGGAATAAAAGAAAAAAGGACTCCAAACTCTTATGACAAAGAAAATTTCATATATATTTACAGTAGGAGTTCGAACTGTCCTATGTCAGTGTTTGTGACTGAGATGAAAGTAAGCATTTATGCTTTGCTCATATCTACAGTGGATGCTAATAATGTTAAAATTTGTCAAATTAATCCTAGTTTTAATACAATATGTAGATTGAAATACATCTCTACATCACCACTAACAAATGAGAAGCATTAACAGAGGCATCTGTTAGCCATCAATCTATTTTTGCAGATGTTAAGCACTCTCCAGTCACTCCTGATATCTACTCTGCTAGTTAATTTCTATTGTGTTGACACTATTTTTTCCCATTGCTCAATGGTTGTACGAATGGCTGTATTGAAAGGGAATAGGAGAGCTTCTGGGCAAAGCTATCTAAAATCAGTAAGGATGTTAAAAGCAACAAGGGAATGGTGCAGAGTTAGGAAAAAAATAAGGCAAAATTTCTATTCTTGATGTATAATATGGGTAGCAAATTTGCATTTTTTTATAAAGTGGAAAATCCTCAGGATTGAAGGCTGAGGAAGCATTCATTTTTTTAGTTTTCTTTTTTTTTTCCAGTGTTCTGTGTTGCTGATGGTCCAGGTAACCACTCTGTGTTTAGGTTTATATCACAGACTGATATTGTCTGTGATATAAACTTGTCTTCCAAAGAGGCTCAACTTCAGAGTTCATTTGCTAGCAATGGTTCAGATGATATTGCACAAAGCTTTAGTGACAGATTGCAATGCTCTGAGTCAGCTTATCTGAAAAGCACAGGCTAAATTCTGCACTCCTGTCCAGGAAAGCTCCATCAATTCCTGCAAGCACCTAATGACTGATTGGCTCATGCTCTGCATGCTGAAATACGGATGGGATGACGATAGAAACACACTACAGATCCTGAGATTTCATTTAGTTCTTGAATATGGTAGTTTCAGGAGGGCAGAAGAAGAATTTGAACATTAAGATGGGATTTTTGAAGATCTCTTTTGTTAAACAAAAGAAAGGGCCATAGCCTACAGGAACAGTCAATCCACCGGAGTGAGCACTAGCGTTAGACTTAAGTCCACCAGAATGAAAGCTGCAGAATCTACATTTTTATACTGTCAAGCACATATAATAATAAAGATGAGATTTCAGAAGCTGATCTGTATTTTCACATTAAACCAAAACCAAAGTGAGTTACAGACACCCAAAATTAGCACAAAGAGGAGTGGAAAAAAGGCTGTTGAAATCACTCATCATACTAGTTTGTATTCTGTGTTTTATATACCCAAATGCAAATTTCTGCTTCCTCCCCTCCTAACATTTTTATTCCTACAGTACAAAAAGAATTCCAGTGTCTCTGAACACAACTGAAACCTTCTCCCAGCCTCCCACCCCTTCTGCATGTTGTACAACACAGCCTTGCCAAGCAGTGGTATTTGCTGTGGATGTCCATCACCCAGCCAAACAGATCCCTGCTGAGCTTGTGCTGCAGTCACGAGTTTCTTCCCCAATCCAGCGGTCAGTTCTCATGACAGTTGAAGAAAATGAAGTGCTTATTGCAACCTTTCCTCCTCTGCTAAATTTGGTGGAAATAGGCTGATAAAGACGTTGGCTGTGTGAGATTGATGTCATTAGGAAATACAGCTGATAATTTATGTACTGCTATAATCTACAACACTGATCTTATTTGTGAAGCATTCATGACACTTTGTAAACCAGAAGAGAGGCTCCGTGCTGAAAAGCTCTGTCTAGGTCATGTAAATCAATATAAGGAACCTAGAAAGGTGAGTTACCACCAGTGATTTACTCAAAATTAATCTACAGCACTGAATTTACCCTATTGGTTTCTCCCTGGGATTTTTGATAAAAAGATTTTACAGAAACAGCACAGACAGAACCCGCACTTTGTTGTTTATCATTGTATTCTCTTTTGTTTTCCTGGAGGAATTTCATAGCTATTTCTAGAGCATTTAGATTCCTTGCATTTATTCCTTGTGTCTTAATGTAGACAAATAGCTCTTAGATGCTTACTGGATATATTTTACAGAACAATTCTGTTCATCCCTTGGCGTTTCAGAGCACATTATCTGAAACAGCCGTTTAAGAGGGAATATTATCTTCTCTCTGACTTTTCTCACTCCGAATAATTTTGTAAGTGCAGAATTATGCATTGCACTACGTCTGCACTGATCTACTTGCTTGTTAATCTCACAAAACATGTTTATTTTAAGGTCTTTAACCCACTTCTGGATTAAAAACTTTCAAATTATATTTTCTTTAAACACCTTC
Organism: Indicator indicator; assembly: GCF_027791375.1. Lineage (NCBI taxonomy): Eukaryota > Metazoa > Chordata > Aves > Piciformes > Indicatoridae > Indicator > Indicator indicator. Next base: position 97,658,411 of record NC_072010.1, on the reverse strand, counting down.
TCTCTCCCCACAAAAAGCCTTATCGGAAGCCTCTGAGATGTGCAGACAGATAAAGAGTCTGCCTGCAAACTGTATTTGTTTACTTTCTCCATGCAGCCAAGAAGAAGCTAGAATGCAAAGGCTCCATTTTTCATAACACTGGGAGCTTAGGTAAGCTTTATTTGAAGCAGAATGTTGAAAAGTGCAGTTACAGAACTGATGGATGGGGTGAAAGACTGCCAAATGATCAAATGCTCACAGGAAATAAATTTTCTCTCAAAAGTGAAAAAGATCCTTAGCATTGCCTTTACCTTTGCTATGTAGTCTCCACAAAAATACTTCTGTCCATTAATATTTCTTCTTGTCACAGAACTGTGCATTGTGTACTGTACTATTTAAAATACATAACACACAGCTGGGCTGCCCAGAGGACGCCTGGGCTTTTATAAAACCAATCACTGATCTCCCTTATTACAAATGCTTTTTTGAGATTAGCTCTGATTGATCCGTATTTCACCCACATCTGGATTTAGTGTGCATTCCTTATATGACAGAGGGGAAGAGGGAATAACAAATACAGCTTTGAGGTGCTTTGTAGTACCTCATTTGTGACTCCATGGAGGTTTTCTATATATGCAAGCATGGAATTGAACCCATTAAACAAAACGTTATCCCATCAAATTATCCATTAGATATGCATTAATTATTTCAATCTATCCCTTGAAAATCGTTTGGAGAAGTCATCCTGTTTTTACAGACAAAAAAGTAAAGTTATTCAAACCAAGAGCACTCAAGAGGGTTATATTCAGGTTTATCGCATCCAAATGGAGGAAGAAACAGAAGTGAGTGCAAATGTATGGCTCTTCCCACCAAAGATCAGATCCTGTAATAGGGTGAATGCATTCTCCACATCACTGATTGCAACAGAAGTTAGCGCAGGCCATTTAATTCAATGAGAATAGGTCTAGTGTGGTGGTTTAGTCCCAAAGCAGACGCAGTCGTACCTTCAAGGACACACAAGAAACATCTACTGATAAACAATAATTGAAAGATAGATGCAAATATTTTTTCTAACACAATATTCATTTTATAAGAAACCTTTACCTTAATAAATTTAATCTTTGGAAGTATGATATATAATATTTTTTCCTAGAAAATTAAGCTTTTTGTGACTCTTTTCTTTGTATTTGCTGCATTTCATCCTGCTTTCAGAGTAACTTTATATTTTTTTCAGCAATTCATTTTCACATGGCTACATAGAAGTTGGCAAAAATAGTTGCCTCTGAACCTTCACGTTTAACAGTTTTATTGTTATACAAAGACACTCTAAAGTTCTACTTTGGTTTTTACCAATGAAAATAGGCAATGTTTTAGTCAAAGGCCACTATGAGAGCTACATGAGCATGATTTACTATGAGGCAAAAACAAGCAGGAAGGACCAGATGGTCCAGTTCATTGCACAGGACCAAATGTAAGTATCTAACTCCATAAACAGTTCCACTGAAGAAAACCACAGCACATGCACAAGATACAAAGGCCTAAGAGAATAGTCCATGTGCACAAAACAAAAGAAGTCTGCCTTTGTAACCTGCTCTAACTGATATTGTTTAAAATATGAAACTGGTTCACAAAAATCAATGTCAGTCAGCCTGGACACGACAAAAAGTCATTACAGATTCTGTGCAGTCACCTGAAACTTCTAGAATACAAAATATCCATGATTACATACTGGGTTTTAATTTTAATTAAATATATATAGAGAGAGATCTAGTTGCATTGATAGCTATAGAGTAAACATTATTTTAAATTAAATAAATCCATTACATTTCATATGATGGAGAAAACACTAAAGAAAATTTCAAAAGACAAATAATAATAAACAAAACTGCATAGATGCAAGATAATTTTATTTTACTAAATTAGAGCCATAAGCCACCTGAAGCCAAATTTGCCTTCTTCAAGCCTTGTTCTACTCCAGTGCCCCACCATTATGTATCTTGCTCACCAGAGTTTGTAATCAGAATAGTTAAAGACCCTAAAAAAAGAAAATGTCCGATCACCTCGGACAGAGAAGTGTCTTCTCAGGTATTCTTTTATCATGCTAACAATCAGTGATCCACACCCTGTGGTTTTAACACATAGTTTACTAGCTTGGAAGCAGCAAGCTTCTCTCTTCCCTATCACATTTTCAGCATTAGCTATGATAATATTGGTAGCATATAAGGTAAAAAGAGATGTAACAAATCCTACGTATAACTATTATGCTCTTTAGAAGTGGTAAATGAATGACAGTTTATGGTGAGATTTATAACCTCGGTGATGCTAAGTAAAATATCACACTCAATATCCTGCTTCACTTAAAATTCTCATGGGCATACAAATACCCTATGGATAGTCTTGTTCAGTGATTAGTATTTCTGCATCTTTTAAGAGATTGCATTAAATTCTGAAACTGGTGATGCTATCTGCAGAATAACCCAATAACAGATATCAGGCACAATTAGAATTCATGCACGACCAATTTATAACTCAAGATGTAACTGAGTAATTAAAATTAAAAATAAACAAATACATTTCAAACTTAGAGGTACTTTCAGGTTTTTGGGAAGTGTCAGTAAATTATATTTTAAAACCAAAATAAACTTTGCTATTTGAATTTATTCTAGCAGGTTAGTGCAGTTCTAGTGAAGGGACTATGTTTGCACACAGACTTGCTTCTAATTTTAATCATGTTTCTCTGCTACAAACTCAGGGTAGATGAATGATCAAGTGCTGCTAGCATATAGCAGTTTAAATTTTATCACATATGCAGCTCCTTATCAATGCTGAAATTGATAAATAATCTCTAACCAGAGTTATTAACACATGTGGGTCAACTTGTGAACTCTTTTGACTTCCAGGAATCCTGACCAACTCGACCAGTCACCACAGAAATGTTTTGTGCCTGGTCTGTTGTGGCATTTTCATGGAAAAAATGTGTAGCCATTTTGGTCAATAATTACTCAGTTTGCTACTGATGAAACAAAATTTATATACTTACTTTCAGTCAGGAATTGTATTTATTTTTATTATTGAGCAGAACTGTAAAAGTGAAAGAAGCCAGTTCTGCATGCTGCTTACAATATTTGGCATTACTCTTATAATGATTTCTATCTGAATCACAAATGCACTGCTATAAATTGAAAGAGAGGAATCCTGGCAGTTTTAGCAAAATCATGTCTGATTTTATTTTAAAATATAATTTATAATCTTATTAGATTGCACAGAAATTGAAATCTTTAGAACAAGAATTGAGGAGATTATGATATGCTGAAATCAGAATGATCCTATCCAAACAACTAATGCACAAACTTCTTGAACGCTTGTCAAACGGCCAAGAAAGTGCATTTTGCACAGTCAAACTTAACAGTGGAAAAGGACAGAAAATCATTAAAGTGACTTCATTAATTTTTATTTTATCTTATTCTTTAAAATTACTCTGCACTGTTAGACAAAACAGGACTTCTAATTATAATAAAGCACTTGCTTTAATAAAGCCCTAGGCATTGCATACTACACACTCTCCAGGCTGGTTTTAACAATAACTTTATAGCCATAGTTAAGTAAAGAATGGCTTCATTATCCTTTGCAGACAGATAAATCACATTTCTGACTTGCTCACCTCTCTGTTACAAGCTTTCCATCCTGACCACTAATTGTCCTTTTACCGGATTTTAGTAAGAATTATATGCTTCTCTCTGTAGATACTGCATGATACTATGACTTCTCTTTGCCCTTCTAGATACGTTGTACTTTGATCAGAAAGGATCAGATCTGTGTTTCAGTGCAGACCATATGAATCAGAGCTTGTGTCACACTTTCAGAAAATCAAAGCAGTTTTCTTGCTCCAGCACTTCACTGCTACATCCCCATGTAGCCTCAGAAACAGACAGAAGCTCTCCCTATCATGCTACAAGACACCAACATCAGACTAGCCAGGCCATTTTGGGAACTCCTCAGGAACTGTTTGCCCTGCAGATTGTCCATGATTTTTCTGGTTTACCTTTGCCTGCCAGTAGGCAGGACACAGAGTCAGCAAGAGAAAGAGCCTGCTCTCTGCATCACCTCCAGCACTGTACAATCTTCTGCAGTAAGCTCCATTGCCACAACACAGGCTGGCTGCTTCTAGAAATCTCCATTCTCTTTGCCACTTGGATCTGGTTAATAATCAGTAGGGTCATGTGTTTGGGTTTATTAATTCTTTTCTATTCCACTTCTTCAACCTTTCTTCCTTTTTCAAGACAACTGATTTCTGGCAGCCCTCACAGTATTTCCAAGACCTATCTATGAAGCTGATTATGAAACATCTTGAACATCCTTTATACATAGATTTGTTCCCATGTTCAGAGAGAGTCATGGGGGAGGGAGGCAAGTTTGACAGCAACTACAATATCCATGCTGACCAAGTCCCTTTCACTTATAAGCTGCAGCTGAAACAGACCTCATGATCCCTCTCTCGCACACACCCCCCAGCCTCTTTGAAAAGAGAAATTATGCTTCCCTTAGACAGATACGAATCTACTCCCCCTACACACCCGCCCCAGCAAACACACATCTAAGGCTTTTGTTAGCAAAGACAGGCAATACCAGGTGCATCTGAGACAGCACTTGCTGAACGCTGCTGTAACTGAGCTAGAAGTCGTTACCTCAAAACAAAGTACGTGTAGGAGATGGCTTTGTAATTTCAGGGCTCTTCAGCCTCTCTTTTTACAGGAGGGAATGGGGGGTGGGGGGGGTGCAGAGAACCCTGACTAAACCAGGGCAATACCAACATAGTATTTTCCTTAAATATGGGTCACAGACATCCTTTTCCCAAACCTAGACTTTAGGGATGCTGGAGCAAGCAAGTGTTCTTCTGAGAAATGCCATAACTGATCAAATAGCTGACCTCACTGATACAAGAAGCAGAAGTAATGTCTGGGATCAACATCCCACCTCTGACAAGTGTCAGACCCTGGAAAAAGTCTACACAGGTTTGGGTTTGGGGTTTTTTTTGGCATAGTGCCCACTCCACAGCATACACATGAGACTGGGTTTCCTTTTAAGAATCTGTCTCCAAAGAAAGCCCTTTCAATGCCCTGAAAGCAACACACACATGATGAAATCTTACGTACCGAAGTGCTTGTTTTGGGGTGTTTTCTTATAAGCAAGATTGTGATGACAAGGGGTTGATTAGTTGTTTTCAAAACATGGCTGTCTTGCAGGAGCTGTTGCATTCATCCATGAAATGAAACATGCCTAGAGAGCACAGCAGAGAGAGCCAAATTTTTTTACATATAATGTCCTGGACCTCTGCTGTCTGAGCTGAGGAGTTTGGCTTTGAGCACATCCCAGGAGCTTGGAGAAGAAAACCACACTAAATGATCTTGCACAGCGGGAGCCCTTTAACAGGGCAGCACAAGTGCAAGTACTGCCTGACAGAAATGGAGGGCTACAAGGTTATGGGGTTTTTTCTTTTTCTTTTTTTATTTTCTTTCATGAAAGGCAAAATACAGATCTTTTTTCATGAGGCAGCTTTGACTCTGGAATTGAAAAATGAAATGTCCAGAGGGAAACCCAAAGTCACATCGAAATAGAGTAACCATTGATACATGAATTCTTGCTCCCTTTCTTTAATAAGAGGCACCGAGAATAGTAGCATGAGTTTTCTGAATATTTCTTGCCAACTCCCACTCCTTCATAATAAGCAACTGGAAACTTTCAATCTGAATAATTAACTTTCTAGATTTAGGGAAAATTAAGTCAAGTTGCTATGTCAAAGGGCAAAAAAGCCCTGTTTGTGCTCTCTGGATTATACTGTATTGGCTACCATGAGCAAGCAACAAAACACTGCTTCTGCGATTCAGAATAAACACCCAGAAACTTAAATTCAAGTCTTAAAAGTTTAGGCTATATCTTTCTCCCAAGAAACACAAATTCTGTGTAACCAAAAAATACATCATATACACAATACTTCTGATATTAACTGCAATGAGAAATGCAGCAATAACAGAAAATACTTGCCTTTGAAGGTTTCCTGCTTATTCAGGAAGCCCCTTCATTCCAAACATGTGGTGGAGTTGGAATAATCAAAATAAAACTCTATGCTGACTATTTGACAATATTTTCAATTCAGCAACACTGGTTTTCATATTTTGCCCATTATTTTGCATTTATGCTGCCTCAGATCATTCTGCTCCTGAAGTGACTATTGATAATCAGTGACAGGTACACTGAAAGAAATGAGATATAATAGGATAGTGCTCAGATACTATCTTCCAGAGCTGTAGGACTCGGCTAAATCAGTGACACTAGTAAGTTTCAAAGAGCACTTCCAGCTTTTTGGTTCACCCATTGTCATTTTCTCTTCAGTCAGGTCCAACACGCTCACTCTCTTCCCCTTTCATGCAAGCAATGCACTACCATATATTGCATATATTTGACTGAGGGTGCTCAGTCAAACAAATCACTCATGTAACACCAGTGGCTTTCAGTCAGGCAGACGTGTGAAAGGGAAAAAAGGTTCACTAACAAGGAAGTCACCTGCCCTGCTTTGCCTCGTTGCAGGAGAGCCTTCCTGCCTTCCTCCTCACGAACAGGAGAGTGACAGGGACCACACTGCAGAGGAAGCAGCACTGCCTTTGGAACTGGCTTCAGGGTAGGGCTCCCACCTTCCCAGGGGTTTCCTTCTGCAAGGCGCTTTCCCCTCACTGGAAGAGTGTGCCTGTCACTGGTGTGAAACCACCTTCAGCATCTAGCTTGGCTTTACTGTTGTGTCACATTTGATTCCACTGTCATGTCACACGACTCCTTGCACATCAGTGTTTGGTAAGAGAGGAGTGGAAGGAGTTTGGGGAAGGGTGATTAAAAAGCTGAATAGCAGCAAAAGATGGAGTAAGAAAGCAGCTGTGGAAAGGAGGAGTAGTCAGTTTTAAATGGTTCATAAAAAGAGACAATAAAATATTTTCCACTTGAATGGAGAGGAACTACAAATTCATGTCTAATTTGACTCTTGTATTTAAAGAAAGAGACCTAGGCAAAGCAGACAAACAGTGGAAAAATTAAAGTACTTGTCCTGTTCAGCATTTTCTATCCTGTTCTTATTAGCAGTAATCACCCCAGTCAGTGGGTAAGTCTGGCTTCCAGCTCAGGAAACATTGCATGTCAGTATAGCCAGGGAACAGGTAATGCCCAAGGCACATGGTGAGGATGCAGCTTATGAAAAGTGACTGGGCTGTTCTCTCTGACAAATATCTCTAATTTTCTAGGTGAGAGTGTGATTTTTTTCTTGCATATGGGCTGGGCACTGCCATTGCCAATGTTAATGCTTAAAACAACATGCACATGTTAGTACTGTCATACATATGCTAACCCTAATTCACTATTATGTATTTCAACAATCAGTTATGTGATAATTGTGTTATCATAGGCAATCAAAACCGCTACAAACTATGTTCAAACCTCACACCCCAAGATCATGACAAAGAGCAGCATCCTCTGTTTTCTTTCTAAACAGAGTCCTTGCCATCCACTCTTTCAAGTTCTTCTTGTCATTGAGAAGTTAAAAAGAGAGTGTATGTATTTTTCTGAAGAAAAATAAAACCCTAATGATACCAGCAATTGCATGAACCCTAGTAGCCAAGATTTGAAGAAAAATTACCACCTGTTTCAGACAAGTGAGAAATTAATAACATGTCAGAAATATATTCCCCAGAGGCCTAAGAAATTCAGGTTAATAAATAAACTCAGCATATGATATTTTAGGCTACTGGAGAGTTTGTGTGATGCTTTACAAAGAATTGTGTTTAGTATCTTAACTGTATGGAGAAAAGAGCTATAAAATCAGCTGTTTTGTTTCCTTTTCTGAGAGTTTATTTATAACATTCCTAACTTCTGGAAACTTGTTAAAGCCCAGTCACCACAGCCACAGAAGCCAAGAAATTAATAAGCTGAAACCAAAGTGGGAGAACGTATTGCCTTTCTTCTTCAAAATACTGCACTGTGCTAGCCAAAAATTTGACAGACAGCAGAGCCACAGATATCAAAGGTTAGTTACAGGGCATCACAAAACAAGAAGATACAAGAAGCACCTAAATTACATAAGGTACAGTCTGTTAACATTTGTGATAACAAGGACTAACTTTTTAATGGATGTGTAGACAAGGACTTAAAATTAATAGATTAAAAAAACCCCAAACAACATCGAACAAACAAAACCCAAACCCCCAAAACATGCATTATTCCTCCACTTTCTTTTAAAGTCTTCAATTGTCAGCACAAACTGTGTTGCACTTGGTATTTATACTATGTTACCATGAGAACATTACTCTTTACAGAAATAAGAACATGTTAGATTTTATTCTTGAGATGTTCATTTAGGTTAGAAGCGAATCTGCCCAGGACCCAGATTACGTCCTCCTGAAAGTAGCAAACTGAAGTTCTAATTTAAACTGGTAAACTAATTGGAGGTTCAACCTCAAGATGAACCCAATAACTTACACAAAAACCCTGAATAGTTGAATTATTTTGTCCTAGTGCACTCTGAAGAAAATGTTATGCGTGCTCTAAGTCACTCTAAGTGATGGAAATGTATACCTCCTGGTGCCCCAAGACTGTTAGCTGAGTATGCACGCTATAAAGTTTAAGCTACATTTATCAGTGCACTATGAATAAAAATGATGTTTTCATTGCTAACATTGTGGTGGGTTTTATTTTAAAGAAACAAGATTTTGTGGCAAAAATACAGTTTTAATACTTCACAGTGTTAACTTGCATCCATGAAGAAATTAAAAAGAAAAAAGAAGGAAAAAAAAAACCAAAACCAAAAGAAGATCTGTCTCTCTGCTTAAATGCTCATAAAGCACAGCAACTCAGTACTGTTCAGAGGAAACTACAACTTACAATCGATTTTTTTTCTGAAAAATCAAAATATTTTTGTTATGATTTTTGGTTTCCTAAGACATGAGATGTAGAAATAAAACCATGTACATTTACATGAAATATTTCAGTTTTAATTCTCATGAATTTTTTTTAATAAAAATGTCAAATAATAAACCTTTTCTAAATCAAAGAATCCTCTGGCTCTTGTAATGAAACTCTTAAAAAGAAATATTTATCAAAGAGAAAAGATTTCCAATTAACTCCCTAAAAGAGTAAAGAGTTTTAAGTCTCACTGTTTCGGAATCTCATTACTGAATCATACCAGAAGACATCTCTTCGCTATAATTCACTACAATGATACATGAAACTTTGCAACAGCAAACATCTACATATGTTCCATTGCCCAAGCTGCACCCTAGAGTCACAAGCTGGTGATGCTCCAATACTCAAAGATGTTTACTGAACAGGTCTTGGCACTAGCCGTTTCTTCCATGTAAGTTTTGCGGTCACCATCTTTGCCAGTACATCCCCTCCCACTGCAGAAAATCCTTCTAGCTCATCAATATGTCTGCAAGTTTCAGATCAAAAACCACAGGGTGCAATGAGGGTGAGACAGTGCAGATGACCATTAATAAGCATTCAACAACCTCTAAAGCTATATACCCAGCAACGACTTGTACCTGCTACAGATAGGCAAAACAAAGTTCTTAGAAGCAGACAGGCATATGGCTACTGGCAAGGTACAAGCAAATTTAGATGGGATGTGTTGGAAACAGCAGAGCCACTGAACTGCCAAACCTACAGGCCTTTAAAAAAAAAAAGGTCGAGGTTAACAAGTACTTAGGCTGCACTCAAAAGTTAAGAAAAACAAAAGCATAGGATACTTGACAAAAATATGACACATTGACAGTTCTCTAACAAACAGAGCTGGGCAAATATTTTTTTTCAGGACTGGGTTTAGTTATGCAGATAGCAAAGCAAGGATTAATGTCAATCTCAGGCACACTGACACAAAGCCAAGCTATCATTTTCCACCCATCACCTTCCTTCCAAGAGTCACATTTTCCTGCAAAATTATTATGTTTTCAACACTGAAAAGAAATTGTCCTGCTCCCTCTTAAGCAGTAGAATGCAGTGTTGTTGTAGCAATGATACTTGAGTGTTTCATATTTGATACCATTAGTAAGTTCTTTTTAATACGCATTAAGATGCATTAGTCTGTCCCTGATCTGTCCATTTCCATCTTTACCATTTACCTGCTGCATGGCTTTGGTCCCCCATGCTCTCACAGGCAGCTCTGCCACAGGGTTGGAACAGAAGCAGAAAGCTTTTAAACTGACAATGGTATCAGAGAAAAGGAAACACGCTCTAGCTTCCCTCTTGTGCATTTACAAAAGCACTTGTTTACAGAAAGAGTAGCTATGTTCTACCAGAGGCCAAGAAAGCCAAGGCCCATCAGTCTTCCTCTGTGCGAATGGTTCTTCACTTCTCTGATTCTCCTAGTAGCAATAGCCCATAGGGGCAATCGCCCATATCTGTTCTAGCTGCATTCTTTCTTTTTGTATCAAAACACAAAATTCAGTCTTGCCACTGTTTTATACAGTCATAAAAATATCCTGTCAGTTGATAACACATACAGCTTTTACTATATCCTTGAATCTCTTTTTATTGGGCCTCTCTCACTGCTCTTTTTGCTGATACCACATAGAATCAATATGCTAGTCCTTCTCCTCCACTATGTGCCTAACAAGCACAGGGCAGAAATTTGTACGTTCCCATTGCATGTCTGCCCTCTCTGTATTACTACCAGCCTATGAAATCCACTCTGATAGGTACATTCTGCTTCTCTGTCAAAGACGTGTTATTAGCTTGTCATCAGTAAATTTTCACACACTTGTACTTTTTATGCCACTCATTAAATATTATGTCCATTTTTAAAGATACTTCCTAATCGTCTCTTCAGACCCAAATTTTCACCTTCAGTATGTCCCATTGCTAGTTCCTTGGGAAACACTTTACTGTGCCCTTTAGCTATACTAAACTCCCTTCTCAGTGTTCCATGTAACACCATGGAAAATGATCCAGATAAATCCACCATTCCCATGAGAAGACAAGTAATAATCCTTTAAAGAGTAATCAGTTTAGCTGTTCCCATAATCAGTCTTTGTAAAGTTGTTTGGCATTTTAGCTTAGTTTACATGTTCCTCTCTTGTGTCTTTCCCGTTGAACTTATCCTGAAGAATTTCATCCCACTGAGGTACCAGGCAAATAAGTTTGGAATTGATCACTGCTATTCCTGTTCTTGAAGTATTAGCAGCATGTTCGCTATTCTTCTGTCATACACAGAACCGACCCTGTAGTGGTTCAATGCCATTTAGCATTCAGTGAAGGAATAGTAAGGATTATTTATGGGCAACCAATGCATGAGTAACTGAAACATCTGAGGACAGAAAGTGTTAAAGGGGAGGAAAACAAACGCTGGTGTGGACAGTTCTGCTGACAACATATACATCCATCCAAACCTACCTACTTCCCTGCAAGGCAGGTACTGATATCTTAGCTTCATGGTGTGTGAGAATCAACCACCACAATCCTTAAGAGATGACTCCAGAGTTCTCCTTAGGATTCTGTGCTCATCCTCATCTATGTAAGCAAAATCTTAGCAAGGCCATTTCTCTTTTTACCTTAGAGGTCACTGTCAAAGCAGTGTTTGAATTGCATCTTGCCTCTGAACCATAGCTAGGCTCCCCAGGATCATTTCTTTCATCAAGAGGATGATATAATGGTAAGATACTGGGCCAACATAGCTACGATTCTCCCCTTAATCATAGAATTGCTTGGGTTCAAAGGGACCTTAGAGATCATATAGTTCCAACCACCTGGCATGGGCAGGGACACCTCCTGCTAGACCAGGTTGTCCAAGACCCCACTTAACTGGGTTTGAACGCTTCCAGGCTTGGAACCTTCACAACTTCTCTGGACAACCTGTTTTAGTGCCTCACCATCCTCATGGTGAAGAATTTCTTCCTAATGTCTAATCTAAGTCTACCTTCTTCCAATTTTAAGCCATTACGCTCTAGCCTGTCGCTACATGTCTTTGGAAAAAGTCCAGCAATCCTGTAGGCCCCCTTTAAATACTGGAAGGCTGCTATAAGGTCTTCCCAGAGCCCTCTCCAGGCTGCATACTCTCAACACTCTCAACCTGTCTCCAAAAGGATCATAGAATCATTTTCACCTGGAAAAAACTTCTAAGATCATAGAGTACAAATGCTGACCTAACAGCTCCAGACCTCTGATCATCCTTGTGGCCCTTCTCTGGGCCTGCTCCAACAGTTCCATGTCCTTCTTTGTGTTGCTATATTCTCTTGGAACAACATTAGAATAAGCTTATTTTTAGCATGCAGCATGCTGAAACATTTTATATCTTATTAGTGCATCTATTGAATATAGACTAGATATGTAACACATAAAGATAATAAAATATACAATTATGTATATATCTAGTACCTTGAATATTGCTTTTATCTATACAGGGTTGGATAAACTAGGAAAAAAAATAAGAAAACACTCTGTATCAGAGTATATTGTTTTAATGCTCGGGTCACTGAAATTGCTTAGGATGTTTGAGTCACTAAAAGTTATTCTGTAGAAACAAATAGTTGGCCATATCACCAGAATTTAGGTAGTTTAAGTTATAAAACATATACTAAATCTTGAACAGACTATGAAAATTAATCAAAGGTCTAATGCACCTGTAGATTTTGATTTATCAGATGAAAAAATCTAATTTATTTATTCAAAATAACTCAAACCTACCCATTTTATTTCCAGTAACTGAGAACAAACCAAAAATCTAATTATTCTCTTCTCCCTTAGCTACTGAGGGAGCACCTGTCTCCCAGGACTACAGCTAGGGTTTCTACTGCAAATAGCACGGTACTTAATGAAAAATAAATAAATCTTTGTTTCCACTTAGCTGCAGGGTAAGTGGGAAGCAAAGCAAGTCAGTATCAGACTCAAAACAAGATTCCTGCTTCCAAGATATTAGGCATTGGGCTGTATAATGTCCTAATACTATAGAGACAAGATGAAGAAAAATAAGTTTACAGTCCAGAGACAGTTAACACACTGAGCCATTTCAAGAAAAAAATAAAAATAAGATGTCTTTGGACTTATGCTGTTACAACGTGAAATGGACTATACCAGCTGGGTCTACATCATCTATCCTTAAATATTTGCATTTTTAAATTTAAAAACTGAATGGAAATTAGTAATGAGTTTTATTGAATATATTCCAATTAAAGCAGCAAAGTTCCTTAACAAAAGGAAAACCCTTCGAAAGCAGTTTCATGTGGGATAAACAAGAAGAACCTAAAAAAACATGTGCAAAAAGTCAGGTATATAGAAAGTAGGAGGGAATGAAAAATGCTATATAATTTCATTTAAACAAGCTCTTAATTCTACAAAATGCATTATACTTCTGAACTGCACACCCAGTATTTCACATCCCCATTGTTTCTTTTTTCTTTCAGTTGAGTTTCCAGTTCCTAGAATAAAACTGTCACTTCAGCCAGCAGGTGCTTTCTTTCCTGCCTACAACCTACAAGTTATGACAAGAGATTAAGAAAAACAGCTACCCTGGGCAGCCTGGGCTGGTGCGTAATGAACGGTTTAACCCTAGATAAATCTAATGACAAGTGTGGGTGGCTTTGATTGAAATGACAAGGCTGTTTGCCACCCGTTGCTCTGTCACAGAGATCAGCAGCACTAACATTTTCTGCTGAGCCGAGGGGAAAGCAGCTTGAAACATGTTTTGTCAGAGGCTGTGAGCAAGAGACATTGAAAACAAAAGGGGTCAACCCCAGTTTTGAAACATTTCTCTGGCCCCAACCAAGTCAGCCGTGGAAGAAACGTAGTTTCTAAGATGCTCTTACAGAAAACCCACAGTGTCTGGAGATGGATAGAAATTTTAAAACAAAAACCAAACCAGACTGAGCTCTCTTTTAAATTAGCTGGGACCTTTTGGCAGAGGTACTCAGCTATTCAGGTTAACCTTCATACAAAACCCCAATAGCAGCTTGCTTTACTATGGGGATTATGTTTTGCTCATTAATGAGTGTTCAGTGCCCATAAAACAACAGCAAGATGTGATTGCTATCATAAATCATTATTCTTGAGGGCTCCAGACTCAGTCATCACAGTTTTGGATGATACTGTTCGTGCTGTTACAGGCATACCTGCAATACAGCAGTTGTCCCCAAAAGACTGCATGTACCTCAGTGCTGCAAAGACTTGGTTTTGTTTAATCTTATCTTCAGTTATTGCATTAGCTTCTGGGCTCTGTGAGGTATTAGAGAGTCCAACTCAACAAGCAAGAACAGCCGACAACAGGCACAGAAAGAGACAGTGGCTGTCTGAAGTTCATGTGGCAGATTAGTGACAATCCTGGATCCCAAACCACCACAAATGGGAAAGGGCATGCGACAGCATCATATGACACCCAGCAGCATGAGAATCACCATGATTTTTCTGTATGAGGCAAACTAACAGCACAACTTCAGACAGCAGGACATTATTGAATTTACTTGTTGCATGAATTTGAAGACCGTGGCCTTACTGTGTTTCATTTTCTGCTCCCACACAGAGCCTTCCTGAAAGCCTTTCTGGTTCTTGCATTAACTTAGCTTGACAAGCCCACAATTGAAGTACTCAAAACATTTTCAGCTTCTTTGTCTGGAGAAAATTTATGGTGGCTCCTCCTCCTCCCACTCTCCCTACTCCTTTCCAACACCTTGGGAAACACCTGCTATTTTGAATTTCCATACCTTTTCAGTTACAGATGCCAAAACGTTAAGGTAGTCAAACGGTCATCATCGTGCTGTTTTGCAAAGAACAGTAGCAGCCCTGCTGAGGGCTTGCTACCCAGGACTAATCCTAGGACATCTGGGTTGACGCAGACACTCTATCCAGTCTCACAGCAATGCCCTGGGAACTCAAGATCTTATTACAGCTCCTCATATGTATTCTACTTGAAACAAAACATGCTTCTCTGCTAAAATGGTGCCAGAAATAAGAAATAAGTCAACAAGGTTAATTGATACGGTTCCCTTCCACTGAATTCTTTAATGCAGCAGGTGCAGCATTGCCATTTCAAAAGAAAAACAGACTCAAAAAAAAAGATTTCCCTTCTGGCCATAAACACAACAACTTGTCATTTTGCTACAGAAGAACATGTTCATGGCAAGGTTTTTGTGGTTATTTTTATCTTGAACCCTTTCTAATGTCAGCTGTTAATGTCCAGCCCTTTCAGGGAAAAGCCAATTTTGCTGTTTCTGTACAACAAATGGTTGCCAAAGAGAAATCCTGCCGCTTTACTCTTGTGGTTTCCAGCACATCTTTAGCATTCCCAGTAATAATGGCAGTACCATAGAAATATATTATTTTTTTAACAAACAGCCTCAAATCTTGTACCTGATGTCAAGACAGACATCCCTTTCTCAATGTTCTTTCTGTCTTAACCTAAATGCTAGCACTTGTCCTTTTGGAGTCTTGTGTGGACATTTCCGCATCCTGTTATTAAGCACTGAATGGATTTTAATTATGTTCTGCATCATACTGCTATGCTGGATCATTGTATGTTAGACTTGGCACTTATCTATCAATCAGATTTTGGGTTGGCTAACAGTTTTTAGTTTGTTTTTAAATTTGGTGGGTTTAAAGATAGGGTATGTTACAACTTTTCTATGACATGATTCAGCACTACGTTTATCTTCCAGTCCTTTTCATTCTTGCTGCAACAGCTCGTGTAGAGATACTTCTCTTATCTTAACATGGGTTTCTCTTTATATAGCTGTTTTCATTCACAAATAACCAGGTGAAACAAGTTCCCCTTGCTTTGGCTGAAAACTTATCAACAAGGGTCCTGAAATACACTTTTTCATACATAGTTTCTCGTTCACTTTAGTCTAGTCTTCCATTCTATTAATCCATCTTGAATTTGAACATGGAAACATACTATAGCTAACAGCAATTGGATGTTCTATTGCTGGCTATGCCAGACACATTCTGAAAGGCAATTAACCATTTTGTGCCTTGAATTTTCCCTAGTAGAATAGAAATTACAGGAACACACTACTACAGAAGAGTATTGT
Organism: Indicator indicator; assembly: GCF_027791375.1. Taxonomy (NCBI): domain Eukaryota; kingdom Metazoa; phylum Chordata; class Aves; order Piciformes; family Indicatoridae; genus Indicator; species Indicator indicator. The sequence goes on along the minus strand of NC_072010.1, from coordinate 97,642,383 downwards.
GAGGACCTGTTAATGCTTATGGAGCACTTTGAATTTAAAAAAAATCAATAGGTTAATGACAGTAATGTAATTAGTACTAAGTGCTGATTAATGAAAAGATCAAAGAAGTCTGCACTGGAAGAGAAGGTACTATTTGCTCAACCCTGATAAAATCACAGTTTATTCTGCAGTTTGAATGGTGTTAAGCAACATTCCCAAGTCATGGTAGAGCCCAACCATAACAAAATGCCATCACATAATTCAGGGACAAGGTGAAGACAATTCAAAGTCCTGTCTACTCTGCAGGACCAAAACGTGTTAGCCACACTGTAATGACTAATACCAAAAAAGCTGATTCTGCAGCATAGCTTAATTAATTTGGCACAGTGGCTTCTTTCTGTCTGCTTTCACAAGAGAGTGAGGTTTTTAGGAAATTTCCCATTCATATTGCAACACTGGTACTTGCTGAGGTGTTGCTTGCTGAGGTCAGAGTCCATTAGCCATCACAGACTAAGTGCAACATGATACATGATGCTGGGTGTGAAGGCAACATCTCGCACACTGAACAACATGGCACTTGTTTCCCTCCTTGTAGTTCAGTGTGTCTCGATACAGTCAAGTAGATGTATGGTGCTGGTTTAATGGTTTCCTGTCTTGACTTATTTTTCCCCTAAGAAATCAACCCATCAACTCCTTTCTAGAGTCAACAGAATTGCCATGATTGTAATCAACTGCTTAGGTATCTTCTGTCTTAAAATTGAACATTTTATTGAAGTAGTATCAAAAAAACCCATTATGTTATTTTTTTCATTTTTAATTCAATAGACAAGTTGTATGTATTTAATGGTAATTGCAGTGGCACTTCTTGCTATGCTAGAGACTTCAGACTTCTTATGACTCATAAAACTGTGGGCTGGTGTCAGTTTTAGAGCCTGCATACCAGAGTTGCATTATGTTCATTCTTGTAAGCTGGCTAACGAAGGTCATCCACAACAAAAATTCAGAAATTAAACATATTAATCTTTGTTAACATTTGATGAATTCAAGCAAGAAGGCTGCTAAAAAGCCCTTTTAAAAAATTTAGTTGCAGCTACCATTGCTCTTCCCACACCACTGACAGTTCAGAGAGCCTGTATATAAAAGGAATATATAGGGGGGAAAAAATACTGTATCTCACAATTCCATTAAAGCACTCTATACTATTCCTTTCTGCACTCTCAGTTTTACATTCTCCTGAAGCAGCAGTAGGTTTAACCCATTACTTTTTTTATTATTGTTTTCACCACTAAAAATAAATTGCTACTGAAATACAGCATTAGATTCTAGAGAGTCAGACACATGAAGGCAACCATAATAAAAAAAAAAAAACAACAAAACTACTTCCACACCAAACAAATGAACAGTTGGAGACAGGAAGGGATAGATGTAGTTTTAGAAGAAGAAATTAATTCCTTCTATAACCAGTTTCACATATTCTTCTCATCTAAAATATACCCTTTATTGAATGTACCTCACTAGATTATACGAGTATTATCTGAATCAGAAAATCCAGTGAGCAAATCACCATTTTATCCTCAATAACAACAATTTTGTTCTATTCTAAATTCTTGTTATGGGGTCTGAGGAATGCTGTTTTGATTCTTTGTATTTTTATTATCCAATCTTTCTTTCCGAGGTAATAAAGTAAATCTGACCATACACAGAGAGAGAATTTTGTTCTCTTTCAAAGCTTTCTCAAAGGAAGGAGATTATACATTTCTCAAAAATAATATCAAAAGGCATCACTCTTAGCCAGGTTTTGTTATTCAACAAATTCAGTATCTTAAAGCCAGGAAGTTTGCTAGCCCTTAGCGTTCTACACTGTGATTATAAAAAGTGGCAGACACATACAAAAAGCCTTTTTGAAAATATATATTAGACAACTTTATTACATCTGACCATATTTTTCAATAATTATGCCTCACAGATCAAGTCAAACTGGATGTTATCAAACAGTATTTCACATTTCATTAGTATTTGTGACACCCAAGAAAAATCTCCTGTGGATCACTTAAAAGCTGTATATCATTTTAATACTCATATACCTCAATTTTTTTTCTTTAATTGTTGTTTTATTGAGGTTCATGGATAAGGTTACCATGATCTCAGATTTGTATTAAAAAATAGCAAGTGAATAAGTAATATGAATGAAAAATAAGAACACAAACAGGGTTTACAAGACTTCCTGCTAAGAAATGATGAATAAGGCATTTGTAAACTAGCAGACAGATTAAATACTGGAATTGTGGGTTCATACTGGAAAGTTGAGTCAGATACATCTTTAATATATACACATATCATCAAAGAAAAGAAGTTTGTTTTGCTCATTCATAAAGAGACTTCAAGTAAAAACTGGGTTGTAAGTTCAGCATGTCAGGTTGGAAGGATACCTGGGAATGACTGACATGTACAAGACATTATATACGTGTGTGTAGGAGAACATCCAGGGCTAAACACAGACTATAGCCAGAGAAAGACAAATTATGTATCTATGAATTCAAATTTCTGGATTTTCTGATTTTCATATGGATTGTCAAACCACTTAATAGCAGTCTTTACTATTACAGAAATGACAATAAATCTCATATGTCACTGAGTGGAAAGTAAGTAACTAGAAATATATATCCGTACCTCCTGCTTACCAAGACAAAATCCAGGTAGTACTTAGCAAGGGAAAGGGTGTAGGACAGAAACAGAGAAAGCCCCAACAGCAAAAGCACTCACTGCCTTTGCAGTACTAATTTCAAGATTAAAAACCAAATATTCCATTATTCCTGGCACCTGCTGAGGAAACATTATTCCCCTGCACCTTGGGCTGCATGTTTGCAATGGTAGAACTTCACTTACTCACAGAAAATTGCTGTTCATCTAATACAAGATGAAAGACTATAAACAGATTTTGTAATTTTAATATGTGTGTATACAGTGGTAAACAAACACTTGCTAAAGATCATCCTTGATCACTATTAAATCTGCATTTTGAAATGGCTTCAATAACGGAAGTGAAGCACATTTTAATGCTACTATACCAATAGCACTTATGAACTTACTGGGTTTGCACAGATCTGGGACACCCAGGGCTGTTTAGTCTTGAGAGGAGAAGACTGAGAGGCATCTATAAATATCTGAGGGGTGGGTATCAAGATGAAGGTGCCAGCCTCTTTTTGGTAGTGCCCAGTGATAGGACAAGGAACAGTGGATACAAGCCCAAAGACAGGAGGTTTCACCTCAACATGAGGAGATGCTTCTTTATGGTGAGGGTGGCAGAGCATTGGAATAGGCTGCCCACAGAGGTTGTAGAGTCTCCTTCTTTGGAGACTTTCAAAACCCACCTGGATGTGTTCTTGTGCGGCTTGCCCTAGGCGATCCTGCTTTGGCAGGGGGGTTGGACTCGATGATCTCTGGAGGTCCCTTACAACCCCTACCATTCTGTGATCTGCTTCTAACACATGCTTACAAACACATTCAAGCATTTCTGTCCTCTATCTCTGTGCATACACTTGTGTAATGTCAATAGCATCTGTGTTTGTATTTAGTGATTAACTTACATAGCACAAACATGTCTGCAATATGGTTGCTTAAACATTGGGTATTCTCATGTACCTCACAAATACACAAATAAGAACAAAGAACTGAGGAAGGTCTCCTTGGCAAACTTTTGATCCTACAGTCAGCCATCTGAAAAAGTCCATTCCATAAACTCAATAAACTGCTCTCAAGTAAGAATTAATTTTCTACCCTCTTTGCCCCAAGAATAACCTATACCAAAACTATTTTGATTGTGTGAATCTTTCTTCTGACCTCCCTGAAGTAATTCAGCAACCAGCTTATAGCTATTTTTTATACTGTGCACTCAATATCATTTCATCTTCTCTCCTCCCAGTGTATTTTTAGGCAGCAGTCATCACTTGTCTCAAATCCTCTACATAAATGAGCAAGTGGGTGTTCTTTTACATGCTACATATAGATGTTGAAGATGGAATATTTTAATGAGTTATACATAAACTTTATTCAAAGTGCCACTTGACTTTAGGGTTCTATTGTCAAATATGTCACACTTTCTCTTATTCCTTCCCAGGTTCAAGAATCCTGAAGGCTTAGGAAAAAAATCTGAAGTATCTTTCAGGCAAGCTCACATCCCTCTGGTTCTCACATATGACACAGATAATAGGCAAGTGCCATGTGCTGAGCAATTTCCAAGCCACATTACAGATATTACTGCTTATAAGCCAAAATACCCTGAACAAAAGCTCTGCTGAAGCATAGCTCCCCTTAGGCAACTTCGCTCCTCAGACACCAAAAACTTGGGAGTTCACGATGAAGGTTCTCTGTTCAGTGCCTAAGGCAAAAAAGGCTACGTATACTGAGCAAATAAACTGCAGTCAATCCCCAAAGGAAATTCTTGCCTTGATGCCTGGTTAATAGTTAATGCACAGGACAAGTCCTCAGTAGCCAGGAGCTACCTGTGAGAAAAGCAGCATGCAGTTATAGGAAGACAGACAGATGAGAGCTGAACTTCAACATCTACTACATCTACTGAAATAAGAAGCACTATTTCCATTTGAAATAATGTATGTTTTAATTAGTCTAAATGAGATATTTAGACATTACAATCATCAAGTCCTAGCACAAGTGTTCTCATGGGAGTGAAAGGTGGCAAGAAAAATTGTTCAAATACATTTGTGATCCCAAGACTGCTGTCTCTAAACAACAACACTTGATGATAACCAGCTTAAATCCCATCATCACGTTAAGAGCTGTTACCAGCATGAAGAGTGACAGCATGAATACATTGCATGGAGCACAATAAATGTTCTTCATCTCTAGAGCGCATTTTCTAAGAGCTCAAGATGGTTTGTAAGTGTGAAACAACACACATCTGTACAGGACACGAGTTTTCCCTCTCTCTCTCTCCATTTCAGGAAGACTCATAACTCAGCACATCCATAACTCAGCTTTTATTTTTGTTTCTCTCACCAATTGAACCTATAATGATAAATGAATGAAAAATATTGGCCATTTTCCCAATGCAAATGAAAGCTGTCCTGTAAGCAGTAACAGTCAATATGAATGCAGCAGCGAATTAGACACATTTTTCTAATCCCCTGTACATAAAATACGTTACACTGGAGGGACCTAAAGGATAGTCAGTAGATCTCAGTTTTTAAAATACCAAAGTGGGCAAACAGTCCTCTTTGTTGATATATCAAATACCTAAATAGAATGTAGTCTTTGGGACCATCTGTATGAACATTTTCAGTTTTATTTCTATATCAACAACCAGATAAGCAATTCAAAGTTAACACCAGCTAAAAGAGTGAGTAGTAGAGCAGTGAAGATGATGGAAATTGTAGAATTATCTACAAATCCTCCAGACCAGACCCCAAAGTTCAAACTTCCCAATTTAAAAACTTCATATTCCATTCATATTGATTTTCCGTAATATCTTAATGGCAATCTTAATCAGATTGAAATGCACCAGAGGATACTTAAAAAAATATTCAGAAGTATGATGAAACAAGATAGTAAGGAGTTAAACAGAAACACACTGAAAAAGAAAACTTCAAAACAAAACTGGTTCAGGAATTAAATATTATTTAACTGCAGATTTTTTTAAAACCACTTTGTGAAATAATTTATACCTGCAAATTAATTAATAACAGCTAGAAAGTACAGCTAGAGGCATTATCCTTTTTCAGTGTAAAATACCTTCTAATTATGGATGAAGCTGAACACTACTATGTTTTAATTACAGTATGACCTTGAACATTCAAAGGAGGCGAGGACCTCACTGAACTCAAAGACATGGAAGTAGAAACATTTTCTTTCTAAAATGTTTGTATATACTGCAGTCATTAAGAAAGCAGCAGCAGCAGCTCACAAAAACCATCAGTAAATTGGTTTTCATATGACTGACAACAGCATATTCCTCTTGCACAGATAATTGTGTGAACTACAAAAATCTGGCTGAGCACTTTGTTAGATGCCCAAGCAGCTTGCCTGAAGTAAAACTCCTGCTGACAGTGCTGGGGAGCTGCCTAAACAAGATCACTAATTTAAATCTAATTTAGGTCCGTTTAAACAAGTAGCCTTTACTGAAAAACTGACATGACCTAGTTAGAAGGGGAAAGTTTGACAGAAATGAAATACCATCCCCACATTACAATTACAGCATGTAGACAACATGTATAGAGGTGAAGCTACTTGCCAAATCTTTTTAAATACCTTCTTTCTGGCTTCAGATAATCCTTCTCTTCAAGAAAGGTTGGTGCATGTGCTGAGCTTTCTCAGATTGCCTCTTCTGATTGTATTTTATGTTGGTGACTCCCTCAAATCCCTGCATACCTGTAAGATTTAGTAGCCTAGGACCTTCTAAATTTTCCATTCCTGTACAATTACATATAGTATCAAAAGTGGCAGAATCACCACTATATAAGCACATACTGTAAATAGTCATATTGATGTTATTCTTATGTACCCATATCCACAAGAAAACAGCACCACCTCTATGCCTCATTTTGCAGACAGTCTCACACAGTTGTTACTAAACTGCACACAGGAGTACAACAGTTTTTGAAAGAGTGGAAGCAGAAAAATCTTAGATACATGTAATTCATTAATTTACTGTAAAGGGTTACCTGGACTCTATAAAATATTACAACTGAAGTTGAGAATTTTGGTGGTGGTGGTTTTGGGGGTTTTATTTTTATTTTTGTTTTCTTTGGTTTGGGGCTTTCTGTTGTTTTTTTGATTTTGGTTGGGGTTTTTTTGTTGCTGGTTTTGGGGGTTTTTTTTGTTGTTGATTTGTTTGCTGCATATGTTTTACTCGTTTTTTCAGAAACACTTCCCAGTACAATTTCTGATGGCACATTAATTAGGGAATGCTTCTAGACTCCTACTAGAATTTCTCCTGAAACCCAGTGAGAGCCTCTCAAATGGCTTAGCATGTAGAAGTCTTGTTCAAACTCCTGTTCTGAGTCAGATAGAATAAGGACTTGACTCTGGGTTTCTCTCTTTTCATAGACAAAACACTAATTGCTCACAGACTTTAGTGTCTCACAGAAATACTTTGGAAGGGGTTTCGTTTGCCCTAGTAGGACACAAGAAGGAAAAAAAAATTAAAGTCTTGCAAAGTTTTCCAGAAAGTTGCTTCCCTTTAAGCTCTATTTAAAACCTGGTAGTTGCTCTACTAAAGCCATCATACCTAACAGACAGACAGATGGCCCAAGACATAAAAAGAAGAGCAAGAGAGAAAGGCAGCAAACCTGTTAGCTACTTCTTTGCAGCTGAGAAAGATAAAATCAGATAAAAACACCATGGAAAAGATGTCACATTAAGATAGGGCTGTAGGTTCATATCTGTAACTTCTTTAAGAAAGTTATATATATATTAAAAAAAAAAGAAAGAAAGAAAAAAGTTGTCTCAAGCCTGAAAATCTGCTGCTGCTCTTCTGCCAGAAGACACAGCCAACAGCAGCAACTGTATATATGCATTATAGTGCTGCTGGGTTTTAAGGCAAGTAGTAAAATAGCATCTGAGTTATCGGAAGAAAGAGATTAATTTAGCTGCATGAATAGACAGGAGAGGAAAAATTCCAGTTCTGCCTAGTTCACATCAATAGTACAGACATTTGAAATTTAGAGAGAATTCAAAGCAAAGTAAAGAGAGAAGTAATTTTGTGAGAGACTCCCTTATTTTTAACATTTAAGTCAAGGAGAAACAATTGGAGATGTTATCAAAATGCATCCTCAGGAAAAACAGTATTGAATCCACTACATATAACTGTTCATATTTCATTCTATTTAAGCAAAACTCCTCCAAAAAAGAACTTGAAGATCCATAGTTATTTCCAGACTTTTGGGGATAGGCCATAATTTTGAAGTTACAAGCAGTCTTCATCAGAACTTTAGAGCACATCTAAGACAGCATTGTGAAGCAGTCGCTTTAAAAAAAGTTACTCCAAGTTCTCTCGCAAACATTCTGTGTAAAGAAAATGGAGAATGTTAAGCTATTTTCAATAAAAGTGTTTCTATTTTGCAATGGAGAAAGAAATCCGTATTCTCAGCAAAGTACATGGAGCTTGATGCAGAAAGATAGCTGCCAAAATTAGGGATAGAAAAGCAATTACTCCATGAGTGGTTTAAGCTTTCAAGTGAGTGCATTTTATGACTTGCCTGCTGTCCACAACCTCCCATGTGTGCCTTGACCCACATCGACCAGGTTATGGCACTGTGCTATGGCTGCTAATGCTCACTGCTCATACACAGCATGGTGTGCATGTGTAGGCAAAACTCCCACCATCTCCCTATTCAGACAGAAGAGAGATTGGGTCCTTCTCAAAGCATGATTTAAACTAAACTTATTGAAAGAGATTTAGAGAGATATTTTCTTTTCATTTTAGACGCCAATTCTGAGAAACTAAATTCCAGAAAGCCTTTATGGCATATATTGGATGATAATTTTTTAGAGGAACTGGAATGGTGTTTGACTTTCTGCTGGAGATCCTGATAGGTTAACTTTGCTTATCTTGTCTGGTCCGCTGGGTATAGCCACACACGTAACACACAAATGTTTGGTTTTACATGTAAAAGATCAATAGTTTAAAGGAGTTAAATTTTGGGCAGCTTATGATAGGGGGTATTACTCCCTCCCCTTCTCAGGAAAAGGGAAATCAGAGCACAGTTGTTGAAAATGATGGGTTTATCTCATTTACTTTCCTCTTTAAGCTTACTTGCAAAGATCTAATTTTTACACTTTATCAGAATAATCTCCTAGCAAAACTTAGGCAGAAAATTTATCTGTCCAGAGAGAGACTGAAAGAACTAGAAGCCCATTGCAATGAAAAGCATGTTACAAGTAAATGAGAAGAAAAAATTGCAGATAATAAACAGGCATAAGGTCAAATCTATTGCTAGCATAAGCCCCAAAGTCAGTTAATTAGCACATGGATTACATTGGTTATGTTGCATATATAACTCTTCAAACGCCTATAGACTCTTAAGTGCTGAACCAATACTAATAGCAAGAATATTTACATTTCCCAATAAATATGAAAAAGGGATAATAAATAAACAGGGAAATACATACTTACATTACTTCACACAGCACCACTCCCATACACCTTGTCCTGAAAATCTCTTATTGTAAATTCCCTTAGCAAGTTCATGTTTGCAATGACTAAAACCTTCAGAATGAATTCACCTGTGCACGCTAACTCAGTCATGTATCATACCTTCAAGTAATAAATCATAAAATAACATAAAATAGCAAATGAATTCTGAAAATTATCAGTAAGTTATTACGTAAAGAACTGTAGAATTCAAATAGCCTTTAAAAAATATCAGAAGAAAATAATTTGCTACAAGACCTTTTATGAGGAGAGTAACTATACTTGAAGCAAGTCAGACTTTTTTTTGCAAGATACTAATTATATATTTTTCTCTCTCTGTAACTTTCTTTCTTCAGAATATGATTCCTAATACAACTTGCAAGACCTTCTTCTACTTTTACAATCTTCAGAAACGCACCTGCCTGTTTGCACAAAGTGATGATACCGTGCAAATTTGCATCACTGAGGGAGAAAGAGAGAGAGAGAGAAAAAAATGAAAAGGAGATGACTCCATGTAATTCTGGTAAGACCTCTTTCTTTGCAATTGGTTTTATGTGGCTGGATGGAAAGCAATAAAAATCCCAACACAGCAGAGACTTCTAGCAAAGATCTGATGTGGAATTCTCTGACTGAAGCCTGCCAATATAAGACTAAAAATATTGTCTAATATTACAGCAATTCTATGGCTTTATAAGGATTTAAAATACAGCTGTATTAATCATGAGCTGTAATGTTCCAGGCCAGGAAACCAATTTTATATCTATGCTTTTAAAAGATGTAATTCAAAAACTGAGCTATCGCTGAATGACAAAACAAACAGATGAAAACTAGGAATATGCAGTATCTAACATGAGGCAGTTAATCTCTTCCATGGGAATGTTTGCCCAGAGCATTTAAAAAGTGACATTGGCACACTGTAACAAACTCTTGCTTCAGATCATCTGATAAATAATAAATTTTCATAAGTTACCTTTTATTTTGAGCTGAATTTCTCTATTAACGGATACAAAATGTTTTTCAAACAAAATACCTAATTAGTTCGAGCCTTGCTACTGCAGATGCTTCCACAAAGAACCTCAATTCACTTGCAGCATCTGTGCAAGTATGAGGGTTTGCTCCCACCCAAACTGGACATTTTTCTGTTTTGTCCCTGCTGAGCCTCAGTTTGTTTTCTGAGGAGATATACACCATGGAGAACTGGAATAAATTTACAGTGTGTACTTACACACTGAATATTTGGGAAGCATATTTATAGCTATTTGGGTTTGTTCATTTGAGGCTTATACATCATGTCAATGAGAACAACATTCTAAGGGAAAGGAATGCAAAACACCCATGCTCCTGGTTGGAATAAACTGATTATAAAACTTGGATGATAGGTAGTGATAGGACTAGGGGGAATGGAATAAAGCTGGAAGTGGGGAGATTCAGACTGGATGGTGAGGAAGAAGTTCTTCACCATGAGAGTGGTGAGAGTCTGGAATGGGTTGTCCAGGGAGGTGGTTGAGGCCCCATCCCTGGAGGTGTTTAAGGCCAGGCTGGATGAGGCTCTGGCCAGCATGATCTAGCGTGAGGTGTCCCTACCCATGGCAGGAGGGTGGAACTAGATGATCCTTGTGGTCCCTTCCAACCCTGACTGATTCTATGATTCTATAATTCTAAGAAGAAAAAGAGGGTTTTAGTCACATAGCTCTTTCCTTTATTCAATGTTCAGTGTACATTACTTTAAATAAAGCACCACCCAAATTATTCCCTAATTTCCTGGATATTGCATCTTATTTCATTATAAAATAATAAAAAATATATTGATTTGCTTTTACAATTACAACTTTGATGCTTTTAGGAAAGCTTCTCTGTGTTGTCTATTTCTAAGTGTGCTTTTCTCTTTGACCAGGAGACTATTTTCAGTGCTCACCAACCATGAGCACTGCAGCATCCTGAGACAGGCTGGCCTATCATACCCTCAAAATAGCAACTGCCTTAAAAAGAAACAAATGTAACAGATAAGTTATGTAGCTGGTTTGTTCTGTTTCTGGAGCTGTGCAGGCTTGCATTTTCAAGGTTTCCTTTACAAGCTAGAAAATCAGACTAGGAAAATCGGAAAGTTTATTAACAGTAAATTTAAACAATTCATATATGGAAAGATTTCTCAAAAAACCAACAACCCACAAGTGTTGACAACTAGCCAGCCTCTAGACTTATACAATGTGTCCTACTACAGTTTATGCAATCATTTCTTGAAAATTCTCCAACCTTCTTCCTTTGTCAGTTTCCACCAAACTCTAATTTGGTACCATCTGAGCTTTCAGTAAGTTGTGCTATCATTATGGCTTCTTCTTCAATTAAAAATGAAACAAAGAAAAAAGTGTTCTGATACTCAGAAGCCAGGTTACAGATGAAGTTTTCACTACAATTACATTCCATGGAAAAAATATGCCAAATAGGAGGAGCAATTCATTGTGCTTCATAATCTGCTTGCCATATTTAACATACATACCAAAAGCACATGAAAATGGAAAACTTCAGGCTTGCTGTTCTTCTCGTAAGACTCAACAGACATGTAAAGAAGTATTAAGAAAATGCATAAAAGGCTTCTAAAGGTCGACAGTTTAGTCCGAGGAAACTTGTAGAGATTCAAATATTTCCAGTCTATATGTTTCAAAACTTGAGATGGATTCAGTCCCTTAAACAGAACTTCCATAGACAGCAGTGCTCGTGTTTTCTGAGGCTCAGGAGCTAGATGTTTTCACTTCTATTTTTAATAACTAAAAATTGTTGAAGGACTGAAAGAACTACACATCAGTAACTGTAACTTTTCCAAAGATGGATATATCCATTGTACGTGACCTAATACATGCATTTCCACTGTCTCCTGTGCATTTGAGTGAGTAGACTGAAGAACTGCAAACTAAGCTTTTCATTTCCCTGCTCATTTTATCTGCTATATATGAAGTTATAAATCAGTTGCATAGAACAAAGTGGATTTAAAGGCCTTTATTGCTTTCTGGGAAAAAAATTATCTGATTTGGACTGTCATATTTTAAAAGCTAAAAATACTACATATTTTTTAAAGAAATGGATTTAATTAATAAAAATAATATTAAAAACCAGTCTCAAAATATTCTATTATACAACAGTACAAATGAGAAAAATCTGCAAAATTTCAGCTTCTTGCAGACTGTGAAAGCATAAATTGTTCTCCTAATGCTAAAAAAGAGACAGCAGTGAAGCTGACTGAAGTCATATCAGAAGAACAGTGAAAATCAGCAATACGCCTATGAGTACCCATGCACATGGAAAAAGTAGATACCTTTAACAGGATACATATTTTAAGCCTTTTTAAGAACTTGTATCTTCTGTTCACGCCATCCTAAAAATGTACTGTTTTCTTGTTTGAATAGCTGATAGTTCTACAGAAAATATAGATATTCAAATATAGGATGAACTAGAGGAGGGAAAGGGGACTTGATGGATATTGACAATTGCACAAACAATATGTTTTTATTTCTTTTTTTTAAAGGGAGATTTGTTACAGTTTGGAGATAGTTAGGAAACAACTAGTTTGTTTATATTTTTAAATATAGGTACATACATATATATATGTAATTTTCCTTGTTTATTGTTTTACTCATGCTAGTCACAATTCAAATTTGTGTGAATTACATAAAATGGCTCTCAAAAGCATTCCTCACAAAAGCATTCCTCACAAACATTCATTCATAAATCAAGTTCTCATCCCCTTTAAACTGCTAGTGAAACTCTTATTTTTCCACCACTTTTGGAATTTTTATCCACATAGACTTACTTAAGAAGAACACACTTGTGCAGGAGAAATTTATTTTCAGACAGCTTTCGCTATTTTGTATACAATTCTCATCTAATGCAGATGAAAAACTAAACTGAATGTGATCATTGTTACTTCACTCATTAGGAATTTTGTTTGGAAGGGTTCAGATAGACAGCACTTACTCTATAACAAGCATGAGATAATTGAATATATTGCTGCAAGAGCTCAGCAAATGTCCCTTTACAAAGAAAGGCTACACTTGCCTGCATTTTGTTCCATTCACTAATGTGCCAGTTCATAAAATTTTTTCATGAATTATTAATGAAACATTGTGAACAGGCAGGAGAAAAGGGGAAAAAAAACCAAAACCCCAAACACATAAAATGAAGTCCTGATTTTTTTTTTTCCCTCTAGGTTTACAAATAATTCAACTAGGAGAACTAAATACAGTATATGAGAACATCAGGATGGTAGCCAAATAGCCTGTATTTTGTTGGTTTTCACCAATAGGATTGTAAACAACATTTAGTTTATGTATCTCGTAGTTTGTGGACCTGAAAAGTTATCTGATGGCAAACAAGGAACAAATGAACCCTAAGACCCATGACCTGATCATTTTATCTTCCTGTCCATAAAAAAAAGGCTCCTGGCATCATGGCACCCCATGGGCAGAAGACACAGGTATGCAGAGCAGCAAAATATTGTGAAAATAAACTGCACAAGTAGTATCTTGTCAAAGGCCGACACATTTAAGCTTCCACACAGCTAGCAAAAACCAGGACACTGTCCAATTCTGTTTAGCAGACTATTCTGAGAAAAGTGATTTTGTGAAAAAGAGAAAAACAAGGAAGGCTGTCCTTGAACTCTTACACATCTATTTATATACATGGAGCAATTCTACAGTATTGCCCACAGTACTGTTTTACTGCTATCGAAGTCTGTCATACTTCAGATTAAAAGCACTGTAAACAGTATGGAGATTTTTGCCATTTTAATTGTGAATATTTGAATGGAAGTCTTTTAATATTCTTCTGATGTCTCAACAAATAACATAATTAATAAAGACATCTACACAGAAATTCAGATTATTTTTACACACTTTTTAGCAGAGGACTTATAGGAGGACCTCAGCTAAACTTTCAGATGTACACACTTGCACCTTTGAAGAGGAGAACTCAGAAAGCTCAATGTACGTATGACATGGCTTCCCCTCTGCAACTGCTTGATGGCCAAGTTTTGCATGCTGAAATTTGTAGTCTGGTGTCAATAACTCAAAATCCACATCAAAATTTGTAGCCCATCTCTAAAACTACTTACTGAGCTGAAAACCCCATCTGTTTGGTCTCATCTTTGAACTAAATTCATGGTGATCCTCCATTTTTCTTACTGTGTATTTTGCATCCTTATCATTCTGAAACTTCTGTGCTACATTTCTTCTACTCTATCTGTACTCTTAGGCTAAGTACTGCTATTCTTTGAACTATTACAGGTATCCCATAAGAAAATACTTTGCCTCAAACCAACAGGCAAGCATCTCCAAATCAACAGTCAGAGTAGCCTGTTCAAGATTTGATCCCATGTATTCTTTCTGTGTGTGAATACCCTTAAGAGCTTTGTACCAGAGACCCCTATAAGGCTAGCTTTGCTCCTCTGCAAAGTGCATTAAGTAATTTTCAAAGGACATTTTCAGCTAAAAAAGTACAAATAGAAGCCTGAAGTGTGATAGATTAAAAGAAGAAAATGCAAAAAGATTTTTTTGTGGACATACCTTTATGTAAAGTAATTTTCATAATTTTGTAGCACTGTATACGTAAGAGTACAAAAATATAAGTACCAGAAATATTGTACTTTAGTACACAATATATCAGAAGGGGAAGAATGGAAGATGAACAGAAGGAATGTCCACCAAAAAAATACAGCTCTGCTTAAAATCCTCCAGAAACAACACGCACAAAACTTATTCTATAGCATTAGCATGTGGCTGCAAAACCCTTTCTCTACTCTCCATAAACCTTTCAAATAAAAAGTCTGTGACCGTCACCAAAGCCCTTCAGTGTAAGGATGGTGTGTTTAATTACAGTTAGGGTGTATGCTGTAGAGGGATTTTGCTTTAATGCATGCTGAAGTGTGGTCTACTAGTATTGACTAACTTCTCCAAATCCAGGCCTTGTTTGGGGTCTTCTCTGGATGTGAATCTTGTTGCTCTTTTGATATACTACTAAAATGAACGTTCCTCTCCCCTAAAACTAACATCACTTTTGAAGATAAGTGCATACCAAAGCCACTTCACTTTCTGCCCAGGTGGGACCAGAGTATACATCACCACAAGTAAGTATGTAAAAGTAAACATGATTTCATTTTACACTGCCTAGAAGAGGCAAGCCTGAAGGCAGAGACATCACGGAAAGGGCTCTACCCATTTTCTCATAACCTACGGCCCCCTATTTCCAACCTGCTGGGCATGCTGTTTACAGCAAACCAACTTGCTGTTATGAACAACACATCTCTGATTTTACCTAACTAAAAGGTCTTTCTGTACAGATAACTCCAAGTGGCTACATTTTCATTATTCTAAATTTTAAATTGCAATGAAAGCCTCCCAGGTGAGGGCTGAGAGCCTTATTTAATGATGAGTTGTTGTTCAGCTGCAGCAGTCAGTCTGGCAGGGGAAGAGGAGGCCATACTGACACCGACGGCTGTCCCTGTCACCTCCTCCCAGCCCTCCACATGGTCTCTTTATTGTAGGGCAATGAAACACAATGAGTCCTGCTGCCTTGTCCATAGGCAGCCATGATTCCAGCTGTGATTAGGAGAACAGACATGGCTGAGGTCCTCATACAGATACTCTCCAGCTACCAAAATGGTGGGGAAACCACAATAGAGATACTGTGTGCTTTCCTCAAAAGAGCTTTAAAACAGCTCCTCATAAAATAAAAGCCTGCCTTACCTGTGACTGGGAGCTGTGCCTGCCAGACAGCAAAGATCGCAATCCTCCTGCACTTCATCTTGCTAACCCGGGTGGTGCTGGGGAGTGGAAGGCCAGAAGGCTAGGAGAAGAGTCACCTCCACGGACTTTGCTCATCTGCTGGCCCCACAGGAAGCCCAACCCCTGTGAGGGCTTTGGGAGTCCACCTGCTGGCAGTGGCACCAAAGCACGTGCCTTCCTCTGCCGAGAAGCCTCCGAGGGTTGGGGTTTATGTTCTTGGTATTGATGTTTGGGGTTTCCTTTTGTACTTTTTTCTTTTCCTCTCTGCAAGACGTTTTTTTTTTTTGGTGGAGTATTTTTTGTTTGTCTGATGATTCCTAGGCCATCCCAGTCAGCAGATGCTGATCTCTACAAGGGGTCTAGAAAAACATATCTGGTATCAAATTTGGCATGACTTCAAAAGAGTTACTATATAAACTACGCCCAGTGTACAGTGTGGCATGAATTTAAAGTTTAAAATTGTAAGTTATAGTCACTCTAGAACAAGTAGCTGGTTAAACTGGTAAAGATATAAAGTTCATTTCTAAATCTAATTGAAATTTGTCCTTACTATCAGCAATTGAAAGCGGTTGCACTCTCAGGATTATGAGGCTGGCCAGCATCATGGAGAGATGGGCTCTGCCCACCCTTGCAGATACTGTCCACAGGACATAAAACACCAGCAAAGCTGGCCGTGCCTGGCTCATTTCAGTTGTACCTGTCTATGAAATGGAGATGTCTTTTGAAGTGAATGTATTGCTATCTGTTTTGAAAAGCGTCAGCATGTGTAGTGCTCTGGAGCCATTTTGGAGCTCCATTTGGAGCCTTCGAGCCACCAGAGCCCATAAGGAGGGCCTGTGTCATCTCTGCAGGATACCACAGCATGTGCCTCCTCCTCACACTGCATGAAACAAAGCTGGGCAGCTTCTAGCTACTCAAGCCACTCCTACCTGCTGAGTGAGCCACAGGATTCAACCTTCCTGCTGCTTGAAGTTGTCCTCTAGTAACAGATTCTGAGACAGACAAGCACGCTTCAGGACTTGAATGAGCGATTTGGAAGCAGTTGTGATCTGGGAGCTAGCAAAGCTTTTCAGCCCCACATTGTAGGTGTGCCCATTAAAATGATCTTCAGAGTGACTCAAAACAAAGCAGGTCTGACCAGCAGCTGTACTGGTGAAACGTGGTTTCCCACAGGTCCAAATTCTCCATCCAGCATGATGACTGCAGTGCCTCTCATGTTGCCCTAAACTGCTGCCACCCCCTTGGTTCTCCTATGCCCATTTATGTGAGGCCAGGTAGCTGGGCACACGGCCCCAGGTAGCATGTGTACGCTCTAACTCAGCAGCCCAGTACGAAGTGAAAATGCCCCAGTTTTTCTGCAGCTCTGAGGGAACTAATAAGATTGCTGCAGCTAGCTACAGAAAATCATGAGTAAGAACAGGTTATGTTTAAGGCTCCTTTGTTTAGCTGAATTGATGTTGACCCCCCAGGTCAAAAGTGGTTGGGGTGGTGGTGAGCAGCAGGCTGAGCCAGAAGAATTACAGTACTTGTTTCCTTATGAAGCCAAGCTAGTGATCAAATCAGGTGTCATTAAAGCAGTGCTCCGTAGGCAGTGGTGGACATCCACACAGGCAACAAAATAAGCACTCTTTAGCAGTAACTGAGCAAATGTCACTCAGGAGACCACTTCATAAAATGAGCTGGAAAAACACAAGAAACTGATTTCTGTTAACCATATTAAATAATTTAATTTTGCTTTTACCTGAAGACCTCAAAATGCTTTTCAAATTAGTCTTGCTAAAGCCAGGGTAGTTAAGCTTTTACAGATAAAGAAATTAAGTCTTAAGGAAGACAGGGAAAACAAGGCACTAGAACTCAAAGAGACCCATGGGAGCCAGGGACATTTGGGAGTTGTTTGTTCTGGGGGTTGTTTGGGGTTTTTTTTTTTGGTGTGTTCGTTTTCTTTATTAAAAGCAATGAAACAGAAACCAAACCAACCACCACATAAAAAGGCAAAGGAGAGCCAAGGTGTGGTTAGGGATAATTTCTCCTCAACATTTCTAATTGCATTATTATTATTATTAAGAGGCAGTAGCGGCTAATAAAAGGATCCACTTACAGCAAATAAAGGGGAAAAGAAATCCAACATAATGAACATAAGAAAGGTGAAATCTGGAGTTTTTAAGAAGATTTTCCTGAGAAGAAGATACCAGACAGGAATAATTTCTCCAGCAAAGTATTACAGCATTTATATGAAAATCATGCCACTTGACAGAGTTATGCCAACTCTCATTCTTTATAAGAAATCTCATATTATTGTGCTCTTTTCAAATGTGAATAAAACTTTTCACTTTTATTAATAGAAACAGCAAGTACCTTTAGGCAACCATGAACTAAAAAATGTTTGAAAACATACTTAGGTACACCTTGGAGCCTAAACCAGCGTCCCTCCCATCAAAATACAACTAGCTCTACAGAAGATTGATGAGTATTCACAATAGTAATATTATTAATACACTTTAGGATCAGAACTTACGCTGAGAGGAAGCACAACTATGTCAATGAGTAATTTAATTTTTCTTCCATTACTAATTCTAGGGTGGGGGGGGGGGGAAGAAAGAAAGAAAAAAGAAAAAAAAGAATGTGCATCCCCAACAAGTAATTGGTGATAACTATTTCCCAATACTATGAAGACAACTGGCAGGGTGAGAATTATTGTTCATACAAGAAGTATGAATTTATAGCCTTTTGAAAGCAAAGTAAATTGAAGTTCTTGGAAGAAGGAGACCAAGAAATTTGTCACCTTCCTGTCTGGAGCAGTGAAGGCTAATACATTGATAAAATAGTATTATCCTTTTATTTAATAATTACTATATATTGTGCCAGTCAATACCAAAATTATTAGACACTAGTATTACTCCAGTGCCAAACACCTAGTGCTGCATGCCATTCTGTGATGTCTAGATAGTACTGCTGAATCTCTACTCTCCCACAGCCTTGGAAAGGGTTTCCTTTGTCCCTCTTCTACCTGGTGGTGGGCTTTGACTCACCACCAGGCAGGAGACAGAGCGCAGCCCATGACAGCCACGGTGCATTGAACCTGAAAGAGATGTCATCAATTCCAGAAATGGCTGTAGTCAAGCACACAGTTTATATTCCAACACAAAATGGATAAAGCCCTTTCTGTCCACCTCCCTGTGTACCAGAAGGCTGGCTAAAATAAGGAATTTGTAAGAGGAAAAAGACCCCTTCTCCCATTGAGAGCTGTCTAAATCTCACTGACACCTTATTCAAAAGCAGAAATAATATCACACTAGTTACTGGTATTTTTGGGTAACAGTATTTTCCAAGGAAAAAATGGTACTGATCATCATTATTCCACTGACCCCTGTCTCCTCCTGTTATTGATCATAGCTTCTCCCTCCGGCAGAAAGCCAGCAAATTATCACTTTGAATAAAGAGCTGAGGCCAAAGGTAAGGAGAAAGAATGAAGAGCTGTATAAGGAAAGGAGATTAATGGCAAGAGTAGGCACACAGGGAGAACAGCAGTTGGGCCAGTGTGTTTTGATGTCTAGATAGGGAAAGGTCAGAGAAATAGAGTATATGGACTTCATTTAGAAGTATGGGTAGAGTCAGAAAAAGACTTTGCATGACAGTGCCCCTAGAAATTCTCTCCTCCCCATCCCTCAGTTTTTGAAACAAGGCAAGCTTATAATTACAATCTAAATACAATGAAAGCATACCAAAGAGCAGTCATGCTTGTATTATGAGTTATTCTCACAATAAACACCACATGGGAGATGCAAATCACATGCATTTAAGGAGTACAGAAAAAGATGGAAAGGAATTGGTCCCTTCTCTAGGAAAAAACTTTCCTATGCTCATACAGCTTGCAATTACATGATTTTCTTAGAATGTCACTTTCTTTCCAGCCTATTTGGTCTTTTGCATCTCTAGAAACTACATAGCACAGTAAAGACTTTCACAGTTCTTGCCCACTTTGTGCATTAGGCAACCTCATATGTGCATTTTTACCAATGGTTTAAACCATAGTGATGTTTCAGTTTACTCCCTTCAGTCAGATCACAAGGACTTTGTTAACACTGGATTAGAAATGAATGCCAACACTAGCTCAGCTGAACCAGCAGCTATTTTTCTCAATACAGACAAGGCCACAACGGAGACATAAAACCCTCCCTGCTGGGTTAAGAAAAGCTCTCAGCTAAACTTGAGTCTTTATCTAAACATACAGGTGGAGGAAAGTGCATTTCAAAAATTACCTGCACTGGTAAGACTGCAAGATTTGATCTATGGTTTCTGAAAGAGAATAGGTCAGGGAATTGAAGTGGTCCCCAAGAACAACTCAGCTGTGTTTAACTCTGGCTAAGGTGCAGCTCATTATCTGTAAAGATAACATCTCTCATAAAATAGACAAGGTATGCATTCAATTGGTTCTGTGCATCAATACACCATTCTTTCTCTGGACACAAGAACTCCTGAAACAGCTGTAATGCAAGGGGCTGATTCAGCCCCAGAACATCCCCTTTTCATGCATACTGGTTATGCTTTGACTGCACTATTGGGAAAAAAAAAAAAAGGAAAAAAAACCAGGGTTTGCAGCTTTAACAGGAAATAATTTTTTTTAAAAGTAAACATACACCATAGTCAAGCAGAGGGTTAAAAAGCAAATACACACTGCCCTCTGGCTCATGTATTGCTACCACAGAGAGCTTTGCTTGCAGTTATCACTGCTGAGAACACGTCAGTTTGCCTAAGCCTATTTGATTCAGTTAGTTCTTGCAAGCAAATTAATTTCTACATCACCTGATAAAAGAGCCAGTCAGCTTCAGTGATAGGAGAATCCAGACAGGCTGCAGAGTTATGCCCCTGATCCAGTAGGGAGTGACAGTTCTAATGCCAGAATTTAGCAAGTACTAAAATAACTTTCAGGAGATGTTCACATAAAGATAATGGGTGTTAAGTAAGCAACAATTTTCTCTGGTGAGCAACCTGTAGCCCCCAGCAAGGCATGCTGCTTATGCAGTAGACTAATACACTGAAAAGAACAAGTCTGCTGTTTACAGAGTGTAAGCCCATAATTTTTACTGGCAAAATGTTGTGGACTGACAGTTCTGTATTTCTTCAATGCATTTCAGTGCTCTGTAGTGCCTTACAGTGAAGCTTCACTATGCTGTAATTTGGTTCAGCTGTGCTAATCCCCTGGAATGCAGCAATTAATACTTATTTAGTGATAATTGCTGCATTCCTAGAGGATTAGTCCCTGCCCTGCACTTTTGCCAGCACTGCAATTGGAGAGCTGTAAAGACAACAGTGTTTAGCTACTGGTCTTGCTTTGCAACTCCCATCACGGAGACAAGAGAAGGTCTTGCTACAACTGTTCCCGTTTGTGAAAATACTACTTTTTCAAGCCACTCCTTGCAGGTGCATTGTGCTAATAGAAACCCTGCCATATCCACCAAAAAAACAACACAAAAAACCCCTCCCACACAAACCCAAACAAGCGAACAAACATCACAAAAAACCAAAAGCAAACACGTCCAAAAAGCCCCCAAAAAAACCCCCAAAAAATCAAAATAACAGACAGCTGTGCAGTACCATAAAGGCAAACACAGCCATGAGTGTATGTTCCCTATGGGAGATGATAAACAGCCTCTGATGCAGTCAATTCGTATTCATTACTTTATGGGGTGGGGGGGTTGTGACTAGCAGTTCCCTATTCCCACTGTGGTCTTAAAATTTTCAGTGCAGCATGGGTTTCGGAAATGTATGAAGGAGAGGTTAGCAGAAGCACCCTCGCTTCTGGGGCTACCGAATCTGTAATGTCCAATTCTTTCATGCCCAGTGGAGCCTTTTTATGATCTTCTCTGGACCTAATTTATTTTTAAAGTTCAGGATGCTTATATCATGTCTTAAGAAGAAAGCACAATAGTTCTTTTCAAGTCAAGCTAATCACTCTCCCATATTTAAGATTTTCACCTGTTAATTGTGGGTGAATTTCCTTGACAACATTACAGCATAGGGACAAAAAAATCTGGGACTTTGGCACTAAACACACATTCTGGACATGACACTTTTAATTACAGAACACTTTTAGTACTTTCTTGCATGGTAAAGACTATAATTGATTGGTAAAGTTACATCTTTCATGAATATAGAAGTATTGTGAAGCCAGACTTTAAAATACTTGCCAGAGGTATTGATTTCCTTTATTTTCTTTCCCTCTTCATCCTTAACACATAACTATTCTGTGTTTTTCAAATGCTCATCTAGGGAAAACCTTAATGAAATGAACTGAGGTTCATTTAAGCATTTACAACGAAATTTAAAAATCCAGTTCAGGCCTGATTAGGAAACTGGTTTTGGCTAAATGACAACAGGAAAAACCATGATAGGTTCATATAATCATGTAATCATATAATCATATACTGCTGCTTTTGCTTTTCTATTTCTTCTCTCTAAACCATCTCTTCATTTCAATCTAGAAACAGTTACTTTTTAATACTGGGTGATGTTTAATAGATTCCATAAAACATACAAAGCATCGCCAACGTTTTCACATAAATACACGCTTACATATGCATTTCACAGAATCACAGAATGTTAGGGGCTGGAAGGGACCTCAAAAGATCATCTAGTCCAACCCCTCTGCCAGAGCGGGATCACCTATACCAGATCACAAAGGAATGCATCCAGGCGGGTTTTGAGTATCTCCAGAGAGGGAGACTCCACAACTTCCCTGCGCAGCCTGTTCCAGTGTTCCATCTCCCTCACAGTGAAAAAATTTTTCCTTATATTTACATGGAACTTCCCATGCCTCAACTTCTACCCATTGCTCCCTGTTCCATCACTGGGCATCACCAAGGACAGCCTGGCTCCATCCTCTTGGCATTCACCCTTTACATATTTATAAACATCAATAATGTCATTTACATACATTCTACCTAGTACTTCTCAAAATCTGCCTTTCTCCATGTTTGCACACACATACCTCTGCATGGCTTTGTCAAGATACTCTGAAGCAACCAGAAGTCACCTTGGTTTTAGAAAAGCATTCCTCCTGTGTAAAGGTATCAAGATGATTTACAAGTATTTTATATGAATCCTGCAAAGGGGTACCTACTTACATTTTTATAGAGTGGGGGAGGGGGGAGAGGGAGAAGAAAGGGTGCAAAACGAGTAAGGTTGCAACCTGAGTCAGTGGCAGTAGCACTGGAGCCAGAATCTGAGTCTCACACTCTAATCTTATTACAGTATAACACTCAACACAGAAACACTGAAGAAGCCCCTAGACACAGCAGTTCTTACGTCAAAAAGCCCTGGGAGCAGTTACAGTTTTGTATGAAAAGCTTCTCAGCAGGGAAAATACAATTGTTGGGGAGCACCAACGAGCAGATGCTCCACCAGAGCAGAGGAGCCAGCAGGGTCAGCAGGGCAGTGGCTTTGCCACCAAGATACACATTCCCACAGTACCTGGACAAGAAGAGCAAGCTGGGTGACAGCAATCAAGGTCAATCATAGTTAAGGCAGGTTTAAGGTCAAGTCAATGAGACTAGGCAAGCAGCAAGGGCTTGAGCTCTAGCACAACCCTTCGGCAAACAGAAGAAACTTTAAAGCAGGTTTTTCTCAGCTCTGCTTCGCTACCCAAACACCTGCAGGGCTGTCCTTCTGCACAGACAACCCAAACGACTGAGGAAGGGCTGGGGGGCACACAATCCAACTAGAACAAGGTCAATTAGCTGCTGGATGTTAGAAAGCAGAGCCAGGTGGTTAAATTCAGCTAAAACCAAGCCAAAGCACCATCGTGATAAGAACACCCTCACTTTGAATTCTTACAGTAAATACTGAGAGAAAAAAACCTTGTTATCGGGTCTGGAGGAAGCTGCTTGCAGCTGATGTTCTGAGGTGTTTTGTATCTGTCTCCATTTCCTTTACTAGAGTATACTAATTTAAAAACCTTTAACTCATTTTCATGGCTATTACTTCTGAGCACTCCATAGCCCAAAACGATTACAAAACACAAAAAAATAACGAATGCTTCTTTCTCAGCAGCTAGCAGGCTGCTGTGTTTATGGAGCAGAGCATTCATAATGTAAAGCACTACATAGAAATAATTTGTTCATATCGTAGCCCCTGTTGTATGATTGTCCAGCATCTTTGCATTATGATGAACTCAGTAACCAATTTTGTCTTAAACAGTTAACAATTAACCCAAACATAAGTTTATGGCACCCTCTTGTGTTCAACAATAATATAACAGTTTATTGGGTTTTGAATCTTCAGATTGTTGTCGTTCAGGAAAAAAAATGTTTAAAGCAAACCAATCCATTAAGTTATGACCAATACTTTTTGTACTAATCTAATATTCTAATCGAGTTACCTCTATTTTATTGCAAGCATCACAGATGTAACATTAGATAGCTAAGAAATTAATTACAGACAATTGAATAAAGGATGGAAGTAATACCTGATATACGTAATGATGCAGCATGTCAGAAGAAACCTACTGGACAGAAGTCTTACATTAAAACACAAGAAACTGAAAATAAAGAAGTAGAAACACAAAGATGCCAATGAGCAAAATTAGTAGACAAAGGAAGAACATGACCATATCATTACAGAGACAGGCTGAGATTATCCTAATTGGATTTCCAGCTAACAGATGTGACTTGAGGTGCCCAAGCTTATCCTGTGTCTCAGACACATCTGTGAAGGGAGACACTTAACTTCCTGGGTACGGAGAGCACCTTAATTACTGTTTATATGCTTAGATATGTCAAGCATGCCATGATAGAGAATACACATAAGCAGATGTCAAAACATTGATTCATTGTTTACAGCTGGTTTAATTTCTTATACTCGGCCTCTCATATTCCATGGTACAGTCTTTCTTCTAGGTAGCAGAAAAAAGGAAACATGCTCCTAAGTGAATTCCTAATGAATGAGCCTGATACAACAAAAGTGAGACCAGGGAGAAGAAAAGGTGTGAAGAAAAACAGGACAAAAGCTGATGACTTTCTTCAGTTAGTGGTATTAACATTTACACCTATTACTAAGGGAGAAAAACTGACAGATGTTTAGTATGATTGATACCCTAGTGTGCTTTACATTCCATTTCTACATATAAAAATTTCTTTATCTGTGAGTTCAATAAGATGCATAGACACAACTCCAGGTAATTCTTCTCCCATTAACCCTCAAATCCAGCTGTGTTTAACCGTTCTGTTGTTTGCCACTTTCCAAAAGAAACACATGGAGGGGTCCTCTCAAATTTCAAATGTAAAAAAGATTTGGATATCTAAAACTGTTCTCAATACATTGCAACAGCATTATTACAAATATATTTAAGGTTAATTGTTAACAAAATAAGCCCTTCGACATCCAATCAGTAAGGTCTTGGGAACTGGTACTAACGGGAACATAAAATCCAACAAGACAACCAGAAACAAACCAAAAAAAAATAGCTTTATTCTCTACCAAACATTCAAATGATTCTTTTGAAGGTGGTGTATTGACTGGGATAATTTTTTTTATAGTAGCTTGTTTGTGGCTGTGTTTTGCATTTTTGACAAAAACAGTGTTGATAACACACCAACGTTTTATTTATTGTTTACACAATGTCAAGACCTGTTCGGCTTTTCACCCTGCCCTACAAGCAAGGAGTCTGGGGGTGCGCTAGGATTTGGGATAGAACAGAGCCAGACAGCCCCAACTGACCAAAGAGATATCCCAGACCCTAGGACCTCATTCTCAGCAATAAGAGCTGAGGGAAGAAGGAAGGGAGGGACATTCAGAATGATGTTTGTTTTCCTCAGTAACCATTAACACAAGATGGAGGCGTAATTTGCTGGGAATGGCTGAACACCTGACTCCTGATCATACAGTTATTTAGCAATACAGAAGTCCTAGTCATAAACTGCCCTGTTATTATTTTATGTTTTATTTCATTAGAAAAGAAAGTGAAACACAAAGATGTCTATTTCATCCAGGGAGGGAGTTTTTCACCATTTATTCTAGCAAGCATGACAGACTCCAGGGCAATGAACAATAAAATAGGAACTCTGAAAAGAAAAGGCTTGTGTGAAACAGTGTGAGGGAAAAGAAATATTCTTGAGCAAGCAATAAATAACACAACAGCACTTGTCAAAAAATACTTTTATTGTAACAAAACCCCAGCATCAGTCTCACACATTAGAAATTAGAGTGACATTTAATATTTATGCCTTAAATATCTTCCATTTTCATATTTAATGTCATCTGTTCAACATAAATTGTTCCCATACTGTACATTTTTGATCCTAAATTAATTTTCAAATAGTAGAACAGAATGGGTTTGATAAAGTATCAAGTACCTTTCTTCCCCTCTTGCAGAGGTCAACTTGGTAAGATACATGAAAATACTTTTATAAATCATTCCAGTGTTTAAGAAAAGCAGTGATATAATAATGATGTCGAGATGCAGAGATAATTTGATACAACGAATTCCACTGTTCTATATTTGGATCTGCTTCTAAGGAATATGAAGTCTCACATACTATTGCAATTGGAATTTGTAATATTTGGACAAAAGTTACAATTTGTCCATTGTAAAAAATCAGCTTGTTCACAACTGCTTTTGGATATTTGTGAACTTAGCACAAGGGAGATGAGAGAGGTTATAAAAAGGTGTTTGTTTTTTCTGGTTGTGTGTGACTTAACAGAAATAATTATGCACACTTTTCATTAATCTGCATTCTCTACAAGTCAACAATCATACTGTCATGCACTATTGATTCTTTACCACCTTTGGATTACTAACCCCAAACTGCTGTTTAAGGCTTCTAAATCCAAAAATCTGCTTGATTCTAGTGCTGAGGTTGATAAAATCTGATGTATTGCCATTTGATCAGACTAACAAAGCTGAAGATTTCAGAATCCTACTCAGAAAACATTAACCCTTTACAACATTCTCATTGAATCTATAAGCTGCTATTCTTACACTGAAGTCAAATACTTTAAGTATTACCACACAGCTTCTATTAAAGACTCATAGTATGGAACCACTGCCAGCTGAAGATATACCATGAGGTACAAGTACAGAACTTACAAGGTATAGGTACAGTTTGAAGAAACACAATCATATTTGGTACCACATTCAATACAGGTAGCAACAAAAAAGTATTTCAAACAAGGGAGTGTATTGGCATGCAAAGAAAATTCTTAACAGAATTTGGGAACTCAGCATATTATTTGCCATGGCAACACAATCAATGCTTTACATTCCACAGTCCTGTAATATTTTGCCATAAAGATCTAAACTAAAATGGTATTAGAAATACAACTGGAGAGTGTTTACACAAGTGTTATTTCATTAAGGCATTGAAAGGTTTAGAACTGGACTAATTTAGTTTCCAGTAAACAGTGTTTCTGAATGCAGACTGTCAAGAGAGACATCTTTCCAGAATCATGTCCAATGACTAAAATTTTGTTAGGCTTATGCACAAAGGTTTTTTACTATGACATGATTGAAGTAGTGCCATTTAGTCAGAACTTACATTTGCTTCAGAAGGGTTTTACAAGCTCATTAAAAATGCAAAGTGTTTGATTTTTTTTTTTGCATTATTAATTCAGCTCTACGACACACTGAAAATAAATCTTTCATGAAACAGGCAGTGCAATTTGTTCGTATCTCAGCATCACCAAGGATCTTCCACCTACAAAGAGTAAGAATAAAAGTGAAATTGAATGTTAAGTGTTGACTGCACTAAAATCTATTTGGGAATTTGGAGACAGTTTTATATAGACAATAGAACACAAATTATCTATACTTCAATATTATAATGACAGATTCAAAAGCAACTTTGTTTTGAAAATAAGTAGTACTGTTGCAATCCCATCAATACAGCTTCATAGATGCTGAATAGTGTCACTACTTGTAACTATTAAGACAAACTATAATCCGTCTCAATTAATTCAGAGGACAGTGTCTGTGTCCACTGTATAGGAGTCCTTTCTCCCCCCAAAAAATATTTAAGCAGTTAACCACAGATGGTTCTACAGATACTATACTTGATATTGTTAAATAGATGTATCTGCTACTCAGACATATCTTATGATTTCAGACACTGCATCCAGGATACTACTTAGGGAAAAAACAAAAATGTGTACAGAAAACAAAGACAGATAATATATACTGATAGCAATAAGAAGTTTTACAAGTTCTGAATATAAGGAGAGTTAAGCATGCAAAACTGAAGTACTTACTAAGGCTTGACACTGTAATATTCTTCTGGTGTCACAATTTTCAATCCACCGAAGTAGTCCAGGACCCAAATATTGGTGATGTTGAATTTGGCAAAGAACCAATTATGATCCTTAGGCCAACTTTCCATCTCAGGGTGGCGACTGAATAACGCTTTTTTTGCCAAGTCTGCTTCTGAATCATTCACCTAAACAATGAACAGCAAAATATTACAGTAAGATATCTTGTCACTTAACTATATTTTAGCAAAAAAAAAAAAAAAAGCCCTGCTGACTATAGTGTGCTCTTTCCAGTTTAGCCATGTCTTGTCTCAAAGGACTCATTACTGTAGTAGTCTACGCATCTTCAGTCATGAGAGACAAAACTACAAGGTAGTTGATTTTAATATTAAATCAAAAGGATGCTTTTATAGCAAGCATGAGCTAAAATGTGTTTTATCAACAGAAGATTAAGTCTTTCAACAACTCAAAACACAGGATGGATTCTTGATGAATTACTACCAGGCAATGTTTTAGGTGCAATTTTACCTCCTCTGCACCTGCAGGTAATAACAATGCACTTTTTCTCTCTCTACTACCTGTAACTTTATAGCTCAGGTTAATATTTACTTCAATAACGTTTTGGAAGCACATATGCCACACTGCAGCTGGGGCTAAACCATGACAGTCAAATTTCAGCTACTTACCTTTACAATACTCCCACAGAAGATTATGTGAGCACAGAGGGGATTCTGGGGATCATATTTGTGCTTCTTGCAGTAAGGAGTCTGTGCCAAAGACACAGTCAAGGAGGCACTGGAATTGATCTGAAATGCAAGTAACATAACAGCTTTACATACTTCTGCAAAAAAAAGTCATGCCTACTGTATTTTCAGCTCTTGGTACTTTATTCAGCTCAGTATTACTGATAAAAAGAAAAAAGCTGTCATCATCTTTTTCTAGCTACATCTGAAAGCGTATTTAGATGAGCTCTGAATATGAAAGCAAGCCCAGTTTACAAGTATGCTGAAGTCTGTTAGCATAAAAGGCCACCTCACAAAACAGCACTCCTCTGAATTCAATATGTGGCCTAGGTATTTCACATTCAAATTACTTAAAATCCACATGCTCTCACCATCAAAACAAGCCTCCTGGCTGCCCACAAAATTATCAGCTCTTTTGAAGTTTAAAGCTAATTTTTAAAGTTAGGTTTTATTTGATTATGATTATATGATTATTTAAGTAAGTCACCTAACTTTAAGAATTAAATAATGTGTAGCAAATTGTTTTTCCAAACTAATTTGGTGAACATAGCCTTAAAAGTATTGGTGCGAAGCAGGATTACCTACTGCTGAACATCACAGACTGAAGTTCAGTAAACAAGATTCATGTGCTTGAGAAACGTCACAAGAAAAGTTCATCTCAAAAAGAAACTCCCAAAAGTCACCTAAAACACTACACAGAGTACCACTGAACTGATGAAACAGGAACCACCTGACAGATAGGAAGCTGCTTAACTAAAAAAAAAAAAAAAAAAAAAAAAAAAAAAAAAAAAAAAAAGCTGACTCATGATTATTCAGCACCATCTCTTATCAGATGTCTCCTTTGCATGTGACTATCACAGTCCAATGTTTCTGCCCTGAAACAGCAGAGTAAGAATCTGTTGAAGAATCTTCTGAAGGAAAATGCTAATTAGCAGTTTATACTAGAATTTTTACATTACTCCTGAAACAAAAGGCTGTAGCTGGAGTGAAGAAAGAGATACTGTACAAGATATATTCACCTTTCTGCAGCAGTTGGATACATAATTGAAGTATTTTAATGTAACAACCTAAACTCTGGCAGGAAACAAATAAAAACCATTTACCATAAAATAAAGCCTGAAAAAAAATCCATTATTTAAGTCTTGTGTTTGCTCTACTACTATTGTAATAGGTACTAGAACGACAACAAAACATTCTAATAAAGAAGGCATACAATTACTATTTCCCTGACTTTTTAGCCAACTCTCTTTTTACCACACCAAGCAAAAGATCTGAGACACAACCAATTACACATACTCAGAGCCTCAGTTTACCAGTCTGCTGCTTCGTTACACTCTTGTGTTTATGGTAAACTCTGGAAAGTCAAATACTATTCCTTCAGTCACCTGTGCAGAAGCCCTCTTTGCTCACATCTCACACTGTCACTTTCTAGTCCTTTTAATATTTTTAGTGGTTTTTTTTTAAGTGATTTTTTCCCCCCTGCTTAAATATTCTGTGGCTCCTCATTTCTCTGGTCAGTGTGTCTGGAAGCTTCAGCCACTTCCTCAAAGTGCTGTTTAGCAATTTTTCAGGTCATGACCAGCAGGAACTTCCTAGTCGGTCTTTTCTGCTGGGCTGCCCATCAGTTTGTAGTTGTTTTATTGCTGACATGTGCTGCTGCTGCTGCTTTTACTATGCTTTTCTGAGAAACAGGCCAAGGTATCTGTACTCCTATGATTTCATTAAACACTCCTTGTCTCAAACCAGGATTTGTGGGTTTTCTTGTGTTACTTCTCCTCCTGTCTGTGTAGAGAGGGGCTTGCTCGTGAGAACGGGCGTCTTAAACCAGGACAGAGGCCTACGGAGCGTCAACACAGACAGCAATGCCTATGTTTAGATG
Source organism: Indicator indicator (assembly GCF_027791375.1). Lineage (NCBI taxonomy): Eukaryota > Metazoa > Chordata > Aves > Piciformes > Indicatoridae > Indicator > Indicator indicator. The sequence continues at coordinate 97,611,624 of NC_072010.1, read as the reverse complement.
CTCAAGGTCCAATAACTGTCTTCAGAGCTCACAAGTGATCTAATGCCCATGGAACAGTCAGTTAATGCCATAACACTGCATTCAGAAAAAGCTGGTGTAAATCCTGACTCCTACAAAAGGAAATTCCAACCACCACTTTCTACTGGGAAAAGAACGTGTAGGCAACCATGAAAAACAGGACATTACATGAGTAACCTGCTTACTTGCAAGTTACACGTCTCTTTTATTAGAGACTAGAACCGATTTTGCAGCGTCGCACCCCTCCTCCCCTCGCCGCCCCCAGCCCCCATGAGCTTGCTTAAGGGGAGAAACCCCTCCTCGCAGTTGCCTGAGGCGGCGCTGCCCGCGGTCCGGCTGCTGCCGCTCACCTCCAGGTCCTGCACGGAGATCTCCATATCGGTCAGGTAAAGGTAGGGGACGCCGCTGCCGCTGAATGGCCCGGGGGGCCCGTCGCTGAGGGAGAAGATGTTAGCGAACGGGCGGCCGCGCAGCCCCTCCTGCGCGGAGAGCGTGGCCAGCGCGCCCCAGTCGCAGTTGTGCAGCACGAAGCGCGCCATGCGCGCTGCCTCCTCCGGCGGCGGGATGGCCCTGCCGACCGCCAGAAGCAGCGCCACTACCGCGCACAGGAGCGTCAGCGCCGACATGCCGCAACAGCAACCGACCACCAACAACTGCCAAGCACCGCCAGCGCTAGCACCTACGTCCTCTGCCCTGCGCGGGAGGGGGGCGGGCCTCTCTATTCCACCAGTCAGAACAACGCGGTCTGTCCTCCTTCACCAATGAGGACACGCCGGCGACAACCTTGATAATGAGAAATTAGACTGTCCTCTGTCAGCCAATGGGGTCGCAATGTCCCCATTCTTCAGCCAATGAGGGCTGCCGGGAGGCGGGGACAATCTCCATAGTGTAAACACTGTGTAAACATCTCTGACAGCTCTGCCTCGCCGACGGGAGAGGGTAAAGGCGGCGGAGTCAGTGGCAGTCCATAAGCCAATGAAAGGTCTCTTCAGATTCTCTGCCAATCATGTTTCGCGGGCCCGTGACGTGTACGGGTGCGGGCAGGAGCGCACGCAGGGGCGTGAGCAGAAGCGTGAGCTGAAGCATAAGCAGAGTCGGGGCGTGCTGGAGCTCCCGGGTTGGTAGGGCCTTTGGCCTGTGGGGGGTGTTGGAGGGGCGTGGCGGGGCCGGGCACCTCGGTTTCGGGCTCCGGCTGCAGCTCCTTGCGCCACCTGTGCGGCCGGTCCTGAGGTGTTTTGCAAGTTCTGACTGATCCGTCATGGGTCGTGGCGTTAGCACGGTGCCCAGCAGCAGCTGTCCACTTGCGTTGCCCCAGGCTTGTCCGTCCGCGGAAGTCCATCAGAGCCATAGAGGACGATTGTGGCACCATCAGCCCTGCTATCCCTGGCTACTGCTAAATCAACCTCAAAGGCTGACTCTGTGCAACCACTGGTGTTTGTGGCCCAGCCGTCCTTGAGGAAAACCTTGTCATTTAATTACTGCAAGCAGGGTCTTTCTTAAACTGGTTTGGACTGTAAAGCTTATAGATAGGATCATTTGCAACTAGGCATAGCTCAGAGTCTTACCACCTGAAAGCTGTAAACTACGTCAAAGCCATCTCTTCTACAAGACTTGGTTTTGCTACCTGAACCACCTTCTGGCCTTCAATGCATTACTTAGAAATAGATACTAAAATACACCTTATTTCATCCATCACCTTGCGTTCTGTCATCAGATAAAGATTTGTGTAAAGAAATGTTTTTAACTGGGCTAAGGTAATACTGAGGCTTGATTCAACTTTTCCTGAAAGATAATGGGTTTCCACTTTTCAACTTCAATCTTACCAAGTATTTCTACACTGCATATGTAGTAATGTTGCACAAAGAAAAATTATTATCACAAATTGAGTGACTAGCAATCTGCCTCCAGATGCCCCATGGCAACCATAGGTTTAGCACACCATATGAATAATTTTGCTGGTCTGAATTCAAGAAGCCAAATAGACCATACATCCATTCCCTAACATTTATGTACTGTCCTGTTGTTGTGTACAGGGAGAACAAAATAATTTCTCCTCTGGTATTACCATTGTCTGAAGAGTGTGGGCAAAGAGCCTGGCTTTCCAGCTGGGTCAAAGACACAAAGTCCTCTGCTGCTATCCTCTCCTGGCAATGCTCAGGAGAAACCTGTGTTTTGTTACAAGTAAAATGGGAAGGAAAAAAAAAAGGCTTCTCTGAACCCCTGATATACAGCCACTCAGCTTGCATTGGTAGCTGAGCTTGTGAGTAGCAATTGCTCCAGCAACAAACCAATATAAACAGCTGTGTTTATGATACAGGTAAAGTGGTATTTCAGGGCAGAGTGCTATGGAGAAAAGTAGCAAGAAAAGGGGTGAGGTATGAGTGAAAAGACTACACAGAAGGTGGTCTTTATATATGTAGGATTATACAGCATGTTTAGATGAGGGCCAGGAGTGGAACACATTGAGGGGAAAAGAGCAACTGTTCTGTGGGAGTGAAAAGAATATCTAAGAAAGAGACAAAAATGGTCTTAGAGGAAATCTCTTAGGAAAGAGAAGGGGATGAGGAAAACAGAGTTCAACCAACTCTTTTAGCTAGCTAAAACAGACCGAAACATTACAGTTTCCTGTTTTCTTTGTCAATGTGTGCCTGCATACACAAACCGCTTGTTTTCATTTTCAAGCAGTTCTGCCTTCCAAAAACTTGAGGGGGTAGTCAGTATTTACTTGATGCATTCAAAGGGATGACTGGTAGAGGGAGATATGAGGAGGAATGATTTTAACTGGGGAGCAGGAAAGCGTGACAGGAAGCAGACAGGTGGTTGGTGGAGTCAGCACAGGAAATAAGGTATGCCATGCAATGTACGTGGAAGCAGCAACATGTGCCACTGGGGAAAAACAAATAAAAAAGATGGGAAGAAAAGAAGATAATGGGCTGGCAGTTCTTATCTCTGTTAATTCAGAAAACTAAAATGCAGAAAGGGGAAAAGTTTTCATATTCTGGAGTTCAGATTTATGTAATTGCTAAAGTTGCCGAGGAAGGGTGTGTGTTACTGGAGTTGCACAGCCCCTGTGGCTAGACAGTCAACGTGAACCTCATAGAGAATGTGGAAGATCGTCCTGCACTCCCCCTGCCACCACTGGGACCATACAATGGGATCTCAGGAGCCAAGAGAAAACGATTTGTTTAAACAAAGTCTGTCAAGTTTTCCTCACCTTCCCCTGCTCCTTCTCTCTTGGGGCACATTCCCAGCCATACCTGTCTGCAGCCACCAAGGGGTGCTGGTGCCCAACCCCATCAGCCTGCAGGATTTAGGCTGATGAGTCTGGTGGGAATTAAACACTCAACAAGATTTATGGAAGCAAATAATATTGGTTCTCTGCTACAGAGAACAGAATTTATTAAGCTGAGTGATCTCTGTAGTGGGCAGTGCACACTGGTATGTGGCCTGAACATTGCACTGAATGAAGGGGGCTTGTTTTGGTCCCCCATTTTCTTGGATGGGTAGCACAGAGTTGAACCTAATAGGATGAGGGATATGGTCTTTATCTCTTTTAGGTTTGTCTGAAACAATATGCAATTAGAAGTAAGTCTCCAGGCTCCTCACTTCCTTAGTTTGAGCTCAGAGAAAGGAGAAGGATTCTCTATATTATGGTGCAATATGTCTAAAGGCTCCCAGCATCCTTGCGTAACAAGGTCAAGAAAGTATTGCTAGCCACTAGTTCCCCTTTTCAACTCCTGCTTATTTACATTAAAAAAAAAGGAAAAAAGAAAGAAAAAGAAAGAAAGAAAGAAAGAGAAAGAAAGAAAGAAGGAAAGAAAGGAAGAAAGAAAAAGAGATGAAAGAAAGAAAAAGAGAAGAATGAAAGAAAGAAGAAAGAAAGATAAAGAAAAAAAGAAAAAGAAAAGGAAAAAGAAAAAGAAAAAGAAAAAGAAAAAGAAAAAGAAAAAGAAAAAGAAAAAGAAAAAGAAAAAGAAAAAGAAAAAGAAAAAGAAAAAGGAAAAGGAAAAGGAAAAGGAAAAGAAAGAAAGAAAAAGGAAAGAAAGAAAAAGAGAAAAAGAAAGAAAAGAAAAGAAAGGAAGGAAAGAAAGAAAGAAAGAGAGAAAGAAAGAAAGAAAGAAAGAAAGAAAGAAAGAAAGAGAAAGAAAGAAAGAAAGAAAGAAAAAGAAAAAGAAAGAAAGAAAGAAAAAGAAAGAAAGAAAGAAAGAAAGAAAGAAAGAAAGAAAGAAAGAGAAAGAAAGAAAGAAAGAAAGAAAGAAAGAAAGAAAGAAAGAAAGAAAGAAAGAAAGAAAGAAAGAAAGAAAAAGAAAGAAAGAAAGAAAGAAAGAAAGAAAGAAAGAAAGAAAGAAAGAAAGAAAGAAAGAAAGAAAGAAAGAAAAAGAAAGAAAGAAAGAAAGGAAAGAAAGAAAAAGAAAAAGAAAGAAAGAAAGAAAGAAAGAAAGAAAGAGAAAGAAAGAAAGAAAGAAAAGAAAGAAAGAAAGAAAGACAATAATACCTCACCATAGATTGAGTCAGTTTACTCCCTGCAGAGGCTGGCCAGGTCATCAAACAATCTTAATTTCACTGTGGTTTACATGTGATGTGGCTGAACCTGGGGGCTGTGTCTCTGGAGAAGGTGTATTTTAGCTAGAGAGTAAGCAAAGTCTCCATCCTGGCTAACATATTATCGTGCTGTGTTTGCCTTCCTCATAGTTGGTTTTGCCTTGAGCTAGCTCTCTTTAGATAGCATGGTTGTTGGACAAGCAGGGCAAAGTTTCTCTTCAGACACACAATCTAGCTACTTGCTGGGCCAGGCTTCCTGTCTGTGAACAGAGACCTTTCTTTGTCCAGATAACACTTACGGGCTGTGCGGTGTCTCTGTGTGTAGTGCTTGTTTTCCCAGCCAGTCCAGCTCTCTACACCCAAATGACAGCCAAAGTGATTAAAGGCACTTGCCTCTGCATTTGATAGAGGCAACGAACCTGTGAGTCAGCTCTGGCAAAAACTGAAGCACTCAGTGCTTTGAAGTGCCAACACTCCATGCCACATGAGACCCACCATGCAAATTGTTTCTAAAAAAAAATAGTTAGATGTCCTCCTGAGGTGATACCATCCCGGCTGAACAATGCAGTGCTACTGGTATTAGAAAACGGCACACAACACAGACCTTTGATGAATGCAAAAATGTGTTGCATGCTTGTGCATAATACATTTATTTGTTCTCATCCTCAAAAGTCTCAAATTAACTTGGCTGAAATGTAGCTTCTGACACTTTTATCAGTATATTTTTTAAAAGATGGGTAAAATGAATATAGCACTGGCCTGGTATTCAGCTAAAGTCCTTTTAATATTTTAACAGCCATGAGTGGCAAGACAAGCTTCCTCTGTGCATAAGTTGTTAGGGACCAGAAATATTGTTCCATTTTCAGTTAGAAATTTTAGATGTTCAGTCAGAGCTTGTGCTACACGCTGAGGAAGCTGTTGCAAAGTCAGCTGTGACACCGCTTTCTAGGATGCTGAGAGATGGGCAGTAGAACAATGTAATCAAAACCATGGTTGTATCCAGCACAGATACCTGAAATTGTGTCAGCACCCGTGTTCTGACTGTAATTTTTTTATTAGTCTATATTAAGCCTTGTTGTGTGTTAAAACTAGCAACTGGTAAAGGAAATGTTTAGTCTAGAAGCAAAATGTCAATATCTGACACTAACAATATCTGTCCCACCATTACATTAATATAACAGGATGGAATGATGTCTCTTACTACCCCTGCTCAGTGTTCTTTGAAGTCAGGCAGATCAGCAGTGAAAGAAGAGCTCTCCAAAGAAATTCAAGTGCTTAGGAATAGGCTTTTGCCCAGAGCCTGTGAGTTAAGAAGACTGGTTAATCTGCACCGTGATGTTAGCCCTCACATGCAGGGTGACAGTCAGGAGCCTGTGGAACGATGCAATCTTTCAGTTAGTCTCTATCACCTTTTTTTTTTTTTGTGGTCATGGTGCAACACACACAGTCTCACAGTCTCTGTCCAATACAGCTTAGCAAGAGCAACTTATAACCATATCCTTTCAGTTAATTCAAACATCTTTGGTAATGGGGCTTTCCCACTCACATCAGTTCCCAGGGGTGCACAGTGCCTGGCACGCTGCTCTCTGGCACGCTGCTCTGTGCGTACACATGGGTGCTGGCACATGCGTGTGTGTGTGTGTGCGCATCTGTGTTCTCAGACATGCTTCACTGCAGCTGCAGAGTTACAGCAAAAAATGTCAATGGTACAAAGGGATCCAGCTGACTTCATTTCCTGCTGATAACTCCCTGAAGAGGAGGGTGAGGCTCAGCGTCCACAGTGTTGGTTTAATGCTGAGGAGTGAAGGCAGGGTTGGCGGGAGCAGACACTTAAGAACACAGCAGAATGGGGGTTTCAAAAAAACACGTTCTCCATAGAAAACACTGTTCACGTTTTCTTCCTGTCAGTTTGCCATTGTCAGAGGAGCTGATGTGCAAACCTAATCCAAAACAGGATGTTGGCTTTTTGAGTTGATTAATCTTTGAAATGCAAAGGCATTTCTTTTTTTTTTTTTTTCCTGTGGTTACCTTCTTTTTTTTTTTTTTTTCCTTCAGTTGTGAGTTGAGTTGCTTGAGTTGGAACAGGAAGAAGTGAGACCCCATTTTGGGGGAGTCAAAAGTCCAACATGGTAGCAGGTGCTAGTTAACAATATGAATTCTGGAAGATTGTATGGATGTCAGCAGTCCGAGTCAGAGCAATCTCAGATACTGGTGCTGATAGATGAGTTTCAACAAATGCCTTAACAAAGTGCAGAGATTCGACCTGCCTTACAGGGATCCACAGCTACTCCGCTCTTTATTCATCCACCACTACCCAGACAAACACATCTTCCCAGACTAAGCACCTACACAGACATATCCAAATAAGATAAATGTGTGGACACAAATATCAAAAATGCTTTCTTTGCTGAGTGAGCAGTCTCCAAACAAAGAATTGACACATCCCTGGATCTCCTATTTGTCTATCTAGCACCCTGTAGAGGCCCCATTGTCCGTACTTCGTAGCCAAAATGCAAGAGGCCGATAAATATTACACATGCTCTTCCTGAGCATTGCAGAACTAGTTATGCTACCTCTTTTGCAAGCATGCTAGTTTGAAGGACTTCCGTGTACCATTCCTTCACATGCTACCTGTAGAAGGAGTACTGGTCATTTGGCCTGAAGCGAACTTGCTGGTTTGGCCTCACATGCTTTGAAAAGAATCAGCTGGAAAGCTGCAAAGTCTAGGGGTCTACAATGGTAACATTTTCTCACTCAAATTAAATTTCCCCCTAGAGTCTGTTTTATTTGCACTTATGATGACTGCATTTATTTCCTCCTGAACAGAACAGATGTAAAAACTAATTTTTTTGCATATATGAACAAGTTAGTCTCATAAACACTGCTATATCCCAGGTCTGTAAACAAAGATACAGACATGCAGAGAGTCATACTATAAAGTACCTCACATTCATACTTGCACATACTCATCATGTAAAAGAGCCAGTTCCTCAGTATAAGCTGCCTTAATAACATTTGTTGTAAGGTTCTTGCAGTTAGAGCTTGTGGTTTGTTTGTTTCAGATTTTCTGGACTAGAGCAAATCCATACCTTATGTCTTCCTGGAGAAAAACATATATCCTATTTCTTCTTGCTCCTTCAGGAAGATTTAGTATTAATAAACTGAGTTCTGTGTACCATGCTCAGAGCAACAGCATCTGGGAATCCTGCTGGCAGAAAAGATTTGCCTTGTGGCAAGATACTTGAGAGCAGATAGAACAAGAAATGCAGTGAGGCAGCCTCAGCTACTTTTGCTTTATTAGTACTGGTACAGTGATACAGTCTCTGTCTAGCAGTTTCCTTTTCTGTAGACCTAGAGCAAACCATTTCCTCCTCAGAGTACAACCCTTGAAAGCAGAAAGAAAATACTGAAAGAGGCCGAGTGACATAAAGTAACCATTGGAGTTATGTGATTTTGACAGTCGGTTACATGGCAGACATCTTGAAAATGACACTTGTGACCAGTGCCCACAGTGGAATCCTTGAGCATGAAATCCTCCATGTGTCCAGACAGCAGGCAAAGCACAGGCAGCCAAAGCACTCTGCCCTCTTCCTCATTCTGTTTCTCAGTTAAGTTCCTGTCCCCACTCCTACTATAGCATTGTTTTGACTTCAGTAAATCAATAGAATTTCTAATCAAGAAGGAATTTGATTTTTATATTACTTTTAAAATTTAAACCTATTTTCTTCTATCTATAATCAAAGCATCTTCTGTTACTTACAGCAGAGGGGTTTCAACTAATCCAATGTTTCAGATTAGTCCTCTTTACCCAGTCTCCAGCCTGCAGCAATGCAACCCATCATTCTTTTGGCTAAGTACCAAGTAACCATTGTATATTGAATTTGGGAGATAACAAAATAATGATTTAAATCTTCTAATTTCACAGGAGTCCTACAACATGCAAGACAGCAACAGTTAACTATATTGTAAGAACAACTATGCTGAGATGATTTATTGATAACAATAACCTAGGATATTGTGATGGTCACTTTTATATCCATTCTGGAGTGTTTTCTGCTATAGCCAGCAGGGACTTGTGAAACACTGCAAAGGAAAAGTATGCATCCCTTTCAGATGCTTTAACCCTCTTCTGCCCCCATGGTGGAGGGGGGTCATTTTGCATCCCAAAATGACGGCATGACATTGTGTCACTTTGCAGCTGCATGCAAGGCAAGGAAGCCAGCGGAAGACAAAGGGAATGTTTCCAAATTCCTCTGCACCACCCTGCTCTCAAGAGGTGGGGACTGAAGTTCTTGAGAAAGAGCATATGCAAGCAGTTGCTAAAAGAGACATCTAGTTGACAATGCTTCTATCTGAATGGAAAGGGAAATTGTAATAAAACACCTCTAAGGATTATTTTTTTCCTGTCAGATTTTTTCTACTGCCACAGAAGCTTCTCACTTCCAGTGCACAAGTCTGTCCTTCCTGGTGAAGGGAGAGAACTTCCTGCACCTTCTGACCTGGTAGCGTGCAGCACAAATTTAGGGTGGAAAAAGCTAGTTCTGCTTTACAGCTCCCCAGTGACACCTTGCATGGGGACCAATGCTTGTTTGCCTGTTTCTGTAGCACCCTTGAAGTGGAGCCCTGAGATCTCCTTGGGGAATCATCCGGGAGAACCAAAGTGCTGCAGATACTATTATCATCCCTTTAAGTCCCAGCTCTGCACCAGACACCAATGCCTTAAATTGTGTTCAAATGCAATCACCCTCACTCTTCTCCTCTTTTGTCCTTCCAAAAACATTAAAACAGTCCACTGCTGACTGAAATTACCCAAAAACGTGCAGGAAGAGAGAAGGGAAGCTGCAGTTAAGGGGAAAAAAGATCCTCCTCACAAACACCAAGGAAGAGACATTGCAGACTTGGAGAGGGAAGTGTGGAGAGGGGAGAGATACAGGCAGAGACACCAGGGAAACAACTGCAAACAATGGAGAGAAAGAGAGGCAAAACGGGGCAGGGAGGGGAATAAAGATAAGGTGATAGAAAACACAAAGGAGAAAGGAAAGGAGGAAAAGCACACACGTGGTGTCCCTAAGTTTGGGTGCAGCAGCAGAGTTTGCCGTTTGTTGTCTCATGAGCTCAGCACTCCGGGAAGGACAGTATCTGCTTAGATTTGTGTCTAAATTTAAACCCTGATTGCCTTGCCTCCCCCTCCTCTCCCCTCCCTCCCTCCCTTCCTCTCACCCACCCGCCCTTCTTCCTTGTTCGTAGTGCAGGGCCACTCGCTAGGCTCTGTCAGTTTTCAAGCTGAGCAGGAGCTTGGATATTACATACCTTTCACAGCAGCACGATTTTGCTCTGGCTTGGCTGAAGTTTTCCCACAGATAAGGTGTGGAGAAGCAAGATTGCCCTGAGGACACCTCTCTCTTGCAGGATATGGAGGTAAAGAAAACTTTTATTTCCACTAGCTTGTGAATGGCTCCTCGATCTGCATTTAGCTCCACCTTGCAAAGCAATTTCTTATAAAGGCAAGTCAAAATATCTCTTTGCCGAGGTTCAGATAAATGGCTTTTTCTTTACACTCTTTTCTTTACACTTTTTCTTTACCCTGCCATGCACCTCAGATAATTTTGCAGGTTTTAGTTAAGATTTGAAAAGTCAGGGGACAGTATGGGAAGAAATTACACCTGTGAAAGGGGACCAAGGAGGAATGCCATTTACTTTTTCAGTCTCTGAAGTGGGAAAGTTACATTTAAAAGGTGAAAGGAGGTTTTAAGAATTCTGTAAAAATGGAAACGTAATGGGATGTGAACAAATTGCGCAGGATTAGTGGGCTCCCTGATGTTGATTCCTACCCAATCCAGGCAGCAGCAGCAGCTGCTGTGATTTGGACCCTAAGTGCTCTGTGTTCGTGTTCCACATGGATTGGGTGATCTCACTTTCATATCAATAGAGCATTTTGCTTCAGAAAAGAGGACCCAAGAACTGTTGTTTTGTCAAAGTAAATGAGAGTTTCCTGTGCTTTTCTCTCCATGCTGTGCGTCCCATGCGCCAGGGGAGTCAGACTTCTTGTTTCTGGGTGGGCAAGTCTCCTGTGTATCAAGGCAGTTCACCTCCCCTTGCCTCTCATCCAATTCATATGAAATGGGAGTCATGGTGCTTGCTTTGCTCACATCAGAATGGATTTGCTAGCTTTTCAAACAGTTTTTTAAGTGGCAAAGAAAAAATATTTAGGAAGGGCATGGGAGATAGAAAGGCTATTACAACATGGGCAAAACCTCAAATGATGAAAGAGGACTTTCAGTATTACTCTCAGCTACACATAGATCTTACTAAACATTTTATATTATCTTCCCAGATAATATTTTTTCTGCATCATTGCAGACTCAACTGCAGGTGACACACAAAAAGGGCAGGGAGCAGCATGCTTGAGGCACCACTACAATTTTTCTTTGAAGATTTCCAGCCCAGAGCTCAGATAATGTCCAGATGCTAATACTGCAGTCCTTGCTATCTGTGTTTGCCTGCCCCACAAGCAAGGGTTAAGCATCAGGCGTGTTCATTACAAGAAACATCCTCAACAAACTATCTAAACAGATTTTGTTGTGGAGAAGGACCAAGCAGTGATCAAACAACTCATGTGGCATGAAAAATACATAGCTTTATAAGGGGTTTTAGTTTTGCAGAGCATGGATCAGTAACAGTTACTGGTACAGGCTTTGTTAAACCTAAAACTTGCTTTATTCTTTTTTGCTAGGTAGTATCTTGAGATGTCTCAGAGGAGAGTGGGAGTTGAGCTCTTAATTTGCTTACTGCTGTTCACAGTAAGCCTCACATGGAGTAAAGAATAATTTAGGGCTGAAGCAAATATTTTGGCATGTTGAGGACACTCTCCCCCACTCCCTCTCATTTCCCAACACAGAGGACTGCACCTCTCAAGTATTTTCTGTTGTCTGCTATAGTGGAGTTTCAGAGTAGAAAGGGACAGACCTGTAATTTCCTTCTGGGAGACAGATATGATACACAGCAGGTCTGCTGGTTAGGAAGCTTCTCTGAGTATTTAACTTAACAATTCCCTCCTCTTGATTCTGTCCCTTTGCTTCTATATCCCACTCTTTATCCATGTTGCCTTGATTTCTGGTCATCTGCAGATTCCTGTCGCATTTCTTATTCTTAAAATATCTCAATTCCCAAGACAATTTTTAAGTAGTGTACTTGGTCTTCCCTTCCTTGCCCCCAAACCTCCAAGAAGGTGGTTAATGTCCCAAAGGTAACAAAAACCAATAGAGGCAAGAGCAAGAATTTGAGTTCCCATCTGTCAATTCTCTGTTCTCATTCTTCCTGACAGCTTTTGACAGACAGCATGAGCAGGGCAAAAACAGATTTAATGGTCCTCGGCAACAGGAATGAGAAGTTCTGTCATTTCCCCATTTGTTTCGTTAGTGTCTGTCAGAGCTGCTCTGTGCTTTCCTGCTGGCATAATTGGCAAGATCTTTGCTCTAGTGGGACACATGAGGGGAAAAAAGGGCAAAGGGCTGACCTAGCCAGCTGATTTCCATCATGTCTTTGGCAAGAAGACCCTATTTTTAAGAAAAACACAAAAGCAAGATAGTTGGGATCTCTTTCTTAGAGTGTTTAGTGTGGTTCTACTACTGCTTATGGGCTTGTACCTACAGCCTTAGCCATTCTGCTGTCAGGAATGTGACCACATTGAAAGCAGTAACTATAACCAATGAATATCTCAAAGAGGGAGAAAGATGCAGCAAACTCACATTTTTGCAATTCATTTAATTTTGTGAGTCTGCTGATCTTCAGATTTTTTTTTTTTTGGTGAAGACCCAGCTTCTTGATGCAAGACAGATTTGAGATTTGAGAATAAGTTTTATTTCCAGTGTTACAACTGATGAGAGGAACTTCAAATCATGAAGCTTTGTATCACAGACTATTAGCATGGAGAGTTCATATCAAAAATGTTTAAAGCTGGAACTGATGAAAACTAATCCACTTGTAAAAAAGCAGCCACTAAGCATTCTTTGCATTCATGCTACAAAAAGGATTGAAAATTATTGTGTTGGTTTGGTAGTTTACATCTTCAGATTTGGTCCAACCTGTCTAATTCCCAAAGCTGCATCAAACCTCGCTGCAGATGTTGTGAATTAAGACATCCACTGAAAGTGCTTGTGGCTTTCTGCAGCCTGTATTCAACAGCAGCCATGACATTGCTTTTGCCAACCTCCCTGTAGGAGCTTGGGAGCTTAGAGGCATTTGAACTTTACTCACACAGCTAAAGGAAGCAATTCAAGACCAAATCTCACGTTGGAGGCTTCCTATAGTGCTATGGGTTTCCTAAGTTGCAAAGGTGCAGCAACCAGGTTTATTTTGGGAAGGTCCCCCTCTTCTTTGTGCTTACCAACAGATTTTTTTTCTTTCTGTGACATCTCCATTTTGCCTGTTGCTACACTATCTCAGGAGAGGGAAAGCTTTTTCAGGGCCAAGAGCAGTTCTCTGCTCACTTTGCCACTTCCCATCTGGCAACCTACTGGACACAGCTTCTAGCCCCAAGCACTGCGCTCTCCCTACACCACAATGTTCTCACCTGGGAAGTGATGGGGCCACTGCTCTTTTCAATAAATCCCCCTCCTGTATCAGGTGAGGATTGCACAAAGAGGCTCTGGGTCCTGCTCTACTACTCTAGCAAGAAGAAGAGCAGCATAGAGAAAACTTCTCAGAAGCCTCTATACCCTGTCTCAGTGGGAAGATGCAGAAACCTCCTGGAGTATCCACTCCCACAACAGAGGTGACATCAGAAGCCATTTCTTCCTTTGTGTTGTGATCAGCCATACATAACAACTGAGCACATTTCCAGGTCCGGTGTCCCAATTGTTGCATTCTTCTAGGAGCCATGGGGAATAATGCTCTTGCTTAGACTACAGGACAGCTTGCTTTCAGCATAGGCACTTACCTTTTCCCTAGGAAAACTGCACTAAGGATATGTGATGAGTTACCCAAAAAGACTGAAGTGGAAGGAATGGAGGAAAGTTAATATGCAGAGAAGGGGGCTGAAATCTGTAACCATTATGGTCCCCAGTATGCCCCACACAGGTGAGCTGGGCTGATTAAGGTCTCTGTCCAACTTTGCACCTGTGGAGTCAAGATTAAATACAGGCATTACACCATGGTTAGCTCTGCTAGGAAACAATTTCCCTTCCTCAGGAAGCTCTGTTGCATGGCTTTAATTCCAGAAGTTAAAATGTTCCTTTTCACTCTTCCTTTTGGCTTAATAGAACATTTTAACCTCAAATACATTTGTTTTCAGTGGTTCCTCCCAAACTCATGACACATTAATGCAGAGTACCTGTGTAGATGAAGGGAAGAGTATTTAAATATACTAGGAGAAGTACTGTATGACCTCATTTTACTCCTCAAATCTGGACAGATTTAGAATCTGCCTGACAGTAAACAGCATCTCTGCAGCAGAGGATCCCGGAAAGGATCATCTTTGCCAGACTTCTACATCCCAGTGACTAGATGAGCCCTCCTTCTTGAAGGACAGAAAAGAACAAACCCAAACCTCATGGGCTGTGCTGTGACCCTTTCTTGTGTGTAGCAGAGACCCCAGAGTGAATGGTTTGCAGAATTAAAGTTTTTCCTGTGTCACCAGAGAAGGATGATTCTTGGGCATCCCTCCTCTCTCCTTCCCGATTTTAACTTCTGTTCTTCTGAGAATATCATGTCATGATGAAAGCCTACTGGAAAAGCTGCCTTTCCTGTACTCCAGCGGCATATTATGCATACCTTCTCATACATTCTGAGGATGTGCTTATCTGAAGAACAAGGGAAAACATCACCATTGCTTTACTGATTGGTGCTGCTAGGAAACAGCTGGTTTTCGTCATGGAAATGACCAAGCCCATACAAACTAGGGTGGTTTTTCTTTCTGTTTCCACGTGGTTGGAACACCAACTCTACAGCCTGAATTTGGGATCTGAAATGGCAGCTTTAACCAGCAGAAAGAGAACCAGTTTGGATGACCTGTCTATTTTACTGGGAAAGCCTTTACTCTTAGGGAGTGTCATGTAGGCACAGATTTAAGTTTCATTTCATCCAAGCCACAATGTATCCAGCTATGAATCTTATGCCAGAAATGCTTTTACATTAACATCAAGTCTAAGGTGTGTATTTATGATATCTTATCATCAGTCTTGGATGAGGTTTATCTGCTCCGTTAGTGCCAAAGGCAGTTTTTACCTGTTAGAAATAAAAAAATATGTCAGACCAAATTCTTGTCAGATATGAACACATTGCTTGCTAAAGGTATTTCTGGAAATCTTCTCCAAGCAAAGACCCTGACCTCACTTGCCAGATTGTCAGCTAGTATAGGTGCATGCCTGTGATGGTTTGAAACTGTCTTTTTAATTTTTCCTTGCAAAGTTCAGAACAGAGAAAGTGAAAGAATGTAAATAAGTCACTATTGGGTGTAAGAAAGCAAAATAACGATTGTTCTAAACACTTCCATTGGATAGATAGAAATGTTTAAGAACTATTACCCAAAACAAAGTAGGCATTCGGCACATTCTGCGTTCGGCAGTGGGGGCAGTTGCTGGGCTGTCTGGCTGCTGTTTTCTTCTTCTCTTCTGGCTGAAGATAACACACTGACCTTGGCAGCTAAGTTAACAACTTTCTGCTTAACTAACTCTGCTTCTCTGTCCAGGGGGGTCTGGGGGGGAAGCTCCTGGGAGAGAGAGAGGCCCCTTTGGGAGGGTCCCCTTGGGGGGAAGCAAAGGGAGATCGATTGTGCTTTTTCTGTTGATTGTATATATTTGTGAATGTTGTGAATTTTGTATATTTGTACATATTCATTGCATTTCAATGTAGATTTTAGACTCTGCTTGTAAATACAGCTTTTCATTTGCTTCCAGACTGAGCTAGCCTGGTTATTGTCAGTGGGGGGGGGGAATTTCAGCTCACACCGACACACTTTTTATTTTTGGCGCTCCAACTCAGGGCTCGATTGCTTGTTTGATTTATTTCTGCTCAGATTAGGAAGCAAAATGAAGCTGTTTTGGATTTTGAGTCATTTTATTTCATCTATTATCGGTGTGATTGTTTACAGATGGGCCATTTCTTGCATGATAGACAAGATTGTGAGATATGTGGCATATAAGTCGTTTCTTTGGGTTAAGAACAAGTTACTGAATGTTGGTGAATTCTGTTGTGGTCTTATTGGGCTAAGAAGCTATGGTAACTCAACTATGGATCTGCTAGCAGACACATATGAGTTTGTTACTCCTCTTACAACTACAGAGGGTCTTTGGAACCAGTGGTACCCTAGATATCTTGTGCTTGCCTTAATTTTGTTGCTTCTTGGAATAATCATATGGCTACTGATAGCACTGTGTCAAGAAAGACATAAGGCTACTTGCTCTTCCAACTCTGCTGTGAATGTGAAAACCAAGCCAGTAAATTTGGTGGCCACTGTAACCAGAAAGCGTAAAGGAGATGCAGATGCTGCAGGAGATGGTGCAGATGGAGATGAGGGTCCTTCTACTCAGGGTCCCTCTGTTAAGAAAGATCCTTCTGATGAGGAAGAGAGGGTTAGCCTTAAAACTCTGGTAGACCTCTTGAGACCCCACATGGATGATGGAGATGTAGGTCAGGATGTAGACCCTGGTAGATTAGCAACTGCTGGCAAAGCCTCTGAACTCAAAGAAATTCAACGGAGGATTAAAATAGGATTATGGGGACAGCGACCTCAGGATGATGATGATGATGATGATGAGGATGACATACAGTCAGCTAATGCACCCAGACAGGAAATTAGACATGTGAGGAAGGATTACATCAGAGGAGATAATGAGCCAGTCCTGTCTTGGCTAGCCAGGTGTTTTGATATGGGAGCCCCAGCATTGGTGGTAGGCGACAAGTCGGCCTCTCAGTTGGGGATGCTCTCAAAGGATACAGGCATAGACAGGCACCTAGGCAAGTGCATTGGTAAAGTTTCTCTGTGGGCACGCCTCCTACTGGCAGTCTCGCTGAGGTACCCCAGCAGAGATGATTTACCATGGAACCCTAAGCCTTGGACCACAATAGCTGAGGGAATCAAGCGTCTGAGAGAGTTTGCTGTGAGAGAAGTAATGTATGGAGATCATAAGACTCTGAATCCTGATGAAATTCCTGTTGGAACAGGCCTTGCCAAAAAGCTCATTAAGCTTGCTCCTCCTAATTATGCTACTATTCTGGCAAGCAGGATTGTGGCAAGAAATTATGGTGGAGTGCCTCCTACTGTTGGCCATTTCACTGACCAAATGAGGCAGTTGGAGGATAGTCTTGCACGTACTTCTTTGGTTTCAGCCATTGAGGCTATGTCTGGAAAGATGGAGAATTGCATGAAAGAGCTGAAGGAGGAACTTAAAACCTCCATATCCAACTTGATGAAGGGGGATGATTCTGATTCCTCTTCCTCCAGATGGATACAAGTTTCAGCTGTTAGGAACAGACGTGCTCCAAGGAGGCCATTCCAGAACAGGTCAAACCAAAACAGACAGCAGAGGCAATCACGTGGCAGTATCTGGATAACTCTGCGTGATCAGTTTGGTGAGAACATGAACAGATGGGATGGTCAACCAACTTCTGATCTTTTCAAGAGGTTACGGGAGCTGCAGAGAGGCAGATCCCGAGGTAGCAATACCAGGAGGGTAGCTGTCGCTTCCTCAGTTTCCCAGAACAACTCTGATAGCTCCAACAGTGATCCTAATTCTGGTGCTGGACGTTGTGCCAGCTGTACATGTGGAGGTAATCCCCACCATTAGGGGTGCCCTGCCTTCCGCCAGGGGGAGGTAAGGGATAATGGAGATAACAGAATCTATTGGGATGTGTACATCCAGTGGCCTGGCACTTCAAAATTTCAGAAGTACAGGGCCTTGGTTGACACAGGAGCTCAGTGCACCATAATACCATCAAATTATCAAGGGGGAGAATCTATAACTATTCAGGGAGTCACTGGTGGATCTCAAGAGTTGTTTATGATAGAGGTTAACATAAGTTTAACTGGGAAGCAGTGGAAGAAACATACTATTGTAACAGGACCTAATGCACCTTGTATTTTGGGAATTGACTTTCTGAGAGAAGGGCGTTTTAAAGACCCTAAGGGTTACAAATGGGCTTTTGGAATAGCAACTGTAGAAATTGATGGAGGAAAATTGAAGTTGTCCATTAGATAAATAAAAAGTGTGTCGGTGTGAGCTGAAATTCCCCCCCCACCGACAATAACCAGGCTAGCTCAGTCTGGAAGCAAATGAAAAGCTGTATTTACAAGCAGAGTCTAAAATCTACAATGAAATGCAATGAATATGTACAAATATACAAAATTCACAACATTCACAAATACATACAATCAACAGAAAAAGCACAATCGATCTCCCTTTGCTTCCCCCCAAGGGGACCCTCCCAAAGGGGCCTCTCTCTCCCAGGAGCTTCCCCCCCAGACCCCCCTGGACAGAGAAGCAGAGTTAGTTAAGCAGAAAGTTGTTAACTTAGCTGCCAAGGTCAGTGTGTTATCTTCAGCCAGAAGAGAAGAAGAAAACAGCAGCCAGACAGCCCAGCAACTGCCCCCACTGCCGAACGCAGAATGTGCCGAAGTGCCTACTTTGTTTTGGGTAATAGTTCTTAAACATTTCTATCTATCCAATGGAAGTGTTTAGAACAATCGTTATTTTGCTTTCTTACACCCAATAGTGACTTATTTACATTCTTTCACTTTCTCTGTTCTGAACTTTGCAAGGAAAAATTAAAAAGACAGTTTCAAACCATCACAATGCCCTTTTATTTTTTTGTTCAGCACCAATTTTTTAAAGAGCTCAAACACCACACAACAGGCAGCAAGGTGGTAAGCTGTTTTTTGCATACAAGTGTCTTTCGCAAATAAACCTATTTACCCTTTGTAATGAGACACACACAGTGTTTTGGTCAGTATAGATTAAGTGGCTAATCTGCAAAGGGTATCAATTTACCATTGCCAGCTCCAGCAAAGTTACTGTTCATCTCAAGCTTCTCAAGTGCATGCTCTCAGCATGACTGGACCACAGCTCAGATTGTGTGTTTGTACAAGTTGGTAGCTGTGGCATGAGTGGTGTTTTTCTGAGTGTCTTGAAGTACTTCACAAAATATCATACCTTTCTCTCGTGCTCTGTCACTGAACCAGAGCATGCTGCTTCTTAAGGCAAGAAATTTGTTGCTCACGTAGATCACTTTTAAGCACAGAGAATGAGCATGTGCACTTTGGAAAGTCTCAGAATCTAAAGGATGAAGACAAATGACTTGTTTGGAGACAGACACAAAGATGCAAAGGAGAGGGAGAACTGACTCAGAAGAATGGACTTGAGTCAGTGTGCCTTTACAGTGAGGCAGAGGATAGTAGTCTAAAACTTTTTGACACAGAGGAAACAGTGCATCAGAAAAGCAGCACACCTGTGAGTAATGGGATACAATCAAAAGGAAGATGTGAATTTCACCAAATAGTAGGAAGGGCTTCTTACAGTGAGGTCTAGCAGGGTTTGGAACAGTGTAGAGGAAACCAAATGTAGTGGAAACCTCTCCCAACAGAGTTTCAAAAATGGACTGGACAGAACATTAGAAGGGCAGGAGTGATCTCCTGTTGCATTCAAACAATAGTATTGATAGGGCCAACAGAGGGGCAGGACCATACTGTTTCTGCAGTTCTTCCACATGTGGGGCTGCTAGCAGAAGCTAGTGCCTATTCAGCATCAGGCCCAAAAAGTGTTTTATTATTTCCTGATACAATACATTGTTCAAGTCCTGCAAAATTCTACGTATGGGAAGCTTAGGTCAAAATAATTTGCAGGAATCTGGGAAACTTCTTTTACTGCTTGTGTAAAACACAAACCCAATTTTCTTTGTATACTTTCTTCCTGTTTTAAGAACGGGTGTCTTTATCCTTAAAACTGCATACTGCAACAGCAATCATGGGTTATTCCCATTTTCTGATGAGTGCCATGTTCCCCTGATGTAAGTTCAGATGAAACAGGTTCTGTTTCATATATGCACACATGAGCTGTGTGACAGGTTTCCTAGGAATTTTACCCATTATGCCCTGCAGCAAATGTGTACTTAACTTGTGAAACATGCACATTATAATTTGGTTTCCCACTTAGTCTTTACAAAGCATGCAGAGTTGTCAACACTCTCCCCTCAAGAAAACCCAGTGCTTTCATTGCTAGTTTCATAGTGTTCATTCCCATTTAGCAGCACCAGGGCTGTCCATGCAAACAAATGCAGGCAGGCACACCAGTCCCCTGGACAGCAGGTGCCTGTAAAGAGGGCAGAGTGGAAGAAAAGGGATGGCTGGCTGAATACAGTGGAGCATGAGGTGATGGGAGTCATAAAGTTAACCAAGTCAGACAAGTCACCCATACTAAAAGGAAACAGTTTTAGCACCTTCCCTTTCATCTCCCAGCTCAATTCAAATTTCTGTTTTCCACTCATATCAGGACTTCTAATCTCATGTAATATCAAGTCCTGGTCTGTACAGCTCTGTACCCTCTCCTCCTTCTCCTTCACCTGCCTTGACTCTGCACTCCCACCCCAGCTTCCTGCCCTTGGCATGGGTATCTCACACTGCTCCAGTTCTGACCTCAAGCTCCTGATATGGGTGACCCACCCATTCTCTACATGCTAGGTCCTGCAGGGCCTTGCTCAGGACGATGATACTGCAGGTTCAGCCTCCTAAGGTTTATCCTCCACTGCAGCTTCACACTCTGATCCAGAAATATGAAGCCTGTGTTATCTACAGCAGCTCATTAAACCTTTGTAGCTGGCACTAGTCTCATCTGAAGACTCTTAAAGGCGAAAGATGGAAGCCTTTTATTTTTGTAGCTCCTGGTAAAGAAAAGCTATCAAGTAATGAAACTGTCATACATTATTTCTTCTGCCTCTGCTCTGCAACTCAAAAATTGCTGGATCATTCACTTGTAAGTTGAATATAGTTTCTCTTCTCAATACCTTTCATTCTAAGGTTCATGAGTTCAGTGACATGCTGGCCAGAGCTTCCTAGTGCTGAGCAGGCATGCAGGCACTGAGCGAGTGCTTCCTGGACACCTGGTTCCAGTGGCCCAGCATTAACCTGAAGAAACTGTGCCTGAGGTTGAAGGAGCTTAGTTCTGTGACAAGATGTCACAGAAAGAACATGTAGGGGTTTCAATCAGTCACTAGGAAAAAGAGAGTACTGAAGTAAGTAGGGTTCTTTAGAGCTCTTGGAGCTCTTTAGAGCTCATAATTGGGTTTCTCCTTTACAGAGTTGCTGAAAATTATTTAAGCAGGTTAACTCAGAAGCAGAGATAATTCTCTTTCTCAGATCACAGAAAAAAACCCAACATGTCAAAGGCTAAGCTGCAGTTCAAGAATTCATAGAATGGTTTGGGTTTGAAGAGATCTTAAGGATCATCTACTTCCAGCCCACCTGCCATGGGCAGGGAAACTTTACACTAGACCAGGTTGTGCAATGCCCGGTCCAGCCTGGCCCTGAACACTTCCAGGGAAGGGGCATCCACAACTTCCCTGAGCAATCTGTTCCAGTGTCTCGCCACCCCCACTGTAAAAAATTTCTTCCTAATATCTAGCCTAAATCTAGTCTCTTCCGGCTTAAAGCCATTATGCCTCCTGTCATTACAAAGCCCTTGTAAAAAGTCCCTCCCCAGCTTTCTTGTAGGCCCCTTTCAGGTACTGGAAGGCTGCTATAAGATCTCTGCAGAGCCTTCTTTTCTACAGGCTGAACAACCCAAACTCTTGCAGTGTGTTCCCACAGGGGAGGTACTGCAGCCCTCTGATCATCTTCATGGTCCTCCTATGGACCTGCTCCAGCAATTTGATGTGCTTCTTGTGTTGCAGGCCCTAGAATTGGACACAGTATTCCAGGCAGGGTCTCATGAGAGTAGAGTGGGAGAAGCCTCCCTCATCCTCCTGGTCACACTTCTTTTGGTACAGCCCGGGTCACAGTTGGCCTTCTGGGCTGCAAACATACATTGCTGGCTCATGTTGAGTTTTGCATCAACTGACACCCTCAAGTCCTTCTCTTCAAGACTGCTCTTGAGCCATTCTCCACACAGCCTGTAGCTATGCTTGGGGTTGCTCTGAGCCAAGTGTAGGACCTTATATTTAGCCTTGTTTAACTTCATGAGGTTAGCATGGGGCCATGTTTCAAGCCTGTGCGAATCCCTCTGGATGGCCTCCAGTGTGTCAGCCAGACCACACAGCTTGGTGTCATCTGCAAACTTGCTGAGAGTGCAGTCAATCCCGCTGTCCGTGTTGCTGACAAAGATGTTAAACAACACTGGTCCCAGTACTGACCCCTGAGGGACACCAGCCATCTCAGGTCTCCATTTGGACATTGAGCTATTGACTGCAACTGAGTATGGCCATACAGCCAATTCTTTATCCCTCAAGTCCATGTTTTTCCAATTTAGTTACCAGGATGTGATGTGGGACAGTGTCAAATGCTTTACACAAGTCCAGGTTGATGACATCAATTGCGCTTTCCGTATGCACTGGTGCTGTAAAGGCCAAAAAAGGCCACCAAATTCATCAGGCATGATTTTCCCTTGGTGAAGCTGTGTTGGTTGCCACCAATCACCTCTTCTTCATTTTCCGTATGCCTTAGAAAGCTTTCAGGATGATCTGCTCCATGATCTTGCCAGGCACAGAGGTAAGACTAATGGCCTGTAGTTTCTGGGTTCTTGGTTTTTTCCCGTTTTGAGCATTTGTGAGCATTTTCCTTAGTAGACTCTTACCTACAGAAATCATTAAATTTTTAATGCATCATGAGAGTTGATCCAGACTGGACTGAAAATTCAGACAGTCGTTTTTAAACATTAGAGCAAATCTCAGCTACCTGGATCTATTTGCTCAGCATAGGGCCTGGTTTTCAGGGGTCTTGCAAACTGGAGACTCCAGACAAAGCTGAAGGGAGGGCAGCTGCTGAGAAAGCAGTTTTGCAGACCTGGATCCTCAGTGCCACTAGGGCTGCTGAGCCCTCCAGGGGCCAGTTAAAAAGACATCTCTGTGGATATAGATTAATTTTCACTACTCAATCTGGCTGCTGGCTCAGTGCTTGCTATTACTTTCTTCCATTCCATATCTGTGTATCTTTTTAGACCAAATTCCTGGCTCAGATAAATACGAACCTCCTTCTCTGACCTGCCTGTATCCAGTGTAGATCTAATTTTATAGCAATGTGTTACAAAGATAGCACAGTCCTAACTGAGGTGTCCTGGAAGCTGCAGCAGTTGGGAGCTCTGTGTAGGCTCACTTACCATTGTGATTTTCTGTTCCCAGCATGATAAATTAAGAAGAGTTGAATCCCTGTGCTGTTACTAGACTGGGTCTAGTATTTTGTTTAAGTGGGGAGGTATCACAGTCTACTTAGAGCATTTATCAAAGGTATTTCAAATTGTCCCTGCTTCTAGCATTCTCTTTGTCCCTTCTTTGACAGTTCAATGATTTCCATTTCCACTTTGACCTTCTGAATAGCCTCAGATTAGATAATTAACACATACAGTATATGCATTTGCTTAAGTTTCTTCCTTTTAAACCACTCTGTCAGTTCAAGACTGGTTCCTTCCTTGTTCCATATGAAGCATCTTGCCTTCTCCAGTTGAAGTTCATTTTATTTCAGATCTCTGCTAAAAGCAGGGCTTTTTTTCCTCACCTCATGTGAGTCAAGCAAGGGAGAAGCTAAACTGAATAGCAGCTGAAAAGTGATTCATCAGGCTGAGACCTTTCCTACTATAGGGGCTGTTCCACTTAGCTGGTTTCCTTCACAGCACATGCCCAAATGTATCTGTGTCTGTAGGTGAGAGCAGAATGCAGCCCAGCATTGTGTCTACAGCGACAGGGCTGTGCAAGTCACTTAGAGCAACACTATGATTTGGATGGTTTAAAATAGTGGTATTTTGCAAGGCACATTTTAACCAACAGAAAGCTGCTCATCTTAGAGGGGGGAATTTTCAACCCACCGCACTGTGGTTCATGCATTTTTTTCCCCACCTAACTAGTATGCACACGTACCCAGCCTTCCTGGCCATCTCTCTCCCCTGTGCATCAGTTGAGAAGACTCTGCTCATGGGAGGTTGGATGCACTTGTCCCTTAGACCACGCTATTTCCCCTCTCTCTGCAGGCAGCCTGGGAGGTTTTGTCAGTGTTCCTCTGTTAGCTCATGCCTCATCCTTCTAGAGCAGCAAAAGCTCCCCCAGAACAAGGCCTGAAAGTACACACAGAGAGGCACCAATTAATTTGGGAAAACTTGACAGGCTGTGTACAGTTCCCAGACCATTAAGAAAAACAGATGTTTGAGAGAGAAACATCACGAAGCTGAGAAGGATCCTGGGGAAAATCCTGGCTAGAAAGTGAGGACTGTACAAGCAGCTGATGCAAACTGTGCACTAGAAAAGCATCCATGTCTTACGGTGGCATCACTGCTCTTCTTCAGAACTGCTATCTCAACCCTCTACTCATGGAGGCATTTGCTAGTAATCGGAGTATCTCAAGGACAAATCACAGATACTGGTTATACAAGCTACTAAAGACACTTAGGGAGCAATAAGCTTCAGTCCAGCCAGACCACTGTCTTGGTTACAGCTGTTGTCAGCTGTGCATTAAGACATCAGCATCACTCTAACATGACTGGAGATCAATCCTTGGCTCCAAAGGAGCTATTCCACATGTGGAGTGTCTGTGGATTTCTAAAACAATACAACCTCTTTCTTTCCCCCATGAGCCTTTCACATAATTATATGTGTTTTACATACCTGCAGTAGCTCATGGCTAGATCAACCAAACTTTCAGCATTTGTTGCTAGAGGCTCCTATCAGATGGAGAGGAGTTAAGGACAGAAATATATATCCTGCCTGACACAGCAGAAAAGTGAAAATTCTTCCTGAACTAAGCTGAAAGTTTAGTGATGTTACTTAAAAGAGAGAGGAGATCTTCAGTTATTTAGGAAAGTGGTGCATTGGCTCTCCAGATACTGAAATCCTGCCCACTAGCCTCCTTCACTGTGACATTCTTTGAGAGAGGAGCTGAAGGCTGTATTTGACAGGGTGTTTCAAAGTAAGAGACCTTGTTTGCAGCATCCCAATACAAATTTTCCTCACCTTGAGTAATTCGAATGTCGGTGTTACTTGCTGCAGGATTTTGCTTCACTGGTAGCACTTATGTTTTAGAGTATTTCTGCCAAAACAGAGTTCTTTTAAGACCAAATGGTCATTATAATGAGCAAAAAAGTGAAAAGTAATTTTTTGAAACTGTTTGTTCTAGATAAACACAGCTAGTATTTTAAAAACAGAAGTATTAACTCAAAGGAAATAATAGGACACTGAGTTTCCAAGATTTCAGAAAGGCAGGTGACACGTAATTTTAGTCTTCTAGTGTAGTCGAACTTAGTGATTGCAGAGATGTTTGTTAAACTAGTTGAGCCTTTGTATCTCTGTGCTTAATGTTACTGATGGCTCAGTTCCAGTTTGCAATGTACAGGGTACCACTAGAGAGTAGTTATGTGATTTGAACAGGGGGTATATAAGGAAGCTGCCCGAGCGCCAAGAGACCTGGTTAGGAAAGCTAAAGCACAGTTTGAATTGAATCTAGCCAGGGAGGTCAAAGGAAACATTAAGAATTTCTACAGGTATATTAATGGTAAAAAGAAGACTAGGGAAGGTGTGGGCCCCCTCAGAAAGGAAACAGGTGAAATGGTCACAAGTGACCTGGAGAAGGCTGAGGTTCTCAATGACTTCTTTACCTCAGTCTTCACTGCAAGGGCCTCCAGCCACACTCCTGGAATAGTCATGGAATCTAATGGCAAGGACCAGGAGGAAGAACTGCCCTTCATAAGTGAAGATCGGGTTCGTGATCACCTGAAGAACCTGAAAGTGTTCAAGTGGATGGGACCCGAAAGGATACACCCAGGGGTACTGAGAGAACTGGCAGATGAGGTTGCTAAACACCTCTCTATTATATTCCAAAAGTCCTGGCAGTCTGGGGAAGTCCCCACTGACTGGAAAAGGGGAAACATTACTCCCATTTTCAAAAAGGGAAAGAAGGAAGAACCAGGGAACTACAGGCCAGGCAGTCTCACCTCTGTGCCTGGTAAGATCATGGAGCAGATACTCCTGAAGGCACTACTGAGACAGAAGAATAATGAAGAGGTGATTGGGTACAGTGAGCATGGCTTCACCAAGGGCAAATCCTGCCTGACAAACCTGGTGGCCTTCTATGACAAAGTCACAACATTAATAGATGAGGGGAGAGCAACTGATGTCATTTACCTGGACCTGAGCAAAGCCTTCGACACTGTCCCACACCACATCCTGGTCTCCAAACAGGTGACACATGGGTTTGATGGATGGACCACTAGACGGATAAAGAACTGGCTTGATGGCTGCACCCAAAGAGTGGCTGTCAATGGCTCCATGTCCCAGTGGAGGCCAGTGACAAGCAGAGTCCCTCAGGGATCAGTCCTGGGACCAGTCTTGTTCAACATCTTTGTCGGTGCCATTGAGTGGCATTGAGTGCACCCTCAGCAAGTTTGCTGATGACACCAAGCTGTGTGGTGCAGCAGACACGCTGGAGGGAAGGGATGGCATCCAGAGGGACCTTGACAGGCTGGAGAGGTGGACACAAGCCAACCTCATGAGGTTCAAAAAGACCAAGTGCAGGGTCCTGCATCTGAGTCGAGGCAATCCCAAGCACAAATCCAGGCTGGGCAGTGACTGGCTAGAAAGCAGCCCTGAGGAGAGGGACTTGGGGGTGCTGGTGGACGAGAAGCTCAACATGAGCTGTCAATGTGCACTTGCAGCCCAGAAAGCCAACCAGATCCTGGGCTGCATCAAGAGAAGTGTGGCCAGCAGGTCAAGGGAGGTGATTCTCCCCCTCTACTCAGCTCTGGTGAGACCCCACCTGGAGTTCTGTGTCCAGTTCTGGAGCCCCTATTACAAGAGGGATATGGACATGCTGGAACGTGTCCAGAGAAGGTCCACAAGGGTGATCAGAGGGCTGGAGCACCTCTCCTATGAGGACAGACTGAAAGAGTTGGGGCTGTTCAGTCTGGAGAAGAGAAGGCTCCAAGGTGACCTTATTGTGGCCTTCCAGTATCTGATGGGGGCCTACAGGAAACCTGGGGAGGGACTTTTTAGGATATCAGGTAGTGACAGGACTAGGGGGAATGGAATAAAGCTGGAATTGGGGAGATTCAGGCTGGACGTGAGGAAGAAGTTCTTCCCCATGAGAGTGGTGAGAGCCTGGAATGGGTTGTCCAGGGAAGTGGTTGAAGCCCCATCCCTGGAGGTGTTTAAGGCCAGGCTGGATGAGGCTCTGGCCAGTCTGATCTAGTGTGAGGTGTCCCTGCCCATGACAGGGAGGTTGGAAATAGATGATCCTTGTGGTCCCTTCCAACTCTGACTGATTCTATGAAATACATTACCACCTAGTAGCCTGATAGTAAACCATCAGGTTTTGAACCTTGCTGAATTATGTTTATTTTATTGAAGCTGTAGAATCTGAAATGTCTTAGTTTCCTCTAAAAAGAAATTACTTGCCTTCATCATGGCAGTGTGAGTCTTGAATGGAGACTCTAGTGCACCCTTAAGATTCAAAAAGGAGAACCCCATGTAGTATGCCTGGTCTTAAAGCCCAGCACAGATGAGTTTTTGAAGGGACACTGTTTCAGATGACAGGAAAAGCCCTCTTGCAAGGAGCTGCTTCAGAGAAAAGTTGTCATATTGCTTGTGTGGGCACAGCCTCTGTGCCTTTCATTGTTTATCCATTTGTGTGGCTGGGTATGATCATATTCTATCAACTATCCACAAGCCTTTTCCTACTGCCTGAAATTATTTCCATATTGGCTTCTTGACCTGTCTGCAAGCAGCTGTGTCAGGCTGGTATTAAGGCAATTATATACACAAGTATGTTTTACAGGAAAGGCCTAGCCTGTTTCTCCTTGAATTGATTGGAGGCTTATCTGTTTTCCCTGCTCTTTCAGTCAAGCCAGTTGCCTTGTCCCTAGACAACTGGTCTTCTGGTCCCCACTTAGACTTCCTAAGCTTTCCTCTTCAGTGCCTGTGAACAAATGTTGTCATTTATCTTTAAAACCTAGTGATCGTAATTATCACAATCTCTTCTTACTGTATTTAGCAAGGCTTCTCCCCACTGTATCCTCAGGGCTCACTGGTACCTAACAGCCTTTTATTTCACCTTTCTACCTCTCATCCCAGCACCCTGTCTTCTTACTGCACCAAGAGTTGCCTTGCCCTTCTAGTAGCTTTTGGGCTTTCCTCTTAAATATTCATCCCTCTGGCACTAAATCTCATTTCTGTTGTTCTCTTGTTACTACTTTCAACATCTTTGAGCTTCTCCTTCCTCTTAGACTGTTGACTTAGTGGTCTAAGGGAACCATCATGTGACTGCTTTGCTGAGCCTATAAAAGTTTACTATGCATAGAAAATTGTTAGGGTACAGCCCTGCAGCCGCAGGCAGGAAGGGTGAGCTGAACAAATGGGATGCATGTGACTGAAATGTGAAATCTGTTGTGTCACTAGCAAAGTGTCTTTAATACTCCCTTAAAATCATGTTGATTATTTTGAAATTTTAAAAAATCTTTAGAAACCAGACTGAAATCCCATTAAAAAGTACAGTGGAAGGGAATCAGTCCTTTGTGGGTGCTGAGCATCCTTACAACTTACTTAGGAAGAGTTTAGGGGCCACAGGCCATCTCAGTTAGTACATGCCCGAAGTACCCTATACTACAGAAAATCCAGATAGCTATTTCTCATGTGCAGAGGTGAAATACAGATACCTGGTTTGGGTACATGACCATAGAGAGCTGTAACTGGGCTAACAATCCCTTTGGTATGAACATAGCACCAAGAAAATGCATCTAGTTTGCTGCCACCATGAGAAGTTGTGCATTGACCATGGAGCTCAGATCTCTTACTACTAGTTTCCTTGGGCTGCTCTGCATCATAGTGTAGCTGTTCTCAGACACATGCATTGCAGAGAATCAGTCTGCCATGGAGGGCCAAGTGTCAAGGTGGAGGACTAAAATTCCGACTGATTTTGAAAAGCTCAGGGCAAGTTATTGTGTCCTAGATCAGCTGCAGTAGTAATATGGAGCCAAATACAGCAATCAATATATCTTCAGCCTGGAAAAAACTTTGCAACCATTGTTTGACTTTGCTGGTTCCTTTGCTTCACTAGGTATCTGCTTGCTTGACATAAAAATTCATCCAGAGCCCCAGATACTGCTGCACAAACCTGGAATTATTCCACCTGACCTGTCCATGGGTGCTTCTGCCCAGGCCAAGCTGCCATTAGAAATTAGGCATTTCCCTGTTACACTTGCCCCTGCCCCACATCCTCATCTGTCCTCTCCACTCCTTTTCTTATGAGAATACTCTGAGCGTGCTGTACACAAAATAGGATCAAGTGTCTTGTAAAAAGCACAGAGAGGAAACTCTAACAGCCAGGTGTTACTGGAGGTTTCTGCAATCACCTCAGTAAAGGACTCACAAAACACTGTACATATAATTTAAATAATTTATTTTAATGGTCTGCCACCTCCTTCCCTGAGAAGTAAGTCATGGCTGAACAGCCAGATGCCTTATCCTACACAGGGCAGAGCAGAGCCAAGAGATGCTCATATCTCTGTGGGGGACAGGCTGAGGTTACATATGTACTGCCCCTACAAAGGCACCCCTGTCTGGCAGGGACCAGATGCTGCTTCTCGGTAATGATGGCACTTGATCAAACCATTCCTGGCAGTCTCTGACAGACACAATGAGACAGTTGCTCAGGAAGTGCACAGCCTGGGCTCTGTTCTGCTTTCATGGGGATGTGGGCTTCAAACTCTTTGGTCCGTGTATGAAGAATCATAGAATTGGCTTTGGTTGGAAAAGACTAAGATCATCGAGTCCAACCATTATCTAACCCTCCCAAGTCTGCTGTTAAACCATGTCCCTTTAGCACCACATCTGTGCATCTTTTAAATACCTCCAGGGATAGTGATTCAACCACCTCCCTGGTGAGCCTATTACAGAGTTTGATAACCTTTTCAGTGATGAAGTTTCTTCTAACATTCGATCTAAACCTCCCCTTGTACAACTTGAGGCCATTTTCTCTTGTCTCATTGCTTGTTGTTAGACGACACTAACACCCACCTTTCAGGTAGCTGTAGAAAGCAAGAAGGTCTCCTCAGTCTCATTTTCTCCATACTAAACAACACCATTTCCCTCAGCCCTTCTTAGAAACCCTGTTCTCCAGACCTTTCATCAGCTTTCTTGCCATTCTCTGGACCCTCTCCAGGAGCTCAATGTTTTTCTTGTGGTGAGGGGCCCAAAACTGAACACCAGCAGTCAATGACTGGTCTCACCACTGCTGAGTACAGTAAGACAATCACCTCTCTAGTCCTGCTGGCCACACTATTCTTGATATGGGCCAGGATGTTGCTGGCCTTCTTGGCTACCTGGGCACATGCTGGCTGTCAATCAACACCTGCAGGTCCCTTTCTGCTGGCAGCTTTCCAGCCACTCTCCCCCAAGCCTGAACCATTGCACGGGGATGTTGTGAGCCAAGAGCAGGACCCATTACTTGGCCTTGTTGAATTGGCCTTGGCCCCATCAATCCAGCCTGTCCGGGTCCCAGTGATTTTTAAGAGGTGATTTTTAATTCAGTGTTTAGGACTAGGCCAGTGCAAGCTCTTGCCAGCCTGCCTGTTAAAGTCATGCCAGGAATTCAAGGTTCCCTGGAGCACAGGGGAGCTCACAAGCCTGCCTGGTGATCTGAATGCTCTCCTGATAGATAAAGTCCTGGCTTCCCTCAGGACAATTCTGTGGGATGTGCAACAGTGCCCATACATTGCCTTTTCAGCAGAGGCTCCTAACTGTGAAGGTTCGAGGTACTGCTGCTGTAAAGAATGAGCCTGTGTAGTGTTGGGAACACGTAGGCACTAGGCAGTTGCCAAGTATTGTCATCACTAAAAGGGAGATTCAAGATCTTGCTTGTAGCTTTCCCAGTGATATTTGCTAATCTCATCAGACTGGTGTTCAGCAAGCACAGGCCAGGCATTCCTGAGATCTACATACCATGGCATGAAGAACAACTTGCATAAATCCAGCCTCAGAAATTTCCAACACCAGCCAAAGAGTAGTGTGAGGTGGCTGGCATATACTTCCTATGTAAGGGCCTTTCCAGGCCAGACTCTTAGGATATATTACAAACTCCATGGAGTCAAACAGGAGGCTGCTTTCTCCACTTTGGGCCCAGAAGACTGAGGACAGCAGCAACAGTCCTACTTTATCAAGTTAAATGGAGACTTCATGCAGCCACTGTACTGAGAAGGGATGCCTTTTGAAAGATGTAGAGAAAGCTGGCACTGGTACCAACTGTCCATCATGACAAACAATGCTACATAACACTTGCACCCACTTTGCTGGCAAAAATGCATCAAAAGCAAAGGGAGGGACTTCTCGGAGGGTAAGATAAAATAAGGATTCTCTCATTTTCATTGTAGTCACTCTCTGAAACCAAAAGTAGATGGTGTATTCAGCACTTCTTACTTTCCTGATTTCTATAGATGCTTCCTGTAATTCTGTTACAAAGGACACAGCTCCTTGCCTGCATGTCTGACACTGGCTGTGCTGTGCTGCCAATCTCCTCCCAGGCACTGGCTGATTTTACTGACAGATGCAGCCACAGCATCACTGGAGCAATGGAGATGCAGCTTCAATTGTGATGTTCTTGAACCTCACCATCTAGTGCTCCCTGTTGCCCTGCTCAAGTAGCATGTTTTTTTATTCATAGATTCATAGAATGGTTTGGGCTGGAAGGGACCTTAAAAAACATCTAGTTCCAACCCCCCCACACACCTTCCACTAGACCAAGCTGCTCGAAGGCTCATCCAACCTGGCCTTCAACATGTCCAAGGAGGGACCCTCCACAACCTCTCCGGCAACCTATTCCAGTATCTCACCACTCTCACTGAGTCAGAAGAGTCTTAAGCCTATCTTCAGGTCTTGTTGTTTCCACAGAATGTCAGCTCAAACTCCAACATTCACAGTATTTTCCCACAACCTGTAGTTTGCTTTCCTTGGAGCTGCAAGATTGAAGACTGAATTTGTTGGATGTGAGATCAACCAGACATGGCAGCTGCTCTGCAGTGGCTGAGGCTTGACCTTAACATAGGAAAAGCTTTTTCTTGGAAGTGCAATGATTCTGCACAGCTGTGCACACTTCCATGTGTTGCAAGTCAACCTGGAAATCTGTTTGCATGACCTTTAAAATGCCAGTCCTGGCAAACAACAGCCAAGGATTTTGCAGAGTGTGCTGGCATCATTATTATGCACAACATACAATTATAGGTATGATTCTTTCACAGCTGGATTGTATGTCCTGATATCAGCCCCATAATTCTCTTCAAATCTTTCAAATAGAAATCTTACCTTGCTCAGCTTTCTGTTGTGTTTCACTCCTGCATGTTGGCAGTGGGGGACCTATGGCAGTAGTGGGGGACCTGTGGCAGTT
Source organism: Indicator indicator (assembly GCF_027791375.1). Classification (NCBI taxonomy): domain Eukaryota; kingdom Metazoa; phylum Chordata; class Aves; order Piciformes; family Indicatoridae; genus Indicator; species Indicator indicator. Next base: position 97,579,511 of record NC_072010.1, on the reverse strand, counting down.
TGAGGCCAGTTATTTCTCTTTTCCCAGCCATCTGATGGTATCTTGGAGTAATAGGATATGTATGCTGCCATTCTTAAAGCTCATAAAATTCTCATCTGCAATGTGGAGTTGTTTAGCTTCTGGTAAATGTTGATCAAAGAAATCACAATAGAAAGAGACAAGAAGAAAAACACTTATTTTCTAGCATTTAGGATACACCTGAAAAATCTGCAAGATATTCTGGTCTTGTCCTCTCCTGGAAAGTAAATGTGATACAGGTTTGATACACAAAGTTTGCAGAGCTAGCTGAGCCCCACAAGAGGAAGGTATCACAGAGCCACGGCTGCATCCACTTCTAGCTGGTGCTTCTGCCAACAATTAAATTTACCACAATCAGACAAGGAGCAGCTTCATTGCCACATGAATAAATAAACCACATAAATCCCTCCTGAAGCAGAGAGCATTAAGGTCTCCAGAGAGAATGAATTGTGAAGAAGGGTAATGAGAGAGATGAGAAAAAGGACGCTTCCCTGGGATGAAGAGGGGCCAGTGTAGCAAGAAGCAGCTTGTTTATTCAGGGTTTGGGATATGTTCCTTCTTGAACCAGGGGCCCAGCGTGCTGCGGAGCTCCAAGTCAGAAAAAGTATCATAAGACTTCCTTCTAGGAATGTGAAAAATGGGCTAGGGGCAGCATGAGCCCACCCACTTCCTGGGCAATCTGTGCTCAGCCTGCATTGATGCTGTCATGTACCATGAGCAGAATGAGCAGGCTCAGATTGTGGGTTACAGCCTCACCTGATTTTTGCTGCCCAGTTTCTCAAACTGTGATTCAGGTATTTTCCCATCTTCTTGCCTTTCAGTTTGCTCCTTTGGGAGACTTTGCATTTTAAATCTACCCTGCTGACTTACCTCTCCTTTCTCAGCCCAAACAATATCCTTCTTTCAATATGATCCTGATGCAACCGCTGTGCTCACATGGACACAGATAAATTCATCGGTTCAGGTTATGTTGGCAGGCAGGTACAACCCAAGATTCATTTAAATGGCAGATGCAGAGAGATGGCTTTGAATGAAACCGCAGTCTACATATTAGGCAGTAACTTGGGTCCCATCCTAGTTGAAAACTATTCTTGAGGGGTTTTTTTAGTTCATTTAAAGAGAAATTCCTGAAAAGCTGCCCATCTAATATTGTGTGCACTTACAAAGTGTGAGAGCCAAAATAAATTGTGCCTGTAAGAAGAGGCTGAAAATAAAAACTCATTTACCTATTTTCTGCCATTGAACAAGACAAAAAAAAAGTTGCAGATTTGCCCAGGTGAACCTAAACTTGTCCATTCTGTGCTGTTCTCTGCATTAAGGCTAAGACCCACACCCAGGCACCCATTCCAATTTTATTTAGATTATCTTCATCGAATAATAAATGAACCTAAGGGTAGGAAAGGATGGTTTGGTGGATGATAGTTTGGTGGATTGGCCTCTTTGGACACTTGTCTGTAGAACAGGTACTAAAGATACTCCTTACTGAAGGAAAGATTTAATTACTTCAATTCATGAAGACACATTACTACTATGTTTGGCGTCAATGACTTTTCTTGCGGCCTTTAAGAAGGTAGGACTGGTCTGACACACAGCTGTGTTTGGCTCATAATGAGATGCATTGATGATGCATTTTCCAGAGCATAGGTTCATGTCCTATGATAGATCATGCTGCATATGGATTTTCAGTGGTCTTGCCACCAGCTTCCTCAGCTGTGGAATAGAAGATGGGGCAGAGAGAAGGGATTAGCTCTCACCTATGGAAAAGGTCACTGCAAATGAGTGGGGCAGTATAGGAGTAGCTAGTACTGTCGTCACTTCCTTGCTTGATCTGCAAGCGGGTAGGACATCTGGATTCTAGATGCTAGATTCTATGGTCCTGCTCTGGCAGGGGTGTTGGACTCAATGATATTCAGAGGTCCCTTCCAACCTCTAACATCCTGTGATCCTGTGATCTTAGGTTCATCAATCTCCATCTCTCCATGGGAGTCTTTTGAGGAAGGAGGCTGCAACACCTCACTGCAGGGGGAGGAGACGCCTCCTCCCACCCCTGGATGTCCTGAAAAGTGGTATTTTCCTGCTACAGCTTAACATGCCATTCCCAAAAATAATGCTTTATGTGTCAGGAACAGGTACTCAAGAAGTTTGAGAATGGCTCTTCTCAGCCCAGCTGGTTGCAAATGAGTTCATTTACACTAATCAGGAATCTCTAAGGCTGTACTGCTCCTTGTGCAAGCTGAAAGACTACACCCCAGTGTAGGTGGTATAAGTTTTCCCATGAAGACAAGGTCTACGACTAGTTGGCTCCTCAAATCTTTACATCTACCTTACTGTAAAATGAGAAGGGTAGGTATGTCTGAGAAGGTTTTGTAGAGAGATCATTATAAATTGCCTTCAGAAGGCTGAGTCAGGCAGGGAAGAATAGGTCTGCAAGAGGCTCTGTTCCCTCCTGAAATCCAGTGCCTCAGTGAGGGTTGATGCTTTATCTTCAAAGGAAACCACAGCACTGTTTCCCAGAGTTTCTTGATGATCTTCAGCAGAGTGTGGTGATGGTTTATTTTGACTTAAGTAGTTTCCTCTCCACAGATTAGTCCCACATCCCTTCCTTAGCTATGTGGGTCCCGCAGGTGTAGATCCTAGCCTCTACCATGCAGTGAGGAAAACCTGCTCCCTAGCCACCTGTGTGGCTATTGCTGTTTGAAGTGGGGCTTCTGGAGATCTCTGACGCAGTATTTGTGGGGATTTGGTGGATCCTTTACAGAAACAACTTAGCCTCTGGTAATGTGCTCCCTGGGATGCTGCATCCCAGATGGGAGGCAACAGATTGCAAGATGGGATATCAGTGCCACAGACCAGAACAGTCTTTACCAGGAGGCATGCAAAAATATTATTTTTCTGGCTTATTAGCCAGATAAAGATCACATAAGGATGCAGTTTTCTCAGCCCACTCTCCCCACTTGCTATGGTAGTGGAAAGGTTTGTCAGGCTGGGCTGTGAACTGAATTGCTGAAATTGTCTGGGTTAAAAATAACCTTTTAAAGAGTTAAGAGATGTATTTTTAGCCCAGATCATTTCAGTGATCTAGTTTACTGCACAGCCCCACAAACTTACATTGCTGCAAGGGAGGCGGCAAAAGGGGAAGGAAAGGTCAAGGGAAAACGAGCAGTTGAAAACATAAGATGCCCAAACCAGGACCTTATGAAACTGCACCCCAAAAGCACTGACCCTCTCTTGTTTTCATCTAGCATACTGACAACTTCCTGTGGCACAGTGCTGAGAACTGGGTGCTGAGGATCGCTATTTCTGGATCCAGTTTGTGTAATCATGACATTTACCCCTGAGCCTTGGATGCCTTGTTGCCCCTGCCTCTGACACATTATTTGTCATTATTTTTTCCATATTTGCTTTTGCTGAGGTAGAATATATGTGCAGCAATAAAACCCTTCACTGGAGTCACAGGGGAGCTTTGCAGAGCCTCTGTGAGTACAAGGTGTGGGAAGCTGGCTAGGACAATGGACTGGTGTGAGAACAGGCTGCTCTTTAGAAGCAAGGGAGGGATGTAGCAGTAAGGGACTGGTCTCAGAACTATGTTTAGATGCAGCTGCATGATAATAGAGATGGAAAATGCACAGGACAAATTCCACCCCCCCAAAAAAAAAAAAAAGGATAGTGTAACTCACTAATTTCATAGCTACTGAATACTCTAGCCTTGGTGCTATGAAGGTCTTGCATCTCATGAAAAAGTCTCTCTGTCTGTCTAAAATACCATTACCTGCAAAATCAGGCAGGCCAGAGGATTCATAAGGGAGGGAAGGAGAATAAGACAGTGTCAATTTCTGCTGTTACTCAGCCGGCATTCAAGTACTGCTTAAGACAAAAGTCTCCACTGTACAGCAATTAATAGATCTTTGCTCTATTCATGAGCCGAACCAGATGCACAAATCCAAATGTGAGCTTCTCCTTCAGTATCTGCTTCTGACTCCCACTGATACCTTTTCAGACTATCACTTCCAGTACCATATTATGGACAGTGACAAAACTGGTGGGATATCAGTTGTGATAGCTTTCAGTTGCAAGGGGGTGTGTCATGACCAAAACTGCTAGCTCAATGCTGTTGGAGCCAGCACCTCTGGCTCTCCAGTACTCCCCAGGAGTGTTTGCAGTTTTGATTTCATAAGAAACTTGTCTGCAGTGTAGCTTAAATTGATGATCTTTAAGAAAAACTCTCATGTACTCAAATGGGATACACAGGGAAACTCTTCAATCTACCTCTTCTCCGTGGACCTTTAATATGAACCTTCTCTCACCTCGTGCCTGCAGTGGATCTCTCAGGCTCTAGCAGGAGAACTGGCAAATGTCATTGAGCTATGTAATGACATCGGTGTCTGTGAAACTTTATTACTCACATATCAGGCAGCCTTCCTAGCCCTCACATTTTCTCGCACATTAAATTGTCAGTGAAGTCAGCATTGGTCTTCTCCAGTGCTACCAAAGCCCCCAGGTACGGTTTTAAAAGCAGATAAAGAAAGATGGGGTTGAACACCATTTTCAAATTTGCTTAATTTTATAAAGTTATTTGGAAGAAGAAAGTGAAACCCCTTACAGAGAACTTGCAAAGCTGCATTTCCTCTTTTGCAGATACTGCCATGCTTACATTGATGGTATAATTCAATTCCTGTTTTGCTGATCTTTCTGACGTATTGTATTGTATTGTATTGACGTATCACTGTATGTGATGCTTAGACACTTATTTTTAAGGAACACTAAAAGACGTCAGAGTAGCAGTCACCAAATTACTGATGGAATAAGTCTTTTACCTTAGCTTGCTGATTTAAGTCCGTGCAGTCTGACCATGTTTTTATTCTGAAAAGAATCACCACTTGGCTGCAGAGTGCAAAATTAGCATCTGAGTAATTTCACCTTTTTTGCCAAAAAAAGAGCAGAAACACTTCTCTTCATCTTTCATAGAGGTGGTGAGCACTGAGACAGAAAAAATGACCAGGAATGTGAGAGGCTACATTAATATCATGCAGCAGGAGAGAGCTAGCACTGAACTCTTAGGTGAGAAGAGCAGATGCATGTCTTAGTCATGGAAGAAACTGAAGGGTGGTACATACTCTGGGGTGAGAGTGAGACAGTAAGAAAGAAAGGCTTCCCCCCTTCCTCCTGCTGGGAGGGCGATTGCCAGTCCATCATGTGGAAGTCAGGGGTACAATGTTCTCCTGGCAGTACAAAAATGTGAACTTTTGCATGCGAGTGCCCCAGTATAGTGCTTTTACTTGACTGGAAGACATAGAGCCTGGCACACCAGCTGGAGGGAAAAAAAAAAAAAAAAAAAGGGAAAAAATATGGATACAAACTGGCAGTGTAATTAACAGAAAGGATCTGAGAAAGGACTTTTCCTGTTGCAAAGTGCATAACGTAATCTGAGAGCCTGCAGCTGGCAGGATTGCTCAGAAGGACACAGCCCATGGGCTACTTGCGCTAATCTTAGAATGGCATGTCCACTGCTTCCTGCGCCCTGGCCGGCAAGCTTCATGCCGCAAGAGCTACGTTGCAATCAATGCCTGCTGCCAGCAAACCAAGAAACACACAGAATCTTTCCAGCCTCACGGCTTTGATCCAGTCCAAAGAAAGGGAGCTGTGTTTTCAGACTGTAACTGAAAAAAAAAAATAAAAAAAGGAAAGAAAAAACACAACCACCCCAAAACAAGAGGTCAAAGAAGTCAAGAGGAGGCACAGTGAAAGAGGATGTTGGAGGCAAAGGGACAAAGGAGGCAACCCTTCAACCACAGACAGTGAGCTGAGTCCTTAGTTTAGGTGTCCGTTCTGCCAGACCCAGGTATCCTGAGAGCTGGAATGCAGAGCCATGCCTCCCAGTCTGTCCTACCTTCCCCAGGTTCATTCTTTGCTTCTTCCTCTTTCTAGCCTGCCCTCCTTTCACAGAAGGGAGGCAGCCTGCAGCTGAGACCCTCTCTTAGCTGTTACTTCCCCACTCAGCCCAGCCACCATTCTATGTGCAGTAGGTAGCCCTGCTGATGTGCTTAGCTCACGGTTTCTTCCTTTCCCCTTATCTGCCACATCCCCTGCCTATAACTCTAACGAGGACTGAAAAGGTGCTAGAAGTTCAGAGAGAAGACAGCACGATGTGGCTTTTGTGTATGGATGCAGGAAAGTTGATCTGAAATGTATGGAAAGTTTAATGAAGGAGACAGTCAGGATCCTGGAAACAGGGAACGGCATCTACTGGGGCTTGTGGTCCAGGGAGAAAGATGCTAGCATTTATTGGGAGTGCTTATTCACAGCTCTCTGATAAAGGGAAAAGCGATTTTCCACAGTGCAAACAGTCCTTAGCCATGCTGCTCTCTACCAGATATTTCAGACTAGAGACTGCTTCAAGCTGTGGATATGATCCTTAATGTAACCTCTTCAATTTGTGTTTAACCTGGAAAGTAGGAGTCTAAAGACATTCCTTCTTTAATGTGATTTCAAGTTTCCACAGCTCTATCTCCAGCCCCTGTAGTGTGGTGACTCAAATGAAATGACCCATACAGGGGCCAGATGGTTGTTTCAAGGGCCTTTCACCTCCAGCAACGCTGAAGGAGTGGTTGTGTTGATGAGACAGCAGGTCACTCCCAGGCAGACTGGTGTAAAGGAGAAGGAAGGACTCTGCTGGAGCCATTGGCTAGAGGAATGTATTCCTCTAGCACGGACACTGAGGAAACTTTCTGACTGAGTAACAGAAGAATACTGTGGCAGAGGGGTGAGAACTGTGGTGCTGTGTTGTTTTTCTTTCCCGATACGGGCTGCCATTAGGCGACAAATGAAGGCACGAACCCTGTTGCCATATAGCAACGAGATTCCAGAAATGTAGAGGGCAGAGAATCTCAGAAGTTCTCCCCAGAACTCCTTTATTGCTGCATTGTAGAATCCCCAGCATTACAGAGTCTCAGAGTCCCACTTACAGAAGAAGTCCTGGAAGCCCTTAACAGATGAAACAGCTAACCAAAGTAGGAGTCCCAAGCATATCCCTTGCAGCATCCCTACACTGAAGCCCTAGCCAGAAGAAGTAAGTGGCAAACTAACAGAAGTCCTTAGCAACCCTAGCCGAAGCCATTCCTACCTAAGTCCCTAACCTGAGAGAGAGTTACCATTCCTCAGAGTGGCTTTATTTTTTATACTCTTTGTTATCAGTCCCTGTACCAGTAAAATCCAGCCACATAGGTAAGCTAAGATCTTTTCCCAATAAGAGGTGCCAGCATGTCAAGGAGGTGGCTTCTGCAGCATGTTCTGATCAAAGGCTGCCAACGTGAGGCTATTGTTCTTGGCACACATGGAATGTTATTGTTTTGCTCTAGGCAGCGTGCTAAGAAATTGTTCAGCTAAGGAATCATGCACTCTGCATACGTCCAGCAGCTGCCCTCAGAACAGTGGCTGCAACAGTGCTGGTCATATGTTTGTGTTGTGTTGGTGGTACGAGAGGAAAAGGTATGAGGTTCCTTGCTGATGATTCATAGCCTGGTTTGTTGTTTTGAGGTCTCCACTTCTAACAAAACAAAGATTGTTGGTTAGTTGTCCCCAATTCCTCTGGTTCAGTTTTCACTGGCATCAGATATGAGAGAAGAATCACGGAATATTAGGGGTTGGAAAGGGCCTCCAGAGATCATCGAGTCCAACCACCCTGCCAAAGCAGGATCACATAGGGCAGGCTGCACAGGAACACATCCAGGTGAGTTTTGAAAGTCTCCAGAGGAGAATCCAGAGCCTCTCTGGACAGCCTGTTACAGTGCTCCATCACCCTCAACAAAAGAAGTGTCTCACCAGGGCAGAGCAGAGGGGAAGGAGAACCTCCCTAGACTCGCTGGACACACTTTTATTAATGCACCCCAGGATGCCTTTGGCCCTCTTGGCCACAAGGGCATATTGCTGTCCCATGGACAACTTGCTGTCCACTAGGGCTCCAAGGTCTTTCTCCATGGAGCTGCTTTCCAGGAGGACGACTCTTAGTCTGTACTGGTGCCTGGTATTATAGCTCCCCTGATGCAGGACTCTGCACTTGTCCTTATTGAACTTCATGAGGTTCACCTTTGCCCAGCTCTCCAGCCTGCCCAGATCTTAATGGATGTCAGCACAGCCTTCCAGTGTGTCAACCATCTCCCCAGTTTCATAGTATCAGCAAACTTGCAGTTGCTGATGCACTCAGTCCCCTCGTCCAGGTCACTGATGAAGCTACTGAAAAAACTGGACCCAGTACTGATCCCTGGGGAACACCACTGCCACAGGCTTCCAAATGGACTCTGAACTGCTGATCACAACTCTGAACTCTGTTGTTGAGCCAGTTACCAATCCACTTCATACTCCAATCATCTAACCCACTTTACTTGAGTTTACCTATGAGGATCTTACAGAAGACGGTATCAAAAGAACAAAAATTTGCTTTCATCAGCTTTGACTTCCAGCCTGTCTACTTATATTGCTTGATACACATATATCAAAGTAAACAAGAAACAAGGGAAATGTGGGATGACACTAGGCCTGTGTGCTGTGGGAAATGCTGCACCATCCAGGCTCCAGCAAGCCTCCTGCTTCTCAGCTTGTTGTTGACCCAGGGAAGGGGAAGCTTCTCTCAGCGCTGGTATTTCCTCCCTGCTCCCCACCCACATAAGCATTTCACTGCCAAAAAGGCAGAACAGCACAGGGACATCCCCAAGCAGATGCTGGCTTGCCACAAGGACAGGGAATGGCTTTTCCTGGCAGAATCACTGGAAAAGGAAGGGCACCACTGACCAGGGCAGTAAAAATGGATGAGAGGGCTGAGAAGGTGTATAAGAATATCCTTTACTGTCCCACTCCATGTGCTCACTGTGAGAAAAAATGGGGAACAAACACTTGGCTTGAAATGCTTACCTTGAGTCCAGTGAGAAGCACTGTGTAGGCTCTTCAGCTAGAGCTCAAAGGCTCTGAACGAATTACTGTTTTTCTGGGATGTTTGAAAATGCTGCTGGGTTCTGCTTTCCCAAACCTCTTGCTCTCAGGATGGATTATTGATGCCAGATGTGCAAAACTCTGCTTTAAGTCCCTGCTTACTCTTGAACTTTATAACACATGCACAGGCTTCTCTCTAGCCTGTTTGTTTTCCCCAGCATTTACTCATAACTTCTTGTTCCTGATTTGTCAGAACAGGCCAGCAGAGACCAACTCAGAGGTAGACAAGTCGGCATCACCCTCAGTGGCTCAGCTAGCAGGGAAATTCAAAGAACAAGCAGCCAGTAACACTGGCAAAGAGGTAAGGAGCTCTGCAGCCACCAACAGGTAATTGGGTGGAAAATGAGGCACTTGCCTCTGCCTGTAGAAGTTAGAGCATCAGTGATCTGAGCATGAAGCCACCTTGATTTTGAATCTTCACAAAAGATTTGTCTCCTAGTGCAATGCAAACTATGACAGTATCTTCCATGCATTTCTGACTTTTGAATGAGTATTTTGGTACATCTCTACCTTAGGACATCTAGACACTGTAAACTGAGACACTGTAAAGCTATACATGTGTGCATATATACCTTAACGGTAGCTGACAGCAGTGCATGTGCTATTTGTGCTGGCTTTTGTGCGCAGAGGGTAACAATGAATAATGAAAAAGCTGATACTGAGACATGGAAAAAGAAAGCAAACAACAAGTTTTGCAGTGTAGAAACCAGTGGCTGGTCACCAGCACTTTATTCACAAGGTTTCCTGTAGACACTTCCTTCTGTATGGGTCTGAAAGAGAAAGCTGTCTCTTTAGTTGCCTTGTTACCTCTTCCCAATGACATTTCAGACTCTGTGTCTATTTCTGTCATGCTGAAACTTTATTTTATTGAAAGCCCACTAGGCCAAGCATTACCTCACAAGCTGTCTTTCACCAGGTAAGCAAAACACTTGAATATCTCTCTTAGGAAGAAATGAAAGTCAGACTATTTATGGATGGAATTTGACATTTTAGGAAAGCCCCCTGTATCATTATGCACTTTTTAGAAGCATAAATGTTTGCTTTAGTCAGTGGGTGCCCCTTTAAAATTGAACTGCTGCCTTCTGCTGCTCCTCTAATTTCAGTATGTTCCAGGCTGGGCCTGAGGGGATCCTCCCTGTCACCTCTCCTGTCTTTGGGTGAATGCAATGATGACCTGTGTCCTGCAGGGCTGGCAAGCCACCTTCTTTCAGAGGTTAGCGCTCCTATAGCCAGGCCAGGATGGGAATAGCCAATCTCTTCCTAAACACTTCCCCACCCCCCATATTCACCAGCACACCACTCCCATCTGTCCCATTACAGTAATTTCCTCTTTTTTTCAAGGTATGGGATTTAATTGCACTAAGTCCCTAACCCTTCAGAAGGCAAGTTCCCAGACCTCTCCTGTTATCTGCAGACCTCGGCTACTCCCAAGCCAAGGCAGTGTGGAGGGGCCTCACAATGAGGGGAAACTAATTTTCTCCATAGACAGAGAAGGGCAAAGTTTCCTGTCTTTTCTCTCCAAGACATCTGTCCCTTCCCCACAGCTTTCTCAGACTGGCTTCAGATTAGTGGCTGAGTCTTTAACCCTTGACTGACCCATGCCAGCAAAGGGAAACTTATCAATCAGGGAATGTCTGATCATGAACAGCGTTTCATGTTTGCAAAATGGTGAGGTTTCGATAAGACATGATGTTATTGCTTCCTAGTGTGACATAAGGATAAGGGCCAGGATGCCATTGGCTGCTTAGAGATGCAGCATTGCCATGGCTGGGTGCAGCATCAACAGAAGCTAAGTGCCATCGAGTCTACAGGTCTTCCAAGACAGAAAACTCTACAGAGGTCAAAGATGCCATAATCCAACTTTTCACATGCCTGCCTGTTAGAAGGTAAAAAAAAAAAAATATTATATTGTGGATGTTATCCAAGATCCACAATATTATCCAAGTGTTTTGTCTGTTAACACACAGAAAGTGTGTTAACAGCTTGGCAGGAGACTACAAACCTGGTGTAAAAATAGAGACTGTTTGAATTCAAGACCAGCATAATAGTTATGAAGAAGCAACTCCATAGGTGCTGTGCCATGCATTTCTTGCTACTGGTGACCACTTTCACATTTATGAGAGCCCAGGGACATTCAGAAAGAACCATTGTCCCTGACATTAAGTTGTCTTGTTCCTCCTCCCCCACAGAATCTGTTTCTTAGTTAAATTACAGGTTACAGCTGATGGCTTGTCTCTGTGAGCTGCTCTTTCTTGTTAGAGAGAAACAAATGAGACTTTAGGGCATGTTGAAAAAGTCAGAATTCACCTTTTTGCCCCTAAAATATATCAGATGCAAAATAGGAAAATCATGAACCAGGTAGGCTGCTGGGACTCAGTAAAAGGAAATCCTGGTAATAAGACAGGAAAGGGAACAATAACAAGCTGTTCCAATGTGAGGGGGTTTCTAGTAAGATGAAGCTTCTAAGAAGGCTTCTCCACCCTCCACAGCTTACAAGAGTGTTCTTTGCACAAAGTCTGAAGTGTTGAGGTTCATACTGTGGAAAGAGATACAGTCTACTTTTCTAACGCTAGGACTGGACTTAAGATGCTACAAGTACACCTAGCATGCTGCACACATACCCATATGCTAATATCTTGTGTTGCTTTTGGATGACTCCTTTAGGCAAGCTGAGCCCTGCCATCCAAGCAGGTCACTTACAGAGCATGCCCTTTGATGCTTAAATTTAACTTCCTTTTCAAAAAACCCTACTAATTTCCCTGCTGCTGAGTTGGTTGTTTTCTTCTCTTAGGTACCACCACATAAGCCAACTCGGAGGAAACCACCATGCTCCCTTCCATTGTATTCCCACAAAACTGAGACAAGTGACAATGATGAGCAAGTGAGTATCAGTTTAATAGGGGGACAAGGCCTTTCCTCTCTGCAACCTGTTCTCTCCAGAGATGCAAGGTTGGAGGTAGCAGAGAGCTCAGGCTGTGCAGCAAAAAGCAAAAAATCATGCAGCATCAAGCCTTCCCCTGCTCACACATGTACCGACTCAGTCAGCTCCACGCTGGTTCCCACTCCTGTAGCACAGATACTCATCCCATTTCTATTGCTTTTGGTTTTAACCTTAGAGCACTGATGGGATTCAACCAATTACCAGCTTTCAAGCATTTTAAAGCAGGAACTGTTGACATTTTTTAGATTTGAACTGCACTTAGCACAGATAGCATCCATGCTGTTTGTTGCCTTCAGATGAACTCTAAGAGGTTTGACTATAATAGCATAATAGTTCTACTTTAGAGATTTTTCCTTCTTCAGAAAAAGGCAATAATTAATCCAGAGTGAAGAGAGGATTTGTCAGCAATACTCACAGAATACTGTCTTGAGGTGCCCTCCATACAGCATCCTTGAATGAGCAGGTCACAGTAAGGTGGCCGCTACTCAGTAATGTTTTTCTCAGGCACTTACCAGTCAGTTCTCCCCTTATGTAATTCAGAGTATGAGATCTACTTGCCAAATTTCATATTGTCATTTGCCCTTAACAAGGGAGTGGTTCCTTGTCTTTCTCTCCTGACAGCTACAGGCTCTTGCTGCCTCTCTGCCAAAGATGCCCAAGCTTTAAAATCCTTCCTTTTCCTTTGGAACTGATAAAAGCAATATGCCTCTTCTCAAAATGATGTTCTCCCTTTCTTAAACTGTTTTCAGCCTTTCATAGCTCTCTACCTTTCCAGCTACTTAGGCCTTTTCTGCCAATACTAAATGGACATGCTTTAACTCTATTAAAGTCAAGTGGTGGCAGAAAGTCTTTCCCATCACGAATGGTTCACAATGTTTACCAACATTAAGGCTTGTGTCCTTTAAGAGGTATAATTTTAATCTGTCTGGTCCTAAAATAAGAACAGAGTTAATACCTCTCTCATACTTTGGATACTTTAGTGAAGGCTATGTAGCAGCAGAACTATTACACATCACGTAATTCAGATATTTCAGCCAGAAAGCAAGCAATCACCTTTTCTCCCAGAGGAAGGATACTGCATGGCTAGGTAGCAAAATGGTAGCAGGGTCAGGAAAGAAGAAAGCAAACTTTTGTGTGAAGACACTAAATGAGGCTTCATTTGCTCCCCTAGTAGCAATTTCTGATTATCCCTTCCAAGTTTTCCTCTTTTTTACCTACTTTACTGTGACTTTTTCATTTTGTTTTCCAGAAGCGGTCTCCAAATGCCTGCTCTTTTCCCAAGGTCAAGGTGAAAAGCTCCCCCATGATTGAAAAGCTACAGGTAGGTCCATATGGTTGCCACAGCAAATAAAACTGATTGGCATTTGTCACAGCTGCTTCCCTTGTGGAGCAGCCATGGGGGAAGGTGATCCTGAAGCCAGTGGTGGCAGCTAGATAAGCAGGGCAGTGGTCTCACTAATGAAGGCCCAGTCCGACAGTACACAAAGAAGGCAGAGCAGGTCTAGTGATGGTAACCAGCATCAGAAACAGTTTGGCAGTCCTCGGGCATGTTCATAGGCATGTCAGTGTATGGGTCAGGGTCATTTGATTTGCAGGGTACATGGCTGGGCACAGGCACAGCAGCAGCACAGCTCAGGTAGGGAGCAGGAGCCTCAGTTTAAATGCAGCTGGTAAGAGAAAGTGAGGGAAATCCTGTCTGAGACTTCTTCCAGCTCTTTGTTCATGGCTTCTCAGCCTTTTGGCCTGCATCCTACTAGGGAGCTGGCCTTGAGCACAGGCAGCTACAATCCTGGCAGTGGAGAATGCACTCTGGGCTCTGGCACTCCCCTGCATATGCCTGGAAGCACTAAGCTTTCCTTGCCTTGATTGCCCCAGTGTCATGGAAAGGGGGATTAGGGATGGAGGATGGTGATTATGAATTATGAATGATGAAAATATGAATTATGATAATTAATTTTTATTATTATGAATATTCGATTAATCACTTAATATATATAGATTTGGATGCATGGTTGTAATAATATAGACTATAACTAGTTTAGTATTTACAATTATACCCAATTATAATATTTACAGTCAATTTCTAATTAATGGAACAAAAAGGTGCAGTTCTGCCACTTCTCCACTAGATGGAGACTCGACAAGATGCTTGCGGCTGCTAGCTATGTATAGAGATATATATAATGTTATCACGAGGCAAGTTAAGCTAGAAATATCACGCAGCTACGCGTGGGCACTTTGAATAGAATGTTACTGAATGTTATATACATGAAAGATACATTCTGTCTTTCCGTGTAGTGAGACAAGTTGCCGGGTCACGCTGGCTGCTTGCTGCTTATCTGCCCAGGGCTCATATCTGGGTGGCGACTTTCTTTCTCCCTCCCGGCTCTGTGGGAAGGGGCAAGGTTTGCTTTCTCCTCCCGCGGTCTGCGGGAAGGGGCGGTTTGGCTTCTTTGTCCTCCCGCGGTCTGCGGGGGTGGAGTGGCTCCCTGACCGGAGGATCGGCTCAGCAGGGCCGGGTCCTTTCGGTGGTCAGCCCTCGCAATCGAGGGCGGTTCCCGCAGGTGGGTTTCGGTGGGGGTGCGGTGAAGCGATGCTTTCCCCCTCAGCTCAAGGTGAGCTGACACTGCCGAATATCAGCGACTGCTTTCCATTTAAATTACAATGCGGCTGTCATTGCCTTTGACTTCAGTGGAGAGGCTATCTTTTGCTCTCTCTTTCCCCGGGGAAATCCCAGATGCTTTGCCCTGGCACGGGGCTTGCAGAGCTGCTACAGCTCCCTTTCTCTCCCGCAAGCGGCGGGGGCTATGCAAGACACATTTCTGCTTATTTGGCTGCTTATGGCTACTTAATTAGCTTGCAGCAAATGTGGACTGCCTGGTTCGGGCTGGTCCTTCCCCCTTTGGGCTTTCTTACCCTCTCTCGGGGCTTCCCTCAGTCCTTTCGACTGGGCTTGATTTCACCCTCTTTCGGGCGTACGACACTGAGGTTCTGTGTCAGCGAAGGGGTCTCCTTTGCGGGTCCTCGAGTGTCTCGGTGGGCTGGCTTCTGTATTCACAGAGGCTTCCAGTGTGCTTGCGTGTGAGAAGACTTACAGCTTATGCATCACGAGTTACATAACGAGTGAAAGCAAAAGGAGAGAGCAAAGTAGTAAACAAATGGAGGAGTATTTATAGATTCTTGAGGCTGGAGCTAGCCAATGGGCACACTCGCCAACAACCTGCTTCCACCTATAGAAAAGGTGAGGCTAGAATTATGCCCTTAGATGGCAAGAGCATAGGCATGCCATGTGATGGGTGCATGCAATTGTTTACCCCTTAGGAGACAGGCTGGTGCCTAAGCCTTTTGTTCTCCTCTCCTGAAAGGAGGGTGGAAGGGGGGACTTACCAGAACATGTTGGGACAAGTTAGCTGGTATCTGGGGGCATAATTCTGGGCATGTGATGCCTTCACTACACCCAGTTACTCACAAACACACCAGTGCTTCTTGCCCTTTTTTGCATTTCTCCATGGCACCTGATTCATGCTACTGAGGGCAGCTCAGCACACAATAGCCTGTAGACTTAGTGCCCTGCTGCTGCCAGCTGCCTCTCCTGGCATCATCTGTGACTCCAAAGCACAGTGCCTCCTGGCTGCGCTGACACAGTGTAAACATAGCAATGCAGCCAATGGACATTTGTCTGTGAGACCTTCTTAGTGACAGGCCAGCAAGAAGTGTTTTGCCAATTAACCACAAGCTCACTTCTTTCCATGATCTTCTCACTCCTCATGACTGCACAGATCATTCAGAAGACATGCAGACTGAGCTTGAAAATGTGAGGTCTGCTTGGGCACACATAAAAGGCCGATGGTTTAAATCTTGAAATCTTTGCTGGCTGCTTGTTCAGACTTTCTCCTGGCTCAGCCACTGTAGACTGTGCTGGCTTGGCTGGGTCATTGGAAAATCCCAAAAGGCCTCAGGATAACAAAAGGACACGTCCTGAGATCCAGCTGCTGGGACAACTGTGCAGTCATAATTTCTCTGCTGGACTTGTTTGTTGACAGTGTCACCAGGAGAGACCCATAGCCAGAAGGTGGCAGCTCCCGTGGCAAGAGCAAGGGCTCCTCCCTGTGGTTACCGCCTGTAGTACACGTTGATGTTATGCACGCCCGTGACAGGGATTTTTCTTTGCAGGCCAATCTGGCTTTTGCTCCAGCTGCTCTGCTGCCAGGAGCATCTCCTAAGAGCCCTGGTCTGAAAGCCCTGGTTTCTCCGTTCAGTACTCCTCCCTCAACGCCCAGCAGCCCAGGGATTCAACCCCAGCCCAGTGAAGTGACTGAAACACCGGTCAGCTTTGATCAACCCCCAGAAGGCACTCAGCTGCAATTCTATAACAAGGTAGAATATGTACTAGGACTTACCATCACAGGTAAGGCTTGCTTACCACTTGAGCATGAAGAGGAAGAGGAGGACACAGTTCTCAGTTCTGCCATGATACCGTGCATTTGTCGCCAAGGGAGGAGGAGATCTGCACACTAGGTTCAAAACAGCCTTTTAGTGTAACTCTGTGGAGTCTCCACTTTGCCCATCTTCACATGGAGCTTCATGGTCCAACAGCTCTGGCAGCCTTCCTGGCCAAATGGGTAAAGGGAAGGGGTGAAGTGGCAGGATCCAGTAACTTCAGCTCAGCAGTAACAGAGTGGATGGTACCTGGACAAGGAGCACTGGGAGGAGATGGTGCCACATGCCAGCTGAGTGGCTGAGGCGCAGGTTAGGGAACCATGCAGAGCACAATGATTTGCCAGGTGTCCCCATAGAGTGCTCAGCACTTAAATGGGGAGCTGTAATCTGTATTCATCATCATCAACTAGAGTGCTGACTCCTTCCTTCCTCAACCTCTAAACTGCCTAAACTCTAAACAGAAGGCTGGGAAAGGAGGCCTACAAGAAAGCCGAGAAGGGACTTTTTACAAGGGCTTCTAAGTGACAGGACAAGAGGGAACAGCTTTAAGCTTGAGAAGGGTATATTTAGGCTACATATTTGTGTGGTCGAGCGGGGAATTATTATTAGTTAATTACCCTCACCACAATAATAAATGATATGGCAAATGGGTATTAATAAAAATAGTAACCCTTCATTAATAAAAATATGCCAAAACTCATTGAATAGGATCATTGTACGGTTGGAATATATATTTACAATGGGAATATGCAGTCTTAGGGCAAATACAAACTATTCTATGCAAATTAGGAGGCAACAACTTGGAAAGAGAAAGTCCCTGTGAGCAGATAGCGCTCGATTACAGCGGGGTAGAGGCTCAATAAGAACCTTTAAGCCCAAAGGGCTATGAATTAATTACTCACAGCTACTTTTACCCACATGGGGATGCTGCTGCTGGTGCAGTGTGAGAGTTTACCGCGTGGTCCCAGGCTGACCTGGCTTCAGCGGACGGTGGGCAGTTAACGACACTCTTTGCGACGGGCGCTTGCTGGGTTTCTGGGTAAACTGAGGCACAGCACAATTCTAGTGGCAAGGGGAAGCAGTCTAGGCTTGTGGCTTCTCCAGCTTGCATGTGTATGGCTCATGGCTTTACCCCAGGCTCTGGACCAGGCACTTGAGGCAGGGCAGGGCAACTTGAGGCAGCTTCTACAAGATGGGTCCAAGTAGGCTTGAAGCAAGATTTGAAGCAAGGCAAGGCAAGGCAAGGGTGACTACCAAGTCATTTGTATATATACATCTTGCCAGAGATCAATTGGTCCAATGGGGCACTGAAGCTAACATGTAGCTGCCCAATAGAAAAGCATTCTACCAGGCTATAGCCATAAAAGGCAGAAACAAGAAACTTGTATCTGGGGGAACAGTGGTCAGTTTACGTGCTCTCACCCCAGACAAACAGCTTGTTTACCTGACAGGCAGGAGTCCTGTCCCCTTTGTTCTTTTTCCCGTGTTGCCCTGTTTTTCTGCAGGAAGGAGGGGAGAGAAAGGGACCTTGTCTGGACATCTTAAGGCCTGTCTGGGTTTGTACTGGGCCGCGTCATCGCCCTACCATGACAATATTAGGAAGTAATTCTTTACAGTGAGGGTGGTGAGACATCAGGCTGCCCAGGGAGGTTATGAATGTCCCTTAGCTGGAGGGGTTCAAGGCTAGGTTGGATGAGGCCTTGTGCAGCCCAGTCTAGTGGAAGATGTCCCTGCCCATGGCAGCGGGGTTGGAACTAGATGGTCTTTAAGCTCCCTTCCAACCCAAACCATTCTATGAATCTATGAATCTATGAAATCCAAAGTTAGCAGCATGTCATAATGAATGCATTGCCCTTGGATGCAGGGTCTAACTTGGACAAAGAGCCATAGTTTACGTTACAACAATGATCTCCAGCATGAGCTTTACAGAAAGAAAGAAGGTTTATATTGAAAGCTGCTTGTCCTCTAGTCTTTCAGGGGCAGGAGCCCTCATCTCCCTGTCTCTCAGTAGCAGAGCAGGAAAAGTGAGGCCAACAGGGTAGCAATCAAGTTTCCCATGGTATTTTCCTCTGTTGTACTCTCCTGCTTTCCAGTACCTCTCTCTTGACTGCTTCAATGTCTGCTTTTCCTGCCTCCAAGGTCCGGACGCGGGGATCAATAAAGCGCAGGCCTCCCTCAAGGAGGTTCCGAAGATCTCTGTCTGAGTATGGAGATGGGGAAAATCTAGGAGTCAACATTTCTCCAGAAAATGGTGCAAAGGAAGACGGGGATGAGCTGCTTGGGACCAAGGCCAAGAAAGAGGAGGCAGAAATAGGGAGCAAAGCCCAAAAGAAACAGAGAGAGTCTGATGAGAATCCCTCATCTAGGAGAGGATCCAGCAGATCAGAAGATGAAGAAAAAGGGGAAAAACGTGCAGATGAAATAACTCCTTGCAAGAGCAACACAGGTGATATGAAAGAGGAGGAAGTGTGTTGTGGTATTGCAGGGAAGAACAACTCTCCCCAGCCTTCCTCTGGAAACAAGGAGGAGGTGTGTGAGGGTCCCCAGGGAGAAGAGCTGCAAGGCAGCGCCTGTGAACAGGACAAGGGGGACATGGAGAAGGAAGAAGCTGAAGCAAAGGAGACCAGTGAAAGCACAGACACTCAGAGAATGCCAAGCACTGAAGAAACACTGCTGGCACCTGAACCACTGCAGGATACAGTGGGCTTAGAGACTGCCAGTGAGCCTTCAACATCAGCCATGCAGGAACAGGGCACAGCATAAGCATGACACACAGGTAAGATGGGCCAGTATGATTATGGCTCCCTAAATCACCGAAGGGGTTTGCTTATTAATGAAAATGGTATTTTTGCTGCTTCTTACACCTCAAGTATCAAATCTCAGACCTGAAGAGGCCTCAAGGCACTTAAAACAGCCAGCCCTCCTGTGTGGTGTTATAAAGTCAATGGAGATGCAGCAAAGCAGCTTCTTGATTCAGTAAAATGGAGAGGCTTTGCTCACCAGGCACCTGGCTCAATTGCTGTTTTGAAAGCAATTTGAAATTACTACCACTTTTCCCCAGCGGTAACCACACATACACTATCTTAACAAGCCTCCTTTACCTATACATATTTATATGTCTATGTGTGCACACATTGTATGTGTACCTGCATGCATGTATATTCTTTCTATATATATGTCTATCTTGTTAGCTTTGCCAGCAAAAATAGTGTTTGCATGCGAACCAGCCTTGTAATCAGACAGGGAAGCACAGAAACACAGGCCTTTGCCACTTGGAATAAAAGGGGATTTCCACGGGCTAGTGCAGGGCTTACACTGTGTAGCTCATTGCATATTCTCTAACCACAGAACACGTAGCCACAGATGCCTGTGGTAATACCTCATTCTACCTCAACCACTTGTGCCCTCTTCGAATGCTGCCTTGGTTTGGCAAGAAGCAACTGAAGGAAGCAGGATGCAGCCCAGGCTGCAGCTCTCCTTTGCTTCCTTGGTGTGGAAACTACCAAAAATACTCATAGGTTACAGACTCCCCAGCACTGTAATTACTTAACGAGTCATGATTATTTTTCATAATATACTTACTTGTCCCCTCTGAAAAGGACATACCCAATCAGGACACAGGAGAATAAACAAGTGAATAGGAGCCATCTAACCCAATCAAGGTGGAAGCTACTGGAAGACCTACAGTGGCAGGAGAGGAGCAGAATATGGATGTCCCTTGAGGTCCAGACTCATCCCAGAGCTGAGTGGCCACTTGCTGGCTCTTTGCGTTGCACTGTCCTATTTTGGGACAGTCAGAAGACACTTTGCTTGCAATCATTTAGGAGTTCAAAACTGATGTGTTGGCTGACATTCCTTGCTGATATTTGTGGACTGTGAGATCTGGTATGTGCTGTCCTCGAGCTGACAACCACCACCACTCCTGGACCTTCTGCTCCTTCATCCTGCTTCAAAATGCTTTTTTCTTTTCCCCTGCATTGGTCTTAGATGAAGTTCATCGGTTACATACATATGCATATGGTGCCTTTTTGTAGCTTCTTTTGAACTATTTTGGGAGTTCAAATTTCAGTAAATAATGTTTTAACAATTTGAAAATGTATGTTTTCTCCACATGTGCCATATGACAGATAGTGTGAACCCTAAACATGGGGAAAACTCTTTGGGCGTTGTTCGTAACATATGAAATACCCTTGAAATAGGAGTTAAGCTGAATGATCTGTGAAACAGCCAGGCATAGTAGACAATTATTCTGCGTGCTTCAACTTTGGGGCATTTTTAGTGGTAGTGGAAAGTAACAACCAACAGCTTTGATGCACAGAAAAGATGTGCTGTGTAGAGCAAGTTTTCTTATCTGGCTCTGGGCTCCAGCCCAGCCATTCAATCTTTCTCACTTCCAGACCCTATCTAATCTTTTGACTGTCTTTTGAATCTTTCAATGTGTGGCCACTGAGTCCCACTTACAAGAGCAAGCATCCTGGCTTCCTGGAAACAGTTGGTCAAAAAAGAGGTCTTAGGTGACTTTTTCCAGTTGTATGGCCTGATGGAATATAAATTGGTGGTCAGATGGCCAATCCCTCTTAGGTATTGTTCTAGACATTGTACAATGCCTAAGAGGGCATTGTTTTTAATTGATTTTAATTCACTCCTGGGGTACTAGTTAAGACATGGATCTAGCATTTGTTAAATAAAATAAATTTTTAAAAAAGCTTTTCTATGTGGAGAGTATTTGTTGCCCAAAAGAAATAATTTATTTGGGGATAGATAGACCCTGAGCTGAGCAGCTTCCTGACAGTAGTGCTAGAATCTGTATCTGCAATAGTGAATAAAAAGCTGCCTTGGCTGAAGGCCATGTGGATAGCTAGCCAGACATGCCAATAGTTGAGTCAAGAAGATGTCAGGCAATGTGCATGATCAGTGGCCATCCAATACCCAGCAACACAGACCCAGCAACAGAGACTGAGAGCCAAATCAGGCAGCTTTTCTTCATTCATCACAAAGCTGCTTCTAGCAATCATTAAGCAGAGCAGGGTCAGAGGCTGGGGTTGTCCCTCTCTCTCTGGATACACATAAGCCTTGAGTGGGCTCTGCAATGCAGCAGTTTTACAAACCAAATGGTTTTAAGAGATATCCCCTTTCCATTCACCAGCAATAACATCTCAAGGAAAGAAGTGTTTCTGGGCCTTTCCTTTCTCTTTCCCAGGTGAAAGCACTGAGGTATAATTTGCTGAGAGGCAGTGGTGTTGCCCCTCCATGTAGCACAGGTTTGTTGGCAAATGTGACCGCCAAATCCTTTGGAGTCATGTTGTGGAGGATTGTTGCATTTGAATCCATTTTAACCTGTTTGTTAGAGCTTGTATTCCAGGGCAGGCTGCAAATATTCACTGTAACATTTCTTCTCTCAGCAGAGTGTACCATCTGGATGTGAGTGATTGTATATATAGATATACGTGTGCCTGCTTAGGGAATGTGTGTCCCGAGCAAGGGAATGGAACTCTGAAGGAGAGGCAGACGAAATAAATGGTGGAATTAAACCAAACCAAAGTCTGTGTGTTTCCTCTTGCAGAGATGAATGAACCTGAGGACAGATGGAGAGCTGGTAGTAGCAGGCAAAATAGGGGTGGGATTTCCACTGCCATTGTAACAGTTTAATGTTCAATTTTAACTTATTTTGTGGTATGTTTTACGTTTGGGGAACCGCAATAACCAGTGTACTTAATCCACAAAGAAAGGTATTCTTTGGGGTAAACAGTGACACCAGTCTGACGCACTCCCTGTCCCAGCCCTGCAGGTATCAGATATCTAAGAAGAGAAGGCAGCAAAGCCATCTAACTTAGTGCCATTTCTCCAACAGTTCCCTTAGTTCAGGGCATAAAAAACTCAGGGTGACACACAGAGACCCTTCCTGTGAGATTTCCCAGCTTCTGGCAATCAACAGTTTGGAGACTTTCTGTGCTGGAAGTTGCATCACTATCTTCATCCTTGATAGCTTTACTCGTTGCAGGAAAAAAGACACTCGCTTCTCAGCTCAAGGTATCCACATCCCTCTCAGGTGATGTTTACTGAGGTGGCACACAAACCTTGCCTCATCTTCAACCCAAGTGAGAGCAATTTTAGAAAAGACTCTTTGCCAGTATTAGTATTGTGACACTGCAAAGCAGAGGATACATGTAGGTTCAAATCCCTGCCCCATCCATACTATCAGGAAATGGTGGCTTGGGCAGTGTGGTCTTGTATCCATGAGGTGTACCAAGTCAAAAAGTTTTGACTGAAATGTAGCCCATGTCATGCTTTGGTGTATGAGGCAGCGGTTTTTGAGGGGTGGTGTGCCTATTCAGACCTATATATGTCTCTCAAATTGCTGAGTCTGGAATGTATAATCATTGACTCATAGAACACTTTTGGTTGGAAAAGGCCTTTAAGATCATTGAGTTCAACCACCAGCACAACACCACCATTGCAAATAAATCATGTCCTGAAGTGCCATGTATGCACATATTTTGATCACCTTCAAGGATGGTCACTCCACCACCTCACTGGGCAGTCTGTTCCAATGTTTGACCACTCTTTCACATGTATGCTGTAAGAACGCTGATGGCTGAACATGAAAATTACTTTGACAAGAAAAATCTTATATAATTTATGCAATTCCTCTGGTGTGGATGGTGCCTGAAAGACTGGGGCAAAAAAGTAAAAGCACAAATTTTATGGGGCAGTGATGGATAGAAAACAGAATAATAAAGATAAAATGGGGAAAGGAATGCAGCACAAGAGCAAGCTGTTTGGCAGAGTTCTTCCCTTCATGGTTATTTTATGATTGGACCATGTTTAAACTGTAGCAAGCCACAACAGAGTGTTGGATGGTAAGGACTGGGAGCAGTAACTGATGGGCGGGATTTTTGAAAGATGTGGGATGCAAAGAAGGCTTGTACAGAATCGTGGAAACATGAAGGAGAAGCTTGAGGATGACAGGGTGTTATTAACAGGATACAGCATATCGAGGCTGAAGTGGGAGCTGAAGAAGCAGCATGGAGCGAGTTCAGAAATCAAAGGGAGTCAAGGGCTCCTCTGGGCCCCAACACATAAGAAACACAACCCAACGCTGAGGCACCTTTTCCAAGATGCCCAAGGCCCTTTCTCCTGTACACCTCAAAGGCCACTCCTAGGGCCTCCTGCTGTCGCCCACGGGCCCGGCCACCTCACAGGCCGTCGCTTCAGCTGCCCGGGGGGTGCTGTCATGACAGGATTCACTCACGCTTGCATACGTAGTTGCTTGCGTATCCCCCACCCAAGACCCGACCGGCACAAAGATGTCGGAGTTTAATATCCCCGCCCCTCTATCGAGCCATCCGCACCAGGAAGGGGGCGCAGCGCTCAGGGGTTAGGGTGGGATAAACCAAACCCGGGAGGAAGGGGAGAGTGGGTGGTATCCCACTTCCCCGTTTTCATCCGCTGAGAACGCGCTTGCCCATCACGCACGTCTGGCGCGGGCACGAAGCTAGCGGGGGGAGTGGTACCTGCGCGCCTGTTACTCATGAGGACTAGGCATCCTCTCTGTCAAGTGCAGCCGGGGGGTACGGGAAGGGCATGCCACGGGTTACGCTGGCACGGAGGAAGTTGCTGTAGCCTCCGCAGTTAGGGAGAGGAATGGAGTGTTCCGAAGAGGTGGGCAGAACCATTTGGAGTCAGGGGGAGTAAAAGGGCAGCCCCACAAAGATACTGATGGTAGGTGGGTAGCGCTGGTAGTAGGCGGGAAGGAAGGAAGTGAGTGGAGTGAGTGGAGGGAGGGAGGGAGGGAGGGAGTGAAGTGCTGGGCTGGGAAAGCGGATACCGAGCGGCTCGTTGGTCTAGGGGTATGATTCTCGCTTCGGGTGCGAGAGGTCCCGGGTTCAAATCCCGGACGAGCCCGCTGGTAAAGGAGGCGTGCTTAGAGTCTCCTCTTTTGCCGAATCTGTTAGTGCCGGGATTTTTTTTGTATCTCGGCGGCTCAGGCTCGCCTGCAGCGGGAGGGAGTGCGTGAGTGAAGGAGCTGGACATAGCGCCCGCGGGGAATCGCAGTCTTCGCGGTGTTGCAGCAGTTGTTTGCTTCTTTTGGGTTAATTTCGGTCCTCTGTGCGAGGTGGAGAGGGCATAACGCCAGAGGGGTAATTCCTTGTATGTTTTTAACGTTGATTCCTTGCTTTAAAAAGGAACGTGTCTCGGTATATGACGCCCGTATCCCCGAGTTAAGCGTGGAAGCCTATCCTGCCTGAAGCAGAAGCAGGGGAGGACGCTGAGTCGGTTCCCTGCAGCTGGGCAGGCAGAAACGCTGGGAAGCAGAGAGAAACGAATGAATTTTTAAAAAGTCGGGCTCGTCCGGGATTTGAACCCGGGACCTCTCGCACCCTAAGCGAGAATCATACCCCTAGACCAACGAGCCGCGCTACGGCATGTTTTGTTCCCTTGCAGAGGAACGTTCCACTGTTGCGGCGTTGTTCGGCTCTATCTGTGGCCGCCGTTTCGCTGCCACGGCCGTTGGGGCTGCCCGCCACAGGAGGTGGCGCAGGCCTGCGTCTGCGACCTCGGCTGGAATAGAAAGGGGCTGCCAGTCAGCACGGGGATCACTTTCTAAGATGCTCTCTTCAATTACAGCCGTGCCTATGAGATCATGGTAGAGACACATGAGAAGCCCCAGAAAATCGCATAAACGTGGTAAACAGGATTCGTGACAGTCAAGTGTGCGTAGTCCGGTCATCTGACTCGTTGAAGCGGAGTATGACGTTTCACCCCTGCCTCAGCCTAGGAAGTCGCGACGGCCGTGGTCTACCCCGGCCGGTGTCCGCTCGGGTATGGGGTGCCCGTGTGGAGTGAGCGTGTCCCGCCGGCAGCCACCTGAACCTCTGCCCTGCCCGTGCGCCAGCCGCGCCGCTGTGGCTAGCAGCCCACCAAGGAGCCGTCAGTGCTTACGGGGACTGTTCTTCACCACCGGCCTTGTTGGGACAGCTCAGACTCAGTTGTGCAGCCTGTCCCATCTGTTTTGCAGCGCTCCATATTCGTAATGAGACACAGGCGCTGTTCCTGCGTGTGTTGTTCTCCAGGTTTTCTCCAATCACTGGCAAACCCTTCTACCCCTGTGTGCAAAATCGGTTTAATCTGTCTAGCCGTTGACCGCAGTAGCCAAACTGCAAACCCCAACTCAAAGAAGGGAAATTCATGGTTCATTGTGGTAATTTAAAACTGCACTCAGCCAAGTTGTCCTACTTTACGGGTGATGATTTTATGCAGACTTTCCTACTTTACAGGTGATGATTTTACGATATTTTATTTAAATACCAGAGCCTTCTTACCACAAACACTGATGCTGGTCAAGCTAGAGAAGTCAGTGGTACCCTGTCTCTGCATAGTAACAGGTACCAAACTGATTTTGCCTGTATACCAAGAAACTATAGGGGGAGGAGAGAGGAGATGGGTGGCAAAGTAGGAGACAGAGAGAGGAAAAATGATTGCTTTAACTTTGTGGGGTTTTTTATATATATCAAATTTATTGAGAATACCTGTGGCTCAAGTTTTTCATTCACATCAATTCAGTACTGGAATATCTAGTCATTAGCATAATTTTTCATTATAAGGTTTCCTCAGAGCACTTACCCTTGCATGGTGGGTGATTCAAGACATTTTTCTTAAGTTAAGGACAAATAATTATCAAACTCTTTAAATTCCATATGCAATTCCCGTGCTGCTGCCAACTCGTGAGTTTTGAAAGAACCCCTATGTTTCTGTTTAACCAGAGGAAACATAAATAATGCACTACTTGCCAGTCACAATTTTTTTCAACTTGAAGAGGAAAAAGTAATATTGTAATAGACACTAAATATTTTCTTTCATAAATAG